>NC_138354.1:33462021-34849521 GCF_046562875.1 Panthera onca
AATTTTATTTCTTAAACGAACCTGTTAACTTTTATGGTTGATTTGGGTGAGTGCAATTGGTTGGAAGAACTCATTAAAGCAGCCAAGATCTCTGGTTCCACTGCACATGGTAACGATTTTGTTCCCTGACCGTACGTTCCCCCTCCAAGCAAAGAATATGAATCATCAGCTGCACGGTGACAACATCAGAGATCTAGGTAGATCTCTGATCCCACCTGTTACCAGGAATCCTGCTTAGAATGCAGGTTGTGACGAGGCCCCTTCAGGCAGCCTTCTCTTTCATTCCCAAAGCCATGTCTGGTGTCCTGGCTGGGGCACAAGAAGTTCCGCTGGACCTAGTCTCGCCCACGTCTCATCCACCATTCACCTGCTGTTGGTCCACTCTTCCATGGGGCGTGTGCTCCCAGTCACTTGGTTTGTGAGCCCTGTACCCACTTATATTTAGGACTCTGTCTTTCCCTGTTCCCAGGACCCAGGACACTGGTTTGGGGCAGGGTGAGTACTCAATAGATATTTAAATAAAATAGCAGGTAAGTCGGAAGGGCTAGGGCCAGGACTAGGCTGGTTTCCCACGGCTGCTGTGTCAACTTAGCACAGACCTGGTGGTGTCCAAAAACAATGCATTTTCGTCCTCTTAGAGCTCCAGAGGGCAAATCTGAAGTCAGGTTCACTGTGCCGAAATCAGCAAGGCTGTGTTCCCTCTGGAGGCTCTGTGGGAGAATCTATTTCCTGGCTTTTCCCAGCGTCCCACTCCTTGGCTTGTGACCCCTTCCTCCACCTTCAAAGCCAGAAGCATCTTGCCTAGCTTGTCACATCTCCTGTAAGGACCCTTGTGATTACACTTAGGTCTCACTCAAATATCCGCGATAGTGTCCCCAGCCCATGATCCTTATTTTATTTTATAAGTGAATAGACATTGATGGATGGATGGATGTGTGTGTGTATGTAGGCTTCACCCCCAACTTAGGGCTTGAACTCAAGACCCTGAGATCAAGAGTCGCATGCTTTGGGGCACCCGGGTGGCTCAGTTGGTTAAGTGTCTGATTCTTGATTTTCGCTCAGGTCATGATCTCACAGACATGACATCGAGCCCGGTGTTGGGTTCTGCGCTGGGTGCGGAGCCTGCTTGGGAGTTTCGCTCTCCCTCTGCCTCTCCCCTGCTCGTGCTCTCACCCCTGCTCTAAAAAAAAAAAAAAAAAAAGTCGCACACTTTACTGACTGAGCCAGCCAGGCCCCCACCCCCAAGACCTGTAATTTAATCATACCTGCAAAAACCCTGTTGCCACTTAAGGTAGCATTTAAGAATTCCGGAGATTAGGGCC
Organism: Panthera onca; assembly: GCF_046562875.1. Taxonomy (NCBI): domain Eukaryota; kingdom Metazoa; phylum Chordata; class Mammalia; order Carnivora; family Felidae; genus Panthera; species Panthera onca. The sequence continues at coordinate 33,463,344 of NC_138354.1, forward strand.
TGGGTATCTTGGGGGCCATGGTTTAGTGGATCACAGGGGCCATTATAACCGACTCACCGTAGAGGCATGGCAAGATTGTGCTAACCAGTGTCATTTATGTCACCATGCTGGTAGGATGAGTTTGGGTGGGCAGGCTTGGCAAACTCTGGGCCTCAGTTTCCTCGTTTGCCAGTGAAGAGGTGGGACTGAGTGCCCTTCCAGCTTTAACATCTTGCCTTCTCTGGGGGAATTCTGTGAGGTCAGAACAGCAGGTCGCTTTGGTCACATTTGGGGGCGTTGAGTTAGGCAGGCCTGGGATGGCCTCTGCAAGTCAACATTCTGTCATTCTGTCAAAAAGGAGTTTTACATATATGAAATCATACACTGATAGTGTATCTTCTTCCTTTCTTTCTCCTCTCTGGACCTTACCTTTCCTCATCTTTAGAGTGGGGTTGTGATTGGCTAAGCCACCCCCCTTGACAATGGGGTGTCTGCTGCTTCTTGGGGGTCAGGAATCACTCCATCGTGGCTGATGACAGTCTGCCTTCTCTCTGCTCAGGAGGGCCTGTGCCCCAGGTGCAGGAGAGGCAGGGCCTTCCTCAAAGCATCCCTGGCAGCTTCCCTTCCCCAGATAATGGTCTTCCGTGGCTGGAGCTGCTTAGATGCCCAGTCCACACCTGTAGTCCCCACCTCTCGCCCTGGGTTACGTTCCATCCCCCTGGTTGCTTGAGGGGGGGCTTCTCCCCTTGATGTAACGTAGAACACCCTACGCAGTGGTCCACCAGCCACAGGCCACACCTGAGCCACTGAGCCACAAGCGTCTCAAACCAAACCTGCCTAGAACCTCTTACTCGGTTCCGTCTCTGTGTCAGTGATGTCCCTGCTGTTGGAGTCACCTGTTCTCAGAAGGGGAAGGAAGGGTGGACGTCCGTTGAGCTCTTAGATGTGCAGGTACCATGCTGCTGGCAGGGACTGGAGGAGTACCGCCTTCACCGTGTGGAAGGCAGGGAAACCCAGGGGGTACCAGCCACTGGCTCTTGGCCACGCAGCTAGGAGGTAACGGAGCTGGGACTTGAGCTCGGGTCTCTTGACTCCACAGCCTGTGTTTTTTTTCCCCCCCCAAAGCTTCTTAAGCTTCAGTCCTTCCCCACCTTCATGAGTTTTTGACCCTTTTGACTATGGTTTCTTAAATTGTGGTAAAGTACACATAACATAAAATAGGTCCTTTTAACCACTGTAGAGTGAACAGTTCATTGGTGCTTAGCACATTCATACCGTTGTGTGACCTTCCCCTCTCTCTAGTCCCAGAACATCTTCCTTGTTCCACAGGGGCCCCGTAACCATGAAGCAGTCATGCCCCCACTTCCTTCCGTGCAGCCCCGGCATCTGCTGGACTTTCTGTCTCTGTGGATTTACCTGTTCCAGGTGGAAAGGAATGGAATCCTGTAAGCCGTGTTGGGTCTGGCATCTTCCACTGAGTGTGATGTTTTCAAGGTTCATCCGTGTTATAGCAAGTGCTTTATTCCCTTTTATGGCCGAATACTCTTCTATTGTGGGGACAGACCACATTTAGTGTGTCCATTCACCCCTCAGTGGACACGTCTGTTGTTTCTACCATGTGGCGATCGTCAATTGTGCCGCTATGCATGTTAGCATAACTTTTAGTTTGAACACCTCCTCTCAATTATTTGGATATATTATCCAGGAGTTAATTGGGGGTCAAATGGCTATGTTGAATTTATTGGGGATTGACTTTTTTTTCTTTCCTTTTTTTCCTCCCACAGCGCTTTTGGTTACATATTAAAATAAATATATTGAAAAAGGCAATGCTATATCATCACTTGGGGCACCTGGCTAGCTCATTTAGTGGAGTACATGACTCTTGATCTCAGGGTTGTAAGGTCAAGTTCCAAGTTGGGTATGGAGATTATTTAAAAGAAAACAAAATCTTGAGGGGGAAGAAAAAGAAACCAGTTTCCTTGGCCATTAATAGATGGCAACAGTTAACTTACAAATAAAATCATGCAAACTAAAAAAACTCAAAAATGAAAATGGAAATACAACAGTGCTATTAAGATATAACTAGGTGCTTCAGCATATTACACGCTCCTTAAAAAGGAAATTAGGAAGTGTTAGAAAGGTATTGAAGATCTGTTAGCTCCCAGATGAGACTTTCTTATCAACTGATTAGAAGGATGGAAAGAGAATCAGGGCTTGGGGCACCTGGGTGGCTCAGTTGGTTAAGAGTCTGACTTTGGCTCAGGTCGTGATCACATGGTTCGTGGGTTCGAGCCCCGCGTCGGGCTCTGTGCTGACAGCTCAGGGCCTGGAGCCTGCTTCCGATTCTGTGTCTCCCTCTCTCTCTGCCCCTGCTCCGTTAAAGCTCGCTCGTGCTCTCTCTCTCTCTCTCAAAAATAAATAGGCATTAAAAAAAAAGAAAGAGAATCAGGGCTTTTTACCTAGTATGCTTTAATATTACTGCGTGCCTTGTCTATGTAGGACAGAAGCATCTCTGCTACCACCTCTGGCCCTCTGGTTCTGTCCATTCTTCCACTCCCCAACTCCTGGCGACCTCCCTCAGTCTCTGTGTCGCCAGGTCCTTATCACCTCTCACTCAGATCCTGACTTGAGTCTTCTAATTTCCTTCACCATCAGTCACCACTCGCATCACAAAAGGGGGTTTGGAGCGTATTACTCTCGACTCAGTGATGTCTCCATTATTTCTGGGATGAAGTCTAAACCCTTAGCCAGGTGCCCAAGAATCACCACACTCTGCTCCCCATCACCTTCCACTTCTTTCCACCTCCCAGTGCTGTCCTCATCACGTGAACTAGAGCTTGGCATGCTGTTCTCTGTCACCGAGTGGCTCCCCCCTTCACCTGCGTTCCTGTCGGTTGACCTAACTCCCAGGGACTCCTAGGAAGATCAAATGAGGCAGGGCATACAGAGATGGTGAATCCTTTAAAAAGAAGTACAGGTGCAAAACGCGTCACTGCTGGTCCTGCTTTCTCTGCAGTCCTTAGGCTTTTCATCATCAGGGGCTCCAAGCTGCCTTTTCGACCCCTTAATTTCGAAACAGTTGTCTTCCCTGTGTCATGTGCCGTCCATATCTTTCATGTCTCATGGCACACAGCACGGCCTCCCCACGTGGCTGAACATACTCCTTTTCTTTGTCCTTGCTGTAGCCATCTCCGTCCGTCCCCAGTGCCTAGTACCTGCAGTTTGAAAGAGCGAATCTGTGCCCGCCTGTGAGAGAGCATCCCGTCTCCTAGACCAGGAGTGGAGGAAGCTGCCGCTGTCTGGCTCCATCCTCTTTCCTGCTTCTTCTTCCTCTGTTAGCTGCACCTTTGAATGTGCTTCCTCTAATAGGGAGTGACGATTTAATCATTTGGGCTTTAAAAATGTATCCTCTGCTACGCTGCTGACCACATGTAATGTGCAGGCAGCCCAGCCCCATGGTGTGATTGCCTCCCTCTTCCTCTTTGCCTCGGAAGATTTGGGTGGAGCCGCAGAGCGGCTGATCCTGTGAGTGACAGGAGTGTTGAAACTCACCTGCCTGGGGGACCCGAGCACCCCTGGGGAGGAAGGAGGCAGGAATGCATGCAGGTGCAGAGGTCCGCCCCCCCCACCCAAGAAGCTGACTGCAAAACTTAGGCTAGACCATCCCTTTTGTTGTCTGGGGTCTCTTCCACTTAAAGTAGATTTTTTGCATGGTTATTCACTCTCTTTGCTTCTTTTCAAGTCTTTTGAGCCTTTGAGCTCTTTCAGTGGGAAAGGTGGGTCTTTAGACCTTTCCACCCAACACCATCATCACTGATGGTATCAGAGTCACATTATCGGACATAATAATCGGCAGGGTCCATAGAGAGCATGTATTTAGCTGAGTGGTTATGCAGATGTGGAAGACGGGGCTCAGAGAGGTCCAGGGACTTGCTGAAAGGCACCCTTCTTCCTGAGTCCCAGCCCACGAGCCTCCTGGCCCATCAGATGTTGATTAATGGTGCTGTTGAAAGGGCCCGCAAGGACATCCTTTTCCTGTGATAGGGGATAGTGAGAAAATCTCTTCTTGCCGTAAACTCGTCGCTTACCCCACATTGCTTTCAGATAAAATGTAAACCTCTGGCCACATGAATTCTCTCTCCCTGATTTCTGACCTTTGCCTACGTCTCCAGCCTCTGCTCAGTTCTCTCCCCGTTTTGCAATTTGCTCTAGTCCTGCATTCCCCAAAGAGAGTTCTGGAGGTGTTCCTTCCAGAGAAGAGGTTAAACCAGAATAACGTTAGGGGATCCTGAATGTCTTGAAACTCTTGGACCTTTACAGTACATTTTGGCCCATTCAAGGCTCTGAGAGGTCCTACGCTTTTAAACTGTGTTTGACGTGCTTCCTACATCGATTTGATCACAAAAGCCCCCTTTTGTTTCTCATCCAGTGTTTGTTGTCGGTGGTTTGATAAAAGATAACAGGAGCTCTTGCTCTGGTGGTGTCAGGACTCTGGGCGTCTTCCAAGATGTCTGGCACGTGTGTTGCTGCTTCTGCGTCCTTCCAAACTCATCTCAGAAGGCAGGCCCTTTGGGAAAACATGTGCTGCTAAGCCCGTGGGATGAGGTGTGTTTGCTGTGCTGTTGGGCTTTTGTAGCTTCTGCAGGTGATGTTGTCCCTGAGGGTAGGAGCCACATGTTACCTATTTCTATTCATTCACTCACGGAGTCATTCCCTAAATTCGTACTGTGACTTCTGTGTCCAGGAACACTGCTGAAGATCCTGGGGTTCCTGGGGGAACAGAGTCCCTTCCCTGAGAGAGCTTACATCCAAGGAGACGAACCGATACTGTTAGATTTTGGTAAGGGTTAAGATAGAAGCTGGGTAAGAGGCCGAGGCTGACGGGAGATGCCCTTTGACTTAGGGATTTCAGAAAAGCTGCATCAGCCAGGATGTGTTAGGTTTTGCTGCAGAAACAACGGTCCCCACATCTCAATGGCTTATAGTAGCCATGGCCTGGTGCTCATTTATGCAACACACCCACGAAGGGACAGTGAGCTCTGCTGCATATCTCTTCACTTGGGGACCCAGGTGGGCAGGGCCTAGGCCACATGGAGTATGGCCAGTTGTCATGACGGAGGAGAAAGGGGGTAGCGAGTCCCATACTGGCTCCTAAGGGCTCATGTTTGGTTGGCCACAAGTGACTAAAGGGCGGAGGAAAGCGCTGTCCTCCTTGTGCCTGGAAAGAGAAACCGCAGTGGATGTGGACGGCAGTAATGAGCACACAGAAAGCCTCTCTGCTAGGAGACTGTGTGGGCAGGCACCTTAATGAGAGAGGAAGGAGCCAGGTGGGCCCCGGGAGGGGGGCATGTTCCTGCTGGAGGAAACCGCACGTACAACGACTGATGCTTCACCCCTCAGCACAGGGTTTAGCACTGAGCAGGTAAGCAGACGATGTTTGCTGAGTGACCGTTGTGAATTCCTGGACTTCCTCCATTCGTGAGATCTTGTTTCTCTAGCTGCCCAAGTGACAGAGGTGAGTGCATGCTTCGGGGAACAGCACGTCTAACCAGCCCAAACAAGGATTGCTTGATACTGGGAGGCTCTCACCTAAAAGACTTACAGTCAGTTCATTGAACTTGTCTCTGGCTGCACGATTTATTTGCACCTGTCCTTTGACCAAGGGCTTTTCATTCAGGGACCTTAGATTTTAGCCATGAAACAAGAAACATGTGAAGTCACTCTAACCATGTAATGTTTACTGAATGCATACAAAAAAGAAAGGGAGTATTTATCCATGTGTATACCTGATGAGTTTATCATGTTTGCAGTGACTCTGTCCGTCCAGAAGACCTGTTACCCACCCCAGAAGGGCAGGAGTGTGTCTGTCTCCTTCACGGAGTGTCCTCAGCACCTAGAATAGTGTCTGGCAAGGGATGGACCACCAGTATATCCAGTACCTGTGGACTGGTTGGCTGAGGGAAGAGGATGCCATGCATCTTTCAGGGTTTGGGTATGGAGAGAGCTCTGACTTTAGCGCCATGGCCTGTCGATTGGCAAAATGGATTTGACTCAAGGAAGAGTGAATTTATCTGGGAAAGGCAATGGTGAGCTGAACACCAAATCAAGGAGGATGATGCAGCTTGAGAACAATTAGCTGAGGCCACAGGGAAAGGAACCGTGAGAGCTTCTGGGGAGGAAGAACACGCTTGATGGATGAGTAGAATTTCAGTTGTGGAGCTTCAGGAGCTACACGTTGGATCCGTGGCGTTTGACCATAATTATGTCCGTATTAAGTGCTGACGCTGGCAAAAATAAGCATTTCCCTGGCTTATCCAGCCAGAGAACAGCATGAATAAAGATGTAGGTGGCCTCACACTGGTCAGAGTGGCTAAAATGAGCAAATCAGGAGACTATAGATGCTGGCGAGGATGTGGAGAAACGGGAACCCTCTTGCACTGTTGGTGGGAATGCAAACTGGTGCAGCCACTCTGGAAAACAGCGTGGAGGTTCCTCAAAAAAATTAAAAATAGATCTTCCCTGTGACCCAGCAATAGCACTGCTAGGAATTGACCCAAGGGATACAGGAGTGCTGATGCAGAGGGGCGCTTGTACCCCAATGTTTACAGCAGCATTTTCAACAATAGCCAAAGGATGGAAAGAGCCTAAATGTCCATCCACTGGTGAATGGATAAAGAAGTTGTGGTTTATATACACAACAGAATACTACATGGCAGTGAGAAAGAATGAAATATGGCCCTTTGTAGCAACGTGGATGGAACTGGAGAGTGTGATGCTAAGTGAAATAAGTCAGGCAGAGAAAGATACCATATGTTTTCACTCATATGTGGATCCTGAGAAACTTAACAGAAGATCATGGGGGATGGGAAGGGGGAAAAAAAGTTTCAGAGAGGGAAGGAAGCAAACGATAAGAGACTCTTAAAAACTGACAACAAACAGGTTTGGTGGGGGTCCCACTTCTGGACAAGTGGGAAAGTGGGTGATGGGCATTGAGGAGGGCACGTGTTGGGATGAGCCCTGGGTGTTGTATGGAAACCAGTTTGACAATAAATTATATATTAAAATAAAGAAGAAAGATACAGGTGGCCAAGTATACCATGTGTATGGGGAACCGCATGTAGATGGTTGTGGTTGGAGCATGGTGTCTTTTCATCTTACCCCTAAATCTTCTTGACTTTGATGCTCATTTGGGGCAAGTGGAAATGGCACCAGCCATGTTCCTGGATATGCCAGGTGTCTTGATTTTCTCGTGATAGCTTGCTCGGTCCTGTAGGCCTGTCTACTCAGACCACCACTGTACCAGCTTCCCTGGTGGCCACTGCCAGGGAGAGGCTGCCTGAGACAGGCTCATTTGGGCACATGGTGATTCCTTCTCAGGATGAGTGACAGGTTCAGCATCTCTGTTGGCATGACGCTAAGTCAGCAGAAGGTTCTGAGTATGTAGGCTCAGCATTTATCTTCCTGCTGGCTTGAATGAATGTCTCACCTGCAGCTTCCTTGAGAAAAGCTTTAGTGTCTGATGAGAAGGGTTGGTGGTCAGATCAAGGGTGGGCAGTCTTGGTGACTTTGAGGGCTTTTTTTTTTTTTTTACGTGTTGGTATAGCTACCTGGAGAACCTTTAATGCCTTGAACTCAGAGGCTTTGGGGAGGCCTCTCTGTTAGTGGATTTGGAAGCTTTTGAAAAGCTGAATTTATTAGACCAACACAGGATGGGAATGGCTGTTAGTAATTATGATAAAGAGGAAAGTTTCAGTTGTCCAGTGGATATCAGCAAAAGTGGAGGCTGATGATATTGGCCCAACATTGATCTTGCAGAAAATGTCCAGATTGCCTGCAGGTAAGAGATGTTCTAGGAAAACAGCTCCAAAACATTTGAATCAGGTCCCTAGGGAGTCCAAGAGTTTGGGGACAATACATCTATACCTTGAAGTCACATTTGATTTTCATGCCTCATCATTTCCTTTTGTGTTATGCTTCAGTACCTTGGTTCAAGTTGTTTCCAGTGTCTAGAATGCCCCTCCCCACCCAATCGGCAAACTCACTTGTAAGCATATTCTTTGGCCAGGAAAAGCAAGGTTAGAGTTTTCTGGGTGGCTTTGTCGGTTAAGTGTCCGACTCTTTATTTTTTTTTTTTTTAATATATGAAACTTATTGTCAAATTGGTTTCCATACAACACCCAGTGCTCATGCCAAAAGATGCCCTCTTCAATACCTATCATCTACCCTCCCCTGACTCTTGATTTTGGCTCAGGTATGATGTCACCATTTGTGAGTTTGAGCCCTGCATTGGGCTCTGTGCTGACAGTGTGGAGCCTGCTTGGGATTCTCGCTTTCTCTCTCTCTCTCTTTCCCTCTCCTTCTTTCTGTCTCTCAAAATAAACAAACTTAAAAAAAACATATTAAAAAAAAAAGAAAAGAGGAGTTAGCTCATAAAATTGAGAGGAGAGGCAGAAGGGGCAGGGCCAAGGTAGCCCCTGAAATTAGGGGAACAAAAACCACTCAAAACCCACACACCCCTCCCTCCGAAACCTGTGTCTCAGATCTTGACCAGGAAGGGCCTTTAATAGATTCACCAAGATGGCGGATGGCAAGAGGGAAGATTCCCCAAAGGCATTCGTGGGAGTGATGGCTGCTATGCTGCCAAAGAAATCAACTTATGAACATTTCACCATCTTTCAGGCCCCAGCTCACTGATCGTCTCCTCATGGAAGTTTTCTCTGACTTCTCCAGGCAGAGTTCCTTCAACATGTATCATTCAACACATATGTTCAAAGCAACCAGGTGCAGCAATAAACAAGATAGATAAGGCCCCTGCCAACAGGGAATTTACTTTCTAGTGGGGAAGATAGATCATAAAGGAGTGAATAACCATCTAAGATGAATTCAGGTAGCCATAAGTGCTAGGCATGGAAACAAAGCAGGGTAAGGTGAAAGACGGATTACCAGGGATAGGTGAGGTGCAGGATTTTAGATACACTGACCAGGGAAGGTCTCTTCCAGGAAGTGACATCTCAGTAGAGACCAGCGTAGGGGGGGGTGGGGGTGTTGTGTGATCTGAGGGTGGCAGCAAGTGTCCTGCCCCTGGGGTGGCAGTGGGTAGGCTTGGCACGTTCAGGGAACAGGCCCCCAGGTGACTGGAGCAGAGTAAGCAGATGGCAGGTGGGTGGAGACAAGTTCTGAGAGGTGGGCGGAGGCATCTCCCATGGGACTTGTGGGCCAGGAAGAGAGGTTTGGATTTTGTTCCAAGGGCAATGGGAAGCCATCGGAGGAATTTGAACAAAGGGGTAACATAACCTAATTTATGTTTTCTCACAATTAGTCTGGTTGCTGTGTTGACAGTAGAAGGGGACAAAGGGGACAAGAGGGGCACCAGGGAGGCCAGTTGGGAGGGGATTGGAGTAATCTGGGCGGGAGACTAGGCTGGGCAGAGTTACTTGGGCTGGTGGGCGTGGTGAGAATCAGATTTGGGATATGCTTGGAAGGTAGACAGCTCTTACTTGCTAACTGGTTGGATATGAGGAGTAAGAGAGAGAGATCAAGGATGAGGGACAAAGAGGGACCCCTAGGGTTTTTGCTCAGCAAACTTTTTGATTGAGGGGTCATTTCAGATTTACAGAAAGTTTGCAAAAGTAATACAGTATCAGTAGACCCTTCACCCAGTCTTCCCTTCCCCAGTTTTAATGTGGTTAACATGGTGGGTGGAGTTGCTGTTTATTGAGATGGGGGGGAGATGTAGAGAAGATGGGGTGTCTCTGGTTCTGCTTTGGCCCTATTATCATGTCGTTTTTACATCCGAGTCGAGACAGATGTCAAATAAACTGGCTGGATGTGTGAATCTGAGAGTCAGGAGAGAGCCTGGGTGGTAGACATTGCTGCAGGCATCTACACGGTATTTAATGTCATGGAACTCTGTACTCATACATTTCATAATTTCTTTTTTTTTTTTAAGTTTATTTACTTATTTGGTGAGAGAGCCTGGGAGGGGCAGAGAGAGAGGGAGAGAAAGAATCCCAAGCAGGCTCCACACTGTCAGCATGGGGCCCAGCACAGGGCTCGATCTCACAAACTATGAGATTATGACCTGAGCTGAAATCCAGAGTTGAAGGCTTAACCAACTGGGCCACCCAGGTGCCCCTATTTCATAATTTCTATAGTGAGAAATTCATTTCAAAATGGAGTCAGTTTTGGGACACCTGGATTGCTTAGTCAATTGAGCTTCCAACTTCAGCTCAGGTCGTGATCTCACAATTTGTGAGTTCGAGCCTCTCATTGGGCCTGCTATTGTCAGCGCAGAGCCTGCTTTGGGTCCTCTGTCCCCTCACTCCCCCACTTGTGTGCACTCTCTCTCTCTGTCTCTTTCAAAAATAAATATTAAAAAAATGAAGTCAATTTAAACAAAAATAATGAAATTAAATAATAATTTAGACCAGAGGTCAGCACACTTTTCTTTAAGGGTCAAATCGAAAACATTGTAGTCTTTGTGGACCATACAGTCTCTTTTGCAATGACTCAACTCTGAGGTGTAGAGAAAGCAGTCTAGACAATATCTAAATGAACGGGCATGGCTGGGCTCTAATGAAACTTTATTTACAAAAAACAGGGTGGTGGACCACATTTGGCCCTTAGGCTGTAAACTCTTAGGTGCTTCCCATGTTGAGAGGTCAGGAGGATATGGAAGAATCAGCAAGAAGCCTGAACCAGTTGGGGGCCAGTGAGTCACCGAAAGGAAGGGTCCACAGGGTCAGATGTCGGGTGGGATCCACAGCATGGAGATGCAGAGCCCTTAATGACAGACTTTGAGCAGCGTGGTGGTGACCAGTCCTGCCTGGAATTGGTAGGGGAGAGAATGGTAGATGAAAAAGCGGAGGTGGTTGCTATAGACAACTAGGACCAATTTTGCTGTAAAAGAGAACAGAGAAACAGACTTATCCAGAGGTGGGCACGGGACCAAGTAAGGGCTTTTGTTTCTGTTTTTAAGGTAGAAGCCACGTTTGTGTTTCAGCACTGATCTCTCCCCTGTGCTGCAGCCACACCCTGCACACGCTTGTATAACTGAGTCTTTCACACGGCCATTTGTTTAAAATCTGTGTCTTCTTTGAGAGCTGGGTTTCTCGGTCTTGGTGCCTTTGTATTTTGGGCTGGATAATTCTTTGCTGAGGGGGCCGTTCTGGCACTGTAGCATGTTTAGAAGCATCTTTGGCTTCTACCCACTAGATGACGATAGCCCCCCCCCCCTCAGCTGGTTATGATAACCAAAAATGTGTCGCGACATCGCCACGTACCTACTGGGGATGCCATTGTTCCTAGTTGAGAACCACTGAGTCACAAGGTGAGCTCTGGGAGGGCAGGGACTCAATGCATTCTGCTTGGTCGCTCTGGTTCCCACTCCTGTGCCTGGTGCATATTAACAGCTCAGCAAGTATTTTGTTGAGTGAGTGGTGTTTTGATTGTCTGATATCAAAGCCACATCATACCTGGCTGATCTAATGGGGAAGGAATGGAGGTGTACCGGAAAGAGTTCAGCACGTCTGATCTTCTTTGCTGGGGATCCAGGACTTGAGGTTGCACCCGAGAGGGCTGCATAGACATCATCATGGGGACAGCCACATCCTGCTGTCATTTCTCTTGCACTTTCTGGACTATTGAGGTCTCTCGCCTCATGCCTCCTTCAGCACCTGGGGAGTGCCACCGTCATGTAGTCTCTCCAGAAGCAAGTGGACATCAGAGATGGGGAAACTCTTCATCTCAAGTGTGATTATTTACTGTGAGCTCTAGTATTCAAGCTGGTGCCTTGAAACCCCCCTGGGGTCACCTCGCCAACATCTGTCCTTCACCTCTGGACAGAAACCCAAAGGTGAACGGCCTTTCGGAGCCAGAACAATAATAATGTTAATAACCCTCAGTCTGCAATAGCTGTAGCAATTTAAACTCAGTCGGGGAGCCTTTATTCCCACGCTGGTTAGACACAGTGGAGGGATATCTGTGGGCTGGCCTCAGCAGGAGCTGGAGATGACAAGGAATGGATTAAATACCTCCCCTTTCACCATCCCCTGATGGTGTCACGACGTGATGTCCTCTATAAAACGTTGGATGGATGGATGGATGGATGGATGGATGGATGGATGGATATACTTCTCTGCTCCCGCCTTATCCCCATTTCCGTTCCATCTGTGTCCCTGCCTAACACAGGGCCTGGCTGGTTGTTGCCTCTCAGACTGAATCGGTAAGAACTTGCTACCCTAAGGAAGGAGTCTCAGGGTCCCAAGAATTGGGCACTTTTCTCCCTCTTACAGCCTTTTCTAGACTGCTTTCGTGATTTTTGCCATATCAGTGTATCACCTCATCAAAGATGTGCAAACCGTGACCCGCCCCCGTTTTGGTAATAAAGTTTTACCGGAACAGAACGACACCCATCCATGAATATAGTGCGTACGGGCGCTCTCACGGAACCTCGCCATTGGTAGTTGTCACACAGTCTGTATGACTCCCAAAGCCTAAAAAATATTTACTATTTGGCCTTTTACAGAAGAGCGTACTGACCCCTGGCCTACATTATTTTTTAACCAACTTGTTCTTTAAATTGAGTCGATCTTTAGATTATTATGGAAATTATCAAACACAAAAGAGTAGAGAGAAAATACAATGAACCCTCATGGACATTCAATCCAGCTTTAAACTCATGGTTAGTTTTATTTTCTTAATATTCTATCTTCCTCAGTACCACCGCCTCCATTATTTTAAAGCACATTCCAGGGATTAATGCCATTTTATTACAAAATTTCAGTATATGTTTTAAAAGATAAGGGCTCCATTCATTGAATATAAACGTAATTTTGTTATTACATTTAACAAGGTAATAAATCCCTAATACCATCAATTACCCATAAATTGCCTCAATGTTTTTAAACATAAATACCCACTGAAGCTTCATTCCAAGCAACAATTTGCTTGGAATTATGGTCTGGAAGTGCCATTTATAATTTTTTTCTCATACACATTAGACGAACTCCTGAATTATTAAACACTTGGGAGGAAAATGTATCCATGTCCCCTCAGGTTGGAACACGCCATGTTAACGGAGGCGCTTGGCAGGAAGTTGTGTTGACTCTCTTCTTCTCTCGTGTGAAGGGTCTCAGCCTGCCCTCGTTTTCACCAGGCCGACAGAGCCAGCCAGTGCCTGGAGCGAACACCAGGGACATGCCAACCAACCACAAAATCTGAGGGAACAACAGTTTCACAGTCACCTTCACCAGCCCCACACAATTTACAATACAATTAAGACCGACAGATCGAATTGGATAAACAGAAAATAGAATTAAGGTAATCTATCCTAAGTGTACCAAATTCCTGTAATGAGTTGCTTTCAGCAGTTGTGGAAACATATAATTACCAAACAAATTACATGTTATTTTTATCTAAGAAGCTAATTAAGTGTTCTGTGTAAATTATTATGTGGTGGCACAGGGATCCAAGTTGTATTAAGTACCTAATTGGAAAAGGGACGAGACCCGAGGATTTTACGTGGGAACACGACGGAGGACATCACGGCAAGGGGGCCCGATTCCGAGGCAGGGGTTGTGTGCACCGGGGAGGGAACTGGAGAGTGTTGGGATGTCTAGGGTGGGTTGAACTTGAGCCTGGGTGGCTGAGGTAAGGTGGGTCTCTTGCCTTTGTGGAGCCCCGAGTCCTTACTGTTCACTTGTTTTTAAAACTTGCTCCCCTTTCTAAACTTAAGCGTTGACGTTCCGTTTGTTCAGGTGACTGGGACTCTGGGCTCTGTCTTCCCTGTCCCACTTACTTTGTTCTCGACTCATTGTGATGCCATAAATCTTCCAGTTTCTCACTGTGGGCTTGTGCCCTTCCACTTCCTGGAATGTGTGGAAATGGGCATTTGCGGGTGTACCTATCTTCCTTCTGTCTCTCGGAACAAGTAGCCGGGAAGGATTTTGCAGTGGAGCTGGGATTTTGCAGTGGAGCCCCCCAGACACATGCCTGTTGAGAGTTAGAGTAGGGACGGACACGTGTCCTATTTGAGGCAGGGAAGAGAGGGTGGAAAGCACTCTGGGATCAACAGATGAGATTTATTGCCCCCGTCCTGCCCTTGGTGAGCTGTGATCTTCTGCAAGGCACCGCTCCCCTCTCTGCCCTGGGATCTCATCTGTAAAATGTGGAAAACAGCCCGTGGCCTGTTTACCTCATAGAGCTGCTTTCAGAGTGACATGCCAGAATGCAAATGAACATTATCTGTAAAATCTAAATCTCAGTACAAAAAAAAAAAATCCGCTTGGGCGGTTATTAACCGCTGGCAGCTGTACAAAGTCAGACGAGGTGGGTGATGTACCTGAAAATACCAGGAATCATCTTCTAGCCTGGCTAGATCCCCATGCCATTGGCCTCTCCCATTTCTCAGCTTGGCTTCTCTCTGTATTGGCTTAATTCCCAGGGAATACCCTTCCCCCCAACTCTCAGTGTAGCGAGATGGTTGCCAGGAGCTCTGGACCCTCATTCCACCGATAAAATGACTCAGAGAAACTACAGAGTGCAGAGAGTTTTCTTCATGGTAACTCCATCCACAGACCCAGGGCAAACTCTGATTGGACTCCTCTGCATCATGTGAGCATCCCTGAGCCAGTCACTGTGACCAAGGGACAGAGTGCACAGATTGGCCAGGGGCAGCCTGAGTTCTGCCAGGCCTTATGAATATTCAAACAGCCATGGATCTCTCTTTCTCATCGACTGAGCTCCAGGAGTTACAGATGGTTGCCTGCAGATGTGTTTGTTTTGCTCATGCCGGAGTCTTAAAATATGTCAAGACAGTTCACCGAAAAATCTGAATCTGGAGTTTCTGCTGAAAACTCAAAAGATCTGGAAACATGCGGCCTGAATTTCCTCATGGCAGCGTCTGATGTGAGCAAAAACCTGGCTGCCTCCTTTAGCTGGGGCTTGCCCCTCCAAGTTTACTGTAATCGTTATCTGTTGTTACGCGTGGACAGTTTAGATCGCTCATATCTCATGTCTGGGTTCCAGGGTATTTGAATTTGTTATGCCGGACACAGACCACATCAGCATTTTTCTAAACTTTCATGTTAAACATAACTGGGGGTGCTTTTTAAAGACGCAGCTTCCGGGGTATCCCCCATCCCACCCATTTTGACTCAGTGGGTTTGCAGAGGCTGGATGTTTGCCTTAAAAATTTTTTTTAATGTTTATTTATTTTTGAAAGAGAGAGAGTGCACAACCAGGGAAAGAGCAGAGAGAGAGGGAGACCCAGAATCTGAAGCAGCTCCAGGCTCTGAGCTGTCAGCACAGAGCCCAACACGGGGCTCGAACTCACAAACTGCGAGATCATGACCTGAGCTGAAGGCAGATGATCAATCGACTGAGCCACACAGGTGCCCCTGGATATTTGCTTTTTTAATGACGTAGTCCCAGAAGTTTTGAGGGGGCACTTGGGTGGCTCAGTCAGTTGAGCGCCCGACTCTTGATTTTGGCTCAGGTCATGATCTCACAGTGCATAAGATCAAGGCCCACTTCTGGCTCTATGCTGACAGCACGGAGCCTGCTTTGGATTTTCTCTCTCCCTCTCTGTATGCTCTTTTCCCTCCTCTCTCTCTCAAATAAATAAACTTAAAAACAAATAAAAGATAGTTTGGAAACACGGGACTAAGTAATATCTAAGTCATGCTATTCAGAGTGGGACAAGCGGCCCCGCAGGGTCTGTATTTCCTGGGGTATCTTGTTTAAGTCACGAATGTCAGCCCTACCCGAGACAACCAGAATCGGCATTTGAACAGCATAGTACGTTGGCTTTTGGTTTGACCTCTTTTCTGTTTTCATTTTAGTAAGTTCCTCACCAGCCTTCCTTGCCCCGGACCTCTTCAGAAGAGTCCGTGTCTCCCGCCTTTGGGGGTGGGGGGGGGGGAGAGGCGAGTAGAGACCTGTCCCACCCCTGGGGGATGCTCACCCTGACCTCCCACCATTCAGAGATGACCTGGAAAGGTGCTCTGTGAATCTAAAGAGAAGAATCTAAACAGCTGGAGGTCTTGGCTCGTTAGAGAAGGCAGACTTGACCCCCAGGTCCACCGAATGTGTGCAGACTCCAGGCCCCGGGCCTGTCTCATGATCTGTTTTGGCACAGGCTCTGCATCGTCTCCATCAATTGTTCTGAAGCATTTCACACACGACTGGGCTTAGGCAATTTGGCCAGGCCTGTCCTGTTCTTTTTCGGTTTTCCTAATTGCGAGGCTTTCTGTTTCCCCGGCGGAGAACTTCCATATGAAGAATTCTGAAATCTAGGCACTGCCAGCCCTGAGCTGATAATGTTCTTTTCTCAGCTCTCATTCATTCAACGCATTCTGGTAATGACGGCATACCAATACTAATGATAATGGTGATATTTGGCACGTCCTGGAAATGTGTGATGTGCCAGGCATTGTACCAAGTGCTGTAAATATCTCATTTAACCCTCAAAATGACTGTGTGATGCTATCAGTATTCTTAGCCCCATTTGGCAGGTGACACAACTGAGGCTGGTCAATGCAAAACAGAGCACCCATACCACCGCTAAGTGGTTGGACCTGGATCCAGACCCAGCTGTCTCTGACTTGTGAGTCAGAGAGGGACACACCATGTCATACACGAACATGAGTCCAACTGGATGAAGGGGACTCGCTGTTCAGGAAACATTATCTACAGTCTTTATTTTTTTTAATTTTGAAAGCGTATTTCTTTATTTTGAGAGAGAGAAAGAGCACAAGCAGAGGAGGGGCAGAGAGAGAGAGAGAGAGAGGGAGAGGGAGAGGGAGAGAGAGAATCGCAAGCAGGCCCCACACTGTCAGTGCGGAGCCCGGCGTGGGGCTCGAACTTATGAACCGCGAGATCATGACCTGAGCCGAAATCAAGAGTCGGATGCTTACCCAACTGAGCCACCCAGGCGCCCTCATTATCAACAGTCTGTAAGTCTTGCTCCTGCCACGGGGATGGTGCTGGGCCCTCTTTGGTGATGACAAAACCAGGGTCTGGGGTTGATACGGTCAGAAACTGGCAGAGCCAGATTTGGCCTCTGGTTTCTTGCTCTACACCCAGCCCCTTCCCAGCACCTCAGGCTGTACAGGGGAGGGAGGGGAGGGAAGCAGCCAATGACAGGCAGGGGTCTGCGGGTAAGTCTGCCAGTCCTTTGCCTCTTAAGTGGCATGACCGAGATGTAGATATTTTATGCTCGGGTCAAAATGTCCCCACTGGTAATAAGGTGCAGTTGCCCGGAGTTTGCTTTAAAAAACATCACTAATTGTTTCTTTCTCCTTCCCTTTGTCACATCTGTGTGCCCCCCCCCCCCACTAGTGTTTTCTGGGATCATTTCTCAGATGTCTCAAATCTCTGTCTCAGTGTCTCCTGCTGGGAGAAGTCAACGTACGACAGGTTGTAAAGCGTTGGAAATAAATGCTGTATGTAAAGTGCTTAGCACAGTAACTTGGCACAAGGTAAATGGTACCTCGCTGTCATCACCATCACCACGGTCACGGTCATGATCATCGTCATCAATCCTCATCATTCTGAAGGTAGAATGAGCTCATTCTCTCAAGGCATTTGCGCTGACAGATAAGTTCATCCGAAATTACGAAGAAAAATGTGATGGAAAAGGTCACCCAGCAGTATGCTGCAAAGTATTGAAATCGTTGCTTTTTTTTTTTTTTAAGGAGGCAGTTTATTAATTATTAATCAGTATTTGTAACCTTCAGTCCTTGTGCACCACCACAGATAGCAGGTCTCCAATGGAGTATGATTAGTCAGATGCTTTCTGCATCCTAATTTGGTCATTCTGAGTTCCCCATTTTGATTTTCTTGGAAGGGGCACTGGTTTCGTTAGAACCTAGTTGCAAAGGAGCCTCATCTTGGAAGTTGCTGTTGCTCTTCGAGCTTGTATTCCTTGTCGTGGGCCAGAGAGAATTACTCTTGCATTTTTATTGCGTTAGCTTTTACCTGTTGAAGAGGTGGGATTGTAGGGTCTGTGCTGTGGGTTGTAATGCTCCATTGTTTGCGAGACTGGCTTCCCAACAGTTACAAGATGATGCGTCAGCCGGGAGGGAGGGACGAGGAGTCTTTAAAACTGGTGGGTTGGGTGCTGGAGCAGGAGAGAGAGGGTGATAAAAAGTAGTGATAAAGGAAGCCCATTTGCCCGTGAACTTGCCCATTTGACTTATGTGTGCTTACTCTGGACCCCGGCTCTCAGGGAGGGGATGTAGAAATGAAGGAGAGGCTGGCTTTTTTTTTCTTTTTTAATTTTTTTAATGTTTATTTATTTTTGAGAGACAGAGAGTGAGCAGGGGAGGGGCAGAGAGAGAGGGAGACACAGAATCGGAAGCAGGCTCCAGGCTCCGAGCTGTCAGCACAGAGCCCGACTCGGGGCACAAACCCATGAACCGTGAGATCATGACCTGAGCCGAAGTCGGACGCCTAACCGACGGAGCCACCCAGGCACCCCCGGAGAGGCTGTCTTGAGGGTTAAGAACACAGCGTGCTGAATATAACACCTGTTTGATGGGTATTCTGCATCCGTCTGCTGCATCGACTTGGCTGGGCTACATTTACAGTTATTCAGTCAAACACTAATCCAGGTGTGGCTGTAAAGGTGTTTTGCAGATGTGGTGAAAGGCTACCATCAGTTGGCTCTAGGGGAGATGATCCGAGATAATCCGGGCGGGCTTGATTCAGTCGCTTGAGTCTGGCTGAGGCTTCCCCGGAGGGATTCCACTGAGCATAGAAGCTTCAGCTCCTGTCCTAGGGTTCCAGCCTGCTCTACAGATTTCAGACATGTCTACCCATTCTCCTCAATTATGCGAGCAAAGTCCTTGTAATAAATCTCCTCATATACATCTCCCATCGGTCTGTTTCTCTGACTGAACCGTGA
The DNA here is from genome assembly GCF_046562875.1 of Panthera onca. Classification (NCBI taxonomy): domain Eukaryota; kingdom Metazoa; phylum Chordata; class Mammalia; order Carnivora; family Felidae; genus Panthera; species Panthera onca. Next base: position 33,482,230 of record NC_138354.1, read on the forward strand.
CTCATACAGATTTGGGTTCCAGGAGCAGGGTGTTTCTGTAACAAATATCTACAAGAGTGAAGTGGCCTTGGAATCGGACAGTGGACAGAGCCTGGAAGAATTCTGAGTCCCATCATAGGAAACCCCTAGGTTTCCTTGAACATACTGTTAGTAGAAATAGGGGTGCTAATAACTCTCGTATTAAGGATTCCAAAGGAACTGAGGCATCATAGAGAAAAATGTATCACCTCAGAGAATACCTAAATCCTCAAGAACAGAATTTTGGTAGAGATACGGCTGTTACAGAAGGCACTACCAGTGAGGGCTCGCTAAGATGGAAACTGGAGGAAAGGGGATGCTTCTTACATAGTGGCAGAAAATTTAGCTGAATTGTGTCCTACAGTTCCGTGGGAATCTGAACATTGAGAACATGAGCAGGGGAGAGGCAGAGAGAGAAGGAGAGAGAGAATCCCATTGTAAAGCAATGAACTTGGATAGTTAGCCGAGGAGATTTCTGAGCAAAGTGTTGAAGGTACAGCCCGATTTCTTCTTGCTGCTTTTAGGAAAATGTGAGAGGAAAGAGGTAGATTGAGAGAAAAACTGGTAAGGCAGAAAGGCTGACTTGGGAAATTCCCCATCTATCCAAGTGGTAAAAGATGCTAAAATTAGGAGACTCACTGCCCGGAAAGGCAGTCTGGAGAGAAAGCCAAGGGTGTGGCTAGATAACATTTTCTTGAGTGCCTGGAAAGAATCAAGAAGTCACAGTATTCAGACGTCTGGGTGGCTCATTCGGTTGGGTTTCCGACTCTTGATTTCGGCTCAGGTCATGATGTCACCGTTTGTGGGTTCGAGCCCTGCATCGGGCTCTGCACTGACAGCATGGAGCCTGCTTGGGATTCTCTCTCTCGTTCTGTCTCTGCCTCTCCCCCGCTCATGTTCTCTCTCTCTCTCTCTCTCAGAATAAACAAAGTTAAAATAAATAACAGTATTTGATCATACAGAGGGATCGTTAAAGAGACCAGGTGTACGTGACTCCTGAACCCCTCAGTCATCTACTCAGCAGCCAGGATAGAGATGGAATTATCTAGGAAAGATAGAGGCAGAGCTCTTGTCTGATGCAATGAGTCCCTGTGGGATACACAGGAGACCCGCAAGGTTCTTGAAATTTCACATCCGCGGAAACATGGCCAACTTTGACTGAAGGAAACAGGGGATGAGAGAAAGAAGGCCACGCGCTCTCCAAGTTCTACAGGCTGGAAACAGACTGCTAAAAATACTAGGGCTGCAACACAAGCCACCCCTCATGGAAAAGGAAGGCAAACTCTTTGCCTGTCTGGATTTCCAAATGGCTCGGGTGTGGTAACAAGTGTCTTCTTTCCATCGCTTTGTTGCCGTTCTAGTTTTGGTTTTTGTTCGGGTCAGGAATGCCTGTAGCTGGGCTCCTATGCCTGCCCCACAATTGGATGTTGGGAACAGAGGGGTACCTGGCCTTGTCATTTCCTCTCGTGCCGCAGGGTGGCGTATACCCAGAGTCTCCTACTTCCACCTGAGCAAGATGAACGGATGAGATTTAAAATGAGACTCTGAGTTGGTGCTGGAACAGGTTGAAACTTTCGGGGGTGGGGCGGATGTGCTCTATGTGTGAGCCACTGGTGACCCATTTGGGGCAGACGGTGGACTGTGGTAGACAGAATCACAGGCCCCCGAAGATATCCACCTTCCAATCCCAGAAACTTGAGAACAGGTTCTCTTTGATGGCAGAGGGACTTTGACAACATGAGTAAGTGAAGAATCTTCCCACTTTGAAATGGGAAGCGTACCCTGGCTCTCCGGGTGGGCCCCGTGTAGTCACTGTGTGACCGTGAAGACAGAAGCCTTGAGAATTTGGAGAGCTTGCCTCAAACGGTGGAGCCCATAAGCCGTGGGCCAGGGGTTTAACCCCATGTCCAACTGATCCCAGTGTTTATGGACTAGGTCCCGAATGATAGATGCTGAGGGCCCCCAGGGGCACACACAGCGATGCCGGAGAGCTGTGAAGACGAAGTTCACTGGAGGCTTTACCCAGGGTGTGTGTGGTGCTCAGTGGAAAGTGCTAGAACAGATGTTTAAGGGCACTGAAGGCCCATCACCTTGCTCACATCCAGCTTTGCCACTTTTACTGGCCAGGTGAGCTTTCACCTCTCTGGCCTCAGTCTCTCCTCACCTCTAAATGGGGGTGCTGGTTGCATCTTTCTTACGAGGATGTGGGGCTTAAAAGAGAACGACGTGGGTCAAATGCTTAGCACAGTGCCTGGCACATAATTCACATCAACGATAGTAGTAATAGCAATGACGAAACAACCAAATTGTATGATAACAGTGGTGAATTACTCCCCTGTTACAGAATTCTAGGCGAAGTGACACCGGGGGGAAAGGACACAGGATCCCTGGCGGATAAGAGGTACAAGCATGTTACAAGCAAAGAGGAAGATGGGCTCTCCAAGCCTTTGCAAATGCCACGTTCCCCACGGACCGCCCTTCTGTGCTGCTTACTTGGCTACTCTGTTTGGAGTCCTCATTTCTGTATTCCAGAGCCCCGTCTCCTGGGAAGTCTTCCCTGACTTGGCTGGAATAGATGCCCTTCTCCTGTGGGCTTGGTACTCTGGTATTGGCGGTAGGCTTGGCACCTCCCCCAGGGGCCTGGAAACTTCCTGAGGGTAGAGCTTCCCTCAGTCTCTCCTGTATTGCTGTGTCCTGGGGGATTTTTGTGTTTTTAATTGAACGAAAGACAAGATGAGACCTAAGCTATGCCAGGGAGGGCCCCTCGCCTTCCAGCTTCCCGTGGATTTCCCCTGAGTTGGTTTGCTTTTCCTTTTGTGACGAGAGCACCCCTGGGAGAGGCGTGGACGCAGGACCTGCAGAGATGAGGCTGGTTGCCCATGGCCCCTTCACCACGACGGCCCGCTCTATCCGTGTTCCCGGCCTCATTAAAACCTGTTCTCCGCCAGCCTCAGTGTTTAATATTTATCGATCGCCCACAGCGTGCAGGCTGGTCAATAAGTGCGCTTGGGAGCCTCTCTCCCAGCCTTCCCCATCTGCCCCTCACGCTCCTTCCATCCCCTAGCTCTTGCAACCTTGTGGACATGCCTTGATTTTTTTTTTGTTACGTAATTAATTTTTTACTGGTCGTGTTTCTAACCGACGTCCCAGCTGTGGAGATACAGTCGCTGAAGTTCCATTTGATTTGTCTCCTGAGCCTTGAGGGCACTGGTTTAGCAGTCCCCTTGCTGTGTGTTCCTCAGTCCCCACACTTGTTGGGAAGGCTGATGAGCGGGAAGAGCCCACGACTGGCTCTGAGTTCCAGCTTCCCCGGCAGGCAACGGGCAGGGCAGCGGTGGTGGCAGCAGCTGCCTGTGTTAATAGCATCTCTATTGGCATAATCCTTTGACACCCCCCCCCCCCCCGCAGCGGTTTGCTTTCCCTGGGATCTGCCAGAGCCATGCTGCTCCCGAACCTCCTTAATGAAGATGTGACCGTGGGTGGCAGGAGACAGGAAGTCAGCGGAGAAGGGAGAAGAGGAGAGTCCCTTGAGTTATCTCCCTGTTACTCAACATTGTTGAATTGGATCCTCACTGTCCCGTCACGTGATGTTTGGATGCTGGGAGGGGAGTTAAATATAGAATTCCTCCTTTTGGCATTTCAGAAGGTTTATATAATGTCCTGTTCCTTTTGACAGCGGGGGAGGAGTGGGGGGGAGGAAGCGGATAGGATGGCTCGGAAGATGGGTCTGTGTCCAGAGCTCCATTCAAAGCAAAGTCTACTCAGCAGCCTGACCCATCTGCCTACTCAGGGGATGTTCGGTGAATCATGTTTGCAAAGACGCGGGTGCCCTTCTGAGCCTAAGGATCTGCTCAGCTCGAAAATTCTATTAATTCTATGATTCTCCAAGTAGCCTTCACGAGAGTGGGTGCCGAAAATAGATCAGCCACATGGCATGCCCTGAATTTGCCTGGGTTACCGATTTGATTTCTTCCTTCAAGGCCTCTCTGAACCTGGCTCGGACATTCGGTTTGCTTTGCCATTTGAATTTTGCCCTGGAGGCCCGTGCGCCAGAGTTCAAACCCTGCCTCCATCGTGTCCGGGCTGTGTGGCCTTGAATGAGTCTCTTGGCTTTTCTGAGTCTCATTTTCTCATTTAGTCTGTCCCCAGATGTATTCCTCCCTCTACCTTTCCTATCTGAGTAAACGACCTCACTTCCCATTAAGCTGTTCAAGCTACAAACCGGGAGTCTTCTTTGATTTGTCTCTCCCTCTTACAGGCTACATCCAAGTCATCAGGAAGTGCGGCTAGGTCTGCCTTCAAAACATAGCCATCAAGCATCTCTCCATCTGTACTGCAACTCCGTAAGCCACCATCGATGACAGCAACCTCTTCAGGGGGTCTCTGCTTCCAGCCTCAATGCCCTATGGTCAATACGTGACGTAGCTGACTGTGTGATTAAGAACAACAACAAAATCCCTAAGTCTGATCATATTAACTTACTAAAACTTTCCTGCAGCTTTCCATGTAGGAATGAAAATCAGTTCTTTGCCGTGGCCTGGAGAGCTTGCCGTAATCTCCTGATCACATAGCAGACCTTCTTCTAGAAGGTATCCTTTCCCCTCTTCCTTCTTCCTTTTCCTGAAACAATCCTAACACCTACCTCAGGGCCTTTGCACTTGATGTTTCCTCTGCCTGGGATCTTGGCTAGCTTCTTCTCATCCTTCAAGTTTGATCTGAAACGTTGCTGCTTCCGACAGGCCTTTCTTGATCAGTCAAGTTCAAGTTGCTTCCTCCTTCAGCATTACTATAACATCAGCTCCATTTTTTTCCACAGCATAGGTCTACCTGTTTATACTTTATATTTATAATAATATTATAAACGTTATTCTGTTTATATTTTTATCTGACTCCTTCTATTAGAATGTGTGTCTTTTGTACTTATTTTGGTTATCTCTGTATCCTTTAAGAAGAGAGTTTGCCCATAGTAGGTGCTTAGTAAATATCTTTTAAACAAATGGATGCAGAGTGAACTTGGGGAGGAGATAAAAGTGTATACATACGTAGGTTTTGAAAGTGCCATGGTAAGAAATGCTATGTTCACAGCTGGGAGCCAGACTTTCCATGGCTTGCCAGCGGCCTCGGGCCTGTCCTGGATCGTATTCTCCTCCCAAGAAACTTTCCTGCCTCTTGTTGAAGAAAAATTCTGCAACTTCTCAGCTACCTCATGGGCCATTGCATCTGTTCTGCATCTGTGTCTTAGCAGACTAGCTTGGCACATGGTGCCTTTTAGAGACATTTAGCACGTAAAGATATTTATAAAGGAGGAATTCTCATCTACTTTTGCCCAGTCATCTGTCAGAGAGAGGGGGAGCAGTGAACAGCTACTCATGATTCCTTCTCTTGCCTGGAGGGTGCTGCCCATCTTGGTCCCGGACGGCGGGGGACACAGGGGAACAGTCTGCATTCCCCAGGCTGGTTTTAATGAATGAAGCATCCGTAATAGTGGCTTTGTGAGTCTTGACTTTCTATGCGTTGGGCCTGCCCTTTATGGTTCACATTTTCCAGAAGAGTTATTATTGCAGCTACTGTCTTCAGAATGTCCTTAGGAGTGGAACTGTAAAGTTGGAGGAGGGGGGTGGGGCACAGTCTCCCAAACCACCCTCATTTCTGGTACCAGTTCCAAGTTTGGGACTCCCCAAGAACACCCATGGCATCAACAATTCACTGGATGCTCACAGAACTCCCTGGAATCTGTTACACCCAAGGATATGTTTTATTATAGCTAAGGATTCAGACTAAAATTGACCAAGGGGCAGAGAGAGTCCAGGAAGGTTCCAAATGTGGAGCCTCCATTTGACCGTTTCCCAAGGAGTCACGCATAGTGCTACTTTCCCAGCAAAGAAATATGACAATTAGCGTGCAGTGTTGCCAACCAGAGAAGCGTGCCTGAGCCTTCATGCTCAGGGTATGGACTCAGAACGGTTGACAACCCACATGGCTAATCTCAGACTCCAGTTGAGTCCTTACTAGGGGACTCAGTGCCCCCACCCTAAATCACGTTGTTAGACAGACTCTCCAGTGTGAGCCGAGACTTTGGAAGATAAAAACACTATTAGCCATGACGTCCCAAGGGTTGAGTGAAAAGTCAGGGAATGATCAGATCTCCTTTTGGGCAAGGTTCAATTCTTGACTATGCAAAAGTGAAACCTGATGTTCCTGGTGTAGACTTGTGCAGATGGCAATGGGGCTAGCCCTTTTCTTGTTCTAACGCTTGACAAGATCCATCGATTCTCCAAATGTGTATGGATTGTGAGCCACGAGCCTGGCTCTTTGCTAGTTGCTAGGGATACCGTGGTGAAAGACATAGTTCAAGCCATCAAAGGCTGGGGAGACAGATGGGTAAACAGGCAATTATACTCGTACATAATTATACACTTATGGTGCTAGAAATGATTCTAAAAGTTCTTAGTGGAGGAGTGTCTGTTCCAGCCTGGTTGATGGTGAAGGCTTTCCAAAAGTTGTGACGGTTAAGCTGAGGTTGGACAGATGACTGGAAGGTGGCCCATCCGGGTGGTGTATGGGGGTGGAAGGTGGTGTTTAGGTAGAAGAAGATCACCTACAAAGGTTACGGGGATGGGAAAGCACGTGATGGGCACGAGGAGCGCTCCGTTTTTATTTTGGGGGATGCCACAGCTCACAGGTGATTCATATTCGGCACGTGGTCAGTAAACACCATCGAAGCTTCTTCCATCTTGAACCAGCGCAGTTGGGTTAGGAAACCAACGCAATGGAGTTTCTGTGAGGGATTTTTGGTCCTGTTGTTGTTAGGCTGTCTTCTAGACAAAAAGGAATGGAGGTGAGGGAAAGGGGTTGAGGGAGGCCAGCGATGTGAGCTGTGGTTTTCATTGACTTTAAGGCTTCTCCAAGCCATCAGGGAACTGTCCCTGGTCTACGGTGACCTCAGGACTTCAGACTGTGACTAGGAAGTTTCCCAGATCTGGTCGCAGCCTCCACAGAAGAAGAAAAAGAGTAGACTGGTGCTGCGGGCCACAGTGTTGCTTATGAAAGCAAAGGGTTTCTGCGATATTTTGGGCATAGGAGCAGGTGATTCATGGGGATTCTAACACTGTATTTCAAAGACAGAGAATGTGCTTTTTTTGTGGGGGGGAATTAGATGGCTGCTTTGCGGTTCTTTCCGAGAGTTCAAGAAATACCCCAAAAAATCAATAGAAACCAGCAAACAGGAGGGGAAAAAGTTTGCAGTATTGGCCAAAGGGTTAGTATTGTTTATACAAAAAGATTACTTACAAATTAAGAAAGGGGCGAATGTGCCAAATGAGAAACAGGCCAGGAAAATTAATACGCGGCTAGAGAATAAAAACACAAAGGTTAATAACCCCTCAGAGGAAATGTTAAGGCCCACTAATAATAGAAGATTTTCTAAATGAAACATCGAAGTCCATCTGTGAACACAAAAGTGTGGTTAAGAGGGGCGCTGTGTTAGGGGGCCTGGGTGGCTCAGTTGCTTGAGCGTTTGACTTCAGCTCAGGTCATGACCTCACGGTTGATGAGTTCGAGCCCCACGAGGGGCTCTGTGCTGACAGCTCAGAGCCTGGAGCCTGCTTCAGATTCTGTGTCTCTTTGCCCCTCTCCATTCACGCTCTGTCTCTCTCTCTCTCAAAAATAAACATTAAAAACATTTAGAAAAGAGGGGCGCTGTGTTATGTTTACAACGAAAGGAAAGCAAAATCGCAAGCAAGCGACATGAGGCCCTGGGAAGGGGTTTTCTCCCCGGCCTCCCTACTTCATTTTGGCGGGAAGCGGGGCAGGGGACGGAGGTCTGGGCTCCCCCGCTCTGTGGTTCGGCCGCTTCCCGTGCCCTCCTTTTGTCTCCCACCAGTTGCCCGCTGGTTCCCTGGCAGGTGTGCGTGTGTCAGACCTCCTTCCGTTCTCAGTGGGCAAGAACTCTCTGCACTCCGGTGAGGCGAGGACAGGGAAAGACTCCCCTTTGAGCATCCTTGTCCCCCAGCCTCTTCCCGCAGGACGCCAGAGCTTCTGTGCAGAGGAGGAAGCACCCCCCACCCCCGCCCCAGGGTGCCTGAGACATCGCCATAGTGGTAAAGCAGCCCCTCTGCCTTTGACGACCCTGCATCAGGTAGACCGACCTAGGGCTGAGCTAAACAGCCGGGGCACAGGGGACCCCCGGGGGAGCCCCGCTTCCTTCCGGCTGCTCGAGGCACAGGGATTAGATCTTAGCTCCTTCGCTTTGCTCTCGGCTTTCCGAGTCACTGGAGGAGAATCTCTGCAGCTCCCTGTCAATGTCTGGGATTTGTGTAATTGAGGAGGCTGCCAGGGCAATTTACGTCGGGATTTGCTTCCTCCTCGGGAGCGCAGGGCCCACGATGGAGGGATGGTCAGCGGCGTGTTTGCTCAGAACCTTCTCCCGCAGGCTCTCGTCTCACAAACCAGCATTTGGGGCCACTCTGTCCAGCGCCTCCCGGGATTTCTGCGTGTACTTTGCTTCTCCTGTTCTTTTGGCAGTGAATGCAGAAGGCTTTCCGAAATCCCATGCCACGGTGGTGTCCCCAGGGTCAAGGACTTTCCATTTCTAGGAGGAGGAGGCAGAGGCTTTTTGGAAGACCAGTCCGGACAACCATGGTTTCAGGCCACTGTCCGTGGGACTTGACTCTTGCGGTGCTCAGTCTGTGGGTTAGTGGGACAGATGTGTGGCATTCTCCTGTTTAAAACCTGCCTTAGGCTCTGTTTCCTACCATTCTCCCCCTCCTTTCTAACCCCAGGGCCCTTGCACTCACTGTTCCCTCTGCCTAGAATGCTCTTCCTCTGCTTTGCACCTGATTGGTTCCTTCCCATCCTTCAAGAATCATCCTTCCCTTGTCTTGTTTCAAGGTCTTTTCCTCAGAAAGGCCCTCCACGACAGTCCTGTTAGCTGCTCTCCTAGGAGCCCTGCCGTCACGGGCTGTTCTACAACTGTAACTCTCATCTGTTTCCTCTATGTGGTTCTTGGTCCTCCATGTCGTGGGCACTCTGTGAGGGTGCGGCCTCTGCCTCGTTCACCCCGGGATGTCTGCTAGAGTAGCTGGCACATGGGCCAACTTGAAATTATTATGAATGACTGGATAACTCTCCAGGAAAACCAGGGTGAGTACATCATTCCTGCCTTTGCCCAGCTCCATCACACCGGGGCCACAGGGAAAAGCCACTCACATCCACTCATTTCGGTGCCCCTGTATCTGAGGTCACAGAAACGCTCTGTGCCCAACACCAAGCAGTCCTGGCCCCGTCGGTCATCCTGGACAGGTTGGCGAATAGCCTCTGCCTGTCCTGGATGGACCGTTACCCGGACTGTGTCGCCGATAATGCCGGCTTCCTCTCCTGTTTGTCGTCATGCATATGGGGTTCTGGTGGCAGCGTATTATAGACTTCATTCACTGAATGTCTGCTGTACGTGGGGGGGAATGCACTTGGCATCATTATCCCTGCTCCTCTTGGCGTCCCCGTATGGTGGGTTTTACCATCCGCATGGAACAGGTGACGAAATAGAAGCTGGGGCACCCGGGTGGCTCAGTTGGTTAAACACCTGACTCTTGATTTCGGCTCAGGTCATGATCTCACAGTCGTGAGCTCGAGCTCCACTGTGAGTGTGGAGCCTGCCTAAGTTTCTCTCCCTCTCCCTCTGCCTCTCCCCTGCTCTCTCTCTCTAAAAAAAAGAAGGGGAAAAAAAAAGGAAATAGAAGATGTCAGAGGTTCTTTTGCACACAGTGTTGCCGGACTCCAAAGCCCACGTTCTTTCTCCACCCTACAGTGTGGCTTTGGGGAGACGTGTACATACGCAAACACATACTCTGGCAACACCTTACTTTTCAAGAAGACTGAGCTGGTGGATAGAGTCGTGGGGGTCAGAAACTTCCGATTTCACTTCCTCTCCCTCTGGGACTCTACCGATTTCTTCCGGCCAGGAAGGAGGGGACCCAAGGGAACTGCACGAAGGTACTGGAGTGGCAACAGCCCACATCTTGGATGCTTACCATGGGCCTCATGCAGTGTTGAGCGCTTTATACCTATTGCCTCATTAGATCTTCACGGCAACTCTATTTTTGCTATTATTTTGGGCACCATGCTGCCAGTGAGGAAAAGGGGGAAAAGGAAGGTTCAAGAGGGTGAGTAGCAGAGGCTGGCTGTCAGGCCAGGCGATCTGATTTCAGAGCTTGAGGGCTCAACCGCCATGTACCTCCTAAGTAGCGGAGTTCTGCCTCCCAGGCCCTTACCCTTCAGGATATGATCCATGGGCCAGCAGCCCTGGGAGCGTGTTAGAGATGCCAGATCTCAGGCCTTGCCCTGGAACACCTGGGTAGGAATCTACATGTTGGCTAGTCCCCCGGTGGTGATCCGTGTGCCGGTGAAGTCTTGAGAGGCTCTGCTCCAGAGGCCGTGCAAATGTGAAGCAAATGTGTCCTCAATGGAGTCAAAAGCTGGGGGTTTAGGGGATGTGGGTTGTCGGAGACAGCCCGTGAGTTCAGGATCTTACAAATTATGGCATTAATGAGCAGTCGCCTCCTTTGCTCGAGGGATGAGTCATAACAAATTAATTTAGTGCCTTCAACAAAAATAAAAGCCAGTTGAACTTGCAAAGTTGATCCAAGGCTTAAAAAAAATAAGTAAGAGGAGGCTGCTATCGTCTGCAGGACACTATTGACAGATTCTTACATCCAGGTCACCAGGGAGCCCCTGAACTGGGATTGCTGCAGGCTGATTCTTGGCAAACGGTGTCTCCATGGACCAGAGAGGTAACTGTCGCATCAGGTCCGCCTGTGACTCACACATCTGCAAAGGTGGTGAGCACAAAAGGAGCCTTTGATCCCAGAGGAACGGCTCTATCTTATTGTGTTGGGGGAAATACTTTGATTTCCTTCTTTGATTCAAAACATGGGCATTGTGAGCTGTAGATTTAATCACCATCACTGGACAGTCTCCGAGCTTTTTCATTAGGGCCTTGTAGATGCACCCTGAGACACCCGCACCTTTACAGACGAGGAGAGGTTTTTGGGGTTTTTTAATCGTTTCCGGTCTATAAATGCCCCGTGGGCTGTGAGGCCACGTGAACTTTACCAGAGGTGTATGTGGTCATGCTCGAGTCAGGGATGAGTGGTTGTGCAGAAGATGGTTCATGTCATGTCCCTCTGAGGCGTCTTACTTTGGGGGAGGGGATATGCTGACCATGCGTCGGTGTCTCTAAGGTTGGCCAGCCAGCAGGGGACCCCAGGAAGGTCAGTGCCGTTTTCACATTACTTTGCGATTTCCTTTCATCTTGCCGAGTTACCTGTAGTAGGTTACTCATCGAATTCCTTTTTAAACATTTTAATGCTCCTCATTTTTTTTTTTTTTTTTTTTTTTTTTAGGGACAAAAAGAGCCTTTTAGGAAATAAGCATCAGGAAACTAATCAAAGCAGAAACTTTCTGGGAGGAGCCGGACAGCAGCATGTCTTTAATGACCTTCAGGAAGATCACATGCTCTAGGCAGTTACAGGGTTGGGGAGAAAATAGCTTGTTCTGAATAACGTAACCTGCTGCAATGTTCGTTTACTTTGCAGAGGCCCCCCGCACCCCCCGCCCCTGTAGCTTCTTTCCCAAGAATCTCCTGAAAGAGATTTTACTTGGATTATGATTCCTCCAGCTTTAACAAACTGCAAAAGGGGACAGCCAGTGCTAAAAAGGGGATCTTTTGCACGGAGCCAGGTTTCCTCTGGGTTTCTTGGCTCTGGCTGCAGGAGGGGCGTAATGCGTTCTGACTTGGGGCCAAATATTATTAGGGAGTTTTGCTGCTTACGTTCTTGAGTACAGGTGCAGCTGGAAAAAAAATAACAGATTTATCAATAGGTTACCAATTTCACAGCGGGTAGTGCCCAGGAAGAAAAGGCATTGAATGAACGGCAGCCGGACTCATGCTGCAGGGTGAATGAAACTCCTTTGGCATGAAGCCTGCGGAGAGGGTATTCAGGAGCCTGGAAAACAACCTTTAACTTTCTTTTAATGAAACCACTGCTTCCTTTTTGTTTGCAGGGCCCTAGGAGACTTTATGCACATTCTGCTTTTTCTCCCCACCCCCCCTTTCTTTTTGCCTGACGGTGTTCCCATGACTTGACACCTTTCACATTGAGTCCGATTTGTCAAAGCCAGTGCTGTGTTCAAGTGTCAGAAGTTTTAACATTTGCTTACCTCCTTTCCCTGGGAAAACAGGTTTCTTTTCATGTTTGCCTGGATGCTCTGCTGTGAGTCATAGTTTAGAGAAACCCCCGCATTCCTGTGCAGTGAAAGGAACCTCAACTCAGGCAGAGTGGCCTGGAAACTGATGTGCAGCTGGCCCCAGCCAGTGCCGCACTTGTATCAGTGTTATGGCAGTCCATGAGCTTGTAGCTTTGTGTCCCCGAGTTTCTAGAGAGCTGCCTGATTTCCATGGTCACGGGGACCCAGAACAAGATGTGTGGACAAGAACCCCGGCTGGACGCTGTTGTGACTCCAGAGGAGGAAGCGAGCTATGGGGTAGCCTGAGTGTCGTCCCAAGAAGCCCGTCTTCTTCTCCTTCTGTGCTGTGGAGCCTGGCCACCAAGCTTCCTGATCCTCTAAGAAAGGTGTCTTTCCTACTCTCTGTGAATGAAAACGTACTCACAAACGCCAAGTCGGCGATGCAACCATCAGCTTCGCTGAAGGGTCCCAGCAGCGTTTCACTAACCTGGAGACCGGTTATCTAGCACCTTGAGCTCATATGAAAACCCACAAAGCAAGATGAGAAAGGGGAAAACAATCTTAAATGGTGGACAACCGTCTTAAGCTCTGTGAACTTTACTCAAAGGAGAATCCTCTGACTTGACACACAATTCCAACAGAGGATTGGAAGTCCCACATTTTAAAAAATATTTATTTACTTACTGTTGAGGGGCAGGGAGGGGCAGAGAGGGAGAGAGAGAGAGAGAGAGAAAGAATCCCATGCAGGCTCCATACTCTCAGCGCGGAGCCCAGTGCGGGGCCCGAACTCACAAACCGTTGGGATCATGACCTGAGCCAAAATCAAGAGTCTGGTGCTTAACCGACTGAGCCACCCAGGTGCCCCTTGAGCACCACATTTTAAGTCCCCTACAGTAGGGGCTACAAACTCAGAAAAATTAAAGGAAACAGCCGAGAACTGTGAGTGAAAAGAGGCCAGTCGACTGATTAGTGCTACATGGGAATATGGGTCCACCATTGTCAGCTCTTCCAATTTTCCAGGGAAATACTGGCAAGTGGGATTTTTAAATGAAATACCCATACCCATACACACACACACACACACACACACACACACACACACACACACACACATATATTTCAAAACAAAACAGTTTTGAAACTGTTCAGGCCTGATAGGTTGGGGGCCTGACTTCGCACTATCAGAGGAGGCATGGATTCTCCATGTTGTTGGTGTCGAGTTGACTTGACTCTAGTAGGATGCTTTCATTTGTGATTCCTTGGTTGGATCACCAGAGTTCGGAGCAGAGGTCTGGATTTTGTTTGGGAAATACTTGCTGGAGACATCGATGGCTGCATAACCATTTGCAGAAGTCGCTTTTATTTTGGTTAAGTGGGCAGTGTTTTTTAGCTCCCCCGAACAAACTCGCCGTGGACGTCCAGGGATCCATATGGCTGGGGCCCGGGGACTGCTGGGGACACACAGGCTACACCCTCCCCCCTCCCCATGTGTTTACACAGTCACCTCTCAAAGGCTCAAAGGTTAGGATTCCTCTGTGGGCGACTGGCCTGGGGCATCCTCTTTTGGCTCTTCTTCCTTTGGCTCATCTCGTCCAGACAGGACCTTCCAAGTCTGGAGCTCTCTTGGCTTTGCATACCTCTACCTTGTTGGGCAGATAAAAAATAACCTGTTCATGCCTCTCTCAGGTATGCAAGTAGGTTTCCCACTGTGGGGGCTTTCCCAGGAGCACAATTCAGCAACAGTATGCAGGGCACAGCGACCTTGGGTCCCGCCGTATGGTTTTACGAAGGATCGAATCGCCTCTTCTCAAGATCACGAGATGGTCTTTTAAAGAAGTTACAAATGATACTCATGGATTTATTTTATTTTCATCTGATCCCAAGAATGTCACGTGCTCATTGTTTGGGAAGTACAGAATAAATGAAAATTGCCAAAAATCCTGCCATACGTGTTAAACATTCCTTTCTAACTATATGTTGTTGGTGTGCACCTGTATGTGTTTTAGTCTGTTCAGGCCGCCATGACCGGAATACCATAAACTGGCTGGCTTATAAACAACAAACACTTACTCTTCATAGTTCTGGAGCCTTGGAAGTCCAAGATCATGGCGCTGACAGAGTCGGTGTCTGGTGAGGGCATGCCTCCTTGATGATGGCGGTCTAGTCCTCCTGTCGTCACACGGCAGAGGGACAGGTCATTTCTCTGGGGCATCTTTTCTAAGTGCACTCTCCCATTCATGAGGGCTCTGCCCTTTTGATCTGGGCACCTCTCAAGCACCTCCCTTCCCAACTGGCTAGGTTTTCAACATGCGATTTGGGGGGACAGAAACATTCATTCTGTGGCAATGTGTATGTATGCGTGTGTGTGTTTATATACATCTATAAACATATGTAAACGTATAGCAGTAATTGAGAATAACTCATTCACAAAGTTTGTGTCTGCCTTTTTCACTTACTATTAAATTCTCTGTAAGCATCGTTTTTAATGCCTGCCTAAGGCCATATCCTCAGACTGCTATTCAACCACTTATCCAGTGTTGGATGTCTTGGCTGTTTTCATGGAGACTTTCACTAAATATGAGTAATACTGTCACAAACATCTCTGTGCATAAATCTTTATATATCTCATTATTTTCTCGACATGGATTCCTTATAGAAATGGGATCAAATTCATCTCTTGAGAGCGCCTCAACCATCTAACTTCTGTTAAATTCAGTCAATTCTTCTTATGAAAGCTGAAGTGAGAGTACTCTTAAGCTCTCCTTGGTCAACTGTTCAAGCCAGTAAACTAGTTTTTCTTGTTTTTCTCTCTAGATTGAATAGGTAAAGAGTGGTTGCTGTAAAACACAAAGCCCTGAACATCAGGGACTTAGCCCGGTAGAAATTTATTTCTTATTCACCGGAAGTCTGATGTGGGTGTTTATGTTCAGAGGGCGGTGTTTTGTTTTGTTTTGTTTTGTTGTCAAGTGGTAAGTTAGGGACTCCGTTCCATTTTCTGTCTCTGCCTGCTTTACCGTATGTGGTTTCTGGGGCTACTGGGCTCATCTACATGGAGTATGGCACGGGTGGAGCACAGGAGGTTTTATAAGGACCCAGTGTGCCCAAGAGGGAAAAGTGGGTTTTGTGATCACTTATACAAACTCTGCTACACAATTTCTTCTTATTTCCTACATCTAGTCCCTGTTGGTTTTGTCTTCAAAGTATCCCTTGACTCATCCATCTCAGCCTATATTCATGGGCTTAACCCACTTGGTGGTGATATATTTTTAGATTTGATCTGCTGATATTTGGTGGAGCATTTTTGCATCTGTGTTCGTGAGGGATATCGGGTTCTAGTTTTCTTACCAAGGCTTTGTCTGGCCTTGCATTCAGGTTAACGGTAGTCTTCATAGAATGAATTGGGGAGTGTAACGCTCCCTCCTGGTTTATGAAATAATTTGTGTAGGATTGGGTTTTTCTCCCCACTTAAGTGTTTGATAAAAATTCATCAGGAAAGACATCTGGGATTGAAGTTTTCTTTGTGGGAAGGCTCTAAATTATGAATAATTTGATGTTTAAATTTGATCTAGGGCTGTTCAGATTTTCTGGTTCTTCTTGGGAGAGTTTTGGTAATTTACACTTGAGATAATATGATTTATATTTTAATGTGTATTTATTTTTGAGAGAGAAAGAGAGAGAACGCACATGTGCAGGCAGAGAGAAAAAGACAGAGAATCCCAAGCAGGCTCAGCACAGAGCCTGATGTCAGGCTCAAACTCACAAACCCTGAGATCATGACCTGAGCCAAAGATGGATGCTTAACCGACTGAGCCACTCAGGTGCCCCAAATTTTATTAATTTTTAGTAAATTTTTATTTATTTATTTTGAGACAGAGAGAAAGAGAATGAATGAATGAATGAATGAATGACTGGGGGAGAGGCAGAAAGAGAGAGGGAGACACAGCATCCAAAGCAGGCTCCAGGCTTTGAGCAGTTAGCACAGAGCCCAACACGGGACTCGAACCCACAAACTGTGAGATCATGATCTGAGCTGAAGTCAGAAGCTCAATTGATTGAGCCACCCAGGTGCCCCAGAAATATATTTTTGGTCTTTGACTCCATTCTTGGCACAGAGCTCCTAAAACCCTTGAAATTATCTAAGTGTTAAGTGTTATAAATGTATCCTTAGTTATGTTAATCAGGTGACTTTTGGAAAGCAAGAGACGGGGAAGGTGGGGTGGTTGCCATTGGAGCCAGCCTTGTGATTGGAGGGTTAGAACTTTCAGCCCCACCCCCTCCAACTTCTGGGGAGGGACAAGAGGGATGGAGGTTGAATCAGTCATCAATGGCCAGTGATTTAACCAGTCATGTCTGTGTAATGAAGCCTCTGTAAAAACACAAAAGACCTTTCAGGAGATTCCAGGAGAGGCGTGCCAGGAGAGGGCAGGGAAGTTCGGCAGCCTTTCCCCAGATCTTGCTCTATGCTTCTTTCTCCTTTATCTGGCTTTTCCTGAGTTGCATCCTTTGTAACAAACTGGCAATCTAGTAAGTAAACTGTTTTTCTGAGTTCGGGAGCCTGTCCAGCAAGTTAATCAAAGCAGGGAGGATGTTATGGGAACCTCTGATTTATCGTTGGTTGGTTCAAAGCACATGTGACAACATGGATTTACGACCCATCTCAAGGGGGTAGAGGGGCAATGGTGTGGGACTGAGACCTTTACCTGTGGGATCTGATGCAGTCTGTGGGTAGACAGAGGTGAAACTGAGTTGAAATTGAGTTGAATTCTGAGACACCCTACTGGTGACCGAGAATTGCTTGTTGGAATGCTTCCACCCACCCATCCCCCCCTCCCCCATCCCACTCAAACACATTGAAATTTGTCTCAGAACACCAAAAGAGTGTCTTTCCGGGAATTTGTCCATTTCATCTAGGCTGTCAGAGTATTCTAAGTTGTTCATGATATTCCTTGGCTATACTTTTAATATCCAAAAGGTCTGTAGTGATGTCTCCTATTTTATTTTTGCTACTGTCTTCTTTTTCTTGTCCAATCTAAGTGTATCAGTTTTACTGTTTTTCCAAGAACCATCTTTGGGTTTCATTGGTGTTTTTCTGCTATTTTTTAGTTACTTCTCTGCCTAAATGTCTTCTCAGAAGGATGTTTCCATTCTGCCTAAAGTGGCATGTGTAATTATTTTTTATTTGCTCATCATCTGTTCATTGTGTACCTTCCTTGCTGTTATATAATTTTCAGGTATTTGTGAACAGTAATATTTCTACCCAACATGCTAATGTGCCTTGCAGATTTCCAGGGACACAAGGCAGTTTCTGAATGTGTTGGAATAGCACTATTTACAGTGATTAAGAGTAAGAGTGTATGCTCTAGAATTTGTCAATCTGGACTTGAATCTTGGCTCTACAATTCACTAGATGTGTGACCTTAGAGAGTTTGGTCAACTCCACTGGGCCTCAGTTTTTGTATCTGTAAAATGGAAATATAATGGTGCTTATCTCACAGGGTTGTGGGAAATATATGAGTTCATGTGTATTCAGCATGGGTACCTGGTATACAGTAAGAGCTTAATAAATGGCAAGCTGCCTTTTTTTATTTACAGCTCTTTGAGAAGCATCTTGCAGAATAAAGTTATATGGAAAACATTTGGGGAAATTGATTTTTGCCCTGAATGTTTATGATTTTGACAAAAATGGCATGAGATGCTTTGAATCATTGCTGCTTAAAGCTTGTAACTGAGGGAAGCCCAGCTGAGCATCCAGAATGTGCCAGTGGGGTGTGGCTTAGGGATCTCATGATTCCTGTGACAAGCCACAGGTACAGTTATTCCCATCTTACAAGAAGCTGATGCCAAGAATTTTGCACCATGGCACAGGTTACAAATGTTGTGAATCACCAAGTCCTTTCCTGTGGATTCTGTTCCCTCCCAAGATAAGTGCTGTGCTGTGTGGGCAGCCAAGAGTACTGGCTGTGATCTGGAGGCCCGAGGTGTGACGTCTGTCTCTGCCAGCTTGCCAGCTGTGTGACCCTGGAGGCAATTACTTTCTCTTCTTTAACATGATTTCATACACATGGGCGCCTGGGTGGCTCAGTTGGTTCAGCGTCTGACTTCAGCTCAGGTCATGATCTCATGGTTCTTGGGTTCGAGCCCCACGTCGGGCTCTGTGCTGACAGCTCAGAGCCTGGAGCCTGCTTCAGATCCTGTGTCTCCCTCTCTCTCTGCCCCTCTCTGCTTGTGCGCTCGCTCTCTCTCAAAAATAAATAAACATTAAAAAATTAAAAATAAATAAAATGATTTCATACACAGAATACTTAGCCATGGGGTCGTCAGGAGACGTGCATGAGACCCACACAAGCCCCTCGCCCATGGTCGATGTGTATGGAGTGCTCCCTCAGACTTCATCTCCCAGCACATCAGTTCTTCCCATCAGAAGGTCAGTGTCGTGTTTTGCCCATCTCTGTATCCTTACCACCTAGAACAGTGTGGTCAGATCAGCAGGCTCTCAGAAGTACTTGTGAAATGGATTCTTCCTGTTTATTTTTTTTTGAGTTTATTTTATTTGTTTTGAGAGAGAGAGAGAGAGAGAAAGAGAGAGGTGGCAGAAGCAGAGAGAAAGAGAATTCCAATAAGACTCCATACTGTCAGACACGGGGCTCAAACTCACGAACTGTGAGATCATACCCTGAGCCGTAATAAGAGTCAGACAGTTAACCAACTGAGCCACCCGAGCGCCCCTCTCCTTGTTTATTAAGCCTGTGCTCTGACTTCAGTGCCCTGAAGCCCAGCAGGTGGACAGTAGCCTCAGAATCTAGCCCCTGGTTATCTTCCCTGGCACCTGTTTATCTCAGGTGAGCTGCTCATTTTCCTCTCAAGAATCTTCTAGACTGCTGGGACCCCTGTGGAGGGCCAGGAACTTGGGGATGTTGCGAACACCAGGAGAACAGCAGTTCCTTTGCACAGGAGTGTGCCCATCTTCCTCCAGCCCGGGTTTGCAAATTCCAGACATAGCACTGTGGCTGTTCGCTAACCTGGCCTGGCAGGAGCCCCGGCATTTATTCCGAGGCTGCAGGACTCAGTGATAAAAAGTAAAAACAGACCCAGCAGGATCCTGTAAGCACCCTTCGTGCAACCACGCACCATGAATTTAAGCTCGGCTCTTGGCAGTTTCCATAGCAGAGCTGAGGAAAGAGGTCGTACAGGTCATGTTCTCAGGTAAGGGGGCCGGGGTGCTGCTGCTGTTCATACTCCGTGGTCTCCTTTGGTGCAAGCGGACCCATACTCCTGTTCTCCCCCGTCTTCCTACATTCACATGTCTTGTCACCTAGTAGAAGGAGCAGGGGATAGAAACAGTGCTGTGTAGACTTGTGGACCCAGCCCTTCCAAATGCAGAAAGAACTTCCCTCTGTGGGTTTAGGATTACAGCACACAGTGCTTGGTTGGACCTCACTTCCGTAGCAAAGTCTGGTCTCCGTCATCCACCTGCCCCCACCCCCTGGCACCAAGCTGTCTAGCTTCATGATGTTACTTTAGGGGTAGAGTTTTGTGGATTTGAAGCCAGCTGATCTGGCTTTGACCAGGCCAACCCACCTGGACACCCAACCCACTGAGCCATCAGGCGCCCCCCCATCCTGCCCCCCAATTTTTTAACAGGAGTTAAAAAAAAAAAAGAAAACCCCAAACCAAGAAAACTTCCCATTAATTTCTTTCTCTAGGACGCTCGTCATCTTGGATGTCTTAGATGGGGATGTATGCTTGCCTCAGTGTCCGTGCCAGAGTTCTGGGGGTGCAAGTCTTTCCCCATTCATAATTTCTTGTGTACTAGGCGGCTATAGAAGAAACTTTAATACAATGGCCTGCTATATAACTCTTAGCTTGCTTTATTTATTTAGGAATGTCGTAAGGAGTTCCTATGCCATTAAAATTATCTACGTTTGTCACGGCCACCACGTGCTCCTTCTTGTGGCTGGGTTCATATGCGTTTAAGTTACCCACCCCTCATTGTGATTTTTAAATGTGGTTTCCTTCTGTTTGTATATTTTTGTTGTTTATTTACTTACTTAAAGTTTATTTATTTTGATGGGGGGGGGGGGAGCACCAGCAGGGGTGGGGCAGAGAGAGAGCGTGGGAGACAGAGAATCCCAAGCGGGCTCCATGCCATCAGCACAGAGCCCGCTGCAGGGCTGGAGCTCACAAACCCCTGAGATCACGACCTGAGCTGAAACCAACAGTCAGAGGCTTAACTGACTGAGCACCCAGGGCCCCAGTTAGTATGTATCTCTATTAACGTTGGGTCAGCTGGTCCTACCCCCTATCCCCTCCGGCCTGGGATGACTGATGCCTCGCAACCCAAAGTTCTTCTGGCTCTGAAGTGACCCTTAGGCTTCCCCTCTCAGTACAGACTTAACTTTGGAGGGTTTTGGCAGCTTCACTGAAAGGCAAGTCTTTTCCTTTCTGGGGGACTGGCTTCAGGTTTTCACTGTCGTCATCAGCATTGCTGGGTGACGATCTCTAGGCCTTTTGTCAAGGTTCCAGAACCTTCCTCTGGTGAACCAACTTCTTCGGGCTTCACCTACAGAAAAGATTTAGGATGAACCCTATCTCCTTTGGGACCATGACTGCAGGCCCCAGACCCAGGGCAGCGCTGCATTAATCTTGGCAGAGAAGACCAAAGACTTTTGGCAATTAATTAAAAGTTTACCTCAGGCTCTTATACCTGCTCTGCGCTCCCGTAACACTTTGCGCGTGTCTCTCTTATGCTGTTTATCCCACTGTGCTGCTTTCCCATTTTATCTTATTTTGGCTTGCCCATCAGGCTTCCTCATAGACTCTGAGCTCCCTGCACCTGCACACGCAGTTGGGTCTGCAGTGTTGACTTGCCAGGGGGCTGAGGGATCCTTTTATTGATTTTTAAGGTTGGGTTTTTATTTATTTATACATATTCTTTGCACTTTTCCTCCAGGGAATCGGGCCTCCGTGTAGAGACTTGGCATTGTCATGCGGGTGACCGATTCCAGTAATTGGAGAAATATATATACACACGTATACACACAGGGGACAGCATTTGTCCCTACAACTAAAATCGTGTGCACGGAAGCTCCCCAAATAAAAGAATGCGTTTCATCAGATGGGAATGAAGTGACACAGGAGAAGGAATGTGGCTTGTGTGTTTATTATTTAGTTATTTTAGGAAACCACTTATCCCGCTGGCGTGGATGGGATTCCTATGACATTCGGGGCCCTCTGCGAGGCACCGGGGACCCCAGGGTTGAAAATGCTGTGTTCTCCTGCCCACGCAGCTCTCGCATCTGAAGTCGTTCATGTAGCACACGGTTGTGGAGTGCTTACCGCTGTTTGAGTGGCGGGGGTACGTCCCTCAACAAGTCGGCAAGAACACACTGATTCTCATCTGCGGTAGGAACAGAATGGTGAAGGTACGAGCATTGCCGTCATGCCAGGTTCTTGGCAAAAGAACAAAGCGGAACACAAATCCTCCAACAGCAATGCAAACAAACATGATGTTCTGGGTCCTCTCCCCGCTTGTCCTTTCGTACGCATCTCCCGCCCTCCTGCTTTCTCGGAGTTGGGAGAGGATGGGGGAGAGAGGGTTTCTTTAGGCGCGATGAAAAGTGAACATCATGTCTGGTGAGATTGCTTTGGGTCCTGAGGTGGGAATATAAATCGTTCATGGCCGTGTCTGAACCGTGGTCGTGTCTATATACATAGGCGGGTTTGAGCTCAACTTTCTTACCCAGCTGGTGTACTTTTGATGGGATTGATTCACGCTTTTTTTCTCCATCTGCTGTATCTGTATTTTTTGACTTTGTTACCCCTGTTCGTCCTGTTACTCACCACCTGTCTTGTACAGTGCAAGGTGCTAGCCATGACGTATCAGGCTTTATTGAATTTCCAGTCTCATTGGAGAGAAACACCACATAATGAATGATGCAACAGATTATTTAATTGTAACTACCATATTGCAGTGTGTGGGAATTTCAGGCTGCTGTTCGGGGGTATGGTTTCAGGGTAGTAGAAGGTACTGCTCAGGGAAGGCTTCTCTAAGGATGTGATGTTTGAACCATTTCTGAAGAGTTCTGAGGGGTTAGCTAGCTAAAGACAAGGGTTAGAGGAGAGAGTGGCAGAGGAGCCAAGCATTGCAGCATGTGCAAAGGCCCTGTGATCGGGAGGCCTATCACCCCGTTAAAGAGCTGCAAGAAGGTCACTGTGATGATGCTGATGATGAAGGGATAGGAGTAGAGGGAATGGAATGATTCCAGACCATGGAGGGTAGGTAAGCGGGCTCCTTTGCAGAGATCCATGAAGCTTTTTATTTAGGCAGGAAAGATAGACAATCACATTTTGGTTCTTTCAAAAAAAATTTTTAGTTAATTTTTTTTTTTTTTACATTTTCATTCTTTAAAAGAGCTCTCTGGTTGCTGGGTAGGGAATGAATTATAGGGACAACCATGCAAGTGGGAAGAGAGGCTAGGACGTTACTGAGCTTGTCCAGCTGAGAGATTACAGGGAGTTGGACCGAGAGAGAAAAGAGAAGAGTGGATTGATGGGTAGGAATGATACATAGGAGGTCTAGTGATTGGGCATGGGTGTGAGGGAAAGGAAGGAGGCAAGAGCCCCAGAGTTTCGGCTTGGGCACGTGGCGGGGTGGTGGGGCCATGTACTGGAGCGGGGGTTGTTAGTTCGAAGAGAAGAAAATGGTTTTTTTTCTTGCATGTGCTGCATTGGAAGAGGCTGCAGGGGATCCTGATGGAGATGTTGGGGAAGCAGTCTAGAGCTGGGTGGCACACGAGTGTTCTGGAAGCTTCACCAGAGGTAGATACGATCACGCTAGAAGGGATGAGAAGAAGGTCATGGGCTGAGCCTTGATGATAACCAGTACAGAACAAAGATTGAGTTTCTTCACCATCTTACGGCCAGTCCTTCTCTTAGGCCACAGGTTTAGAACCAGCAGAGATCTGTGAAATGAGTGAACAAATGAATGAATGAATTTAATAGTTTCTTCAAACTGGTTTGTATTGAGAATCGTCATTTTTATTCTTGCTTGGTCCTACAGGGGGAATAAAAAATTCCTTTGCTTTTGCCTAATATATTACAGATTTCAAAGCCCCTTCACAAATATGTTTTCTTTGGCTGTGCTCATTTCTGGGTTCTGTATTTTAAGGTTGGTGATAAACTGAGCTTGTTAAAAGGAAAATGTCTTGAGGGGGGGTGGTGAGCAGGCTGCCTGAAATGGTTTCCTGGGAACATCAAAGGAAGGATAAATGTGTGTGTTTCTGGGAGTGGAGAAAGAAGGGGGAGAAGATTCGGTAGCTTGTGTATAGATTATTTGAAGGGCTAGAGATGTATTCTGCCGTGCTCTAGAATCTAAAGGAGAAGTGGAACCCAGACGAGTTAGGATCTGGCTCCAAAACCTATAGAGAAGAGCAGTGGGTGGGCTCATTGAGTTTAGAGTTCTTTGTCACTGGAAGATCATCAGGCTGATTGGGCATAATGAGCGTATGTCACAGGCTCTGGTGGGTATTCTTGTGTTGGGTTTCACTTGCATACGTGTAACCTTGCCTCACTCAGGTTCTGTAAGGGTATCAGGACTTCTGGCAACAGTCCCATCGTATAAATAGGTATTGCTTCAGCTGCCTAAACTACTATTTTCTTCTACCCCCCACCCTCCCAAATTCTAGAACCGTGGCCATAGAATTTCAAGGAGGAGGATTCTGGAGGTTAGTTAATGCCCTTGACTGTTAGTATTATGTACTGTTGTGATTCTCTTTGGATCTATTCTGGTCTCACTTAGGATGGCTGAAATGATTGATCACCGCCCTTCAGAGACTCCTATATTTTCTGCTCCGCAAAACGTCTACAGGTTGCATTCCGACTTGTGCAAGGAGAGCCCTCCCCATCCCCACATGTGCTGTTTCTTTCGGCAGTGGTAACCCAGAGGCTGTGATATTTTGGCTCACCTGGCTTGAGCCGTAGCCTTGTTAAGACTAGATGTTCATCTTTGGACAAGTCTACATCCCTGCATCCTCCGTTTCTCCATCCTTAAAAAAATGTAGCACTTCGGAGTGAGAATGGGTCTCCCAATTGAGAGTGTAAGAGAAATTATTACATAGCATCTCTTCCACTGGTCTGTGAGCTTCTTGAGGTCGAGGATCGCCCATTTCTTTCTTTGTACTGTGTAGAATAGCGTGTGGCTCAGAGCAGACAATAAATGTTTGTCAAATGATGCTGCAACCAAAGCACCCCTGTATGTCTGTGTGTGGGTGACTATTTTGGAGAATGAGTGACGCCCCAAAAGGAGAGAGCTCTAGGACCATGGAGGCAGGATGGTAAATGTAGTCTTTGATTCCAGAGAGACCTAAGTTTGAATCCTAACTCTGCTACTTCCTAGCTCTGTGACCTCAAGCAAGTGACTTGACCTCCCTGAGCCTCTGGGTCCTCATTGAAAGAAAATGAGCGATAGGATTACCAAGGACAGGAAGTCCCTGGCATCAGCGGATGAATTAATTACGTGAATACCTCACTCTGTGCTAGAAATATACCAGTTGCTCCAAAAATACTAGTTGCTAATATTATCTTTAAGATTACCACCCTGTTGCCAGTTTTGCCTGTTACCTTTGCCTTCTCGAAGGTGGCTTGATGTCCTAGAAATTGAGTCTAGACTAAACTTGGCATGGATCCCCCTAAACCTGCCAAACTATCCCCCAAATTATACCGACAACAGTCCCCTCTTAGAGTGGTGCTACGTTCCGGCAGGAGATTTGGAAGTTCTGTTAGGGATGGGGGTACAATATGCCTATATATTTTTTCCCTCTCTCTGTCTAATTTCTTTTTGCCTGAGACTCATCTTCAAGGCAGGGAGAGGTGAATTAGACTGACATCTTTGGATTTTCCGTGCTGAAAGATTAGGCTTTTGTTCCAGGTTTATAATTAGTATCCAGAATAACAGATTGAGAGGTATTGGCCAGAAAGGGAGAACTGCCTAATCCCAGCCCTAAATGACCCCTGGGATCCTGGCCAAAAGCAGGGAACCTCAACGTCTGCTATTACTCAGAAGGCTTCCTGGCAATTTGAGCCAACTTAGTTAATGAGACCGTTCTCTTTTACAGCTCTTGGAGCTTTTAATCCTTTGAGTGAGCAGACAGCACTCAGTTACTTATCTCACCTGGGTCTCTTCTGTGTCTCTTCATGTGGGTAGTGGTTAGTTTCTCTTCTCCCCAAGGTGCGTGCCCATTGGCTCCTCCAGGAGGCAGAGGCTGAGTCAGAGTCAGGAGAGCAAGAGGTGTGTTGGGAGGAGGCAGAGGGACATTACATGCCTGTGGAAAATAAAATGAGGGAGGGAGCAAGCAGGATTGGGCAAGGGGGAGACCCAGATGCAGATCTGACGGAGCCTCAGCTGACCCAACAGAAAACTCTGGAGCCGAGATCATCCACGGGGGTTTCCTGCACTGGGGAGAAGTGGCCCAGCCCCCCTGCCCCCCACTGTGCTCAGGCACTGGCCCGGGTGGAGCGTGGCCAAAGCAGAAACCATCTGGAAGGCGCTGTCATTGGAGGCTGAGTGAACTGTGCTCCTCCGGCCGAGCAAGGCATTCTGGAAGGCAGATCCGAGGGGAACCTCCCTGGAAGCCACACCTGGAGGCCAGCATGTCTGTGATGGATAAACTCAAAAGATGAGGGAGGCTGGCTGAGGGCCACCATCTGGGCCATTCAAGTCCGTTCCCTCCACAGATAGCTACTCACTTCCTGGATGCAGGTCATCCTGGTGGGCAGTCTGCTTTGCTGTCTATACGGTGAATCCCGCACGGACCTTGCCTTCGAAGAACAGAAAGCCTCACAGATGACATGAGACGTGTGGACAGACAGTCACCGAAAGCATAACGGACAAGGGTCTTACAAGAGGTGCAGAGAGGAATGTCATTGTAACAGTTGCTGTCACTTAATGAGTCCTGTTGATGAGCCAGCTGCCACAGGGCATCTCCTGTCATTAGGAGATGTGGGCGTGGTTATTCCCACTTTACAGATGGGGAAATGGAGGGTGGAGAGAAGTGACTGCACTGACCTCCCACCCCCCGTACAAATACTTGTCTCCGTCTCCACCATCACCCCTTCTTCCCCACAGCCGCCCCCCAGTGCCTCTTGCTGGAACCACTGCTCGTCCTTAGCCTGCTGTCCCACGTGCATGGTGGTTCCCCTCTTGCGTCCCCTCGTCCACTGAAGCCAGGGGATCTTTCCAAAGGCAAACCTGTCATTCGCTCCTCTGCTTACACTCCTTTGTCGGCTCCCTTGCCGTGGTGATTGGAGCAAACTTGGTCTCCGTGGGCTTCCAGGCACTGCGTGGCGGGGCTCAGCTCTTCCCCCGGCCGCATCTCTCCCCTGCTCGCTTGCTCTCTGCACAGGTCACATTGGCCTTGCAGTTCCCCTCACGGTCCCCTGCTCCTTTCTGACACAGGCCCTTTGCACCTGGCCTTGCTTCTGCAATCCCTCCTTGAGGAGCAAATTCCTTTCGTGTGCCTTAATAGCACTCTCTACAATTTCTAGTGTTCCGTACACGTTGGTGAATTATTTGACCAGCTCCTGTCTCCCTGTGCTCTAAGCTCCAGAGGATATAGAATTATTCATTTGTCTTTACCGTCGTATCAGGCACACCCAGCACGCTGTTCTGTCCATAGCAGGTGCTCACGAGCTCCGTGGAGAGGGTAGATGTTCCGGTACTGGTGCTGGAACTGAGAACGTTCTGACTTTACCGCCATGGGAAAGCCAGGGTCCCTTCATGTGGTACCGAGAGAGGGTCCTGATGGCATTCTGCAGCAAGTAGTCCCGGAATCCGGCCTTTGAAGCCAGTTACTTCGTTGTGTCTCTTGGCCTTAGTAAACAGGTCAGCAAATCAGCACCTTAGAGATAGCAGGACTGGGAAGCAGAGAATGTCCCATCCGACTCTTGGAAGAAAACAGCTCCGGCTAGCCGCAGGCACCTGCTTCCCTATTTTCCTTGAGCTAGGGGGGCACCGGTGAGCTAGGGAGGGGCGTGGGAGGGAGAGAGGGAGGACAACATCCTCTTTCTTTTTCTGAGTTATTTGTTTCCCCTGGTGCTGAATCCAGGCGAAGCACTCTGGAGACAGGGCCTTGAATTTGGAGCTCTGGTGATTTGCATTTAATTACTGAGAATGTTTCTCTCTTTTAGAATTGTAATGCTGCTCCGAGCATTAAAAGAAGTTCCCATTGGAATGAATACACCAAAAGCTTTAGAGTACGTATCTCTTTTATCCTGAATGTGTGTGGCATCATCTCAAAATAGGTAGTTGATTTTCATAATGGTTTTGCAATTACCCATAATGATGCCCTTTATAAGGCTTTAAGGTCAAGGAGGAAATCTTTGGTCAGATGCACAAGGTAGGGAGAATTTTAGAAACGTCTTTGCTTTCATCCAAATTCCTGTAGAGGGGGGAGTTTAAGAGAGAAGTGTGGAAAGCCAGTCTGCAGTTTAAGGATCTGACCACACGTATCCTGTCTCCACCGCTGCCCACCTGTGGCTCTAACGAATCTGGGGTCTTCTCACAGTGGCCGACTTGGTCAGGGTCCTTTTCCAGCCCCCAAGTTTCAGGGACCAGAAGGAGGGACAAAAATAGGTTCTGCTGGCCCCTCTAGTGGAATGGGTACTCCAGGCTGGGGGCTCTGTTCCTTCTCTGAAGCCATGCCTCTGATGCATCATGGGAGGATGCCATCTTGGGGACACAGGATCACGCGTGCGGTTTGAACATTCGCAGGGAAGAGGCCCCCGGGTCCTCCTCCTCTCACATTTCCAACTTCAGACATCTCTAGTTATTTGTGTAATGTGTGCTTTAAATCACTTGCTTTTAAATTTAAGTACATTTATTTTTAAAAAAAGCAACTTGGCATCAGAGCCATGCATGGTAAATCAGTTTCACTTCCCACAAATACAAAGTAAGCACAAAAATAAATACAACAAAGACCAAACATGCTTTTCATTTCTAGCTGGAGACTGCTGCCTGCCTAGGGCTGTGAGCCCGAGGCCTGGTCTCTGTTCGGAAGGGGGATCAGCAAGTATTGGAGGGTGCCCGGGACTTTTTCCTCCACGTTTTCAGAAGGGTTGAAACAGACTTGAAAGGGAGCACCTTTCTCACCATGTGATTTGATGTTATTTAATTCTGTATCCTTGTACTACCTAAAAACCGTCCCAATTAACCCTGGTGTTACAGCCTCACACTTGGAGAAGGGTTCTAGCCTTTTCCAGCAGACAGCCCCAAATCAGTTCATTCTATAGACTGTTTGTTTGTTTCCAAGGTAGGCTCAGGGGGTCTGCCATGAGCTTGATGGCGAGTTTGTTTCCAAGAGTCAGGGGTCGTTGTAGCAGGGTGGTGTATGGGGGGCAGACCAGCAGGGGAAATAAAAGAGATGGGGGTCTCGAGCATGGACCGGAGGGTATCTGGCGTGGGTTGGAATAGCGGAGGCTAAATTCACGATCACACTGTTGTCCCTGGACTTTGTCCTCTGGGAGAGAGTTGGGAAAGGTCATCTGGGGCTTGGAGTCTACTCTGGTTTAAAACTTTTTTGAGCGACGTTATCTCTTCCCACTGGGTCTAGACCTTTGCTGTCTATAGACCAGTATCAGTATCATCTGAAAGCTTGTTAGAAATGCACAAACTGGGGATTCCCCACCAAGGTCTCTCGAGTCACTGTCTGCATTCTAACACTCTGCATAGGTGATTTGTACAAATGTTACAGTTGAGCCTAGACGCCCATGATCATGGCATCACTATTCACAGTAGCCAAGGGATAGAAGCAACCCCAGTGCTGAATAAATACAGTGTGGTATATGCAGACAATGGAATATGATTCAGCCTTAAAAAAGGAAAGAAACTATGTTGCATGCCGCAATATGGATCAACCATGAGGACGTTATGCTAAGTGAAATAACCCAATCGCAAAAAGGCCAACACCAGATGATTCCATTTAGATGAGGTGTCTCAAGTTGTCACATTCCTAGAAACAGAAAGTAGGACAGTGGGGGGGGCCGTGTGGAGAGGAAAATGGGGAGCTGTGTGATGGGCACAGGGTTTCAGTTTTGCGAGATGAATGAATTCTGGAGCCCTGTTGCACAACACTGTAAATACATTTAACACTATGGAACTATACATTTAAAAATGTTAAGGTAGTAAATTTTATCTTATGTAGTCTTTTTCTTCTTTTTAACCACAGTGAAAGGTTAAAACAACTTAAAAAGGTAAAGAGGATTATAGTCACCTTCAAGATAATTGAGAAAGCGTGTAGACTGTGGTTCTCAGGCTTTGCCGAGCAAAAGAACCCTCTGGAGACTTGTTAAAACAAATTTGCTGGGGTGCCTGGGGGGCTCAGCCCGTTAAGCATCCGACTTCGGCTCGGGTCACGATCTCATGGTTCGTGGGTTCAAGCCCTGCATCGGGCTCTGTGCTGACAGTGTGGATGTTCTTTCTCCTCTCTCTGCCCCTCCCCCCCACCTCGAAAATAAACAGCAAAAAAAAAAAAAAAAAAATTTTTTTTTTTAATTTTTTATTAAAAAAACCCAAACTTGCCGGTCCACCTCTTCGGGGCCTGATTCATCAGTTGTGACTGGGGCCCAAGGATTTGCATTTGTAGCAGGGCCCCCTGCTGCTGGCTGGGGGCTGTAATGCAAGCCACGCTGAAGGAGACTGTTCGCTTGGGTGTGCCCTGCTCTAGAGAAGGTCGGAATGGAAGTGTCCTCCGTGACCTGTAGGAGTTCTCAACCCAGGAGGCACTTTACAAGCACCTGGGGAAGTTAAACAAGGCAAATGAAAGCATGTACGTGGGCCCCTTGGCCCCACACGCAGTGACTCTGATTCTGTGAGTCTGGGATGGGACTGGACCTATGTATTTTCTTACACTGTGTATTTTGATGTAATTCAGGTGTACAGAAAAGTTGGAAGAGGAGTAGAAAGAACTCTTATGCACCCTTGACCAGATTCACCCCCTGTTTACATTTTGCCCTGTTTCCTTCATGCATTTCGGCAGGCGTGAAGTGATGTGCTGTCCTCGTGTCGGACACGCCGGCCCCAATGTTGGTGGAAATCGTTTGGGTTACTTGGTTCAGTCAGTGTTTGCAGTCTTCACCGCGAAGTTACCGTTTTCCTCTTTGTAATTCGTACGTGGTGTGCAGGGAGGTGAGGTGATACTGGGTGCACACCGGTTCCCCACCGTGTTTTTTTGCTCACGAGTTTTAACATCCACTGATGTTTTCTAAATACATCGTTCCTTCTCTTCATTGGTGAGTAGTCTGCAAAAAGGAAGAGTTTCTTCATTTATTTATACCAGTATGGACCTAGGATTCTTAATTTTTTTCCATGGGCAGTAGTCTGCTACAATCATTATTTTTATGCTTAAATTTTCCCAGATTTGGCCAATCAGCCCCTCTTCAGCCTGGTGTGTGTGTGTGTGTGTGTGTGTGTGTGTGTGCGTGCACACACACTTAGAGAGAGACAGAGTGTGATGGAGGAGGGGCAGAGAAGGAGGACTCACAGAATCTGAAGCAGGTTCCAGGCTCCGAGCTGTCAGCACAGAGCCCGACACAGGTCTCGAACTCACAAACTGCAAGATCGTGGTCTAAGCTGAAACCAAGAGTCGAACGCTTAACCGACTGAGCCACCCGGGCGACCCTGGCTCTATTACTAGCTTAGTCAGCTAGGCCCGCCATAAGAGAGCACTGGGTGCTCTGAGACTGGGTGGCTTCAACAACAGAAATTTATCTTTTATAGTTGTAGACGCTGGAAGTCTAAGATTAGGGTTCTCGTGTGGTTAGAGTCTGGTGTGCTGTGTGTTCACATGGCCTTTCCTTGGTACATGAACTTGTGCGTGGACAGCAGTAAAGGGGTGGCAGGAGGGAGAAAGAGGGAAAGAGGGGAAAAACATTGTCCTGTCCTCACAAAGCCACCCCTCCTGTCAGATTAGGACCTACCCTTATGACATCATTTAACCTTAATTCTACCTCCGAAGAGCCCTGTCTCTCACTACAGTCACGTTGGAGGTTAGGGCTTCAAAAGATGAGTTTGGGGGGCACAGTTCAGTTCACACCATTCCCTGTGGCTTTCTGCGTACTTACTTTCTGGAACAACAAGACGTTTCAGGCTCATCTTGTACTTTCCTTGCATTAACCCTGGAGTCGGCAGTCAGCGATTTCTCCAAGTGTCTAGGTTCCTTTTTAAAAAATATGTTCCCCAGGTGGGAATAAAACGCAGCCCGAATTGAGAATTCTAGTTCTAAAGCAGCTCCCTCCTATATACCCACAGTGAGTCTGTTGGTGAGGAAGCTGAGACCAGGAGGCACTCACTTAAAGTCCCATAGCAGGCAGGTGGCAGAACTGAGCCCAGGACCCTTATCTCCTGGCTCCCGGGTCCCTGCTTGTTGAAAATCAAACCCTGCTGCCCCCTGTTTTCTGTGTAAGTGTCTCACTCTTTCAGGCGTGTGACTCATTTGCTCTGTCATAGGTTAATGTGCCAAATGCTGTGGGGGAGATACTAACAGAGAGCATGACTGGGTCTCTGATTATGATATGTTTCCCTCATAACGCTTGTCACAGTGCTGAGCGGAGAGTCACTTCTTGTTACAGCCTGATTTGTACCCACCCCCAACCCCCCAATTTGTATGTTGAAATCCTAATCCCTTGGACTTCAGAATGTGACTGTATTTGGAGACAAGGTCTTTAAAGAGGCCATTCAGGGGCGCCTGGGTGGCTCAGTCGGTTAAGCATCTGACTCTTGATTTCGGCTCAGGTCGTAATCTCACAGTTTGTGGGTTCAAGCCCTGGGTCAGGCTCTGTGCTCACGGTGCAGAGCCTGCTTGGGATTCTCTGTCCCTCTCTCTCTGCCCTTCCCCTGCTCCCTCTCTCAAAATAAATAAGCATTAAAAAGAATTACAGAGTAATTCAGTTAAAATGAAGTTATGAGGGCTGGCCCTAATCTATGAGTGGTGTCCTTATAAGAAGCAGAGATTAGGACATAGACGTGTGCAGACGGAAGACCATGTAAGGACACAGCACGAAGGCAGCCACCTTCTAGGCAAATAGAGGCGATGTGGGTTTCCACCGTAGATCGTGGATGACACATCAATTCTCTTCTTTGGGCCACCTTCTTCATTTTTTAAAAGTTTTTTTAATGTTTATTTATTTTTGAGCAGGGGAGGGGCAGAGAGAGGGAGAGACACAGAATCCGAAGCAGGCCCCAGGCTCTGAGCTGTCAGCACAGAGCCTGACACGGGGCTCAAAGTCACGATTTATGAGGTAGTGACCTGAGCCGAAGTTGGACGCTCAACTGAATGAGCCACCCGGGCGCCCCCGCATTCTTCATTTTTCAAAGGAGAGAAACCAAGCTATGTGAGCTCTATGGGGATGTCTTGGTCAGTGGTCCCTAGGACCGTTCCCTCCCTGGGCATCCCCCCCCAAGCAAAAGCCACACTGTAATAAAGTATACTGGTTAACTCTTGCCGTGTAAGAAACCACCCTGAAATTCAGTGTCTGAAGATAGGAATTGGCTGTTATCACTTGTATACCTGTGGGTTGGCAGGAATTGGCTGATCTCGTCTGGGCTCAGCTCCTCTGTGGGTGCTGGGCTTAGGGCTGCCCAGGTGTGTTTGTTCTGTGGCTGAGACCAAGAAGGCAGGGGCTGGGTTTCTGGGGAAATTCCTCTTGATCATAATTGGGACTTGAGAAGCAGAAGTGTGCAAGGTCTCGGAACGCCCAGGCTTGGATCCAACACATGGTCACTCCTGCCTCACTCCAGTGGCCACACCAAGTCACGTGACAAAACCCAAAGTAAAGGGGTAGGGAACACACCCTGCCTGCTCCTTTAGTGGAAGGACCGCAGAATCACATGACATGGGATCCATGCATCTATCGCAAGGAGTGGAGAATTGGGCTGGGAATACAATCTTCCACAAAAGCCTCCCCCATTTTGCTTTTTTGGTTGCCGGGGTGTCCCCTAAAATAACCAGAGACTGTAGGTCTTAAATATAAAGCTAGCTGATGCCACATGATTATAACACAGTCACTTGAGTTAAGGTGCCATTGCTGTGTGGCAAACGGGGGAGTGACACTGAATTTTAGCTGTGTACTTTCAGAAGCTATCGATGCCCACCCCTTCCTGCAAGTCAGGGATGAACTCAGGGGTCCAGTGAGGGGGAAGACGAGATGAAAAACAGGACACCCGCCCCCCATGATGTGCCTCGGATAGTTGAGTTCTGACCAGGCAAGAAAAAAAGGATATCCTTTCTTCCAGGACCTGTAGGCTGCGAACATATCCCACCTAAAGCATCTTAAGTCTGCCATTGTAACATACTGACCCCGCCAGCAAGGGAAGGAAACTGTAACTCTCAGTTCCACTTGCTTTTTTTTTCTTTCCTGGTCTCAGAAAGGTAGGAGGTAGTGTTAAAAATTACTTATAAATAGGGCGCCCGGGTGGCTCAGTCAGGTAAGCATCTGATTTCGGCTCAGGTCATGATCTCGTGGTTCGTGAGTTCAAGCCCCGTGTCAGGCTCCCTGCTGACAGCACAGAGCCTGATTCAGATCCTCTGTTCCCCTCTTTCTCTGCCCTGCTCACACACACTCTCTCTGTCTCTCTTTCTCTCAAAAATAAATGAACACTAAAACTACTTCCAGTTTTCTCACATCTTGAAATTTCCTGCCTCTGAGTACAAGAGGTCCTGGGCTTACGGAAAGGGTGTTCAGAGTTAGTTTCTGCCTGATGCCCATACATTTTACCACCTTGCTGTGTGATCTTGGGCAAGTCACTTAATCTTTTTTTTTTTTTTTTTTAATTAATTAATTTATTTATTTTTGGGACAGAGAGAGACAGAGCATGAATGGGGGAGGGGCAGAGAGAGAGGGAGACACAGAATCGGAAACAGGCTCCAGGCTCCGAGCCATCAGCCCAGAGCCTGACGCGGGGCTCGAACTCACGGACCGCGAGATCGTGACCTGGCTGAAGTCGGACGCTTAACCGACTGCGCCACCCAGGCGCCCCAACAAGTCACTTAATCTTATGCTCCCAATTTCCTCATCTGTAAAAGGGGAATAAAATAGAACTGACCTCAGGGTTGTTATGAGCATGAAATTAGATAATATAGAGAGAGTGCTTAGAGCACTGCCTGACACATAGTAAGCAGTTATTAAGAATTAGTTATCATTAAAGGACAAATTATTGAGAGAGAAAAAAAAATCTCAGATTCTCTTCTTGGAACTGCAAAGTTATTTTATCTGATAAAGGAGGATTCCTCCTGTTCTGATAGTTCCGAGAAGAGAGAATTTACCAAGCTTGACTCTTGATATCTGCTCAGGTCATGATCTCACGGTTAATGGGTTCAAGTCCCGAATCAGGCCCTGCACTGGCTGTGCAGAGCCTGCTTGAAATTCTTTCTCTCTCTGTCCCTCCCCTGCTTGTGCGCGCTCTCTCTCTCTCTCTCTCTCTCTCTCTCTCTCTCAAAATGAATAAACATTAAAGAAAGGAGAAAATTATATAAAAAAACAAAACAAAAAACCTCTTCCTAACTATTGTTTGGGGAGGATTATTCAGAGAGAAAGAGGTTAGAACTTCTCCAACTTTACAGACTTCTCCTCTGACTAAACTCTCCTACCCCTTGTTGAAACGAGCAGATTGGGGCTTATGGTAAACTACAGAGAAGACTAGATTATTGGGGGAGGGGGTTGGGCAGGGGGCAGTTAATTACCTTCTCTCTTGTCACACATCCAGTGCTGTACAATTTACAAATCATGAAATACACTCTTTGTAAATTCCATGAATTTTTAGTAAATCTACACATTTTTTGCAACCATCTCTACGAGGGAGTTTTAGAGCATTTTTTATCACCCGTCCAAAATTCCCCCAAGCATGTTCATAGTCAATTATTGCTTCCCACCCCCAGGCCACCACTGATCTGCTTTCTGTCTCTCTAGATTGGCCTTTCCTGGACATTTCACGTAAATGGAGTCACACAGGATGTAGTCTCTCCAGGCTGGCTTCTTTGGCTTAGGATAACATTTTTGAGGTTAATCCATGTCGTGGCAGGCATTAGTCTTTTATACACTTCTGTTGCCAAATATTCTTCCATTGTATGGATATACAACACTTTGTGTATCCTTTCATCGGCCCCTGAGCATTTGTGTTGCTTCCTGCTTCCCCCTTTGCGTGTTGTCAGTAACAGTCGTACAAGCGTTCACACACTAGTATTTGTGTGGACAGTTTTAATTTCTCTCGGGTGGATATCTAGGAGTGGAAACTGCCAGTGTTTTCCAAAGTGGCTTTCCCATTTCACATCCGCATTCATATCCTCGCCAGTACTGGTCTTCTTTATTATAGCCTTTCTGCTGAATATGTAATTGGGATCTCAGGGTGGTTTTAATTCTCATTGCCCTAATGGAGAATCACCAGAGGACCTTGTCACGTGCTTGTTAGCCACTTGTAGGTCCTCCTTGGTGAAGTACCCATTAACTCTTTTAACCATTTTTCAACTGAGTTGTTTGTTTTTGTTATTATTGGGTTGTATGGATTCTTTATATATTCTTGATACAAGTGCTTTATCATATATATATATGATTTGAAAATATTTTCCCCCAGTCTCTGGTATGTCTTCATTTTCTTAATGATGTCTTTTGGAGTGCCAAGGTTTTTAATTTTAGTGAAGTTGAATGGAAGTTTATCCATTTTTTTTCTTTTATGGCTTATAAAATAATGGTACTGTGTCCAAGAAGTCATTGCCTAACCCAAAGTTATGAAGATTTTCTCTAGTTTTTTTTCTAAAGGCTCTATAGTTTTAGCTCCTACATTGATGTCTATGATCCATTTTGACTTACTATTTGTGTGTGGTTTGAGATACGGCATTACGTTCACTCAGTTACATATGGATACTGAATTTTCCCAGCATCGTTTGCTGAAAAGACTGTTCTCTCCCTACTGAATTGTCTTGGCATCTTTGTCAAGAATCATTTGACATAAATTTAAGAGTTTATTTCTGAACTTTTATTTATGTACAGACCTACAGGTCTGTCCTTACTTTATTTTATTTTCATTGATTTATTTATTTTTTAATGTTTATTTTTGAGAGACAGAGACAGAGCATGAGCAAAGGAGGGAGGGAGGGAGGGAGAGAGAGAGGGAGACACAATCCGAAGCAGGGTCCAGGCTCTGAGCCATCAGCAGGGCCCAATGTGGGGCTCAAACCCCATGAACCATGAGATCGTGACCTGAGCCGAAGTCAGACACTTAACCGACTGAGCCACCCAGGTGTGCCGATGTCTATCCTTAATTTAACACCACACTTGGTTGAACTACTGTAGCTTGATATTAAGTCTGAAATTGGGGGGTGTGAAGTCCTCCAGCATTGTTCTCCTACCTCATAAGTAGTTTGGCTCTTCCATCTTTTACATTCACCTTTGAATTTTAGAATCCGTTTGTCAATTTTGACAAGTCTGCTGGTGGAATGTTGATGGAGATTGTATTGGATCTAATAGTCTCCCAATTCATGACCACGAATTGTCTTTCCTTCTATTGAGACTTTCTCTAATTCTCTTCGAGAATGCTTTGCCGTCATCGGGGTACAAATCTTGTGCTTCTTTTGTTAAATTTGTCCCTAAGTGTTTTATTCATTTGGATGCTACTTTGAATGAGCGTGTTTTCTGAATTTTATTTCTAGTATTTGTTCACTAGTTCAACTTGTATTTGGTGGATTCTTTACGATTTTCTATATACGGTATTATGTCACCTGTGAATAAAGACAAGGTTTTACTTCCTTTCTTATCTGGAAGCTTTAGTTAATCAAACATTATTTATTTAATTACTAGTTAAGTATTATTAACTAATAGTAACTAATTATTAAATAAATAATATTTAGTTAATTAAATATTATTTATTTGAGTGTGGTGTTGTCTGTGGATTTTTTTGTAGAAACCCTTTACCAGTTTGAGAATGTATCCTTTTCTTCCTGGTTTTTTAAAATTTATTTTTCAAAACTTTTTTATTTTAGAGAGAGACAGGGAGTGTGAGTGGGGGAGAGGGGCAGAAGGAGAGAAAATGAGAATCTCAAGCAGGCCTCCACCCTCTGCGCGGAGTCAGATGTGGGGCTCAGTCCCACGACCCTGGGATCATGACCTTAGCTGAAATCAAGAGTTGGATGTTCAACTGACTGAGCCACCCAGGCGCCCCTCTTCCTTGTTTTTTTTTTTTTTTGAGGGTTTTTACTATAAATGGTTGTAGGATTTTGTTAAATTCTTTTTCTGAATCTATGAAGATGGTGACGAGGCTTTTAAAAAATTCTATTCATATGATGTATTACATTAATTGAATTTCATATATTTAACAAACCTTGCATTCTTAGGATAAATCCAGCTTGGTCATGGTGTATAATCCTTTTTAATATATACTGAATTCAGTTTGCTAGTATCTCGTTAAAGATTTTTGCATCTGTGTTCATGAGAGTTATTGGGCTGTGGTTTTCCTTTATTGTCCACATTTGGTTTTGATATCAGGTAACACAGCCCTCATAAGTAAGTTGGGAAGTGTGCCCTCTTCTGTTTTCTGAATGAGTTTGTGAAACATTGGTATTATGTACTCTCTAAATAACTGATAGTATTTAGCAGTGAAGCCATCGAGGCTTAGGCTTTTCTGAGAAATTCTTAGTTACTAATTCAATTTCTTCACTTGCTATAGGTCTATTAAAATATTATATTTCTTCTTGAGCCGGTTTTTAAGTTGTGTCTTTCTAAGAAATGTGTCTAAGTTGTTAACTTTGTGGCCATAACGTTGTTCATCATATTCCCTTTTAATCCATTTGATTTCTGTATGGCTGGTGGCGATGTGTCCTTTCATTCCAGATTTTAGTAATTTGAAGTCTTCTCCTATTTTCTCGG
Organism: Panthera onca; assembly: GCF_046562875.1. Classification (NCBI taxonomy): domain Eukaryota; kingdom Metazoa; phylum Chordata; class Mammalia; order Carnivora; family Felidae; genus Panthera; species Panthera onca. Next base: position 33,520,396 of record NC_138354.1, read on the forward strand.
TCAGTCTAGTTTAAGTATATTTCAAAAGAAATAACTTATATGGAAAAGAGTGAAGACAGGCTGTGTGCGAATTATGAGCTATCATCGAGTGAATAGTTGCATCATGGGAGTCCCAGAAGGAGAAGCAAGAGAGAAAGAGGCAGAAACTTGATGGAAGAAATCATAGCTGAAAACTTCCCAAATCATGGGAGAGATATGGATGTCCAGGTATATGAAGGTCGAAGGACCCCAAGCAAGTTCAACCCAAAGAAGATCACCCCAAGACATAGTACAGTCAGAATGTGAGAATCTCCATATTACCCAAAGTGATAATTTGAAAAACCTATTAAATATGGCATTTTTCACAGAAAGAGTGGCAAAAAAGTCCTAAGTTTCACATGGAACTTTATTGTCCGACTTGAACTCCACGTTCCTGCTCTAGAGAAAAGGCAAGTCTGTGGTGCTGTAGGGCCTTCTCCATCTCACTGGGGGGTAATGGTCTCTGCCTCTTGCCCTCACTTCTTCCAGCTCCCTTCATTTTTATTTGAAGGCTTCCTCTGCCGTTTATTTTAATCTTATTTGTTGCAGCTATTGGAGATTGCTCCCCCGCTGTCTGTTGGGGGCTGGGGATGGGTAGGATAAAATGGAGCATCATCACCTCCTTAGAGAAGAATCTCCTAGATCATTTACTGTGTCGTATACCCTCGTAGTACCATGTACTTCTTGGTAACGCTTAATGAGAGCTACACTTTTTAAATACTAATTAGTACAGTTGTTTGATTAATTTATGTCACTCCCAAGGGATCATCAGCTTCATAGGGGTAGCATTTGCTTTCACTCACCATTTTTGTCCCTCGTGCCTGGTACAGTGCCTCACAAAATAGAAATTAGACAAGTCTTGTACATATATTAATATATTTAATCACTACTGTACCTCACTGGGATAGTCTCCATCCCATTTTGTAGATGAGAAAACTGAAGCATGGAGAGAGAAAGAGAGAGGGAGATTATGTCACTCAAAGTCACACAGACACTAGTTGATGGCATTTAGAAACTTCTCAATAAATATTTATTTAAAAAATGGATGGAGGGGCACCTGGGTGGCTCAGTCATTTAAACATCCAACTCTTAATTTTGGCTCACGTCATGATCTCATGGTTCATGAGTTCAAGCCTTGCATCAGGCTCTGTGCTGACAGCTGGAGCCTGCTTGGAATTCTGTCTCTCTCCCTGTCTCCCTGCTCCTCCCTCCCTCCCTCTCTCTCTCCTTCTCAAAAATAAATAAACTTAAAAAATTTTTTTAATGTTCATTTTTGACAGAGAGAGACAGAGCATGAGTGGGAGAGGGGCAGAGAGAGAGGGAGACACAGAACCCGAAGCAGGCTCCAGGCTCCGAGCTGTCAGCACAGAGCCTGATGCGGAGCTCCAACCCGTGAACTGCAGGATCATGACCTGTGCTGAATTTGGATGCTCAACCGACTGAGCTACCCAGGCTCCCCTAAAATAAATACAGTTTAAAACAAGTAAATGAAAAGTGGGTGGAGAAATAAAAAAACAAGGAATGGATGAAGTGATTCCTTTGTTAGTAGTTGGGAATGGGGCCTCTACAGAGTGTTGAGTTGCCTTTTTGGTGGGAGGATGAGATTACAAGGTTATGGAGAAGTCTGGGGCATCTGTTAGGACTCTAATGCTGTGGCTTCAGACTGGGGTAAAGGTGAGGGTTGGAAGGCAGTGAGTGGGAAGCCATTCCCACAACCAAGCTGAGTAGGTGGGAGCCAAAGATAGCATATCCCTTGAGTAGAAACTCCCCCAGGAAAGAACAGCTCCTCTGAAATCAGACACAGAAATTGGCTGGTGCATCTAAACACCGAAGAACTGCATGTTCCCTGGGCACCAGGATCAGGAGCCAGGAGCTATCTTACAGGGGCACAGCAAGAATTACCACGGGTCCCAGGGAGGGGTGGAATTTTCTCTTCTCACAGACAGCCCAAGTGCAGGAGTGAAGACTTAGCCATGGCCAGTCCCCTTACACACCTCTTGATTCATGCTTCTTGTGCATCATGGCCTGTTGGTCTAGGATAGAAGGTTGCCCTGTGGCATTTTTACCCATCGGGACTCAGTGATACTTGATGCACTATGATGGCAATTTCCATGCCGAAGCTTAGGGAATCTGTTTCAGGATTGCCACGTGAATTTCTCAACCTGAGTCCCTCTCCCAGGGTTCCTGAGCCCGGGACGTGTGAACCATCTGTAGTTGCCTGCGTCGTTGTGTCCTAAGGGAGAGTGTCCAGAACTGTCATTAGTTTCTCAACAAGAAACTGTGGCGATTGGTGACGTCTCCAAAGGGTAAGAACCAGTGGTGGCAATATGGATAATGGTCAAAACAAGTGGCCTTTTTTGAGTGCGTAGAAGATCCCAGATATGTGGCAAGTGTATCAGGTACATTATCTCATTTAATCATTGTGTCAGTTTAAGTTTATTTATGCTGCAGTAACAAACAGCTCCAAAATGTCAGCGGCTTACAAAACAAAGATTTATTTGTTGCCCACAGGCTATGTTGGGTTAGTTGTGGCTCTGCTTCATTCAAATCTTAGAGCCAGGACTCAGGCTGAACAAGTAGCCCTGTCCGGGTCAGCCCTAGTCTCCTCGCATAGGAAAATGAGAGGCATTAGACCGAGAGATGGATCTTAAGGGTTCTTCTTGGAGGTGGCACACGTCACTTCTCCCGGCTCCAGGGCTGACATCGGGAGGCACTCTAGCTGCTCGGCACGGAGGGATCCTGCAGAGAGGGCCAGTGGATATTTGAACAATAACGTCATCTACTGAACTCTTCACAAAAATCAATGAGGTAGCTGGTGTCGATTATCGTTATCGTTCCCTTTTTACAGATGAGGAAACAGAGGCTCGGACGGAGTACATCTTTCTCTAGTGTCGTGTAATTATTAAGTGGTGGATCCTGGACTTGAGTAGACCCAGTGTGACCCCAGAGCCTGTGGCTTTAACCTCTGCATTACATTGACTTCCACTGCCAGGGCGACAGCAGCCTTCTCTCTCCCCTCTCCTCCTCCCTCTCTCCCTCTCTCCAGCTCGGGTCAGTCCAAACAAACCAGTCTCTTAAAGCTTCATCAATCTCTGACAGTGCACTTCCCTAGCTGCTTTCCACGTTTTCCTAGTCCCCAGCCTCGAGACTCCTTCTGGAGTGTCCGGCTAGGCATTGTTTGGCGGTGTGCCTGTCCGCTAAGAGCTTACCGTTCGCGCCGTGGAGGGGACGTGCTGGGTATTTTTAGATCTCGGCAGCCCTGCAATGCCGCTTGCTCTTCCCTGTGGTCCGTGGATTAACCCGGGAGTGGCATATGCCCACGCTCTGCCCGCCTGGTCCTGGTACACAGTCCTCTGTGCTTTTGGGAAAACAGATTGTCCCAGGTAGATATGTAGCCAGGTTTTTTCCACCCCCCCCCCCCCCTACTTCCCTCCTCCTCGGAGCTGCTCCTCCCCCTTGTATGTTGTAGCTTCTCCTGAGGACCCACCGTGATTTTGCAGCTGCTTCTGAGCCGGCTGAGATAGTGGGATTTGCTCACTTGCAGTTGAGTCTGGCCAGGAAGCTGCTGGTTCTTGCCACAGACATCTTCTCTGTTTGCAGCTTCGCCTACCCTCCTGGGCAGGCGGGATGCACCCTCCCTCCCCACGGAGAATAAGGATTCAGAAGGCTCAGGGAGTGGTGATTTCCTCTAGTATCATTTCTCCTCCAGACTCGTCCACAAGTATCAAACACTCTCATGGTCCAGAAACCAGTGGCAGTGTCACTGCGAGGCGTGGTGGCTTTGGTTTGCTTATTGTCAAAAGCTCCAGATAAGGACCAGCAACACTGCAGCTCGTGGCATAGGTGTTGTGAATCTCCATGGCAAGGGAAGCTGGGGAGGTGCCTGCAAAGGTACTTGGGATAGCTGCAGCACTAGCCCGGGTGTGACCCAATTCAAGAAACACTTCCTGAGTGCCTACTCTGTGCAAAACGTAGGGTTTTGCTTTGTGTAGAGGTTACAGCATTTCAGAAGATACCCGGGGAGCAGATAAGCACATCCCTCAACAACCTGGGCATTATATTTGCAGGATGTGATAGACATTAACTTTTAAATCCTCCCTCCCTCCTTCCTCCCTCCCTCCTTCCTTCTTTTTTCCTTCTTCCTTCCTCCTTCCTTCTTCCTTCCTCCCTCCTTCCTTCCTTCTTCCTTCCTCCTTCCTTCCTTCTTCCTTCTTTCTTCCTCCTTCCTCCCTCCCTCCTTCCTTCTTTTTTCAAACCTTCCTCCTTCCTCCCTCCTTCCTCCCTCCCTCCTTCCTTCTTTCTTCCTTCCTTCTTCCTTCCTCCTTCCTCCCTCCCTCCTTCCTTCCTTCTTCTTTCCTCCTTCCTCCCTCCTCCCTCCCTCCTTCCTCCTTCCCTCATTCCTCCTTCCCTCCTTCCTCCTTCCTTCCTTCCTCCCTCCCTCCCTCCTTCCTTCTTCCTTCCTCCTTCCTCCCTCCCTCCTTCCTCCCTCCCTCCTTCCTCCCTCCTTCCTTCTTTCTTCCTTCTTCTTTCCTTCCTTCTTCCTTCCTCCTCCCTCCCTCCCTCCTTCCTCCTTCCTCCCTCCCTCCTTCCTTCTTTCTTCCTTCTTCCTTCCTCCTTCCTTCCTTCTTCCTTCCTCCTTCCTCCCTCCCTCCTTCCTTCTTCCTTCCTCCCTCCCTCCTTCTTTCTTTCTTCCTTCTTCCTTCCTCCTTCCTTCCTTCTTCCTTCCTCCTTCCTCCCTCCCTCCTTCCTTCTTTCTTCCCTCCCTTCCTCCTTCCTTCTTTCTTTCTTTCCTTCCTTCCTTCTTCCTTCCTTCTTTCCATCCTTCCTTCCTTCTTTCTCCACCTGCCTGCCTGCCTGCCTGCGAGTGTTGTGGTTAAGAGCATAAACTTTGGAGCCATACTGCCTGACTCAAAATCCTTACTCTAACTCCCTGGCTGTTTGGCAGGACAAGTGACTGAAGCCCCCATGCTTCAGCTGATAACAGTGCCCTGCTCACAGAGTTGTTGTTTATAGAGCTCATCTACAAAAGGCACTCAGAGCAGATCCTGATGCGAAGGAAACACTATCGATGTGTTGACTCCTCCTCCTTCTCTTCCTCCTGTCATTCATTCGCTTAGCAGATTATTTAGTGAGCCTCTACTACAGGCCAAGTGCTGACCTGGGTCCTCATCACAGACCAATGAGCCAAATGCAGACCCTTGCCCCCGTGGAGCTTATAGTTCAGACGACAGAGGCAGAGAATAAATAAATATATAATGCATCAGCCAGCGATTAAGGCTTGGAAGAAATGTGCACAAGAGATACCTGTCAGACTCTAGGAAAGTCAGAGGAGGGAGGGATTAACTCCTAGTGAGCAGAGGCTGCGGAAAGCCCCCCAGAGGGGGTGACGGTGGCCGAGATGAGGATGTAATCCTGTGAGGCCCACACAGCCTCCAGTCTCACATGAGAGTTCACTGGGACATTGAAATATTCTCCTCAGGAGCTGTGTTGGTCACCTCCTTTTTTTCCTCGCCTCCTGTAAACAGGGGTTCTAAATGAGATCGGGACCCAGGGCTTATTTCTGGATTTAATGATGTTGGTGTTGGGTCCAGAGTTCCGGAAGGGCTTTGTCCCAGCCTCTGATTCCCGGAGAGGATGCACCAGCTTGGGGTGGGCCCGACTGACAACACGAGAAGGGCTTGCTCTGTGCAGGGGACTGTGCTGGGCCCCACACATCAGGACCTGGGGAGAAGGGAAGGGCCGATGCCTGCTTTGCACGTTAGCGGCCCATGCGATATTTTGTACTAAGTGCTCAGTAGATAACAGAAATAATCACCGAGTGCTTATTATATGCCGCAGACATGTCACCCGCCTGTAAGGACTTGATGTGTGTCTGCTTACCTAATTTTTACAGCTGATGTGCTACCCGTCAAACAGATAGGGAAACCGAACGCAGGCTGTCCTAGGATAGCTGGAGAAAGAGTCAGAGAGGGCTTCCTGGAGACAGTGATTGAAGCGTGTCTAGCGGCTGTCCAGGTGGGAAAAGGGGAGCCAAGGAGGGCGCTGTAAGGAGGGCACTGCAAGCGGAAGCAGCTTGCTGAGAGAGCTTGGGGAGCCTGCAGGACGGAAGGTCGACCCGGAAGTGAGGAAAGGTGGGGGTGGAGAGGTGGGCACGGTGGGGAGCGCAAGGAGCCCTGTAGGCCTTGCTCCGTCCTTTGGATTTTCATCTCGGTGGCACTGAGTAACCATGCAAGTACTGTCTGGAACAGAAGTGTCCCACGATCAAACTGGCTCCGCACAAAGGTCACCGCTTAAACCCCGTGACCAGCAGGTTAGCACTTAATTAAATGCCGTCTCACGCACTCCATCCCACCTCCCGGCAGCCAGGGCTGCCTTCCCACATGCACAGGCACCTGTTTTGGGGTCCGGGGCGAGAAGGCTCGACGCAGGGAGTGTTGGGTCTTGCACACCTGTCAGAGATTTGCACACGCAGAGCTCGGTCTCTTTTGCATCATCGCCTCTAGCGCCTGCAAATGCCAAATGGTGGGAGTTTCTTCTTGGCTGAAGTTGTTGTTTTTTTAGGTTTGAGACTCCAGTGTTTCCTTTGAAAACGTGTTTTCTCTCTCTCTGTCTCTCAAAGAGCAACTTGTTCCTCCTAGGCTAACAAAGTCCTCTTAACTCTTAGGGGAAGCTTGTCTATTCCTGGTGGGATCAAGTCAGCCCGGGGCGCCTGTGTTAGCCTTTAATTTTCAAAAGGAGCACCACAGGTAAAGGAAATGGGCCAGTGAGGTTTTGAAGTCCTTTCTGTTTTATTGTTATTGAAGGAGGCCCGTGGAGGGGAATGTTTGCTGCCAGCCATTGCCTCATTTTGGTACCACTGACATCATCCCCACGTTGGCCTCTTTAGAAAGTGCTGGTGCCCAGCTGGTGTATTGGTCACCTATTGCCCTGGAACGAATTGCCCCGAACTTAGTGGTTCACACCTACTTCGTATTTCACAGATTTTGTGTCAGGAGCCTGGGCGTGGCTTGCCTGGGTTCTCCGCTCAGGGCTGCAGTCCAGGTGTTGGTGGGGCCACACGGTCTGGCCTGGGGCTTGGGGTCTTTTCCGGGCTCACAAGGTGGCTGGCAGATGGCAGGATTCATTTCCTTGCAGCTTTAGAGCTCAGAGAGGCTTCTTGGTTCAAAAGCAGGATTGGGGGGAGGAGAGGGAAAGTGTAAGCCCTCTTTTAAAGCACTGGCCTGGGGAGGTCAGGCCCACCTAGGTTACTCTCCCTTCCTGACATCTGTAGCTCCCTTCGCCTTTGTCATATGAGGTAACATAGTCACAGGAGTGATCCCCGTCATATTCCCAGGTGCCGACCACACTCAAGGGGAGGAGACCCCGTGAGGGAGTGGGTCATGGGTGGTCATCTTGGATTTCTGCCTGCAAGAGTTGGTAACCTAAGTCTCAGACTCTATTCTGTTCTTCCCGAACTTTGGATTAAGCGCGTGGCTTGGACAACAGCTGTTTCGTAAAGCCCTCGTGTAGTTGCATCATCAGAGAAGGTGGAGTGTGACATACGATGTTCTGGAGTTTTGAGATACGGGGGAAATGGAACCGGCAGATGCAGAAGAGGCATCCCTGGTTTCCAGAGCCAGGTCAAGGCCACCTGTTTCTAGGTGGGCTTTGTCAGAACTGATTTCTCTGCTGGAGACAACAGAGCAGTGACCTTGTAACCCTGTGGCAAGACGAGGGTTCTGGGAGTTGACGGGTTCCAGAGGTGAAGTTGACCTCCGGCCTCCCGACTCCAGGTCTGTTTCCGTGGGTGCCCCTGAGCGTGCTGTTTTCTGTCCATACATCTCAGCTTCCCACTCTGAAAGGTGAGGGGGTAGGGTAAGAGGGGTCTCAGGTTCCTACTCGTGTCCGTGTCACTTCCGTGGTGTGACCCAGGTCCGGGGCTTGCACATTCGGGGCATGTCGTATTTAAGAAGCAGGTGCACGTATGCGGAGAGATACGGGAGAGCACCTCTAAGGTATGTTGCCCTTCGAAATTAACCAGTCCCGGCTGGACGCTTTGTCTTCATGAAGGCGGAGACCCTCTCTAGGCAGGGAAAAGTTCTCTTTGTGTTGACAAGTGTCCTCGGTTGTATTCGGAAATGGCGGAGTGGAGTGTCGGGCTCAGGGGCCCCCTGGGTTCACGGGCTTGCTTTCTTAATGCCTCGATCGCACTTTTAATCAGAACAAATCTGGAGCATTTCTCTTCCGTGCTTGTTCCTGCCATTTCCAGCCACTCGACGCTTTTTCATAAACAAAGTGACAGTTTGATGGAATGTGGTTTTAATTAAGCTGCTTTCACTTGGAACAACTTTCCGGGAGCATATGTAAGGAGCACAACTTCAGAAGTGCCACTGGAGGCTGACTTCAGAGACGCGTCACCAGGCAGTTTGGGAAGAACAAAGGACACCAGCAAAGTGGGACTCACCAGTGGTGTGCCACCTCCCAGTCCGTCCCGGGTCCCAGCCTGCTGTCCCTTGTAAGGAGTGCGCGAAGCCTCAAGGCGGGTGGGGTTGCCTGGCGCTGAACCCAGGGCCAAGCTCACGGAATGTCAGGGAACTGCCCCATAGTGGCTATTTATGTCCCTGGATTTTTAAGCCATTCATGGCACGTCCCTCTCTTCCACGGTTGGGACATTGCAAAAACAAAATGAAGTAAGACCCCTGTTATTCCGCCTCCAGTCACAACTCAGTTTTATGAGCAACGGTGAACTCTGCGTAAAAGACCTTCCAAGACCTCCGAGTCCCCCAGGGAAGTGAGGACCTTCACAGGATAGAAGCCGCATGACAGGGATTCACAAATGGCTACTCGGGCCCGGAGGGCGGAGATGTGGCTAGGCACACACTTTCCCAGCTGTTCGGAGGACTGCGCGTATATATAATGGGGGAACAGTATGTCACCGATCCGCATTTGGCCTCCTTGGGGTGGGCATTTGCCTGGTGAGGGGGTCCCTGGCGTTACCTGCAAACAGTGCAAGGATACAGGTAGGGGTGGTATTGTTTTTAGCAGCATCGGATCAGAGCCCCCCCACCCCCACGCCCCCACTTCGTGTTCTGGTGCTCTGTGGCCTGTAGATCTGCCCTGATAGATTGCTGCTGCTGCGGAGAAATCCATGAAGCCTTTACCCTGTACATGACTCACCTCCCTGTGGCAGGCGCGGCGCTCAGCTTCCAAGAATAGCCTAGCCCGAGGGATCCAAGCTCGGAATCCCTTCCAACTTTCAGGGCTCTGAAGTTCGGCGCCCACAGAGGTCTGTGCTTAGGTAACGGGGTGCAGATGGCTTGGTGCTTGCAGAGGCAGTGGCTAATAACCATCTCCCTTCCACCTTTCTTTCCTGTCAGTTGCAGGAACGCAAAATTCCAGGCCAGATCACATTGCTTACAAAGGGAAACCTTGATCGTCAGGCTGGCCTGATGGTGCATTTCAGTGGCTTAAAGATAAGGTAATCAGGAAGTCCCTCATTCATTTATTTGTTGTTCATTCAACAAATATTTGCTGACTGCCTTGTAAGTAAGAAGCACAACAAGAAACTCAATGGGGGGAATCGCGCAGAGGTTGAATCAGATCTAAGCGCTTAGCCCTGGACATACTCTTTGGTATTGAATCCTGGCAACCAGGCAGGGGCGTGATAAAAATAATAGCTGACATTTATTGAGCACTTACTACATGCTGCGTTTTAAGCGCCTCACTTGAATTAACTAGATCAATCTTCACAATGGTTCAAGGAGTTGGGTGCCATTAGGAACCTCGTTTGCTATTCAAGAACCATAGGAATAGGGTACAGAGGGTAACTTGCTCGAGCTCATATAAGCTGCTAGGTAGCTGTGTTGGGCACTGAACCCGGGGTTCTCTCATACGAACCACATAAGCATCACGATGCTTATGCCATTCTGGCATCACCATGGTCTTCTGTCATTTCTTTCCAGAACTCTCTGACCCCAGGGGCTTCCCTTCTCCTTGAAACACTGAGTTTCTCAACTCTTTTGCAGGCCTTCTCAGAGCATCTGCTAAGCTCTCCCATCTCACTCTGTCCGTCAACACTTCATTTCCTTCATAACCTTTATCATATTGTGACGTCCCCACGTTTGCTTTAATCCACTTGTCCCTCCTCTCCCGTCCCCGCTAGAATTGAAGTTCCCAGAGGCATGGGCATTGTGTGCCTTAATTATCTTCACATCTGCAGCCCTGCGGTAGAGCCTGGCCCATGACAGGTCCTCAGTAAAGGGCTACCGGGCAGTCAGGGAGGGGCACAGGTACAGACCAAATTTCAGGCACCATGAATGCCTTGTCATTAGAATGACAAGCTGTGAGCGTGAGGCTGTGTGGTCATTGTTAATGCTGTCATTAGCCACGGCTGGGGAAGAGAGAGGACACTGGAGACTCCAAAGGCACAATGGAACATTACAGAACATGTGGGATTGCAGTGCAGAACCAGCGTCATGAGAGTCTGTCAATGGGCACCTCTCCCTAGGGTGATAGGAGGGGACTCTGTCAGCCCACCGCAAGGTGGGTTGGTAGGTTTCTGTGGCTGCTGCAGGCAGAGAGAGGGAGCAGTCCCGGTCTGTGGCGGTGCCTCCACAGGGCAGTAGTGACGGAACAGAGAACTGGGGGTCCAGGCTGCCTTCTCCCTAAGGACATAACTTCAGGACCTGGGGACCCGTCCAGTGCTCGGAGAATCTTTGGTGCTATTGCTGCCTCCCTCACAGCACCTTATTTTGCAGCCCTCTGTTTTGCTTTCTTCTTTTACGCCTTACATCGTCTGTCACTAGTACATGCTAGAAACAGGACTTTGTTCTAGAACATTCTGTGGGGCGCCTGGGTGGCTCAGTCGGTTAAATGCTGGACTTCAGTGCAGGTCATGATCTCATGGTCCATGGGTTCGAGTCCCGTGTAGGGCTCTGTGCTGACAGCTCAGAGCCTGGAGCCTGCTTCAGATTCTGTGTCTCCCTCTCTCTCTGCCCCTGCCCTGCTTGCACTCTCTGTCTGTCTCTCTCTCTCTCTCTCTCTCAAAAATAAGTAAACATTAAAAAAAATTTAGAACATCCTCGAACATGGCCACTGAGCCTCACTTTGTTCCTCTGTGAAATGGGGATTGAGCTGACTGGTGGTGCTGCCATGGGGATTAGATAGGGCTGCCGTTTCTCCAACACCATTTGGGACGCTCGGCCGGTAAAGTTCTGAGGTGCCCGTCCCATGCTACTGACGACCACAAATCAACATCTTACGTAGAATGAAGATGTTTCAGGTACTGGAATAAGCTCATTATCATTAAGATTTAAAGTCTGCAATTGTAACGGCTTTACTGAGGCACAGTTGTCCAACTTTGCAAGTGTTGACACACACGTGCCCCTAGGAAACCATCACTGTGATTTAATCAAGCCTCATCACATCCCCCTGGTGCCGATGAGGCAAACAGGGGCTTAGGGATATACGTGTCTTCTCTTGGATCCCACGGCAGCCAGGGGCAGAGCTGTCCGATCTGGGCCCGAGTTCCTGGCCACTGCGTGCACTGCCCACCCCCCCCCCCCCCCCCATAGCGGATGGTCCCTGTTGGTGATGCTGGAGCAGGTGTGGTTGCTCACACCTGCCTGGAGGTCTGGAGCGCCGAAGGGCAGAACAACCCGAGTCACGTCAGTTGGTCCCCTTAGCCACGGCGCTATGACCTGCAAGCCTGAAACCGTGTCCCTGAGCTCGCTTCCCAATGAGCAGGCTACTCTGCGAGGGGAGAGGATGGCCTCAGCAAGCCAGGCCACCGAGAGCGACGCCTTCCAGCTTTCCCGGTGGGTAATCGGCCTGCTGGGTGCGTCTGAACACCGTAGATCGATTCCAGTCCCCTCAACGCAGTGACACGTGGGAATGTTTGGGAAAACCTTACGGGTGTTACCAGGCGTGGCATCCCAGTTCCGGAGCCTCAGAACGCTGGATTCCAGAGGCCCCCGAAATTGCAAAGGCATGAGACCTGGTGCCCATCCAGCAGCTTCCCTTCTCTCCCAGACCCTGGGCGTGTTCTTCAGCTCAGACTCTGGAGAGCTTTTGGATGCGTTCCTGAGACTCCATGCACTGGTTAGGCTGCTGTTTTTCCCCGAAGTATCTTTTGTCCATCTCCTCGACTTAATCCATGCAGCCATGCTGCCTGGTTTAATTCCCACTTGCTAGCTTCATGACCTTGGACAAGCTCCTCAATCTCTGGGCCCTCCATTTCGTCAGTGAGGATCGTAACAACGCTGACCCCGCGTGTGTGTTACATGTGCTAACTATGGCAATGCACGACAGATGCTTAGTACGCTGTCAGGAGCAGAGCAAAGCCCCCAGGATACGTTGCCGCCGTTACTGTTTCTGTCGGTGGTTGTGTTTGTTATTAATACCACACCCCAGCTGGTGCCTCTTCTTGCCTCCTCCTCCTCCCCCTCCTCCCCCTCCATGTGACTGTTACATTGTTTGCCCTTCAAGGTGTTACCTTTTCCAGAAGACTCTTGTGACATGACCCACCCTTTGGGTTGGGAACTCTTCTGATGCCCATTCATTCTCTCCTCCAACAAATGTTTATTGAGCAGCTACTATGTGCTGGGGAAAGGAACAAGGTGGGCACAAATCCCGTGATGATGCCTCCCTTCTTGAGGGGGAAGAGGCAGAAAATAAGACTGATGAGTAAAATCTGTAGTTTAAAAAGTTATAATTGCTATGGAGAAAAATGAACCAGGGAGGGAGGTTTGGGATCATGTCCCAGGTTAGGTCTGTTACAGGGTGATTATTGATAGTCTCAGAAACATCTTAGTTTGGACAATTACATGTTCACCTTAGAGACAAGGAATGTCAGACATGAGGCTGCAGTTCTAAATATGATGTCAAGGAAGATGATATCTGAATAGAGACTCCAAAGAGGTGAGAGAGTACACTGTTCACAAGAGCATTCTGAGAAGTGAGAACAGCACGTGCAAAGGCCCTGAGGTGGGGGGGGGGGGCATTTCAGGTGTGTTTGGAGACCATTCAGGCCAGGACCGCTTGGGAGAGGAAATGATAGCAGAAGGGTAGTTAGAGGCCAACTGGATTGTAGAGGACCTTGTGGGATGGGGTGAGGTCTTGCCTGGGGAACCATTGCAGGGTTTGGGGCCTATAAGGGAGGTGGGGCGATTGTGGCTGCTCTGTCGGTATTAGATTGCAGTAGGGCAAAAGTGGAAACAGAATGCTCATCTGGGGAGAGGTGAGATGGCATGCACCAGGCTGCTAGTGGCTGTGCTGAGTGCTGGGTGGGTTTGCTGGTGGATGGGATGCAAGCTGCCAGAGGAAGGGAGGAGTCAGAGACGCTCTGAAGTGTCTGGCCTGAGCAACTGAGGCGGGGGCTCAGAGACGGATGACAGACGGACAGCAGACTGACCATAGTCCTCTCAACTCAACTCTCCCAGACTCACACATTGTGTTTGTTCTGTGCCCACAGCTCTTTCTCCTCCAGACCACGGGCACAGTGAGAGCGTGTGTCTTTTCCTTTTTGTCTTTCTCAGAGCGATACCCCAAAGAATGTTCCAGATGGGCTGTGACATGAATATAGTTTGAAACCGAATTTGCACCAAACGCATCTCTCACCCAGGGAAGATCTAGGTTCTAGCTCTTGGGGCAGCCACCAACACCTGTTCTTTGCAGAGTGGAAAGACCCCCCCCCCCCAAGTCCCCACGTTTGTCGCCGCACACGAACTTGGACCGTGGCTCGCAGTTCTGTGGGGTGGGTGCAGCAGATGTTGATTCACAGACACCTGTGGATGGCTTTCGGGTCCCAGCCCAGCTCCACGGCCCACCGGATCCCGCCGGGAGGTACTCTGCAAAGTTTCACAGTGCCCAACGGCGGAGAGGGTAGATACAAACAAACAGCAGGAGAGACTTCCTCCCGGTGATTCAGAGCCAGGCCTGTGGGCGTGGGATCCTCCCCCCACTTTGCTAACTGACGTCCCAAGTGCAGAGCTGGGACAGTCTGTGGTCTTTTCTGCTCTGTGTGCCAGCGTGAGCAGCCTCCGGAGTTTTCCGTGCCTTCTCAGGGCAGCGCACCGGGCACCTCTTTTGCCTTTGCAAGTGGGTCTTGGGACGGACTTCTTCCTGTTGTTTGAATTCTCACACTGTCCTTCTAGAAGCACGGTGGCTAAGAACAGTTTCTGGAGTCCCTCTGCCTTCATGCAGAGCCTAGATCTGTACATGCTGGCCTCGGGACCCGAGACTGGTCTTGTCATCTTTCTGGGTCTCAGTTTCCTCACCCGATTGTGGGTGGTTGTGAAAATAACAATCGCCAGCACTTACTAGATGCTTACTGTGTGCCAGGTACTGGGCACTAATGTTTCCCGCAATATACAGAATAGGAAATTGAGGCATGGGGAGATGAGACGGCCAATGTAATGTCCTACAGCCAGCAAGGTCAGGGCTGAGGGCTTTTTTTTTTTTTTTTCGGTCCAATTTTTTATGGTAGTAAAATATACAGAATGTAAAACTTACCATCTTAACCATTTTATGTGTAAAGTTCCAAGGTATCCGGTATATCGTGTTGCTGTGCAACCACCCCCACCAGCCGTCCATAGCCATTCTTCATCCTGCAGACCCGAAGCTCTGTGCCTGTTACACACACACTCACTCCCCGTTTCCCCTGCCTCCGGTCCCTGCACCTGCCCACCTACCTACAGACTTCCTTTCTTGTCTTGTCTTGTCTTGTCTTGTCTTGTCTTGTCTTTGTTTCCTTTCTTTCTTTCGTTCTTTCTTTCTTCTTTCTTCTTTTTTCTTTCTTTCTTTCTTCTTTCTTCTTTCTTTCTTTCTTCTTTCTTTCTTTCTTTTTTTTCTTTCTTTCTTTCTTTCTTCTTTCTTTCTTTCTTTCTTTCTTTCTTCTTTCTTCTTTTTTCTTTTTTCTTCTTTCTTTCTTTCTTCTTTCTTTCTTTCTTTCTTTCTTTCTTCTTTCTTTTTTCTTTCTTTCCTTCTTCTTTCTTTCTTTCTTTCTTCTTTCTTTCTTTCTTCTTTCTTCTTTTTTCTTTCTTCTTTTTTCTTTCTTCTTTCTTTCTTTCTTCTTTCTTTCTTTCTTCTTTCTTTCTTCTTTCTTCTTTCTTTCTTTCTTTCTTTCTTTCTTTCTTTCCCCCTTTCTCCCACACCCTAGCTTCTGGTAACCACCATTTTCACTCTCTGTCACAGTGAATTTAGCTTTTATTATTATTATTAATTATTATTATTTTTTTTAGATTTCATATATAAGTAATACTTGTCTTTTTGTGTCTGGCTTATTCCACTTAGAATAATTTCCTCCAGGTTCACCCATGTTGTTGCAAATGGCGTGATTTCCCCACTTTTAAGGTCTAAATAATATTCCATTTTTCTTTACCCACTCCTCCATCGACAGCCACTCTGACTATTTCTGTATCTTGGCTCTTGTGGATAATGCTGAGGTGGATGTGAGGGTGTACCACCCTCATCACCAACAATGTTGAGCATCTTTTCTTTTCTTTTTTTAAGTTTATTTATTTATTTTGAGAGGGAGAGAGAGAGAATCCCAAGCAGGTTCCACACTGCCAGTGTAGAGCCCAATGCGGGGTTTGAACCCACAAACCATGAGATCATGACCTGAGATGAAATCAAGAGTTGGACACTCAAGTGACTGAGCCACTCAGGTGCCCTTGGGCATCTGTCTTCTCATGAGCTATTTGTATTTTGCCTTTTGAGAAAAATCTATTGAATTCCTTTGCCTGTTTTTTAATTGGATCGTTTGTCTTTTTCTTATTGAGTTGTAAGAGTTCTTTATATGTTCTGGATAATAGACTCTTAGCAGATATACGATTTTCAAATATGTCCTTCCATTCTGTGGGTTGTCTTTTCACTTCTTGATAGTACCCTTTGCAGAAAATTTTAGTTTGGATGAAGCATGCCTAGTATTGTTTATGATCCATTTCTCCCTCTGGTCCCCCTCCTTTTTTTGTCTTCAGACAGCAGCTTGGGAGTTTGTTAGCACAATATTATTTCTGGGGGTGAGGAAGACCAGCCCTCTGTGCTTTGCCAGACCCCAGACTCAGGATGACATGGGTCAAGAGACCCTCGAGGCTAGCGCTTCTTGGCCTCCGTCACCTCCCCCGGCTTCAGAATCCTTTTCCCAGACCAACCCTGCATGACCTCAGTGTGGGAGGAGGCGGCCCCTCGAGTCTTTGGAAGCACCTGTCTGAACGTTTTTGTCTGTTTCCCTTGGGCCTTGCCTGTGAGCCCCTCAACTTTCTCCCTCCCTGGGTGTCAGGAGTGCTCAAGCCATATGGGGTCTCGTCCCTGCGTTTCCTCAGTCCTTCCTTGTATCTGCCACAGCTCATTTTTTCTCTGTGTCCCCAAGCCTCCGCGATGGAGACCAGCTGCAGACTCGGCCTGTGCTTGAGTCTCGGGGGCCCCAAGCTCCAGTGTGTGTTAGGGCTGCCCGGCACACTTGTAAACCTGCAGGTTCCTGAGCCATTCCCCACAAACACTGAATCTGAATTTCTTGGGGGAGGACCCAGGGATGGGCGTGTTTGACCAGACCCCCGGGCAACTCAGATGTTGGGGCTCCACAGGCCACATTCTTGAGAGGCCCCACCCTGGTCCAGAAGGCTACCCACTCAAATGTGTCCTGAGACCCCAGAGAGGGTAAGCCTAGTGGGTCTTGAACTTGGCCGCATATTAGAATCACCTGGGGAAACTTAAAACCTCTCTACAGCCAGGCCACAGCATGGACCAGTCAAATCAGAATCTCTGAGCGTGGGACCCAGACATCAATAGTTTTTAAAGCTCCCTGGGTGGTTCCAGGGTGCGGCTAAGGCTGAGAATCAGAGGTTATACAACCGGCCTCGACTGGCAGCCATAAAATTTTATGTGCTGTTTTCCTTTGCTAAGCCCTCTAACCCCCCTCAGGTAAGCTGGACTCTGCAATTTACTCTTCCCTTTTACCCATGCTGCAATTTACCCTGTCCTCGTGCTGCATATGGAGGGTGCAGAACTGGGGGAGAAGGAGTGTGCACACCTCTCCAAGTTCCTACAACAGGGGGTTGGCCGGCTGCACAGGGGATCACTTGACACACCTTTGCCTGTTATCATGACGATGCTAGATTAACCTGGACTTTGTGAGGGGGCCACTGATATCCCCAGCCCCCAGATAAAGGGATTGTCACCTTCTGATCACGAACCCGTGGCACATTGGTCTTTCTGGGGATTGTTCTACAAAGTGGTCGAAGCGTGGGCTTTGGAGTCAGGCCGCCTGGTTTGAAGTTTTGCTCTACTGCTCAGGGGGGTGAACTACTGGTCCTCCCTGAGCCTCTGTGTCCTCATCTGTGCAGTGGGGACACGTAAAAGTACTGAAGAATTGTCCTAAGTAGATGAATGGATAGAGAGAGTGTTGTATAAACATACAATGGAATAATAGCCTTAAAAAAAAAAAAGGAAATGTTGCAATGGGCCACCTTGGATGAACCCGGAGGACGTTATGCTAAGTGAGACAAACCAGTCACAAACACTGCATGATTCCAGTTATATGGAGTATCTGACATAGTCGAAGTCAGGGGCACCTGGGTCGCTCAGTCCGTTGGGTGTGCAAGTTCAGCTTAGGTCGTGACCTCATGGGTGGTGAGTTCAAACTCTGTGTGCAATCTGTGCGGACAGCTCAGAGCCTGGAGCTTCAGATTCTGTGTCTCCCTCTGTCTCTGCCCCTCCACCCCCAACAAAGATAAATAAGCATTGAACAACGTAAAATAAAATAGGGGTGCCTGGGTGGCTTAGATGGTTCAGCATCCGACTTTGGCTCAGGTCATGATCTTGCCAATCCTGAGTTCAAGCCCCGTATCGGGCTCTGTGCTGACAGCTCAGAGCCTGGAGTCTGTTTTGGATTCTGTGTCTCCCTCTCTCTCTCTCTCTCTCTCTCTCTCTCTCTGCCCCTCCTCTGCTTTCACTTTGTCGCTCTCTCTCTCTCTCAAAAATAAATAAACAGTAAAAATTTTTTTTAATAAAATAGATTTTTATTCTATCGAAGTCATAGATTGAGAGAGTGGGATGATGGTTGCCAGGAGCTGGGATAAGGGGAAGATGGGGAGTTACTCATCAATGGGAATAAAGTTTCAGTTAAGCAAGGTGGATACGTTCTACCTGCAGCCGGTGATCCTATGCTGTGTAGTTAAAGTGTCTTGAGAGAGTAGGTCTCATGAGAAGTCTTCTTTCCACAACAAAATAAAATTAAACATAAGCAAATAAACGAATAAATGTGATTAAGCTTCCAGAAAGCAAGAAAGCAAGAAAGAAAAAATGAAAGAAAAGAAGTGCCTGAAGAATGAAACACAGGGGGTCCATGTAAAGTATTTAGCCCCATGGCTGATGTCAACTCCCATTCTTTCTCTACGGTTACCTTGCAAGCGGCTGCGTTGACAGGTAGGGCAGGTGCTTAGGACCGTGCCAGCAACAGAAACAGTGGCTGGGTACCTCATCCAGAATGATCTCAGGGGTCATTGATCTACAGGCTTGGTAGATCCCTCTCGTTTACTGCCCCAGCCCTGCCTGGTGACACTGTCATCGGCCCTCTGTTTAACACCTTCCCACGGTCCAAGTCAGCCCCTCCCTGAAGGCACAGCTTGTGATAACACTGTGGACTCCGACCTTGGCCTCCTAACGCGCTTGAAGTTACGCTCTGTGTAATGTCCACATTGTGAAGAGGGGCTGTTCATGTCGAGGCCACCAGAAGAGACACATGTCCTTCTTCTTGGGGAGACCCATGCCTCATCTGGTCAGATTCCAACGACCCTGCTTGACTATATCGTAGTTACAGAGTGTAGACCCCTTATGGTTCTCCCCTCACCTCCCCTGGCTCTGGGTCCAAGTGACTGACAATGGCATGTGCTCCCGGAGCTGGTAAATTTCCAGCACTGCATTTCTACTCATGTAATTTTTAGAGTATCTCCACCTGTACGGATCTGCATGATTGTGCTTTTACAAAACCTCTGACCACAGATCCCGAGTTTTCCCTTGACCGTGTGCCTGGCGTGGTTCTTTCATGTACAGTCGGTTCAGCTGATTTCCCAGTTCCAACATGCTACATTTCCCCTCCTGATCAATAACTGCCCGTCGCTTCACACCAGGCAAGTGTTGGATAGATGACAGTGTTCACTCGGGGAGGACATGGAATCCCCACGATGTCCGCGCCCCTGGCTCGCAGGGGACACCCACGTTGATGTCAGCGGCTCCCCCAGACGCAGAGGAGGACAGACCCAAAGAGACTGAAGGGAGCTGACTTCTTAGAGGGGAAACAGCCCCTGGGAAAAACAAATGAAGGAAAGAGGGCACTTGGAACGTGTCTTCTTGTTAGGGCCCAGATGGTCTGCGTGTGAGGCAGCCTGCAGAGCTGGCTAACGCACAGGCCCAGCAATTTGAGCCAGTTCACGAAATCTCAGATCGGAGCCACGGAGGGCCAGACGGGAGCAGGGGGAAGAGAAGGACCTGCTTAAAATTTACCACCTGGGAAATCTGATGATTAGTGGTTAGACAACACAAGAGGGGGAAATTCGTAAATCTCTCCATGTCACCAGGATCCTGGGCCCCAGGCGGTGCTTGGAGTTTAGGAACAAATCATCTCAGGCCACGCCAGTAGCATTTTTTACCATAATTACAAACACCTGACATACAGGAACGTTCTAGATGGCTGGCTTCCGAGCTGTAGCCCAGTGCTTCTCAGACTTGAATATGCTCAGGAATCTGGGATCTGGTTCCAATGCAGATTCTGGTTCAGCAGGTCTGAGATGGAGTCCAAGACTCCTTGTTTGTAAGGAGCTCCCAGGAGATGCGGTGCTGCTGGTCCGTGGATCATACCAGGAGGAGTGAGGCCACGGGAATGCTTGGTAAACAGATGCAGGGGCCTGAGTTGGAGGCATTTCCTGGTGGCAGGGAAGCAGCTGGGGTACCCAGAAAGCATTGCCGGCGTCTCTGGGGCCCTTGTCAAGGAGAGGGCTGGGGGACCGCCTCTAGCCGAGCGTGAAGAGTCAGCCTCTCTGGCTATCTGTCAGGAAGAAGTTGTGCTTGAAATCCCAGGGCTGCTGGAGTTGAGAACATTGCCATTGAGCTTTGGGAAAGAGAGGAGAGGGGATAGGGGATAGTCAGGGAGGGGGGAGAGGAGAGGGTGGTCAGGGAAGAGAGAGCAGGGGGTGGTCAGGGAGGAGGGAGAGTAGGGGAGGGTCAAGGAGGAGAGGAGAGGGTGATAAGGGAGGAGGGAGAGAAGGGGGGGTCAGGGAGGAGGGAGAGGAGAGGGTGGTAAGGGAAGAGGGAGAGCAGGGGTGGTCAGGGAGGAGAGAGAGTAGAGGAGGGTCAAGGAGGAGGGAGAGGAGGGGTGGTCAGGGAGGAGGGAGAGGAGAGGGTGGTAAGGGAAGAGGGAGGGCAGGAGGTAGTCAGGGAGGAGGGAGAGGAGAGGGTGATAAGGGAGGGGGTGGTCAGGGAGGAGGGAGAGTAGGGGACGGTCAAGGAGGAGGGAGAAGAGAGGGTGATAAGGGAAGAGGGAGAGGAGGGGGTGGTCAGGGAGGAGGGAACCCATAGATACTGTTTCTTGATGGTCTTTCCTCTTACTTCCCGTTTCCAACTCTTTGTTCTCAAGTTTTTTTCTCTGCTCAATAATTGCACCCACCATTCGTCCAGCTGCGTAAGCCGGAGATGTGGGAGCTGTCCTTTTTTTGCTGCTGGGAAAGGCAGTCCTGCGTGGCTTGCACTGCTCCTGCATGGCTGCGTAAGAGTGGCCTCGGGCCTGGAACATTTTCTCGCAACGAGATAAAGAGCCCTCACAGCCTATGCTGGGTTTGTCTCCTTGCTTGGGTGTATCTTTCCCTGTTCTGGGCTTGATGTGCACGTCTTAGTTCTGCTTATGCATGTGTGTCGTTTGCCACCCGGCACCCCCCACTGCTATATTTGTTCCCAGTGGGGAGGGATTGGGATCTGTTCCCGCAGCCTGAAGTGGGGTAATATGCAGCCACACAGCAGCATCGGCTCTGGCATGGATCCCCTGGCCGTGGGGATTGACATATTGCAAGGGATTGAATCTTTTACATTCTCTTTCTCCTCTTGCTGTAAGTAAATACTGGACCATTTGAACACGGTGTGTGTGTTTTCTGTTCCCAGTGATCTTGAGTCATGCATCTATCTCTTCCATGGGTGACACTTAACTGGCTTTTAACCCTGGTTACATAGCCTGAGCACCCAGTGAACAGTGAGATATCTCCTTTCTCTCTTCCCTCATACTTAGTCTAGTGCTGTTTATAGTTACTGTCTTTCAAAAATGTATCTCAAATTCCTCCCCATCTCCCCTGCCACCACCACCATATCCACTTCCCTGGACCTCTGGTGTCACCTTCCACCTGGTCTCCCTGTTCCCACCTCCATCCCTCTCCACTCGGTCTTTCCCACTGCAGTCAGGTCACTGCCCTCTTTGATAGCCTCCAGAGGCTTCTCACTACATCTTGGCTGGAATCCAGGTGCCTCCTCTTGACCTTCACAGCCCCACCCTTCTTACCCCTCTCCCTTTTGCCAGCTGTGCTCCGCCACACTGGCTCTCTGCCAGTTCCCAACACACCCTTGTGTTCTTAGAGTCTTCGCATATTCTGTTCCCTCAGCCTAGAACCAGCAAAAATACATACATGCATACATATATACATACATACATACACAAAAATAAAAAAAAATAAAGTATCTCTTTTCACTGTTAGCTCCTGCTGCCTTCAGCTCTCTGGTGTCTTTTCCTCAGAGAGGCTTCCCCTGACCTCCCTAGAGATGATGCATCTCTTAACACCTGTAATTTTCCTTCATGGTGTTAACCAGAAGTTTTATTTCGGCATCATCGGTTGCCTCCTTCCCCTGCTTGGGTGTTCGTTCCACGAGGGCAGGGATCCTGCCTTGCTTGTCTACTGTTGAAATGCCCAGGTCTATACTCATAGTAGATGTTCAACACATACTGATTAAAGGAGGGTGTGAATTAATGAACAAATAAGCTTTGGGAATGCGGGGGACAGGGCTGAGTGCATGAAAGAGGCTCATGGTCATTGAAGCGCCTACTTGTGCGTGGATTACACCTCTCCTCTCTCATTTACTCTCCCCTACTGGTTGCTGTCATGTTCATCTGTGGCCCAGAGACTTAGAGCAGCTTACCCAAGTTACACAGCCTGTGAGCAGCACAGCTGGCTTGCACCTGCCTTATTCTCAGCCTAGGGTTTCTTGACCTTGACATTACAACATTTAGGTCCGCGTCGTTCTTTGCTGTAGGGTGCAAGAGGTGGCTGTCCTGTGCATTGTAGGACATTTAGCAGAGTCCCTGGGCTCCACCCTATCAATGCTGGTAGCACCCTTCAACTTAGGATGCCCAAATTATCTCTAGATACTGCCAAACGCCCCTTGGGGGCCAAACTAACCCCGGGTGAGGATGACTAGCTCAGCCCGTGGATAATTTCGGCCTCTCACAAGCCCCCTACTTTGATCCCTGCCTGTCCCGGTCCACTGTGTTTCTTGTGGGCTCTTCCTCCTCCCCTCATTTCCCGCAGTCTTCCCGCGCAGCCCTCTGGGAATGCAGCAAATGGATGGTGTGTTCCAAGTGTTGCAATAAACATTTGCTTTTCTGGTTTATTTAACATCAGCCCTGTGTTGAGAAGCTTGTGTCATTGGCATGGACACTAACAGACTATGTAGAAAATGTGCAATATATTTTTTTCCTTTGCCTAAATGGCACGTCTAATTGTTTAGCATGAGATAAACCCGTGTGTTTATGAGGAGATAACTTGTCAAAACACACTCGTGGCTGCACCGCTGGGACAGCCTAGCCTCCCAGCCTTTCTTCATTCAAAGACGAGTGTGAATTTGTCTTGGACATTTTATGTGGAATTAAGGTAAGAATTTATTTCCTGCCTTTTGGGGGGCAGATAAAAGCCCCCTATGCAAGTGTCTTTTGAAGCACAAGAGACGAAGCTTCAGAACAAGGTCCAAATGCAAGTGTCCTATTAAGTCCAAGGGATGAAGAAAGGCATAGAAAAGGAGTGTGTATGCCAGAGAGAGAATGTGTGTGAGTTTCTAGCCAGGGGATCCAGTGAGAGATAGGTCTCCCTAGGTCTCCCATCCATCCACCCATCCACGTGTTGTCCATCTATTCTTCCGTCCATCCATCCGTGCTCGCATACATCTGTCTCTCTGTCCATCTATTCATCTACCAAATATATAATGCTCATGCATCCACCTACCAATCTACTCATCCGTTCCTTCCTTCCATCCATCAATCCTTCCATCCATTCTTCCTTCTTTCTTCCTTCCTCTCCTCTCCTCTCCCCTCCCCTCCCCTCCCCTTTCTTTCTTCCTTCCTTCCTTCCTTCCTTCCTTCCTTCCTTCCTTCCTTCCTTCTTTCTATCCTTCTGTCTATTCTTCCATCCATCTATCCACCCACCTACCCATCTATCCTTCCTTCCTTCCTTCCTTCCTTCCTTCTATCCATCCATGCACCCATCCATCCATCCATCCATGCATTGTCCATCTATTCTTCCGTCCATCCATCCGTCCTCACATACATCTGTCTCTCTGTCCATCTATTCATCTGCCAAATATATAATGCTAGGGAGTGTGGTGGTGCTGGAGGCTGGGCACAAATTTGTTCCCACTCTCTAGGTATATTTTGTGGAAGACATACAAGTCAGCACTTACTACATTACAACACAGTCTGTCAAATGGTGGGATAGAGGGAAGCATAGGGACTAGGGTAGTCAGGGGAAGGGGTCAAGGCCCAGTCTTGGGGAAATCAGGGAAAACTTCCTGGAAGGGGTAAACTGAGGGTTCCCCATGGGTCCTCATCCTTCCTTGTAGCTGCAGGAAATGCCTTGAGTAGAGAGTTGCTCACTTTCAGCAGACCACTTAGAAGGGAGCAGAGAGCAAGCTGTCTGTACTCACTGCTGTTATTGCCAGTGTCCTCAGAGCTTCCTGAATGCCATGCTTAGCCACAGGGGATCTGGTTTAGCCCTCACAGCTTCCCTATGAGGTCAGCACTACCATCAGGTAAAACTGAGGCCCCGAGAGGTGGAGATGACTGTACTTACCTTTCAGGGTTATTATCACAATTAGGGGCATGTATTTAAAGTCTCTGGTGCCCAATACCTGCTTCATATTATTATTGTTATTACCTGCGGGGATTTCTTCTGCTAACATAGGAACTGTCCCTTGGTTGCTGAGCATAGCTTGTTCACCCTCTTCTTCCTTTTCTGAGATCAAAGCTTCCCTCTTTATACTCTTCAGGAAGCAACCTGAGGGTCTATAGGCTGAAGTTTTGTTTTTTAACTGATTTTCTTGCGGGGTCCTGAGCCATCCCTGTGAGTGTCCGATGACGGTCATTGGTTTTAGAACACCCCCTCTCCAGCCTTGATTGATTGTGATCTGCATTGTCCATTCCTGACTTGAGGCTTGTTTTTTTTGGTTTGCTGAGTGGGTATTTTGGTGAGAGCCACTTTCCCCATCATCTTGGAACTCAGAGTGGGAGGTAAAGAGGAAGAGCCCTGGAATATGTTCCCCCGTCTTCTCTGCCAAAATCTGGAGGTTGTTTCAGGCCTTCCCAGTAACTTTTAACCATTTTAATAATTTTTAAGTGTACAATTCAGTGGCATTAAGTACGCTCACTGTTGTACCACCATCCATCTCCAGAACCTTCTGCCTTGGAAAACTGAAACTCTGTATTAAACAAGTCTCCATTCCCTCCCCCTGGCTGCCACCATTTTACTTTCTGTGCCCATGAATCTGATGACTCCAGGTGCCTCATATAAGTGGAATCATATACTATTTGTCCTTTTGTGACTGACTGCACTTAGCATAATGTCTTCCAGGTCCATCCATGTTGTGGGATGTGATGGGATTTCTTTGTTTTTTAAGGCTGAATAATATTCCACTGGATGGATAGACCACATTGTGTTTATCTAGTCATCAGTTGATGGCCATCGGGGTTGTTTGCACCTTACGGCTATTGTGAGTAGTGTGCTACAATGGGCTGATTTTATTAATCAGTGTTACAGCTGACATTTGCTCCGTGCCTACTGTGTGCACACACATTCTCTCATTTGATCCTTACTCCCACATGAGGATGACCTGGAGGCTTAACCTGGTCCGGCCACTTGTCTCGAGGACTCAAGGTGATAGATCCTGGGTGGGAACACCAGTCTCTTTGTGGCTCATCACTTATTTTTTTTATGTTACAGAGAGAGAGAGAGAGCGAGAGAGAGCGAGCCAGGGAAGGGAAGAGGGAGAGAGGTAGAATCTAAAGCAGGCTCTGTGCTCAGTGTAGAGCCCGATGTGAAGTTTGATCTCACGATCCTGGGTTCATGACCTGAGCCGAAATCAAGAGTTGTATGCTCGACCGACTGAGCCACCCAGGTGCCCCATGTGGCTCATCCTTTTTATAAGCAGAATTAGCAACTGTGAGAGAGGTGTTATTCAGTGGAGAAAATGCGACGGCCCATAGTTTTGACTCTGCTGATGATGCCGCCCCCCGCCCCCCCCGTATTTGCACAGCACGCATCATCCTTCAACATACCATTTTTACTCAGCAAATGTTGGCTAACCTTGACGCTCTCTGCCACTCCTTTCCTCTCTCCTTTTTTATGGCAGGGAGATACATAAGTTGGTGATCTCTTTGGAAGAAGGACATGATGAGACAGACAGGATCAGAATCTGGGGAGGACCCCGGGGGCTGCTTTGTGAGCTAGCATTCAGCAAACCCTCCCCAGAAGTGCAGTGTAGCAGAAGTAAAGACCCCTGAGAGGCACAGAGAGGGAGACACATCCCAGACTTCGAAGGCTGTCAAGCTCGTGCTTTGACACTGGGAGATATGAAATCCTGCGGCAGGACAGAGTGTCCTCTGCTTTCTAGAGCCTGAAGGACATTTCCATTCAGCTTCTTAGATGGGGTGGGCACATGAGGGGCTATAGAAGGTGTTGGGAGGACAGGAGAATTGATTTCCTGGCCGTTGAAGTTAGGATGTCTCAATCCATTTCCAAGAGGTGTCTCAAGAAACAGGCTTTACAGAATGGGCAGGTCACTTTCAGCATGCTGTATGCTCTTGCTTTGGGCCAAAGTTCCAGTAAATGGTGCGTCCAACTCTTTTCCAGTTTAGTGTTCTACTTGGTGGCCAATGAAATCTTCCATCATTACTGACACTGTTGAAAACATGCTGTCCACCACGCCCCACACTGGGTGCTGCTTCCTATCCATGATCCCCCTGAACTCTTTTAAACCCTAGGAGGTAGAGGCTATTAAATGAACTTCTAAACTATCTAAACGAACCTTAAATGAACTTTGGGGGTGGGTGGATCCTGAAGCCACCTTGGAGAGGTGGGCAGTGATGGAGAAAGAAACCGTGATTCGAACAAGAAGCCCTAAATAGAAAGTCATAAGGGTAGACACTGTGAGTTGTGGGTGCGTTGTCTCATGTGGGTACCTCCACACAGCAGGCTTCCAGGTGGGTAGCAGCAGGCATATATTTATTTAAAATGAAGCACAGAACTTAACTGGCTTGCTTGAGTTCACAGTTGCACCCGAGATCTATTACGCTCTTGCTTTGTGTAAGACGCTGTGTGGAGAGCCTCCTTATATGTTACAACAATTGGTCAGCCATGGGCGATGGTCAGTTTGAATGGATGCACTGACCAGATGAATGGATTCCAGCCATCCAACACCTGGCTGGATATCAGTTCTGCCCCAAAGCAGTGGAGATTTTCCCCTGCTTTAGTCTCTGGAGTCAAAACAGAGACTGAGCGAGACACCTGGGTAGCTCAGTCAGTTAAACACCGACTCAAGTCAACTCAAGTCATGATCTCATGGTTTGTGGGCTCAAGCCCCACATCAGGCTCTGTGCAGACAGTGTGGAGCCTGCTTGGAATTCTCTCTCTCTACCTCTCTCTCTGCCCTTCCCCTGCTCACACACTCTCTCTCTTTCAAACTAAGTAAATGAACTTCAAAACAAAACAAAACAAAAAAACAAAACCAGAGAGAATAGCACCATTAGCAAAGATTTTCAGTTGAGACCATCCTGGGGTGCTGATTGTAGGAGCTGCTGAACATTGAACATTGACCTGACTTGATATGTTTTAGTCACAATGTCAATTTATCTTGAAAATTTCAAATAACATTGGTGAAAGATGCAAATAAAAAATGTGTACCAAGATGAATGAATGAATGAATGAATGGAGAAAAGGGACTATCTATATATACAAAGTATATATTCTATATAAAATAGAGTATTATTCAACCTTAAAAAAAAATAAGGAAATCTTGTCATTTGTAATAGCATCGATGAACCTGGAGGATATTACACTAAGTGAAATAAGCCAGTCATTGGAAGGACAAATATTGTGTGATTCTACTCATAGAAGGTCCCTAAAATTGTCAAACTCATAGAAGCAGAGAATAGAACCATGGTTATCAGGGGCCAAGAGGAGGGAAAACTGGGGACTTGCCCAATTGGTATGAAGTTACAGTTCTGCAAGACAAATTCGTTTCAGAGATACAGTGCCTGTGGTCTGCAGATCCGTATTATGCACTTAACACGAGGTCTGTCCTCTTAAATTGTTAGTCTTCTTACCATAAACAAAACGAACACGCACAGGAACACATAGAAACGCAAGGTTTTTTCCTATGCCAGTTACCTTGACATTGTGGTGGTGGTTCTACAGGTATATCCATATATCCAAACATCAAATTCTGTGCTCTCAGTTTGGACAGTTTGTTGTAGATTCAATTAGATCTCAGTAAAGCTGTTGAAAACCTATTGAAAATGTGTCAAAGGGGCATGGGTTATAAAAGCTTGAGAAACACGCATGTAAAGGCATGAACAGTGGAAATAAGCATTGGTTTGTTGTAGGTTTGGGGGTGACACAGAGCAAACCATTCATTTTTTTTTTTCCCGGTTGATACCTAAGGTCCTTGCTGAAAACGTTAGAGGATTCTGTTGCAGGGCCTTGGGGATCAGGCCAGGCTTTAGTCCCCAGAAAGTGAGATGAAAAGAGGCCGTTCGGGAAGTTGTTCTGATGCATGAAGGTGGGCAAGGCAGGGGAAGTGCCCGGGACGCACCAAGGAGCATAGAATGCCTACCGGGGCAGAGCTCGTGGCTAGTGGGGGGTTGTCGTGGAAACAGAAAAATCAGTCCCAGCTTCTCAAGGAATTTCTGTTCTAGCGGGAGAAACAAAACGCTCACCAACGAAGTTAGTTTAGTTCTACAGTATCGATTGAGAGTCAAGCTGGGTTAGCAGAGCTCTCTCCTTGAGAAGTAACTTGAGAATCACTGCCAAGTGACAGATGAGTGTGAGTCTAATGACACAGGACACAATAATCCCATGCATATTGCTTTGAGACACAGAACCCCAGAATGCTAGGAATGCCCTAATTAGGAAAGGCTTCCAGGGTGAAGCGACTGTGGGGTCAGGGATACAGCGGCCTGTTCCTCTGGGAGTCTGAGGAGGGGGGTTTTGTTCCATTTCCAGCCTGGTTTTGGGCCGTGCAAGAAATGAAGGCTCCCATATGTGTAGAAATTTCCAATGTTTTCACCACCAAATGCAGTTCTTATTTTGGCCTCTGTGCAACATTTTGCTTTGAAGAATTGTTTCTCCTAATCAAATCTTCTCTAACTTGCAATCCAGATTCTTCTAATTTGCTTGCAGCTGATGTGTTCATTCAACAAATATTCACTGGACAATGAGCCAGTTGAATTAGGTCTGGTGGCTTACGGTAGAAAACACAAATTACAGTGGCTTAAGTGAGACAGTATTTTATTTAATTTCTGCATAAAGGAAACCTGTCGACAGCTCACTCAATTCCTGTAAGGTGGCTACACAATGAGGAGGGTAAAGTTCCTTCTCTCCTGTTGTTCCTTACTGGATAGCTTCTATTCCCAAGGCTACTTCATGGTTCAATATGGTTGCCAGAGCTCCAGCCATGAGGTCTACATTTCAGACAGAGAAAAGAGGAAAAAGAGGCTGTCTTTTAATGGAGTCCCCCAGGAGCCGCCACTCACTACTCATCTTACACCTTACTTGTCAGAATGTAGTTGTACGGCAAAATCGAGCTATACGGGAACCTGAAAAACATAGAAATGTAGGCTTTATTCTGGGTAGCTCTTAAGTCCAGGTGAGACTTGGGATTCTAACAGTAAGAAAGAAGAGAATAGATTTTTTTGGGTGGGAAGCTAGTATTTGCTGTCACAGGCACCAGACTCTGTACTAGGCATGGCCATGCAGGATAGTGATTGCTCACATTGTTTGAGCCTGATGGTTTTCAAACTTTGGTGTGGGCCAGAATCTGGAGGGGTAGCGAAAATACGTTTCTAGATGTCACCCTTGGCATTTATGAGTCATTAGGTTTGGAGGTGAGAGACTGAGGATGTGCAGTTTTAGCGAGTTCTAGATGCTGCCGATGCTGCTGATCCGGGGACCACATGGATACGATGACTTAGGTCACAGGGCGGCAGCCTGTGGTCCATGGGTCAAGTCCAGCTGTGTTTGTAAATAAATTTTGTTGAAACACAGCCACACCCATTTATTTGCCATTGTCTAGGGTGCTTTCCTACTCCAACAGTGGCAG
Source organism: Panthera onca (assembly GCF_046562875.1). Classification (NCBI taxonomy): domain Eukaryota; kingdom Metazoa; phylum Chordata; class Mammalia; order Carnivora; family Felidae; genus Panthera; species Panthera onca. Next base: position 33,550,006 of record NC_138354.1, read on the forward strand.
AGTTGAGAGTTCGCTCAAAGAGCCAAAGAATTTACTATTTGACCCCCTCCAGGAGGGTTTGCAGACCCCGCCTTGGGTAAAAGGGGATTCTCACGATCCATGAGGAAGTGGTATATCAACAGAGAAGTGTGTAAGCGTGGGACCCAGGTTCCTGTCCTATGCCACTGATTTTCAGTGTGGACTTTGGTCAGGCCGTTACCCTGTCTGGACCTCAGTTTCCTCACTTATAGAATGGGGGGCACTGAGCAGCTGGCTTCAGAAGCCCCTTGCAGAACTTCCTTGACTTCAGCAGAGAAGCTGGTTTTATGGCTTTACAGGATGACAGGCATGGGCTGAATGCCTTCCATTCAGGGCTGGGTTGGAGCTCTGTTTGTGTTCTGCTCATGAAGGTGTCCCCGTCCCCACCTTTGGAGGCAACACCTTACTTTCTTCGCTTTTGGTTGACGCCTGGCATTTGTGGGAGCTGACGCTTATCAGTTCCTACTTTCCCCAACCCCTTTCCACCATGTTCTCTTCATCGCTGTGATGTTTTGGTGCCTTCGCCTAAGCTAACCTCCGCCGAGTCAGAGTTGATGATGACAAATATCATATGACACCACCTCTCTGTGCCCCAGAGTCACTTCACTCTGGCTTTGAGAGTGTTTCAGAGAGCACCAGGGGAAAAGGTCTCCTTCAGATGGCACCCAGTCAACCAAAAGGAGACACCTGGTTGACTGCATGTAAAGCAGAGTGCGTGAGCGGAAATGAGTATGTAGAGAGATCTCTCTTCCTTTGGGTTTTGGTCAGCACTGTGGGCAGCTTCCTGCATCGGTTAGGAGTTGTGTTTGCCAGCGGGCAGGTCTGGAAGTCAGTGGCTAAAACAAAATAGAAGCTTACTTCTTTCTAGCTTAAAGCAGCCTGGGGGTAGGTGGTTCAGGCTGGCATGGTGGCTTGGTGGCTTCCCAGTGTCATCATAGATCAGGGCCCCCTCTGTATTTCTGTTGCGTTCCTGGGCAAGTGGTTTACATCATCGAAGTTGCTTCTTGGTCCCAAATGGCTGTTGGAGCTCCACAGCCTTTGGTCAGGACGATGCGTGTCATTTAATTTCTTTAATTCCACGAGTCTTCATTAGCTCCTGGAGAATCTTTAAAATTCCTTTTTTCTGTTATTCAGGACCCTCCATGGACTGTTGCATAAGCTCCTTTGTGAAATTATTACTCACTTCTGACCTTAATGTTCCCAGAATAATTTTTTTTTTCTGTCTTGCCCATTACCTCCAAAACGTATCTTCAAATGGCCCATGTTTTTCTATCTCTGCCACCAGGGCAAGACACGGCTAACTGCACCCTGCACTTGCATGGCCCCCAGAGTGAGTGCTTCCTTGAATTCTGTACCCGCGATGCCTCCCTCGCCTCAGCCCCAGCCCCAACCCAAGCCACATTGCCTGTCACTGGATGAATACAAGTGTCTCTGAGCCAGTGACTCCTGCCAGTCATGTTTCTCCCTCTACCATCCACTCCACTTTGCAGCCAAAGAAATATTTGAAAACAATACGATCAGGTCCTCTTATTCCTCTGCTTGACCTTGGCGGTTACCCACTGCCCTGCACGTGCAACCCAAACCTGTTCCCATGGTCTTCGAGGTCCCGCCGATCTGTCTTTGCTTTCACCTCCTGCCTGTCCTAGTGCCGTCTTCACTGCAGCCGGACGAGCCTTCTTCCTGTGCCTCAGAACCCACGCTCCTCTCCTGTCGTGGGGCCCTTGTGTTGTGCAGTCTTCTCCGCCTGCCGGTTGCCCAGGCTCTGGCGTGGCTGAAGCCTCATGGGTTCTCCCGCCAACTGTATGCCCTCTCCCCAGCGCGGTGTATCTCTGCCATGTCACCTGTGGACTCCCTTCCCAGAACTTACCACGGTCTGTAGCCTTCTTGTGTATCTACCTGCATCTTGACTGTTTCCGCCTCCTAGAATATAACCTTCCGAGGGCAGAGACCACATCTGTCTTCTTGTACCAGTGTGTTCCTAGTGCGTAAGCACATTGTCAAGCATGTCCTAAGCTCTTGGGACTTGGGGAACGAATGAGTGGAGAAACGATTGGGTCACTGAATAAATATTTAAACGTGTCATTGGGGGTTCTTAACCTGGGGTCCAGGGGTCCCCAAGGGGCCTGTGGATAGAATTCAGTGATCTGTGAGCCTGGATGTGGGGAAAACTACCTATTGCCACTCACCTGGAACTGAAAATTCCCTTTTGTTTCATTGTGAGTGGTACCAACAAACCCCCGTGATAGTGTTACCACCATGATAGTAGCAACAAACCATAGTTGTGATTTTTTTTTTCACCAAGAGGCATCACTTATATTTTCATATGACATCACCATCATTGCAGATAGCTTAGAATTATTGCATACTTTGATCACGTATCTTTGAAGTCACTGTCATCAGTAGACAGCATAGATCTTTTTACTTGACATGCTAATGCAGACATCTACATTACACAAATTTATTATCATTTCTCACGTTGTTGATATGAGTGTGTTTTGACATAACTGGCTTCCCTTGTAATCTCACGTGTTTTTAGTCACATAATCGCTTTGTTCCGAGTAAGAATCTGAGGCCTCACCAGCCTGCCAAAGTGGTCCTTGGCTCAGAAAGTCAAGATCCCTTCAAATGGATGAGTAGCTTCTGTACGTTTGTTTATTGAGGACCACACTGAGAACAGGAACCTCTCTCTCCACCCCCTCTACCCCGCCCCCTGCAATTACTTCAGTCCTTTTTATCCTTCAGGGTCCAGACAGGTCTTTCTCCAAGAAGTCTTTGCATCCCACAGTACATTCCTCCTCCTCTGAAAGTATGCAGCACTTACTCATATGTTTGGCAAACCCAAGAAATACCCAGTCCTGCATTAAGCCCTTTTGGGAGGGGATGTGTCACTTTTTATGAGTTTGTGTTCCATTTTCCAACTCATAGAGGCCTTCCCATTTGTAATTTGCGCACTGGCCCCTGCAGTGTTGCTATCTCCTTCACAGAATTGAGATTTCTCCATCCGTCATAGACTTTAGCATAGCTTACAAGTATGTATTTATTTGTGGGATTTTTTATTTAATGTCTTTATTCTATAGAAGAGAACATGGGTGTTTTGCTCATCACCTGGTGGGTGCTTCAGAATTTTTATTTTAGAAGGGCCTAAGTGCCAACGTTGTGTTCTGGATGGCGGGGATGGCTGGGACACTTGCCTTGAAGCTCATTTTGCTTAGCAAGCCATGATATTTACTTAGTTTGTATTTATACTTGGGGTCTGGTGATATTAGTGTGGATGTTAGCATGTATGGGAGGCAAAACTCATGACACCTTGCCCCTGCCATTGTTACCATTGCATACGTTAGCACACAGAACTCTACCTGGCAGATATACCCTAAATAGAGTAAGGATGGATGGGTGGATGGATGGATGGATGGATGGGTGGATGGATGGAATGAATAGTGGATGGGGTGGATGGGTGGAGAGTTGGATAATTGGAAGGGTTACTTGTTAGGGGTTGGAGGTGGAAAAGAGTAGTTGATGGGAACAGTGGTGTATTAGATTCCTAGGGCTGCTGAAACAAAGTATCACCAATTTGGTGGCTTAAAACAACAGAAATTTATTGTACCTGAGTTCTGGAGTTCAGGAATCCAAATTCAAGGTGTTGGCAGGTGCTGTCTCTCTGAGGGCTCTAGGGGAGGGTACTTCCTTGTCTCTCCTAGTCTCTAGTTGTTGCCAGCAAATCTTGGCATTCCTTGGTAATTCTCTGCCCTTATTATATGGCATCTCCCTTGTGTGTGTCTCTCTGTGTCTGTTTTCTTCTCTAGTAAGAACACCAGTCATTGGATTAGGGCCCATTGTAATCTAGTATGATGTCATCTTAACTAATCAAACTTGTAAAAACTCTATTTCCAAATATTTTAGGGGCACATTATTTAACCCAGTGCAGATGGTCAGAGAGTTGAAGGGATGGATGTGTGGCTCAATGGAAGGAGTTGAGTAGGTGACTAGAGAGTTGTAAGGGGATCAAGTTTGTTGGAAGGTTGGATGGGTGAAGAGGTTGTTGTATGGATGACTGGAAGGATGTAGGATTGAGTGGGTAGAGGGTGGAAAGTCGGGTGGGCAGAAGAGTAAATGAGTGGAGATATGGCTGGTTGGATAGATGTATGGATGAATCAATTAGACTATAAACTTCTTCATAGTAGAATTCATGGCATGTATGTTCATCTTCTCTCTTTATTACCTAGTATGAGTCTTTGCATTTAGGAAGTGCTTATTAAATATTCGTTGTCTTGTTTTTTCTGCATTCAGAAATTCACTGGAGTGACTACTGAAAGCTTTCCTGGTCTGTGAACCTCTATAGGAGGTGTGTGTGTGTGTGTGTGTGGGGGGGGGGGGGGGCACGTGTGCATGCACGCACGCATATGCTTGCGCGTGTGTGAATTCACTTGTGTGATATCCAGTCTGGATTTATGTGCAGATTGGAGTGTGCTTCTGGCATCTGGGACAACTAGGTTAAGAAATTACATGTTGGGTATAATTTGTTTTTTAGGAACTAAATATATGTATACATACATATATGTATACATACATACACACACACATATACAGACACCCCTGTTTCATATCCTAGTGATTATGTATTTAAAAATTTAAATCTGATAAATATGCCAGTAGGTATGCACATTTGCTCTCATTGTTTCAGATTGGACAATTATTAATGTTACAGTTTTGATAATTCTAAATTTTGGTGTTGATTGCTTTACTTAAAAATTTTTTAAATGTTTTTATATATATTTGAGAGAGAGACAGAGCACAAGCGGGGGAGGGGCGGAGAGAGTGGGAGACACAGAATTCCAAGCAGGCTCCAGGCTCTGAGCTGTCAGCACAGAGCCCGTTGCGGGGCTCGAACTCACAAACCGCGAAATCATGACCTGAGCAGAATTCGGACACTTAACTGACTGAGCCACCCAGACGCCCCTGAGTGTTGATTTCTCCTGAAGGTTTTATTTGTCTGAAGAAGGGCTTAGTTGAATTTAAAAGCACCTGCTCTGATGTTGTCTGTTGAAGTGATTTGCATTTGCCAGCATTCTTTGAATAGGAGGGCTGCAGGTTGGTGCCAGATGGATGCACTTCATCAGATGCCAAAGATGTCAGGTGTTTTGTCTGCTCAGAGCATTCTTTAGCATTGGTCCAGGTACGTGAACTCGGAAGTCTCAGAGAAGTACTCTTATCTCTGCGCTTGAAAACTTTTCCTTTTCTGTTCAAGGAGGAAAGATTTATAAGTGCTAGACTTTTTCAGACATACAGAGAAGGACAGAGAATAAAATAACAAACACCCATGGGTCAACTATTTAGATTTAACGAAAGTGAACGTTTTTGTCACATTTATTTCAGTTTAAAAAATACAAATAAAGATATTGTTGAACACTTTCACCTTCACACCATTTCCTTGTCTCCCTCCTCAGAGGACACCTCTCACTTGAAGCAGATAAACATGTCTTTCCATATGTGTGTGCCAACCTAGAGGGTGTTTGGTATTAGTATTTTAAAGGTTTTTATGAACCATATTGTGTTTTACATATCCTCCCACAGCTTATTTTTTTCCCCTCAGTAGTGTGTTATTGAGATTCAATTATGTCTAGCTCCAGTTGATTTCATTGTTTTATAGTATCTATGGTACAAATGTGTAAAAATTTTACCCGCCCATAATGCGAATGGTGGGCACCTTTTTGTTATGACAAGCAACGAAGCAGTGAAGATCCTTGCACATAGGAGAGATGTTCTCAAGAAAATCTACCTGTAGGTAGTTTCAGAGAGATAAGGCGTGGGCATCTTCAGTATCTGGAGGTGGCCAGTGCATTCTGCAAAATGACTTAGCCAGTTTATTGTCCGACAGCAAAGAATCAGCAATGCACCTTTCCTGCCTTCTTTTCAAATCTTGTCTTGTCCCTTTTTGCTTCCAGGATAGGTATGAGATGGAGTCACTGTTTTTTCCATTTGCATGTATCTTCTTACTTGGGACATTGAGCATATTTTCATGTCTTTTAGCCATTTGGGTTTCTTTTTCATTGGGGTGCTTATTTTTTTTCTTATTGATTTGGAGGCATTTTTAAATAAATCATAGTTCCTAGGCTTTGAATCTCCTAAAAAAATCTCCATTGTACATTTTTAAAATCCCAATCTTTTACTTTGTCTTTTAGACTTATAAATTGAGTCTCATAATTTAAAAAGTGAGAATTTATCACACTTTTTCTTAATGGGCTTTGCTTCTTGCATCTTTCAAAAGAACTCATTTCCTGTCCCAGTGACATAAAGGTAGACCCTTTAAAGTTTAAAGGTTTGCATTTTGCATTCCGATATTTATGCCATCCGGAACATGTATGTGACATGAACGAGGGATCTAGTTTTCATGCAAAGAGTCACTTACTTCGCATTGGCAAATGTGAATCACTTAAATCGACAACATTTTCTCACAAATTTTCAGTGATTCCTTAGTGATACACTTCTTTCTGGATTCTCTTTTGTTCTATCGAACTATTTGTTTATCCTCCTAACTTGTTCATGCGGGTTTGGTGGTCTGCTTGTTTTGCATTCATGTAGCTTTTAATAAGATTTGATTTCTGAGTGTAAGCCCTTCTTGTTTGTATTTATTATAATGTCCTTGTTCTTCATTGGCCTTTATCCTCAGATATAAATTTTGAATTCAGCTTGTCATATTCTATAAAACATTCCACCGATTCCATTGGTTGATTAGAGTCGTATTGAATTTACAGATCAATTTAGAGCAAATCAGCATTTGATAGGTAATCTTCCTATTCATGAGTATGGTATAGCCTTTTCATTTATTTGGGACATATTTTAAGTCATTCAGTGGAGTTTTAAAACTTCTACATAACTGTCTCACCTATCTTATTTGACATTCCTGAGTGCCTTATCATTTTTAAAAAATATTTGAATGAGATGGATAGCCATAGCTGTGGAGCAGGCACAACTTTGTCACTACCCAGGTTCATATCCTGGCTCTGATCCGGTACATTTGGCTCAACCTCTTCTTTTTTAAAAATGTATTTTTATTGAGATACAATTGCTATGTACCTTATATTTGTCACATAGCTATAAATTTAAGGTGTACATTGTGTTGATTTGGTATGTTCATATATTACAATATGATGACCACCATACTGTTAGCCGACCCCTCTGATTCCATCACATACGTATCATTTCTGTGTTGTGGTGGGAAGAATTAAGATCTAGTCTCTCAGCAACTTTGAAGTTTATAATACAGCATTGCTGTCTGTAATTACTCTGCTGTGCGTTCGATCTCTAGGACGTACTCATCCAGTAGTTTCAACTTTGTAGCCTTAAACACATCCCCTGTCCCCCACCTCCCAACCCCTAGTAATCACTATTGTTTTCTCTATTTGTACAAGTTTGGCTTCTTTAGATTCCACATATAAGTTATATCATACACACTTGTCATTCTCTAACTTACATCCTCAAGCTCCATCCATGTTAAAAATGGCAGGATGTCCCTCTGTCTTGTGGCTGGATAATATTCCAGTGTGTGTGTGCATACGTGTCTGTGTGTATGTGTATTCACACACCACAACTTCTTTCTCCGTTCATCCGTTGATGGGCATTTAGGTTGTTTCCATATCTGGCTATCGTGATCAACGCTGCAGTGAACGGGGTGGGGGGCAGACATCTCTCCGAGATCCTGTTTTCATTTCCTTTGGATTCATACCCACAAGTGGGGTGGCTGGATTATATGGTAGTTCTGTTTTAAATTTCTGAGGAACTTACATGCTGTTTTCCATAGTGGATGCTCAGTCTTAACTATAAAGTGGTGATAGCTTTGTCCACCTCGCTGGTCTTCAGGGAAAGATTGAACATCATAGGCTCTTTGAAGAATTGCTTCCTTTTCTCCTATTCCAAATGGGGAATGGCTTAAATTATCACAAGAATACATCTATCATTAAGATTATCTTTCTGTTATTTTCCTCTGCGGTAAGATTTAATAACCTCTTGAATTTCCTGACGACATTGTTTTCAGCATGCGTGATGTCTTCTGGCCTCAATCTTTGTCCTTCAGGGACTTACCTTTCCAGTCCATTATGATTCTGCAGTTTTCCTACTAATGTCTTCAGTAAAACAGGTAGCTTGGGAACTCTCAGCACAGAAGAAGTTTGTTTTTTTTTTTTATCTGAGAAATGGAAATGCATCATTAGGATGTCCACACTGCTCTAACAGTATCTTTTTATTATAAAATACCGATCTGTGTCACCTTCTGCTTGGATGTCTGGGCTGGCCCCGTGGCTGGTCAGGTAGGACCTGGTCAGCCTGAGTCCTGCCTTTTGAGCTACCTGTCCAGTGTTGTACTTGCCCCGGAATATTCTTCCTCTGGGATTTTCCAACCTCCTAGCCCTGGCTTATGCTGTTCCTCTGCCTGGGAATGCTCTTTCTCCTTGTTGAATCTTAGGAATCTTGGACATTTCACTTTGAATGATTCGTTCTCTGATATCTCCCCTTCCTGTGCCCCTAGCCATATACACACCCAGGGAAGAATTAATTTCTTCCAGCTTTATGTGCCCAGAGCACTTTAAAAAATAGTTTGATGGGTAAACCAGGAGGGCATTCTGCTAAGTGAAATAAGCTTGACAGAGAAAAACAGATGTTGTATATGTATTGTTTAAATGTGGAATCTTAAACAAAGAAGATAGAAAAAAGTCAAATTCATAGAAATAGAGAGTAACTGGGTGGGGGCCAGTGGGGGCATGTTGGTCAGAGAGTATAAACTTTTATTTATAAGCTGAATAAGTTCTGAGGATCTAATGTAAAACATGGTGACTAGAGCTAACAACACTGTATCGTGTACCTGAAATTTGCAAAGAGAATAGATCTTAAATATTCTGAGGTTAAAAAGGGGGGATAGAACAAGTAACTATGTGAGGTGATGGGTGTATTTGTTAACTTGATCGCAATCATCATTTCACAGTGTATACGTATAACATCACGTTGTATACTTTAGATATATACAAATTTATTTGTCAATTATACTTCAGTGTAGCTGAGGAAGGAATAGTGAGTCCCAAGGGCTTAGGAACATTGACCTCTTGTATGCCCAGACTTAACATTGTTTGTTGAGGTCTAAGAAGGAAGTAGACTTTCTGTAAAAGGAAGGGAGGAGACAGAAGCAAATACCACGGCCCCAGTGTTGCTGGTGTTTTGATTATCCCAGCTTTACTATCAAGAACGAGACAATGCAGTGTTGTGAATTGAGTGCATACATATTAAAATTTTCAACCGTAGAAGAAATGTTATTTGCTGAACGGAAAAAGCTTTTTATAATAAAATATTACTTTGAATTCCACTCACTCATCTGTTCATTGAACAAATATTCGTTGAGCCCCTACTATGTGTCAGGCATCGATCTAGGCTCTTTGAAACGGCAGTGTCCCTGCACCCACGGAGTTTATCTTTCCAGAACTTTATGCCCGTTCACTTATGACTCTGCTCCCCTAAACTCTGAGATCCACGTTGGGCAGTGTCTTGTTCTTATTTCTACATTTTCGCTGCTGACTGCAGGCACTTGCATTGGGAGGTGGGCAGTGCCACACAGAGGGAAAAGTGTGCCCTGAAGGCGTAGTAGGTGCCTAAGTGACTGCGGAGTGAATGATCATGATGTATTCTTAGCACCAACATCCCGGGAGCTGAGTGTTACACACAGTTTATTTCTTTTCATTTGACCAGTACACTGAGCTCCAATTGATCTATTTTGTACAGTAGTGAAGAGGGAGAGCTGGGGCGTTGGGGTGATTGTGTTCGCATCTGTGACCCACCAGCTAACTGCCTGCAGGACCTGGGACAGCATCCTGAGTCCTGGCTTCCTCATCTGAGTAGCGGGTGTGTTAGTTTCCTCTTGCTGCTGTAACGGATGACCACAGATGTATTAGCTCAAAGTGACACATACCTATCGTTTCATACAAGTTACACGATCTAGAGGACCCAGGTCCAGAATGGGTCTCCCTGGGTTATAATCAAGGTGTGTAAAAGCAGGGCTGTGTTTCACTGTAAACTAGGGTGGAATAGGCTTCCTTACCCTTTTCAGCTTCTAGAGGCCCCTGCATTCATTCTTTGGTTCATGACTCCTATCTCTAAAGCTAGCCACATTGCGTCCTCAAATGTCTCTCCCTCTGAACCTCGTGCCACAAGGACATTCACTTGTGATTACCTTGAGCCCATTCAGAAAATTCTGGATAACCTTCCCATATCAAGATCCTTAATCAGATTTTCAAAGTCTTTTTTGCCATGAAAGGTAACATATTCACAGGTTTCTGGTATTAGGGCATGTACATCTTTAAGTGGGGCGGGGAGGAGGCATCATTCTGCCTAGCAGCTATAAATGGCAAGGTATCATGATAGCCCTGGCTTCTCTATTGGGCTATCAGAAGGGTCCCAGGAGATTGATTTATTCATTTGTTCAGCAGAGAGTAATTGAATGTTTCCTCTGAGCTGGGCACTCCTCACAAAAAACGTACAGAATTCCATGTCCTCCCGGAGCCTCCATCGTAATCAGGGGAAACAGACAAGCAAAATACGGGAGCAGGGCCGCTGTTTCTGCTGCTGGCCCTGGGTTGGTGCAGTGTCGGCCCTGGTAAAGATGTCTGTGCACTGACCGGGACGGATTCCCTTGTACGTGGCCTGCTTATTTAAATAAAAGAAGACCATCGCAGAGGGGAAGCGGCTTACCATAAGTAAGGTTGTTGAGATCCTGCAGCTGCAGAGGTTCAAGATGTATGCTCAGTAGTTGCATTTCACGTCTTTCTTGAGAAAAATACAATATACTCTAGAGAATGGGACTGTGCTCTGTACAGGGGCAGTCGGGTCCAGCTCAAACAGGGAGAGGGCATCCCCCGTCTTACATGGCTCCCGTCTGGAGTCGGTGATGTCGTGCGCAGTGCAAATGATAACGTCACCTAAACACGAGGACCCCCACCACACGAGGTGGTGACCAAGGTCTCCAGGAAGGAGAAGGAAGAAAGAAGTGCCCTGACACGAGAGCCAAATGTGTCCTTTCACTGGGAGGCATGAGTGGAGGCTTTTGATTGGTATTGGGAGAAACGGAAGCTTTTCGTTTGCGTCATCTAACTGGACGACGACCGTCTGGTGCCTCTTCCAGCTTTAGCAGCAGACCGGACAGCGGAGGAAATTTACATCAAAAGTTTGCATCTAGTTCTTATGCAGTAGGAAAGAATTTTTTTTTTTTTTTTTGCCTTTCAACACTGAGGTTTTGTGGAAGAAAGAAGCATGTGTTTTGGGGGTGCCTGGGGGCCTCAGTTAATTTGGCTCAGGCCATGAGCTCAAGGTTGGTAGGTTTGAGCCCCATGTTTGGCTCTGAGCTGACAGCTCGAAGCCTGGAGCCTGCTTCAGATTCTGTCTCTCTCTCTCTGCCCCTCCCTTGCTTGTGTGCTCTCGCTCACTCTTCTATCTCTCTCTCTCTCTCAAAAATAAATAAATATTAAAAAGAAAACAAGAGTGTAGCTCAGTCGGTTAAGTGACCAACTTCGGCTCAGGTCATGATCTCCTGGTTTGTGAGTTTGAGCCCCGTGTCGGGCTCTGTGCTGACAGTTCAGAGCCTGGAGCCTGCTTCCGGTTCTGTGTCTCCCCCTCTCTCTGCCCCTCCCATGCTCATGCTCTGTCTCTCTCTCTCTCTCTCTCTCAATACTAAATAAACGTTAAAAACATTTTTTAAAAAGAGAAAGAAACCTGTTTTTAAATGCACAGTGGACTCTACAATAAGTTACCTGAAATCTTGTATCTTTTTGTCCTCTATGTAAACATATTTAGATAGATGACTTTAATAAGATTTGAAGTACACCTTTTGCTCACATTTTAAGTTAGTGAAATAAAATTTGAAGTTTAAAACAACTTAAAAGCTATACATGATGCAATATATGGGAGGGTATTGAGTGTGATGCACAAAGTTCAAGGCAGGAAGGGGAACTCAGAGTGTCGGGTAAGGTGCTGCCCATTGAAACAAGGTGGACACACTGGGGCTCACTGAGGGGGTGACAGCTGAGATGATGAGTGTAAACTGCCTAGTACAGTGCCCGGCACAGAGTAAACCCTCTTAAATGTAGATTAGAAATTAAGTTAAATACGGGGTGCCTGGGTGGGTCAGTCGGTTGGGCGTCCGACTTCGGCTCAGGTCATGATCTCGTGGACTGTGGGTTCGTGCCCTGCGTCGGGCTCTGTGCTGACAGCTCAGAGCCTGGAGGCTACTTCAGATTCTGTGTCTCTTTCTTCCTCTGACCCTCCCCTGTTCATGCTCTCTCTCTCTCTCTCTGTCTCAAAAATAAATAAATGTTAAAAAAAATTTTTTTAAAGAAATTAAGTTAAATACATAAATAGGTAATCCATCCCCTTATTGTCACCCCCACCCCCCCCATAAAACAAAATCCTGGTCTCTCTGGATGGTGACGTTCATTGAAATTCACTGGGCTTTTGCCAAGAGGCACTCTTAACTTTGGAAGGGCTATTTCTGTATGGAGTATGACATACCAGAAAATTAAAATACTGTTAGAGATTTTCCTCCCCCTTGGCTCTCTTCTGGAATAGCAACAACTAGGAGGAAGGCTCAGAGTAGGGAAAGTCAGTTTCTGAGGCCAGAATATTGGACAGGTGGGGCCAGAGTAGGGGCCTCCTGCTCCTTCCCCCGTGTCAGCAGGAAACACACTTGGGGAACTTGGCCCTGGAGCTTGCAGTGAGGTCCCAAACTGCAGCGTAGAAAGGTTTTGGGAGATAGAACTCCTACAGGGTTGACATGGAGAGAGGAAGTGTGGAGACAGATCCCTCATGGATCGAGACGTTTGAGCCCCTTACAGTGCCCACCCAAGAAAGGTTAAGTGTGGTGGTGTTGCTGTCTTGCAGTATGGACCAGTCCACCACCCCAGAAATAAATGCCCACGTCTTCAGGGAAGTGCTGGGGTGTGTCAGCCTCCGGGGACACTGATAGCAGGAGTCTGTTTCCCCGGTGGGAGGGATTATTCAGCACATGCAGATCCTGCCGGGCACATTTCCTGAGTGTTAACTGAAGTTCAGAAACTCAGGCAATTTGCAAGCAACATGTCCCCACATATGTCTCCGCCAACGATGACTGGGGCAAATGGGAGAAGCTACCTACTTGCTGTTGGCTGTGTTTGAAAATCAGATTCTTAAACAATCCTCATGTGTTTGGCTTCAGATGGTGGGAAGGAAACTTGACCCAGACCGCCAAGGAGACTGAGATTCATCCTGAAGGTGTTTAAAGGAATAACTACTTATGTGGGGCTGACGAGTTATCTAGCACTGTTTTAGGTATTTAGCAAATGTTAACCCATTTTGTCCTCATAATAAGTTTGTGAAGTAGGTCTTATGTTCTCCATTTTATATAAAGAAAATGGCATCCTAGCGAGGTTACATAGCTTGCCCAAGGCTACGGAACTAATGAATGTTGGAAGTGGGATTCTAACCAGATGGTAGAGCTCTAGAGGCTGGACTCTTAATCACGAAACTCAAGGAAGAGAGTCTTATTTGCGTTCCCCCTAGAAACAGACCCTGACTGAAGATCGTGTGCGGCTGTTCATCTGGGGCATGCCGAGGAGAGCAGGGGAGAGTAGAGGTGATACAGGGAGGGGTATGTTCGTAAGCCAGATAGTGTGGTGGGCATGTGAAACTGAATCCTGCGGGGAAGTTCTGGGAATCCATGTAAAGCACATGCTTGAGAGTTATCCTTGCTGAAAAAGGGGGATAAGTGGGGGTATTTATACTCTCACAGCCATTATCAGTCCTCACTTAAAAGCTGTTCCACGGTGGAGTAGGCATGGGGGTCAGAGGATCTGGGGAATGGGGGCCCAGCATCTACAGGGTTGCCCTCTGGCAAAGAGGCAGGTACTGGCTGATGGGAATCAAGCCAGCCTTGCTGAAATGGTAAGACCTTCAGGGGACCACCAACATCTGTTTTGTCAGGTGTGGGACCCAGGTCTGTAAAGTCACAGGACCAAGTAAAGAAAGTTGACAAGAGCTAAGTCCTCATTCCCAAAACCAGCCACCAATTTTTGAACCAAGAACATAATAATAAGCAAAGCCAACGTGTATCGAGTACTAATTGTATGCTGGGCATTTTGTTAGGCATTTTGCACACACTATCTTATTGAAGTCTGAAAATGATCCAGAGGGGTAGGCCTTGTTACCCCCGTTTTCTGGGTGGGGAAACTGAGACCTAGACAGTAACGCCTCGGGCTGATAGAGAGTGGAATCGGCATTTGATTCTAGATCTGTGATCTATCTGCTACCAAGTAATGGTTATGGTGGTTTTGCAGTGTGAAAATAAATGACGATTTACACAAGAATGTAAGTTCCTTGAGATCAAGGAACAAATCTTTTCATCCGTATGTCACCATCATCATCCACACCAGTGGTTTCCCATGAGGAGCGATTCTGTCTTTCAGAGACAGACGTCCCGTATGTGGCAATGCCTGAGACATCTTGGGTTGTCATGACTGGGGGAGCGGAGGCTACCAGCATCTAGTGGGTAGAGCCCAAGAGGTGGCTGGATATCCCACAGTGCTTAAGACAGCCTCGTACCACACAAGTATCTGGCCCAAAACGGCAACAGTGCTGGCTCTGGGAAACCGATGTGCCCAGGGGTTATTTAGTATACCGTCAGGCTTCATTCATACATGTCGGCTGAATGTCTGAATGTTGGATGATGAGTGCATAGCATGGCAGGGATTGAGAAGAAAATGTGCTCATGAAGAATGTAGAGTTCGCCAGGCATATTTATATGCATTATCTCATGTGGCCATCATAAGATCCCAAAGGAGTGCAGAGTTGATGGTGTTACCACTGTCGTAAAGAGGTGGGAAATCAAGTGACTTCTGGAGATGCCAGAGCTGTATGTGGAGTTGGTGCTTGAACTCAGCTCTGTCTGACTCAGAATCCAGGACTCCTTAAAAAAAATTTTTTTTTAACTGAGATATTTGACATATAACATTATATAATATTGAGGTGTGCCTCTTGGCTTGATACATTTACAGATTGCACTGTGTTTACTAATGCAGCATCCTGGGCCCTTTATTCTACATGGCTTTTGAGTGCATCCCAGGGTGACATTTGGATCTACTTATGAGTGAGGCAAAGTAGGTTCGTTAATGGACAAGATAAGAAGGTATATCCATTAGGATGCTTTTGGTTACAAGTAACGAAGGTCCAATTCAAATTTGTTTTATCAATAACGACATTTATTATTTCAAATAACAGAAAGTCTGGAGGAGTGGTGACCCTCAGATTGGTTAAGTGAATTGGGAAGCATGGTTTTTAAAAAGTAACTTTTGGGAGCGCCTGGGTGGCTCAGTCGGTTAGGCGTCCGACTTCGGCTCAGGTCATGATCTCACTGCTTGTGGGTTCGAGCCCCGCATCGGGCTCTGTGGTGACAGCTCAGAGCCTGGAGCCTGCTTCAGATTCTGTGTCTCCCCGTCTTTCTACCCCTCCCATGCTTGTGCTCTGTCTCTCTCTGTCTCTCAGTAATGAATAAATGTTAAAAGAAAATTTTTTTTCAAAAAGTAACTTTTGTATCCTTTTCACTGGCTGCATTATGACCACAGGGTGGTCATAAGAGGCCCTTCAGATGACTTTCCTCCTTCATGGTTCATTGTCCGAACTGGATCACAAGTTCACCCTTCGACCAGTGGCTGGCTAAGGCAACGGGGCTGCCATATTAGCTTAGAGCAGTGGTTCTTAGCTGGAGGAGAACTGGTCTCCCTCTCCCCTAAAGGCAATGTTTACAGGTACTTTTGGTTGTCACAACTGGTGTTGGGGGGTGGGGGTTGCTCCCAGTAGATAGCCTGAAGGGACAGAGCTGCTACAAAATATCCTGTCATGCACAATTCTACAAAGTCCCCACAGCAAGTAATTATCTGGTTCAAAATATCAGTAGTGGAGAGGTTGAGATACCCTGGTGTGGGGCAAGAGGGATTTAATCCCAAGCTTCGTGGCAGGGGCATGGACGCCTGAACAAAATGGGGACTCCGTCAGCATGGAGAAGGGAGGCACGGAAGTTGGATGGGCCACCAGGATCGTCTACTGCAGAAGGACTTTGCACATTTCTGATGACTGATGTCACAGGAGACGCATACAGTTTTTGTCTCCACAACATCTCTGGATGCCTCTGTCAGACATTGCCGTGGCCCGAACGGGCCATTGGTCTGACCCAGTCTGGCATTTCTTATCTCCGTCAGGCTTGCTGCCAGACCCCGGAGATAGGACGTCACCTCTGGCAGGAGATCAGTCAGGATTAATTGATGGTGAAGCTGTGTCCCACTTTGAACCTCTCTCTTCTGCAGCCTGAGCAGTACCGACCAGTTTCCAGTAGGCCAGAGATGAAGCCTGCTCTAGGCCCCAAACCAGCTAGAGACCCGTGGTGAGCATAACGGGAAGGCAGAACGTCTTTAACTTGCTTCTTTGTCAGGGAAGGAAATAATAATTTCCTGGCAGGGGGTTATCTGTATTTTTTCAGATGCTGCTCTGTGGTGTTGAACTCCTGAGATACATTTTCATAGGCAGGCCTTATCAGAGACCTTTGAGCCAGGTTTGCTACCTTGTGATGAAAGGTACCACGAAAGAAAGACTTTGGCCAATCGGCAAGGAGCTGTCACCAACTCAGGAAGTTTATGCCATCAACTGCTCCCTCTGAAACAGTTTCCTAAAAATTTTGAACTATTTCCACCAGGTAATTGTATGTAGTAAATTTTTAATTCAAGACCATTTTCTTTAAAAAAAAATTTTTTTTAACGTTTATTTATTTTTGAGACAGAGAGAGACAGAGCATGAATGGGGGAGGGGCAGAGAGAGAGGGAGACACAGAATCGGAAGCAGGCTCCAGGCTCTGAGCTGTCAGCACAGAGTCCGACACGGGGCTCGAACTCACGGACCGTGAGATCGTGACCTGAGCTGAAGTCGGACGCTTAACCGACTGAGCCACCCAGGCGCCCCATCAAGACCATTTTCTTTGTATTGTCCAGTAATCCACTGGTCACCTTGAGGGACGATAACTCATTTACACTTAATGAAACAGGTAATAACCATGATACGTTTATGTACAAGCATTTGAATGCTTGCCTTGTGCCCTACACTTGACTCTAGAGACACAGTGGTGAAAAGAATTTTTTTTTTTTTGCTCTTAGAAACTGGGTCCAATGAGACAGTCTCAAACATACAACTACAGAGTGTAGTGGTCTGAGACAGGTGGTAACTGATACAGAAACACAGCAGACAGTGGATGTCATTTGAATCATAACTGTGTTCATTCATTTCACCAACATTTATTAAGTATCTACTAAATATCAACCTTTGGTACTTCGGGAATTGAAAATATGTTGTTGTTGTTGTTGTTGTTGTTGTTGTTGTTGTTATTATTGTTGTTTTCACATACCTGATTCACCAAGAGCTTTTCAAGGGCAGATAATCATAAAGTG
Source organism: Panthera onca (assembly GCF_046562875.1). NCBI lineage: Eukaryota > Metazoa > Chordata > Mammalia > Carnivora > Felidae > Panthera > Panthera onca. The sequence goes on from NC_138354.1 coordinate 33,567,516, forward strand.
ATAGGATTGTTTTCTTTTCTCTTTTCTTCTCTCTCTCTCTCTCTCTCTCTCTCTCTTTCAAGAGAAAGCATGAGTGGGGAGGGGCAGAGGGAGAGTCCGGAGAGAGAGAATCTCAAGCAGGCTCTATGCCCAGTGCAGATCCTAATGTGGGGCTTAATCTAACAACTGTATGAGATGATGAGCTGAGCCAAAATCAAGAGTTGGATGTTTAACTGACTGAGCCACGTAGGTGTCCCAAGTAATACAATTCTTGCTTTATTAAAGATATATAGAATACAATGATAGCCTAGAAGGAAAATAACTTGATTTGGGGGTTGAGGATGGTATTACGAAGGACTTCACAAGGGTTGAGCAAAGGCATAGGGGAGAGAACATAAAGGAGGGCAGGCAGGTTAGAGTTTCTGATGCAGCAAAAAAGCCATGTAGACATGATTTAAAAAATATTGCAGCCGCTTTCCATCAATCAGACAGTGTGAAAACGTATATTAGGTACCCACATTATGCCTAATACTTTGACACCTACATAGGAAGCCAAACGCGAGAAGCATTCTGCACAGCGATCTGATCTTACGAAGCAGACAGCTCGGGTGATGGAGGCAGGTTTGCATGCTTGAAGCAATTTGAAAACCCTTTCAGCATGAAACGATGTGGTTCCGGTTTTCATACAGTAGGATTTCAGAGTGGGGAGCCTTCTGTGGGCTGCGGTGGTTGCAGAAGCGTACCCAGCTGAGATCATTGAAGGTAGGTGGTGTCTTTGGAGGGTATTGAGAAATAATACCTTATATAGTGAGAAGCGGAGAATCACATCAAGACCTGTGCAGCTCTGGGAGGCAGCATGGCAGAGGGCAGAGTTCAGCTGCACACAAAGATAAGAAGTTAGCACTTAAGGCTCAGTCTTGCTGCTGACGTAGTCCTAGCTGCCCGTCTGGGTGAATCTTGGAGAAGTGTTTTCGCATTCTGTGTGCTCATCGCCATGGTATGTCAGGAAGAACATAGACCTGGAGTTTCAGTACGGGCAATTGCTGAATCCCAGCTGTGCCTCTCATTAGCTGTGTGAACCTCATACAAGTTATTTGACCTCTCTGGGCTTCAATTTCCTCATCTTAAAAACGAAATGTTTATTAGTTTATTTTGAGAGAGGGAGGGAGAGAGAGAGAGAAAGAGAAAGAGGCAGAGGAGAGGGAGAGAGAGAATCCCAAGCAGGCTCCATGCTGTCGGCCCAGAGCCCAACGCGGGGCTCGAACTCACAAACCATGAGATCGTGACCTGAGCAGAAATAATGATCAGACGCTTAACTGACTAAGCCACCCAGGCACCCCCCTCATCTTTAAAATAAGGATAAGGATCCTCACTTGCAGGATCCTAGGGAGATTAGAAATAATCTGTGGGAAGTGTCAAGAATAGTATTTAATGTAAAATACAGGTAGGGATTACATGTAGCTCTTTGAATGGGTTGGAGTGTGTTTACTTGAAGTAGCTTGTACAGTGTGTCAGTTTATTATCTCACGTGACCAGAAACTGGAGTAGATCAGGCTTCTGGGGTTGGTGGACCCAGTGGTTCACTGTCATCATCAAGAACCCAGCTTCCTTCCTTCTCTCTGTCCGGCCATCCTTGGTGTTGGCTCCATTCACAAGCTGGGACCAATGGATTTCTGGTACCAAACGGCATCACATCCAGACACAAACATCTCGTAGCAGAAGAGAGACTTTATCTTCCTGTGGCCCCCTGAGGAGTGAGTAAATAGGCTTCTGCAGACCCCTCTCCCTCAGTAGCTTCCTCTAAGTGTATCATCCAGGACTGGATCTACTTCCTGAACCACGTACTAATGGGCTGTGTTAGCTAGGTATTGACGCGTAACAAGCAATCCCCAAACTTAGCTGTTTGCAACAACAAACATTTATTATGTTCAAGATTCTGTGGGTTAGGAATTCGGGAACAACTTAGTTGGTGGAGTATGGCTTGGGTATTTCATGAAGTTGAGGTTGGTGCATTGGTTAGGGTTGTAGTTGGTTAGGGGTTGGACCAGGGTGGAAACCCTTGCTGCCAAGATGGCTTGTTCGCACAGCTGTTAGCAGGAGGCCTCCCTTCTTCCCTTGGGAAACCTTTTCACGGGGGCTACTTGAATGTCCTCGTGTCATGGCAGCTGGCTTCCCTCAGAATGAGAGAGAGAAGGGAGTCACAGTGCTTTTGTGAATCTCATCTCAGAAGCCCCAGACTGTCACTTCTGCCACGTTCTGTCTATGAAAAGTGAATCGCTGACCGCATCGGAGGGGATCCGGCTCCGCCCTCTGAAGGGGGAGCAGTATGTGAATATTTTGTGGACATGTTTTAAAACTACCACATGGGCGATGCAACAGAAACCCCATGATTGTCTTAGAACAGTGGTCTCCTGGTCAGGGGTGGAGTGCACGTCGGGGAACCAGCCACCCTGTTTGCCAAGCCGTTACCACTGCTGACTCAGTGGCCCACATGGAGTGCTCATGTGCATCTCATCGTTCTGGGTGCCGAGGGAGCCGTGGGGGTGGGGTGAGTTAGGCACAGACCCCGGTAATTCTGGTAAGACATACTGGGGACTGTAGCACAATCTAGAAAGCTAAATGGGTCCCAGGAAAGGGACAGATAAAGCCCCAAAGGGTGGGTGTAGATTATAGAAGGAACTGACTTACTTCGAATAAGCACCTTCATGGAGAGACTTCATGGAGGAGGTAGGCTTTAAACTGGAAGATTTACTGGCAGAGATGGGGTTGGGGTTGGTGAGGATCGTGATGATACCAAAGGTGTTAGCTAGCATTTATTGAATACCTAATATATACCACACACAGCACATGCATATTTTTAACCCTTATGACACTTCTGGGAGAGGCAATATTATCCCCATTTTACAGATGAAAGAACAAGTTCGGAGGCATAAAGTGACTCCCCAGAGGACCAGTAGCCCCTAAGAGGCTCCACTCAGATTGTGTTTCAGCCAGCTTGGGGGCCAGCGTCTTGCCTTGAGAAACATGGCTAGCTTGTTCAAAGTCAGGCTTTTTATATAATAATTTCATTTTAGGGAGTAGGTACAGCAGTGAGTAATCTCTTTACAAAAGAATTTGTCATTTTATTGAACCTTTACTGAAGAGTCTCCCTGATCACCAAGCCCACGCCCCACCCAGTGGATTTGGAAATAGGATTCAAAACTGATTAAGATTTACTTTGCACATCTCTCCCCCTGGAGTTCCTACTCTGCGTTTCAGCTTTTGTAGGCTTGGTTGTTAGAACAATTAGCTTCGAAGAATTAGCTTGTAAGACTGGGACGGTCTCGTGGCAGAAGCAAGGTCTTAAAAAGTGAATTCACTTTTTTTTTAATTACAAAGATGATAAGGTTTATTGAAGTAAAAACCCATTCATTGTTGTTAATTAACACCTGGAACCCCAGCCTCTCCCTTGGAGCTCACTCGGGTATGGGAATAGAGCACCGGAGGGAGGACAGAAGGCGTCACCCTTGATCAGTTTGTCAAGACGCTTTGGCATCGGGTGTAGAGGCTGGAAAAGGCTCACAGGAAGCACAGAGAAAACCCTCTGCTGCAACCACAACCCAGACCCAAACCACCAACAACCTGAGGCGGAAGGGAAGCTTACCTGGCCTGGACGCCTCACCTGGAAGCAGTGTGGGGCCTCCCGGCTGTGTCCCTGCACCCCCCCATGGCTGTATTTCAGCCTCCAGAATGACCTCCTGAGGAACAGAGGCAGATGTAAAGACAACCAGAGGCACGAGTGCGTGAGTGCCCTCTGTGTCTCCGTGTGTCCATGTGAACGTGTGTGCAAACGTGTGTTGTGCTTTGCCTGCAATGTGTGGTATGCGTGCGGGCCTCTGTGTGTGTGTGTGTGTGTGTGTGTGTGTGTGTGTGTGTGTGTGTGTGAATCTGGCTTTGTATGAGTGTGTGTGTGTGCGCCCCCCCCCTTCCTTTGAGTGAGTGGAGAAAGAGCTCTTCTCTTCTCTCTCTCCCCCTCTTAGCCCAACATCTTCATAGCCGAGAGGGGACAATTTCTGCCCAGCGCCCTGTTCTCTGAGCTCTTCTGTGAGACAGTCGCCTCCTGCTAGTGGAGGGGCCAGGAGCCGCCCCCCCCCCCCCCACCTCCCTGGTGCTGACCCTGCACCCCGGTCCTGGAGGGCCCTCACCTGGCCCCTCCAGCCTGTTCCTGCTCCAGTGGAGCTCAAGGCTGCCGTCACACCACTCTGTAGGTGGCAGCGTTGATAAGCCTTGCTCCCATCTTTGCATCTGGGGAGATTAGCCTCAGCAAAAGCCTTGGAGACTTCAGCTTCTTGCCTTAAAAAAAAAGAGAAGAAGAAGCAGCCCTATCTTTGAAAGTTTAAAAAGGAAAAGAAAAGAAAACCTAGTGAGTGTAGTTGCAATGAGGCAACCTTTATCTGAGCCCCGGGAATAGAGAGCTGGTTGGTGTCGGCTCGGGTAGGTAGCTCCTTACTTGCCTTTGAGTGGGGAGCGTGAGAACAGCTCAGAAGAAACGTCCCAGACGCCGTGCGACCTCTTTCAGTCCTGGCATGGGGCGCGGTGGGGGGAGGGGTGGGCAGGACCTGCCCCCCCTTCCAGGTCTTTCATTTGCTTGGTACACAAATGGCATCTGCCTCCCGCTGGGCAGGCACCCTGTTAGCACCAGGGCCGCAAAATAGAAGCAGACGTGGTTCCTTCTGATTTGGGGGAGACCCAAAGTAAACACCTAGCAGTGTGCTGGACACAGTGAGAACAGGACGTTGCACCCTGGGGCCTGGAGAGCTTCCTGGAGGAGGTGACACGGCCCTGATTTTTAAAGGACCACTTGGAATTACCCAGGCCAGGGGACGTTTGGCAATGTCTAGGGACATCTTTGCTTGTCAATACTGGGGTTGGGGAGGAGTTGCCGCTGGTCTCTAAGGCACAGCACAGCCCCTCAGGAGGCAGAATTACCAGCCCTGAATGTGAACAGTGCTGAGTTGAGAAACCCCGGTCCGGGCAAAGCAGGAGGGAGAGGCATTCCAGGTAATGTGAGAGGAGCTGCAGGGAGCTGGGTCTTTCTGGAAGGACTGGCCAGTGTGGGGAAGGGCTTGGAAATGGGAGGAGAGGCTGTCCTGTGCCGGTGAAGGAAGACCCTTGACCGTCCTGCTAAGCAGTTTAGACTTTATCTTAGGGTGGGGGGTCTCCTAACTCGTTCTCAGCAGGAGAGTGTCAGGGTCAAGTTTGGTTTTAGATCACTCTGCACATGGACAGGCAGGTGAGCTGGAGGGGGCGGGGCTGGCCCAGGCCAGGGGTCCTCACTTCAGGCAAGCCGGAGGCAATCATTGCCTCCACAGAAGGGCTCAGAATCGGCTCAGTTAACTCAGTGCAGCGGAACGCAGTTACATAACAGGGTCTTTTTTATGTTTCAAGAAGAAAGCTCTGGAAAGACAAGCATTGGTGAGATGTGCATCCACCGTTTTGCATGGCTGCCAGCACCCTTTCATTTAAGTTACCAACCAGGTCAGCGCATTGCACAATGACACGAACAGTTCAGTTTTGCTAACCCGAGCAGAATTCTCCAGTCGCCCAAACCCCGATGCTTTGGACTGGTGACAAGGGACACCTGTGTGATGATGTGTCATCAAGGCAAGTGAGTTGTTTGTCTCCACAGCATGGGTCCCCTGGGATCGGAGGTGACCCGATGGGGTATCATGGGTCCCCCTGTGTCCCCCAGCCTCCCAAAACATGTAGGAGTCCTAACCCTCAGGACCCCAGGCGGGAGCTCATTTGGAGATGGGGTGTTTACAGGGAGAATCAAGTTCACATGAAGTCATGAGGGTGGGCCTGAATTCGAAATGACTGGTGTCCTTAGAAAAAGGGGAAATTTGGACACAGAGTCAGACATGTACAGGGGGAAGATGATGTGAAGACACATATAGTTTTTTTTAAAAAACAGGGAAGTACTGGGGAGCCTGGGTGGCTCAGTCGGTTGAGCGTCTGACTTCGGCTCAGGTCATGATCTCATGGCTCCTGAGTTCAAGCCCCGCATCGGGCCCTGTGCTGACAGCTCAGAGCCTGGGGCCTGCTTCCGATTCTCTGTCTGCCTCTCTCTCTCTGCCCCTCCCCTGCTCGCTGTCTCTCTCTCAAAAAAATGAATATTAAAAAAAATTGTTTTTAAATTAAAAATAAGCGAGTACTGATATTTTTATTATGGCCTGTATGGGAGAGTGCCGTTTACAAGGCCAAGGAACTTCTGAGGCTCCCAGAAGTCAGGAGAGGTGCCTGGAGCAGATTCTCCCTCCCAGCCTTGGAAGGAACCAGCCCTGCCCACACCTTGACCTTGGACTTCGAGCCTCCAGAACTGTGAGAGAATATGTTTCTGTTGTTTAAGCCACTCAGTTGGTGGATCTTTGCTGTGTGAGCCCCAGGAATGAATATATCAGGGCACGCAGAGTGGTTACGAACAGAGGAGGTCCTGGTGTATTTCAGAGAGACCCTCAGACCTCAGGGTCACAAGCGAGGGGTTGTCAGCAGGGGGATCTGACCAACCATGCGGTTGCCACTCTCACCTTGAACCAGGAGGCAGAAAGGAAATTAAATTCCGCGGAAATGTATTAATTACCTAGTGCACTGGTTCTCCAAGTGTGGTCCCCAGACCAGCAGCAGCAGCATCTCCTGGGAGTGCAAGTTCCCCAGACCTCCCGCACTGGAAACCCCCAGTGGTGCCGCCAGATGCCCAAGTTTGAGAACCACTGGCCTAGGGTATGTGAGACCCGGGAGGAGGCAGGGGAAGCTTCCCAGTGGAGGTGGCCTTCTCGATGCACCTTGGAGGATGGGCAGGGCTTCAGGAGGAGCAGGGAAGGACACGTCAGATGGTGCAGAGGCAGGGAGGTGTGGAAGCCTGAGATGTGTGTCTGGAAGCGGAGCGGCCTGTTTGCCTGGGGGCGGAGCACATGAAGAGGAGAGGAAATGAGCACAGGCACACGGTGGGAAGTGAGGACAAAGCCAAAGAAGTTGTCAAGTTGTAAAGGATTCTAAAGCCAGGAGAGCTCAGACTTAATCGGGGGAGCCCCTGAAGGAGTTTCAGGACGATTATGGTAGGAGGACGCGTCGCTGGGTAATTGGTGCGAGTGATACTCGGACCGGTTCAACCCCTTAGGATGCGCCACCCGACACATCCCTGGGGATGTGCCCGCGGCCTGTTTCCCCCAGCGGAGGTCGCAGACAGGTGCTTCCCGAGATGAAGGCAGGGGCTTAGGCCAGCACCACATTAGATCGGCGCAATCACAGACCCCCATTTCAGTTCTTGCCCAGTTCTTTCCAGATCAGGTCAAGGAGAAGGTCTTACTTGGAGGTTTCCCACCTCCTGCCCCAGCTTTTGCCCTCCCTTCTTTTTTTTAATTTTTTTTTAACGTTTATTTATTTTTGAGACAGAGAGAGACAGAGCATGAATGGGGGAGGGTCAGAGAGAGAGAGGGAGACACAGAATCCGAAACAGGCTCCAGGCTCTGAGCTGTCAGCACAGAGCCCGGCGCGGGGCTCGAACTCACGAACCGCGAGATCATGACCTGAGCCGAAGTCGGCCGCCTAACTGACTGAGCCACCCAGGCGCCCCTTGCCCTCCCTTCTTAACAAACCATTGGTAGATCTGGGACTGAGGCTCCTGTCCCCAGCTGGGATCTTCCAGCATTATCTTGTATCCGTTGTATTTATTTTTATGGCTGCCTCTGTGTCATGGTGAATGGTGCTGGTTTTTCACTGACTGTCTTTCAGAATAAATTGATTGAGATGAAACCCAACTCAATTTAAAAAAGGTATCATGTGACTAATAAAATAGGTGGTTTGCACCCACGGCAAAAATCACAAAGATGGTGTCCGAACGATGGAAGTTGAGGGGATACCGATGTAGAATATGGCACCAGCACCTGCATATATACATGTCTGTCTGTATAGGTGTATGTCTGTGTGCATATCTGTATGTCTGTCTCTATACGTATGTGTGTCTTTGTATATACATATGTCCCTCTGTTTATATGCATGTATATCTTTACACAGACACACGTGTGTATTTATGTATAAATGTTTGCATATGTCTATGTACAATACGCGTGTCTCTACTCTATATACATATGCATGTGTCTATACACACATGTTTATATCTCTTTGTATGCAACGCATGTGTGTTTGTATGTGTGTGCGTGTGTGTGTGTGTGTGTGTGTGTGCACTTATGTGTGTAGTTCCAATGCCAGGACTGCATTGATTTGGGCGGTCTTTAAGAAGGCCACAAGCCAGCAAACCTGCTAAATCGATATACCCGTTTTCTCCCACCTGGGGCTATTAAAAGATGAGTGACTCCTTTGTCTCTTGACCTTGACCAGTAGCCAACAAATCATGATTCCTCCCCCGTCAGAGCCTGGCTCTATCATATCTGGGTCGGTTTTGACCCAATTTGCTAAGCTGCCCTGATCACCGACGCAGCCCGAAGGCAGAGAATGACGGGCCGTTGTCTCTGGAGCAGTATGATTTGGTCAGACGGGACGTAGCCCTGTCTCCCCATCGCCCTGCTAATCTCGGCTCTCATGGCAGCCTGGCTTCATGAAGACATCCATCTCTGCCAACGTCTGGCCTCTTCCTGTGAGGACTCTCAGCAGGTTCTCCTTGCTGGTTTTTTGGCCTGGGGCAAGAGAGAAAAACCAAGGAAGGGGCCGAAAGTGCACCCATCTGCCTCTGTCTCCTCTTTGTTCGGTGACCCAGCGAGGTGGGAGGAGGTGGGTGCCTTTCTTCTGGTTGGCTGCCAGGCTGGCTGGGGCTGGAGAGCTCGCCGGTTCTGGTGGGGGCTGAACAGGCCTGGACTGGGCATAGAAGGCTGCATTGGGAGGAGCAGGGGGCAGGGCTCCAGAGGGGACTGATTGTGGTGTCCCCTTAATGCTGGTGCCACACGCCTTCCTGTGGTCTGTCTCCCCTTCTGGGCTGCAGACAGTGTCCTGTTCACACTTGAATGCCTAGTACCTGGCTTAACAAAAGCGTAGCTTTCATTTCTGACCATTATACATATGCAGAGATGTTACCGTCCCCACTCATGGATTTGGGAACCGTGGCTCGCAGGGTTAAGAGACTTGCACAAAGGCATGGAACTTGTCCGGGACCGATCCCAGCCCTGTTTTAAAGATCTCTCCAACCTTCCACTCAGTTTCCTCCTGCCACATCACCTTGCTGATTTCCATCACTGCAAGCCAGTTCTCTTGTCTGTTCATGTGATTAGTGTCTTAGTGGCTCTGAGTTGCTGATGGCAGTGTCCCTTTCTCTTGGGTTCTCCTTGGTACCCCGAGTGTATCAGGAAGCCCCATCATTTGGCCAGGCTTCCACAACTGAACGAATGAATGAAGGAGTGAAGGAATGAATTATTTGAACACAGGCCTGACTGTAACCCTCCCTCTCTGCCCAGTTACATGCGGTAGAATCTTGGTGAATGTTGATGGAGTTGACTTACAGTCCAAGGTTGACATGACAGGTGGGGACACCAGGGACAGGCACCTGGGCAGGTCACAGGAATGGCCCAGCACAGATGCAAACGTATACCCAGGAGTGCAGGTGAAACACACCCATAGGTGCAGCCTCGCTGGGGCATTGGGAGGGTCCTGGGATCCTGGTGTGCTGGGCAGGATAGCATGGTGATGGGTTGGGGGTCCCCATTGGCTAGGGCATTGGACACTGGTCTCATATTCTGAGTTCTGGTTGGGAGTCAGGTAGAACGTGTGACTAACCCTGTCTGGGCCTCAGTTTCCTTGTTTGTCATTTGCGCGTGGGTTCCGCCCTACTGCATGATGGTTGCAGGGACTAGCGTTTGAAGGCCTGGGTTCAAACCCCGAACCCACCACTTTCTAGTTACGTGTATGTTGGAAAGTGCTCTCGCTGCTTCATGCCTCAGTTTCCCACTCTGTACAACGAGGATAATGATAGCCTGCAAGGGCTAAATGCGTTCATTGTACAAAGCACTTAGAACACGTGGTGAATGCCCAACCTGCTGGGTTGGTGAGGAGAGCCTCTGATATACTGACTTTTTTTTTTTTTTTTTAATTTTTAACGTTTATTTATTTTTGAGACAGAGAGAGACAGAGCGTGAACGGGGGAGGGTCAGAGAGAGGGAGACATGGAATCTGAAACAGGCTCCAGGCTCTGAGCTGTCAGCACAGAGCCCGACGTGGGGCTCGAACTCACGGACCTCGAGATCATGACCTGAGCCGAAGTCGGCTGCTTAACCGGCTGAGCCACCCAGGCGCCCCTGATATACTGACTTTTAATAGAGCAAAAGTCTGCTAAGGAAACTGAGCACAAGTGGTATTTGGGCTCAGGTGTCTTCTGGAAGCCTTCAGATTCGGTGGGTCAGAGGGGAGGTGTAGAGATGCTTGGGCCCCAGTCTTTAAGTAACCAGTTAATTTGTGCAACCCTACCCATTGCATTTTACAAAGCATCTTCCTAACTTTTAAGTTTTATCTCATCAATGCCCCCCCCCCCCATACTGCTATTACTGTTTGGGGCTCGTTAAGCATTAAGTAGCTTGTTTGAAAATCATGTTCCTTTAGCTATTCATGCATTTCTGGAAAGCCTACTATGTGCTGGGCTCTGAGTGTACAACAGGGAGTAAAAGCAGTAGTCTCTCTGCTAACGTGGAGCTTACAGTCCAGAAGAGGGGGGCAGACACGAGAAAAAGTGTCACCTAAATAAAAATACAATTCCTATACTAAGTCCTGTGAAACCACAGGCACTGTGAGAGTAGGTGATAGGGGCTTTGACCCATCGGGGAGGTCTGAGGTTGCCTGAGGACGTGGACAGAAGCTGGCATATGAGGACGAGGAGGTGGTGACTGGATGAGGCGAGAAGAGTGTCCCAGGTGGTGCGAGTAGCCTGGGCAAAGGCCCTGTGGCAGGAGGGACTGGAGCGAATATAAAGTCTGAAAAACATGCCGCAGAAGACTCTGCTATTTGAAGGGTGAGGGTGAAGGTAGGGAGGCCCAGGCACTTGCAGGCCACCTTGGGAAGTTACATCGTTATTCCAAGAGGAGAGAGAAGCTGGCGAAGATTTCACAGCCGTGGCGGGGGGCGGGGGGGTGGTGGTGGTAGTGGTAAGCATCAGAGATACCTTCTCGAAGCACCTTTGGACAGCCACATGGAAAGCTGGCAGGAGGTGAGGAGAGTGGGCACGTTGAGTTCCAGCTGCTGAATGGTATTCGTCATCCCCGGATCAGCCTTCACAAGCTGATGTTCTAGAGAAGGAGGACAGGCCACAGAGGCCAGCGAGTGCAGATAACGTGTCAGGGAGTGATGTGGGCTGGGTGGAAAAGCTGAAAGCTGGTGTCTTAGCCCTTTCTGGCTGCTGCCACAAGTTACCATAGACTTGGTGGCTTAAACAACAAGCACTTACTTCTCTCAGTTCTGGAGGCTGCAGAGTCCGAGGTCAAGGTGCCAATAGATTTACTTCTGGGTGAGGACCCGTCTCCTCAGTTGCAGATGGCTGTCTCCTTGCTGTGCCCTCCCATGGTGGAGGGCAGAGAGGGAGAGGGACGGGCCGGGGGGGGGGGGGGCGGAGAGAGAAAGCTCTTCTGTCTTTTCGTAAAGGCACTGATCCCATTCACAGGTGCCACCCTCAAGACCTAATCGCCTCCCAAAGGCCCCAGGTCCAAATACCATCACATGGAGGGTTAGGATTTCAACATGGATTTTGGGGGGACGCAAACGTTCAGTCCATAGCAGAAGGGCAAGACAATAGCATATCGACTGTCCATTTAGATAGGAAAGACCTCTTAAAAATGCGGACATTGGAAGTGAATGTGGAAGCCCTGTGGGTGTCTGAGGAAGAGCAGTCATGTGGAGGGCCCAGCAGGTGCAAAGGCCCTGAGGTGGGAATAGGCTCTGTATGTGTGGAACAGGAAAGAAGCCAGTGGATCAGAGAGAGGGAATAAAAGGTATGAGTGGAGAAGTAGCAGAAGCAGATCACGTGGGGCCTGAAGTCCATGTTGAGGAGTTAGATTCTATTCTGGGAGCGAAAAGAAGCCTGTGGAAACTGGGAAATGATGTGAACTCAGTGGCAGAAGGACTCCAGCCCAGGCCTTTCAATCTCCAGTTCTGAGGCCCCCGCACCGTTTTCCCAAGTTCAGATTTCTACCTGGCCCCATGAACATTAGCATATTTTAATGCCAGAAGCCGGGATGGCGGACCCCACCCCCTGAACAGTGTAGGAGACGTTAAACGGAAGAGGCTTTGCTTTTTAAGTTTTTGGGTGACACATTGTAAATGTTTTGTTTTCCCCGCTAGAATGTAGGCACATTGGTAGTGACTGTGATTTGCTCACTGCTGTATCTCCGGAGCCTGAAACAGTCTCAGAGATTGTAGATGTCAGTAACTGTTTGCTGAGTGAATAGATGATCATGCTGCACTTACATTTCTAGGTAATGCCTCCCGGCCCAAAAGCAGAGATTCGGCAGAGAAACAGCGGGGGGAGATGGCTAGAAAGAAGACAAGGAAGGAAGATAGGCCCCTTTGTAACACATCACTATAAACGTGCGAAAGAAAAAGTCTTGGGCTTGAGACAGAATGCACGCGGAAAGAACCTGAGATAAAACCTTTCTGTCTGGAGGCACCTGGGTGGCTCAGTCACTTGATCATCGGTCCCTTGGTTTTGGCTCAGGTCACAATCTCACGGTTCATGAGTTTGAGCCCCGAGTCGGGCTCTGCACTGACAGTGCAGAGCCTGCTTTGGATTCTCTGTCTCTCCCTCTCTCTCTCTCTGCCCCTCTCCCGCTTTCTCTCTCTCTCTCTCTCAAAATAAATAAATAAACTTAAAAAAAAAAAGCTTTAGAAGACACACCTTTCTGTCTGAAAATGCCCTGGTCCTTGTTTGGCACCTTCCCGGGATGCATGGATCTGCAGGAGAAAGTGTGGGCAGGGGACCAAAACGAATACCCTCGGGATTTCGCATCCCCCTGCCCACGGAGCACCTGGCTGCAGAGAGCCGCGGCCACCGCATCTGACAGGCCACATCCTGGTTGTCAAGACGTCGCTAAGTGATCGCATCGCCCGTCTGGAGCAGAGGTGGGGAAACTCAGCACGTGTCTATTATATTTTCTGCCAGAACTGGCAGGAAAGCTGAGTGTCGAGAGAAACGCCATTGTATGGCATTTAATGATTAAAAGGAAACGTCTGGCAAGAATGTGCATTTGAATCGGAGAGGCTCTGGAAGGATTCCTTGCCGCCTGCGGGCAGTCAGGTGCGGCACCTTTCCCGCACTCCGTTCCCATCGCCACGTGCAGTTTCTACTCTCATTGGCTGCGTTGTGCAGACAACCAAAAAGCCACCGCACGAGTAAGGCAGGGAACTTTTTAACCACAGATGAAGTGAGACATATGCTTCATCCCCAAATAAATGTTGGGACATTAACTTTTAAGTGCTGCGTTGGGTTTTCCTATTTAGTGTTTTATTCAGCGTTTCTGTCCTCTTTTTTAAAAATGCCCTTTTTCATTTGAATCTACATGAGTGCAGCCTTTGGGAAGCTGTGTGAATTGGCTGGGAAATGGAGGGTCCCCTTTGGGGACTCCCCCTTCTGGTTTTCCACAGGCAGTGAAGCCTATGGCCTGGATTCATGGCCTGCTCGAGCTTTGGGGAGGAAGGATGGGGACGTGTGTATGGTCATGGGTGACCGGGGAACTGAGGACTGTGATCATTCCTCTCCCCTGCCCCATATTACTTGATTAACAGCCGCAAAGACCAATGCTCCCCCCCTCCCCAATTCTGTGGGTTAACACAGAGTTTCCCAGACTCCAGCCTGTGGGCCAAGTCTGGCCCGTTGTCTTTTTTTTTTTTTTTTGTAAATAAAGTTTTATTGGAACACAGCTGCACGTGTTTATTTATATATAGATTGCCTGAAGAAGCTTTCGTCGTGGTACGATGGCAGAGTTGGGTCATTGTGACAGAGACTTTAGGAACCATACAGCTGCACGTAGTTGCTCTCTGGCCTGTTACTGGAAAAAGTTGGTTGACCTCTGACTTAACAATCAAGGTTATTTCTTGCTCATCCAATGGTGCAGTGCAGGTTAGCAGGAAGCTTACCATCATGTGGGGATTTAGGAAGGCAGTCCCTATCGTCTTGTGGCCCAGCCATCCTTCAGTACCTTAGAATGTCCCACACCAGCTGATGGAGCAAGGAAGGAGAAGAGAAATCTTCTTACCTTTTTAAACTCTGGCTCACATCCTATTGGTAAGAATGAGTCACATGGCCACACCCAGGTGCACGGGGTGCTGGGAAATGTAGTTCTGGGCTAGGCAACTGCCTCCAGGGACAAGGCCATACTATTCATGTAAACGGGAGCACACACGTAGTTTGGACAGATCGCTATCACCGTCCTACTCTTTTCTGGCTATGTTGGATGCTTGGCTTTAAATCATCCCTGCCACTTACTGACTGTGGAATTTGGGGGAATTTAATTAAACACTCTGTGCCTCTGTTCCCACATCTTTGAAATGGTGTAACAACAGTGCCTGCCTCATGGAGTTGTTGTAGGAGTGAGCGGTACTGTGTGCCGTGTGGAGTGCTTGGCACAGGTATGGCCTGGGGCCATACAGAGAAAAAGCCACCAGCGATAATGATGGCATTTCCAGCGACTTGCCAGAAAACCAGAGGTGTGTGAGCCCTGCCCTTTAGGGCATCTTGTAGAGTAGAGCTCTTCCCTGCGTGGATGTGAAAGGCTATGCTTCCTGGAGAGATTTGTCCAGGCCAAGGCAGGGGGGATGGACGGATGGTAAGGTACACGGTGTCTGTGGAATGCCTGGGAAGAGGAAGGGCAGGAACACAGCCAAGCAGAGAGAGTGCTTGGTTCGTGGGAGCAGGAGCATCTTCGGTCCTGTCCTTTACTGAGACAGCATCCCCTTGCTTGTGACAAGTGGCCGGGGAGTCCCTGAATGGGAAGTCACCGAGGCACTGGGCCAGCCCCCGCTGGGAGCACGCTGACTTCAGCACTCCCTGTAGCACACCAGCAAGGGCTCCTCTTGTGTGACTAGGTTCCCTTCCCACCACGGAAGCCAAGAAACTTTCCAAAATGTCCTACCGATGCTCAGCGCAGCACCAGTTGATGGTAAGAGCAGGATTTATTGTCCCATTTTGCAGATGGCCAGATGGAATCACTGAGGGACACGCCAACCTCACATAGCTAGTTGCTGCAGACCCAGGACTGGGAGCCGGGCTGCTTCGATAACGGAAGTCGTTTCTGAGACGAGGCAGCACCGAGGGGAAATGCGCCACATTCCACCATTGGTATCGGGGTGTTCTTGCCGGCCGAACTGCTAAACTTTGCTGTGAGATCTTGGACAAGATCTCCTCCCTGGGTCTGGTTTCCTCATCTATAATATGGACAGCTGCTTTGTAAGGTCCTGCAAACCTTCGTGCAGATGCCGTGGTTGGGGGGAGCTATAAGCAACTCATATATTCTCTCTCTCTCTCTCTTTCAGCTCTGAGTGCTGCGGATACATAAAATAGGCAAAAGTCTCTTTTCGGGGGCTCCTGTCTAGTGGTGGGGGGAAGGTGAGACAGACCTAAGTACGGACAATGTGTAATATGTCAACTGGTAAACACTACGCAGAAGCAGAGCAGGGAAGGGCTGAAGGGAAGGTTAGGATGTTAGTGCATGGGTTTTTGATTCTGGACAGAGCCATCAGAGGGGACTTCACTGGGCTGCAGCCCTTTGAAAACAGATTAACTGGGAGAAGGTGCAAGAGAGGAAAGAACAGGTGCAAATAGTAACACTAATAAATAACAGCAGTAGCTTCCTATACGTGCCAAACAGTGCCTCCGCATTTTATTGTTTCGTATTTTGTTACTTCCGTCGAACTGATGAGGAAAGAGAGGCCCCGGAGGGTGAAGTACCTTTCCCCCAAACCATCCAGTTAGTGAGAACCGAAGTCAGGATTTGAACCCTGCTCTCAACCCACTGGGTTGTGTCCTAGTGGTTGCCACTGGGTGGGGGGTTCCGGACACCTTCTCCGCATCCTTCTGCCTTTGTGTCTGCTTTCTATGTGACTGACTGTACCGAGCTGTTATGACCAGGAAGGAGGCAGGGCTGGGAGCAGCGATGGTGTGGAGTGAGACAGCGTTGTGAGTCGGAGAGGCTGCCTGACTTGCTGAAGCCTCTTGCTTTCCTGTTTCCTTTGGAGGAAACTTCCACTGCCTGGGATACATAACGTCATTGCAATCCTGTCCAAAGCCCTGGTCTGGGAGTCTCTTGGGTCTGCAGCAAGATTCCTTGTAAAAAAGGCTGTGTGTCCACCGGGGAGCATTTGCACCCCCTGGCCTGCCTGTCGCGGCCACCCGAGACAGCGGGGTGGTGGCTGTTGTCAGTACCCTTGGGTGGACCCTGCCTGATATGCTACCCTTGCGTTCTCATTGTCACCTCTGGGGCAAACTGTCCCTTTCCTGGAGTCAAATGGGAAGGCACTCTGGCCTCCTTCACCAGATTCCAGAAGTCCTGCTGTTTCCCCAATCTGGCAAGTTGAGACATTACACCTTTTGTTAAACCCCAGAGCCACATTTCCAATAAACGTGGAAATTTCATGATTCAGCTGCACCGGTGATCATTTCTATTCCTTGTCAGCCCCCCGATCTCTGCCACGTCTCTTTATTTTCTCCTCCATGGTCTCCCCCCATCTCTTCCCACCCTTCTCCCTTCCCCTCTCTCCTCCTCACCCCTCCCTTTCTCTTCTTCTTCCCTGACCCTCTCCCAGCCAAATTCTTTGGTCTCCCAGACTCTTCCCCCACTTCAGCTCCTTCTCTCTTTCTCACCTTCACCTTCTCATTCTCCTTCTCACCTCCTTCTCTCTCTTCACCTCCTTCTCATTCACTCTTGGGTTAATTTGTTGGAGGCTGTGTTTGAATTCAGAGCTCTCTTTGTTTCCTCAAAAAATGAACAACCAATGAACCAAAGAGCCATTCTGTGACGACAAGTGGTCTCCATGCCACTCAATGACTCTCACTTCACATAAAATAATGCCAAGCAGTGGGAAAGCTATTGTGCCTACCTCTTCAGTGAGTGGGGAGTACGGGGTGGTGCTCAACTGTGGGCCTTCCCAGCATTGTCGACACCTCTCATCTAGATGCCACTCTAACTCTGTGGCTTGGATGGGATAGCAGCATGAAAGTGTCTGAAAGCCAGGCCCCCGTGGTCCATCGTGTGGTTTCCGACAGGCAGTAGGAGACAGGAAAGAGGTGGCAGGGACATAGGTTGGCTGAGACTGAAACACATCTTTGCTGAGGACCATGTATGGCATCAGTAAAGTCTTCACAAGAGTCTCTGTGAGCCACAAATCCAAATGAACTGGCCGGTGTCCACGAGGAGTCTGATGGACGCAGGTTGAGCCCTTGTCTGTCCTGGGAAGAGGCAGGAGGCCTCGCTGGTTAAGAGCGTATCTTTGGGTTAGAGTTCAGGCCTTGCTGACCACCCAAATGACCTTGGGTGAGTCATTTCACCTCTCTGAGCCCCAATCTGCTCTTCTAAACAGTGGGCACTGTGACAGCTTCATATGAGAGGATTAAATGCCATAATGCGTAAAGTGCCTGGCGTAAGGCACTTGCTTAATGCATATTGGTCATCACTATTCTCACTGTTTTGGGATCTCATTTTCTTTATATGCAAAATGGCACCAGAGCCTACCTCCCAGGGCCGTATATCAAAGACCTCTTCAGAGTACGTATGGAAACGCATGGACTTGCTGTTATTTCTGTCTGTAGGTTCAACTAGCAGGATACCAATGCCCGTTTAGATCAATCTACACTGACAGCTTTCCTTCCACGAGAGGCCCTTGAGCCAGTGCAAGAGGAAATATGAGAAGGCTTTCTGCTTGTGTTAATTCTGTCCTGCCTATTTCTTTCATCACTGGTTACGGAGGACTTTTCAGTACTCAACCGTCCGTGGTAACAGTAGAAAATGAGTTTGTGTTGGTGTTTAAATCTTGGTGTGTCCCCTTCCTGGTTTTAAAATTTTGCCAGGCCACCAAACAAATCTTGTCCTTTGTTTCCTCATCTGTAAACTTGTCATCATGATACAGACGCTGAAGAGGCATTATGAAAAACCACACGTCCTAGAGAAAATAGCAAATAGGCCATGTGATATCTATCCAGTGTTTTCTACTGGGCTTCTGGTGGTGTTTATAGAACCACTGCTTGGTTGGCCGAATTACTCCCAGTTCAGAAGTGCCTCAGTGTCTAGCTTTGGAATGCAGCCGGAATATGCCCGAACAACCTGAGGTCATCATTTCGTTCGTTTATGTTGTGGCATGAGATGAGCCTAGTTGCAACCTGCCATCTTGATGTGTGCTGGTGGGTCATTCTGTGGCAGATCGCTGAGATTAGACTCCTGGCTTCACCACTTATCAATGGCTGGGATATTGGGCCAACTTACTGGGCTCCATTTTCCTCTTCTCTGAAATGGGGATGATGATACACGTGACCTCATAGGGTCATCCAGGAGGGCAGAGTCTGACACACGATAGGTGGTCAATAAATGCTGACTGTTTCGATGAGCTTGTTCCCTTGGTTTTTGATCGATTTCCCCCACAGGACTGTAAACTCCATCTGTGCCCTTCAGGGGTGCACACCAGTACCTAGCACAACACCCGGAATATAGTAGGTGCTCAATAAATATGTGTGGAGTGGGACTATGCTCAGTACATGTATCGTTCAGTCCCTCATTCAACGCCTACTTCCTGTGGTTGCCTCGGGTTTCTTAAAGGACCTAAATTCTGGGCTTCCCTGTCCCACGCCCTGAGTGGCTGGTCCCTAAAGGCCATGGGTATGCTTCTGTGGGGATTCTGGCAGCCACCTGCCCCCTGGAAGGCCTGCTCTCAGAGACCCGCCTGCTGGATCGCAGCTCATTGCGACTGATGAGATGTTAATGAGTCTGAGGCTGTTGGGTGAGCTGTTTGGCACATACTGAGAGGTGAGAGAGAGAAGCCCATGGGATGGTACCACTCAGAGGCTGTGGAAGTGCAGGGGCCCTGACTGAGACCCACAGCAGCTCAGTGACGTGTCCAGACTCTGTGTCCACGCTCCTGTGTGCTGGGGCTGCCGCAGCCAGGATCCCTGCCCTACCTGGCAGGAGAGAAGGAGGGATGACACTGATGAGTATTATTACAGAACAACATTGCTGTTTGCTCAACACTTAACAGGGGCCAAGCACTATGCATGGTGCTTTATACGCGCTTAATTTTATTTCATCCTTGTAACATCACGGGTTACACCGTGATTACTTACCCTCATTTTGCAGCTGAGGATCGGAACACTTAATTAACCCGCCTTGTATCCTAGAGCTAGTAAGCACGTTTGATCTCTTGGCTCCAGAGGCCACATTCCCCTTGGTTGTGCAGAAACTCAGTGAGGAAAAGACTCTAACCTTGCTTTGATGGAGCACCTACTGTGTACCCATGCATTCAACTTCCCCCTTGTACTAAAGTGATATGCAGGACTTCTGGTTTAGATTTATTGGTCATCATGTATTGGCACTGGTAAAGGTGTTTTCTACATAAATGACCCCTGGACTTGTTGGAAAAAGAGCAGAGAGCAGGTATGCAGATTCTCATTTTCCAGATGAGGAAAGTAGACCCAAAGAGCTTCAGTGAGCATGCGCATGCATGCAGCGAATGAAGGACAGAGCCTGGGTCTTGGTAGGGGTTCGCTTGACTTCACAGCTGGTCAACCAGTGCTACATACAGCAGTGCTTCTAAATTGTTTTCAATGTTATTTTAAAAAATTATTATTATTATTATTTTTAAAAAATACTTACTTGGGGCGCCTGGGTGGCGCAGTCGGTTAAGCGTCCGACTTCAGCCAGGTCACGATCTCGCGGTCCGTGAGTTCGAGCCCCGCGTCAGGCTCTGGGCTGATGGCTCAGAGCCTGGAGCCTGTTTCCGATTCTGTGTCTCCCTCTCTCTCTGCCCCTTCCCCGTTCATGCTATGTCTCTCTCTGTCCCAAAAATAAATAAAAAACGTTGAAAAAAATATTAAAAAAAAAAAAAAATACTTACTTATTTTTGGGAGAGCACAAGCAGGGAGTGGCACAGAGGATCCAAAGTGGGCTCTGTGCTGACAGGCTTCACAGGAGTGAGCTCGATGCAGGGCTTGAACCCACAAACTGCGAGATCGTGACCTGAGCCGAACTCAGATGCTTAACCGACTGAGTCACCCAGGTGCCCCTACTTTTTATTATTATTTTTTTTAACGTTTTTTAAAATTTATTTTTGAGAGAGAGACAGATAGATAGAGCGTGAGCGGGGGAGGGGCAGAGAGACTGGGAGACACAGAATCAGCTCAGAGCCTGACGTGGGGCTCGAACTCACGAACCGTGAGATTATGACCTGAGCCGAACTCGGACGCTTAACCAACTGAGCCACCCAGGTGCCCCTACTTTTATTTTTTAAATTACTAATTCTTCATTGTCTGAAACATTTATAACGTGCAATAAACATGAATTACTACCAAAATGATCCTCCAGTTGGACGTGGAAGCAGTGCCACATTTCTTTGTGAGAGTTTCTTGACACTAAACCCTCGGTTTCTGCATCATCTCGTCAGGGACCCATAACGAACAGGCCCACGAGCCACACTTAGCAGCACTCCTTGAGAAGGACCCACCGCTTCTCCAGTCTCTCGTCTTTTCCTTGCCTGCTGGCCCCCGACCCCACGTGCACATTAGCCACCCTAGAACGCTCTCTGATTTCATGGTTCTGAAGTGAGGCCCAGGCATCTGAATTTTTCAAATGTACCCTACATGATGCTCATGTGCAGTGAAGGCTGAGATGGGCTTTGAATGTTTATGTCCAGTATTTCACTTGAAATAGTTCATTAGGGGCGCCTGGGTGGCGCAGTCGGTTAAGCGTCCGACTTCAGCCAGGTCACGATCTCACGGTCCGTGAGTTCGAGCCCCGCGTCAGGCTCTGAGCCCCGCGTCAGGCGCTGGGCTGATGGCTCGGAGCCTGGAGCCTGTTTCCGATTCTGTGTCTCCCTCTCTCTCTCTGCCCCTCCCCCGTTCATGCTCTGTCTCTCTCTGTCCCAAAAATAAATAAAAAACGTTGGGAAAAAAAAAAAAAAAAAATAGTTCATTAAAGGTGGCAGACAGGGATTATTCCCTCTTTTCCCCATTTCTTACAGACAGGGAAGCTGGGGGCCAGAGAGATTGGGTTCATGGTGGAGCCAGGTCTGGTACCCAGTATCTCCAATCCCAACTCAGGGCTGTCTTTTTTTTTTTTTTTTTCTTTTTCTTGTAGCACAGAGAAAACCTTCTCCTTCTTGTAGGATCCTGGAGACCCCCCTGCTTCATCGGGGCCCGTTTCCATGGGGATCCTCATGTGTTGCCAGGACCCCTGGCTGGATGGTGGACAAGGAATAAGGAAGTCAGTACCTGGCAGGAAGGTGAAGTATAATTGTAGGGACAGTTTGTGTGTATCCTCAGGGACTTGCAGAGGAGGGGGCCTCGACCAGCCAGCAGCTGGACCACTTTTGTAACTCCAGCATCACTGAGCTCAGCAGCCTGGGTGACGTGAGCCCGCTTCGTTCTTCTCCCTCTTTATTGATGAACCATCTCCAACATGGAAAAATGCAGATCGCTGTTTTATAGCAACATCTCCTAGACTGAACGTTCCCCCCACGTTTCTGGCCCAGAGTGGCATCTGTGAAAAAAATTTTCCTTGAAAATCGGAGACTAAATGTTCTAAAGCAGCCACCCATGGGGAAAAAGTACAATTTTGTGGTTTCAGACCCTGAGCGTGGAGCTACAGAGACTTTTCATTTCTTCGGGGTGGTTTCTAATTTGGCATGGAAGTCAGTATGAGGCAAATACAGCAGCCGCTTCTGACACCCAGAGTCCTGAAGTTAGGCTCAAATTGATCTGGCCGCAGTCTCAGAGGAAAGCATTTGCCAAGCAAATGAGCAGAATCAGGAATTGGGGCATGGGCGGGGCGGGTCTAATCCACCTGAGAGCAAACAGTGTTTTGTTTTGTTTTGTTTTTTGCCTTGGGTAGATAAGTTGTCTTACTTGCAAATAATGCTGCTAATCATAAATGCGTCTTGGCTTTACATCGAAGTGTGCCCGCAGATTCTTCTTAGAAATACTATCTTAGCTTTCCTCTCTGAAATGCCTTGCACCAGACTGTGATGGATGCTTTACATGCATGACCTAATCCTCACAATCTCATAATAACGATGACAGCAATGATTTCGAAAGGAAAATAAACAGTAGCTGTCATATATTGAACACGTGTCACGTGCCAGGCATTCTGCTGGATGTTTATCTGCCCTGTGAACACGGCGGAGGGGGTCTGCTTGGGTGCCCATTTCCCACGCAGACCCTAACCCTAAGCTCCCTGCGAGCTGGGGCTGAGTAGTTCGGCCTCCCTGTCCCCTGTGATTGCCAGAGCCTGGTAAGTAGTACATGATCAGTAAATGTTTGCCAAAGTCGTACAGTGAATGGATGATTGAGCAGGTGAAGGGCTTAGGAGCACACTCACACAGCACTGTTAAATGCATGCAAATCAATTTAATGCAAAGTGTGCAGAAGGGCAAACTGATTTTCCAAATTTAAGGATATTCAGACATTGGAATTGCTTTCCGAATCAGCAGCAAGTTTTTTTTTTTTTTTTTCCTCATTTGGGTGAGCTAGTTGTTGCCACTGACTTGACATAAGTCACCTGAAGGCAGGTCTCTGGTGGTATGCCCCAGGTCTCTGTCCTTGGGTCTTTTGCCATGCAAGGTAACAGGGATAAGGGTATGGACATCTTTGGGGGCCATCACTCTGTGCACCCCATGTGGCTGCCCCTGTAGACTGCTGAAAGGGTTTTATGTGTTTCCTTTCCCTGCCTCTCCACCGTATACCTTTCGCATTTGTGATCTCTGATTTAAAGCGCTTGGCTAGATCGGATTGAAAAATGATTTATTGGCTGGTGTCAAGGATGCTCTGAAAAAACATACTTCTATGAGAATAGGAAGGAGGGCTGCTCTGGGGACGAAGGAGGCAGGATCTGATGGGCAGTTACTTTTGTGCTCAGCAGTCAGGGTGAATCAGCCCCGAACTTGTGTTTTCCCCCTTGAGATGTGAATTCTTGGGGGAATGAGTCTGATGGGTTGGTGTGGGTCCCACCTTGACCTGAGGAGGTCAGGAGCCTTGATTGATGCTCTCACCAACGTAAGTGGGGAGAGGTGAGTCCCAAAGGGAAACAGGATGTCTCCATACTCCAAGAAGGGTTGGATACTGATGTCAGCTTTTTACTTGAAAAGGTTTTTAGGTTGAGGCCCGGGTGAATCCAAAGTCCCTCAGCATCTGACTGAGTCCAGAAGGGTGAACTGGTGGTGAGGAATAGTGAGGAGAGCTGCTGTGAGCTCAGTGGACTTGGTCAAATACATTTTCCTCCCTGGGCTTCAATTTTTCCTCTTAAAAAAAGGTAGGGGGTGCAGCCTGGAGCATTTTTAAGACGACTCTCACCCCCCAGCCTAGAGCTCTATTTGGCATTGGCCCTGGGTAGATCATCTCAGCATTCAAAAATTTAGTTTAGCATTTTTCTGCAATTAACGGTAAGAGCCATCTTCTCAGTAAAGGCACAGATATTCCTGATAATTACTAATTGATTCATGAATCAGAAAAATAGGGGGAGAGGTAGGTGTGTATCTGCCCAGTTGCTTGTGGAGTGATGGTTGCTGCGGAGGGAAGGTGGCACTGACGGATGGCCTTGAAGAGTCCAGGTGGGGTTCCATGGAAGCGGATGTTGTGGTGAGAACCCAGTGAACCTGAAACTTGGACAAGCGAGGGCTGCCATGTTGCACAACCCCGGATGCCAGTGGGAGACAGTGCTCGTGGAATACAATCCAAATGCTTCCCCTTGGGTTTGTGCAAAATGGCAGTCCTGGCCAAGAGCCTAGCACAATGTAGAACAAAAGGGTATCCCTGGGGACCAGGGGAAGAGCCCTAGATGGGCAAGGGAAGGGTGCCTTGGGTTCGGGTTTTGTTCTTTCAGTTAGCTATCCCTTGTTAAAGCTGCCTGCCCATGGTATTCACAGATAGGGACTAATGCCTTTATCAAGAGTCTGCTAGATGCTAGGAGCTGTGTTGCACACTTCCTATGCATCATCTCATTACATTTTTACAATAATTTTCAGGTAGATACAATCGCTAATTCTTAAATACTATCTTGTTTCTACAATATGTGCCTACCTTGAGAGTTCTGGGCTCAGAAAAATAAGGATGTGGACATTTGCCTAGGTGGAGTCTATTTTGCAGAAGCATACAGAGTACTATAAAAAGCTAGACACACATGCTGAAATGAATAACTAGGCAATTGAGATGAGGACACTAATCAGATAGGCCTTGTTTTTTTTTTTAATTTTTTTCTAATGTTTATTTATTTTTGAGAGAGATAGAGAGTGAGTGGGGAGGGGCAGAAAGAAAGGGAGACCCAGAATCCGAAGCAGGCTCCAGGCTCTGAGCTGTCAGCACAGAGCTGACGCGGGGCTCGAACCCACGAACTGTGAGATCATGACCTGAGGCAAAGTCGGACGCCCAACTGACTGAGCCACCAAGGTGCCCCAGATAGGGCTTGTTTTTAGCTGCCTTTTAGACTGGATCAGTGATGTTTGTCAGTGTGCCCCAGGGCACAAAGCTAGGAAGTAGAGAACAGGAATGTGGACCAGGTTCAAAGTTACACATTTCCTGTCCCTCGCCACTCATTCATAGAACAGGGCGGACTGGGTTTGTGTCTCGCCCTGGATAAGTGGCCGCTCCATGCCAGTCCGCATCTTCAGGAACCTCACGTCCAGTCTTTGTGTCTGTCTGGCTGTCACCCCGTCTTGTTTCTCCCTCTCGCTCATCTCTGTGCCACAAGATCGTCTCCCTGCCGAGTTTGCCTCTGGCCACGAGACCTTGCTGCCTGGACGCTTCTCTGTTCTGGGCTGGAACAGAGGGTTTTCATTTCCTGCAGGAAAGATCCGTCAGCAGGTTTTGCTCATGTGAAGATGTGGAGGGTGACAATGGGATGTGGCCTTTTGCAGTCCCTTTTTGTATCAGCGAGTCCGGTGTAAATCAGCCCCATGACGAGGGTCATCTGGGGCAGGCGCACTGGTGAGCTGAGCCACAGAGCCCACCGCATCCCGTCCTGCCCAGGTCTCTCCCCAGTTACCACTGGTCTCTCCTGATCTGTGTCTAGGGTTTATGCTGTCCTTGGGGACTGAGTTGAATCCCAAAGAAAAAGCTACTTTTGGTTTCCAGCTGAGCGTACCCTTCTGCACTATTGTCACTGTCTGTGCTGACTTTTGCATTTAAAAAATTCCACCTCTTCTTAGCTCTGAACCGTCACTCCGTCCATATCTACCTTCTCCCCTCTCTCTGTGCGCCAACTCTATTCTCCTATGATTATGTATTTTAAGATAGTTACTTGTTTTGAATAGGCGGTGCATGCGTGTGATAATTAATCAGCGTACCGCATGCAGAGCAAGCATTTTTTCTTCTTTGGTCTCCCTACCTGGGGGAGGGGGGGTGCGCTGTTTGTTTTCCATCATTCAGTCTGTATATGTGTCAGGTTAGACCTTATGAAACTATTTATCGGGCAGGGCAGTCACAGGCTGGAAAGTCTGCGTGGTTTAGTTGAATTCAAGCAGAAATTTGGCATCTGTACTGTATCACCACCGGATACATGATGGATTCTCATGCGGATTGCCTCTCTCCATCAGATTGTCAACTCCATGTACTCAGGTCTCGTTTTGCCCACTGCTGTAACCCCAGTGCCTGGCAGCAGGAAAAGCTCTCACTCAGTAGGTGAACATACTACTCACTCCCTTTTCACAAATGGTAGCCCTCTGTAGACACCGTTCCAGATCTTGCCTTCCTCATGTAGTGCTGTGTTTCTCTAATTATTCTTTGTCAGTGCAGGTGAATCAGTTGTGCTTTCTAATCAACTGCAGAGAATGTGCATCCACGATGAGGACGTACCCTAACTGATGCCAGTAATCCCCTTCCAATGGCCGTCTAGATTGTCCCCAATCTCTTGCCGTCACAGACAAAATTCCCTGAACATCTCTGCACAGATCTCCTCATCTATGGGTTTCTGTACCTATATGACGTATCCTACAAAATGAACTGATGGGTTGTGTTGTGATTTTGAGTAGATACTGCCTGACTGTTACATCGTATGTGGGTCGTTACTGTTAGAAACAATCCACACACTTCCTTGGGCTCCGCAGGGCAGCAGTGGGCGGGGGTGGGGGGGGGAGGAGAGTGCTTGCACACCGCTCAGTCTTCTGGAGTCTGTCTTGCTAACCCCTGTGGTCACCAGCAGTCCATTCTTTGTGTGCTAACCTGTTAGGTTGGTATTAGAAGATGGATTTCTCAGCGTGATACGACTAAATTAGTTTTCCTGTTGGAAGCCACCATAGGATGCTAGTTGGGGCACAGCTGTAGCATAGGCATGAGCCGTCCCATCAAGGGTGGGGGGAGGCACGGCTATGGAATCACAGTCTCTCTTAGGAGCTGGTGCTGTGAGGGATCAGGAGACCCATTTTCCTCCATTACCTGCAGCCCCTACCTCCTCTCCGGGGAGTCAGTGCTCTATCCCCTCACTTTGTTGAGGTTCAGCTCATTTTCAGTGTGCCTCGTATGCCCCAGGTGCCTTCTTGCCCAAGATCCAATTTATCTGTATGAAGAGCCTTGTAAAATAAGCGTATTAGCTGTGTCTTAGGGTGTAACAGAGACTCAAAGAAATAGAATGACTTGCCAGAGTGAGCTTTCCAAAACGTAAGTAAGACTAAGTCACTTCCTGCTTGAGACCGTCCGGTTGAAGGTGCTCCCAGGTTCTTACTTGGCCTCTGCCAGTGGCTTCAGCTTCTTGTTACTCCCATTTACTTCCTCTCCCATCTCGCTCCAGGTGCCATAGCCTTCTTTCTGCCACCTCAGTCTCCAAGCTCATTCCTACCACTGGGCCTTTGCATTTCTAATTCCCTCTGCCAAGAACATTTAGCCCCCTATGTTTTACATGGTTGGTTTCTTCCACGGCGTGTCACCTCCTCAGGAGTGGCACACCTTTCTCGACTTCATCCTCTTATCACACTCCAGCTCATTGCCCTGTTCTGTCTTGCACAGATCTCTTTTCACAATCCGACAAAATTGTTTTCATGGTTCACAAGTTTTATTTGTTGGTGTGGATGCTGGAGTCACTTTTTTAAAAACTTTGTTGAAATCTGTTGAAGCTTCTGTGACTGAGATGGTTCCATTCAAGACCAGTGGCCTCACTGGCCAGGTCTTTTACCTAGATTAACCTCTAAGGTGGTTCACACTGCATTTGGGGGGCTCATTTCTCTCACATGAAGTTGGGTAATGTTACAACAACCCTTGGGCCTGTATAGATCTTCATGTAGGCAAACAGTGATTGGTCAGTGCTGGCCACAGCTGTAAGATGAGGGTAAAAGCTGTCTTTTAAGAATGTATGGTTTAGGGACTCCTGGGTGGCTCAGGTGGCTAAACGTTTGACTTCAGCTTAGGTCATGATCTTGAGGTTTGTGCATTCGAGCCCTGCATCGGGCTCTGTGCTGACAGCTCAGAGCCTGGAGCCTGCTTCAGATTCTGCATCTCCTTCTCTCTCTGCCCCTCCCCTGCTCACACCCTGTCTCTCCCTGTGTCTCAAGAATAAATAAATGTTTAAAAAAATTTTTTTAAAGAATTTATGGTTTCAAAAGTAATTAAGTCACACAGTCATAGGTTTATGTATGAGTGTGTGTGTGTGTGTGTGTGTGTGTGTGTGTGTGTGTGCATTCACATGGTTGCATTAAAAACAAACACAGCCGATGCATATATGGCTGAATCTTGCCACTGGGTGAAACTCTTTGTATGCCCAGGTTGAAAAGTCAAAAATACTTAACAATTTATAATGGAGTTTATCAAATGTCAAGCCACAGGTTACAGGAGCTTCATTTGGCCTGCATGGTGTTTTTTAAACTTAAAAATGTTTTTTAAGTGTTTATTTATTTTGAGAGAGAGAGAGCATGCAGGAGGGGCAGAGAGAGAGGGAGAGAGAGAATCCCAATCCACGCTCAGTGTGGAGTCTTACGCGGGGTTCAGTCCCATGACCATGAGATCATGACCTGAGCTGAAATCAAGAGTCGAACGCTTAACTGACTGAGCCACCCAGGTGCCCCTCAAATGATTATTTTAATGGATTAGTGTGTGTAACCTACATATATGCTGGTGCTCATTGTGGTCCAGTATCAGAACTGCATCAAATCCAGAGAAACCTAGTTAACCGTTATTAAAAAGAAATTCCCATCTTTACTTGTGTCTTTCCAATAACATTAATGGGGATCTAATTTGCAGTGCACTTTAAGGAACAGTTCTTATAATCACCTCTCCTCTCCACTTCTGCTCTTTCTTGCCCCACGGTGTGGCTGGGTAATAACTCCCTAAAATGTCCATGTCATAATCCCTGGACTGTGTGAATATTATGAGTGTGTTACCTTATGGGGCAAAAAGGTATTTTGCAGATGTGTTTGAATTAAGGATCTTGAGATGGGAGCTTATCCTGGACTATGCAGGATAATATAATCGGAAATATTCTTACAAGAGAAGGCGAAGGGAGATTCCACCACAGGAACAGCATTTGATGGCTGAAAGCATTTGATGGCTGAAGCAAAATGGTACATTTCTTGCTTTGAAGATGAAGGAAGGAAGGGGCCACAAGCTGAAGAATATAAGGACTCCAGTTCTAGGAGCTGGAAAAGGCAAGGGAACACATTTTTCTCCAGAGCCTCTGGAGAGAGTACTGATAGCATGATTCTAACTCATTGCCGCTGATTTAGGACTTCTGACGGCTAGGACCATAGGAGAATGAATGTGTGTTGTTTTAAGCCATTGAGTTTGTGGTAGTTTGTTAGAGCAGTCATAAGAAAGCATTACTTTTCATAACCGACCTCTTTCCTTACGTGTTTGTAAGCCACTCCACGAAACTTTTCCAGGTTCCTTTTGATTCTCTTTTATGGATACAAGTAGGCAGTGCATACAGGGAGCTAAGACAGTAAATCACCATCTTCCCCCATTCCTTGGTTACTTCCCAGGAGAGACATAGGAAAACAGGGCAGATGAGGTGTTGTGGGCATATGACTATATGACTGAAATCAATGGGAGAGCCAACAAGTCAGTAAAACTCAGTCTGTCTCAAGCATTTCCCCTTTTATTCCTAACTCAATTTCCTTGCTTTTGTGACCTCCTCTGCTGCACAGGCCCAGCCAAACTATTTTCTAAACTTTCCTTTGACATGGTGTTATCTAGACTACATGCGGTGAAGCCTCTAATTACAGTGTACTTCATTTGCATGGGGTTTTACTCATTCTAATGTCATTAGTATAAAGTAGGAGTCTCATTGCCAAGGCAACCAGAAGTGCAAGCCTGCACAACTTCAATCTTGTCCAAGAACTCAGACCCACTTGGTACGCTCCCACTGTGTTCTTGGTTTTCCTATCTCCTGGAGCCAAAATAATGCAAACCATTCCGTGGTCAAACCTGTTCATTTTTGTTACCTTTTTAATGAATGTTTTAGCAGGTCCATACAGTTTTTCCTGAATCTACTGACTTCATTCTTTAATTCCTCCTAGCTAATCATGTCTTTTCCTTTTCCTTTTCCTTTGTGTTTCTGTTTCTGCCCTCCATCTGGACTGCACGAATCCAAGTGGATAGAGGATTAGGGAGTCTAGATTCCCCATATAGAAAGACAAATGGAGGCCTCCCAAGAAATGTGGTTCTAATTTTACATTGACTGCCGTAAATTTCATTTCTTTTTATTTTATTTACAAAATTTTTAATGTTTATTGATTTTTGAGACACACACACACACACACACACACACACACACACACACACAGTGATAGAGCACGAGCAGGGGAGAGGCAGAGAGAGGACGAGACACAGAATTGGAAGCAGGCTCCAGGCTCTGAGCTATCAGCACAGAGCCCTACGCAGGGCTCGAACTCAGGAACCATGAGATCATGACCTGAGCTCAAGTCAGACGCTCTACCCACTGAGCCACCCAGGCACCCCTATTTCTTTTTAAATATGCATCAGGAGCTAGGTTGGGGCTTAATGTCCGTAAGTGTTAGTCTCTGCAGCTACATACTCATTCTGTAGCAATATGCGAGACACTTTTAGCAGTTAAGCTTAAAAGTTTATTACGCTTTGTAAAGTGCTGATGAATTTTGACATGAATAAAAGACCTCATGGTGTCATATGAGGAAATTACCTCTCTTACAGAGGCCACAAAATGGGGGGCCCATTGGATGATTCTGGTTCACCAATGGTTCTCTTTGACCTACACGAGATCATAAATGTGATTGAGGTGCCCAGTTTTAAAATAGGAATACTTCTTACACAATCCTGATTTTTGGATTCTCTTAAAATACCGAAAGATCGGGCAATATTAAGCTTGTAGTCTCGTGTGGCCACAGGTAGCTGGCGTTGAATATCCCCGCTGTCTGTGGGGATAAGGTGGCAATCTTTGGTTCTTTCTGATCTGGTAGTGATCTACCCTTCTCTGCTAGGTTATGTTGCCTGCCTGATGTGGGTGTGTGCAGTTTCTCTCATGGAGTTGTGGGCTCACAGGAGGAAGGCACCATGGAGACATCTGCATTGATCCCTCCAGCACCCACCCTATCCACCAGTGTCCCTTTCCTACACCTTGAAGCTGGTCATTCAGCCTCCAGAGATGAAGTGCTCATTGTTTCTGCATTGTAGCTATTCCTTTTATAATCGGATCTCCCTGGAAGAAAGTTCTTCCACTGACTGAAGTAACTTTTTCATCTCTTGAGTCCTTCTACCCTTTGGTTGAAGGTATACTTGTGGGGCATGGATGTGGATTATTGTATGCCTCCCAAAATCGATTTCCACTGCATTCCCCAGGGCTCAGGCCCATTAAGGGCTGTAATTCAACATTTACACCATGTTAATTATGAAGCACCAGGGGATGCCTCTGCATCCTATAACGTTCTTTATCTGATTGTTTTATGCCATTTGAAAGCTCCAGTCTGATGTGTGAACCCATCTGAGAGATTTCTCAAGGCTCACTTGTTAGGACCCAAAGGAAGATATATTAGTGTTTTATAATATGATATATATTGATAATGATATATAGTGATGATGGCGTCAATAATGATAATATTAGTAGCTACCTTTAATTTGAAAAGTACATCTGGGGTAAACCATATATCAAGACAATTGATTAATAAGCATTGTTGTATCTAATTGTAATTAAAGGTAGGTATCATCCTAGTTTATAGATGAGTAAACTGCATCTCAAATCAGTTAAATGTATTCTCAAAGTCCATTGTGGCGGACATTGTGTTTGTCTCTCCAGAACTGATTCTTCTGTCTTCTGGTAACTGCCAAATTTCCCTTTGGATGTCCACCCTCGCCCCACACAGTTCATGTCTTTTGGACAAGGAAGCATGTGACTCAGGCTTCATCCAATCGGTACAATTCCCATTTACTGGCCACAGTGATTGGTTCATTGCTTAGCCTGGGGTACAGTTAGAACAAGGCATTGGAGAAGATTTGGTCAGGGGAATTCTGAGAAGCTTCTGAAGAGACCCTCTTCTTACCCAGGACGTGGGGAAGCTTGCATATGGATTCTGGAATGGTGGCATGTTCCTATCTTGTGTCCATAGGCATGGTTTTAGCATAAGATATGCAGAACAAAGAGTTGGAAAAAAACAAAATCTTGATGGCATCATTGGTCCACCAACTCAAAATAATTCTGAAGCTATCTTTGTCACTGGTCATTCAGTCATATGAACTGATGCTCACATGATAGGGTAATAGTCACAAGAGCTGATGATGTTCTTTATTGTTTAAGATGGTCTGAATTTTCTGTCATTTGCAGCCAGAAGAATCCTGATTGATGGATATGCTCAGCTGGTAAGCACTGGGGTCATGATTCAAACCGAGGACCATCTGATTCCCAAGTTGATGCCATCTCTGTTCTTCTGTGCTTGATTTGGATAGACCATCTTTCCATAGAATTGTAGAGTTTCATGGCTGAAAGAGACCAGCGAGATTGTACTGTCCAACTTGTGATGTTTACACACAAGGAACTTGAGGCCAAGAAAGGAAAAGTAACTTGTCCATGTCAATTTGGGTTCAAGGCTAAGGTGGGCTGGACCCCGGTGCATGGCTCTTTTCAACATGACAGCACCTTTATTCCTTTTTCTGTTTATCATACTAGTTAAATGGGTTTCTTCTCATTGATCCCGAGCCCTTGTCTACAGATCACAGTTACAGTGAGGAAGGAGACAAACTTCCTGGGGCCAGCAGGAGTCTGGCGTTTATGTGCGGAACATACCCAGTATTGCAACAGGTTTTGGAAAGTGAGAGAGAAGGGAGTGAGTGAAGACATTGGGGAAGGAAAAGAGAAAAAAAAGGAGAAAGAGGAGAAAGATGCTCATGAGATGCTATCTAAAACAAAAGAAGAGGGGTGCCTGCGTGGCTTAACCAGTTGAGCGTCCAACTTCGGCTCAGGTCATGATCTCGCGGTCTGTGAGTTTAGGCCCTGCATCGGGCTCTGTGCCGACAGGTCGGAGCCTGAAGCCTGCTTTGGATTCTGTGTCTCCCTCTCTCTCTGCCCCTCCCCCGCTCATGCTCTGTCTCTCTTTCTCAAAAAAAAAAAAAGAGTTGGTATTCTTGGGTGGCTCAGTTGGTTGAGCGTCCGACTTCAGCTCAGGTCATGATCTCATGGTTAGTGAGTTCGAGCCCCACGTCGGGCTCTGTGCTGACAGCTGGGAGCCTGGAGCCTGCTTCAGATTCTGTGTCTCCCTCTCTCTCTGCCCCTCCCCTGCTCACGCTCTGTCTCTCAGAAATAAATAAATGTAAAAAAAAATTTTTTTAAACCAAAAGAAGGATGAAGGATAAAGGAGAAGAATCTTTACCTTTTTCTTCCTTGACAATGAAATCACTGCAGTTCAGCTAGGCTGAGTTACCCAGAACACTTCTTCCCTCATCTGTTTCCTTGGGTATTTTGTACCAAAGTACCTTCTGGTACTTCAGGGCCACGAAATAATGCTTTAGAACATAACTCAGTGGTTAGTACTTCAACAGGTGGCCCATGGGTGAAAAGAAAGGAGATGTTGTATTTAGTAATTTGAGAAAAATGTCAAGAGAGAAGGATATTGTTTCTTGATAGCTGAGCCATGACTGCTTCTCATTTCCCTTTTAGGAGGACAAGGAATTCTCTTTCTCTGTAGTAGTAGGAGGAACATAGAAGAAGCAGCAGGTGATACATGAGTCTCCCCAAAGGTGCTAGGCGCCATAATGGGTTCCCAAAGATGTCCATATCCTAGTCCTCAGAATCTGTGGATATGTTACTTCACATGGCAAAAGGGACTTCAAAGATGCGATTAAATTAAAGATCTTGAGATGGCAAGATAAACCTAGATTATTTGGGTGGACCCCATGTGATCAGAAGGGTCCTTATAAGTGAAAGAAGGAGGCAGATGGGTCAGGGGCAGAGGAGGAGACATAACAGAGGCAGAAGAAGCAGAGGTCAGAGTAGTGAGATTGCTGGAGGTCGTAGGGTAGCACCCAAAGAATGTGGCAAATCCTAGAAGCTGGAAAACAAAAATCAAGGAAGTGAATTCTCCCCTAGAGCATCCAGGGGGACACAGCCCTGAGGACACTTTGGTTTTAGCCCAGTGGAGTTCATTTATAACTGAAGACTTCCAGAATTGTAGGATAAGTATGTGTTGGTTGATGCCACTATGCTTATGGTAATTTGTTCTAGCAGCAAATGGTAACTAATACTCCATGTGACAAGGCCTGTGCTCCATGGTTTGCATACATTCTTGCTTACTTTTTAACCAATCCTTCATTGCAAAGAACATCAAATACTGCTCAGGGACGTAAGTTAATATACCTAGAGTCACTTCATTGGTTATGTGGTTGAGTCAGGATTTGAACCCAGGCAGTCTGATACCAGAACCTGGGTTCTTAACCACTGCACTGTATACTACCTCCCTAACATAGCTGGGACATCTTGGACATCGAAACGCCCTTTCTAGGCCAGCAGGTACCTGGGAAATGGCCTTAAGTGCACAGTTTCGTGCTGTTCTTAGGGAAATCCTTCCCGTGTAATAGGAGTTGTGGTACACCGGGACCACTGACTTAACTTTGGTTCTTCTACTGATGCAGTGCTCCCCCTGATTCTGACCTGACTACAGGGATAATGTTTCCACACATCCCCACACTCAGCATGTTTATGTTGTTCAGCTAGCTGTCCAGGGAGTCAGCTGTGAGGCACCGGAAGGGGAATGCCATGTGTGTAATGTGAACCAGTATGTCATCTGAATTTGGGGGGGGGGGGATGGAGGGAACATTTGTGACTATCTGATTTTGGTCAGAACCATTCATAGAGTCAGAGAGGAAGGTCAGAGGAGGTATTTGAACAGAACCCTGGGGCTGCAGGGAGAGAGGGAGAGAGAGGCACAGGGAAGGGGAGAGGGAGAGACAGATATTGGAGTAAATTGAGAAAGATACACAGGAAGAAAGGGACATACAGTGATACAAACACCAGAGAAAAGGAGGAAGATTTTGCAAGGCAATTTACCAGTCTTTATGAAAATGAAAAGAGCATATACTCTGTGAGCCAGCAGGTCTATACTTGTTTTATTTACTTTCATAACCATTTTTGAAGTGGACAATTCAGTGGCAGTAAGTACGCTCACCGTGTCGTGCAGGAACCTTTTCATCACCCCACATGGAAATCCCATGCCCATCAAATGGTCACGCCACATTCCCTCCCTCCCCCAGCCCCTCGCAACTACCGATCTGTGTTCTCTCGGTGTACGTTGACCTGTTCTAGGCATTTCCTGTAAATGGAATCCTACCTACAACATGGCGTCTGGCGTCTTTCACTTTGCACAGTGTTTTCGAGGTTCATCATGTTGTTGTGTGTGCCAATGGCAACAACAACTAGGCGTGGACTAGATATTAACTGTAGGGCTGTGGCTAGTCTATGACACACCTGCACCATGGGAAAACACACTAGGTAGAATGAAATAGAGTCTTATGCTGATGTACAGAGGTCTCTAAGACACTGTTCTGGGTGAACGCAGCAAGTTATAGGACAAAAAGTATATACTATTATTTACGTAAAAAGTTATGAAACAGGATGACATAACTCTCCGTATAAATATAGGAACATAAATGCACAGGCAGAGGTTTGGATGGATATACAACAAATAGGTAACACAGTGGTGGTGGCTGTGGGGGTTGACCTGGGATTATGGATGGTGGTCAAGGGGACTTTGGCTCTGTCTCTCAATGTCTGGATTTGCTAGAGGAGAATATATTTATATACTGAACGTGACTGAAAGAAGAAAAAGAGAGTGAAAGACAGAGAGAAAGAACCCAGCACTACCAACAAAGAGGCACAGAGGGAAGCCCACGGAGAGGCAGAGATGCCCTGGGGTGGAGTTTGGGTGAAACCATCCATCACATCATTACTCTACCCTCTGGAGCGGAACAACATGAGTGGAGGAGTGTCAAACAGCGAGAGATTTTAGATTCGGCCTTCTCCCCATTGTAAAAACCGACTTTAATTATAGCATCTCCAACGCTGGTGATTATTGGTTTGCTCCAGTGTTAGAAAGTCTAGAGGCCGGTTCAGGACAAATGTACTGTTTCAAGTCTGACTCAACAATCAGTGTTTCGATTTTGGAGAAAGTTTTCCATGTTTAATCAAGTTGTTCTTTCTGTGTTGTCAGGATGATAAATTTGGGGGATGGTGGTGATAAAAAAAAAATTACGGTTTGCCTAAAAGAACGGAAGAGCATAGCTTTAGGAATTGTATAAAGATCGGCCCCTTTTGTTTACAACTTTATGGCCATTAACTATTGTGGGAAATAATTTTAAGATTTTTTAAAAAGTTTTATTTATTTATATTTGAGGGAGTGAGAGAGAGCACATGCCAGTGAGGGAGGGGCAGGGGGAGGGAGACAGAGAATCCCAAGCAGACTTCGCACTGTCATTGCAGAGCCTGATGTGGGGCTCCAACCTGTAAACCATGAGATCATGGCTTGAACCCAAGTCAGATGCTTAAACAGCTGAGGTACCCAGGTACCCTTAATTTTAAGATTAAAAAAAAAAAAAACAACAAACTTGTTAGAGGAATCAGACCAGAAAAAATGAGCGGTGTTACTTTTTTTGGGTTGGGATCTCAACCCCTATTCATTTACTCATTCTTCAGAATTACTTAATGAGTAGTTAGTAGGCACCAAATGCGAGGGGATTAAAAATTAGCCATGGCTTCTTCCCATGGATGGAGTTGTGTGATTATAAATCCCGAAGAGGGAAATTCTGTGTAGGGAAGTGAATTTGGAATATTACTTACAGATGTGTCCACCAGTGCCCACTCGGGGACAGATCACTTAGGAGGAGATGTCTAGTTGGATTTCCATACTCTGGCCTCAGGCAATTAATTTTCTCCCTTAATGACTGTAGTGATGGCAGGAGCAGGTCCTGTGGAGGTCAGTGTGCATTTAGTTGAACTCAGTTTCCATGCACACCCAAGTCAGAGCGAATGGCTGTTTGGGGGAGTGTGGGGGACATGCATCATGGCAGTGATGGCCGGAGTGATCTCACCCAGTGCAATTGTATGGAAGAGACTCGGGTTTCTTCCATCTACAGCTGAACCTTCAAGGCAGGAAGATGCATATCATGACACAGGTGGATGTAGTGGTTGCCGATGACCTTCCACCGTGCCCAGCTCTGGGTTTTCTTGGTTGTCTTGCTTCTCCCCTTTCTGCCGTCCTTGTCTTCCATGCTTTTATTCTTTTATTTCCACATTTGTTGCTCCTTCACTTTCTTTCCCTCCCAACCCTTCTTTGTCTTTCTCTTTCCTTCTGTTCTCTTCCGTCCTTCTCTCTTCCCTCTTACTCCTTGCTCTCTCTTTGACCCTCCCATCCCCTTTGGTCCTTAGTCTCTTATTTTGCCTCCTTTCTCACTCTTGTTCAGCGAGCTTCTAGCCATCCTTGTGTCGTTTATTTCCCTACGTCCCTCCAAGCCCCTCCCCCACTGTGTATTAGCTGCACTGAAGGTGCCACATGGACCCTGTAAGCATTAATTTATTTTCCGACCACAGGTGCCAGTTAGCATTCTAGGGGCCACTTACCCCTTGGATTGAAAAGGCATTCTGAGGTTATAGGGTTAGGAGAACCACTCAAAGAAAAGCAAGAACAGGAGGGAATGTGGAGTGCAAGAATCATTAACATTAAAAAAAAACTTTTTTAAGTTTTTATTTAATTTTTTAAATTTTTTAAAATATTTATTCATTATTGAGAGTGAGAGAGACAGAGCAAGAGCAGGGGAGGGGCAGAGAGAGAGGGAGACACAGAATCCGAAGCAGGCTCTAGGCTCCAAGCTGTCAGCACAGGGCCCGATGCGGGGCTTGAACTCACAGACTGTGAGATCATGACCTGAGCCGAAGTCAGACGCTTAACCGACTGAGCCACCCAGGCGCACCACCCCCTCCCCCCACCAAATCTTTTTAAAATTTTTTTTTTAACGTTATTTATTTTTGAGACAGAGAGAGAGCATGAACAGGGGAGGAGCAGAGAGAGAGGGAGACACAGAATCTGAAACAGGCTCCAGGCTCCGAGCTGTCAGCACAGAGCCCGACGTGATGCTCGAAGTCACGGACTGGGAGATCATGACCTGAGCCGAGGTCGGACGCTTAACCGACCAAGCCACCCAGGCGCCCCCCAAATCTTTTTTTAAAGTTTATTTATTTTGAGAGAGAGAGAGCAAGAGTGTGTGTGTGAGTGGGGGAGGGGCAGAGAGGAACAAAGAGAGAATCCCAAGCAGGCTCTGCACTGTCAGCATGGATCCCAATACAGGGCTCACACTCACAAACTGTGAGATCATGACCTGAGCCAAAATTGAGAGTTGGACACTTAACCAGCTGAGCCACCCTGGTGCCCCAAGAATTCTCAACGTTTTAAGCACAGTATTCATTTGTTGGGGTGTGTCCGGGAGACAAGGACGTAGTAGGTGTTTAACTAGATGACCAGGACCTTGGGTACAGTTATCTATTTAAAGAGGCTTCATTCTGGCCACAGGTCACACTGGTTTGAACCTTTCCTCTATTTGTTCGCATGTGCCCAAGCCTTCCTTCTTGAGTCTGGCCAGTGTAGCTGGAAAAAGTGGGACTCCCTCATCATATCTTAGCCCAAATAGCAGCAACAAATTTTTTGTGCTTGTTGAAACTCCCGAGGGATGAACACCTCAAAGTCTTTTCAGAATTTTTAAAAAATGTTTGTTTATTTATTTTGAGAGAGAGGAGAGAACAAGAGAGATCAAGCGTGAAATCAGGGGAAGGCCAGAGAGAGAGAGAGAGAGAGAGAGAGACAGAGAGAGAGAGAGAGAGAGAGAATGCCAAGCAGGTTCCGCACTGTCAGCACAGAGCCCGGTGGGAGGCTTCATCCTGCAAACTGTGAGATCATGACCTGAGATGATGTCAAGAGTCAGATGCTTAACCGACTGAGCCACCCAGGCACCCCTAGAAAGTCTTTTTAGAATCCTGTTTCCTCCTCTGTCTCCTCCATGAACCTGCTTAAAAATCTCTCATCTCGTGTTGGTTCCCAAATTTCTCTTGATCATCTCTTTATCAACTGTGTCATCAGCTTAGCCTTACTTTCCCTTAGATTTTCCCCAACCCTGCCTGGTTTCTTCCCGTCATCCAGGTCCTTGGAGTGGCCTTCTCTCATGATTCTTTCTTGCAGTTATCCCTACCTATCCTTTTATTGGAGGGCAGTGGGGCGGGTGGGGAGCAGAGACCTCTTGAAGAATTTGATGAAAACCTGGGACTCTCTTCAGAGGAATGTGCACGTACACATATCAATTTTTATTTTCCCCAATCTCAAGGGATTTCTTAGCTCCCTGAAGCCCATCCCTGGACCTTTTGGGCATCTGTACTGCCAGATCCGTCTCTAAGAGTGACCCCCTCCCTTGTCACCCTGTATGCCATCAGCTTGATTCATTTGCTTCTTAACCGTTATAACTAGCTGAAACCAGGTT
Organism: Panthera onca; assembly: GCF_046562875.1. Lineage (NCBI taxonomy): Eukaryota > Metazoa > Chordata > Mammalia > Carnivora > Felidae > Panthera > Panthera onca. The sequence continues at coordinate 33,606,604 of NC_138354.1, forward strand.
GTTTGTTTGCTTACTTATTGTCATCAAGATCCTGGCCAAGAACACCTTCATTACCATAGCAACCGCAGATCATGGGAAACACATTCAGGATAAAGGAAATCCAATGACATGGAGCTATTGAGCCTAGAATTTTGCTTACTATTTTTTCATGTTGTGGTGATTTAAGCTCCCTGGTTTCTGAAATGAAACTGAGTTCAGAAACTCTCAGTGTTACACCTGGTGGTTCCCATTTGTATTCAAGTCTGTCTGTGTCCATAGTCTTCACTTCTATTTGCTCTTTGTCTATGTTGATAGAAATCAATAGTTCCTTTCATCTCACACCTGCATTTAGAAAAGTGAATCAACTCTCCAGTCTCCCCTTTCCATTGACACACAAAGGTTAGCATCTTGGGGAAGTGGATGCTTAGGGCAAAACTTAGTTAAGAGAATGTTTTCCTCCTAACTGATTGGATCCCCTTGCTGAGGACCTTTCATTCCACCTCTCACCTGGGATGTGGAGGGCTCCACGGTCCCCCGAACAATGACATGTTGCTTTATTGCCTTGGAGAGAAGGAGACCCGAGGCACGGGCACAGGCAGTATGAGACGAGTAACCCAAGTGACCTCTTCAAATAACTGAAAGAAACTATCCAAGAGCCGACCAACGGGTTTTGTATTCTGACAGCTGTGAGGTCCTCTTCAGCAGTTTGCCTTTGAAATTGGGAAAATGAACCTCGTAGTTGAAGATCTAGAAATTTTTTTTCTTAAGTGGGAAAGGAGGCTTTTCACAGCATAACCCTTACTGCTGGGCATTTTTGCCAAAGAGATCAGGTTATGGGATGCAGGATGATACCCGTGGAACGGGTTTTTTTCCCTTTGCTTGCTCCAGAATGTTCAAGAATAAGTCCACCTGCAATTCCTGTAAGATATCAAACTACTAATCTTTGCAAGTGAGTAGAAATGGTAGTGCAACAGAGCACCAGCCAATTGCCGTGACGTTTCTGAAATCTGGGGTGATAACAAGCACAGGGACTGTATTCTCTTCCTCCCGCAGGCCATCTTACTGAGTCACAATGTACCGTGAGGTCTCTTGCCTCTGTTGATCTGGAGCCCGGGGTCTTTGCCAGTGGGGGAGGGGGTTGGCAAGGGGGTAGGTTTTAGGTTATGCCCTTAGTTCTCCCTTTGGCAGACTTGTTCGGTGCCTTTGGGGAAGTTACCCAGTTACCCGGTTGTGTCACAGTTCCATCACCTGAAGTATAGGACAGAGATGCATCCCAGGCATGGGAGCACTTTGAAATAGAAGAGTCTCAGCTCTTAGAGAAAACAGTATTTTTTAACAACGTGAGAGTATATCACCATTATCTCTTGTAGGAAGCAGTGGTATTGGAAACAAGATGGAAGGAGGGGCGCCTGGGTGGCTCCGTCGGTTGAGCATCCCACTTTGGCTCAGGTCATGATCTCACAGTCCATGGGTTCGAGCCCCGCGTCGGGCTCTGTGCCGACAGCTCAGAGCCTGGAGCCTGCCTCTGCTTCTGTCTCCCTCTCTCTCTGCCCCTCTCCTGCTCGCACTCTGTCTCTGTCTCTCTCAAAAATAAATAAAACATTAAATTAAAAAAAAAAAAGACAGGAGATAAATTGGGGCCCCAGTGTGGACCATGGGAGCATTGTACTTACTATTGCGTCCTGTTCAGTTGCTTAGTGGAACGGCGCCCCTCTGTCTCCGATTTGTCCAGTGTCACCATTTCCCCATGAACTGCATTTTGTATGGCTGCTTTGATTCCTCTTTGGCCTGATTTATCAGCCTTGCTTGATGCAAAGCAAACTTCTGTGTGAAATCAACAACGATTTATAACCTGCCCCATCAGCAAATACCCAGGACATTATTCACGATAAATGAGTTAGTTGGTCCTGAGCTTTGCCTCGGGTTGAAGGAGCTAAGCAGAACAGTTTATTTTTGCCACAGATACCTCCTCCTGCACGTTGGGGACTGAGTGAGTAGTATATTGACCTGTTTCTTACCTTTGATGGCACAAAGAAATAAGACACAAACACTTTGTAGTTAACTGGCCAAGGGCCCTTTTTCTGCTGAGCAAATAGAATATCTCTTCCCTGGTCTATCTTCACATGGGAACATAAGCTCCAGGAGATTCTAGGCATGTAAATCCCCACCTCCACTTCTTTCCGCTCTTTCTATAAGCTGTCTGAGTAACTGAGAGGCCTTCTTCCTAAAAACCATGATTGCAGCTTGAAATTTCAGCATTTATGTTACCATTTGGGCCGTTTAATCATGCACAGCTGGATTTTGAGGTCCAATGACCAAGGTTCAGTTGTTTTTCCCCCCCTGGAGATATCATTTCTTGTCTTTCCTAAACTGTTTGCAGTTTAGGAAATAGTTAACAGGAGTTAATAGTACGTGGTATTACTGGATTGTTGGGAACATTAAATCTGATAACTCCTGTGATATGCTGAGCGTAGAGCCTTGTTAAGAAATGCCAGGCCCTTGCCTTTTCCGGTTTCCTTTTAATGAGGACATTGGCATCTTATAAATATCAGGTTATTTGTTAAAATGAGAAAATTGTATTATCTAACACATACATTATAAGCTCTGTTAGGCAAAATTTCTCCTACACTTGACCTTTATGAGAAAGGCGGGTTGAAAGAATATAAGCATAGATACAGATTCTCTGTATCTAGACAGAATCTCGTGTCAGTGTTCATTTTTACCACAACCTTATTTTTGGTCCCTGGCCAAAGATTGGTGACGTTCAGAGTAAGGGTACCCAAGCCGTGCTGGAGTCACCATCACACCTTGAGATTTCACCTCCTTATTAAGTAGGAAAATGGACCAACATACAAAGTTTTCAACGTTGACTTGTAGCAAAAATAGGGGCTGGTTGTAGGATGACAACTACGGGCTAGACGGGTTATGTTGATGATACCCTTCTTCCTCCTTGCCTTTTTGGTTGACAACATGTGGTTCTGGGGGGTCTTAAGCTACATTACACTAAAAGTGGGAGTGCTAGAGCCTCTGTGGTGTTGTGGAAAGACCATGGGCTGGGGGTTAGTCTGACTTGAGGTCAAATTCTGCCTTGGCTTCTTTTTAGCTGCATCGTCCTGGCAAATTATTTGGCATCTTCAACCTAAACTCCCTCTTGGTCATGAGGAAGGTAATATTGGCTTCTTTAGAGGGCTGTTGCCAGGCTGAAGGTAAACTGAAGGTGCTCTTGACATATTCTTTGTCCTTGTTAAAAGTTTGTGTGTGTGTGATCGCGTGTGTGAGTGTGTGTATGTGTGTGTGAGAGAGAGAGAGAGAGATACGACTGGAGAATCACAGAGAGCCTTTGGGTAGAATAGACTCAGAGGCAGTTTCCGTCTGTATCTTGGTTTGGGAAGTGGTTTCAGTGATGTGTTCAGCTTGTAAAGAATTAATTGAGCGGTACTCCATGATGATTTGTCCACTGTCCTCATGTACTAAAATATGACTAAAAATGTGTGTCTGTGAGCTCTATCACACCTACACAGGAGTATTTAGAACAATGGGCCTCTTCCTTTCATTGGCCAGGAGAGACACAATCCTAGAACATCTTGGCACCTCCTTTCTTGCACTGTTGATTCCTGCCCTGATGTAGGTTGTGACTTAGGCTCATATTTTTCTTTGGGCCCAGCATTCTTCCATTGCCTCTGTTGGGTGGTAGGTTGGTGTAGTGGAAAAGCCACAAGGACTTTGGAAGCAGAGAAACCAGGGTTTGAATCTTCACTTTATTTTGTACAAGACTCAGATGTCTTGTCTGCAGAACGGCTCCTGGAGGGTTAGAGATGACTCAGGTAAACCATTTATCACAGTGCTGGTCATTAAAATATTAACCTCATACTTTTCAGATTTAAGAGTGGATAGAGCCAACCCCCTACCCCCAGTCTGGAAACACATCAACTTTTGTAGCACAGCATCTTGATGTTCATTATATTGTCTCCATGCTTGGGAAATTTCCCCTCCCGGAATGGGTGAATATATATACCTAATCTGAGTGTGAGTTCACCTAGGTCCTTCTAGGACTGTGTAAGACCATGACTTCTGAATTGGGCTGGGCAGAATAAACAGATCTCATGTGAATGAGAACTTGTCTGTTTTTTTGTTTTGTTTTGTTTTGCTTTGCTTTTATTTAAGCCCAGTGTATACAACTTGTCTAACAATTTGCTTCTCTTTGGGACTGTTGGTTTTATTTTCTCAACTTAGCTCAAGGCAGAGGTGAGTAGGTATTTTTAATAGGCCACATTTAAAATATGTGTGGGCGTATTTGTTTACCTTCATATGCCTTCAAAAGTAGCTATTATCAGACAGATACTATTGTTAGTGAAGAGGTAGAATTCCACGTTTGTGCCTGAAGGTATACAAAGAAAACCCCATTATTCTGTTTTCCCCACTTCTGGTAGTTTCCGAATTTCAGATGGAAATGAGTAGACTTTGATATGCAACTCCATAAAAAAAAAAAAAAAAAGGAAGAGGTAAGCACATCTGTGGGTCATCTTTATTGGTCTGTCACCCAGGATCATTTTAGAGGATTTGGGGATAAGTTTTGGCTGTTTTCCTATAATTGCTAACCTGGTTGCAGGCACTAGATGTCCTCTGCAATAATGAATGGCTATCCCAGTATCAAATTATATGCCCAGTGAAAAGTCAAGTCCTTATTACAGTGTCTCAAAGTGGGGTCCATGGGACACCTGCATTATTAACGCCAGATATGCTGGTTTAAAATACAGGCACCATATTCAGAGGTCCTGATTCAGTGGGGCTGGAGTGAGCGGAACTCAGGTATATGCCTTCAAAAGAGCTCATTTGGGTGATTCTGATGCTCATCAGATTATTGAATTATTGCCTTCGGCACTTGCAAAATGTGGGGAAGGGGACATCCCTATGTGGGCTTGTAGGGTTTATGGAAGAGGGTGAGTAACATCTAGACCTTGCTGGACGAACAAAATGTTGACAAAATTAGCATATTTTATTTCTTTAAAAATACTTTTGGTTATTACTATAAATAAATGTTGGTAAATACGAAAGTACTAAAAAATACTATAGAAGAACATCACTTGTAATCTCATCACTATTGTAACATTGTGGTTTAGTCTTCAGTGTTTCTTTTTTCTTTAAGATTGTCTTGTACATACATTTTGTGACCTGCGTGTACTCACCTGATATCGTAGCATGCCCCCTGTTATTATACCCTTTCCACCAACACTTTTTTCTTGGCTGTGGAATCCCTTTTTATTGGGTGTAGAATATTCGTTTGGGGGATTTCCTTTCTTACCAGCATATCTTAGTACCCAGGCAGAAGGGGTGCGGGTGTTGATGGTTTCTGTTTCCAAATGAAGATAGTTGCTTCTATTTTCTTTCAAAGTTGTTATCCCAGCCAAATGGTTAAGAACGCTGCATTTGCCAGGAGCAAGATGACTGTGATTGCATAAGGCTTTGGCCAGGTAACAGCCTCATTCCAGTGTATTTTCCTTTTACAGCACTTAGTAATAAAACATTACTTCCCAATGCTGAAGGCAGATAGGAACCAGAAGGATAAGTTGAAATTTCTTCCCATTCTGTATGGAGAACCAAATAGAAATGAGCATATAGATTATTTGGCCCCATAGCTGGGTGTTGTAATAACGTCATTTGGTTTATTCTTACCAATGGCCAGGGAATTGATCTCCTTAGGAGATCGACTGAGGGGCACAGTCAGAAGGTTCCTGAATCTGGCAGCTTTGGTCCCTAGTTTCATTTTTGGAAGAGCCTCACAGAGTTGTTACTTTGAAGCGTGCATGCGTGTGTGTGCACATGTGTATATATGTGAGAAAAGGAGAGCATACTGGTACATGTGTATTTTTAGCCAGAAGAGTGTCCCATTAAGAATAGGCTTACTGGGGACATCTGGAATGGAGTAGCAGCTTAGCTTTTGAACATTGTTGAAACCACTTTCTGTAAAAAGAGCAACAAAAGTAATAAAATGGACAAACAACACTCAAGGGTAATATCTGCAAAAAAGTTACGAGATAGGATGTCCCCGCCAGCGCCCCAAATGAGTGTGTGGATAAACGCCACCTGTTAGGAAAGGTGTGGCATTAGAAAGGGTATGCGAGAAAGGCGAGGTAAGACAGTTGCTTACGGTGACGGTGATGCTGAGCTTTTGAGAAGTCCCAAATCACTGTCAGGTCCTCCTGGAAAGCTAGGCAGACCATTCTAGGATGACAGCAGAAATTGTGGGGTGGGGGGAGGGGTGGTGAGGGGGTGAGGATGGGGGAGAGTGTCTTGCAGGGTCTAATTGAGAATGAGGGCAAGGGGGCTGCAGGTACCCGAACAGTCTAGAGGGCGCAGGCCTACAAACTCTCTGAAGTGATGGGCTTGAGTGTTGTCTCCTGCAGTGAGGAGAAAGAGCTGGGGGTAGGGACCAGAGCAGGCAGGACAGAGGCAGTACGGACAAGCCATAGAAGACGTCCAGATGAAAAGACATGACAGGATGGGGCGCCTGGGTGGCTCAGTCGGTTGGGCGACCGACTTCACTCAGGTCATGATCTCACAGATTGTGAGTTTGAGCCCCACGTTGGGCTCTGTGTCGACAGCACAGAGCCTGGAGCCTGCTTTGGATTCTGTGTCTCCCCCTCTCTCTCTGCCCCTCCCCTGCTCATGTTCTGTCTCTCTCCTTCAAAAATAAATAAACATTAAAAAGAAAAAAGATGACAGGAACAGAGAGGAAGCTCTCAAAGAAATTAGAGGCCATATTTTTAATCACGCCATGATAAAAACAGGGAGCTCTAGAGCCATGAGGTCAAGAAGCTACCATGGCCCACCTGTCCCTCCTGAAAGTATCGAATTTCCCTTTTAAAAGAGCAACAAGGACAACAAAGGATCATGGTTGGATCCCATACAAAGGCTTTAGGCTAAAAAAAGAATGCAGAATAGAATACCCAGTGAATGTATTAGGAAACACTTGAGAACTACAAAGTTCTCTGTACATAGAGGGGAATATGTATATATATTTCCTCTATCCTTCCAGCTTCTTGGCTCAGACCCTCCTGTAATAAAAGAGAGATTAACAGGAATTGAACAAACAGGAATTAAACAAACACATATACCTCCTGTAGACAGGAGACATGCCCAGGAAAACCAAATAACTCCCCAGAATGGTCCAAGCCGCCAGCCTACACACCATCTTCAGTTAAAGACCAAAGAGAGATGTGGGGGGTGGGGATGAGGAGGCAGTGAGGGAGGGTGTCAGGACAAGCACCATAAACAGGGTGAGGTTGCTATGCAGATCTGGGTCCTTGTTTTCTCTAGAGATTTTGTTACTCCTCTTCCAGGTACCCAGAGGGAGACACCCCTGCAAACAGAGACTTTCTTATAAATGTAAATGCCTCTTACAAAAGGGTAGCTTTTACTATTTACTTGGGGTTCAGAGCTTCTCCGCGTCTGCTGTTGTCTTGAAGCTAACCATCCCAATGTCATCCATCAGCCAAAGGGGCATATTTTGGGGTCATATATTTTGCTCCGCCTTCAACATTAAGAATGAACATTTTGTCACGAAAGAAGAGACCTGTGAGGTTGAGCCCCTGAACTTGAATAAGAACTGTCAGCAGGCATGTGTGATGCATTTTAACTTAAAATATATTTACTCAAGCAGTGATCAGCCACATGACAATAAACACCCTTAGCATTCAGTTTGGGGTTTTTAAATACGACTTTCCACTGAGAGAACATTTTCCATTGAGGAAAGTGGCTGTTTCAAGGTGAGGGGCTGATCCTTCTTAGAGCAGATGCCCATAGCAGGGAACACAGCGGTTACCCAAAATGATGGGTCTCAGGAGCTGGGAGCTGAGTGAAGCCCCGTCAGCCAGGGATGGGACAATGTGGGTGTCAGTAAACTGCAAGGGACTGAAACACACAAAATCCATGAGTTTATAATAAGACATTCATGAGTTTACAAATAGAATATTTTATCTTTTTTATGTTTCTTTATTTATTTTGAGGTGAGGGAGGGGCAGAAAGAGAGGGAAGGAGGGAATCCCAAGCAGGCTCCTGGCTGTCAGCACAGAGCCCAGTGCTAGGCTGGATCTCACGAACCATGTGACCATGACCTCAGCCGAAATGAAAGCAAGAGTCAGATGCTCAACCGACTGAGCCACTCAGGTGCCCCTATAATAAAATATTTTAAAAGATACCTCACAGCAAACCTTTGGAGGATGCTAAGAAACCAACTCTTTGCTTTTAAAACCTATATAAAGGGAAAGCATCAGCGTTTATTCTGCCTTTCTTAGATAAACTATCTTTCAGGCTAACCAAATGGTTGAGGAGAGGGATTTTCTTCTCTTTTTGTCATTGTTCCAAAGGTAGTAATTGGTATTGTTCCAGCTAATGAAGAAAAGAGGTCATAGGATTGGAATAATACTGCATTGCAAACTCTAATGAATTAATGGATCCAGGCAATGATCATCAGTGCTTGTTATAGAAAGAGCCAACTACAAATTTTCATCTCCTAAGGAAAGTATGCGTATCATTTATGACATAGTCTTGGTAAAATGAATGAAATGTGGATCTGAGCAAACCTTTAGCTTAAACTACCAATTTCTAACAAACACAGGAGGGGACATAAGTCTGTTAAAGAACAAAAATTCAGCTGAGTAAATTCAAAGATCTATATTCAGTGATTGATGAACCCAGGAGCATCCCATCCAGCAAGCAGAGGGGAGCTCAGGAGTTGTAGAAAATGGAAGGTTTTTATGGAAAGGAGGGTGGGGCAAGGAAGTTATTAGCCAAAAGAAAGAAAGGATTGTTGCAGGCAAGGTCATCTACCCTTAGGGGGAGGAGCGGGGGTTCTTACCCTGCAGATGACCTCATCTTCCTTTGGAGGCTTGGAGAGGGCCCCTGTGACAATACCTCACTGGTGCTTCTCAGAAAATGCCAGACTGACCAGTGAAGACTACATTTCTGGGGGTGGTTGTAACTGAAATGAGATTAGGCTTTGAGCCCCAGTTTCGTGATTTGGCCTCAATGACTCCAGTTGGGACCTGTGGTTTTCTTTTTAACACCACCACGGGAATGCCATCAGCAAAATCCAGAAGGTGAGAAACTGAGAAAAAAAACCTGGTTTTCTCAACCAATGAAATAAAAAATCGGAAGGGGAACCTATATATTCAAAGAGATAAGAGTCATATTATCTAATCATAATATATGGATCCTGTTTGTTTCTAATTAAAAGAAGTAAAATTAAAGTAAAACATATATGCAAGAATTGTGAATATAGAACAGACACTTGATAACATTAAGGATTTAAAAGCTTTTTCTAGTGTGATGATGGTATTGTGGATATCTGAAAAGGACAGTCCTTGGCTTTTAGAGATACTAAAATATTGACGTGTGTACTGACCTGATGTCTGGGAAGGAGGGGGGTCAGTTCTCTTTAGAATAATCCAGGGAAATGAAGACACTGGTAAGAATATGGACAAAAAGCAAGATTGTCAGAAACTGAAAATTACTGAAACTAGGTGATGGGTATTGATGAAGTTTTGGGGTGATGGTGGGGAGGTCTGGAGCCGACGACCAAGAAAGAATTCTTGAAGATGTCTTTAGTGCAAAACGGTGAATTTATTAAAGCATGGGGACAGGACCCATCGGCAGGAAGAGCTGCCCTGGGGTAGAGCCAGGTAACTCATTATATACCCTCAGGTTGGGAGCGGGTCAGGGGTAGAGTAGGTCTCTAAGGTATTTTGGAAGCACGGTTTCTAGGACCTTGAGGGGCTAGCTGTCGCTAGGAAAACGTCATTTATTACTGTTTAGTAAAACCTCAGTCATGAAACCCCTCGTGTATATGGGGTGGGGGGGAGGCATAAGCTTGGAGTTTGATTGCCAGCATATAACTTGGGGCAGTTGAGGTAAAGGAAGTAGACTTTAGAGGCTCCTCAAGGTTGGGATAATTTTAAGCCAAGATTCTCTTTTGCTCCCAGCCAAGTGTCATCACCGAGGCAGCTGGGCTCCTAGAGGGAGGTCACTCTGCAGGTTTCAAGGACTTGTCGATGGGCTGCAGGCATTAAGGGGATTTAATTTGTCATATGCCTTAGTTTCCCACATTACCGTGGCAAGCACTTAGCCCCCTTCCTTTATTCTTGGGTAGCCAGGAGTGTTAGAGGAACATGCTCCCTCATCAGGTATGTGGGAGTTCGTTACAATATTCTTTCTCTTTCCCGTGTTTGCCATTTCTCATCATGGCAAGTTTAAAAAGAGTATAGTGACCTGAGTTTATGTAAATGTTCCTGTAAACGACTTAATTGGGCTGTCACGAAGCCGTGCAGATGGGTAAAAATCTACCAACCCAGTTTCTTCTCTTCGTCGCTGGAAATGCTGAACAGCATGGCCGTGCTGCCTTCAGAGTGTAGAGAATCCAGGGAGTCAGGAAGTTGTTATCAGACAACCGGATGGCATTTCCGTTTTTATCCTAATGCTAATTGGTGCATTTCCTCCTGGGAGCAGGGCAGTCACCAGGACTGGTATCTTTTCAGTCTGCAGCTGTGTCTGCCTCTTTCCCTCCTCTGAGTCTGCGTGGGCGGAGGGACCACTGGGTGAAGTGGTCTCTGGGTTTCCAGGATCACCAGCACGAGTCTGTGATTTCAGTCTCCATCGGGTACGAGGGTGTGTGTCCCCTACATGTATATAGGGTTTTACGGGTCCCAAGTGCTTTCTAGTACACTCAGTCACTCAGTGAAGATTTATGAAATGCTTCAGTGGCTGGCACGGTGCTAGATGATGAGGCTACAGTTGAAAAGACTAGGTTCTAGTTTATTCTAGTGGAGGGAGACATCGATATGCAGGTGAGGCAGTGAATTACAGGTTTGGAAAAGTCTTATGGGGAATAAAAAAGCAGAGCTGTGGTCAAGACTGATGGGCAGAGGCCCTGTTCTAGAAAAGGAGGGCCTCTCAGAGCAGGTGACACCTCAGCTAAAACCCAAAGGATGAAAAGGGGCCGCTAGCTATGGGAAGAGCTGGGGGAAAAGCATTCCAGGCAGAGGAAACAGCCAGTGCAGAGCTGCTGAGCCAGGAACGAGCTGATCACAGCCTGGAAACCGTCGAGGTCTGTTGTGGTTAGAGTAGAATCAGCAAGAGGGAGAGTGGCCCAAGGGATGGGGTCTCCCTTGGTCTTCAGAATAACCACGTGGGCTGCTCTCTCGTTCTTCCCGTTCTACGGATGGTGGAAATAAGGCAGCCCTCCCGTGTCCTTGCCAGCACGTCGTAGAACAAAAGCTCGAATCCTTTTCCTCAGACTCCAGAGCTGGCATTCCTCCCAAACAGTTACAACAAGTCCATTACGGTCTTGGGCTCCTTTGTTTGTCACAGCCAGAGAGGTCAGCTTGAGCTGTGCTTCGCGGGACCAGAGGGAGGCACTCGGGTGGCCCTGAGAAGCCAGGTGCCACGTGCATGCTCTGCAAGCTGACATCAGGGTTTCTGCACAGGTTTTGCTGCGGGAGGAGGAAATGTGGGCACAACTTTTTAATGTCTTAGGAGTGTCTGTGGGCACATAGCAGAATTTACTGTCACATCCATCTACTGCTGTCCCCCTGTGTTGCTGAGGGACCTGCCACTCGAGATGAAGATCCAAAGACACATGTTGTCATCAGAGCAGAGACGAAGGCATCGCTCTGGTGCCTGTGGAGTCTCAGCTCAGAATACGGAGCAACTTTCATCTTGTGAGAGACGCCACCTGTTCATTCCTGGCTCGCTCTCCTTCAAAGAGAAAAGTGATAGAAAGCCTTCTGGAGCAAAGTTCCTACTGACATATTGTCTTCATGGTGAACTTGACCCAGGCCAGAGAGTGGGAGAACTGTGATGTTATCACTGAGAGTAGACCCTTCCTTTAAGGAGAAGAGGAGGAGGTGGAGGAGAGGGAAGGAGGGGGAAAGAGGAAGAGAAGAAGGAGGAGTGGGGGAGGAGGAGAGGGAGGAGGAGAAGGAGGAGTGGGGGAGAGGAGAAGAGGAGGAGGAGAGGGAGGAAGGAGGAGGAGAGGGAGGAAGGAGGAGGAGAGGGAGGAGAAGAAGGAGGAGGAGGAGTGGGGGAGAGGAGAAGGGGAGGAGGAGAGGGAGGGGAAGGAGTGGGGGGGGAAGGAGAAGAGGAGTGATGGAGGAGAGGGAAGGAGGGGGAAAAGAGGAGAAAGAGGAATGGGGGATGAGGGGTAGGAGGGGGAGGGAGAAGTAGAAGAGGAGGAGAGGGAGGAGAAGGAGGAGAAGGAGGAGTGGGGGAGAGGAGAAGGGGAGGAGGAGAGGGAGGAAGGAGGAGGAAAGCGAGGAGGAGAAGGAGTGGGGGAGAGGAGAAGGGGAGGAGGAGAGGGAAAGGAAGGAGGAGTGGGGGAGAGGAGAAGGGGAGGAGGAGAGGGAGGGAAAGGAGTGGGGGGAAGGAGAAGAGGAGTGATGGAGGAGAGGGAAGGAGGGGGAAAAGAGGAGAAAGAGGAATGGGGGGATGAGGGGTAGGAGGGGGAGGGAGAAGTAGAAGAGGAGGAGAGGGAAGAGGAGGAGGGGGAGGAGTGGGGGGGAGGAGAGGAGGAGGGGAGGAGGACACTTAGGGAGCACTTTACATACTCCATTCATCCCTACAAAACCCCAGCCAGGCTAGGAATCAGTACTCACCTTTTATAAGCTGAGGCTAAGTGAGGTCGGTGACCTGCCCAAGTTCACACAGCCAGGAGGAGGTCAAGCCTGGCCTGTGCACCTCCACTCCCTGCAGCACACAGCTTCTTCGTGAGCGCTTTGAGAAGTGAGGGGCTGGTGCTTGGCTTATGCCGTGGCATCATAGCATCCTAGAGATGGAGCGTCCGGCGGTCTCGTGCTGCCTGCAGGAAGAGGCTCAGCACGGCGTGGTCAGGCTCCAGGGTCAGCCTCATCGAGGACACCCTGCCTTTCAGAAACGGAAAGGGTTTTCACTTTGCTTGGAGTGGGGACTGAGGCTAAAAGAGGTGTAGTCACCATGGTCTGCTCCGCCAGGGAAAGCCAACCATCTCTGTGTGTATGTGTGCATGTGTGTGCGTTGTGTGTGTGTGCGTGCACGTGCAGTGGGGGCAGGGAGGGGACGGGGCACGTTTCCACACATACTAGTTGAGATTCAGAGGCCGGTTTGCCTGGACACGTGCTTGAGTTCGGCCCTCGACGCTCAAGCCCGGGCGGGGGCGCCATACTGTGCCCTGAGCACCTGTGTGCCCACCGCTCCCCTTTGCTCTGCGTAGGCGCTCCGGTACACGTGAGAGGCTTCACCTCGCATCTGACAGGTGGCGTGCAATGAATGCAGTTAGTTTTTACCCTAATTTCCCATCCTCACTTTTGGAGTTTAGGAAATTTGAGATTGACAGATTGGGCCAACCTCCCCAAACCACACAAATTAGCAACTGACAGACCAGGACCCGAACCCGGGTCTGCTTTGCTTTCTGAAACGGGCACCTTGGCCGCCAGCTTCACCTCGAGTGAGGGCCGGGTCACAAATTAGAAATTAATCACGTGATCGATCAATTCGGGAATTGATTGGGAGTGAATTTGGGAATTAACTTCCCTCTTTGTTGCTGGAAACAGAAGTAAGCTCTCCCTATCAGGCCTCAGACAAAGTTCACTTACAGCAGGGAGCCGAGCGTCAGCAGGATAAACTCCTGTGTTCCACTCGTGCGGCGGGCTTTGCCCACTAAGACCTGAGCCCTGAGATCTCATTCCTCGCCTGATGAATAGTGGCCTGCCCCCCCCAGGGATCAGTTCACAAGTCATGCCGGCCCAACAGCTTTGGAGGACGTGCATCATTTGCGAGTTTCCTGTGGGGTCTGCCCACCTGAGAGTCCCTTTCTGGAACTGGAGTGGTCACTGCTGGTGTTCTGTAACTCCACTGATGACATCAGTCGTGTTAGGAAGACAGCACAGATCTGACTCTGAGCATTCTTGGATACTGACTGCCGCCCGCACGCTGCTCTGTGCTCGGGTCTTAATTTATAAAGGGGACCGGGCGACAATGTGGAGAGGCCAATGCCGTTGAAAGAAAATTTTCCTGTTACTTACAGAGAGACATGGCTCACCATGTAGGAGGAAGCCCAGGTTTTGATCAAGAAACAGAAGTAGTTAATTCAGGCTGGAGCTTTTATTGGGGTTTCTGGGAGACAGGCATGACAGGACGGGGTAAACAGTTTAGGATTGGCTAGTTTGAATAATTTCGGTGGCCTCTAAACTGTAGGAGTGGTCCCTAGGTGCCTGGCACCTGGTCCTTGGGTGATTAAGGCAGAGGAATGTTGTGTCCTAAGGTGCCTGGCCAGATAGAGGAGGTAAAGCTGGACTAAAGATCACAGGTGTGCTCCCACTGAACCCTTGGTCATCTCCAGGAATTGGCTAGCCCCAGAACGGGCAGTCTTTCCTGAGCTGGAAAGCTTTTTAAGATGTCATTTCTAATATACAGATCAATTAGAAGCGTATGCGCTACATGTACCTGACTCTGAGTTGGTTCTGGATCCTCGATCTTGGGGTTTCCTGTTAGCCTCTAAATACCAACTTCAAGGGGGAGTCTTCGGGTTCCCTTACTAATAGGAGATTGAACAGGTCAGAGGAAGGAGCACTTAGTAAAGGATCTGGAGATGGGGGTCCGGCAGTAACTTGTGTGACGTGAGACCAGTTTGTCCCCGCTCTCTGCACATGTGAGGGAGTTGGGTCACATATGTGTTTCCCAGAATGTGGGATACATCCAGTGAATGAGGTGGTTATGGGTGGTGTGGCCCCAAATGGAAGAACATGAACTCACAGAGCAGGCGTGGATCATGCATTAACACTCAGACCTAACAGTATGTGTCCTTTTTTGTTTTTGTGGCGATTACCTACCTAAGTGATGCAGTCTCCCGTTTATACAAGTTATCAAATTTACATTAAAATACCTTAATTTGGGGTGCCTGGGTGGCTCAGTTAAGCATCCAACTTCGGCTCAGGTCATGATCTCACAGTTGGTGAGTTCGAGCCCCGTGTCAGGCTCTGTGCCTACGGCTCAGAGCTTGGAGCCTGCTTCGGATTCTCTCTCTCTCTCTCTCTCTCTCTCTCTCTCTCTCTCTCTCTCTGCCCTTCTCGTGACCACACTCTGCGTGTGTGTCTCTCTCTCAAAAATAAACAGTAAAAAAATTTTTTAAATTATGTTTTAAAAACTGAGTTGATTTATAAACAATAGTAAGTCATTGCAAATATCTGTGATTGACATTGAAGAGAAACTGTGGAGTTGTCTACTTCCCCCTTTAATATTGTCCTACATTCTGGGATTCTGTTATTAAGCACACACACACTTGTGATTGTGATATCTTCCTGATGAATCGACCCTTTTATCATTATGCAACATCCCTCTGGTTGTACTCTTTGTCTTGAAGTCTGTTTCATCTGATACAGAGGCTTCAGCCTTCTAGCATTTGCTGCTTGTGCGGCATATCTTGTCCCATTAACTTACTTTCCCTCTGTGTGTGTCTCTATATTTAAAGTGCACCTTGGAGAGAGCAAGGAGTTTTTGATCCATTATGATCCATTATGATCATATCTGCCTTTGTAATCCACTGCCATTTAATGTGACTGTTGATGTGTTTGGATTATATATACCATTTTCATGGCTTGTTTTCCTTCCTCCCTTCTCCCTGTCCTGCTGTGGTATTTTCTATCGCTGCTGTAACAAATTACCGCAAAAGGTTGCGGGTCTGACGTCGGCACTTATTTGTGGGCTGGGGGCTGGGGACTGGTCCCTGGAGGCTGCCCACCTCTGTCTCAGACTTTCCATGTGGCCCCTCCAGCAATGGCGAGTTGTGTTCCTTTCACAAACTGAATCTTTGAAAGGCTCTAGCTTCTCTGCTATATCTCTGCTTCTAGATGGAGAAAATTCTCTGCTTTTAAGGACATGTGTGATTAGATAAGGCACAACAGGATAATCTCCAGTTTTTAAGGTCCTTAGATACATCTGCAGTCTTTTTAAAAACAATTTTTTTTAATGTTTATTTATTCTTGAGAGAGACAATGAGCAGGGGAAGGGCAGAGAGCGAGGGAGACACAGAATCTGAAGCAGGCTCCAGGCTCTATGGTGTCAACACAGAGCCTGATGCAGGGCTCGAATTCACAAGCTGTGAGATCATGATCTGAGCCGAAGTCGGACGCTCAACCGACTGAGCCACCCAGGCGCCCCTGCAGTCTTTTTTCCATGTAACCGCATATTTATGAGATCTAGGGATTAGAGTGTGGGTATCTTTGGGGGCTGTTCTATCTACAACGCCTGCCTTTAAAGAAAAAAAATTGTAGGACATTTGAGAATTCCATTTTAACTTATTTATTAGTGTTAGCTACACATCTTGCATTTTTTAAAGTGATTGCACCGGGGATTCCAATAAACATCCTTAGCTTTTCACAGGCTGTGTAGAGTTAATATTGCACCACTTCATGTGAACTGTGAAAAGTCAAAACCTTTCACTGTATAAACCCATTACCACCCTTCCCCATCCTTCAGACGATAGTGTGATCTGTATTGCATCCGCATTCATTAAAACCCCAGGAGACAGTTTAAGAATTTTTGCTTTAAACGTTCCTATGCATATGTATTTCTTAAAATCAAGGGCAAATAGTCTTTAACACTTACTCAGATATTTAGCATTTTTAATGCTGTTCATTTGTTCCTGGAAGAATCTGGGTTTCCCTCTGCAATCGTTTCCCTTCAGCATGAAGAACTTCCTTTAGCATTTCTTGGAGTGCTGGTCTGCTGACAATGAATACTCCTCGTTTTCTTTTATCTGAGAAGCCTTTCATTTGTTTTCATTCTTGATGGGCATTTCCACCAGATACAGAATTTGGTTTTCTGTCAGCACTTGAAAGGTGTTATTCCACTGTCTCTTGGACTCCATAGATTCTGGTGTTAAGTCTGTGGAAGCTTTGAACTGTTGCTGTCTTGGTATCATGTGTCCTTTTTCTCTTGCTAGTTTCAAGATTTTCTTTTTTCTTTGGATTTTCATTAGTTTGTTATTATTTTTTTAATTTTGAGAGAGAGAGAAAGAGCACATGAGTTGGGGACAGGGGCAGAGAGAGAAAGAGAGAGCATCCTAAGCAGGCTCCAATGTCACCATGGACGTGGGGCTACCTCCGATGCAGGGCTGGATCCCACGACCCTGGGATCATGATCTGAGCTGAAATCAAGAGTCAGACACTCAACCAACTGAGCCAGCCGGGCGCCCTTGATTTTCATTAGTTTGACTTTGATGTGCCTAGCATGGTTTCCTTCACATAAATTCTTTCTGGGGCTCCCTGAGATGTTTGCAGTTGTAAATTTATGTCTTCGAACAAATTTGGGAAATTTGTAGCCATTATTCTTCAATATTGTTTTCTACCCCATTCTATCTCTTTCAGGCACTTTAATCACAAGTGTGTTAGGCATCACTCTTAATTTTCAAAAACCCCCTTTTCAGATTGAGTAATTTCTGTTGATCCATCTCCAAGTTCTCTGATTCTTTCTTATGTCATCTTTATTCTCCTACCCAGTAAAATCCTTTATTTCAGATCCCCTTCTATTGGTCCCACAGTCAGAGAGCCAGTTTTAAGAGGAGGAAAGAGAAACCAACCACCTCAGTAGGGAGGCTGGTAAAAATACGTGGCCACCTGTAATTCACTGCACTTGATACTGACAGCTCCTCCCTATCCCTGCCACATGGCCTTTGTCCATGTCCTCATCCTGTCTTTACAGGACCCTGAAATACTAACTTGTCCCCTTCCCTCCCTTCCTCTTTGCCTCTCTTAAATGTCTACCTGCACCACTCCTTGCCTTCTCAAGAAAGCCTTTTCTTTATCACCTAGAGCGAATGAACTTTCCATCTCTCTGTTGTCATCAGCATCCTGAATGTACTTTAGCATTTACCACATTGTTCTGCAATTATAAGATCTATTTGTCTTCCTCACTAACTGGTCTGAGTTTCTCAGGGGAAGGAACCATATTTGATACATCCAACATTTCTTCAGTTGAGAGGTCACCAGCCTGTAACCTCCCTAAGGCTGGGGACTATGCGTGGTTTGGTGATTATGTCTCCAGTGCCTCGCTTTGTGCTTGGCTCATCAAGATGCTTAGTAAACATTTCTTGTCCTAGATCGATTTTTTTTAATTCACACAGTCAGTTAAGGCAGAACCAGAAGTAGATTCCAGATATGTTTTCCCTCTAAGTTAATTCCTTTTAGGGCTCTCTGGCAGCTGAGTGAGTCTAAACAATCCTCAAGGTCCATTTTCCTTCATGTATCCAGCTTACACCTTTATCCTATTTCTCAAGAGCACCTCCCTTCATGTTTGAAAATATGAACTGAGTTTAATGGGGTGGAAACGGTTGGGATTTTCCTTCATTGGTCTCTACCCCAGTCTCTCTAATGAGCAATGCACCAAGCATCTGTTCTCTTTTTGGCTTCACACTTGAAGAAGTCAGCCCTGAGCTCTATGACCAAGAAGCACCGTGTGCATCAAATACCAGTTACCTTGGACCACAAAACTTCCATGTTAAATTCTTCCGGGATAATGATAATAAAGAAAGAGTTAAATTATTCACCTGGAGGCCCAGGAGGTTGAATCCCGAAGGTTGACGTCATGTTCTCCCTCAGATTTTGAATTTGGGCTTCTTTATCTGTATCACTTTCCTGATGCCGGGCACAGAACAAAACCTCAATAGATGTCTTTGACATCAGGTTGTCTCACCTAAAGGAATGACTCTCAAACTTGAGTAATGCCTAAGAATCACCTGGGGAGCTCATTAAAACACTGGTTCTGGGCCCCACTTCAGAGATACCAGTCCAGCATGTCTGGGGTGGAGCCCACGAATAGGCATATCCACTAGGCTCTGATGTGGAGTTCGTCCCTCGGCTACTCTTTGAGTGACAAGGCTTTAAAGCAGTGTTTCTCACCAGTGGAAGTCTTGACATTTTAGGCTGGGTAGTCTTTTGAAATTACTATTATTATGGTAAGAACACTTAACATGAGTATTAAGTTAGTGTGCTACATAATATTGTTGACTATAGACGTGGTGTTATCCAACAGATCACTAGAATTTATTCATCTTGCATAACAGAATATACCTGTTGAACAGCAACTCCCCGTCTCCCACCATCACCAGGCCCTGGCAACCACCATTCTACTCTCTGCGTTTATGAGTTTGACTATTTTAGATTCTTCATTTAAGTGCGATCACGTAGTACTTGCTCTTCTGTGTCCAGCTTATTTCATTCAGCAAAATCCAGGTTCTTCCATGTTGTGGCAAATGGCAGAATTTCCTTTTTTTTTTAAAGGCTGAATAATATTCCACTGTGTATATATCCCACGTTTTCTTTATGTATTCATCTATTAGTGGATATTTAGATTGTTTTCATATCTTTGCTACTGCAAATGATGCTGCAGTGATCATGGGCTTGCAAATCTCACTTTTAGACCCTGATTTCAATAGCTTTGTTGAGTTTCCCAGAAGTGGGGTTGCTGGATCAGACAGTAGTTCTCTTTCTGATTTCTTTGCAAAACAACCCTAGCGTTTCCACAGCGGCTGCACCAATTTATGTTTACATCAACAACAGTGTGCAAAGGCAAGCGCTCCCTTTTCTCCTCATCCTCGTTAACACTTGCTATCTTTTGCTTTTTTTTTCAATACTAGTCATGTTAACAAGTGTGAGGTAAATCTCACTGTGGCTTTGATTTGCATTTCCATGATGAATAGTGATGCTGAACATCTTTTTATATACCTGTTGGCCTTTGGAGAAATGTCTTGTTTCAAGAAATGTCTATTCAAGTTCTTTGCCCAGTCTGAAATCAGGTTATTTGGGTTTTTGTTACTGAGTTGTAGGACTTTCTTATATACTTTGGAAATTGACTCTTTATTAGATACATGTTTTGCAAATATTTTCTCCCATTCCGGAGATCACCTTTCGCTCTGCTGATTTTTTTTCCTTTGCTGTGCAGAAGCTGTTTGGGTTGATGTAGCCCTGCATGTCTATTTTTGTTTTTGTTGCCTGTGCTTTGGTGTCATATCCGAGAAATCACCGCCAAGACTAATGTCATGAAGCTTTTCCCCTTATGTTTTCTTCTAGGAATTTTACAGTTTCAGGTCTTACATTTAAGCCTTTAATCCATTTTGAGTTGATTTTTGCATATGGCATAAGATAAGGACCCAATTTCACCAGATAATTCTTGTCATATGGAGTTTCTTGAGCATTACAGGGTGTTTAGCAGCGTCCCTGGTCTTCACCCATTAGTACCAGTGGCACTGCCTCCTCCGAAGCTATGGAAACTAAATATGCCTCTGGATGTCACCAAATGTCCCCATGTGGGGGTAGGGGGCATAATCACTCCCTGCTAAGAACCACACCTTGAGGGTTTCTGGTCTGGATGGCCCATGGATTGATACATCATTCACTGAACAAGTTGGAGTAGTGGATTATAAGGTCAGTTTTAGAGCCTGTTGAGATCAATTGGCTAATAGGGTACCATGAAAGCCCAGTTAGTTGGATATAGAAACCAAGTGAAATGGTCAGGTCTAGTGATACAGATTTGAGATCCATCAGCAAATATTTGAAACCACAAAGAATGAATAAAAATTCCAGGTTAATGTGAACTGAGAGGAACAATGGGTGGAAAATAGAACCATCAACTTGGGGAACCATCACCTCTTTCAGAGGTGGGTAAAGGAAGAGGTGCCTGTAAGAAGGAATGGTCAGGGATATAGGAGAAGGGAAAAGAGAATAAGTGTCACAGACAATAGAGGAAAATGGGCAAGGAGAAAAAAAAGGGGTAACAGTCAGAAAAAAGATTCACCAACACCAGATCTGAAAAGGGTTCGTGGAACATGTCCACCAGGAGATCATCTTGAACATAGAGACTAAAGCTATTTAATGTGATGGCCACTGACCACTTGCGGCTCGTGAGCAGTGGAAACGTGGCTAGCCTGAGCTGAGATGTTCTGTAAATAGAAAATTCACATTGGATTTCACATTTGCTAGGAAAAAGAGAGAACATAAAATACCTCCTTAATCATTTTTATGGTGATTGCACATTGAAATGATAATATTTTGGATATACTGGGTTGAATAAGACACATGATTAAAATTGATTCCACCTGTTTGTGCAAAATAATGTAAAATTACATATGTGGCTGGCATTATGTTTTTCTTGTTACCTTACAAGAAAAGGCAGCACTACAGAGTGTATTTTTAGGAAGGGAGGCTTGGGCGGCGTGTTTGAGGCCAAGGGCAAAACAGCGAATAGAGAAGAAGTGGTGGTGAGTCTCAAAGAAAGAACGAAGCGAGACAGGCCGAGAAATAGTGTCATTGATCAGATGGGTGGCATCGAGGGGAGACGGTCTTGTCTCTCCATCTCTCCCCCCAACCTTGTTGAGGCTCATTCTTCTCTCCTGCAAAATGGGGATGAGGAGCCTGTAATAATAATGCCTCCCCACAGGGTTATTCTGGGACTCAAATGAAGTGATAGCTGAGGATCAGCCTTGTAGGGGCTGAAACACTGGATGAAAGTAGTTCAGCCACAGTCACCAAGTACCTCTCTGCCAGGTTGCTACCTCTACCTCCTGACGGACTCAGTTTATGCTCTTTATTGCCACAGAGTTGCAGGAAGAATTTACCCCAGATTTCACCCCTACTCAACTCAGGCTCTACTGCTGACAGTGTGGAACAGGAGTGATGCTTGAGCAGTAATGGATCCTGGGTCACCCGCTTGCAGTGGTTCTCAAGTGTGGTCCCCAGACCGGCAACATCAGCATCACTTGGGGATAGGACCAAAAAGTACACATTCTTGGGCCCTTACGAGTCCTACTGAATCCGAAATTCTGGGGGCAGGGCCTGTGGACCTGCGTTTCAACAAGCCTTTCGGGTGATTGTGGTTCAATATAAGCATTTAGAACCCTGTCCTTGTGAAAGCAGTTCACTACCCTTTTAGCGCAAAACTAGTTAAAATACAGACCCTGGCCCTATGTGACTACATATTTAAAATGTCCCAAAGTTATTCTGTTGCGCTACCATAATGTATTCTAAAGCAGGGGTCTACACATGTTTTCTGTAAAGGGCCAGACAGTAAATATTTTAGGCTTGGCAGACAAAGAGACCACATGCTTTGCTGTTGTAGCAGAAAACAAGTACTGACAATGTATTACAGAATGGGTGTGGCTGTGTTTTGGGGGCCATACAAAATAGGCTGGGTGGTAGATTTGGCCTCTGGGCCAGATTGCCAACCCCAGCTTTAGAATCTAAGTATCACCCTTGGGTGTGATCCTGGTTTGCTCATCTTTCCATCAGTCATTCTCCACCCACCCATCCATTCATTCTTTAGTTCAACACCTTTTAGTGGGTCCCAGCCGTGTGCCTGACACTGAACCAGGCACACAGGGAGATTGGCTGCTGATTCCTGGTGAGGTCCTTGCTCTCATGGAGCTGGTGGTCTTATCAAGTACGTGTGTGTGTGTGTTGGGGGGAGACAGTTAAACGGTGTCCAGATCTATGAAAACGTCTGGTTATAATGTGGGGAATAGAGTTTACTAGCTATCCAAAGACCCTCTACTTTGTAGCCCAGCCCAATAGGCTTGTACTCAATTTCTTGGCTTCCTAGCTGCCCAACTTTTAAGGAGGTTGAGGCAATTTGGGGGGATGCATGCTTCGTTCCACCCCCCCCCCCCAGATGCTGGGGGTTCTTTGCAAATGGCTCACATGGCTCTTGTCACCCACCACCAGGCCATCATCATCTGTGAGTCAGACCAGACCAGCTGGTTGATCCGGCACGGGGAGTGAGGAGAGGAATTTGTTCTTGCTGTTGGTATGGAAATGCTGAAGCACCCTCAGTGTTTGTTCTGCTAGCACATGAGCACGCACTAGATGGTAATGCATGAGAAAGTCTTACTTCAGCAAAAACTTTGTCCAAATGGAAATCCCACATTTGCCCACCTTTTGGAGCCGTTTCTGAAGACCTGAGCACTCCCAGGGTTGACAGCTAGTTTGGTTCAGATTTGCATGCTTACTGGCCCCCGGGGCTCTGGCATTTCTTTCTCCTCCTTCTTTGAATCTGGTGTCATAATAACGAGAGTAATATCATAGCAACTAACCATTCTCCAGCACATTTTCCAAGCCGGGCGTTGTGCTAAGCGAATATGGTGTGTGGTAGGCACCATAATGGTCCCCAAGCTGTTCGTGTCCTCATCTCCAGATTCTGTGAATTTGTTGCTTTACATGGCAAAAGAGACTTCGCAGTTGTGACTGAGGTTAAGGACCTTGAAATGGAGAGATTCGCCTGAATTTTCCAGGTGGGCCTGATTTAATCACATGGGTCTTTAAAAGCAGAGAACCTTTCCAGGCTGTGGGCAGAGAGAGAGATGAGGACAGATAGGTCAGGAAGGAGCCAGGAGCTGAGGAACACAGGTGCCTCTAGAGGCTGGAAGGCAAGGGGGTGGATTCTCCCCTAGAGCCTCCAGAAAGGAGTGCAACTCTTTGATCGTAGCTCACAGAGACCCTTTAGGGACTCTTGACCTCCAGAACTGTAAGATAACAAACTTGTACTGTTTAAGCCACCAAAGTCATGGTAGTTTGTTAGAGCAGCAAGAGGAAACGAATACACCGTGGTTGATCTCCCTACATCCTCAATGGATCCCTGTGAGTTAACTATTAGCACCAGTCGCATTTTTGGGAAGCGGAATCCAAGGCCGCGTAATTGCGCGGTTACGTGTTTATCGAGTGGTAGAGCCGAGACTGGACCGTTGGTTCCAGAGCCTCGCTGGTCCTGAGACTTCATGTTGGTATCAAACTCCGTGTGGACCCCTGAGTGTCCATCCTCCGCCACTTCATTCGAACTGTGCTTTTGCTCTCAGGCCATTGAGGACACTCCCGCCTCCTCCCGAGACCCACCTGGGAGCTCTGCTCAGCTCTCAGGCTGTGCTGTGTCTCCAGAGTTGCGGTCAGGCCATAGGACCTGTTTCTCCTGTTCATTAGTAGCACCAAAGAAGTCCACATGTCCCATCACAGCACCTGCCACACGGAATGGCTTCGCCTGTGTCTGTCTTCCCACCAGACTGAGTTCTCCCAGCTCCTGGATTGCAGTACCTGTCTTTATCAGGACATAGCACTAGATCTGGCCTGCCCATCATTGCTGTGTTCCAGTGCCTGGAACAGTGCCTGGCACGTAGTAGGTACACCATAAATATCTGCGGAATGGACGACTTAGTGAGTAGCGTGGCTTTAATAAATATACAGAGCATGAGAATTAGGAAACCTGTGGTAATTGCTTACAATCCTTTTACTTATTTTCTCAATGAGACTTTCTGGAGGTATAATTTACATATAGTGTAACACAGATCTGAAGCACTCGGCTCGTTGAATTTGTGCATGCGTATGCAGCTGTAGCGTCAGCACCCAGATCAAGACACAGAGCATTCCCAGTGCCCCAGAAAGTTCTCTTTTGCTCCCTTCCCATGAATCCCAAGACAACTACTACTCTGAATTCAATCACCATACATTAATTTTGACCGTTCTTGAACTTTATATAAAATTTTTGTCCTCTTCTGTGATAAATGAGTTATGTAGTATGCATTCTTTTTGCGGCAGGCTTCTTTTACACAGTGGAATGTTTTTGAGGTTCACCCGTAATGTTGAGTGTAGAAAGCTCTTGACTGCTGCTCTCCACCAGGGATCCCCATACTATTAGATGAGTCCCAGTCTGGACGGTGAGCCTCTTACTGGATTATGGCTCCTTACGCACGTCTGAATGGCAGCTGGTGATTCCGGCTCAGGATGTCTTGCAAATGGGTGACAGCATCCGTGAGAAAGTGGCTGCTGGTACCTAATCGAGACTTAATGAAGGGGCCACCAAATAAGTGAGTACATTGAACAAGCTCTCACATCTGTGGGGTGTTGATTATACCCCGGGCACTGTAGTGCTGCGCATTTTACATTCATTATCTCATGTAAATGAAAACAATGACTTACTCCTATGGTAGATGTTATTATCTCTAGTATGTAAGTCAGGAAATTGAGACCAAGAAAGTTGCAAGTTGGGTCCAGGTCCTGTGTTAAAAAGTGAGAGACAGGTTGATAGCAACGAATATGTTCCCGTCACCTGTCTGAGCTGTCTACTTATATTTACTTATTTATTTTAAAGTTTATTTCAGGTGTATCCTGTAGCAATTCGGCAGGTTTATACCTGACTCCGTGCTCCTCACCCTAAGTGTACCCTTAATCCACATCACCTGTTTCACCCATCCCTCAACCCCCCCCCCCTTTTTCTTTGTTTTGTTTCTTAAATTCCACATATGAGTGAAATCATATGGTATTTGTCTTTCTCTGACTGACTGACTTAGCATTATACTTTCTGGATCCATCCATGTTGTTGCAGATGGCAAGGTTTCATTCTTTTTTATGGCTGAGGAATATTCCATTGCATATATATCTCACATCTTCTTTATCCATTCATCTGTGGATGGACACTTGGGTTGCTTCCGTAATTTGGCTACTGTAAATGATGCTGCAATAAACATATGGGTGCATGTATCTTTTTGAATTAGTGTTTTCATATTCTTTGGGTAAATATCCAGTGTCGAATTACTGGATTATGTGCTAATTCTGTTAACATACTAGATTCTATGATAATTACATGGTAATTCTACTTTTAATTTCTTGAGGAACGTCCATACTGTTTTCCACAGTGGCTGTACCAGTCTGTATTGCCACCAACAATACACGAGGGTTCCTTTTTTTCCACATCCTCGTCAACACCTCTTGTTTCTTGTGTTGTTGATGTTAGCCATTCTGACAGGTGTGACGATGGTATCTCATTGTGGTTTTCATTTACATTTCCATGATGATGAGTGACGTTGAGTATATTTTCACGTGTCTGTGGTTCTGTCTCCATGTCTTCTTTTGAGAAATGTCTATTTTTGTCTTCTGCCCATTAAAAAAATTTTTTAACATTTATTTATTATTGAGAGACAAAAGAGACAGAGCATGAGCATGGGAGGGGCAGAGAGAGGGGAGACAGAGAATCCAATGCAGGCTCCAGGCTCTGAGCAGGCAGCACGGAGCCCGATGCAGGGCATGAACTCACCAATCACGAGATCATGACCTAGCCGATCATGACCGGAGCTGAAGTCGGACACTTAACCGACTGAGCCACCCAGGCACTCCATCTTCAGCCCATTTTTAATTGGGTTACTTAGGAGGTTTTGTTGTTTGTTTGTTTGTTTGTTTTGGTGTTTAGTTGTGTAAGTTCTTCATGTATTTTGGATGCTAACACCTTATCAGATATGTTATTTGCATATATATTCTCCCATTCAATAGGTTGTCTTTTTGTTTTCTTGGCTGTTTCCTTTGCTGTGCAGAACCTTTTAATATTGATGAAGTCCCAATAATTTTTGCTTTTGTTTCCCTTTCCATAGGAGACATATTTAGGAAATTGTTGCTATGGCCGATGTCAGAGAAATTACTGCCTGTGCTTTCTTCCAGGATTTCTATGGTTTCATGTCTCACATTTAGGTCTTTAATGCATTTGAAATTTATTTTTGCGTATGGTGTAAGAAAGTGGTCCAGTTTCATTCTTTTCCAAGCGGCTGTCCTGTTTCTCCAACACCATTTGTTGAAGAGACTGTCTTTTTCCCATTGCATATTCTTACCATCTTTGTGAAAGATTAGGTCACCATGTGACTTTATTTCAGAGTTCTGTATTCTGTTTTGTTGATCTATGGGTCTATTTTTGTGCCAGTACCATATTGTATTGATTATTACAGCTTTGTAATACAGCTTGAAATCTGGGATTGTGATACCTCCAGTTTTGTTCTTTTTCAAGATTTCTTTGGCTATTCAGGGTCTTTTGTGATCCCATACAGATTTTAGGATTATTTGTTCCAGTTCTGTGAAATGCGTTCTTGGTATTTTGATAAGGATTGCATTAAATCTATAGATTGCTTTGAGTAGTATGGACATTTTAACAATATTTGTTCTCCCAATCCATGAGCAAAGAATATCTTTCTATTTGTTTTTGTCATCTTCAGTTTCTTTCATGAGTGTTTTCTAGTTTTCAGAGTATAGGTCTTTCACCTCCCTGGTTAAGTTTATTCCTAGGCATTTTATTATTTTTTTGCTGCAATTGTATATGGGATTGTTTTCTTAACTTCCCTTTTTGGTACTTCATTATTGTATAAAAATGAAATGGATTTCTGTATATTGATTTTGTATCTTGTGATCTTACCGAATTCATTTATCAGTTCTAGCAGTTTTTTTTGGTGGAGTCTTTAGGGTTTTCTATATATCGTATCATGTCATCGGCAAATAGTGAAAGTTTTACTCTTTCCGTAATCATTGTGAATTCCTTCTATTTCTTTTGTTGTCTGACTGCTGTGGCTAGGACTTCCAGTACTTTGTTGAATAAAATGGTGAGAGTGGACATCCCTGTCTCGTTCCTGACCTTGGGAGAAAAGTTCTGTTTTGCCTCATTGAGTATGATGTTAGTTGTAGCTTCTTAACATATGGCTTTTATTATGTTGAGGTATATTCTGTCTAAGCCTACTTTGTTGAGAGTTTTTATCATGAATGGATGTGGTACTTTGTCAAATGCTTTTTCTGCATCTATTGAAATGATCATCTGGTTTTTTATCCTTTCTCTTGTGATGTATCATGTTGTTTGATTTGCAAATATAGAACTACCCTTGCATCTCGGGAATAAATTCCACTTGATCATAGTGAATCATTTTTTAAATGGATTGTTGGATTCAGTTTGCTCATATTTTGTTGAGAATTTTCGCATCTATGTTCATCAGAGATATTGGCCTGTAATTCTCTCTTTTTTTTTTTTTTCAGTGTCTTTATCTGGTTTTGGTATCAGGGCAGTGTTGGCCTCATAGAATGAATTTGGAAGTGTTCCTTCCTCTTCTATTTTTTGGAATAGTTTGAGAAGAATAGGCATTAACTCTTCTTTAAATGTTCGGTAGAATTCATCTGTGAAACCATCTGGTCCTGCACTTTTGTTTGTTGGGAGTTTTTTGGTTACTGATTCAATTTCATCATTAGTAATTGATCTGCTAAAATTTTCTATTTCTTTCTGATTCAGTTCTAGAAATGTATCCATTTCTTCTAGTTTGTCCAATTTATTGGCATATAATTTTTCATAATGTTCTCTTATAATCCCTTGTATTTCTTTTTCATTTCTGATGCTGTTAATTTGAGACCTTTTTTATTTTTTTCGTGGAGTCTGGCTAAAGCTTTATCAATTTTGTTGATCTTTTCAAAGTCCCAGCTCCTGGTTTCATCGATCTGTCCTATTGTTTTTTGTTTTGTTTTTGCTTGTGTTTTTTTAGTTTCTGTTTCATTTATTTCTGCTGTAATCTTTATTATTTTATCTTACTTTTTTATGTAACTTTTTCCTGGGCTGTTATAAAGTCAGTGGCTGTGATGAATTTCATTCAGTATTCATTTGACTGCTGTTTGTGGATTACTTACTGTGTGACATTATTTATTGAGCCCCTCCTGTGTGCAGGGCACCATGCAAAACTCATGTTCTTCACTATTAGACTCTATTGTCCCCTACCTGAGCCAGTGTAGTTAGGTCCCAACCAGGAAGCCACACCATCTCTTGCTTAGGTTGCGGGCATTACTGGATATTGCCTTTAATGGATTCCTAGGTTTGCTGCTGTGTGCTACCTTTTTAATTAATCAGAGAAGTCAACCACAAGAACACCATCACCAATTCCCTGCAGATTCCTTGGGCCCTTTGGTTTGCTCACCCGGAATCCTGAGTAACAAATGGGAGCAGGGACTCTGGAATCCATCATCACAGGTGAGGAGTTGAGATATCACACACCAGGAGCTCGGGTTGCATATTTAAATACTAACAAGGCTTGCTCTGCAAATAGATTGAAGGGATTCCAAACCCCCGAGTGCCTAACTTGTTTTCCAAAATCAGGTGTGACCCGCCAGCCTATTATGAGCTTTTCCTGGGGAATGCTTGCAGGAGGAATTGAACTAGGGGACAGATGTCAGGTTAATTTCCCCCTTGGTTCAGAGAGGAGAGTTGGTGCCTGGGTCGGGGGCGGGCCAATGAAGTTAGTCTTTTTAGCCCCTAGAGGGTTGAAGGAGCTCTTTTCGAGAGGGCTGTTGAGTCCTGCGAGGCAGATTTCAGGGCGTTGCAGCAGATAAATGCAAATCCAGCCTATTTATGTGGCCTGGACCGCTGCTCATCCTCATGACACTCAGGGCCAAATATTGGAATGGAAACAGGTACTCCTGAGCCTGCAGAGAGGCTCTATGGCTGTACAAATGTGTGCTGAGGGGCATAACTGAACATTTGTACCAACATAAATTAGTGCTCATTCGTCTCTTTTGGTGCTCTTTCCAAACCAGTTCCTCTGTATTCATCCACTCGTTAATTCGTTCGGCAGGTTGTGTTGAACACCTCCCGTATGCACACACAGCCAGTACAGTTGTGAGCAGCACCATGCCTGGGGACTCTGTAGTCTGTTGGGGTAGAGCAGCCACCCAAATAAATCCTTGGGATATTTCCTGAGCACCTGCTAGATGGGGCTCGGGGGGAGGGAGACGTAGAAAGCTCTTCAAGTTCTAATCTCGCCCCTCAAGTAGCTCGCAGTCTGGTGTGAAAGTTAAGATATGCAATGACTGGGGTGCCTGGGTGGCTCAGTCGGTTAAGCGTCTGACTTCGGCTCAGGTCATGATCTCACGGTTCGTGAGTTCAAGCCCCGCGTCGGGCTCTGTGCTGACAGCTCGGAGCCTGGAGCCTGTTTCAGATTCTGTGTCTCCCTCTCTCTGACCCTCCCCCGTTCATGCTCTGTCTCTCTCTGTCTCAAAAATAAATAAACGTAAAAAAAAAAAAAAAAAAGATACGCAACGATGCCCAAGGTGTAGTAAATACTCTTTCCTCACCTCCCTATAATTCTTGATAGTTCATTTTGGCAAGAAGGTTTCCATCCCCTGGGTCTGTCTGTCGTAGGGCCAATTTGAGGACCAGGTAACTGAGAATCTGCTTTTAAAATAAAGATTCCTGGGGTGCCTTGGTGGCTCAGTTGGTTGGGTGACTGATTTCAGCTCAGGTCACGAACTCACGGTTTGTGAGTTCAAGCCCCACGTCGGGCTCTCTGGTGTCAACACAGAACCTGCTTGGGATTCTGTCTCTCCCTCTCTCTCTGCCCCTCCCCCACTGATGTTCTGTCACTCTCTCTCAAAGATAAACATTAAAATATTTTATAAAAAAAAAACAAAATAAATATTTCTGTGACACACCGCAGGCTCTCATACCAGATAAAATCTATGGGAATAGGTCCCTCGGAGACCACGGGTAAAAATATGGAGGGGCATGCTGAACTTATGTGCACGAATGCATATATATGCCTGTGTGTGTGTGTGTGTGTGTGTGTGTGTGTGTGTGTATCTGTGTGTGTGTTTGCGCGCGTGGCCACCGATAGGTGTGAGGAGTAGTCAGTAATACATTTGGCACCTTGCAATCTGGTGTGGCAACAAAGATAGCTTTAGAGACCCAACACTGCCCAGTCCAGCAAGGGGAAGCTAGAGTCCTGGGGCAAGTCAGTGTTGAAGGCAGATGGACTTGGTAGGAAGTTCAGGGTAGACTGGATGACATACGATGGCAGGTATGGTAACAACTAAATGTATTTGGAATTCATTGCATGCCAGGTGCTTTTGCATCATCGCCACCTTTGGTCCTCCTAGTCTCCGATGCAGAATGTATAGTTGTTATCTCCATTTACACAAGAGGAAACCAAGGCACAGAGAGGTGAAGCAAGTTGCTCTCAGTCACCCAGCTTGGAGATTGCAGAGCTGGGATCCTACTATGCTTCCAGTGCAAGTGAGAGAAAAGACTCAAGAGGCACACACCATAAATGTCAAAAACAAGCCAACCTGCCCTTTGGGGAGGACCTTCATCTCACTGGCAGGTGCCTCTCATGAGGGTGACCTGTGTCACGCTCTGGAACACTAAGAGTGTGGTTGATAGAAACCTCCGGGAAGAGGTTCAGGCGATGTTCTCCTGCCTGAGGCTCTAGAATGGTTCTCAGGCAAGGTTAAGAGAGGTCCAAGAAATACCTCTGTGAGCCACCTAGACCTTCTGAGTTGTCGTTGGTCACCTCGGTGTTGTCAACCTGCCCAGCTAAAGAAGACTTGGAATTGCCCCAACCCTTGCTGCCTTTCCAGTGGCTGGGATTTCTGGCTCCGTGTGTGGGCACGATGCACTTGCATCGTTCTAGTAATGTCCTGTCCGGTATCACCTGCCTCTCAGGGTCTGTATTTGCTTCATTTTTGCTGCTCTGGTTGCTCGGAATAAGCAGAGGACAACTGTGGATTGCGGTTTTGTTCCCGATAGCAGGCGTGAAAAAGAAGGTTCCTTGAAGGAAATCGCAGTATTGGATCCAAATGCTGAGGAGTGCTTTTAGAAGTGAAAAACCATGTTCCTCCTTGGATGGCCCGTGAGGCAGGCAGTGGCTGTGCCGTGTGGCCCCAGCAGCCCTGGCTTTTCAGGGCCGGCCTGGATCCACCATTTGTGGGTGGACCCAGGGCAGAGCCTTTGATGTATCTTTCCCACGAGAACCACGAGGGTCTGGAGCCAGGTAGTTCCGACACTCCTAGCTGAGAACAGGTGCAGGGCAGGGAGCACGCAGGGCCAGAGTGACAAGCCAGTGATACTCCCACGGTGGAGAAAGTTAAGAGTGCTTTGCAATCACAGAGAAGCAGAGTGCTAATAAGGTAATTAGCACCTTTTCTCCGATTAGCCGCCAGGGAATTCTCGAAAGAGATGAAACAGAGCTGTGAAAAGATCGTGGGCAACTGAGAAGTGAGAGAAAGCAAATAGCCTGTACTCTGTGCATAAAGGAATCAATATATGTTTTAAAAGTGGAGAATGGATCTCTCCCACTGCTGCCCCAGTGGCTTCCTTTCAGACCCTCACACTTGCCTCCCACCGCAGGACCTTTGTACACGATGCTCTTTCTTCTCCTCTGTGCCTACATCACTCCTACTCCAGCCTCCCTTCCTCGGGGGTATCACTGACCATCTAGACTGTTCAGTTTCCTTCAGTGTGGGTTCTTCAAGCACCCTAAAGCTTTCCTTCAAATTATGAATGTCAGTACTGATTTTACATTCATGTGACTATTTGATTAATGGTTGTCTCTCCCTTTGAGACCATAAGCTCTGTGGATACAGATTCCATGGCTGGTTTCTTTCTTTTTTTCTTTTTTTTTTTTTTTTCCACCACGGATCCCCACCCTTTGGCACAGTGCCTGGTACAGAGATGAACAAATAATGGAATTAATTAGCTAAAGACACAGTTGAGTGATCTTTGAAGTTGGTGAAGCTGTTGCTATTTGTCATTCCTATGAAGAAACTGAGGCTCTGAAGATCAGTGAGATAAAGTGACTTTCCCAAGACATGTACATGCCTTATAAACTGGCATTTGGACAGAACCCTTGAGAATCTGAGATTTTATTCCTCTTTGCTTTAAACACGGGCATCATGTTGCTTTTTGGCGAAAGTAGAAGTTTTAAATGTTTAGACGAAAACAAGCATACAACAACAGAAACAAAAACGAAAGACAGACGACAGTGGATTCTGTTCAAGCTCCATACTCCAGGATCAGCTACACGTGAAGAAGGTCTGCCTGTTGCTTTTAACTGGCCTGGTACAAACCTTGGTGTTCTGGGCAGCAGCTCAGAGGGGCTGGTTCCAGCCCCAGGAATAGTTTTGCATCTTAACCACCACTTTGAGCCAGAAAACCTTCTGAGGATGATGCAACGACTTCAGGAACGACGTGGAAACGGTGGTAGGAACCAACACCCAGTGGCTACCCGAGATTCGTGAGCATGATGCATAAGGTGCCGGAACTTTCTGCCCAAAGGCCATGCAGCCTGCTAGGCTTCCTGGCATAGGGAACCTGAGTTAAGTGTCTTCCTTGGTGCTGTGTGACTTGAGAACCTAATTCGCGTTGACACGCCCCGGGCAAGACTCCTCGCCTCATTCAAAACAAACCAGTCAACCAAAACAAAAGGAAAAATTGAATCAGACCCCTCTGTGTGCTGGGGATACAGTGATTAGTAAGACGAAGTAGAACAGATGAAATAAAACATCACACGTGGCGCCTGCCTGTCTGCAGTCAGTGTAAGTTCCATTGGGGGACAGATGCACACACACACACTCACGCACACTCACACACTCAGTCTCATGCACTCACTCAAAACAGCCTATAAGTAAATGTCAATTAACAGCCACATGACATGCTATGAAAATACAAGAAAGAGCCTTAGGAGGGAGGACGTTGACCTAACCAAGGAGGTCTGGAAAAGCATCTCTTAACAAGTGAGAATTTGGCAATGAAATAAAGGCTGAGTGAAAATGAGAAGGTGCCACCTGAAAGTGGGTTCGTCTCTTGGCAGAAGTGGGGCCAAAAGACACAACCAAGCCAGACCCTGGGATCAGGAAGTGGTTTGCGTGCAACAAATAGGGAGTCTACTGGGGATTTTTCCCCAAATGGTGCCCTCCCCCCCGAACAACAAAATTGGGCAAGTTTTAAGCTAAAGATGCATTCACATTCATGACGGGCTTGGCAAGGGAAGTCTAGAATTGGGGAACAAGTCATCCAGTAAGTTGACAGAGTCCAGGCCATGATGGATCAAAGTCCCAGTGATCTGGAGGGTCGAAATCCTGGGGTCCGGGTGGATCAAAGTCCTGGGGGCCAGCAAGAATTGGCATCATCAGTTCTCTGGCTTCGTTTGGTCCAGTGTTTGCCCAAAGAGGGTTAAATCCTGCAAAAAAAAAAAAAAAAAAAAAAATGACTGCAAAATGTGTGTTGGGTCAATCTTTACTTTTGAAACAGCATCGCAAGTTTTATCACTGATTTATTGTCTCTGATATGGTGAGGGCATTTGCTGGCTTGGTAGTCCTGTTTGTTTTTACATTTTTCTGTTCCCTTAAAACCATTAATTCCTGAGGTCCATTTTTCTGCAATTGTAACATATCCCAGGAAATTCCGCAAGAAATGTGCTCAGGCAAGTAGTGCCAGTCAGGCATCAATCACAAAATGTCTGGAGGTCTATAACGACTTCTGTTATGTTAAGAAAACTGTGTCTCCTCTTTCTTTCTCCGGAAACCCCTGACCCTATCTGCTTACAGAGGGAGCTTTCCAAGGGAAATGGAACAGCATGAGCACGAGGGGATGAGGGGTCATCACTGTAGTGCGAGAGGAGAAAGCAAGGCAGCATGTGGTCTGGGACGAGCCTACAAGGTGACAGGACTCGGACCCTGCTGGCACCTACAGGCCACACTGTAGAGCATTTTGACAGTGAGCGGTCAGTGCCAGAGTGGAGGTAAACTCATGGGGCCAGGAGGGTGAAATTCTCTCCTGATTCAGGCAGTTGGCTGTAGGGATTTGAGTGTCCATAGGATCGACACCAAATCCTTCCCCCAGCCCAACCAGACAGCCTGCGGGATAAGGATCTCATGATCCCAGGTGAGGGAAACCACATCCCTCCCCACACTCCCGCATGGGAGTGTCGGGAAGGTAGTGTCCCTTAGAGGCAGAAGGCTCATTAAAACCCCAACTCTTTTTTCGTCCCTGTGGTATCTCTGCTTTTCTGATTCGTGGGCTGAAAGCTTCGCCTGGCCAGGGATGAGCAAAACGAAGACAGTTGAGCTCTAATATCAGAACCGTCCAAACTCAGTCTCACATGAGTTTCAGGAAAGGAGACGCCTTTGTGAGCTGTGAATGAGCCGAGTGTCGGACGGACCCTCGGTGTTCTGTCTGTCTGTCCTGTTCAGACGAGGAGGTGCTGGCAGCCATCAAGGAGACAGCCCCAGAAAGGTGATGTGGTGTGTGCGAGCTGGAACAAGCCGCCGCCTCTGCCCCCGAGGATGTCTGAGAAGTGGTCCCCCTCTGCAGACCTTCCTCGTGCTCTTGGGAGCAGATCCCAGCTAGGTTGTCTGTTTGCCCTGCGAAGAAAGAGGGATGTCCAGAGCGAAGAGCTAAGGAAGGCCGCTCCTTCAGCATCGAAGGTATATTGTGAGTGTACATTTCGGAATTAAAGAGAATCATTTGGCGTCCTTCTGCATGGAGGAAGCTACTTTCGGACTTTTTCTGTGTTTTCTTGCATACGTTGCTTTGCCCAGCACAACAGGAAGGATGTGGAGGACCTGGCGAACAGGAAGAGAGAACAAGGGGTGGGACAGCCGCCTGGCCCCCGTTTGAACTCCATGATCGAGAGGGCTTCTTCTGTCTCAGAATATCTTCATGTTTGACAAGAAGCATGGTGCACGGTTCAGTTGGGAGCTGTGGGGGTTTCTTCCATGGTCTCCTTCCGTTCTTGTGTCTCCTTCCCTCCTGTGGGTCACTCTGAGGCCTGGCTTCTGTCCTCTCCACTCACGCTCCAGTGAGCCTCTCCCTGCCCCGTGCAGCAGTACCTTCCAGTCTCTGTGCTCCCGGACCCTCGAGACACCTGTCACCCTCTCTCAAACTCATGAACCATGAGATCATGACCTGAGCTGAAATCAAGAGTCAGACACTTAACCTACTGAGCCACCCAGGCACCCCCCCCCACCCCAGCCTTGGACCCTCTTGGCCCCCTGGCTCACTCCCTCACCGAGCCACCACTCTATGCCTGGCATGGTGCCAGGTGGCAGGGGTGCAACCATGAGGCAGGGAGCAAGGTGTGTCACCTGTTCTCCACGTTTCTAAGTGACATTGCCATTCACCCAGCCGGCCTCCTCGAATCCCCCTCTCCTCCACACCCCAGAACCCCCTGCCAGTCCCCTCACTTGGTTGCCAAAGCCAGTGGATGTCACCTGCTTAGGACCCCCGGACTCCTTCTCCTCTGCTTTGTCCCCATCACCACTACCCAAGTTCAGGTGTCTCTCCCTGTCCTGAGATTGCTTCGGTGGCCTTTCCGCATGCCCTTCCTGTCTCTGTTATTTCGTCCTCAAGCCAGAGCTGTCCTTTCAGACAACAGAAATCTGGTCCCGTCACATCTCTGCTTAAAATTCTGTAAGGATTCTTCTCATCAACCCCAGAAAACCTTAGCTCCTTATCTTCTTTTTCTGCTCCCTTTCTGTGTCTCTCCTCCCCCACCCCTGCCTCCATACTTCTGTCACCTCCCTCCTTCCTTGTTTTCTTCTTCTCTCCTTCTTTATTTTTCTTCTTTCTCTCTCCTTCCCCCACTTTCTCCTTAGCTGACTCCCCCCCCCATCTCCTTCCAGCAAGGATTTGAACATCTTCAACTCAGTGCCAAAATATTATCTACTAAGTTCCCTTATATGACAGACTCGACTACAAATACCTTGGATACATCAACGAGCAAATGATCAGACAAGATATTCCTGACCTCATAGAGCTTATATTCTACCAGGGACAACCAGACAGGAAACAGTAAACATGGTAAGAAAGCCATAGGAGTTATATGGAACATGAAGGTGTTAAGTGTTTGAAACCAGATCCTATGGTGCTCTATATCTGAGCCAGAAGCACGAGCCTCCCCTTGGGCCCACCTCCCCCCTTGCCCCCCAGCCTCATGCTTCCCCTACTCCAGGCATTTTTGCTTACGTTTCTTTGGCCCCAAGCTGCTTGCTGTTCTCTATGCACGCCATATGCTTTATACTTCTGCAGTTTGCACACTGTCCCCTTTGCATGGACACTCTCTATGGGGCTCTCTGGCCTGTGCCCAGTTGCCTTCCATTTGGAAACAGTGAAGGGGTCACCTGCTCTGGACCCTTATGCCCCCTCTCGCTGGGTCAGGTGGACTCCCTCTTTCTGGATCCACCCCTGGTTCCCTGTTCATTTCCGGGTCTTGGCTGTCAGCCCTTCTGGACTGTGGGCCCCCTGAGGGTGGGCCGAGCTCTGTGGCTTTGTCACCGAGTGAGTCTAGAAGGCCAGCGAGCTTCCCTCCCCTATCTCTGGTCTCGATTTTCTCATGTATAAAGCGGGAAGAAAGACAGCCATCCACGGGTTTCTCATGGTTGCCACAGGGTTGCAGCAAATACCGAATACCTGAGGGTGACGTGTTGGGGTGCTCCCTGCCTCAGAGACTCTGAAGAAGGGGTCCCTGCCATGCCCAACGACTCTGGAGACGACGAACCAGCCTGAGCCTGCAGAGCTCCGCAGCCGACCGGGTCCTGGCCCAACGCCAGCCCTGAGTGTGGCCGGAACTGGAGCCCCCGGGGCTGAGCAGGAACACAAATGGGCCGTCATCGATTGTGTTTTCTTCCTTTCAAACAGTCATTTGGAACCCTTTCCAGAGGCTGCACGTCACTTTGAATCCACATCGAATTGACATTCAATTTTCCCTTTTATGCCAGTTCTTAGGAAAACACTCAAACCGTCAATTTTTCTGTTAAAACCTCTCTCTTCCCACTCCCTGTTTACCATTTCCTAATGCCTTTTGAGCTCGGGGTTCAATGTGATGGTGAACTCAGGTCACAATGAGTCCATCCTCTTTTTCTGAGTTTCCAGCGGGTCCTGCTTCCTACTCGTTGGGGGAAACAAACGGACGTAGCCTTTGGATGCATGCGTGTGTGCACAGAGCACAAGCGGTCGCATGAGAATGGAGTGTCGTTCTATTCGAGGGGCCAGTGGCATCCCTGTTTGGTCTCCTGGTCTTCAAGAGTATGAGAGATGAGCAAGCTTGATGCTCTTAAAATTCCTGGGTCTGTGTGTGTTACGGGAAGCTCCACGTGCTGTTAGCTTTGTGGGGGAAGCGATTAGCACG
Organism: Panthera onca; assembly: GCF_046562875.1. Lineage (NCBI taxonomy): Eukaryota > Metazoa > Chordata > Mammalia > Carnivora > Felidae > Panthera > Panthera onca. The sequence continues at coordinate 33,644,330 of NC_138354.1, forward strand.
CAGAATGTTATGTCCTAGTGGAATGGGGCCGATGAGAGGTGGCTAAATCTCTTGGTGTTGGTCTGGGGCTCGTTCTGCTATCTGGAAACATCCCTTTTAGAGGAAGAAGACAATGAAGGATGATCTTCGGGTGGTATTTGAATATATGTAACAGGATCCCCTCCCACCCCCCCCACCCGCCCCATTTAACCTAGCAAGCAGGTTAAAATTCATAAAGAGGAGGGGTGCCATTGCTTGGTGGTGGGGAGCGAATGCTTTGGGATCGAACAAAATCGAAATTCATGCCCTCGGACGTGGACACTGTCTCCTGCATGTGTTTGCACCAATGGTTAAATGAGACGCCGTGGGGAAGGCGAGCGCTCTGCAATCAACAATCTGGAGACAGCAGCCAGTGTGGGTCAGGCACGATGCTGACAGGCTGTGCGCAGGGCTCATCTCATCCACGAGGCGGGTAGGTGGCGGTTGCTTTTCCTGTCTCTCGGCGGAGGAAACGGAGGCTTAACGCTGTTGAGTCAGTTTCTCAAGGCCACAGAGCTGCTATGTGGGAGAGCAGAGGTTTGAACTCAGCTCTGTCTCATCGCCAGATCAGTGTGCCTGCCACCACACCGAGTCCCTTCCTGTGACTGCGGGGTCTGCGCTCTCTTGCAAAGCAGTTACAGCCCCCCTGTTACAGCGTGTGAAAGAACGGGAAGGGCCATGCCTGCGCGGTGGCCCCGTCCAGAGAAGGTTGTTGTCATAGCCCACTAAGTTGTAGGCTCCGCGGGGTCGGGGGTGACTGATGACCGCAAGGCTGCTCGGGGACTTAGGGTCCCTGGGGAACAGAGAGGTGGGTGGCAGTGTGCTCTCTGAAAGGACCCCCCGCCCCCAGGAGCTTCTTCCTTCCACCTGGTCCAGTGCCTCAGGCCACCATGAGGTCCAAGGGCTCCTCAAGGGCCCCCTTCACTCCAGGGAGGAACCTGGGAGAAGCCTCTCTAGCTTCAGCTTCAGGCTCTGCTTGCTTGCTTCATGGATTTTTTTTTTTTATTACAGTAAAACCCATATAATGTAAGGTTTACCGTGCAATCCTGTTAAAGTGTACAACTCGGTGGCATTAAGTACACGGCCCGTGTGATGCAACCACCGTCCTATTTCCGGAACTTTTTCATTGCCCCCAAAGGAAACCCAGGGCCCGTTGGCCACGTTTCTCATTTCTGTCTCCGTCCCGGCCCCGGGCAGGCTGCGCGTCCCGCCTCTGCGGTTCGCCTGTTCCGGTCGCGTCGCGCACATGGCGTCACGCGTTTTGCGTCTGGCTTCCTGTGCCGAGGAGAGGTAGCGAGAGGGGCTTGGAAGTGAGGTGTGGACTGGGGAGGGGAGCGAGATGCCCTGTGCTCACGAGAGCCCTGAGCAGTGTGGACGTCGGATCTGTTCCCTGGGTGTGGAGGGGCGGGGCCACCGTTCTGTCCGAACCTGTTGGAGTCCCGAGCTCTGGACAGCAAGTGGCAGGAGTGGAGACACTGAGGGATACGAGCCCAGCCTCCCCCGAAGTTGTGCATTTGTTTCCCGCGTTCAGATTGTCAGAGCTCGGGCAGGAGAGGATTCCTGAGATCCGCCTCCGGCTCCTTCGGCTTACGCCCGCGTTCGCGCCACACGCAGGCGGCCACACGTCCCCGGCTCCATCCGCGCCCCTAACTCAGCCGCTGCTTCTCTCACTCCTTCCTTCACTCTGTCATTCATTCATTCATGCCTCCGCTTACTCATACCTTCCGCTAACGCGCTCCGAGCTCCACCAGATACACGGAGCCGGGCTGGGTGCTGTTGCTGCGGAGATGAATTAGCATGAATCTAGTTGCGTGGAGACAGATTCTTAAATAGACACTCGGAATACCTGCTGACGACGAGATCGACGGTAGAGGCCTGGACAGCGTGTTCCGCGAGCGCCGTGGGGGTGGAGGGGGGGGAGAGGACAAAAGAGAAGGCGGCCGCTCCACGTGCGGTGGGTGAGCTGGCTCGTTTGTCTGCACTCCGTGGTTCACGGGGCTCTTGCCTGTCGCCGAGTCCTGGGTACCCAGCACCCCTCCAGGTAACCAGAGTCCCACTAGGTCCATTTTACAGATGAAAACGTGGAGGTGCGGAGAGACTCGGCGACTGGCTCCAGCCTGCAGCCGGGCCAGAGAGCAGGAGAGAGGGTGGCTGTGCCCCGTGCAGTCCTTGGTCGCACGGCACACAGGCACGGACACCATCTGGGTGGCGGCCACCACTCCCCTGGTTCCTGGGTGGCTCCAGCTCTCTCCCGGGAGTGGGGACGGTTCACCCTGGGGAAGCCCCTCTTCCTTGCCTTCCCCACAGTACATTCTGACTCACGGGCCCCCACCGCCCCAAAGCCCTTTGTCAGGTGAGATACAGGGACTGACAGGCTGTGACACGTGGCTGTCTCAGCCGGGGAGGCTGGATGGAAAGATCCCTGTAGCACCACTCCTCCAAGCTCGGTCCGTGGACCGGCATCTTCATTGCCACCGTGTGCTGAATCTGAATCTGCATCTGCCGTGGAGCAAGATCCCCCAGGGATTCCTGGGCTCGTTAAAATAAGTAAGGACCTCTCGATAAGCCTCAACTTCCTCACCTGTAAAATGGGAACCGAAACACTTCTCCCGAAAGGTCACTTTGCAGATTAAACGGCTGCAAAGCTCTCTGCTTAGCTGGCGAGCCATCCTGGTTTGCCCAGCCCTGCGGGGCTTGGGGGTGCTAGGCTCTCAGCGTGAGCCCCGGACGACTTGTCCACCTGCTGTCAGCTCGGTGCCCGGCACACAGTCAGAGCGGCTGCGGAGTTGTGTGTCCTTACTGGGACATTTAGGAAACACGTGGGGAGGAGCCACAGGAGGGCTCTTTGTGTTTGCATTAATGCTGCGCTGGCGGGTGGTAGTGTTGTGGGTTTCCTTGTCGCCAGCCCGGTTGATTCTTTCGCGAGGACAACAACCCCCGTAATCCGAGCTCTTATGAATCAAGCTCTTGATGTGCGAGAGCCACACATGCATTATCTCAATCACAAGCTCCTTCAAGTAGGGAACAAATTCCCTTCACTTCAAGAACGAGAAAATGGAGCCTCGCAGGTACCCCATATCTTGCCCAGGCCTCTGACGTCAGTAAGAGGAAGGGGCCAAGGCTGAGCCCTCTGTGCCTTCCGTCGCACCAACAGACAGACCCCCAAAGGGAGAGGTAATTACCTGCCGAGGTTCAGCTTTCAGAGCTCTTCGTAGACATTTGTTAGAGAACCAGGGGCATTTTGAAGACATTTGTACTCTAATGTTTACAGCCGGGGCCCGCCCCTCACAAGGGTTATGGGAAAGCCTGAAATTCTCCTTTTTCCACAAACAAAGCTGCCCCCTTCAGTCTGGCAGTGGCCCTCTGAGTGTGACAGCCAGAGACGAAAGCTTAACAAACAGGACCTGTTTGTGTTTTCTCCTTGCTGCAACAGCATAACGACAAGCGATTATTGTTGGTGGCAACTTGTCCTGTCTTTGGTCTGGGTCATGGCAGCGGTGGCTGTCAGAGTCCCCGAGCGGGAGCCAGTCTCGGTGACATATTAAAGGAAAAACAGAAACAAAGGAAGGATGAAGGGCTCATGCAGGGAGGAGGGAGCTGTGTGGGGAGAGGCAGCTGATCCTGGGGAAAAAGTGCAGGTCAGAGATAGGAAGGGTGACAAGCGGAAGGACAGCGTAGTTTTGTAATCCAAGCTCAGAATGAACGCCGTTACTCTCCGCCTTTTTTCCTAGCCAACGTGGTCAGGAATCATTGCTTGCCAGTGACAGAAAAGCTCATTCAAACGGGCTTAAGCAAAATGAGGTGATTATTTGGGACATGCAGTGACAACGAGGGTGCGATGGCTTCAGGTATGACCGGAACAAGATGCTCACCAAGCGTATCAGGACTTGGTAACTCTGTCTTTCCGATTTGCCTTTGGTGCTCAAGATGGTGCATGGTGGCCAATGGCTGCCAGAAATCCTGGCTGAGCATCCTTCCAGGTTCAAGTTTAACAATACGAGAAACTGTCTTTGCCCAGTCACTTTTTCCAGAAATCCCAAGAGTCACTCTGATTGGACCTGTTAGGACACATTCCTACCCCTGAACTGATGGCTGACACTGTGGGGTTTGGATGAGCCAGTGGGTTTGGCTGACGGCTCTCTGTGGAAATTCACTATTACCAGGAAGGGAAGAGAGGGGATGCTTGGTGGTTGGAATAACAGGTGCCCGTCACGTGTCTCAGAGAGGGTTGTGCTTCTCTAAGAAAACAAACCTGAAAGAAATGGCTTCTGATGCATAGAGCAAGGCCGGTAGCTCAGTCACGGTTGGGACTGGGAAAAAAAGAAAAAAAGATGCCCCATACTTGGGTTTATCGGCAGCTCAGAGACCTGACTCAGTGCTCATTGGTCTCTGGTCAGGTAGAATCTCCCTGTAGCTTTCTACGTGAGAGTGGCTGGACCCAGCCTCAGACAATCCATCATCACGAATGACCCGGTTTAGGAGCCTTGAGTCAGACACTCACCCGCAGGTTGACAGAGCACCAGGTGAAGCCAGTTTGGGCTTTTGGTGTGTCCTTGCACAGAAATAAGAGCCTCGGTCTCAGCAGGTGTCTCTTCTTGGCCAGGCTGCTAACGATCTAGAAAGCAGGGCTGGGTCCCAGAGCAGCAATCATCGTGTGGTTCTGAAGCACGTAGAGGGCGTTGGGCTGCCCCCAACTAGTTGCAGTGGGACTCAAGGAATGCATCTCCCCATGCGTTTGTGTATTCTCTGTGTATTCTCTCCTCGGGCATCGCATCACTTGCTAGAGGAGGAGCCTGGGTCTGGATGACGGACTGGGACTGGGTCTGGAATGCCCAGGCAGACATGGGAGTTCTAGGCACACCATTGGACGTTAGGGTACCAGTTGACTCAACAGTAGATCGTTATGTGCAAACAGTTCTGTGCCTCACTGACCATCCATGTAGGCTCCTCTCTTGGCACAGATCAGAATGACAAAGGAAAGAATTGGGCTGCCTCACATGAAACCCCCACACCCCCAGGTCGTCTCCCAGCTTACCTGCCAGAAGATACTCCTTGGTGCATTTAGTAGATGAATTGTTTGGAGTGAGACTGACCTGGGAATTAAATCAGACCCCTTACCATGATCTTCGGGACACGTGCTGTGTGATATGGTCTCTGCCTTCTGCCCTCATTCATCTCTCACCTTTCTCTCTCTCTGCCTCGCTCATTAAACTATAGCTGTTTTGATCTTCCTTCTGTTCCCTGAACTTGCCAAACCCTTTCCTACCACATGCCGCTCCTTCTTCTCAGATGGCTTTCCTTACCCCGCCCTGGCCCTCAGCTTTGCCTGGCTGACTCCTGCTTCACATTCTTTTGATCGGCTCCAGCGCGGCGGACCGGCAGATCTAAAGTGGTGTTCCTCTCCACTCCTGAACTGTTACATCATCTGAGTTCCTTGAAGTTATTCTGTGTGTCGATGTCATTCTTTCTCTTCTGTCTGTTCCCTTGAGAATGCAAACTTCGTAAAAGCAGGGACCTTCACTTTTGGTAGCCTCTTTCCCTAGATTCCCTCGCCTGGAACAACGCCTGGCACGTAGCTGGAGTTTGTTAAATCTGTTGAATGGATGAAAAGCAATCAATAGATGAATGTTTCTGGAGCAGTGGGTTGCTCAAATACATAAAGCACTAGTCTCTCTCTTTCTACCCACGGGCAGCCTTGCAGATGCAGAATGATGCTTCCAGTTTTTTCCCCAAAGTAGCGGCCCAGTGCCCTGAGGGTGTTAAGAGGGACTCGGAAGGACATTGTGCCCTGCCCTTAAAAATTCTAGTGTGAGGAGCCGGGCGAGATGCGTGCCTCCCAGTAACTAGGCAACCACCCACCAGTCAGGGCTGAGGAGTGACGTGTAAAGGCAGAGATGCTGGAAATTCACAAGTGGGAGTGCTAAGGACTCCATGATGGACGTGGGAGTCGTGGCTTGGTGGTCAAGGCCGGCATCTTCACCACAGTCATGGCCAACTCAGCCTGACCAAGCCCTTCCTATATGCCAAGGGCTTTATGTACATCACCTCACAAAATATGTGCAGCAGCCCTTCGGGGTGGTGACCGTTACCGTCATTTTCCATTTCTTGGATGGGGAAACAGAGGCTTGGGTGAAGGAACTTTCTTGCATCAAGAAGCTGTTCCTGGGGCACCTGGGTGGCTCAGTCGGTTGAGCGTCCGACTTCAGCTCAGGTCACGATCTCGCGGTCTGTGAGTTCGAGCCCCACGTCGGGCTCTGTGCTGATGGCTCAGAGCCTGGAGCCTGCTTCCAATTCTGTGTCTCCCTCTCTCTCTGCCCCTCCCCCACTCATGCTCTGGCTCTCTCTGTCTCTCAAAAATGAATAAATGTTAAAAAAAATTTTTTTAAAAAGAAGCTGATCCTGCTCAGGCTGTCCGCAAAGCCCCTGTTCCTCCTACACACCCCCTGTTCCTTGTGGTTTCTCTGTGTAGAAAACGTTTCCCCCTTGAGGGCATCATGACACAGTAAAGATGGCTCTGAATTAGAAGGTGAGAGACCCTGGGTCTGTTCCTGAGATCCCACTGATTTATGTGAAACTTGAAGCAAGTCATTAAGATTTTAAAGCCTGTTTCCTCCCCTAGAAGATAGAGGAAGTGGACTTAGAGGTACCAAGTCTTGCTGAACATAAGCATATTCTGGAGAAAATACGTATTTTAGACAACGATTCTGATCCAGTGGGGGTGGCCCGGAGCCCAGAGATCTGAGGGCCTGAGAAATTCCCCAAGGGAGCATAGCTACAAGGTTGGATACCAGACTGAGATTAATGTCTTCAACCCTGCCTGCACATTACATTCACCCAGGGAATTAAAAAATCCCAGACCCTATCCCAGACCCTATCCCAGACCCTATCCCAGACCAAGTCAGTTGGCATCTTTAGGTGTGGGGCTGGTGGGGGTGGGAGAGCACTAGTTTTGAGATGTGGCTCGTGTGCCTGAGAAGCCATAGTTAATTTTATTCAGTTCTTGTAAAGTAAGGCTGAATACTCACCTGCAGCCTGTAGGTGCTATACTGGAAGCCCAGGCTAGGAAGAGGTTGAAGACTTGGTCATTCTAGGAGGGTCCATTCCTTCCTCCATCCCTAACCATAGAGCTCATCTTAGAATTTATCTTATGTGTTCCTCATTTCCTGCAGCCCAGTGTGAGAGCTTAGTGCACAGACTCTGAGTTAAGATTGGAGTGTCTGTCCTGGTCTTCAACCCAGAGCCCAGCAGCCACCCTAGTTGGGAACCCACCAGTCACCAGACACTTGAGATTCAACTTCTCATTTGAAGAGAGAAGGAGAGAACAGAGAACGGTGGTGTTAGGTCATTTTAGAAGAATCATGGTGGATTGGCTTCTGGGAGAAGCAAAATGGGGACAGAATGGAAATGATGAAATGGTGCAATGAGCACAGGTTGCTGATAGAGGAGTTCTGTGTTGGGGGGTGATGGGGCGAATGTGCTTTTGGGAAATGATAGCCAGAGGGAGGAAGATTTCCTTTGGTTTTCCTTCCGACCACACATTCGTTATCTTCATTAGCTCACTCAGCGATTCGTCTTGTCACGTGCTTGTAGGGTACCTGACCTCACTCGGGGTACTCCGATGGATGCTAAGCCCCAGACCTTGAGTCCAAACTGTGATGGGGCTGTGTGTGTTTTTATTTTATCCTGAAGGTTGTGAGAGCTGCTGAAAAAAATTTAAGCAGGAGGACATCATGCTCCAGTTTGAACTTTATAAAAAGTAACCAGAGCAGCAGTGTGGAAGGTAGGTGGGAGAGGGACAGGACTGGGATAGGGACTCCACACAGGAGGTTCTTGCTGTTGTTTGAGAGCGAACCACCGTGAGACTGGAACATGAGCACGTGTAATAGGGAGAGGAAAAAGAAATAAACCTTTGGGGTGATAAAGAAATAATGGATGCCTCTAGCTTCAGTGGTGGTTACCTGTTGTACTAAATGTGGGAAGAGATCCCTCCTATCCTGAAAGGAAAAAAAATGAGGGATAAAACACAAATCATGAAACAGTTCAATAAGTAGAGGTTGCTTGGAATGAAATTTTGTTTTTGTGAATCCTGAAGCTGTGTGCTCTGGGAAATGATACCCGGGTATGGTTTCCTCTCTTAGCCCCAGTCTTCTGCACCAACTGATTGCCAGTTGATGTGAGATCATTGGCAATGGTTTTCCATTTCTGGGGCATTTTCTTTTCTAGTTGGATGCCTCAAAAATGATTAAGTGGTGGTTATTTACACCCCCACACACACACACATACACTCTTCTGTTTCCTATTCTGCACACCTGAAATCAGGGTGTCCTAGAAGTTAAGCATCCAAGTTCTGCATTCAGACTGCCTGGTCTTGAATCCTGGCCCTGCCATGTACCAGCTGTATGAGTTTAGGCAAGTTACTTTCTCTCAACCTGAGTTTTAAAAATCTGTACTACAGGGATAATATTAAGACGTTTTACGACATGCTACGTTGTCCTACATATTGCATATGCCCAGTAAAGGTTAGCTGTGATGTTGGCCATGATGACAGTAATTCAGGTAAGGAGGAGAGGGAGATGGATAGATGATGTGATGATGGATGATGATGGTGGTGATGGTGGATTATGATGATGGTAGATGATGATGATGGTGATGATAGATGGTGGTGGTGGTGATGGAAGAGGAAGAGGAAGAGGAGAATGGCTGATGATGGGATAGAGATCCTCCAGTGGGACAGAGCTTATATGTATGTGAGAGTGCTACTCTTCTGAATCCTCAGGCTTATCACGTCTGGTGCCTTTACAGAAATAAAATATATTTAAAAGCTCAGTCCATACACAGTAAGAGTGGCAGGAAACACATCAAGGCTCACCAGGACAGTCCTCTACCAAGAGAAAGAAAATCCCCAAGGTGTCCCTCTCAATGTTTGCTGGGTCACCTACATCATTATATTTTGTTTGTTTTGGTACCCAAAGGAAAATAAGCTATGGAAATGTGTGCAGCGTTGACAACAGGTGACCAATTCTCTCATGCCTCCTAGGAATGAACTTCCTGCTCATTTATTTCCTCTCCAAATATATATTGAGCCCCTGCTATGTGTCAAACATTGTTCTAGGCTTTGACGATACTAACTTGGATACTATTCATGCTGCCATTGAGATGAGACCAAGGAAAACAAACCATTGGAGTTTATATACTCAGATCACAGAAATTCAGTGTCATTTGGACTGGCATGGGGCAGAAGCAGTGTTTTTTTTTGTTTTTTGTTTTTTTGTAACTCTTAGGTGATTTTCCTATGCAGCCAGGAGTGAGAGCCACTGGTGTGTGTAAGAGAACTTTGAATGACATCTTGCAGTAACAAAGCTGTTGTCAGCATGGCGCCATGTGGATTTGAGGGAAGTCACTTAACCTCTCTTCCTGTGTCTTAATGAGAAACGCCATCCATGAGGGTTATAACCACTTACAATACCTCATCCCTTGGGTCGTTAGAATCGAACAGCCTTTGTGAGTGGGTAACTGAAATGAAAGTTGGTGTTAGACTCCTATTAAACATCATGCCTTGATACCCACGGTAGTCAGGTCTTCCCCTGAGCACTCAGCAAGCTCTGGAACATTATAGAACATTAGATCAGGAACTCTCATCTACCACACCCCCTGCCTCCCTCGCTCTGTGTTTAAAACAGTTTGTTCTGTCTTCAGCAGAGCAGTGAGCCCGGGGAGAGAACTGCTTTCGCTTCAGAACCAAAGTGGGTGTCTGAAATCTGTTCCTCTCCCCCGGCTGCACACTGCCGAGGAAGCCGGTGCCAGAGGTGGTCAGAGACGGATCTGTAGAATCCGAAAAGGACAGGCTGAGTGATGGCAGGAGGTGGTAGGAGCAGGAGAGACAGCCTCTGCCGTTCAGGTAGGCAGCGGGAAGAACGTTCAGGGCCTTGAAAAAGAGGGCAGCATTTGGCCTATCAGATGCCAGGCCCTGGGAGTGTGGCCAAATTCCTCCATCACCTCCTGCCAATCCATAAAAATACCTTTGAAAAATCCAGAGCGAAACGTGAGCCTCTTCAGTGTCTCGCTGTGCAGTTCTATCTGGCAAATAACTTCTCGCTTACATTCCTCCAAAAGGTATAGAGTGCCTTTGGTCCATAATGCGTTCCGGAGTTTCAGATGCCAGTGGAAACCACAGTGGTGTAGGGTGACTGTGGGAGGTCTATGAAGGACATGAGTGATGGTTTCTCTCCAAAGCATGATTCATCACCGTGAGGAAAGACAGTTCCTTCTCTTCATGCAGCCTCCTTGGGCTCAGAATGAGTGGGCTGGTTTGCGGAGGGGAGGGGCAATGTGAAACGAGCATGTCAGTAGATCCGGACATACCAGTTTCTGAAATAGGATCAGGTCCCCTTAGGTCTCTGGCACAGTCCATGTTGTCTAGAGCACTGAGGACGATGGAGAGGAGTCCCCAGCCTATTGGGGGCAGCCATAGATGAGTCTGTCAGCCTGCCAGTTCAGCCCTTTTTCATTCTTCATGGCAGCCCCCAACCCCACCCTGGGACGGTGCTTATTATACCCACTTTATAGGCAAAGAAACTCGGATGCAGAAAGTTTCAGAATCTACCCACGGTCACACGGTTGGTTAACACAGAGCTGAGACTTGAATTCAAGTCCAGCAAACCCAAGGGGCCCATACTATTTCAGCTATAGAGTTTGACTGTTGTGCATAAAGGGGTAGGCTGGAGGGTCTATACTTAATGTGATGAAGGGTCTAGGGGAGCCATTGATGACCATAGAGGAGACAAGTGGCACGATTAAAGCAGCGTTTAGGAATTTCAATCAGGCAGTCATGAATGCGGTGAATTGTTGGGATGTCCACGTCCAGAGTGGGAAGTGGGTAGCATAAGCCCCTGATGTGAAATACCAAGAGTCCTGACCCACGGGGAGAATAACAGTGACATCTATTTGTTGAGCACTTGACATGTGATGGCTATTGCGCTGGAAGCTTTTATACAAGGAGGTCATTTAATCCTTGTAGCTCAATGGGGAAGTGCTATTGTCACCAACAGTGTGGTGCAGGGGTGAAAAGCTGGCACCCAAAGCAGGCAAGCCTGATTCAATGCCTGTATGACCCTGCAGTACTCCCTCTACTTCTGAGTCTTTCTTCATTTGTATGATGGGCATAATACCATTACCAGTTTAGGAAGGTGATTGGGGCTAGGATTAAATGAGATACTACATTGAAAGTGTTGAGCCACGTGACTCTCATAGGCTAAGTCCTTCTGGCACGTTAAGTGGTATAATTATTGGCATTGCCACACCCATTATACAGATGTGGAAACTGAGGCTTGGAAAGGTGAAGTGATTTTTCCCAAGGTTACAATTAGAATTGGTGCCTGGACAGCGTGACCCCGGAAGTTAGACTGTTTTCCGTCCTGGGGTGAAGACGTTAATGGGGATCAGAAGAGGGTAACAGGAGAGATTCAGCTTGGACTAAAGCACCACAGGACCGGGGACCGGGGATGCCACAGGCAAAGGAGCCCGCACGTATCTTTACACAGATGGCTATGCCAGGCGAGCCCCCGGCTAATGGACTGCTGTCCTATAATCTCTCTCTTTCATGAAGTTCACAAGGCAGCCATACCCTCCTCTTTACATGGAGAGCCAGATACGGCTGCATTTGCTCACAGCGCATGGAGCAGGGGTGCTGGTGCAACCCCAGCACCACCGGCCCCCCATCTAGCAGGTTCGATCTCCACCTCTCCATCAGTACCGGTTATCCCTAGGGAGTGTGTGTGTGTACATACGGATCGTCTCAGAGATCCTTTTTACTGGGTTTCAGCCATGCTCTTAGCATATGCCCTCCTGAGATCTTTCTCCATTCCTCGTGTGCTCACAGGAAGGTGCCGATCTCACTGCCTTGTGCAGTCATAGTGTAACCCTGCTGACCAGTGTCCTTGGAGCATCTTGGTTCCATGGGAATTATTACATACCCTTTGTAATTAAGTATGGGACTCCCCAGTCCCCTCCCAGGAAACACTTGGCAGTGCTAAGTTTGGTGGCTATAACTGCCTTGGGACTTCGCTTCTGTGTCTTCTTTTGGTTCTTTATGTTGTCGCTGTCTTTGGTATTTAATGAGGTTCCCTGGACAGCTGTTGAGCCTTGTAGGACTTCTCGATTCCTCTTCTGATCAATGAAGGTCACCCTCCACTAATTTCAGACATTGGATGGAGGAGTAGTAGGTTGGTGATGTTGAAAGATTTTAATTTCTGGGCGTGACATTGAAGAGTAAAAAAATGCAAAAGCTCCGACGTGGACTTCTCCCATCTGGCATAAACCAAGGACATTCCTCTTAGACTCCATTCACACCGTCATCTACTCATGCATTCCTTCATCCTCCGTTTACTGATGGGTCATGTGCCAAGTCTTCCACTGGGTGCTGGGGACAGAGAGATGAGGACACAGCAGAATCTCTGCCCTTGAGCCATTCAGTCTTGTCGAAGCGCGATTTAAGACGTTTAATCAATCCACGAACATTGGATTTCTCCAAAAGCTACTGTAGGGAAAAAGATAATTATCCAAAGTCTTTAAATCTGTTACCCACTTTAATTGATTTAATGAGGTAAAATTCATAAAACTGTATTGTTAGAAGGAGCCCAGAGGCATTTATTCCTGTGTTTTTTCTCTCTGCCTTCAGGCCACATTGCACTTGAATTATCCCCCAAACTCATGCATTTTAGAAAAGGGAAGTATTTCGAAGAACTATGTAGCTTTTGGCCCGTTCAGATAAAACTTTCTATTCTGTGGGTACCCAGGGGGAAAACTCTGCAGACTTCTTAAAGGAGTGCCATGCACAGCTACAAGGTATTGTTTGGAAAGACGAATGACATCATCCACTCTTAATACACTCACGCATGCACACACATACACACACACACACACACACACACACACACACACACACTGGAACCCCTATATTCATAGTTTTGAGGTTAATGCGTATGGGAACTACAGAATGGAAAATGAAACATGGCTGCACTATAATAAGGACCCCTTGAGAATCCTTTTAGTTCCCTGGGGTGGGGGATGGGGAGGAATCTATCTCAGCACTTGTCAAATTGTGTTTTGCTGTAACACACAGGCATACCTTCTGTTTAGCTGGCATCTTTGTGCCAGGCCAGCCAGTCAACAGCATGGTTTCAGCATCTGCTATCTGTAGATCTTCAATAATCCCAAGAAAGTCGTGGCTGTGTTTTGGAAAGGGGGCTGGCCGTGGAACCAGAACCTGAGTTCATTTTGAACCTCATTTCCCCCTGCCAGTAACACCACCTTCATAGGATCTCGTGGGGGATTTAACGAGTTAAGAGGCATGAAGATGGTTTGTAAATGACATAACCGTAGGCATCGCCTGCCTTTTCTAAATGGAAGTATGTTCTCATGATCAGATCATGACTTGGGGAGATGTTAGGACTATTAAGGGGCCCTTTAACCCAACACAAGTCGCCATGTCACTTTCCAGAGTAAGAGCATCCAGCAGCTCCCTCTTATGCTTGAATAAGTTCTCAGCCTCTGAACATATCCCTGAGGCCACACATGATGGGATTTCTGCAAGCCTTTTCAGCATCATCTCATCTCCCTCCTACGTCATGAGCCATAATGATTTATCTCCAGCTCTTAGAATAGCCAAGGTGTATCTGCAGGTCTCCGCTGACTCTAATGCCCCCTCATTTCCCCTCTTCTTCACCCGGATACTCCTTCGGCATCTCCTTGTGCCTCTCTCAGCCTCTAGTCCCTGGAAATTGTTCTTCCTCAAATTCCCGCCAGATGTACAAAGGCAGAGACCCTGTCTTTGTCTGTCTTATATATCATTGTTTGCCCAAGTTCTAAAATGGTGTTGCTGCATAGTTAGGTAAGTGTTCAACAGATACTTGCTGATTCACATAGACATCCAGATAGATGTCCACCTAGCATTTATTATACTTTATATCACACAGGAGTCTAGAGTCCACGTGACAGAAATCCTACTCACAGTGGCTCAGGTGAACGTGGGGACTTGTTGGTTCACACAACCAACAGGTCTAGCGTGAAAGTCTTTAGGCATAGCAGACTCCAGGTGCTCCAAGTATGTCATCAGGACTGTGTCTCTCTGTCCTGATGTTATTTCCCCTGAATTCATTTTCCAGTCCAGAGCCTGGGGCCAGATAGAGTTCATTGTGTTGAAGCCACATGGGCCCAAAGGTGGGGGGCGGGGGGCAGGTTGTGGAATGAACTAGAGGAAAATGAGCTGGAACAAATAACAGATGTCCTTCAGGCACCAGACTGTGGGCTCCCAAGTTCAGGGTCTCTCTCCTCTGTGTATTCCCGGCATCTGTTCCCAAGTGTGGCATATAGTAGGTGCTCAGGAATGTTTGGGGATGAATACGTGTGTGATATGTTTTCCCTCCCTTCTAAGGAGGCATTTTTAAAGCCTATAAAGACAGATGGTTATATATAAACCACCTTCTGCCTCATCCTCTGTTTTGCTTTTTCTTTTTCTTTCTTTCTTTCTTTTTTTTCTTTTAACCTGTTGGCAGGATCCGACGTCAACCTTCTTCCAATTTGGAGCGTCCATCCAGCAACAAGCCACGGTCATGCTGAAGATCATGCAGGATTACGACTGGCATGTCTTCTCCTTGGTGACCACCATCTTCCCTGGCTACAGGGACTTTATCAGCTTCATCAAGACCACAGTGGACAACAGCTTTGTGGGCTGGGACATGCAGAACGTGATCACCCTGGACACTTCCTTCGAGGACGCAAAGACGCAAGTCCAGTTGAAGAAGATCCACTCTTCCGTCATCCTGCTCTACTGTTCCAAAGATGAGGCCGTCCTCATCCTGAGTGAGGCCCGCTCCCTGGGCCTCACTGGATATGATTTCTTCTGGATTGTCCCCAGCTTGGTTTCTGGGAACACGGAGCTCATCCCCAAAGAGTTTCCATCAGGACTCATTTCAGTTTCCTACGACGACTGGGACTACAGCCTGGAGGCGCGAGTGAGGGACGGCCTGGGCATCCTAACCACTGCCGCGTATTCCATGTTGGAGAAGTTCTCCTATATCCCTGAGGCCAAGGCCAGCTGCTACGGGCAGACGGAGAAGCCGGAGGCCCCACCACACACCCTGCACCAGTAAGAGGGCCGTCTTTGCTTGTGTCCCAGAATGGGACCAGTGTTTTGTTGTTTGTTTGCTTCTTTGGTTGTTGAAATACTCAGAGCAACACATACGTACTTGCTGCTGGAAATGTGCGCTGACGGTAGGGAGTGTTGTGCGTGCGCTTACGGGACTTGCTTTGTTCCATTGATCTTAGTCTCTCCTCCCCTCACCCCCTGGCTCATCTTTTGTTTTTAAGTTCCATCATGCTTCGTCCTCTGCAACCTTCTGTTTTTACTCGATGCTACACCTTGGAAACCTACATACGAGACCTGTCTCCGTATCCATCTACGTATCTCTCGATCTATCCATTTTCTATCTATAACCGTATCTCCAGCGTGCATGTGTGTGTACATATGCATATATTTTTATATATAGATATATACACATATATGAATATATGTACAAAGATGTATATATATACACACATACATATGTATGAATGTATGCAGATACATATGTGGGTGTCGATATACATACATATGGGTGTGTGTGTGTATTCTTTCAAACCTGTGCACATTACCTCTCTCAATAGAGATATACCATGGTTTGTTTATGCAGTCTCCATAATGATAGAAATTCAGGTTGTTTCTGATTTTTCTTTTTCCATCACAAACTAAACCACAGGGATCACCCTCCCACATGTCTCTGTGCACATGTGTCAGGGTTTCTCCAGGGCTGATTCTCAGAAGTAGAACTCTGGGGTCACAGAGCACACGCATTTAAAAATTGAAGTGTCTGTTGCCAATTTGTCCCACAAAGTAACTCTACCAATTTATATCCACGCAAGCAGTTTGTGAAGTCACCAGGCTTCCCACGTCCCCACCAACATGTCACAGTTTGGGAAAACTGCCCATGCTGGGTGTTCCATCCTCTGTTTGAGTCTGTGTCTGAATTTCTTCCCTTCTTGTGTCCTATTTTGGTAGGTCATTGGAAATCTTGGCAGATACCGCTTTTGAAGCCTCGTTGTATTCCATCATATGGATGTATCCTAATGTATTCAACCACTCCCATCTTGGTGGACGTTTAAGTTCGGTGTTTCTCAGGAGTGTCATTGTTCCTTGTGACCCATCATTATGGCTTGGCTGTTGACATTTAGAATGATCACCCCTGCACCCGTTTTGCATGCTTTTGCCTGACGTCTGGTGATTTAATCCACACTCTTTCTGTATGTAATGCGGGGTGTAGTTCTGTGCTTAAGGGCCTGGACTCCAGGCCTCGATTTATCAGGGTTCAAATCTTGTCTGGCCCACTTTCTGTTTGCATCGGATAGCCATTTTACCTTTCCGCGCCTCAGTTGTTCATTGCCAAGTGGTGATGGTAGCATTGCTTCCTAGGGGGTGCTCGTCAAATTTGAGCGTGCATCCGAATCACCAGGAGGGCTTGTTAAACCACAGATTTCGGGGCTCCACACTCAGTCTGTAATTCAGTAGCTCTGGGGGCCACGGGAGATGGGGGGACAATTTGCAATTGTAGCAGGTTCTTCAGTGCTGCTGATATTGCTGGTCTGGGGAGCATGCACTGAGAACCAGTGTTCCATGGATTGTCCTGAGTATGAAGTGAGGCGATGCGTGAAAAGTACTGCTTAGTGCCGTGCCTGGCCCCCAGTGATTATTGAATACCTGTCAGAATGACCAGTGACGTTGTTTTCGGTCATTAGAAATGACAGTAGGCAGACTAGGTAGGTTTATTACCAGCAGAGTAACACGTCACTCCAAAGTGACTCTGGGAGTTTTTAGGACCTTGAATCTGCTACAGTGCAGGGATTATCTCTGAGTCCAGAGGTGTGCACGTGTGGAAAGATTATATGTCTTTAAAATTGGTATACACAGGGGCGCCTGGGTAGCTCAGTCGGTTAAGCATCCGACTTTGGTTCAGGGCATGATCTCACAGTCTGTGAGTTCGAGCCCCACGTTGGGCTCTGTGCTGACAGCTCAGAGCCTGGAGCCTGCTTCAGATTCTGTGTCTCCCTCTCTCTCTGCCCCTCCCCTGCTCATGCTCTGTCTCTCTCTGTCTCAAAAAAATAAAAACATTAAAAAAATTAAAAAGAAATAAAATTGGTATACACATGGAAAATAAACTCTTGAATTAAGAAATCGTGGTCCTTCAGAATTTCCCCTTCCCCTCTGATTCTCTCTTTAGCCATCCTGTTTCTCCATTACCGCTTTGAGCGTTTTGAAGAATTGCCTAAAGATCAGGAGGGAACTCCGGGAAATGAGTATGAGGCCTGGAAGCCTCTTACAGAGGCAGGATTTCTGCCAGCACAAACACGAGGGCTGGGCTAATGAGTACTCACTTCCCATCAAAAATGCCCTGCAGCTGGAATATTCAGAAATGTATAATTTTGATGAAAACACAACTCAATTTTAGGTCAATTGAAATATAATGTATACAGGAAAAGGAATTGGAGAAGGATAATCGTCAAGACATACAGAGCTCCTTCGAGTGACCATCCTGAATTCTGTTCCTAAAAAAACACCAAAAAAAAACACCCCACTGCTGTGAAATGCTGTCATGCTGTTTCTAGGAGTTATGTTTTGAATGCAGCAATTTTTGTAGATGGTGCTTCAGCCCCAGAGTAGTAATGGATCAAGTGTGGTAAGCCGTCATCCACTGCCTGGTGTTTAATGAAACCTCTCTCCTTCCGTGGACCGCTGGCGATGCTCGCCCTGTGTGTGAGGCTGGAATGTGGTGCAAGCAGTGGCTTCTTACTATACTTGCCCGCTGTCACGGTGTTTCTTAAACTCATCCAGGCCAGGGGAGCAGTTTGCCAGGCAAGGGAAGGGCTGGGAGCTGGAGAAAGCCCCCAAATGGCAGTTTTTCAGAAATGCATTAAGGACACCATTCTCTTCTCCTCTATCAGTCATTCCTTCCTTCCAGTGGAACCCATGCTAGCCCCCAAAATACACACAGGAATGAAGACATAACTTCCGTCCTCAAAGAACGTACAGTGTGCTGAAGAAGGAGGTTTGCATTGTGACAGACTCAGGTAACAAGGGCTTTTTTAAAAATATGAGGGAAGAACAAAAAGCTAGTACAGAGTCTGATGAAACACCCACCCCAATATGTCACATTGGTTTCAAATTTTTAAAAGAAATACACATTACCGACCACGTAGCAGTCCTGATATACCTCTCCCGAGTCCCACTTTCTTCCTTTTCTCTCCCTGGGAGGGAAAAACACTGCCATGAACTTGGTGGGAATCCAGATCTGTGTGCATGTTTTTACTTTTAGTACAGATGTCTCTGCAACCTCAGACCCAAGGCACAGTTCTTTCTAATGCACATGAGTGGTGTTTGATATGTTCCAATTTCCTTTACGTCAACCTTGTGGTTCAAGATCCATCTATGAGGACTCGTGTCCTTCTGACATATTCATCTTAAGTGCTGTCTTGCGTTCTGTTGCGCATGTAACTATTGCATTGTTTGTTTAACCATCCCCCTCGGATGGACATTTAGGTTGGTAATGTAAGGGATCCTCAGTGTCTGTAGTCGAGTTGGAATCCCAGGATTCTCCAGTTCAGGGTTCCGCAAAGCATCCAGTCACCAAGTAGGTGTCATTACTCCCACCACGTAGTCAGGAGGATGCAAATACCTTGGAAGAAGTTCGGATAAACTCACATGGATGGCTGTCGTGCTACATTGACGTGGGGATCTGGGGTCCCTCTTTGACTGGTTGAGTATGCCATCTTGGAACCAGTTACACATGTCCCCGTGTGGTCTTCAGGGACATGACTTGTAATCTCCTACCCAGAGCTTGCATTATTAGGACACTGTAACCATGACTTCTTATGACGTGGGACCTGGTAGAAAAGACTGCTTGCTCAGGATGACGTGTTAATGATCTTGCAGCGGACCTGTTTCTGTCCCTGGGATTTCAGGGGGGAAAAAGGTGGGGGAAAGGGGAAAATGTTCTTTATGTTTAATATTCCTGGTTTTACAGAAGGCACTTTGAAAAGAGCAGTCAGCATTTTATAAAGTTCAAAAATAGCTCAGCCATGTTATGTAACCTCCTCCTTGCTACTGCAAAGTTATTAAACATCTGTCCCTTCACCAAGCGCAGAGCACGTCACTGGTAATTCCTGGAGCTGTGAAGGTAGAACATTACCTGTTCTGCTGGTGTGGAACCAAGGCTGTTCTGTCCAGTCCTGTCCCAAGAGTCCGTCCAGGCCTCTGGTGGATAGGGCCCTCTGGGAGGCAATGTGGCATAGGGTGAAAAGTCTGGCACCAAAGCCTGGGTTTGAATCCCAGATTAGAACTCTTCTAGATCGAAGGCTTTGGACAAGTCCCTTAATTCCTCCAAGGCTGCCTCCTGAGACATAACATGGGGACAAGAGAAATATTTGCCTCTTAGCCCAGAGCCTGACATATGGACTGCAATCTATACGTCGTTAGTGTTATAATATAACTTGTAGATACAGAACAGGTAGTGGAACAGATGGGTCTGTATGCCACAGTCCACAGGATTGCCACTGATTCATTCCCCACGGGGCATTTAGTCCCTCTGTATGCTAGACACCAATTATCCCTGGATGGCGAGACAGAGAAACCCCCATATAAATATTGGGTCAGGCAGTGTTCAGTGTTGCCATTTGTGACTTGTCTTTGAGGCCTGAGGGGCAGTGGAATATCTCATAGCGGAGGCTCGTCTCACTAGGTTGGAGGTACAGGAGGAAAGGGATGTCCTTCTGGGGAATCATAACACCTAAGGAGAAGTGGATTGGGGTTGAGATGGCTCAATGTTTTGCTGACATTTCCCAAACATCTTTCTGGTAGCTTTGTTGTTTTTTTTTTTAATTTTTGATGT
Source organism: Panthera onca (assembly GCF_046562875.1). NCBI lineage: Eukaryota > Metazoa > Chordata > Mammalia > Carnivora > Felidae > Panthera > Panthera onca. Next base: position 33,664,321 of record NC_138354.1, read on the forward strand.
TTATTTTATTTTTGGTGGGGGGAAGGGGCAGAGTGAGAGAAGGGAACACAGAATCCAAGGCAGGCTCCAGGCTCTGAACTGTTACAACAGAGCCCAATGCGGGGCTTGAACCGTGAGATCATGACCTGAGCCAAAGTCGGACGCTTAACTGACTGAGCCACCCAGGCACCCCAGAAGGTGGATTCTTTTTAGACCTAAACTCTCTTGCTAAAGGCTTACCCTGGGAGGAGCATGGCCAGTGGGAAGAAGGCAGTTCGGTACAGAGAAAAGTCCGTATGGCCAGGTTTGGAATTAGCCACGTACTGCTTACCAAGTTTAAGTTACTAACCATGCTAAACCCAGAATTTTTTCTAAAATGCACACACACACGTGTGTGTGTGTGTGTGTGTGTGTAGGGGGGTAGTCATCTTATTGTACCAAAATTAAGTGAAAGCATGTATGTTGAAACACAAGCCTGGCTGGTAGGAGGCATTTCAAAAATTACTGTTGTTATTATTATTGTGGTGGTGATTGTCATTATTGTTTCTATAATTATACTTATTAGACTGCAAGCTATTTACAGGCAGGGAAGTGAGAAATAGATCTCTACCTTGCTTTTTAACGACTGAATTATGACTGTACATCCCGTGGCTTCCATTTTAGTTAAGGAAGCAGGATGTGGACAAGTGTCTTGGAGGTCAGAAGTGTTCAAGTAGATCTTTAGCCCAGATGAGTGGGGAAAGAACATCTTCTCCCAGGAGAGTTAATGGATTCCTATTGAAGAGAAGTTATTTGACTTTAATTGACGATATCTGGCTTGAGCACTTACGTGTTTTAAATTAACTTCGTGATTTATCAGGCTTCTGCTTTAAGAAGCAACGACATTGGGGCGTCTCAGTGGCTCAGTCAGTTAAGCATCGGACTCTTGATCTTGGCTCAGGTCATGGTCTCATGGTTCATGAGTTTGAGCCCCACACGAGGCTCTGTACAGATGGTATGGAGCCCGGTTGTCTCTGCTTCGCTCAGCCCCTTCCCAGCTTGTGCTCTCTTTGTCAAAATAAACAAACAAGCAAACAAAAAATTTAAACAAAAAGAAGCAATAATGTTGTAAATTATGACCCTGACAGAAAACGAAATGGAAGGAAGATCTATATGTGTGACCTTAATTCATTTCCAAGTTACTTTGGTACTTTTATCTTTTTAAAAATTTTTAAATGTTTAATTATTTTTGAAAGAGGGAGAGAGAGAGAGAGTAAGGAGGGGCAGAGAGAAAGAAGGAGACACAGAATCTGAAGCAGGCTCCATGCTCTGAGCTGTCAGCACAGAGCCCAACGCGGGGCTCGAATGTACAAACTGCGAGATCATGACCTGAGCCGAAGTTGGACACTTAACCGACTGAGCCACCCAGGCGCCCCTCCTTGATACTTTTTTCAGTCTTCATTTCTAAAATAACCACAGGAAAAGTTCCTGGCTTAATGACCCATTAACAGACTGCACTAAGCTGGGCTGCCTTTTTGGTTTTTTTTTGTTTGTTTGTTTGTTTGTTTTTAAGAAGTCAGAATTAACACTGTTGGTTTCTTTTTTTATTGCCAATAAAAGAGCCTACTCCATTAAGTCTCTGAGCTTGACCGGAGTTAAAACTTCCCTGGGTGAATGTGATAACTCTTTGCAAATATTTATCTGTGGGATTACTGTATGCTCGACAAACATTTCTGGCAATGGCACCAGGCACCCACGAGACCCAGCCGTCCTGTGGGCTTGTGCTGCAAATCTGACTGGGGTTCTGGACTCCATGATGAGGAAGAAAGGCTGAGCCTCAAAGCAAATCAGCAAGAGATATATAGAAATGAGATTCGAGAGAATCCAGGTGCAAGTGCCAGATTGAGAACGCAAAGTACATTCCACCAGGCTTTGTGACTTTGTGGAACGTGAGTTCGGAAAGTGCCATGGTTATCTTGGGCAAGTTAATTGATTTCTTTGAGCCTCCACTTCTTGACTGCAAACAGAGATCATCCCAGCCCTAGGGGACTGTGGTGACACTTACATGCGTGTAATACACTCAGCCAAGCATCTAGGCTATAGTTGGCACCTGATCTGTTAATTGTCCTCCTTCCCAGGGCCGGGTGCACAGCTTGATCTGACCCCGCCTGTGTCCTGACAGACCCATGAGAGGTGGTCTCTGCTCCCTGGGTGTTCAGCCTGACAGCTAAGTCAACAGCCTCTCTTTAGCATCATCTCTGCTTGTGGCATCTCTCCTGGAACACAGCCGTGTCTTTTTTGGCTGGAAGTCAAAAGTACCGTATGCCAACCCTGCAATGCAAGTCAATCATTTCCAACTGGCATCCAATGAATAGCTTGACAAATGGTGGGAACTGGATGCTGGCAACTTGAAAGGACCAGAAATTGGCCATGCCTTTACCTTGAGGGAAAGGTGGTTTCGGGGTCATACATGCAGCACAAATATTGTTCAGATTTGCCCGATGCGAGTCTTTGGATTTGGGGACCCGCATGCCTAACAAGAATATGGATCGATCTGTTTCCCCCAGGGTTGGACGCTGAGACAGTTTTCATTTTGAAACTTGTTAATTTGGTGACGTATACTAATAATTTGCTGCAACTCTCTTCTGTGAGAAGATAAAGCAAAGAAAAAGCACCCTCCTCATTACTCTGGTGCCTGCTGACAGACAGTATTTTTGGGGCAGAGGATCTTAATGTGTAAGCACCGGGATCAGTTAGGAGACTGTGGCATAGTCCAGGGGAGAGCAGGCAGTGATTTGTGTGAGAGTAATGGCCATGTATTCAGAGAGGAGTAAGTGAGCTTAATGTGCGTTGTGCAGTAAAATGAACAAGGCTTCACAGATGAACATAAAGTGATAAAAGATATTAATCAAGAATTTGGCACTTATACAGCTGAGTAGATGGTGGTGCCTTTCACAAAACTGGGGAAGCAGCAGGTGTAGAGAGGAGGGGGTCAGGAAGAGCATCTAATTTCGAACGTGTTCATGGAACACACCCTGGACACCCGAGTGGAAATCTCATGTAGGCAATTGAAGAAGAGGGTCTCCGTTGACACCGATATATGCAACACACATTTCAAAGCTTATTGGGGGCGGTTGAAACCCCAGGATTGGGTGACATCACCTAGGGGTGGGTAAGGAAGAATCAGAAGACGAACCGGGCTGAAACCTTGAGGAACTTCAGCATTCCTTGGCAAATAAGGCCCAAGGGAAAGGAGAATCTTGGGGAGAAAGAGTTGGGCTGGGAACTTCAGCCGCCTTTTTTTCCCATGGAGACTGTCTGTGCCCTGCTTCTGTTATGGAGCCTGGTGGGTGTCTTTATGGTGTCTGCTGTATGCTAGACATCATGGCAGGCACTGTGGGCCCTGTGGAGTTCTATAATCTATGGCCATTGCTAGTATGCCCAGGTTGAGTGCACCCTAGGAGAGTTAGATAATCATACCAGCAGTTTTAATCAATACATGGAGAAAGTAAGACCAATCACACGATGAAGTGCCAGGCAAATCATCCGAGCAGCCAATTCTTGGAGTCAGAAGAAGCCAATACCGTACTCGGCTGGAGTCAGGACACAGATGGCAAGCCAAGCTTTGCATCTGGAGAGATGAGAAAGTGATACTTCAAGAAGGGGGCAAAACCTCTGCGTTTGCTTTATTTAAAAAAGAATTTTTTTAATATTTATTTTTGAGAGAGAGAGCATGAGTAGGGGAGGGACAGAGAGACAGAGGAAGACACAGAATCTGAAGCAGGCTCCAGGCTCCAAGCTGTCAGCACAGAACCCAACACAGGGCTGGAACCCACGAACTGTGAGCTCATGACGTGAGCTGAAGCCGGACGCTTAACTGACTGAGCCACCCAGGCGTCCCTGCTTTTGCTTCATTCTTAACATGATCTGGAAGACATCTGATGCAATACAAAACAATAAGTTAAAAACCCTTTATGCCACAAGGGGGGCACCTGTGCCACAGTGTAAAGGGCACATGTGAAGGGCCAGTTTATTTACAGGCTTTCTTTTGTTGGCTCTCCCGGAAGAGTGTCTGTCTATGCACCTCCTTGTATATAGGACAGAAGCCCTCCTCGTGCTGGACAGCCAGTATGGGTGGGCATTTCCACCTGTTCTCTGCCTTGGTCCCCTTCTCCTGCCTCCACATAGATGCTGCCTGCATGCAGTGTGACTGAGCCCCCATGCAGCCTCCTGGTGCCTGACCACCTGTCATGGATCCCAGGGCTGGAGGAGCCCCTGTTAGGCTAGTTTGCCAGCTAGGTTTGGCATGGGCATGGGGGGAGGCCAGCCATGTTTTTATCCAGGCTTCACAGTTTGGGGACTGCACTGGCTGATCTGCTCATGTCTGGTGTACTCTTCTTGTCCAAATCCCCACCACCAGTTCCGGAGATTTGCTTCGTTTGGTTAAGTCCTGTCCAAACACAAGGAATAAATACACACACTACTCAGTTTCCTGCGTGAGGAAGAACAGCTCTCCTGAGATGTGGACTCATTTCCTTTATATTTCCATCACTATTAGTAAAAGGAAGTTTTAGCAAGTTAATTAATACATCAGTGTGTGTGTGTGTGTGTGTGTGTGTGTGTGTGTGTGTAACTTCAAGTTTCATAAGTTACCTTATAGAAACATATATATTTTAAAATGTGATGTAATGGAAATTTTAAAGTGCCCTGCCATGTATTAAGTGTCTTTTCTGTGCTAGTCACTTTAAATAAATTATCTATAATCCTTAGATGTGCATCTAGGATATTCTTGCTGCAACTGTCAACTAAATTCAGTATGTGAGTGAATTATTTGATTGGAATTTCATAGGTAGGGTGGACTTCAGAAGCAGTATGATCAAGGCTCTTGTTCTTTTCCCTATGATCTCTTGACTCTGCTCTTTGGTAATTGTACTCTTGGTTATCAAACCTCTTTCTTTGGGACCTTAAGTTTGCTGTCAGCCACACCTCGGATGACTTCTTTGTTCATGTGTCCATTAGGTCATGTGTCCATATTTGGGCATGTGTCCATATTTGGGCCAATAACAGCCATTTTGAAAATGCCATGTGCTCACCGGCTCAATTCTGGATTCCCAGTCCAGTCACTGAAAAGGCAAATAGGAATACATTAAACCAATCTAGACTTACTCTAAGAATTGGGGATGGGAGAAGTTCCCCCCAAGGTCCATCAAGCTTTATGGCAAACATGATGTTTTAACAAATGTGAATTCTGTTAAGAACAAGGAAGAAGACAATGGATGCTGAATAGACTTATTACCAGCAGGCGAATTATAAATCATAATAACTCATATTTTAGTTGGTGAAACTGAGGACCAGAGAAATTATATAACTGGACAAAAAGCACACAGCTAACATAAAATGAAGCTAGAATTCCAATCAAGCTTTGTTTGGGTCGAAACCCTGTTACACTACTTTCTGAGGTTGCAAATTGACCTGAAGTTGTATTTTCCTTTTTTTTTTTTTGACTCAGAATGTTTTTATTGTTTTCAAAACTTGAATAAATCCCAACATTTAAAAATTGAAAGGTGTCACAAAAAATTATATTTTCAGCAAATCTTAAAAAATATGAAACACTGATGACGGTAATTCCACATGCCTATCTGGAAGTTTTAAAGGTTGGAGCTCTAGGTGTTGGGTCCAAACCCTTCACTCCTCAGGAGGAAGCTGGGAGTCGGGAGTCCCAGCTGTATGTTGCTGTGCAGGTGGTAGGGTTTATGGCAAGAGTATCTCGGCCTTTCCTACCCACTTTGATGTGGGTATTGTTCACTTGATATATAGGAGTCACTGATCTAGTTTCCGGATTTCTTTCAGAGGTAATTGCTGCATGTGTAATTCTAGATTTGGTGTGCATGAGAGGAGGTAAGTTCAGGAGCCTCCAAGACTGCCATCTTGTATAGGAACCTTCCTCCTACCTGGAGATGGTCAACTGGGTGTTATCAAGAAGGCCTGCCCAGTTTATTTTCATCCCCTCCTGGGCTACTTACTTGTATTACATCAATGGCCTCTTTATGCATCTTGTATTTTACTATTTTATCATAATCATCATCATTCATAATCATCACCCAAATAAGAACTTGATGAGCCTTAAGAGTGGTAGATAATAGAATGAGTGGTAACAGGAAGTTTTGGTACCTCGCCTCCAGGGATCTTTCCACCTGGGTCCAAACAAGTAGGTCTGTGGACAACATAGGTCTCTGTCATTCTGTATGCCTTCAACATTACTGGACAGACATCCTAGAGAAGTCATGTAAAAAATCTGCTAGTCTGTGATTCTCTGCGATGAGACACCCCGTAATATTGGAGAGGAGCCCCTAATCTTTCACTCACGTTTTCTCAAAAACAAACAAACAAACAAACAAACACAGTGTTTTAAAAGTTTCAGCTGGGGGTGTCTAGGACATAGTCATCAGGGGCTAAGTGGTCATTCTCTGTGGCCCTGGGTCCTAAACCTACTTTTCTGTTCAACTTACAGGTGGGAATTTGACTTTGCCCAAAGACAAGTACTTCCTGAACTACCCACGGGGAGTTCCCACCCATCAGAGTGGATTAAGTCATAGATGTTCTTCTAAAGCTGGGAGGAGAGATTTGTTCTCAGTGGTGGTGGGGCAGGGATCTAGCCTTTTGCAATATCCTAGAACCTGTCCAATAAACGGCCAACAAGGGAGTCTGATGGAGCCCATGCTGTGTGTTACCGGTCACTGCTGGAAAGGTCCCTTGATCACCTTGTCAAGTATGTGGTTCTGATCTGATTTTTCCTTGTTTATGGCCCAAATTCGCCAAGTATGTTATTAGTTGTTACAAATTATTTTCAGCTGGTTTTGTAACATCGAGATTGTCCATTGCTTCTCTTTCCTTTTTATAGGTGAGGAAATTGAGGCCTGGAAGACACAGGGTTCATTTTTCACTGATGAGAGACTCGTTAATGGCAGAAACATGGGAAACCCAGATTTTCTTTCTCCCAGAGCTAGATGGGTTGCTTCCACTGCACCTGTATCCTCTTTCCTTCTAGGTCCTTTGTGATGAATAATAATAATGTGGTGGTGCTGGTGGAGATGAAGAAGAACATCTCCAGGGACCTGGTCATCATTACTGTATACACCACTACGTAGCATGGTGTAGACACTTAAATGTGTGTCAGTGGGTGAGTGGTGATAGTTGCTAACACAGCAGTTGCTCTGGTCTTGATGCTGTGTTAAGGATGTTGACCTGTATTATCTTATTCTGTTCTCACAACAGCTCCATGAGACCCATGGTATCATTTTTCCTCTTTTTGCATGAGAAAGAAAAATCTCAGGGAGAAAAAGGACTTTCCCAGGGTCATTTAGTGGCACAACCAGGACCACGATGGCCTCTCTGACTTCAGCACCTGCTCCTCTGACCCTCTGGCAGCCCCAGGAAAGAGGACTCTCCAGGTGTGTTTTCATGAGGCCCTAGGAAGTTTCCCAGTGCCCCAAAGCACGTACAGAGATCTCCCCATTTGGGGCAGGAGTCATTGGCGTGCCTTGCAAGTTAACTTGTCACAGAAATGCAATGCATGGGGTTTCATTTTATGAATCACAAAACCTCCCTGAAAACGTTAATAGTTTTATCATCAACATCAATTATTATTATTGTCATTAGCACAGAGATCAGCATTGGCATGTTGCCAAGAATGAAGAGAGGGGAGAACAAAGGGTAGAAGTTGACCTTTCCTGGGAGAATTTTTATGAGAATAGTCGAAAGTTCAGTTGCAGAGTCATCAGCTCCCTTTAAATGAGTTTTAGAATGCGTCCCTTCGGACTTTGTGCATCTCTGAGGAGCGCCAATAAATATTAGCTGGATGCAAAGAATTGAGCAAAAACATCAGCAAGGGAGTCTCAGTAATTCTGACCAGGCAGAAGGAAAGAAATAGAAGGTAAAAAGGAAGAGGGAAGCAATATTTAATCTTGATGCTGGTTGTAGGGCAGGTCCCAGTGGAGTTGTCTGCCTTGATTTTTAACATCTTTTTTAAAAGTTTATTTATTTATTTTTGAGAGAGAGAGAAAGCAGGGGAGGGACAGAGAGCCAGGGAGATGAGAGGAAATCCCAAGCAGGCTCCACACTGTCAGCATAGAACCTGACACGGGGCTCGAACTCACAAACTGTGAGATCATGACCTGAGCCGAGATCGAGAGTCAGATGCTTAACCGACTGAGCCCCCCAGGCGCCTTTGCCTTGGTTTTTAAAGTGTTCTCTTCACACATATGCAGGGAGGCCGAAGCCTTGGCAAACATCTTCCACTCAGTGTAGGAGATGGGGGAGGAAGTCATCATGCCTGCCTCTGAGCCCTTTACAGATCTTGAGTTTAATAAACCTTAAGCTTTCAAAACAGAGCCTTTCTTAAATAGACTCTGAGCTCCAAACACAGAACTAGGAGAAAGTGTTTGTCTTCAGCCGACTAGGTGAAAACAAAACAAAGCAAAACAAATAGAACAAAAGGAGTCCCTGGTATCTGTTACACGTTTCATCCCCTGACTGTCTGCGTTTCATGCTTCCCTTCCTTCCTCCTTCCCTTCTCCCTTTGGCCCTTCCTCCCTCCCTCCCTCCCTCTTTTCCTCCCTCCTTCCCTTGCTTCCTCCCTCCCTTCCTCCCTCCCTTCCTCCCTCCCTCCCTCCCTCTTCCCTCCTTCTCTCCCTCTTTCCCTCCATCCTCCCTCCTTCTCTCCTCCCCTCCTTCCCTTCTGCCTCCCTCTCACCCTTCCTCCTTTAATTCCCACATGCATTTGTTCGTGTATTCAACCCTGTGGTAGGTATGGGACACGGGCAGCCACAAGCACAACAGACAAAGGTTCCCCTCCTGAAGTTCCCAGGCTGGTGGGAAGACTGAGAATATATGAACAAATGTATAATGTCAGGTTGGTATTGACACGGGATAGGAAGAGAAATAGGGCAGAATAAGGGGACAGAGAATGAAAGGGTGTTGTTTCAGATACAATGGTTGGGGAGGTGACATTTAGGCCCGTATCCAAATGAAGCGAATGAGAAAGTGATATGAAGATCTGGGGCCAGAATGTTATGGATGGGGGGCCAGTGCGGGCAAAGGACTGGAGCTGGGAAGTTGCTTGCATGGCTTGAGGCACAGCAGTCAGGTCGGAACAGCAGAAGCAGGATGGGTCGGTCAATGGAACATGCCTTTGGAGAGGTAGACGGGGGTCTTAGAGGCCACGGTGAAGGTGTTGAGCTTTGTTTCCAGTGCTATGGGAAGGTGTTGGAGAGTGTTAGCAGGGGAGTGGGGTAGGCTTCTGCGGGGACCCCTGAGCTTGGTGTGGAGTGTAAGGCACTTGGCTTCTCCAGATTGCAATCCTCCCTTCTTCCGTTGTGCAGCGTGTGCTGGGCAGGCCCTTGGCCACAGCCAACAGCAACAACAACAAAAATCCATCCATCCGTCTCACCATGCTGATTGCTTGATAAGTAGACACGGGTCTGAGTTGGTCTGATGGGTCGTAGATCGTAGCCATTTGATGTATAGGAAATGTGCAGATTGTGAGGCTTGGAATCTCTGTTGCCAGTTTTCTCCATGAAAGAAATCAGGCTGCAGTTAGAGGTGACTCACACCTGAGACAGAACTAAGAGAAGCATAGCATGGAGAACAGACCAAAGCCATGATCATACTATACCTGAAGTCTGCCCTATCACTGATCTTTTCAGATATTAACCACCAGGCTCCCTTAATGGTTTAAGTTGTTTAAGTTTGTTTCCTGCTGCTTGCAACCAAAAGAATTTTGATGGATATGTATGTTTGGCAGCTAATCTGTAGCATTATGCTAACTAACTCATGGATTATGCCCTTTAAATTAATGTGGTTGCCTTTGGTAAAGCTGAATTTAACCAACAGTGGGATAGTATAAATAAACACTTTTAAAAGATTATTTTACACAAGACAACTATGGCTCTGTAATTCCAGACAGAAGACTCCTTGATGGACATAATTTGTGCTGGGTATATATTTGTAGCCTTTGGAGGATTCCAGCCTATAAATCCACAGTCTCTGGAATGAGATTCTAGCTTTTTCTGCCACACGTTAGCTGTGAGAACTTGAGCAAGTAACTAACTACATCTGGACCTCATTTTGTCATCTATAAAAGGGAGATGATGCTGGTCCCCTCTCACAGTGGGGAGTTTGTAAGAATTCAGTAAGGCATGAACAGCACTTAGCTCCTTGCCCTGCCCGTGCTATGTGAGCCTCTGAATGTTAGCTCTTGGATACGAATATGATTCTCCGAAAGACCGAAGGAAATGGAATGAAAAATACCTCCTAGGTGGCAGGATTGTTCTGCATGGCTTAATTAAGTGTGTTTCATTATGTGGACTCCCTGGGGCTTTTGAAGGAAAAATGGATTTTTTTAAAATTTTGGAAAGTAGTCTCATTAACTAAGAAAGTGGGGAGGAGGCAGTCCTCAGAGAGGAAACGAGGGGGAGGTTATGGGGAAATTGGGGAGTAGAGTGCGTCAGCGTTTTTTGTTTACTTGGTCCATAAATGACAAACACATACATGGAGCCACATCGCCGTGGCTTTCCAGAGGACTTCTTTTAAGTCCAAGAAGACCTTAGTCCCTGCCTGAGATATTACTGTATTTTATAGAGTCTTAAGACCCAAGCCATTATAAAATGATCTTTATTTCAAAAAAGGTCACAATGCAACAGATGAGTATCTGTACAATTTTTGCTCTAGACTGACAGTATCCAGTGCTCTGTCTATAAGCTGATGATCCCCTCATGTTATACACAAGAAAACAGAGGTTCAGGAAAGGAAAGGGGCTTTTTCAAGGTCATATGACGAGCGAGCGAGAGCCATAATTGCATCCGTCCATGTGTTTGAAGAACCTATCTCATGTTCATTGCCAAGCCTTGCAGGGGACACTGGAGGGAAAACCAGAGTACGGTCCCTACCTTCATGAGATTACGGTCTCCTAGGGAATTTAGACAAAGATGAGAAGGGGGTCGAATAAATAAAATAATGGCACTTCGTTAGGTCAGCGGAGAAGGAAGGATACAGGGCCCTGAGATGGAAAACTCCAAGGATGGGAGGAAGGCTTCACTTGAGCGGGTGAAGAAAATGCATCTCTCTGGAGGGGACATCACAGCTGAAAGGTGAAAGAGGAACCAGATGTGAGAAAAGGCCGAAACAGTCCCTCCAGGCAAAGGGAACAGAGCGTGCAAAGTCTCTGAGATGGGAAAGCCTTTAGGGTATATAAGAAAATGAAAACCATAAATGTTATGAGGGTAGACTCAGTTTCAGGTCTTTCTGACCATGAGGCCACACTGCCTCTACCCAAGGGACTGTTGAGTGACGGTCATGAAAGACCACAGAGCAGAGGCTGTCAGAGTGATTCCAGTTGTCTCCTCACATCAAGAACGTCATCCTCCAGATGCGAATTCCTTTCAGACATCCCCTGACCCGCCCCATCCCTGTGCTGTGACAGCAGGAGGAGGTATCTGGAGACCTTCCATAGGAGACGTGCTGGGGGCAGGCGGGAATCTTCCTTGAAGAGTTAGGAACAGAGAAGATGGCAGAAGGAGAGCTGGGGTGAATGATGCTTGTTGACTTGAGCCAACCCCTAGTCAAAGCCACATCTCGGGCCAGCTCCCAGCTTCCCCCTGGGGCATGAGGTGTCACTGTTAATCCACAGAGCAGGAGGCACATTGCCCCCGTGGCTCTTAAAGTTGGGCCTTTTAGACATCAGGTGGCTTCCTCCAGGACCTGCATTCCCCACAGGAAGTGCTAAAACTAAGCAAAGAACAAGAAGACCCAGATTAATAAATGGCTGCACGTTCCTGGTGTTGGTAAAGCTCCCACCTTCCACCTCTTGGACCCCTTGAAAGGTTGGGTGGCACCTTAAAGTCACTTTCCTTTTTGCTTTTCCCAAGAAGTCACGTCCTGAAGCTTGGCGCCGTGTGGGAGGATCCGTGATTAACGGGACCATCATTTTGCCCGGCCCCCCTTCTGCAGAGACATAGTCAAATAACTGTCACAATAGTATTACTCAGAGCTTGTTAGATTCAAATACAAAGATCCTTTTATCGTCAACAATTCTGTAAGTCACGTGGCGTATATTCCCACGTAACAGGTGGAGGTGATGAAGTTCACGGGGCAATGTGATGTCATCTAGACCACACAAAGACAGTGACCGAACTCTCTGCCTCCGAATCCACAAGATACAGGTTGCAAAGCAGTGGAAGCCTGATGTGGTCCCTCCTCTCTCAACAATACGGGTGGGAGGAGGGGGGAGTAAAGATGTCGATTAATAACAAGGACTAACGGAATTCCCACTCGTACAATCATTGGCGTTTATGGAGAGCCTTGAGTGTGCCTGGCATACTGTGCTAGGTTCTTGCTACTAATTAACCAACTCCCTCCCCATCACACCACCATGAAGTAGATGCTGCTCTGTCCATTTAACAGATGAGGAAGTTGAGGTAAAGGGACAACTTATCCCAGCTGACATAACCGGAACGTTGCGGGGACAGTTCAGACTTCAGTTTAATTACACAACAGTACTGTTACCACCACCTACGTTGATTCTATTCATGCCACGCTCTTTGCTTTATAGGAATCCCACCCGTTCATTGGATCAACCGTATTCCTGGTTGTAAATTTCTTCTCTTACTCTTGTTGTAAAAAAAATAAAAAGTGGGGCACCTGGGTGGCTCAGTCGGTTGAGCATCCGACTTCGCCTCGGGTCATGATCTCACGTTTCGTGGATCCAAGCCCCGTGTCGGGCTCTGTGCTGACAGCTCAGAGCCCGAAACCTGCTTCAGATTCTGTGTCTCCCTCTCTCTCTGCCCCTCCCCTGCTTGCACTGTGTCTTCCTCTCTCTCAAAAATAAATCAGCATTAAAAAAAAAAAAAGAGGTCAAAGTCTTAGGAACAGGTTGCTCTTATGCTCTTTCCACACAGGCAAATAGAAACAAGTCATTGGAGAAATTGCCTCAATAAATAATCAGACTCTAAAGCTGCCATCATAGAAAAACTTATTCCTGCGTATTTTCTACTTGGATCAGCTCCCTGCCGTTCTTCCTGAGGAAGGGGCTGCTCTTATTAAGGATCGCGACTCGGTGCCAGCCTTCCCTGTTTTGGTGTGTTTCTTAACCAGCGGATTCCTATTTTCCTGACTTGTTTTTGCTGTCAGCTGCTGCTGCTTCCTCCTGCCTTATTAAGAATTCTGCATACTCAATAGGATGCAAATAAATGGAAACATATGCACCTCCCTGCATGTGGGAAATGTCACTGTTGGCCAAGGTGCTGCTTAGCTGCCTTCGCGGGGCGAAGCGCCTGCTTCCAGTTGGGTATCTTCATCTCCGGGGCCTGGTCTGAGCGCCATCCTCACATCCAGGTGAGGGAGCTAACGTGGCATTAATGGCAAGTTCGGTTCCTGACGGCTCCCTCCGCTTTGGGTCCGAAAGCCCCTTAGGCTCCAGCTCCTTTTAGTCTGGGGCCATTTTCACATCTCTGATAAGCCTAAGTTCTGTGCCACAGCCCATCATCGGCACTGAGCTTGCTCCTGAACGCGTACCCTGGGAAATTTTCTACTGTGTTTTAGCATGGTGAGAAGAGCCCGGAATAGACCGTGCTGTTCAGGAGCCGGATCTGACATTGAAAACAGGTGCGGACCTGTCAGCCACACAGCTGGTTGAGTTAACTCTATTAGACCGTGTTGGACAATTTTGTTGTCTGAAATAGAAAGCAGTATGGTGGCAGGGCGGTCCGTTTGCCAAATGGTGCCCCTGCTGGGCTGGTTGGGTCGGCCTTTCTTGCGACTGCAGCTGCCGGGTTCGGCCGCCAGCGTGGTGGAAACTGGCAGTTCTGAAAGTTTTATTGTCTTTCTAGGTGTTCCTGTCAAGGAGAGAGATACTAAGATTTGCCGTTTTTTAATGATGACTTGGGAGGTCCACTCCAACTAGAAGGAATTACTCTCTGATTTCATGTTAATATTGGAAGTGCATCATCTTTGTGACCAGGAGTGATTTTCTATTTCTCTTTAAGTTACAGCTTCTCAAGAGCCTCTCTGTTCCTAATGGTTTTCTCACACTCGATTTTAATGCCCTCACCTAATGGCTTTTTGTATTTTTTTCTTTCTTCCTTTCTTTGCCTTTTTCTTTTGAAAATTAGCAACGGGTAGAAAGCACCCTTGTGGATGATGAAATGCAGTATCCCTCCCAAAGAAGGGATGGAGGAAAAAAATGTTTTCCCCAACCTGAAGCCCTCATCAATGTGATCTGTCTTCTACATTTTAAGCAGGCTGAGAGCCTTTGAGGATTGAGTCAGAGAATGCAAAACGTGACCTCTTAGTTTAAAGCCAAAAGCTAAAAAAAAGGGACCTTGTACATCAAATAGCTCTTACCAAAGGGTGTTTTTATGAGTGAAGTGCAAATGAAACGTAGGATAGAGCTGCTTTCCTGGATACAAGCCCCAATTTCCAAAACACGTGAACACTCTCTCACTTGGTTATGTTAGCTGCTTAGCTACGGGGCTGTTAACGTGGAGTAACTCACGTTAAGCATTCAGCACCGTGCCCGGCACATGTTGGACCCTCAACTCAACATCATTTATTAATTTACTAATTTCACCTCGGTAGAAAGCAGCTCATTTCAATTACTTCTTTGACCAGAAATGCAAGATGGTGTAATTTCTTGTAATGAATGCCTAATAAATCTTTACCAAAAGGTCCCTGGGATAAGATCTCATTCTGAAAATGTTCTGAAAATTTCGGAGCCTGTCTGGACAAAAGGGAGAAGAACCGACAAGTTTGTTTTTCGAACGGGAGGCAGCACTCCATGTCTAATATACCTCTGTCCAAGGAAGGGTTGAAGGGCCCCATGGAAGAGCCTCTGAGGGGTGACACGAGAGTTGTCTTCGGAGGGTCAAGGGTTTGTCATCTGGAAACAGGAGTGGAGTACGTGTCCTTTGCTGATAACAGACAACTGGAGCCAGTAGGGTGAGTTTCCAAGGAAATCATCCTGGCCCAGCGACAGGAGGTCTTTGCTAAACACTGTGAGCTGTCAGTGAGAGGGACTGTCGTCGCAAGTGGGGGGATATCCCTCGGACCCTGGGAACATCTCAACGGGTGGACCCCTGTCTGTCAGGAAGGGGTTCCGCAGCGTGTGGAGCGAGATTGCTCCTCGGTTTAGATAAATAACCTTAAGACCCCCTCTTTTAGAGTTTGTTTTTGAGAGAGAGACAGAGAGGAAGGGGGGAAGAGCAGAGAGAGTGGAGGACAGACGATCCAGAACAGGCTCTGTGCTGAGATCACAGAGTGTGATGTGGGCTCAAACTCATGAACCGTGGCTCAGGTAATGATCCGAAGTAGGATGCTTAACTGACTGAGCCACCCAGGCACCCCAAGATCCTTTTATGTGGAGACCGTGTGGGCCCGTTAATTTCTCTGCCTCAGAATCTCCCTCATCCACTTTTGCCGAATAGCATAGCTCCTACCGCTCCTTAGATACTGACAGCTGCCCCCGGAGAGGAGTATTTATTTTTACTTGAGGGATAATTAACATATTCCATCATATTAGAATCAGGTGTACAATGGAATGATTTGATATTTATCTATATATTGGGAAATGATCACCACAGTCAGTTTAATCTGTTACATAGTTACAATTTTTTTTTTCTCCTTGTGGTGAGAACTTTGGAGATTTGTTCTCTTAGCAACTTTCCAACATGGAATATGGTGTTGTTAACTCGTCACCATGCTACAGCGTAAGTAAGTCCCCAGGACTTACTGGCTTTATAACTGGAACTCTGTACCTTTGATTCCTTCACCCATTCTGCTACCTCTTATCCTCTACCCCCTGCCTCTGGTAACTACTGATCTGTTCCCTGTATTTATAGGGTTGGTTGGTTTGTTTTTCTAGGTTCCATATGTAGGTGAGATCATATGGCATTTGAATTTGTCTGACTTACTTCACTTAGCATGGTGCCCTCAAAGCGTATCTGCGTTGTCACAGACGGAAGGATTTTATTCTTTTTTGTGGCTCAATAATATTTGTGTGTGTGCGTGTGACATCTTCTTTATCCATTCATCTGTAGATGGGCACTGACATTTCCACGTCTTGACTGTTGTAAATAATACTGCAGGGAACCTGGGGCTGTGGGATCTCTCTGAGGGTCTCTCTTTATTTCCTTCCGATCTGTCCCCACAAGTGGGATAGTTGTACCAATTACATTTCCACCAGCCATGCGCCAGGGTTCCCTTGTCCCCACATCCTTGACAACACTTACCTCTTGTCTTTTTGGTAGCAGCCATTCTGACAGGTGTGAGGGGATATCTCATCACGGTTTGGATTCATATTTCCCTGATGACAAGGGTTGTTGGGATCTTTCCATGAGCCTGTTAGCCATTTGTATGTCTTTTTGAGAAAAATGAACAAATTCTACTTCTTTTCCCATTTTTAAGTTGGATTATTAATATTTTTGCTCCTGAGTTGTGTGAGTTTCTCATGCTCTGGGTATTAATCCCTTACCTGCTATATGGTTTGCAAAGACTTTTCTCCCATTCTGTAGGCTGCCTCTTCATTTTGTTGATTCTTTTTTTTTTCCTTTTTATGTGCAGAAGCATTTTAGTTTCATGTGGTCCCACTTGTTTATTTTTGCTTCTGTTGCTTGTGCTTTTGGTGTCCAGGCTCACCTTTCTGTCAGAGATATTGTAGAAATGACTCTTGGGTAGAATGTTGACTCTAAAAAACTTGGATCTCTGATAAACCTCATATCCCAATTTAGACAACTATTCTATCAACTCAAATTGGCTCAGTCTCTTCAGCCATCTACATACTGCTTTCATTGCTTTTTAAAAAAATTTTTTTTTCACTGTGGGAAAATACATATAAAATGAAACTTTCCATTTTCACCATTTCAAGCTGTACAATTCATTGGCGGTAAGTACGTTGCTAATGTGGTTCAACCATCACGGCTATCTAGTTCCAGGTAGTTGTTTCAAGAGATACCTAGTTTTGCTATCTTTTTCATTACCCCAAAAGTTATATACCCCAAAGAATTAAAAACAGGCATTCAAACAAAAATTTGTACACAAATGTTTATAGCAGCACTATTCACAATAACCTAATGACGTAAACAACCCAAATGTCTGTCGATAGATGAATGGATAAGCTTAATGTATATCCACCCATGCAATGGAATATTATTTAGCCCTAAAGGAATGGAACACTCATACATGCTCCTACGTGGATGAACCTTGAGGACATGATGCTGAGCGAAAGAAGCCAGACACAAAAGACCACATATCTATGATTCCACTTATATGAAATATGTTCAGTACTTTTTATCATCTCTGTAAGTCCTCTGTAATATTTTTCACATAGTACTTTTTATTTACATTGATTCACTTTTTTGGAGATAGAAAATTTCACCACAGTTTCTTCGTAGATAATGAAGTCTATAAAAATAATGGGTTCGATAACGCTAGTTCCATTTTTAAATATGCACTAAACAAAGCAAATTTAATTCTAAAACTCAAGGTAACCCATGCGACATCTAAATGCACCTGTCTGTGTACCATCTCATATACACTGATGTCATTTGGGAAAACAGCCTTTCGGTTCCACTTGGCGATTGGTTCCTTCCTGAATGTGATCTACATAGCTCCTTTTCCTAGATTTAAGCTGTCCAATATGGCGGCCACTAGCCCTATGTGGCTACTTAGATCTAAATTCATTAGAATGAAGTAAGATTTAAAAGTCATTTCCTCAGTCATACCGTTCACATGTCAAGTGTGCAAGACCCACAGGTGACGAGTGGCCACCATCCCAGACATCACAGTTATATGACATTTCCATCCTTGGGGAGATGTCAGTTGGACAGTATTGTCTGGAGTTGAATTTTCTTCTTCCTTTTTCACTAGGGAAGCACCTTATCCCCAGGTCCCGTGCCGAAGTCAGCCTCTCACTCAGCATTCTCGCTTCTTGTCACTTGTTCCTGGCTGACCATTCATCCCCCAGCCAGTTCTGAAACTGACCTACTTTTCCAATGTCACCAGGGAGGGCTTGGGGCCAAACCACAGCGTGGGACCTCCTCTTGCCGCTCCCCTTCCTGCTTGTCCTCAGCCAGCTCTGGCCTCACTCCATCCTGCCACTCTCTCACCCTCTCGTGCCACTGACGCGAGGATCTCCTCCCACATAGCACTTTCCAGCTTTCCTGAAGGGCCCCGCTCGGCTTCACACTCCATTTTGTTTTGTTATTTGAGTGTTAGAAGACATAGCTCCTCCTTTTTCCGCGCTTCCCCCCCTACACTGCCGTGTCTGTCTTTCTCTCCCTTTCCCTGGTTTTTCCTTCTCCGTAACTTCTCTTCCTTCTTGGGTCCTTTTACTCCTCTTTGTCTTTCTCCCCCCCTTCATTCTATTCTCCCCACAATTATTTCCCTGTAGTTCGAAAATTAACCCTTAACTATTTGGAAAACAAATAGAAGAGCTCTACAAGAAGGAGAAACAAGCTATATTCTTTCTATAATTTACACACACACAAAAAGTCGCCAAATCCTCCCTGATCTAACATTTCTTCTTTGCTCCTTGGCAAGAAAATACATCATTTTCTTCCCCACCAAAGGAAGTGGCTTAGCAATTTTGGGCGAAGATAGGATATCAGGGCACTGGCTGGGATTGCAAAGCGGAGTCTTCTGGGGTACACATTTCCACACCAGAAATCCGTGGCAGGATGTGAGACATTATTATTGCTGAATTTACGCAGAGCTGTCAAGTTTCATTACGAGACCGGGTGGCATTTAGACTGCTATTTAGGCCAAGACATATTTAACTCTGTCCTGATGGTTCTGAGGTGCTGTCCAGCACAACGGGACATTCTCCACACTGCCGAGGACTCCAGCACTGGCCAGATGAAAATCTGCTCCTGTTCATTCAGCGAATGGTCACCGATCCCCTGCCATATGCTGGACGCTGTGCCCAGGGTGCGGGGCGTGTGGAGACAGTTCAGACACGGTCTCTCTTTTCCCCAGGAGTTTAGCCTCCAGCAAAGGACATGGTGTGTGTGTGAAAAACTCGAATCACAGGATGGAGAGGGAGGTGCAGAGGAAGCCATGGCAGTTCCGAGGCTGGAATGGAGGCTGGAAGCTCAGTGAGCCTCTGGGGAAGAGGTGAACTCACCTGTAGAGGGTCTGAACCTGGGACTACTGAGGGGATAAAAATCTTTGTGTATCATTTGGGACTTTTGTGATTTTAAGTGATAGAAAACCAACTCTCATTGACTTTAGCAACCCCCCCCCCCAAAAAAAAAACCAGAAAACAAAAATAACAACAGAAAGGTTTCTCGGGCCATTCACCTACAATGGGTGAGGTGTGTTTGTCAACCAGCGTATCTAGATCCAGATTCGAATGACGTCTTCGGATCCCTCTCTCTCTCTCTCTCTTTTATGTTTCTGCCTGAGATGGTTCATTTCCCACCATGAGATGTGGAAAAGCATTATCTGAAATAGGTGTGGGATTCACATACTTTTGTGACCATTTCTCCTTAAGAGACACAGTTTATCCCCTCTACCTGCAACTGGTCCCAGAGAAGGAATCTGATGGGATGAGCCTGAGTCACGTACCCACCCCTGAAACCCATCACCTTGGTCTGAGATCCTCCTGTCGGCCCGGTAGGGGAAGTTCCAAGGAGATGAGTAGTAGCCAGAATCAACAGCTCTGACTGCTTTCCCAGGGTATAGGAGCAAAACCCAGAGAGTGGGAAATCACAAGGACATGGTGAGTTGTTTGGGATTGCTCCAATGCAGGATATGTGAGGAATAGTTTTAGGAAGCAAGGTTGGAAGTTAAATTTGGCCAAGGAGTGTGGATTTTATTTCTGGACGATAGGGACCCACTTTAAGCTTTTGAACAGAATTTTACATAATCGGAAGTGAGGTTTCGGAACATTTATGTGGCAGGTGGACTTGATGTGAGTGTGGGGGGATGATATACAGGGAATCTGGAGACCAGGTAAGAAGTTATACCGGTCAGCCAGGAGCAAAGTGAGTACTGTTGAAAGTATTCAGGTGGTAAGCGAGGGAAATAAACTCTGAACGACTTAATTTAAACAAAAGGAGGTAACAAAGAAGGAATAATGGGACTTTAAAGTAGAAGTTGAGCAGCCCAGGTTTGGAAAGGTCAGAAGGTGAGGCATAGTCATTGATGGAAGAAAGTTACTGTTACCTTGTGCCAGATGGGACCATTCCTGGGCTCTGTCTGCATAAAGCCTGACACAGGGCTCAAACCCATGAGCCATGAGATCTTTTTTTTTTTTTAATTTTTTTTTCTACATTTATTTATTTTTGAGACAGAGAGAGACAGAGCATGAATGGGGGAGGGTCAGAGAGAGGGAGACACAGAATCTGAAACAGGCTCCAGGCTCTGAGCTGTCAGCACAGAGCCCAACGCGGGGCTCGAACTCACGGACCGCGAGATCATGACCTGAGCCGAAGTCGGCCGCTTAACCGACTGAGCCACCCAGGCGCCCCGAGCCGTGAGATCTTGACCTGAGCCAAAGTTGGACACTTAAGGGACTGAGCCACCCAGGCACCCAGTCACATATCAGGTTTCAAATTCCTTAGAAGGAGAATCTGGTGGCTCGAGTTTGGGAAGCCACACCCTCTCTCCCACCAGATCTGTTTTCTGTGTCCAAAGGAAGAATAAATGTTCAGGTATATAGAAAGGAGAACTTTGTCAAAGGAGAGGACTCACTGCATGTCAGTAAGCCACCGTAGGAGGGATGCAATCCTGTGAACCGTACCAGCATAGAAGGAAGCCTGGGTTTTGCTAGGGGAAGGAACATGAATATTCTTAAGTTTGAAATTAGAACAGAGTTCAAATGAAGGGTCTGCAGATGTGGCTTATTTCATTTAAAGTATTATTTTTAAATGAACTCAAATACCTCTCGCTAGGATTTTCCCTGCTTTCCATAGGTAATCTTGCACCTAGCCCATTTCACTCGTGGATCTTACCTGCCCTGTCCTAGAAAGCATGAGACTTTGTGCTTCCTCCTGAGAACTCAACTTTGTGTTTTCCCTGAAAACAAAACAAACAAACAAGTAGAAATGGAATAATGGGAGTCTAAGCAGTATTCTGAAAGGTTAGGACTTCCTGCTAATATTCCTACAGTATCAGGGGCTTCAGCTGCAAATATATTACCGTTATTTATATTGTTGTAATTACATCCTGATAATAATTATTTCTCCCTAAACTCTAAGTGACTTTGAAGAAAGGATCCCAAGTTTTTTATTTACCGTCTGATCGCCTGCACGTTGCTGGCATATACCCGGTACTCACCTAATATTTGTTTGAGTGGATGTGTTTGCTAAGAAATGGATTTGAAGCATTTCAGTTAGATGTGCTTTGGAGGGTTTAATACTGAGTGTTCCATGCCCCAGGAAAGCCCTTAGTGCTGGGAAAACTGGGAGAATTGTTCACATTTAGTTATGGAAGTCAGTCAAAAAATGTATTAGTGATAAGCCCTCATCAACCTCTGACGAGTACTGCCATGAAGTTCTCAGCTACACTGGGTGGTTCCTGTCCACTGAGTGTTTGTGTCCTCCAACAATTCATATGTGGAAACTCCAACCCCCAATGTGATGTTATTTGGAGGTGGGGTCTTTGGAAGCTGATTAGAGTCCCATGAGGTCATGAGGATGGGGCTCTCAGGATGGGATGGCTTCTAAGAAGAGGAAGAGAGACAAGAGCATGCTCTTTCGAGCTGCCACGTGAGGACATGGCAAGAAGATGGCCATCTGTAAACCAGGAAGCAGGCTCTTACCAGATGTGGGATCTTCCAGGGCTCTGCCGTGGACTTCCAGCCTCCAGAACTGTGAGACACAAATTCTCATCATTTCAGCCACAGAGCCTGTGGTAGTTTGTTAGGGCAGCCCGAGCAGCCTCAGACAGTGGTGTTACCCATTTGACACGCGACTGAGCTGGACCCCCGAGGACTTGGGTGGCTTGCTCATGGGGACAGTGCCATAAATGGTGGATTTAAAACTCGACCTCAACTCATTTCCCCTGCATCTGCTCTTGTGTCTACAGCGTTTCCCGCGTTCAGAGTCCTGGGTTATGACTTCTTGCCTTCAGGAAGGTTATAGTCCAGCAGAGCAGGTAAAGCCATGTAGGTCATGAATGACATCAGGCCAGGAATCTCCCTCCATGTTACATTCATCAAAGACTCATCTTTTATTTTTCCAGCAGATGGTAGTGTAGGGTTGTATTAGCTGGGGTCCTCCAGAGAGGCAAAACCAAGAAGCTGGAAAGTCAGAGATTTATTACGAGGGACTGGCTCACAGGATTGTGGAGCCAAGAGGTCCCCCAATGTGCTGTCAATTGGAGGCCCCAGAAAGCCGGTGGCATGGTTCCAGGCAGAAGCATAGATGAACAAAGAAGGCATGAGAAAATGCTCTCCAAGCTCGAGGAGAGAGGGCAGATTCCCCTTCCTCTGCCTTTTTGTTCCATTCAGATCCTCAGTGGATTGGATGAGCCCACGCACATTGGTGAGAACCATCTTCTTTACTTACTATACCGACAAAAATGCTAATCTCTTCCTGGAGACATTCTCACTGATGCAGCCAGAAATAGTGTTTTACCCACTATCTGGGCATCCTATAGCCCAGTCACATAAAGCTAACCATCACAAGGGTTTTCCGAAAGAGGTGTCTTTAAAAAATTCCCTCCACGTGGTTGGGACTACACATAAATAATGGGGGTGGCTGGTGGTCTGAGATTCACACCATGTGAACAATCAGTGTTAATCGGTGAGAGAGGTTGTATCTGATTTGGAGGTGTCGGAGAAATCTTTGTGGGGGAGGCATTATTAGAGATGGCCTTGAAGGGTGGCCAAGAAACATGGCGGAGGGGACAAGAAGGAGCTATAGCCACCGAATATTGTGTGGACAAAGACATGTGGCCTGGCTTCTTGTCACCCCTGTCTTGGGTTTGGTGTCAGGGGGGAGAAACATGGTCCTGAGTTGAAGATTAATGTGCTGCTTTTTGAATCAAGTCAATAATTGTTGAGCACTCTGTGCCCGATAGCATGATGCTAGAGAAACATGAACGACTGAAGCCAAGTCCTTATCTTTGCTTCTGTTGAGAACAAATGTGTGAACGTGAAATTCTTAGGAAACAGTCAGGGACTATGGATTGCTAAGGGCTTATAATGTGAGGTGTGGATTAAAATGAGCTAAGAAAAGGAAAGATTATTAGGAAAGGCCACATGGGAGAAATGGAGCTTGATACTCAGCTTTGTGCACACCCCTGCCCCGCCAAAAAAAATATTGGGTTTGGGTTGAAGTTAGTGGGGAGGGAAGACACTTTGAGTGAGAGGGATCTTGCTCTCCCTCTCGCTCTCCCTCTCTTCGAGAGGAAGAGAGGGAGAGTGAGAGAGGGAGCAGAGAGAGAGAGAGAGACAGAGATAGTAAGAGATGGGGGTAGGACCAAATATGCTGTGTGCTGGGAGGGGGAGCCAGGAGCGAGGATCAAGTACTGCTGAGCTAGGAAGGAAACGGAGGAATTTGTAGGACCATGCCCACTTTTTTTCAGAGAAGGTTAACTGAGGTGCAGAGAGGCTAATCGGGAACTGGTACCACTTAATTCAAAGTCTGTGGACTCTACTTTGGTTCACATAGTCCCTATAGCACTGAAACCAGCCAGGATTAATTTTGTTTTCAAGCAACAGAAAGCCCAAAACCTAAAAGTCACTTAAACATGAGAAGCATTGGATTTGTCCCTCCTGTAAACAAAATCCAAGGGTTGTCCAAGGCTTCATCATGATGTTCCATGATGTCAGGGACCCGGCCTCCTCTGCCTCTGGCTTTATCATCCTTAGCCGGTGGCTTCCACCTCACAGACCAAACTGGCAGCGAGTGCTCCTGCCATCATGTCTGTATCCCAGCCATCAGGAAGGAGGAAGGAGCAAAGAAGGGTTCATCCCCTCCTTTATATGATACATGTTACCTGTTATAAATATTATGCCTTCTCCCCTGCTTTTGGCCAGAACATAGCCATGGGCATGCCTGGCTACAGGGAAGGCTGGAAAATGTATGCTTTATTGTAGAAGGCTATGTGCACAGCTAAAAATGGGGGTATTGATGACTAAGGCCAGAGAGGAGAGAGGATACTGAAGAACAACCAGAAGTGTCTGACACCCTGTGAGGCCTGTGGCACCATCGTAAAATTCTCCAAGCCTCTGTACTTTCTCCATGAAAGGAGAAAATCCACACTTAGTTGTTTGGGTAAAATTTCAGGCATATGGAAAGTATCTGGTACAACATTTAACACATATTAGTTGCTAAATATGTTTTTGTCCCTTTTTTTAAAAAAGTGGTTGTTATTACTCACATGTCCAAGGAGATGGGACAAGATCGTTGGCCTCCTGATTTGAAGACCGGGGTCTTTGTATGCAGTGGCACGGAGGGACAGGTTCTTAATTGTTTTCTGGTTTGTTAGTTTAATTGACTGGTAGAAGCAGTAGGATTTTTTTTCCCAATAATAATTTCTCAGGAAGTGCAGTGTGTTTGTGATTCGAGCGGAGGTGGGTGTCCTAGAAACCCACTGGCTTCCCCCTCCCCCCGAACTTCCTCCTGTGCCTTTGGGTTACCTCATCAGATCCCTCGGGATCCACCGAGCACACGTGGGCACCCACTAGACAGATAGATAGAGGAGGGTCATTGTCAGAAGGTGAGAAAATATGAGACCTTTGTTTCCCTCAGTAAGTGGGTGATTAGCATCTCCTTTATGCCGGGAACCATTGCCCGTTCTAGAACGGGGTGCAGCAGAGAATGGGCAACAAATGCCCTGCCCCTGTGGGGCTCATGTTCCCGGATGGGGCTATCCAGACATTCTTGGATGAAATCGCACGTTGAATTGATTCACATCAAGTCATTTTGCATATTGTGTTGGTGGGAGTGGGGTCAGGGGTGGTGAGGAGGCACCTTCCATGCACATCTGCCTGTTCGAGATCCTGAAGACCTGTGCTGCATAGACACAGGTGATCGAGTGAGCTCCTGGAAACTGCTTGCCACCTTACCTGGTTTTGTGGGGTCTGTTGGAATAGAAGCTCATTAGGTGAAATGGCTCCATGAGCCCCGGTGCCAGCCAGTTCCAAATGGTTAGGTGATGCAGAGTCACTAGAGGTTAATGGTGATACGTTTGGTGCTACGTGGGTGGTGTTATAAAATGCGATCCAGCATTTCTAAAACTTCCAGATCCCCCATCAGGTTCCTGAGAGAACCACTCATATAAGGAACAAGAACACATGTGAGATCCTGAGAACCACGTTATTCGTGGACACTCAAGCTTCTGACGACTCCTGACAAAGTACAATTAGGGCATGTCTCTTAGAGCCTACTGGACATGTCCTGCTCCTCACATAAGCCTTGGCCAAGTGGTTCGGCTCTGCTGTCTGGCGACGGAGGCAGGGGGACGGTCATATTCACAGAGAAAGCTTCTCCCTGACTTATGTACTACAAGTCTTAGACTTGGAGGTTGCGTTACAAAAGGCAGCATGTGGGGCATCTCCCCCCAAACCACCGTCAGCTCAGATGTGCTCACCAAATGGAGACAGGAAGTCCAGGAGGCATGAAGGGGAGGGTGGCAGCCCTTTGTGCATGATAGCCTAGTCCAGGGGTCCCACAGGCTCCGAGCAATCAGACCAGCGCCTCTCTTTCCCTGGGGTGAGGGACTGAGGCAGCACATCACCTCCCTTGAGGGACTGGGATTAGTAGCCAAAACAGTCCTCCAGCATCTGAAAGATTAAAGCCCCTTAATCTCAAATGTTCGGAGGAGAAAAGATACTTCTGTGAAACCGAGATGCTGGCTGCCATTGAACACCCCTCACTGACCTCATTATGGTCCATCGAAGTTCATCCCTGCAGTTACACAGTGGCGTGGCTGTTACAACCTGATTTCTACGGAAGGGGAAACAGAAGCTCTGAGAATGTAGGATGCTTTCCTGGGTTTGGAAGCAACAGCAAGACATCGTAGCCCTGGCCGAGTGGTTGCAAACTCAGCAGTTGCTTCACAGACTCGTCTCTGTGAGGCTGTCGCATGGAAAATAAGCACTGACCGAACAAGGTGCCGGAGGCCTAGGTCTGTTCGTTTATTCCACAAATATTTTTAAGCTTGTACTGGAACACACACTGTCATCGGTGTTTTAGAAGCATGGCGATGAAGCCAGACAAAGATTCCCTGCCTTGATGGAGCTTACCCTCTCCTGTGGCAATTTTTAAAACTATAGTATTGCTGGGAGCCTGGGTGGCTCCCATCGGTTAAGCGTCCAACTTGTGGTTTCGGCTCAGGTCATGATCTCATGGTTTGTGGGATCAAGCACCACGTGGGGCTCCAATACGGAGTGTGGAGCCTGCTTGGGATTCTTTCCATCTCCCTCTGCCCCTCTTCCCTGCCTATTCTCTCTCTGTAAATAAATACACATTAAATATATAAATATATGTGTACATATATACATATATGTATATGTATATATAATTTCTCAGCCAAGGCAACTGACATTATTATTTTGTAATCAGCCACAAGAGAATTTGAGTTTAAAGAGTAAATACTAAATACTTACCTCTTTTTTTTTTTTTTTAACCCAGTAGTTTTTTTTTTTTCCTTCTTGGTCTTTATGCTGTCGTTTCTGAGCCCGTTTGGGATGCTGCCGGCCTAGAATATGGAAATCTGTGTGTTGGAGTGATTACATTTCTGTCCTGACATTTAAGTCATAGCCCTGAGGTCGTGCCTTTTGGTAATTGTTGAGGGGAAATGGGAGGGCACCGATGAGCCTGTGAAGTTGAGCACCAGGACAACTGGAGGCTTGCTGGAGAGAAGCAGGGCACGCTGCATGCTGGGAAGGGCTGGCGTGCGGGGCGAAAGCGCTATGCGTGGGGCGTAAAGAAGGAAGAGTTTGGTGGCCATCAGGGGGTAGTTAATAGAAGATGAGGGGGCGCTCAGACACACATCAGAGTTGAAGGGATTTCCGGCCGCCGGGAGAGTGCTGCCAAGAGCAAAAAACGTTTTCAAGAATCGAGTGTCTTGAGGAGGTTGAAGAAAACAGAGACTCTGTTTTCAGAAACATGTAAATTACATCGCAGACGGAGAAGGGTGATACCCAAAGCAGTTCGAGGAGGCATTGAAGGCAGAGTGTGATTGGGGGTGGAGGAGGGGGGGGGGACTAAAGCCCCAGGGGAATGTGGGAAATGGCAAAGCAGATGGAAAATTAACCAAAAATTGAGAAACACTAAATGGGTTATGGTGGCATTTGTGAGACAGTAAGAGAATTAGAGTCTGAAGGCAAATAGTGAATAATAAATATGTCTAGGGAACATTTCAAATAATCAGATTTGGGAAGTTAAAGGAGACTTAGGACGACACAGGCAAAAAAGAGGAAATAGAAATCAGAGGGAATGAGACATTTTAAGCGATAGTGTGAGGAGCTTCTGCAGCCTATGTATGGGTAGCTTTTGACGGGAGAACAGAGGGACCCTGGAAGTAAGTGCATTGAGTGGCCACCATAAGCATGGCCTTAAAAAGACCATTGCATTTGGAGTGGGGGTGTTAGAAAATGTGACGGGGTGGAAAACTAGTAAAAAAAATGCATAGGAAATGTCTGTAAATATTAGCTACTATTTATTAGGTTATAGCTATAAACCAGGCATAGTAAAGCCGGAACAGTATTTTAAGGGCACCATCCCTAAACCCGGGAGTTAGGTAACTGTTAGCTCCAACCACATGCAGCTGTCTTGGCTAGTTCGTGCAGTGTAACCTGATCCATTTTTTACAAAGAAAGAAATGAAGGCTCAGAGAATTTTAAATACACTGCCGAAAGTGACACAGCCGGGAACACAAAGCCAGGCTTGGATTCCTGTTCTGTTGTCCACAACAGAGAAATAGCAATTCGTGCACATATTTATTCAGCATCGGCTTTGTACCAGGCACTTTGTTTGGCCCTGGAAATGCGATACTAAAGGCCTTCATGATGCTCACCATCTATTGGTTAAAAAATACCCCAAGACCAAAGACAGTCTAGAGCAGCTGTCTGGTAGAATGTAAACCTCATGGAATCTTATGTTTTCTAGCAGCACATTAAACAAGGAAAAAGAAGCAGATGAAACTAATTTTAATAATCTGTTTTATTTCACCCAAGCTGTCCAAAATATTTTGATATGAAATCAACGTAAGGTTATTCATGAGATATTTTACATGATTTTTTTTTATACAGATTCTCCGAATCTTCTGTGTGTTATGTCCTTAGGGCTCACCTCTATTCAGACTACTTCAGGTGCTCAATAGCCAGCTGTACTTGGTGGCTGTTATAGTAAACAGTTCAGGTCTAGAGAGAACTTGAAATTCAGGCCTAGTTTCTTTGCAGTCATAATACAGGAAAAATGGCCCTCTCTGTTTTTCAGTGTTATTTCTGATCTCTTCGTATCACCCATTCATAGGGCACACAATGCAAGCAGTAGACAAGTGATGATCTGGACTTTAGCTTCATACACCTAAGTAGATACTGAAGGAAACTTGTTCGTATGTATGTCAGATAATTTACATGTTTTCTAGTTTAATGTTGTGTATGTCACTGACAATGAAAACCCCAGCTAGTTGGCTTTACCATCAGTCGTTGATAATAACACACAAGTGGACCCTCGGGAGACCCCTGGAGCCTCCACCCTGCTCAATTTTGCCAGCATGCTTTCCTGTATTTATTGCTCCTGACGGAAATGTTGAAGATGTAATTTGAAGCTTAGCAGCTGCCAGAATTTCTAATATTTTATCTGATCACCGAAAGTTTATAATCCATTTTAGAGAGATAAACAAAACAATGATAAGATTTTGCTGTTTAATACAAGTACCCAGCAGGTATTAATGGGGACCAAGCAATGGGGTGTGTAATGGCATTTCCCTAGGTAAAGGATTTTGCTCTGGAGCTAGTTTAAATGGGAAGAAAGCCTGAGAAAATATGGATTCTCCTTCCTAGAAATTGGATGGGGGAATTGAAGGTAATAGGTGTTTGCATCCTGCCAGCTTCATAATGAAATTACCGTTTAACAAAAAATTTTGGTAGAGGTTCCCCCCCCCCCCCAACCACACACACACAAGGGATTGAAGACTGTTAATAAAATAAAAAAAAAAAAAAGGAAAAACTAAAGAACCTATATTAACATTGAGTATACAGACTCATTGGTCCAGAATATTAAATCTTAAAGGAACACAGAAAATTAGTGAGTGTGAGAACGTCCGTATAGTTGTTTCCATATAACCTGAAGAAGAGCCATCACATCTAAATAATCACCCTGCTCATTCCATCTGATCTCACTACAAGAGGGGAGAAGAGGAATGGGTGGAAGAAATAATGATGGGGAATCAAAGAGGAGGGAGGCTTAAGTAAATTCAGCTGGCAAATCAAAAGAAGATATGGATACTCCGTGGTACACGCCAGCTCCGTGGATAAAATAGCGACTGTGGTGTTCAGTCGTGATATGTAATGCTGTGAGTGGCCCTCCCCGGCCTCATGTCTATGTCAGAGCCAAAGCATTTGCTCTCTGGTCTGCCTTTTCCAAAAAGATAACAAACTGGATATTTCTAAACCTCTTGATAATTGACTGAAATTTTCAGTTCATCCACATTTGGGCCATTAGATAGATCCATTCTGAGCTCTTTCCATCCCAAAGGGATGGACAAATTGAAACCTGGCTTGGTAGCTAATTTGATTCAACAACAACAACAGTGATAATAAATAAAAGACCTTAGTGAATTGGCTGGCCTAACCCTAAGTTTTGGGTAGCAAATACAGAGTGACTTGGCAACTGATTTCATACTAGCTCCTACTCACTGGTGGTCTTTGTCTGCAATATTTATATTGAAATTCCATGAACAGTGTTCCATCCTGTTCCATGGTTCTATGCCGTTGGCTTTATGGCTTCCTCCATGCAGCGCATCACCACCCCTTTCCCCTGGCCATTCACCTAGCCAGCCCTTATTATCCCTTCCTGACACAATCCAAACGTTTCCACTTTGTTTCCTGATTCCAACTCTGCCATCAGAGCAGAGCCATTCTATTCCTTACACTCTTCACCAGCCTACTTAATACAAATCTCTAATTTCATACTTACTGTCTTTATTCCAATTATTTATTGCAGGAATGTATTTGTTTACTTTTGTATCATTTTTCCTATCACATCTCTTGGCACAGGTCATGACACATAGTAGGTACTCAAATATGTCTATAGGTTGGATGGGTGGGTGGGTGAATGGATCAATACATGGATAGATGGATGGACGGACAGATGGATGAATGGGTGGGTGGGTGGGTGGATGGATGGATGGATAGATACACGGGTGGGTAGGTGGGTGGATGGATGGATGGATATATGCATGGGTAGGTGGATTGACAGAATGATGGGTGGATGGATGGATACAAGGATGGATGGACTGACAGATGCATGGATGGAAGGATGGATAGATGCATGGATGGAAGAATGGATAGATGCATGGATGGGTGGATTGACGGATGGATGGATGGATGGATGGATGGATGGATGGATGGACAGATGATACAAGGATGGATGGACTGATGGACGGACGGATGGATGGATGGATAGATTCATGGATGGGTGGATTGACAGAATGATGGATGGATGGACAGATGGACGATAACAGGATGGATGGATGGAAGGATGAATGGATTGATAGATGGATAGATGCATGGATGGGTGTATTGACAGATGGATGGATGGACAGACAGATGGATGGATGAATGGATAAATGGATGGATGGATAGATGCATGGATGGGTAGATTTACAGAATAATGGATGGATGGATGGACAGATGGACAGATGATATAAGGATGGATGGACTGACGGATGGACAGATAGATGGATGGATGGATAGATGCATGGATGGGCAGATTGACAGAATGATGGATGGATGGATGGATGGATGGATGGATGGATACGAGGATGGATGGACTGATGGACGGATGAATGGATGGATGGATGGATGGATGGATGGACAGACGATAGATGAATGGATGTATACACGGATGGATGACACTTGTGGTGATGATCTGTCAACATACTCAACCACCAAACATGAACTCCAATGCTACAATGGGCCACGGCTAAAATTAATCATGGGGAACAAAAGCAAAAGTCAAACTGGAAAAATACAAACAGAGTAATTTAGGTCCCCCTAGTTAGTGAGAGGTTTTTAGACATAAACAAAAATGTTGGAGTTGTCCTTCAATGCAGAGAAGCATTTTTACTTCTTCTCTTGGCAGGAAATCCGACTGCATGACTGCTTTACTTAAAACCTTTCATGGATCTCCATGGTCTTCTGAACAACATCCAAACCCTTTAGGGCGGTATTCAAAGTCGTTTACGATCTGGCTTCAGGGATTCTCTTCAGACAAATCCCACTGCCCCTCAGCTTACTAAGCTATTCCCTGCTTTCCCTAGCATGTGTCACTGCCTTTGCTGACTCTTCTTTACTCAGGGTGATTCTTTGGCTCAGAACTCTTTTCTCCCACCTCTTCTTAACCCTTTTACTCTCCTAGATTCCCCAGGAAGTGCCACCTGTATCCCTTAGGTTGAGTGAGCGGCCTTCCTCGGCATTCTTACATCTCCCACTCACTGTGCATTTGTGCAAGAGTGGTGTTCTACGTGCTGTCATTGTTTATGTGCCTGTGTCACAGAGCGGTAAAGATACCTGTAGGAGGGCGGACAGCCACTGCGGTTTTTATTACTGTATCTAGAAGACTCCCCATAGGGTCTGACATATAATAGACATTCAGTAAATAGTTGTTGAATCAACAAAATACCTATGAGGAAATGATCACAGATACCTCGCATGCACACCAAATAGAGTGATTACTCTTTGCTCCTTCTAGAATCGCAGTGCTTTATTTTTCTGTTTTTTAACAAACACTATTTGCAAGAAACTTGGAGAACAAAAAGACACACACACACAAATAAAAGGTACCTGTAATCCCTCTGTGCATAGACAAACCCTATTTTTATTCTCTTCTGTTTAACATTAAATAGTGAGCATTTTCTCTTCACCCTTAACTTGTCATCAAAACACGATTTAGAAAAAAAAACAAATAGTTCATTGAATGGATACACAATATTTGCTTTTTTGCCTTTTCCCCAGTTTCTTCACCTTGTCCTTGGAGACCTGATTCTCCCCCCGCACAACACAGTCTCCACTATGGCTGCCCAGGGGCAGACATGTGACCAGTTAGGACAGTCCTTGGTTTTAGAATTTTTTTCATAGTCTATTTCTCCTCCTTAATATTTTACTTCTTCAGCTGCTTTTGGTGTTAAGGGAATGTGAAGCAAGAAAATGCCATGGCCTTGAGATAGTCTGTCTGTCTGGGATCTCTGAATATTTCAACCCACCATACTACATTAACTGAGTATCTGCCAAGTGGTATGTTCCCATGCAAGTCTGACAGCTTCACCTTTTTCTTAAGCTGCAAGGAGAAGTGGAATCCTGGGGACCCTCCCACCCGAATCATGGGAGTTGACCTCTGCCTCCCTCCCTCCCTGTCTGCATCCACCTTGCCTACAGGCAAGGTGGCTTTGAGGGGTGCTGGAGATAAGAGTATCACAAGGAAGACAGATGTTGTGCAATGAAAACACCTAGGCTAAGGGTTGACCATACGGATGTTATATAAAGCGGATGGTGAGGCGAGGCGTTGTCCTTGATGCCTCTCTCTCCCCCAACCTCCACATCACTAAACACCTGCTAAATATTCTCCACTTGGTCCTATTTGTGGCAGCTGGTATTTCTCCTTCTCCTCCCTTTCTTTTGGGGCCACAACAGTTCCCAGGCCAACATCCTCTCTGACCTGGATAATAAGCACAATGTAACCAACCCCCTATGTCCCCTCCAACTCATTCTGTACACAACATTCAAGTCATGTTATACAAGAAAAGTCCGATTGTACCACCTCCTTGATTAAAACCTTCAGTATCTTCCTACTGTTTTAAAACAAAAACAAAAGTCTTTAACATGGCCTGAAAAGTCTTGCTGTATCTCACCGATTCATCTTCTCAGCCATACCTCATCCCACATTCTTCTGTCTCTCTCTCTGCTTTGGTCTCGCTGGTTTGCAGTCAATCCCTCATGTGTACCAGTACAGGGCCTTTGCACGTGCTGCTGCCCTTTGTCTGGAATATGCTTATGTCCTTTTTTTTAACCTAGTTAATACTGACTCCTTATAGCCTTGCCTGACCCCTGTTTCACTTCCACATGGCACACTCACCTCTCTACTATATCACTTGTCATAGATCTGTAATTAATTAATGCCTGTCCTGTCCTTTAGACTATAAGCTTCATGGGGAGAGGGATCCTATCTGTTTCCTTACTTACCTTCATCCAAGTGGCTGCGTCCTGGCCTGTAGCAAATATCTATTAAGTATTAGTAGAATGAGTAATGAACAGATGGGATACTATTTCTTGGAAGCTGTATACCATGTGGTTTATGAGCAAGCAGCTTCCTTTAGGGAAGCTTATTAAAACATAATAGAACATGCTTTAAGACCCTCCTGTACTATCATTGGAACAGAAGTCTATGGGCATGGCAGGATGGAAGGGTCCATCCCATGTGCTAATTACAATTACTAATGCCTAAACAGGATTGGGGATTCTGAGAGTGATTACAGGTTCATGGAAACGAGTGCCTGGCCAATTAGCAGTGCCCACGCGCATACTAATACTTCCTTGGATAGAGGCCACCTGTCCTGTGTGATGATGGCCACATAAGTCTTCACTTTCTGAGTGTTACGTTGATGGTGGCATCCGCTCATCTGACCTCTTGAATTCTTCCCTAAAGACACGTCTTTCTCTCTTCCTCTCTCTAGATTTATGGTCAACGTGACATGGGATGGCAAAGACTTGTCCTTCACTGAAGAAGGCTATCAGGTGCACCCCAGGCTGGTGGTGATTGTGCTGAACAAGGACAGAGAATGGGAAAAGGTGAGCATCCTTCGGCATGCCGCATATAGGGGAAAGATGAAAGCAGGGGCCACAGAGGGGCTCGGCTTACTCCTTTTCCTCACATGTTTTCTGCTGAGCGGCTCCAGATCCCATCCCACGACCAGGACCAGATGTTTCTTGGAACAAGGCAGACCAAATATCATAAGATGCAGGTGGAATGCTTTTCCTGGGTAAACTGTGGTGATCGTGTGCTGTTCTGTGTGTCAGCTTCTCACATCTCATTAGGAAGGGTCCTTGAAGGACTTAGGATAAATAATGTAAAGACTAAAGTTTGGTTCATGTTGGTACAATAGACATGTTTACTACAGAGCAGTGATCACACGAGTCTGCCTAAACCCCATATTATGTACCATAATTACACATTTTGCCATATGGAGGAACCCCTGTATTTTCTAGTCTTTTACTTTAAATCAACCCATTTCCAAAACTTAAGCATGTCACTTCTACAAATCACAGGTTGATTATATTTCTTGTAAAGCACATTTTATAGAACATGTATATTAACTATTAAAAAATGAAAACCACCACTGCAGGGAAAAAAATCATCACACGTCTTACCCAAGGCCGTGTCCTGAGTCAGAGAGGGGAGATGTCACAGGATTTACAGATGACGCCATGAGAACGATGACAGTATCTGTTCCACTTTCCCATTCTCCCACCAAGTTCCAAGTCAGTGGCCATACTATCACATAAAGAGCAGAATAAAAGAGATCAAAAGGAAGCCTGTGTCTTTATCTTGTCTTTTTTGACAAGCAAGGCATGGCTTCTAAATTGCTTCAGCAGCTTGAGATTTCTTTTCACTTTGCACATCAGATGGGCTTGAGAGATCCTAGGGGTAGGAAGATGCAGGATGTGGTGAGGAACCGTCCTATAATTAACTAGCATCAGAAAAAAGTTCTGTGCAAACAGATGCATTGACTCTGGACGATCAATGATGCATTCCTAGAAGGGAAGATGAAGAGAAACCTTTGGAAGATTTTGCCTGCTACACCCCACAGCTACAAAAGAAACTTTTCTTCAAGTGCACTTAGGGAAGTCACCAAAGTAGACTGTGTTCTCAAACATAAAACAAGTCTCGATATATCTAAAAGGATTGAAATAATGCAGAATGCTTTCTTTGACCACACAGTGTTAAAACAAAAGTTAATAATAAAAGTATATCTACAGGATCACCAGATGTTTGGAAATTAGGTCCGGCCTGTGAATAGCCCATGGGTCAAAGAAAAAAAGACGTAAGAAAATATTTTGAATGAAATGACCTTGAAAAACACAGCATGTCAAAATTTGAAGAATAAAGTTGAATATGTGCTAAGGGGGAAATTTATAGCTGTGACGGCTTATAAATAGAAAAAATAAGGGAAGTGTAAAGTCAGTGATTGAAGCTTCTACATTAAGAAGCTAGGAAAAGAGCAAAGGGAACCCAAATGAAGTAGAAGGAAGAAAACAATAAATATAAGAGTAAAAATCAAAGTCAAATACAAATATAGAGAAAAATCAACAAAGCCAAAAGCTAGTTCTTTGAAAAGGTTAATGAAACTCGTAATTTCTAGCAAGAGTGATCACACAAAAGATAGAAAACACAAATACTAATAATCAGTACTAAAAATGTAAGAGGGAATATTAACACAGACATTATAGATCCTGTAGACATTAAAACGATAAAAAAATTGGGAATAATGTATGCCAACAAATTCCACAATGTAGATAAAATGGGCAAAGTTTTTTTGGAAAAAAAAAACAAACACCCACCAATTTCCAAAACTGACATAAAAAGAAATAGACTGAATTCCCTAAGTTTCTAAGCTCTAAACTTGCTAAGAAATTGAACTCATAACTAAAATCTTTCCCATTTCAAAAACAAGAAAAACTCCTGACCTAGATGGCTTCACTGTGAATTCCATGAGACATTTTAAAAAGAAATGACAGCACTCTATGTAATGTTTCAATATAGTAGTAATCAGAACCCAGCACTATATTAAAAAAGAATAATATATCATGGATAAAGGATGTTTATCTTATGAACTGGTTTAATGTTCAAAAAAATAAATCAGTCTAACTTACTGTGTTAATATAATAAAGGAATAAATTGCATGGTCTTCTCAACAGATGCCAAAAAAGCATTTGATGAAATCTAATATACCCATTCATGGTAAAGAGGGAGATTTCTCAATCTGATAAAGGTTATCTATGAAAGCCCTATAAGTAACATTTTGCATAGTGATAAAGTGATGAAAATAGATCTATAAACATACATGCAAGTGATTTGTGACGAATAATTATGACAGTGAGGGAAAAGAAAGTCCTTTTAATAAATGTTGCTAGATCAACCAGATATCCATATAGAAAAAAAAAATACCTTAACCCATAGTTCACATTATACATAAAAATTACTTAACATAAATTTCCAACTTAAATGTAAGTTAAAACTGTCAAGTTCCCAGAAGAAAATTTAGGAGGGTATTGCTGTGATCTGAGAAAGTAGAATGCACAAGGCATTAAGCATATAGTAAAAATAATAAACTGGACTCCACCAAAATTTAAAAATTTTTAAATTTTGCTCACGTACCAACACGGTTAGAAAATGAAAAGGCAAGCCACAGACTGGGAAAAGAATAGTAACTATGGTTTTATTCATATACATACACATACACACACACACACATATACACACAAAGAACTCCTATGAATCAATAATAAAAAAGAAAAACAACACAGAAGTGTGAAATTAAGTTAGACACTTCACAAAAAATATTACTCAAATGGCCAGTAAGTAAATGAAAACATGCTTAACATTGTCGATCATCAGAGACATGCAAACTAAGACCAGAATGATATTTCACTTCACACCCGCTGAATGGCTAAAATGAAAGACTGACAATACCAAGTGTTGACAAGGATATGGAGCAACTGAATCTCTTAAATATGGCTGATCACAATGTAAAATTGCAATCACTGTGGAAAAGTGTTTGCCAGTTTCTTACAAAGCTAAACATATGCAAACCTTACAACCTAGTAATTCCACTCCTAGGTATTTACTGTAAATAAATATAAGCATATACCCCCAAAGTAATATTTGTATAAGAATGTTCACTGCAACTTTATTTCTTCATAATAGAACATCAGAAGGAATGTCAATGTGCAGCAACAAGAATGGATAAATAAATTATGGTATATTCACAAAATGGAATGCTACTCATTAGTAAGGAATGAACTGGTAATACCTACAACATGCATGAATTGCCAAGCATTATGGTGAACAAAAGAAGGCAGACACAGAGAAATATACTATATAATTCCATCTATGTAAAGTTCAATAAGAGGCAAAACCAGTCTATGGGGTTAGAAACAGGAATGGTGGTTGCTTTTGTGGAGGAGGGGCATAGGGAGCTTTCTCAGGTTACGGCATTGTTCTCTATCTTGACATTTGTCAAAGTGCATCAGACTTTTACCCAGGATCTGTTTGTTTCCTTGCATGTTGTTGTACCTTAATTAAAAACAATTTTTGAAACCCTTCATATTGAGATTCCCAGCACAACTAACCACCAGTGTTGCCTAAGTTTTTGTATTTAACCCCCTGAAACAAATACTAATTATATCAACAATAGCCATTGTTTATTGAACACCTGCTCTATTTCTCCTCTAGGAGGTACACCCAAGCACCGAATCTCCCTCCCTCTCTCCTTTCTTCCTTCCTTCCTTCCTTCCTTCCTTCCTTCCTTCCTTCCACAAATACTTATTTAGTGCCTACTACATGCCAGGCACTATTCTTGATACTTGGAATTTATCAGTGAACAAGACAGACAAAAAAACAACTTCTGTACTCATAGAACTTAGATTCTAGTCTGCATGTGGAGGAGGGTAGGGTGGGAGTCTGTGTACTTTTGTGAGGTTTTAGGAAAGAATTGAATTCTAGTTAACTGGCACCTGGTATACCCTGTGGCCCACATCTCCATCATTGAGCTGGGCTCAGTGCATCTGGGACACAGAACATGCCTTTTTATTTTTTTTTCAACCTGTAATGTTTTCCTGGACCCACTCCTTATATCTATCCTTCAAGTTCTGGGTTTTCTTTCCTCTTAACAAATGCAAAGCCAACATGCAAATTGCCTTCTTCTTATTCTTAATAGGAGGTAGGGAACGTGGGCCTTTCTGCCTTATGGTGTTGTGTTTTGGGGTTCTTTTTCAACAGTTTGAAGTTACACAACCTGAGGATCCCTTGTGGAGCTGTGAAATCCATCTCCTTGCTTGGATCTCACCTGTCCTGGGTCCGACTTGGCTCACCCCTGTGAATTTTCAGTGCTGCCCGTGGATCCGGCTCATTTGCCAGAGAGCCTGTGTACAGGGAGGCCACTGCAGCCCAGGTGATAACATTGCATAAAAGAAAGCTGCCCTTGATATGCTGTTTCCAGATGCAGAAAGTGCCCTTTTAATATTTTGTGTGTTCTCCTTCCAATTCCTGTTGAAATATAACAATTTCTCAAAAAGGCAGCTCGGGGAATTACTGCCAAATGGAGCTTAGACTGTACAACTGCTTCCTGTGGTTGGTCTGTTCTCTCGGCACTCAGGGGATCCAGTGCTTCAGAAAAAACTCCTTGTGCTTCTGTCTTGAAGAAAGAGGAAGCCAGTGGAGCAGCTAAACACCAGTCATGTCATCCTTAAACCTGCCCCCCAGCAGGAGGCACAGTACAGCAGGTCGTCAGAGGGGACAGGCTGCCGAAGGAGGGAGCTGTTATTCTGGGGCTCGGAGGCGTCTTTTTTTTGTCTCTGAGGTCACCCAGTGGCATCACGGGAGGCAGCTGCATGTAAGGAGGGTGTCTTGGAAATCGTGACAAGCCGTTGGAGGGGCATTTGCTCTCTGCGGGGCCTTTGTGTGTGGCTGGAGGGCATTATTCCAGTGCCATGCACAGTGCCCACCTGTGTTCAGCAGACCTAGAACTCGGTGCTAAGCAGGCTTTCTTCTTGCAAGTCAGGACTTCCATGCTCCTTGCCTCTCCTTTTCTGCAGTGGTTTTGCTCTTCCTTGGAGCTTGGTGGGTCCAAGGCTTCCCAGAGATATTTGAAAACAGTGCCATAGATACAAGGCAATTGACACCCCAGTGCCCACTACGGGCCAACTCTGTGGCCACCATTCCATCAGGCACAGGGGCCATTCCAAGGATGAGTAAGAAACCATCCCTCTTCTCAGGTAGCTCATAACCAAGCCTTCGCTGGGGTGAGAAGGGTGAACTTGACTTGGCCAGTTGGGGTAGTTTTCAAGAAGTTAGGGGCTTTGGAGCTGGGCTTGAGTATAGACTGCATTTCTCCAAGTGGAATCATTTTCTTCTTAACTACTTGAAAGCAATGCTTTGGGAATAATTGTATTTACCATTTTGGGTTATACTAGCTTTAAAATGAACATATACATGGGAGTGCCTGGGTGGTTTAGTCAGTTAAGCATCTGACTTCGGCTCAGGTCACGATCTCATGGTTCATGGGTTCTAGCCCCGCATCGGGCTCTGTGCTGACATCTCAGAGCCTGGAGCCTGCTTCAGGATTCTGTCTCCCTCTCTCTCTGCCCCTCCCTGCTCATTCTCTGTCTCTCTGTCTCTGTCTCTATCTCTCTCTCTCAAGAATAAACATTTAAAATTTTTGTTTTAACTTTAAATTAATGTATATATGTATATGTGCACACACAAATATACACATATGTACAGACTAGCTTTACAATGGAGATAGATTTAGAAAGAGAGACAGAAAGGGAGAGAGAGAGACTCTAAGAAAGATTTTGAAGGCAGTTTGGAATTTTTGACCTCAGAAATAGGACAAAACCCATACCTGTTGAAGTAAAAGAACCCTCTTGTTTTCCAGAGAAGCACTAATTAAGGATAATAGTAATGCTCCAGAAGACATGAGAGGCACACATTGTGTCTTCCCAAACCCAGAGTCCCACTCTGGTGCTCTGAAGCACCCTCCTCCCCTTCCTTCTCTCCGGTCTGCTTGCGTTTTCATTGGTGCCCTTGGCACCAGCTGCCTTCCGCATAGGATGACTCCCAGATTGCTCACTGCAGCCCAGACCTCCCGATCTCCAGACTTGCTTGCAGAATACCCCCAGGTGGAGAGCTCCCAGGCCTCCAGCTTCCATCATGTAGTACCTGGCAGAGGGGGTTGGGACCTGAAACAGGTCACTAACCTGAATTTCTATTTGGGAGGCAGAGCTAAGAATGCCTCCTTGAGATGAGCTGTTGAAAAAACTAAATGGGATCATGCATGTAAGATTCTCACCCTAGT
The DNA here is from genome assembly GCF_046562875.1 of Panthera onca. Taxonomy (NCBI): domain Eukaryota; kingdom Metazoa; phylum Chordata; class Mammalia; order Carnivora; family Felidae; genus Panthera; species Panthera onca. The sequence goes on from NC_138354.1 coordinate 33,704,581, forward strand.
TCTTGGTACAGGATAGTCTTTTCCTTTTAATTTCTTTTTTGTTTTTACGTATTTTAGAGAGAGAGCATGCTTAGCACCAAGCCCAACATGGGGCTCGATCCCACCACCCTGAGATCATGACCTGAGCCAAAATCAAGAGTCAACGCTCAACTGACCGAGCCACCCAAGACATGATGTGGCACGTCAGTGTGTCCTCAGACTTAGGGAGGCTTTCATCAACGGTGGTGATGGCAAAACAATTGCCTGTCACATCCACTTGTGACATGATGTCATTTCCAGTTATGGAATGCTCCAGCCCTCTCCCTTCTAGACCACTGTATTTTATTACTCCTCCCCACTTTCCCACCTTGCTTAGCCCAGAATGACCCCGTGAGTCTCAGGAACTCTTGAGAATGTGCAGAAGATTTCTAGTGTGTGTTTTTGTCTGATATCAAGAATCTCTGAAAAAGCTCGTTCTGCTGAAAGATTGGAGTATTTATGCAAGCATTGTGTTTGGCCTCTGCAGACACATATTCCAATGATCATGTGACGGAAGTCATGGAGGAAAATTGTAATCGAGAGGCCACTAGTAAGTGACAATCAATAGAGCAATTGTGTGCGTTGCTGAAACACACCATTTGCACATTCTCCGAGCCGTCACAAGCACGTTTTGACTTCCACCATGTGCCCGCTTCACTTAGAAAACAATGGCAGCCCAATTGATGAAGCCGTGCGCTCTGGCTGTGACTAGCACTGAGAGAATGAAGTTGGTTTTCAAGTTTTCACTTGCCCTTTGACCATTCTATGTCTGGTGCTCAATAGCCAAGACTCAGTCAATATTAGTAAAATGGAAGGGTTCCTGGGTGGCTCAGTTGGTCAAGCATCTGACTCTTGATTTCAGCTCAGGTCATGACCTCCTGGATTATGAGTTCGAGCCCCATATCAGGCTCTGTGCTGATTCTCTGTCTCCCTCTGCCCCTCCCCTGCTTGCTCTCGCTCTCTCTCTCTCTCTCTCTCTCTCAAAATAAATAAAATAAACATTAAAATCTTTTTTATTTATTTATTTTTTTTTTATTTTTGGGACAGAGAGAGACAGAGCATGAACGGGGGAGGGGCAGAGAGAGAGGGAGACACAGAATCGGAAACAGGCTCCGAGCCATCAGCCCAGAGCCTGACGCGGGGCTCGAACTCACGGACCGCGAGATCGTGACCTGGCTGAAGTTGGACGCTTAACCGACTGCGCCACCCAGGCGCCCCTAAAATCTTTTTAAAATACCTGTAGAATGGTTTTGAGAATGGATGGAAAAATTGGTTTTCAAGAATTTCCCCCCATGTGGAACGTCTTTTAGTGTTGGCCATTCAAGTGTAGTTCTTGGGGCAACTTGTATCACAGTCACCATGGGAACGAGGTAAAGGTCTTATCCCTACCTCAAACCTGTGGAATGATCATTTCTGGTTCTGCTTTTTTCATCAGCTCTTCTCATGATTCTCATGCCCGTTAAGGATGTAGAGTGCTGCTTTAGGGCATAGATTTACTCTTTATGACAGTGAAGAAATGGTTTCGTCTATGTTGTCCTGGTTGTCAGGACTTTTTGCATCTTAGTCTCTGTACCTCTTCCTTCCTCTGGAATATAATGCATAGTAGCAATGTTTAAGAGGAATGGTAATGAGGGAAAAGGAAGCAAGGAAATTGGTGTCTTGTTGCCCCTTGAGTCATCTCTGGTGAATGAGACCGTACCGATCGACACCCAGTGAAATGTTGTTTATGGGTGTAGATCACTTCCTGTCCCTGGTGTGTCCTCCATTCGTATTGTTACTGAATGATTTATTTTTCTGCTAAATCTGTCTCCCATAAGCAGACATGGTTGGATTGGGGGTCTATAACCCTTATTTATCCACACACGTATTCCATTAGACAACATTTCCTGAGCGCCTACTGTGTGCAAGTCATTGTTGAGGGTTGCAGTAACATGTAGACCAGCCTTCAATATACTAAAGAGTCTAACAGGGCACTCAGAGAGGCTCATAAATGCAAGACGGTGTGATACGTGCCACAAAAGATGTTCTGATAAAACCCTGCAGTATTTAGAGAAGATACACGTTATGTTGTAGGCAGAAGGATCAAAGGCATCTAGGTCAGAGGACTTCCCACTTGAACAAGGTGTCACAGAACAGGCATGATCCGGACTTGTGAGTATGTGTGGGAAAGCCATTCCAGGTGCAAGGAACATCGTAAGGTGAAGCCCAGAATCAAGGAGTTCAGTGTGTTTGAAACATAGCTCGTGTGTTGGCAGAATTCTAAAACTGGCCCCCAGTGCCCCTCACCGCCCCCTCCCCCTAATCCTCTCCCTTCGGAGGGTGTGTGGATATGATGAGATAGACCTTCCATGATGCTTAGGTGAGGGAGCCAAAGGGGTTGTCAGCTGACTTTGAGTAAATCAAGAGGAAGATTATCAGGGTGGACCTAAAGGTCATCTTGCGAACCCTTTAAAAGTAGCGATTTTTCCGCAACAGCTAGCAGTAGGGGAGGCCAGACAGATTCGAGCATGGGGAGGATTTAACTGCTAGGCTTGAGGACTGAGGGGCCACATGACAGGGCATGTGGGGGGCCACCTGGAGCTGAGTGTCATCCCTGGCCAACAGCCAGCAGGGACTCAAGGATGTCGGCTACCAAGCTGAACGAGTTTGGAAGTGGGTTCTTCCCAGATCCCCCAGCCATGACCCCGGGCTGGCTGACACCTTGATTTTGGCCTTGTGTGACCCCAAGCAGAGAACCCAGCTGAGCCCTGCTGGACTTTGGGCCTACGGAGCTGTGAGGTGCTGTAAAAAGGGGTGCCGTTTCAGGCAGTTGAATTTGGGGCAGTTGCTTACACAATAGAAAATGAATACGGATTGTTGCAAGGGAAATTATGGGAAAGAGGGACCGTGCTGGATTGTGAATTCTGGGCTACGGCACTTTATTCAGTGAAGAAGAAGAGAAAACAGAATAATGATGATAATAATAATAGCTAACATTTGTTTAGTATTGTTGAAGCACCACGTAAGGCGCTAAGCGTTCAAATATATAAACTCATCTCATCCTGATACAAGGACTGTGATACAGAAGCGATGTTACCTTCTCTTATAAATTAGACAGTGAGGCCCAGACAAATGCGACAATTATCTCAGGCTCACAGAGCTGGAAAGGTGCAAAACCAGGGTACCGACCCCACAGCCAGCTCGCTTACACATGCACTCTGCTGCTGATTTAAAAATGGTGATTGGCATGGATCTTTGGGGAAATTTCTCAGGGGCTGTTTAAGTCGCTCGGGTTAGAGGGAGTATAGGCATGAACAGGGACAGTGGTAGTGCCACCTGAGAGGCACCTCAGAAGGGGATTGGAAGCACATGGAATTCACTGGATGATTTGCTGAGAGATTCATGACAGAGCAGAAGCATCAGATTTTTTTTTTTTAATTTTTAGGCGTGGGTGTGTGCTTCGGCATTTCTGGATTGAGTGCTTCCAGAGCAATCTGTCGTGCCCGTAAATGACATTGTTCGTCTTTCTTCTCTCCCTCCCCCACCCCCTTTCGCTTCCTCCCCACTCTTGTCTTTTTCCTCCGCAGTCTACATCTAAAGACGAAGGCCCCTTTGTAAAATGGGTTCGGTGGTATTGCTACCTTAGCAGAGTTGAAGTGTGAAATTTAGCTTGTTTTCCTTATGTAATGATCATTAAGTTTTTCAAATGATGTGAGCCCTCAAGAGGGAAAGGTAAGCATCACAAAAGATTTAAAATGATCATCTGACTTCCCTAGAGTCGTGCAGCATGGCTATTTTAAATACCTACACAGTACAATATGTTAGGTCACAGTGGGGAAAATATAGTAGGTCTCTAGCAAATTAACACCTCAAACTGAAATAAGTGATACCGTCTCCTTGTGTGTGTGTGTGTGTGTCCTTCTGTCTTACCTTGTTTCTCTCTCTTTTTTCAAACCAACTCCAAAATGAACAGCATTTAAACCAGTACTCTCTCCTGCAAGGCAACATTCTGCTAAAAGTTTTCTTGGTTTCAGAAATTAAAACAAACAAACAAACAAACAAACAATTCGCAGACAGGATATCTCTGCGGGAGCATGCATTGATGGGAAAGTTAATAAGGATGATTGTTAATGATGATAGAGGTAGTGGTGTGATGTTGGTTGATGTGAGGGTCATGATTGTGGCAGATGCCATTCGTTGAGCTCCTGTCGCGTGATGCAGTTAAATGTTTTCAGTGCATTATCTCATTTAAATACCACAACGTTCTCTGCATTTTACCATATCTAAAAGGGATCTGGTAATAGTACCTCCATCATAGGTTGTTGAGAAAATTTAAATATATGTTGATCCAGTACTTAGAACACCGACTGGCCCACAGTAGATGGTCAATAAATACCAGCTTTGGTTATAATTGGGGTTCCATGTCACAGGAGATAAACTGGAAGCCACACGGGATAAATGACCTGCCCAAGGGGTCGGTGAGAAAGGCAGAGTCGGAACCCAAGCAGGAGCTCTCTCAAGAGAGCCAGAGTCGACCATGATGTCATGTGGAGTATCTGTGTCTACGGAACTCCTAAACCCAACTTGATAAGGAAGCTATCTGAGGGCGAGGGGGGCATGAGTAAGCTGACAGATGGTATAAATGTAAGACAAAAGCTGTACCCTTGATAGCGTGCCATTGCCATCAATTATGAAAATGAGTGAATAGATTATTTAAATGATCTCAAATGAGTGAATTATTCAGAGAGCTTCTCAGTCAGAAATATTTCTAGCAACTCCTGAAGAGACAGATGAAAACCATTTTTATTCTCTGACAGGGTCATCAACTCATCTATGCATAGATGAAGGCAAGGCCCTGGGCTCCTCTGACAGAAGGGGGAAGAGAGGGAGAGAGGGAGAGAGGGAGAGAGGGAGAAGGAGAACAGCATGGTTCCAGCTCGACACTGCACAACGTAGGATGAGACTCCCATGCATCACACAGGACAGAGTTTTATTTTCTCTGTTCCCTGGGCTGCCAGATTCTTTCAGAGTACCACAGTGGTCTCTGAGTGGAGAGGAGCTAATGAGGCAGGATCTGGCTTTAACTAGAGATGGTAATGCTTTATCTGTCTAGTATATTGGTGTTCCAAGTGAGCTGTCATTTGGGGAACAGATATGATATTTCTAAAGCATATTTCCAAATCTGAACATGAATAGACTAGGAGACTGACTCTAGCGACCCTCTGAATATAACGCACATAATCGTAAGCGTTACTGAGCACCTGTTCTATGCCAGACCTTAGAATATCAGCTTTCGTATTCACAATTTAATTTTAGCTACATGATAACCCTGTGAAGTGGGTGGTATTCTCTGATTTTGGAGTAGGGAATACTTGAAGATATTCAGTGACATTTTTCATCAATAGTGAGAAAAGATTCAAATTTGGGTCTTCTGAGCCTCCACGTCTGGTGCTCATTCCACCATTTTGTACAGTTTCTAGGGTGAAATTTTAGAAAGGGCCAAAAGATTCTTGTGGCTAGTATCTGCCTTGGAAGTTGAGTGGAGGGGAGAAAAGACAATACCTAGCCTTTACATTGGGGTAAGTGACTACTCTTTGGGGTAAAGTGACTACTAACTACAAGTGTCTGATGCGATTGAACTGTTCATCCATCCATTTATCCACACGTCCGTCTCTCCAGCCATCCAGTGTTCAGTCATGTAATAAACCCTCCATCTGCCCATTGGCTGTCAACCCTTTGGCCAGCTGTCTTTCATCCATCCATGTGGGGCGTCATTCTTGAGCCCACCCACTCACCCTTACTGATCTGTTTGCCAGGTATTTACAGATTACTTAGCTGTGCCAAGTGTGTGGTAGGTATGGGTGAAGGAGAGATGAATCACACAATGTCCTTGCCCTCGCAAAGCTCACAGTCTAGAGGGAGAGACAGAGAAATGAACTTGAAGTTGCAACATACTCATAGTAAGTAGAATGCTAATAGTAGAGGCAAGCCTTGGGCATTGCAAGACATCTACCAAGCCCGGCTATTAGGAAAATGATAGACAAAGGCTTCCTGAAAGAGCTAACATGTGTCCTGAGTCCTAAAGATCGCGGGCGAGTTATCCAAGGGATGTGGGTCATGTGACCCACTTTCTGAACTGAATCACAAACATTTGAGGCCCCTCCCATTTTTCTCATGTCACAGTTCATGTGATGGGCAGCAGGTAGACTGCTTCCAAGTCCACCTACAACTACCAGACCTCAGCGGTGTGTTGTCTGGACCTGCTCCTGTCTCTCTCCACGCTGTCTCTGTCGGTCTCTCTTACTTCCCCCATGCACACGCTGTTGGTGCAGACAGGGATGACATTTGTCTGTTAGCAAAGAGACAGAACAGTGAAGTGCTCTACCCCAGCAATCTGCTTCTGGCTACAAGTGGCTGTGACGGGCTGCCTTCTGTAGGTGCGGAGTGTGGCTTTCTCATCTGTGCTGTTGGCAGCAGAAGCTTCGCTCCCCACTTAGGCTGTTTGTCTCGCTGTTGGAGCCTGGGTGGGCCAGAGGGAGAGGCAGAGATAGAGAGGGATAAGATATTCCCCGTGGTGAGCTCTAAGCTCTGGAAGACTTACGGTGCTTTCAGACTCTGAAGACAAAGAAATTGGCTATCTGCACCTGGAGATAATTCCCCACATTGTATAAAATATTAATGATAAAAAAAAAATACTTCCTGTGTCCTGGCTAGAGCCTAGAGGCTTTGTATTGGTGACTTTGATTCTTTTTTTAGTTTTTTTTAATTTTTATTTATTTTTGAGAGAGAGAGAGAGAGACGGAGCGCAAGCTGGGGAGGGGCAGAGAGCGAGAGGGAGACACAGAATCCAGAGCAGCCTCTAGGCGCTGAGCTGTCAGCACAGAGCCGGACATGGGGCTTGAACCCACAAACCGTGAGATCATGACCCGAGCCAAAGTCGGACGCCCAACCGACTGAGCCACCCAGGTGCCCCTGATTGTTCTTTTAGCAGACATTCAACATGAGTACCATCAGCACCCCCTCTAGTTTATGTATAAAGAAACAGAGGCTCTGTGAGATATGGTGGCTTGCTCAAGGTTAGAGAGCAAGTAAATGGCAACTTCTAGATTCCGGCTCGTGTCTGTCAGACGCTAAAGTCCATTTTACTCTGATGACACCATATGGTAGAGAAGGAGGTTCTTTGTGTATCGGTGGTGAAGGTTGGCCTTGGTTTAATTATGACAAGCTACCCTGGGAGACCCCCATCCCTGCATGGCTGACATGCTCCCAGTGTTTGCAGGAAAAGCTATTACAGGTACAAGGTTCCCTGCTGGACCCGGCGTCTTCCTGAGCTTCGCTCAGAGCGTCCCACTGAGCCACATGCAAATCTGCCACATAATCAGTCTCTTGCATCTTTGTGCACAGGCAGTCAGCATCCCTCTGCAAACCTGAAGATGTAAATTGCCCCCGACTCCCGCAGTGTGCTGCTTGTTCATTTCCCATTACTCCACCATACGGTTCGTTATCTACAGCCACTGTCTTCTGAAAATGTGTTTTAAAACTCACCGCAATCATATCTAGAGAGTTCTCAGAGTCTATTTTCCTTCCATTTGAATTATAATTCTGCAAATTAGACAGACTGAATGGACCTGTTGCAGAAGGAAAGAGGCTGGGGCTGAACCATCTTGGTTGCTCTCAATGGGCAAATAAAGACTCCATTGGAAATGCGTATGAGGGGGAAAAATCTGAAACTGAAAAAAGACGAGATAATCAACTCTTATTCCCTTGAAGGGAGTTTCAGAGTGACGTGAAGAAACCGATGGCCTCTCTCTTATGTTGTGTTTCATTTTCACGTTGAAGCGGGCCGTCTGAGTTGGAAGAATCTGGATTCTTCACGTTATTTCCCGCAGTGCTGGCATCCATGTGCACCAGCAGATTATAGCTGATGGTATGGTTTTTTCTTTCTGTGATTAAACTGTGTTTGAAGAAAATAGGACAGGCATATATAAGGTGGGAAAGGAGGGCAAGAATCAGATTTGGATATCAGATCTTGACAAGCACCATTTTTGTAAGGAGAGCGGGACCATTTGACTCCTTTTGACAGGTGAGGACACCAAGATTCAGGCAGAATCAGAGACTTGTGCAGGGTTTCTTGGCAAGGACTGAACACATCTGTCTCCCCAAGTAACATTTGAGTTGGTAACTTGAATCATCACTGTGAGATTTGAGCTTCATTACCAAAATGGCACCCGAGGCTTTGCCTTCAGAAATTGTCATGTCTTTGAAAATGGATGAGGCTTCAAAAATATGGAACACTCATCGAGTCATACTATAAATCAATCTGGACAGAAGTTGGGAACAAAGCCCCAAATCCCAAATCACTGTCAAAAGATAAGGGAGGGGTCCATGCAGACAAAGAAAGGTTAGCGCCATGGCCAGCAGAAATGGATTGAGGCTCTTTTTCCTTCTGCCAAAGCAGGAATTAGAGCATGGCATTGGTAAGCACCTGAGACATTTAGGAAAGGGGGTTCAGTCAACTTTATAGGATTGAGTTTGGCCGTGGGTAACACTTAGTTCTGAGACCCAAACCAACCCTAAAAAGTTGTCATTCTTTGTATTTCTCAGATAATCAGTGTCTACATTAGTCAAATGGAACTAACAGTAACATCCACCCCATGTACTTTCTGTGAGGATATTAATGCTACTATTTATTAAATGATTCCTGTGCATTCTGTGTTCCAGAAAGAGCTTTAAGATTCTCTTAATTCAAACAAAAATTCTAGGAGATTGGTACTATTATTAGCCCCATTTTGTTTGTTTATTTAGAGAGCACAAGCAGGGGAAGGGCAGAGAGAAGGAGAGAGAAACCCAGACAGACTCTGTGCTGTCAGCGCAGGGGAGGATGCAGGGCTTGAACTCACGAACTGCGAGATCATGACCAGAGCTGAAACAAGAGTCAGACGCGTAACCAACTGAACCATCTGTGCCCCCCTGTCCCCATTTGATAAATGAGAAAACTAAAGAATATAGGGGACAAGTTAATTTCCAAGAATGTGAACTGGATTTGAACCCCCATTTGTCTAATTCTGATTCTGACCACTAAGTTCTATTATTTTTCTCAGCCAAATTCTACAACGCAGGTGACATCACCTAGTGTTACAGGAGACAGAGGATTTGAGTGAGAAAAGCATGGAGTTTGTTTTTCCTATACAGTTCCAAACAGTGAAAACAAAATGCCTAACAGCCTCTGAGCATTGACAGAGACATCAGCTCTGAGCCAAACATATTAGCACGTTACCACATTTTATGTTCACCAGAACACTAAATGGTAAATATTATAATTTTATTTTATAGATGAGAAAATTGAGGACCAGAGAAATTAATCTATTGGAACATGATCACCCAGGCACTTGATAACTTGTGGGGATTATAAATAATGCATGTCAAACATCTGGTATGGGGCCTGGCATATGATAGAGTTGAGGACATGAGAAGTACAAATTGCAATATGGATTTTTTTTAATGCTTATTTATTTATTTTTGAGAGAGAGAGCGAGCGAGTGAGCACAAGCTGGGGAGAGGCAGGGAAAGAGGGAGACCAAGAATCCCAAGCAGGCTGTCCAGGCTCCGAGCTGTCAGCCCAGAGCTTGATGCAGGGCTCAAACCCATGAACCATGAGATTACGATCTGAGCCGAAATCAAGAGTCAAACGCTTAATGGAATGAGCCACCTGGGCACGCCTGCAATATGGATTTTTAAATGGCAATTATTAGGATTTATTATTATTATTATTTGCATTTTGAGTGGATTTCTAGAAGCCTGTTGCTGGCATTCTGTTTTCTCGAAGGAGCTGGGCTCAGACTTTGAAGATGAACATATTCAAGCATCACCATCCCCTTGTTTTGTCTTTGCCTCCCACACAAGGAGATAACTCAGGAACACACACTCCCACGGGTCCTGGTCTGGCGGTCACAGAACCACCTCCAGCCCTTTCACATATGTGTTGAACTTTCTGGTCCCCATTCCTTGAATGAACATTAGTGCTACCACTCTGAAAACATGGTAAAAACATCTCCCTCACCTTTATGTGACCATCTACCATGAGCGTCAAATGAAATGAGATCATAAACAGCAACTGGTAGACCATAAAGGCCTGTGTAAACTCAGGCTTTTATACTATTATCCCTGTAATGACATGGAGCATTTAGCCAGGACGCCCTTCCAAGTGTGTCTATTATCTGAAATTTCCCTTTTCTGTTTCTTTCCTCTTTTATCCCCCAATACAGCTTCTTAGCCAGTGTAGCTAACAAGTACATTCAGAAGGTTGCGCTTTTTGGCATAAGGCTCCATGGAAGCTGGGGTTGTATTTATAGTTATGAAATTAATGGTATGGATTAATTGCGCAGCTCCTCAAACTAGCAAATGGAATTAAAAGTAATTGTCAGGCCTTTGGATTTATGGATAGAGCTAAAATAACACCAAGCTGTTCTTGGCAGGACCTTCTTCTCTGTGCACAGAATTTTATTAATAGATAATATCAGTTCCATCTAAAAAAGAGAGCAGTGAGGGACGATCATATCTGTCTCCCCTCGCGGGGAAGAAAGCAAACGCATTTCCTAAGTGTCATCTTGGTACATAAGCCTTCAGCCTAGAGTTTTGATCAAATTAATGCCTTGCTCTTTTCTGTTCTGGAGTTACATTCAGGGGTTAACTTCAACCTCAGGAAGACGTGCCCGTCGTAGATGGGATGGCCCTAACCTTGACTGAATACCTGTGATGGGCCAGGCTGGGAGGTTCGTATGAATGAATGAAGAGCCCTGTATGTAATAAAACACCTGACACCGGTTGAGCTGTGACCATGAGGCTAACAGGATAATAAGGGCTTTGCAGGCATTATGTTATTTAATTCTTACAATAATTAGAGGATATGATTACTTGTATTATGCCCACTTTACAGAGGAGGAAACTAAGGCCCAGGAAGTAAACTTCCTGGTATTCAGGTTCAGCCAACTCTAGAACCCACATTATTCTCAGTACATTTTACCAGCAGAGCCCAAAAGAAGTTGATAATTGACTGCAGGAAGATCAGGGTTATGGAGGTCACATTGGTACATTTATTTACTCAGTTGCTTATGTACTAACCATTTATGTGTCTATTCTGTAAGAGGCTCTGGGCTGGGTAAAAGGGACACTAAAGCACAGAACATAGTCCCCACCCTCAGTGGGACTTCTGGGGCAGGCAGGTGATGTACTCAGAGGCTGTGATTACTCCTGTGGGATTCTAGATCCCCTATGTAGGGGGTGGGGGCAGAACAGGGATTTGGTTGTCAGAAATGAGGTTGGCATGGATGCAGACAGCTACAGAGACCTGGGAACAGGCTGGGTCGTTAAGACTGTGGTCAGGCATTTCCCCTTGATTCCCAGTGTAGTGAGAAGCCATCAAAAGGCTCTAAGGGGGAGGGGCACCTGGGTGGCTCTGTCAATTGAGCGTCAGACTCTTGATTTCAGCTCAGGTCATGATCTCATGGTTCATGAGTCTGAGCCCCACGTCGAGCTCTGTGCTGATAGCATGGAGCCTGCTTGGGATTCTCTCTCTCTCTCTCTCTCTCTCTCTCTCTCTCTCTCTCTCTCTGTCTCTCTCAGCCTCTCTCAGCCTCTCTGTCTTTCTCTCTCAAAATAAATAAATAAACTTTAAAAAATGGGCTCTGGGGGAGAGAATGGAACAATTACATGTGCAGAGATATTTAGAGTGCTGGCTTGGGGGACAGGCTGAGAGGCACTGTCTGGGGCAGGGAGACCAGTGTGGAGGCTGTGGCAGAAACTTGTGAGTAGTGAAGGCCAGGGCTGAGTGGTGATCTTGAGTTAGGAAAGAAATGGACAAGGAAAAATATTCAAACATTAGAACTGTCAAAGATGGGTGATTGATTTAATATGTATATGGGGGTGCAGGGAGACGGATGAATTAAGGAGTATTTCCAGGGTTGGGGTTTCAAGAACTCATATTTGACCCATGGGAGAGAAGTTGTGCATTTTATTTTTTTACTCAAGGTACCATGGTGACTTTTACTCTAAGTCTATTGAGTTTGAGGTTTCCTAAGGCAGATGAGAGTAGCTGGTCTAAGACAGATCTGAGGGTGGTCAACATAGAGGTAATACTTGAAGAGTGGGCAGTAGGAGACACATGAGTGTGGAGGTCTGAGGCCAGGAGAGGGGGCAGGCATGTAAACTGTGCAGAGAAAGAGGAACTTGCGTTTTGGCAGAGCTGGAAAAGTCCAAAAAGTGAGAAATAACCTGGAAAGGGTAGGGTTGTGACAGCACAGAGCAGGGAGACTCATGAAAGATGGGAGGGGCTCTCAGAGTCACATGTGATGCACCTGCTGGGTTTGGTGAATGAGAAAGCCACTGGTGGTCTTGGTTGCAGAAGAGGACTGTGTCCGGAGCACAGATGATGGTGTTAGGCTAGAGGAGAGAGGGAGGCCTCTTGCATTCCTGGAGGAGAGAAGAAGGAAGACATGTGTGCAGGGGCAGGTAAGTCTGTGGGCTATGTGGATTGTCCCTAAGACTCTATGAAATAAGAGACAGATCCATCATCTGGGCGCCAGCATGGGGGTGGTGGAGCTTCGGTCTCATGGGCAGGTGTTAAGGTTTGAAATAGTTTCCAGGGAATTGGAGAGAGGAAAGGGGAGAAGGATTTCTGGCCAGAGAGGGAGTCCTTGCATTGGGATGGTATTGATCTCTGTGGTTGTGTGATGTCTCAGCCTGTACTCAGTGGCTTACTGGTAAGGTGGTGGTTGGATTGATGACCTGGGTTTGGTGCCAGGAGGGTGTGACCAGAGGACAAAGCGGGCTGGGATACTTGTGGGCATATGGCACAACATCGAGTGATGTGACGGACAAAGAGGTCTAGGCTGGAACAGGGAGGGTGTGAGGGTGTGAGTGATGAGCAGACCAACTGGGGGAAGACAGCGTGTCCCAGGGACCCATGGCCAGGGGGATATTGGGGAAGAGAGATGAGAATAGCCGAAAGAGAGCACTGTGGATTTTCTAAATTTAAAATCATCAAAGTCAAGCAATTCTAAGTGAATTTTCCCCCATGAGAAAGGGTGGCTAACGTGCCCTGGAGGGGGGCAATGGAGAGAAGTTTAAAAACCCACCTCTAACTGTGTCCATGTGTTCTGACGAGTATGAATGTGTTTATGAAGGAAATGACACAATTATTGGAAAATAGGGCAATCCCAAAAGAGGTAGGAGATGACAAATACCAGCCAGACATGGATGAAATCACCAGAGTCTCCCCGGTGTTGAGTAAATCATTCAGGGACCCCAAGGCGAATTGCCAGTTTGAACTCCTATGCAACCAAATTCTGATGTGTGCGTATTTCAGCCCAACACCCAAGGGCTTCTGTGATCCTGTCCCGATGTTTCCTTTTATCTATCCCTCTCGCTCTTCCCCTTTGTATATTGTGTGTGTTTTATCCAATACGGGCAACTTCCTTCATCCAGTTTGTTGAACTTCCTTCAACAAACATGTCCCTTGAGCTCAACTTTGGTGCATTTGTCCACACAATTCATTCAATCTAGAAGTCTAGAAGATAATCAAGTGTCTAGATGTGACTTCTAGACACAGGCCAACCCCTGTGCCTCCTCGGCATCTCCCCCCAGATTCTACCCCTGTAATTTCTCACCTCTCCCGGCAGATCTGCTCCCCCACCTGTGATGCCCACTCCAATTTATTCCACCTTTCTGCCTCCGGTACTTGTCATTCTCTATTTTATTTTACAACTAATTCTTTGGAGCTTTAATTTCATTTTTCTGGTTAGTCGGTGCGTCCCGTATAGACAGGATCTTAGATCAGGAGTTGGCAAACACATTACATAAAAGGCAGCTAGTAAATACTGTAAGCTTTGTGGGCTACTTGTCTATATGGCAAGTATTCAGTTCTGCTGTTTTAGCGTGAACACAACCGTAAACAACAGACAAGGAAATGAGCATGGCTGTGTTCCAATCAAACTTTATTTATGGACACAAACTCAGATCTCATATAATTTTCCCGTGTGACAGGATATGATTCTTTTGATGCTTTTCAACCATTTAAAAACGTAAAATCCAGGGGCACCTGGGTGGCTCAGTCAGTTGAGCGTCTGACTTCGGCTCAGGTCATTATCTCACAGTTCGTGGGTTCGAGCCTCACATAGGGCTATGTGCTGACAGTTCAGAGCCTAGAGCCTGCTTCAGATTCTGTGTCTCCCTCTCTCTCTGCCCCTCCACCACACACACTCTGTCTCTCTCTGTTTCTCAAAAAAAAAAAAAAAGTTAAAAAAAGTTAAAAATAAAATAAAAATGTAAAATCCATCGGGATGCTTGAGGGCTCAGTTCATCAAGCGTCCAACTCTTGATTTTGGCTCAGGTCATGATCTCAAAGTTTGTGAGTTTAAGCCCAGTGTTGGGCTCTATGCTGACATTGTGGACACTGCTTAGGATTCTCTCTCTCTCCCTAGCTCTCTGCCCCTCCACCACTCATTTTCATTCTCTTTCTCTCTCTCTCAAAATAAATAAATAAACTTAAAAAATATATAAATAAAAATGTAAAATCCATTCTTAGGTCATGGGCTGTACAAGTACTTTTGGCCCTTTGGCTGAAGTTTGCTGACCCCCAGTGTTGAGTCTACTTACTACTGTATCACCAGTGTCAGAACAGTTTATGGCACATAGTAGGCATGCAGTAAACATTTATTGAATGAATTTATCTATGCATCCATGTAATCCAACCCTGAGTGGCTTAAAGCCTAGAGACTAGCTTTGCCGATCAGTTGTTAATGCTCAGAATCATTGGAAACAGGGGCGCCTGGGTAACTCAGTTGGTTGAGCATCTGACTCTTGATTTCAGCTCAGGTCCTGATCCCAAGGTGGTGGGATTGAGCCCTGCGTTGGGCTCCATATTGAGCATGGAGCCTACTTAAGATTCTCTCCCCGCCCCCTTCTGTCCCTCTCCCCTGCTTGCACATGCTCTCTCTCTCTTTCTCTCTCCTAAATAAAATAAAAAAAAAAAAAAGAATCATTGGAAACAATTTGTACAGATCTGGAAAGCTTTAAGTTAAGTGACACAGCTTGTAGGCCCTGTAGTTGAACTTGAACTTGGGTCTTCTGACTCCCAGAGTCTTTTAAAATACGAGTTTGCCAGTATAATTCAATGGAAAGTGCCAAGTAGCTGCCTGGTTGGTCACCAAGATCCGAATTTCATCCGAGTAACTCCAGGGCTCTGGAATTGTTCATTAGCGTCCAAGATGAGAATAATCGGTTTGGGTGAAATTGGATTGACAGTGGAGGGTTGCTTAGGCTCGGAGTTCTGCAATAGCGAGTCTCATCCAGCCCATCCTAAGGGGATCCTCCTCTCCCCCACTGCCTCCTACTAATCATGAGTTTAATAGTGGGCAAAGCTGTGGATAAGCTTATTACGTTTCCTCCCCGTTAAATCTTCTGTTGGCTTTAGTATTTCAGAGGATCCTCTCACTGGAATACTTTAGGGCTCAGACAAGCCTGGAGCTATGTAGTTTGGGGCCAGAGCTGAGCAAAGAAAAATGATTGTCAAGATACCATCTTACCTAAGGAGAATTGGAAGTGTGATCAGTGCATTTCATCAGAGCAATGCATTTCAGCCACTCACAGGGGCTTTGGTTAGTGTCCTCATGATAACCAGCAGGGCCTCACGCACCAACCCCTGGCTCGCCCTTTTTGTCTGGAAGAAGGAAACCGTGCAGCTCAAAGGTTTAAATTTATTATTTTGCCCCAGATACTGAAGAACAAATGCCCAGCAGAGACCTGACACCAAGCTCCAAACGCCTCACTTTGACGACCCAGGAGCCTCTCAGGCAAGGGGCTGAAATGCCTTGCAGTGAATCGATACCCTCAGGTCTTTTAACCGCATTTTAAAACTCTGCAGACGCCGTCAATGAGGTTAACTTCGTTCAGGGCAGAGGTCCAACTGGAATTGGCTTTTTTACATAATGCTGAGTGAGGAAAACCATCAGCTTCTGGCCTGTTCCATCCCTCCAGACAGGTTGATGCATTGAAGTCTCTTGCTTCCCTGGTCTGCAATTTAATTACCTGGAACTTATCTCCTTTTATAAACTGTTACACGCTCGGTCCCAAATTTTTGCCACTTTTCAAGGTTTTCATTAAAAAGAAGAAGAAGTTGCCCAAGAGTAAAAAGGAAGAGTCCCATCCATAGTCATGCCCAGTCCTGTCCAAATCTACAGGCTGATAAGAATGAAGAATGACTTGATAATCCCGACCAACGAGGGGTCCCCCCAGGTATCAGCCCAGACTTCACCCTAACGTTTGCTGACAATGCTAAATACTATTCCGGTAAGCAATCAACAGAGAGCTCTTTACTCTGCCAGATCACAAGTGGCATTTCATTTCACTTAAAAGCAGAAGCCACGCTGATCTTTCAAAGTTGCCTGGAAAAAAGTACACTGGAAGGTCAAAAGGGAAACCTTGAGCGTATTTCAAAACTGTCTTGGCGAAGGGGTTAAAAATGACCGCGGTTACCGCTATTAGTGTTACAGAGGTCCGACCATGGGTCAGGTTCTCATTCTGTGTTATGTGCCTTCCCCCCCCCCCCCGATCCCCCCCACTCCATTCCAAACCCTGTGATTGTCTCATTTCCGTTCACATCTCTGCCTGGGCTCTTTCTGCAGACCTGCATCCACTCTGGTTTTCTTGTCCAAGGCAACAGCCTTTTGAAGAGCTCAGCCAAGTTCATGTTCGAGTTATGATAGCCACACGTGCAGCAATGTAAACAGAGTCACTCGGTCTTGACCATCACCATCTCAAGCACACCGTGATACAAAGGGACGTTGGAACCCTCCCTTCCACGGCCCCTTATGTAATGGTTGGAGATTACCACAGAGGCGAAGAAGTCTAATCAGCTGTTAGAGCCTTAATTACATTCCTCTTGGTTGAAATCCCCAAATTACCTAATTGTCACTCAGTTCACATTTGAGAGGTTGATTTCCCCCCCCTGATCTATTATTATTCTAATCGCCTTTTGGATGGGTGTTAGTAGCAGTAGAATTCAACGTCAAGGGCTGACTGCAGTCCTGCGGTAAGAGCCTTTCCCATGGAGGAATCCAAAGCCCTCAGAAGCATCAGCTCACAGGTAAACTGAGGAAACAAAGCGGGCGTACGTGAAAGAGACCTACGAGGCTACCACCTCTAGATGTTCTTTCCCCTCCTCCCATGCCTCCGGAGTCCCATCTCCCCAGGACATGACTCTATGCGGCAGGATCTTTCAGACTAATCCATGGAATGTTCCCTCAGCACAGCGCCCTGTTCTGGGTTTCTTATCTCAGGGTGAGATGACAAAAGACATGTCGGGTGATGACAGCACCTCAAGACAGTGGTTATTATAGTTATTAATTATCTAATCGTCATCACTGCAGCGGGGAGGAGGACCGACCAATACATCGCGAGAGCATGTGAAAAAAGTTAATTAGTAATTATGAGAGAGCTCTTTTTAACGTTTTGCTGATTTTTCAAGTTTCTAATGTTGTACCTTTCCAGTGTGGAGCCAAAGAAGAGAAAGAAAACGCTATTAACTGTTGAGCTAATTACCAGGACCCATCACTTCTAAGAGCCCGCAAAAAAAATTAAAAGTAAACCAAAGAAATAGAACTTCTATCCATCCCTGGGGACCTGGGAACAGAGGGACTCTGGAGGCCTGAAGATTATAAATGCACTTTGCAAGAACATGGCAGCTCATTGTTCCAGAGACTTTCACTTTTAAATGTGAGACTGAACAAACATTGCGCTCTTCTCCTGAATCTCAAGAGAAGGGGAGCAAATACGCGGGTTGTTGCTGGAGGTAGCAGCCATCAAAGCATGTCTCCATGAATGACCAGATCAGTGCTGGATTTTCAGACAGTTGACGCTGTTATCCGTAAAGATATTAGATGATCCTGAGAGCGGTTATTCTGGGAGAAAAAAAAAAAAATCAACTCCTCCAATGTGAGCTGTGTAACAATTAGGCAATTCTGAAATTTCAACTGAGAGGAATTTAATTAAGGCTCTAATAGCTGATTAAACTCATTTTAGATCTGCTGGCAATTGCCACTGGTTACGTAAGTAACCTGAGAAAAAAGATCCCCGTCTTTTACTTACTTCTGTTTTTAATCCTGCTGGTAGCCGGAGGTCTGATCCTTTTAGGTGCTTCCCAACATACAGTCCTCACAGCACCCCGAGCCGAGTGACCTAGGATCCCGGCTGAAAAGGCAAATTCCCAGGCCTCCTCCCAGACCTACTGATGCAAGCCTTCCAGAGATCTAGGAGGCCGCATTCTTTTTAAATTTTTTTTTTTAATGTTTATTTATTTTTGAGACAGAGAGAGACAGAGCATGAATGGGGGAGGGGCAGAGAGAGAGGGAGACACAGAATCGGAAGGAGGCTCCAGGCTCTGAGCCATCAGCCCAGAGCCTGACGCAGGGCTCTAACTCACGAACCGCGAGATCATGACCTGAGCCGAAGTCGGACGCTCAACCTACTGAGCCACCCAGGCGCCCCTAGGAGGCCGCATTCTTAATCGGCCCCCAAGAAGGTCTTGTTCACACCCAAGGCTCATGGTCCCCCATGTATTTAAAAGAAGCAGACCCTGGGCCTCATTATGCAAAAAGCAGCTCTCGATTTCACTCTGCCAGCGGCCATCTGAGGCCCCATGGCCTCGAAGACAAAGTGACCCACACTGCTCTTGAGTGGTTTCTTTCTTTTTTTTAAATTTTATTTTATTTTTAATGTTTATTTATTTTTGAGAGAGAGAGAGCATGAGTAGGGGAAGGGCAGAGAGAGGGGGAGACAGAGGGTCTGAAGCAGGCTCCGGGCTCTGAGCTGTCAGCACAGAGCCCATCATGGGGCTCACACTCACAAACCGGGAGATCATGACCTGAACCGAAGTCGGACGCTTAACCCACTGAGCCACCCAGGCGCCCCTTGAGCAATTTCTGTGTAGAAGCTTGTTCGTGTATACAGGGCAGGAGAAAGCTGATGTCAGTGTGACCTCTGGTTTCAGCAGACTGTAACCATCTGGGATGAGCTTTAGATTGGGTCTTGGTTTAAAACAAAAATCACTGGGCTCAACTGCGATGTACTCCAGGTAGAACACATTTCAACTTCCTATCAGGCCGCGGTCGTGACTCAGACACCCTTATTGTGGCTTCCAGATCAATCGAATTCAGATCTGCTTTTGCTTTCAAGCATCAGCCCAAGACACAAAATTACTCGTGTGTAAAGCTGCCATCAGCTTGTTTTTGTGTTAGATTTGCATGCCGAGGCAAGAAGTGATGCTAATCGATGATGCTGTTTATGCTAAGTATGGACATTAAATCATTTTAAATTCCCTTCACGGCCATTTATCTCATGTCCTTTGGAAGACTTTATATTTCAGGTGGAGAGAAATTGGCCTCCTGTTTGTTTTGTTTTTCTCCTTAAATTCATCTTCCTGAAGAGTTAATTACTCATGTTTTCTCCAGCTTGGGAGTAAATCACTGCTTATTATCTGGAGTGAAATGTGTTGCGATGTTTCGCACACGCCAAGTGTTTGTTTTAAGGCCTGTTTGCCCTTTGGTTATGAAATGAGCTAAGCAGGGCCGGTCAACCTGGAGCAGAGGCAGTGTGAACTCTGCTTCCATTGTCGGTTTTAATAAATTTCCTCTCTGATTTTTAATTTAGCAATCCCTATTGTCTTGTCTCCAAGGAGAGGAGCTGGGTAAACAGGCTACTCTCCTCTTTTAACTTTGAATTCTAAGTGAAAAAGGACAGTATGCTACAGTCTGAATCGAGTTCCATTCAGCAAATATTTATTGAACTGGCTGGGGGGTGAGCCCTGCGCTGCGGCCGAAGTGGGTTGTGTGGTTGTAGAAGCTGGGCCAGGACGGACTGTTGAACAGAATTACCAGTCAAGACAACCTGGGTCTCAGCTCCCGCCCCCAGCCATTCAGTCAGTCTCTAAGTTGTGTTGGTTGTTCCCCCTGCAGATCTCAAGTTCATTCTGGCCTCACCAGGGGGTCCTGTGTCCCAGATCAATGCAGCTGCCTCCCAGCCCATCTGCATCCAGAAACTTTGAGCCCCAAACCGTTTCTCTGCACTGCGTTGGGAAGAAGTGTTCTAATACATCAGACCGATTTTATCCCTCCCCTGATTAAAAGTATTCAAGAATCCCTGCCCCCACCCCTCCACACACTTCACTCGCCCTGAGGATAAAGACGGAACCCCTTCACAAGCCACCTACCGGTCCTGCTGGTCTGGCTCAGAGTTGGAAGTCACTTCCTGTTGGAAGCATATTTTGGTTCCCTTCCAGAGCAGGAAGCTGTGTCTTCAGTAGCATCCTGTGCTCACTCCCAGCGTGACCATTATCTCCCTTTGTTGCCATTGAGCTTTGACTCCTCTTCTCCAGCCAGATTGGCAACTCTGGGGATGGGGGCCGGGCCTGCCCTGTTCACTGTTGTGGTCCCAGAGCCTCCTGCGGTGCCTGGAAGAGTATACAGCAGTAAAGCCCCAGATGCACCTACCGAGCCACGCATGAAGAAGTGAGAGCATTCAAGGGCCGGAGGGGATGTTCCAAAGGCACAGGAAATGCAGAAAGGCATTCCAGCTGGAGGATTAGGCTCCATGCAAGAGCTGGAAAGCATGGGCAGGATTTCAATCTGTAGAGGTGACAAGGGGAGGGATTTCAGGTAGAAGAAACAGTGCAGGCAAAGGCAGGAAAGTAGGTGTCGATTGGGGAGTGTTTATGAGAAGGGAAAAGTGTATGCGTTGTTGCGCGTGCGTAGAGGTGTGCGTGTGTGTGTAGGGTATGTGTATATGGGTCGTCGTGCATGTATGGGTGGATATGAGTGTATATATGCCTGCATTGGGAATTTGGGTAGGTGTGAGTGTGTGTATGTATAGGTGTGGGTTTGTCTTTGGGTTTATGTGTAGATGTTTAGGTAGACTGATATATATCCGAATATGTATACATATATGAGTATGTGTAGGTGCGAGTGTATCGGTGTTTGGAGGTGTACATGCAAATGCAAATGTCCTAGCATGAGGGTATGTCTAGGGTGTCTGAGAGAGAGGAAAAGGACAGAAAGCAGAGAGCAGGGAAATTGGTGAGATTGATTGATTGTTGTAGGGTCCATTAATGTTAAGGGGAGTCTGCATTTGATTGTGTAAGCAGTATGAGTCATGGAAGGATTTGAGTAAAGGTAGATGTATGATTTTGGCATTTTGATATGTTCTTAGGGGGTGGCTTGGAAGCCCAGAAAACCAGTTATGAGGAGATTTTAATTGTCTCTTGTAAGCATTTCGTGAACAGATCAAATAAGATCAAACATATCACTTTGAAAGGAGAGCCACAAACATCTTTTCATCACCTGATTTCTTCCAGCCACTTGTGGCCTCTGTGACATCTCTCCAAATTTACCCAGACACGAAGGGGTGAATGCTAACTTATGACAGTTTTTGGAGATGAAATTGTCTCTGCCCTGAGAAAATAGCAGCTGAACATTTTGATAAGTAATCGGTGCCCTTTCACAAAACATTTTCCAAGAGCTGAAGAGAGATTAGCTTTCTAAAGGCACTGTATTTAAATTTTATTAATAAAAATGGATAAAAAAATCATTACAAAGTTAATTTCCCCTCTTTATGGTTCTTTTAACAGAATCACTTTTCTCCATCAGAGGTCAATTATTTTTCTTTGTCCTCAAAACCTTAGTATATTTGCAGAAAACACTCAAAGGTTTATCACCAAAATTCAGTTTATTTTGAAGGTAAAGATTCTTTTTCTCCTCCCACACAGTCTATTTGGGTGAGTTTGGGACTGTTTTTAATTATAAAAAAATTCATGATAGAGATAAAAAAAATTGCCTGCCTGTGCCTATTTGTTGTATATAGAGTGTTTATAAGAATTAAAATAGTGCTAAGAATAGTGCCTAATACATACTAAGTGCCCAGTGAATGTCAACTTTTATTATTATAAGAGCTCAAGCAATGCCATCCAGACTTTATTGCTGTCTTCTCTATTTCTTAGTTCTGTAGTCTCTGATAGGTTCTTCTGTCACGCCACCCTATGCTAATCATCCCAGTACAAGTCCCAGGGAAAACTCCCATTGGCTCAGCTTAGGTCACATGCACATTCATGAGCCAATCACTGTGGCTCAGGCACCAAGTGTACTGATTTGCCAAGTAAGGGCCATGTGCCTATTCTTTTTTTTAAGTTTATTTTTGAGAGAGAGAGAGAGCGTGTGCGCACTCATGAGCAGGGGAGGGGCAGAGAGAGAGGGGACACAGAATCTGTAACAGGCTCCAGGCTCTGAGCTGTCAGCACAGAGCCCGACGAAGGGCTCAAACTCAAAAACTGCAAGATCATGCCCTGAGCCAAAGGCAGACACTTAATGGACTGAGCCACCCAGGTGCCCCTCCCTAGTTTTTATCTAATGTCTTTTTTCCTGTTCCATCCCCTCACCTCATCCAGGACACCCCATAATATTTAATCACAAGGTCTCCCCAGGCTCCTCTTGGCTGTGGCGGTTTCTCGGCCTTTCCTTGTATTTTGATGACCTCCACAGTTTTGAGGAGTGTCGGTCAGCTATTTTTAAGGATGTCCTTACACTGGGATTTTTCTGATATTTTTCTTATCATCGAACTGAGTTATGTGTCTTGGGAAGAAGAGACCACAGAGGTGGGGCAGCACTGCCCTCATGTCGTATCGAGGGGACCTACTACCAAACTGACCCACCCCTGTTGATACTTATCTTAATCATCTGGCTGAGGAGGTGTTTATTGGGTTTCTCCACTATCAAATTTTTCTTTTCTCTCTCTCTCTCTCTCTCTCTTTCTTTTTTTTTCTCCAGCAAAAATTTCTAGTTGCATTTCTTCCCTGATTTAAAAGTGAGTCCTGGGTTCAGATCCTGATTATCCCACTCTCAAGCCGTAGATACTGAACAAGCTGCTTAAACCCTGTGCCCGTGCCTCGGTCCCGTCATCGATGACCCAGAGATAACAGTAGTAACATCTTGTTCATGTGTCTATTTTTAGAATTACACGAATTAATATGTATAGCTCCCCAGACTGGTGGAAATGGGAAGTCTTATTTTTATCATCTTGTGTGACCCTCACAGTCAGTCTGTAAGGAGGGCACTATTAATTACCTTTAAAATATAAAGAAAGCTCAGGTGAGCTAGAGCCCCACTTCAGGTAAAATATGAGCCTTGCTTCAGGTGACCCCGCTTCTCTCTCTCTCTCTCTCTCTCTCTCTCTCTCTCTCTCTCTCTGTCTCTGTCTCTCTTTCTTCATCTCACTCACTTGTGCTCTCTCTCTCTCAAAAAAATAAAAATAAAGAGAGAAACCAAATTTCATAGAGATTAAGCAGCACGCTGGGTTTTACCGACAGAGTTTCAGTTCTTGCTTTGTCATTTACATTGTGACCTGCACAAAACAGGTCTCTTTGAGCTTCAGTTTACCTACCGAGCAATGAGGACAATCATACTTCCTCACCTCCTGGAGTTGTTCTGAGAACTGAACCGAGTCCGATAATGCATGGAAAATTCTCAGCACTGTGCTTAGAAACACATAGTAAAACCCCCAATAAATGTTAATGATTGGCTTTATCAAACCCCCCAATAAATGTTAATGATTGGCTGTATCATCATCGTCCAAGTTCCCACAGCTGGGGCTTGGCCATGTCAGAGTTTGAACCCACGCCCCTCTGCAGAGAACCAGCAAGAGTCAGCTTTGAGCGAAGCTTCAGATTTGGGCACCGTTGGCTTCTGTGCAGCAGACAACTCCCAACCAAGAAGGCTCTGGTGACCTCGTTCTTTCTTCTCTGTCTTCCAGCTTGGTTCTCCGAGCCATCCTGTCTTCTTCAGAGTTGGGCATGTCACTGGGCCTCTGCGGGGACATGGCCACTGTTCAGAATTCTCCATAATTCAACATCAAGTTGCAAGCTGCACAGCCTTCATTCACCCCTTTCTAATTCTCTGTCACCCTGATCCCGATAAGGAGGGAGATGGGAGGGCAACTTCTCCCGTGCTTTGCATGGAGCTTTAGATCCAAAAGACCTTAGAGATCATCGGGTCCACCCTCACTCCCCATGTCTGTCACAGGGGAAGAGACTGAGACCCAATGAGATCAAAGGTCAAGGGCGTGTTGTCAAGGGAAGTTGGGTCTCTGCCTCCTCAGCTGGCACTTCTGCTGCAGAGGCTCACCGTTTTCCCAACGAGAGGCTTAAGAAAGGTTGGGTTAACGATAACAGAGCCACATATGGAGAACTTGCTGTGGATCCAGAGACGTTTGCCACCATCATCTCGCTCTAATCCTCAAGGCACCATAATGAAATTGAAATATTTTCATTTGGTGTTGAGGGAACTGAAGTTCAGAAAGATGCTGTGGCTTGCACAGGGTCACAGGGATTTGAGCCTGTCTCTCTGACCCCGAGGCTCATGGTATTAATTATTCTGTCTCCTCTCCCTCTGTGCCATGTGAGGGAGAGAAAAGAACGGTCCCTGTGGGGATGGGGCTGATCCCTGGGAAGTTGATGGGTCGGTATGTGCACGTCCACGTGGATGTATCCAACACAGACACACAGAAGTGTGACTTCCTGTCCCGATCGTGTGTAGATCTAACTGGAAGTTTGGCAAGGCCTCGTGGAACTTCGTTTCCCCTTTGGGCTCCAAAGACAGGACCATGGCTTCCACGGTGACTGTATCACTTCAGTTGCTCTGATGCCTTGAGAACTTACCCCAGGGGGACTGTCGCGGCCAGGAAATGTATGGACTCCTCCAGGTCAGGCAGGACTGCTGACCTAAAGTTACGGACTCTGCCACGTGGGGTGTGCACGACCCTGAAGCAAGAAAAAGGTCCAGTTTAGAGAATAGCAGGACAGTCACCCTCAGCACAAAGACGGGAGCCGGGAGAGTGCTGGATCACTACTGTCCTCAGGGTACACGGGGTCCTTCCGTTTGGGACACGACTGTTAGAGAAGGGCACGTGCGGAATACATATTCTGTGCCCATTTAGTGCCTGTGGGTACTGAGGCAAGCATAGGTGATGTGAGTGAAGGTTCTTCTCAATTCAGGGTTTATTCCTTTGACTGTTGACGTCCTGTTGAACACTTGAGAGTGGCCAGAGCCCCTTTTAAATTGGCATTGGCATGATGGTCTTGGGTGTGTCTGGAAAATGTAATACACAGAGGCTTTTCAGCAGCCTCTCTCAGTGGCTCTGTGTCTGGGGGGCTGAAGTCGATGTGAAGCGTGAGTGAAGGGGAGAATATAGGTTTCGGTACCTCAGTGTTTTGCTGAGGGTGCAAGATTCCATAGCTGAGGCGAACGTGCACACACTGATCAGTCTACTAGTAGTTTCCGACTCACTGACATTTTTAAGAATTCAGGTCAGGTGCTCCTTGATTCAATCAGCAGCTGTCCATTAACTCCCTCCTTTCGCCAGGCCCTGAGTTTAGAAGCTGTGATCCTCAAAATCCATCAGTGTGTATTTTAAAATCCCTCCTAGCCTGGGAAATTGTCATCTCATCAGAGAAACACATAGCTTATTGAGGTATAATAGTATTACGCAAACAGAAATTGGATATTTAAATCGAATTAAGGATTTGTGAATGAAATGTTACCATGTCTGGGAGTTCCTTCAGTGTAATACAGGGGAAGTGGGTGGCAGTATAAATGAAACAAGATTGGCCCTGAGTTAGTAATTATTGCCACTAGAGAATGGGAAGATGCTGATTCATTACCCTAGTCCACTTTTGCATAAGTTTAAAATTTCCCATCAAGAAAAAGAAAACAAGGATGGGGGCACTTGGGTGGTTCAGTCGGTTAAGCTCCCGACTTCAGCTCAGCTCATGATCTCACGGTTTGTGGGTTCGAGCCCCGCATCGGGCTCTGGGCTGACAGTTTGGAACCTGCTTTGGATTCTGTGTCTCCCTCTCTCTCTCTCTCTCTGCCTCTCCCCTACTTGCACTCTGTCTTTCAAAAATAAATAAACATTCTAAAAAAAGAAAAGGAAACAAGGATGAATTGAGGAGTCATAGAACTCCCACCTTCATCCAGGTTACAGAGGGACATATATCCCCAGTGACTTCCATTCATCTTTTCCCTCCTGGGGAACAGACTGGATGAACTCTTGAGGTAAATCTCAGCTCCTCACGGGGACCTGCAGGGCTTTGCATCATCTGGCCCCTGCGTGTGTGGAGTGCATTCCCTTCCTTCCTTCGCTCCCCCAAACCAGCCCCCCACCACTCATCTTGGACTTCCAATCTTGGCTTCAGTGCCACCTCCTCAAGGAACCCCTCCTTGGGATTTCTTCCCCCACCCCATTTGCTCTCTTAGACCCAATTTTTCTTTCTTCCTCCCAGTTTGTATGGTGTATGTTTTTGTGTGATTATTTGACTCATGTCTGCCTTCCCAATTAGCATAAAAATTCCATGCAAGTAGAAACTTCACTGCATGCCTGACATTCTCCTTGGTGTCTAGTGTAGTGCTTGATACCCGAAGGGCCACTCCATAAATACTTATGGAGTGAAAAAAATCTCTGTTAATCCCGTCTACAAACACTGGACTGACTCTGTTCAAATCCCTCGTGAAAATGCATATAGGAGGGTAAAGTGAAGGCACTTTGTTTTCTCCTATGTGGTATATAGAATCCTGGGGCCAGGATTTGGGGATCTGGGGAGCCTACCAGAGCAGCCTGTCAGACTCAGAGGAGGAGGGGGCTCTCAAGATGTAGGGCAGCATGGAAACAGCAGCTTCGGCCCTGATCGAGTTTTTCCAACCACCACCTGCTTCCACCCTCCTTGGCTGACCAGTGGGTGCTTACGTAGACATGGGAAGGGAGAGACTAACTTAGAGAGATCTGGGGAGTTACTGCACTCCAGGAAACCTTCGCCACCTCTCTCCCCAGCAGTCAGCCTTGGGCGGGGACCTTTGCCTGACTCCACGGTGTAGGGGACAAGATGTGGTCAATGACATCACCAAAGATTCTGCTGGCTAAACAGTCTTTGCGTTAATTTATGTTTCTTGGGACATCCGGGACTGTCTGTGCTGGGAAGGAAGGGTCTTGGAGCTATACTACGGTTACCACGGATCACTTAATAGAAACACGTTTGGATTCACACAGCCCTGTGGTAGGGTTCTGGTTCCCTCGCTTCCCAGCTGCTTGAGTTTGGGCAGGTTACACAACGTCTCTGTGCTTCAGTTCTCTGAACTGTAAAGTTGGAATAATAATCCTTACCCTGTAGGATTCATGGGGATCAGAGTAACTGGCAATATTGATACATTTCCTGCCTACACAGGAGTGCTCAAAAGTGACACCCTTATGAGACGGCATGAAAGAGCTGCCGTGGAGAGGTGCAAAGTTCTGTGTTACTGGGGAGAGCAGGAATGCCCTTCCCGATTAGGTGATACTTGAGCCAAGTCTTGAACGCTAACTACAACAATAAAAAAGTGATGGCAGCCACCATGTACGTTACATGCTGAGTTCTGTGCTCAGTGCTTCGTGTTCATTTTGGCTCATCCAGAGCTCCCCACAGTCCTGAAAGGCATAACCTGGTGCCATCTGCATTTTGCAGATAAAACTCAGAGAGGTTAAGTGACTTTCCTAAGGCGAGCCAGCTCATGGGTGAAGCCGGGATCAACACTTAGTTCTGTTTGACTGCAGTAAGCCATTCTCTTACCAACTAAACTACTCAGCTGCTCTTGAAGGTTTGCGTTTTCCAAGAGAAGTGGAAAGAAAGGATTGATGGAACTTGTCCCAAAAGAAAAAGCTTGGAGATCTCCTATTTGCTTATGTATTGGTATTAGTTCTGTCTTTGCCCTACAGCCAATTGATAGGTTTATCCATCATTGTTTCCTGGCTGGTGCCAGGACATAGTCAGTGCTCAATAAATCTGTGTTGAGTGAATGAAGAACGTGATGGGCTCAACATTCTCCCCAGCCTGTGTTACACATAGCAGCACAGGCAGATGAACAAGTGTGTTTGCCCAGATTACCTTACTGCTCATGCTACTGTCATAAAACAGAAGGTATCACCGAAGCTGGACAGTTTTGCCATTGGCCGCATGGAACATTGTGCTCTAAGCAGCAAACATTTTCCAGTCCAAATGATGAGGCGATCTGAGGGCACTCCGTCTGCCTTATCTCCTTCCACGCCGTCACCCCTTTCGGCGTCCGACGTGTTTGAATTCTGTTTATGGGCCTGCAATTCGTTTCTGGCGACACTCAGGTTACAGGAGGGGAGGTGAGCAGGTCACGTCAATGCAGACAAGCCTGGACTTGGCACTTAGCATCTCAGACAAGGTGTTTCCTTGAGGTTGATATTACAAACGAAGCTGTGACCCACGGTGTCAAGCAATTGCATGTGGGAGCGAGAGGAAGAAGGAAAAAGCGTGATACCGGGAGCGGCTTCTTCCCGGTGCATGTCTGAATAATGCCAATAAGCTGTCAAATAAAATTAAGGTTCAAAACATACAGGCTTCAGTTTGATTTCACTAACATGCTGGCTGCCGCTTAGAGAGGGAACAGGTCGGTGCTGTTTTGACGGGTCTTGGTGCTAAGCGCTGAAAGTCTCCTCTCCAGGCCAAATTAATAACAGTTCACTTTAATTTGCAACTTAAGTAGAACGATATCTGAGGTTGAAATGAAGCCCTTCATTTCCTCTCCTGCTCGCCCTCCTTGTGTTGACTTTCCTGTCCGTCCTCCTTCCTTCTAGCTCTCCCGCATCATCTCCCTGTCTCCTCACCCTTTCTCTTGGCACCTTCTAAAAGTTTCTCCCTGTCCTTGTCTCTCTCCTGTACCTCAAAGAAAAAGTGTGGAGTCCCTACTACGTGCCGGGCTCTGCACTGCCTGCTCATCACAGACGGTCTTGTTTAATTGCCACAACATCCTTGTACAGTAGGTGGAGTTGTGCTATTTATAGGTGACACGCAGAGGTTCACAATGACTCAGAGCTTAACTAGGGTTGTGCAGCTGGTACATGGCAGAGGTGGGAATCCAAGCCTAGATTTGTCTGATGCTAAAGGTCCATGCTGTTCTCCCGCCGCCAGTGGTCCCAAAATCTGCCAGAACCTTGGAGTCTCCTGGGGAGATCTAGCAATCTCAGTGCTTGGGTACCACCGCCATATTAATTAGCCTGGGAGAGGCAGACCTGGGGGCCGTCCAGGATTCTTCTCCTTTATGTCTGTTTTTCTTAGCATCGACACCAAAGTGTATATTGAAGTATGTAGCAGAAAAGCCCTCAGGATGGGTAGGGTTCTTGTCCCAGACCTCTTATGGGGAAGGACTTGCCTTTCTAGAAGGTGCTGCAAGAAATCACAGGTGTGCCTTTGCCTTCCTGATGCAGGTGGGCAAGTGGGAGAACCAGAGCCTGAGCCTCAGGCACGCCGTGTGGCCGAGGTACAAGTCCTTCTCAGACTGCGAGCCAGACGACAATCATCTGAGCATCGTCACCCTGGAGGAGGCCCCCTTTGTCATCGTGGAAGACATCGACCCGCTGACCGAGACATGCGTGAGGAACACTGTGCCGTGTCGGAAGTTCGTCAAAATCAAGTGAGTCCGGGGATGCTGTCGGTTGGATGTGCCCAGTCCTTTAACACAGCCTGTCATTGACAACAGTGGTATCTGTAATATAGTAGTAAAATTTAATACACAATAGCTTATTATAATAGTACATCATAACCTGTGATATTAGATTTTTTAAAGACTTCAGTAAATAGCTGGACTTATGCCAGCTGGTCTGCATTCACTTACTTCCGGCAACGGCAATTGCAGGTAGGTGGTATTACCTGTCTTAGAGATTTAAACTGAGTTATGGGCAGATTAAGAAACATGTTCAGGGCCATCCAGCTAGTAAATGGAGGACCTAGGACCCAGACGCCGTCCACCTGCTTCACTGCCAGTCCTTAACCTCTCTGCCAAACTGATCCTCCCCTTTGGTCTTTCCTTAAAAAAAAATTTCATGTTTATTTATTTTTGAGAGAGAGACAGAGACAGAGTGCGAGCAGAGGAGGGGCAGAGAGAGGGAGACACAGAAGCCAAAGCAGGCTCCAGGCTCCGAGCTGTCAGCACAGAGCCCGAGGTGGGGCTTGAACCCATGAGCCGCAAGATCATGACCTGAGCCGAAGTGGGAAGCTTAACCGACTGAGCCACCCAGGTGCCCCCCAAAAATTATGTTTTAATTTTTCTGGCTGTTCCCTCCTCCAGCCCTGCACATCTGCTTCCTTCCATCTCTTGTATATATCCCAGACACAAACTTTTCAAAAACTTTGAAAACTTCTCTCTGTGGGGAGGTCATGATACAGCTGTACCCCTCACATATGACCTTATGATGTGATCAGTGTGGAACTGACCTTCTGGAAGTTTCCCAGCTCACCGACAGCAAGCCCACATCACCTCTGGGCCGTTTCCTCATTTATTAACAATCAAAGGAAGAACTGGCCATTTTTATGAGAGCTTCTGGTTAAGTTTCTCCCTAATATGTAGGCCCTTTGGTGAAGCATAAAGCTTCATGACCAGGTCTAAGGCCCTGGTTATAGTTTTCTGGTGCAAACACAAAGACACAGCCCTTGTGGGGGATTTCACCAAAAGGAAAAGGCCTACCATTGGAATATTTCTGTGAGTATTTTCTGAGTGTGTCCTTTCATCTGGATAATTCTCCTGTGTCTTTTAAGTCTTAACCACTCCCTCCCCAAGTTGGGTTTGTTCCCCCTCCTTCCAAAGAAACCTGGAGAGTCTCTGTACCTTGGTCTGTTCAGGGCACTGTGACCAGTCACCACAGAGTGCATGGCTTAAACACAGACACTTCTCATAATTCCGGAGGCTGGAGTCCACGATCAAGGTGTCCAACCAGGGCCCTCTGGTTTGAGACGGCCATCCTCTCACGGTAGCATCACACGGTGGAGAACGGACAGAAGAGAACCAAGTTCTCCTGTGTCTGTTTCCAAGGACGCTAATCCCATTCATGAGGCCCTCACCCTCTGACCTAATGACCTCCCAAAGGCCCCACCTCCTGACCCCATCACATTGGAGTTGAGAGTTTCAACACATGAATTTGAAGGAACTCAAACATGGAGTCCCTACCACTCGATCTCTTTATCACCCGATTTTATGGCTTATAGTTTGTCTTTCTCCCTGGAGGGTAAGCTGCCTAAATACAGGAAACATGGCTTCTTAGTCTTTGTACAGCCAGGGACCCACAAAACGTGGCACAGTAATGTTGATAATGATCGAACAGATGAGCACCTGGACACTTTTTGTCCCACTCTGCAGATTCTGACCGAAGCCTTCATTACACAAGGTGCAAATCCCCAGAGCTCAGCGCTTGGGACAAAGATTTTTTTTTTAATATGATTGTTAAATGTATTATGAAGGCAGATTCTGGTTTGGAGGGAAAAATTTTTTTTTATCAAAATTCTGAATAGATTAGTCAATAAATAGATATACTTGAAGCACAGTTCGTGTGTGAGGCATAGAGCTGTGCTGAGCTGGGACGACAAAGGACGGGATCTTACGGTATAGCATGTACACAGCTCAAACACAACTCAGCCCGGAAAGGAAGGACAGATCCGTGTTAGGATACGCCTGGTGAAGGATATAAATAAGGCGGTGTGATAAGAGAGTAACGTGAGGTGAGATGCAAGATGACCCAGAAAAGGATGACGAACGTGTGAAAAGCTGGGGGGCTGGCGGGAAGGAGCCTTCCAGGTACAGGGAATAGCAGCTGCAAAGTCCCCAAGGGAGGAGAGAGATTGGCAAGTTTGGGCAACAGAAGGAAGCCCAGTGCAGGGCTAGAGAGTGACGAGCTGGCAGGGGGTCGGGGGGGAGATGGAAGGGGTAAATGTGGGAACGTTGTCCCAGGAGGTTTTGATTTGGACAGGTGTTCCTGGAGTACATCGTGGTCCGATGGAGAAGGCAGAGTGTTGGGTGTGAGGCCAAGACTGTAACCTCAGTAGGGCACCCCCTTTATGACAGCAATGCCTGCTTTGTCTCAGTAGGGCCAATCCAGTAGGGCCTCTTGGGATCCACAGTCAATAACAGGAGCTTCAAATCTTTAAAATCAGAAGCCTTGGAGCTGACAACGGTAGGTCACCGAGTCCTGAGCCACATTCATATGGAGAAAACGAACCCCCCAATAAATTACTCTCTTTAAAAGAATTGACTTTTGTTTTTTTACTGGACAGTACAAACAGATTAACAGGTTAAAATTCACCTTTTTGGTTCCTGTGGGAGGTGGCAGCTTGCAGCTTCCCTTTTCCCACTTGGCGACAGGACAAGTTTACTGAACATTGAGATGAAATCGAAGTGTCCGAAAGCCATAGACAATTACTGGGACCCGTTCGTCCCAACATTAACACATAGCAGATCAATGGCCTTTCCTAAAGGTAGTATCTCTGAGGCAGGCCGATTGGTTCTAAGAAGGATTCTGTGAGGTAACATGATTATATTTTTTCTGGGTGATAATCTCCCAGGGTAAAGCGTTTGTCTCTCACTTCTGGCAAATGGTGGGGTCTTGAGGACACAAATCAATCTTCTAAAAACATAGGTGACAGGAAATGAGCTAAGAAACCAAGCGTTTCTTTTCATCTGTTCGTTGGGTGTTAGGGCATAAAGAGAGAATTGAGGAAAAATTAGCTGGCTTGATATTTTGGGGAAAAATGGCCATACTGCCAGTGAATCCCCCAAACTGTCAAATTGTTGGTAAGAAGAGAGGATATGTATTCTTAAGCACTTACCTGAGAGGTGCTTTGCATATTTCTTTTCATCTTCCCAACTATCCCACAAGGTAAGCCCTCACCTTTTCACTTTGCAAGTACGTAAACTGAGGCTTATGAGTGAGGAGGCTTACCTGCATCTTCCTGGTTGTTAGGGGCAGACCTAGGACCTGAAAAATGGCTCCGTCTGACTTGCATGGCCGTGATCCCGTCCACTCGCCACACTGGGAAACTGCAGAACTGGAGAGCTGGGTCACTTATTGGATCCCTTTCCCCACATTGGCTTCTATGGGTCATCCTTTCTTTTGGGTGAGGGTGGGGAATGGGGAAAGATTGCACTGGGCGCATTTCTTAGATGGCTGTGTAGTTAAGTCACGCCCCACCCCACGCACGTATACAAGGGCTGTGATGGGAACCAATTGAAAATTTCTACTTACAAGCGGGTCTGTGTTTCCAGAATCCCCATGATAAATTCATCTGTTGCATTTGCTGCATGTGTCTTTTTCACCCTGTGTCCTTAGGGTTTAATTCCATGTCTTATACACAGTAGGTACTCAGTGGGTGCTTGTTGGGTGAAAATGCATTAATGACCATGGGTATCTATAAATATACCTAGTATTAGGAGACATAGGGGAGATAATTAACTCATTAACTGGCCAAGGTTCCCAGCAATGCCAAAGAATACCACCGTATGCCTGTGACCCTGAATCTTAAGCCTGGGGCATTCATAACTCCTGTCCAGACTCTCCCAGGAATCCTGACCAGGGGAAGGAAGACCCTATGATACACGAAGAGAGGGGGAAGAGAGAGAAGGAGACGCAGGTGGGAAGAGGGAGAGAAGAAGCATTGATGCATGGCCCATGGTGGCCAGGAAGAAAAAGAGAGAATTGGATCTGACCATGTTTTTCAAAGAGCCACAGATTAATACCCAGCAGGAAATCGTTATTTGGACATGCCATTGATTTAATGTACCTAGGACACATTTCTATCATGTTTATGGCATTTTGCAACCCGCTTCCATTACTCAAAGTCACATTGTCAAAAGAACCCATGTTCATGGACAAAGATACACATCAATGGTGCTTGATGTATGTGTATATCTGATTATATATGTAGTATATACTCACTGCAGTTGATTTGGGGGGGGACTAAAAATATGAAAAAGAGAAAAAGTTATTTCTCGCCATTCAAAAATAGCTTTGCTTCATATTTCATTGTTTTTCCATCCAGATATAGTTTATAAGCTCATCTGTTTTTATATAGCCAGGACTGTTCTGTATACATCACTGTGTAACCTACTTTTTTTTCTATGATATGGAAATGGAAGTGATTTCCTATTGTGATGTTGGATTTCCACAAACATCACTGTGGTGCTTAGGTAACAGTCTGTTGTGTAGATGAGCCAGCAACAGAATATTCAGACAGAGCATGTATCTCGGGACATGCATAAGTCAGCTGAGCCAATGGGATGCCCCATCACAAGGTAGCCCAAGTGTATTGCCCAGAGAGCTGTTCATCGTCCTACACGAGCTGTCTAACTGGGAAAACCCTGTTTCCTTCCTTTTTTAAGGCATTTCTGATTTGTATGGGTGTCCTTTGAATATGACTCGGCCAGGTTAATAAAGCAAGGTGGCTGGTGCAAAGCAACATATGTCACCTTGGTAGTTGACGATAGCTTTTAAGAAAGCAGTACCCTGTGTATTTTAACAGGGCTTTTTCCTGATCAAGGACACTGCTATTTAGTATGTCACCTTTTACACTCCTGCTATGTAGGGAGGGAGGGAAAATGAAATGAACGAGCCCTCATTTGCCAGATGACTCCATCAAGACACATTAAGTCTGTGGACTCAGGCACAAGGTGGACCCCAAGTCTTCTGATTCTCAGCCAAGTTTTTCTCAATAAGGAAAGTGCCCTTCCTACGTAAGGCAACTGTTATTTCTTCTCTTTGGTTGCACACCTCTATCTGCAGTGGTAGGATAAAGCAAAACTCTCCTCCCACTGAGAGTTTTGTGTCTTCCTTCCTTCTTCTCTTTTCCTGTAAGCGTTTATAGTGTGGCTTAGATCATGTTACTGAACTCTAGTCAAAAGAGGTTGTATGTGTTATAAACTTGAGAATAAGTCAGTTAAGTGTTTGACTTCAGCTCAGGTCATGATCTCACAGGGTGTGAGTGTGAGCCCCATGTCAGGCTCTGTGCTAAGAGCTCAGAGCCTGGAGCCTGCTTCGGATTCTGTGTCTCCCTCTATGCCTCTCTGTCCTTTCCCTGCTCACGCTATGTTTCTCTTTCTCTCTGTCTCTCTCTCTCTCCCTCCCTCCCCCTTTCTATCTCTCTCAAAATTAAGGGTTAAAAAATTAAAAAAAAAATTAAGAGGCAGTAACTCTTATCAGTGTAATGGGGGAGACAAATACTACCTAAGAGAAATGTCATGAAGGGTAATCCAACAATTAGTAGAAAGCATGGTACATGGTACAAATAATAATCACTCAATAAAAGTTAGCCATTGTCATGGTTACTCTCATCCTTAAGAACACCTTCTACCTGTGCTGTTGTAAACTACTGCATGTCCTTGGAAAAGCCACGTCCCCATTTTTGAGCCTCTGTTTCCCACATGGAAATAGTGGAAGTGTATAGGTAATGACTGCCAACAAATCTTCCGGCGCTGATATTCTACGGTCTCGCGGTGTTTTCCTACAGCAATTCAACTAACGAGGGGATGAATGTTAAAAAGTGCTGCAAGGGGTTCTGCATCGATATCCTGAAGAAGCTCTCCCGCACCGTGAAGTTCACCTATGACCTCTACCTGGTGACCAACGGGAAGCACGGCAAGAAAGTTAACAACGTGTGGAACGGAATGATCGGTGAGGTAA
The DNA here is from genome assembly GCF_046562875.1 of Panthera onca. Taxonomy (NCBI): domain Eukaryota; kingdom Metazoa; phylum Chordata; class Mammalia; order Carnivora; family Felidae; genus Panthera; species Panthera onca. Next base: position 33,740,167 of record NC_138354.1, read on the forward strand.
GTGGTCTTCCTCCCCCTAGGGCTGTCATCCAGACTGGGGCCCGCAGTGCTCAGGGGTGGTGGGAAGGAGGACTAAAGGCACTGTGCTCCTTTGCCTCGTGTGCAGGTGGTCTATCAACGGGCGGTCATGGCGGTCGGCTCGCTCACCATCAATGAGGAGCGTTCTGAGGTGGTGGACTTCTCTGTGCCCTTCGTGGAGACGGGGATCAGTGTCATGGTTTCAAGAAGCAACGGCACGGTCTCACCTTCTGCTTTTCTAGGTATGTGAACGCCATGGTCACTGCCATTTACCTATGAGGAATTATAGGTATTTGTCTTGTTGGCTCAAAGGATGGAACCAAGGAGGACCTTGCTCGCTTCCATTTAACAATATCAGTGCATTCCTGAGTGTGTCGTATTTGGTGTGTTTTTTTTTCTTAGGTTTATTTTTGAGGAGAGACAGAGACAGAGCATGAGTGGGGGAGGGGCAGAGAGAGGGAGACAGAGAACCTGAAGCAGGGCTCCAGGCTCTGAGCTGTTAGCCCAGAGCCTGACGCGGGGCGCGAAGCCACGAACTGTGAGATCATGACCTGAGCTGAAGTCTGACTCTCAACCAGCTGAGTCACCCAGGCGCCCCCAAAGTGTGTCATATTTGAATGATCCCAATTCACATCCCCCCTGTCACCCCATTAACATCTTTCATTTATCTCTAACTTGGAACTATTGGCTGAAAATACAAGCATGTATTCAGATACTGGTCTTGATTGTGTGCAATGTAGATTAGTAGATATATGTCTTAGAGCCTTGAAAACATTTAAAAAATAAATCTTCTGTCCGTAGTTCATTTAAATCAGCCCATAAGCCTTTATATGGTATCCTCGTTCCCATCTTCCACCCCTCACTGATGTGACAGCCGTTTATTTACTGGCTGTAAGGGTGAAATAATGATGAACGTGCCGTGATTTATACCAGCACTCTGATAAACAAAATAGAAGTAGCCAGAAGAGCATACACTGATTGAAAATTAATGGAATCGTATTTTAAATGTGACTGTCCTTCAAGCTGAATGGTTTGGAAGGGAGGAAATTCCTTACTCTTAACTATTCCATAAATGTATGTTTTGACATAAGTTTTGTTTTGTTTTGTTTTGCTTTTTTGTCATTTGTGTTTGTGTTTTGGTTTTGGTTTGTTTTAGAGCAAGGTAGATCTCTATTTTCTATCTTGTTTTCCTTAGCAGTGTCAGTATTTATGCATTAAGTAGCCTGGCTACAGGTGTAGAAACTGCATGAGACATAGCCAAGTGTTATTTTTTTTTTCTTTAAAGGATGGTATTGTGTGGAGTGTTTGGTTACCATCAGCGGTTTTTGACAGTAGCTATCTTGAAGATGGTGGGATTTAAATTCCGCTTTCCTTGGCACCCCCATCAGTGGGTTTGTCCCAGATTTGGGAAGGTGAAATTGAACATTGACCCCAAAAGCAAACTGCATGACAGAGGGAACTAATTAAAGTCACTGAAATTTGTTACATTTTTCCAGATAGACACACACACACACACACACACACACACACACACCCTTGTCTGGTAGAGACCTAAAATTTGCAGACGAGAGCCAGTCTGTGGACACTGGCTCCAAGCCCATAGTCTTACTTGTCCACCATCTTCTTTTATATGTCATGGCGCATCCAGTGAAACCGTCCGTGTTTCGTTCCCTTCAGTGGAACATTGACTAACAGGATTTTGGGTGCCGCCTCACTCACAGAGACCTATGGATTTGCCATTTTCGTTTCTGATAATCCATTTAAGCTGTTGAAATCCTTACCACTCCCTGGATTTGATTTTGCACTCCTTGCTTCCATTCTCGTAACCTTTGTTGGACTAACGTGGAACTTGACACACACACACCTCATTATGTTCCTTTTGTGCCTTTGTCTGATATGGATAATGGACCCATATCTTAACAACAGAGCCTCACTACACCAGGAGAAATGCAGCCGCCCAATAGAGACGACACGGGCAGAATCTTGATGATCGGGAGACCCTCATGCACAAGCCACTGCTTATCACCATCTCCCATTTACCTGGCAGACTCTGTAACAGAGCTCTTTGGCCCTGGGGGTTAAGAAAAGGTTGGAGGAAGTGAGTTCATGGAAAGAATGGAAAGACGTGTGTTTCCTTTCACAAGTTGTTGACATACCTCCATAGTGAGAGTACGTTTTTTCCAATTCAATCAGAGAAGAAAAAATGCCAACAACTGGCTTGTCTCATAAAAAAAAAAAAAAAATGTGTTGCTGATATCAAATCTGGCCTCAACCCAGTTTCCCCTAGATTTTTATCTTACCTGCATTAGTTGAACATTTCCATAAAAAGTCAAGCATTTTTGCTAAGTTTAGCCAAGCCTCCTTACCTGCACCCCCCTTGTTCTTCCTCCTGTATCTTTAAAAATAAAGTAAAATAAATTGCAGCCAGAGGAAACTATTTTCAAAGCAGTTTTTACACAGTAGGCTTAATATGTTTTCTAGTCACTAAATTACATCCCTGTTCGATTCACTGTGCACCCCCTTATTTACGGCCATTATCTGCAGGTTTTGAAAGTCATAATGAGCCATGCTAAGCTACATTTTTCCATTCACTGGCTCAGTCTTCTGGAAGAGCCCAAACATTCAAAATCTGATTGCACTGCTCTTCATTACTTCCTGTCCTCTCTCCGCTAACTCCATTAACTCACGTCGGAAACGCTTGCAGGTAAAGCCTCCCAGGCTTCGTGTGCAAACGTAACCAGCAACTCTTCAAGGACAGAGGTGGCGTCTGGTGCAATATTTCCATTCATTTACTTCCAAAGACTTTCCAAGCAGGTTGGATTGTTTGAGCCAAAGAAATGCTGGTCTGGAGCCTCCTAGATGGAAGCCCCTTCACGGACAAATGTTGAATCTGTTTTAATCCAGTCAAGGATGTAATCCGGAGCTATCCCAAATGTTTCTGGGTCATTCCTTAGACACTGTAGATGGTGCTTCACCATTATTCCAGTGCTTTTCTATGTTGTGGTGGTGGTGGTGGCGGTGGTGTGTTAACAGCAATCCTTAAGGGCACTTCATAGGCACCTAACTTACCAAAACCAGAACACTGGGGGCGCCTGGGTGGCTCAGTCGGTTAAGCAGCCTACTTCAGCTCAGGTCATGACCTCGCGGTTTATGGGTTCAAGCCCCACGTCGGGCTCTGTGCTGACAGTTCAGAGCCTGGAGCCTGCTTCTGCTTCTGTGTCTCCCTCGCTATCTGCCCCTCCCCCGCTCATGCTCTGTCTCTGTCCGTCTCAAAAATAAACAAACATTTAAAAAAAAATTTTTTTTAATAAACATTAAAAAAAAAACTTTTTTAAAACCAGAACACTAGAGCAGGATCCTTTTATCTCTCTGCCATGCTCATGAGCCAAGGGGCAGGTGTCGCTTCCAAGTGGGGAAACATCTGGGATCAGTTGCTTGATCGGGCTTCCACCTTATTTTTGGAACAGTTAGTGTCAGCATTAGGATGCATCAACTGCCAAATGAAGCCATGTGCGTGAAGTATTCAGTAAGGATGGCCCCTAATATGTTGTATCATGTTACTGCCACCTGCAGTGGCAGTGAAGTTATCCGATGAATAAACGTGCATGTTTGAAACCAGGACACCTTTTTCAGGACCACGAACAGCACACCGCTACCGCCATTGCCACTGCTGGTTCTGGCTTTACCCGCGGAATCAAATAGCGCTTCCACGGGATGTACTGTGTGTGTGTGCACAGCAAACATCACACACCATCAAGTGCTTTCCGTGATTGTGCTCTTTTACTCATCATGGTGACCCTCCTCCCGTCAGATGCACCATGCCATTAACATACCCAGCTTGGAGAATTCGTTCACCATTTCTCCTCTTGAATATTGAGTATTTTTAATCTCCTAATTATTTCTTTATTTCTTCTCCCTTTTGGGCACACCTCATTACCCAATTGCAATGATTTCAGGGATATAATATTGTTATTACCCAAGCTAATTTCAACTAAGATATATCATGGTGGCAACCTCATTGATTTCTTCCAACTCACCATGTGTTATTTAACCTAAGTAGCCTGTGCTGGTACCTGATCCTTTTTAACATATTTGCACCATGGAAACTGCATTGCAAAGCATTCCTGCCAGTTTTTAAATTATCCAATGTAGTTAAAGCTTCGGACGTATTAGTTTCTTGTTATATAGTAAGCTCATTAAACTGGAATTTATGATGACCCCTAGCTGTGTCACAGGCTTTAATGATAGGGTGGCTTGCTACCAGCCTAGTTCTTTATGATTATTACCAGCTTCATCAGAAAAACAATTTAAAAATAATAAAATGCCTACTATTCAGGGTGTTATTGGGCTTCTTATATTTTACCCTAAGAAAATGTTTGCTTGTGATGAAAAGGATTATAACTTTATTGGTACCCAAGGGCAGTTTCTTCCCAATGATGCATTCAGGTGGAGATATGTTCATTTTCCAAAATTTTTGTCTGTGTTGATTTTCTAGCAAATCTGTGACCTGTGTGAATACAATGGCTCCATTCAGCCCATTTTCATACCCTCAATCAGACTGAATATAAGCGTTAATTTATTTTACATAAAATCTCTTAACTTTCTAGAGCATTCTAAGATTTAGAACCTTGTGACTTGGCCTGCCCTTCTGAGACATCCATATGAAAATGAGCTGATGTAAACTACTTTTAGGGGAAATTACCATCTCTCCAAATACTCCTTCATTGTCTCTCTTCTTTGAGCAATGCTTTTTTCACCCAATTACCATGCGAATATGATATCCTCAGTTGACTTTTCAAATGCATTCAAGCCCATTTCCAGCATCAACAAGATTTTAAAATTGTAGAGATCTCATCTGTCTGGAGCAGACGGCAGAGAGGAGAGTGTGGTAGTCCGAGCAGTGGTGGCAGACGTTGACCTTCCAATATTGATTGCTGTCAGCCCCCTGATTTTACGATCCTTTTCTACCAGGTTGTAGTGTGCCCTTTCCTTCTGGAATTCCCCACACATTGTCCCTCTACCATGTAAGAATACAAGTGAAAATAAGAATAAAACCCATGCTGGTCAGCAGAAGCCTTAGAATTGACTCTTTGGGCCGGGTCTTGCTTCGCCATAGCATTGGTCCCCAGGATGATGCTATAATCATATCAGACCCAACGGACTCTCTATTTGCATTCTTTTTCCCGTTTGTTTTTACTTTCCTTGACCCGATTTGGATGGTGTCCTATGCTCTTCTCTATTTTTACCCTGTTATGTACAGTCTTGTAAAATGCCTCAAATGTTCTGTAGCATGAAGAATGGTGGAGACGTATGAACCGACAGGGATTCATAGCTTCTTTTGAATGATCAGATGCTCATGAGGGAGGGGTGAGCCTGCCAACGGACCTCTGGGCTTCCCGCTGGCCCTGGTTGTGAGAATCCGCAAACTGACCATGTTCTACTCCTCTGGCCTGTTCATCCGCAGAACCGTTCAGCGCCTCCGTGTGGGTGATGATGTTTGTGATGCTGCTTATCGTGTCCGCCATAGCTGTTTTCGTCTTCGAGTACTTCAGTCCCGTTGGATACAACAGGAGCTTAGCCAAAGGGAAAGGTGAGACCTCCCTCACACTGACCCTGTTTCATTGACTTTCGACAAAGATTTCAGGTGGAGAGCACATCATCCTGTGTGGGCTTGCTCTTGGGTTCCATGAACGGTGCCAGGTCACCAATGCTACTGGTAACCCTGTACACTCTGCAGGTTATTTGCTTGAACTAAAGAGGGGATCAAACAAAACGGAACACTTTTAATCGTGTTATCCTGTGGCAGCCTGTCGCCGTTAGGTGGAAACCACTGGCGATTTGTTGAGAAAGCAGATTTGAAGAATTTTTTCTGGCAATTAACATTTAAAATCTGTGTCAGAAGAAATGTTCAGGTTGTTTTGAGTCTCGACTTCAGTCCGGGCAGAGGAAGTGGCTTTTATAGATACTAGTTTAAGAACATTCTCCAGACTACTGAATCACACTTGAATTCATTTGACAGTAAAAATAGTTATAAAGTGGTATTTTCCCCCAAAGAATTACATTTTCCTCTTGATAGTGCCTGACCTTAGTGCATTGTACTTGATAAAGCTGCCATCAGTAGGTAGAAAATTGCACTGGGAGACATTCATTGGCTATAACTTATTAAGAGGCCCCTGTGCAAACCAATATTCATGTTAGAGACATAAACACATTACATCACTCTGAGTGACTCTTCCTCAGTGCACAGCACGTTCTAAGTGGATGGCCTCGGGAAGGCTGCTTGGACCAAATCCCTTTCCTGAAAAATGACTTAGGATGGTGGAAGACAGTAGGCATACAGCCATTCAAAATCAGGGTGCTTCAACTTGCCACATATTCTTATCCAGAAGATTCACTATTGGAAACAGTCAGCAGGTCATGGGAATCTGCTAGGAACTTAGTTTTCTTGAAATCCTCCCACTTCTTAACCACTAAAGAGTGGTGGTAACTACATGAATCATCTCCAGTCAAGCTAACATAGTGAAAATGCCATAAATAATCATAAATTGTGTTTTAAATGGGAGAGTCACCAGCCTCCACTAAAAGGGCAACGTAAGTAACCAGTACAGAGGTTCCAACAGAGTGGGGTCTGGGAGGGTTTTCTGGGAGTGATCGCACCACAGTGGAGTCTGTATTTACATTCATAGAATCAAAGTTTGTGCTGTTTTGTGAATTCATGCATTTCTCTGACGAGTATTTATTGAGGAGGTACCATGTCCCAGGCACTGTGCTAGCACAGAGGGACAACATGATAAAGTGGGCGGAGACTTCCTGATTTCCCCCCTCCCCCTGCCGGGGAGCTGAGAATTTACTTGTGAAGATAACACATGAACACGTAACATTAATAGTCACAGATGGTAATAAGTGTCAAGAGAAGGGGAGTAAAAGACAAAGTGAGGTGACGGGTGGGGGCACTGCTTTAGATAAGATGGCCAAGCAGGGAAGAACTTCCGGAAGACAGGACATTGGAGCTGAGGACCCGAAGGAATGAGAAGTCACGTGAGAAATGGAGGGACAAGCATTTTCTGCAGATGGAACAGCAAATACAAAGAAAGACCTTGACGGTGAATCAATCTGGATGAAACAGAAAAGACGTGAGTGAGAGCGGTGGACAGTGATACAAGATGGCGGGAAAGGCGGGATGGAGCATGTACAGCATAGGAGGATCACGGGGGCTGCTCTCTTGGGATAATGAGAAGGGCAGGCAGGAGTGGAAGGAAGGTGCTAGTTTTCTGAGAGAAAGGATTACAGTAGTTTGAACTTGGCTGCAGATTAGTGGATAAATCAGGTATATATCTTTCAAGACGAAAAACAATCCAGAGGCCGTCACATGCGACAACTCCTTCTCTGGCCAAAGCTCACACTTGGAAGACTATTGTAAAGCAAGGAATTGAGCAAGCAAACTCCCCAGCCCTTCCGTCGCCTTGAGGCTTTTTGTTTCCTGCTCCTCTGCTTGTGGAAACTCGAGACATGACAGCTACAGGTTTCTTTGTGCAAAATGGCTTTCTGTTACATTTCCCGGCACGTTATGGGGAAGGTTTTATGTCCAACTCAGTAATAGTATCCATGAATCAGGAGTTCACAAAAGTCTTGGACAGAAGCCCTGCAGCTGCCTATTTCTGATTCCCAAATAGCCATCACTTCTGGTCAGCCTCATTCCCTAATAAAATTAAGTAGTTCATGAAGTTAACTGGATTGACTCTAATTATTATTTTTTTTCCTAAGACTTCTTGACATCTTGGGAATAAATAAGTCCAGAAGATTATGAAACTAGGCAAAGAGAAACAGAAGCGCTTGAGATTGAGAATAACAAAATTAATTGCCTTCCCTTTGATGTGCTGTATAGGGTTATTATAAATATTGCTGCCGCCTGGGTTTGGCCTCCAGTGTGCAGAAAGCTTGCTTCTCCCAGGCTCCCTGCCCAGAACTTCATACCTCCCGTCAATGATTCACTTCTGCCACCTTATTTATTGCCCACTCTGCTGGTGTTGCCAACTGAAGTCTGAGTAGATCATTTTTTCATATCTTCATTTACTTAAATGACATAAAAATTAACCTTCTGTTAAAGGAAGTCCTTTTTCCCATGAAATGAGGGCATAAATTGATTTTTTCCCCCTTGTGCAAAACAGACATGAAAGCCGAAAGGCTTGCATTTTACAGCCCGCAGATCCCACCCCCACCCCAATAAATTGTGCCATGTTGTTGTGCCTCTTTAGTGAAGATTGCTACAAAGAACATTTAAGAATCTTAAAAGGGACACGTAGCTGTTGTGGGGATACACCGAGGAAGAAAAAGTGCTGTGATATCAGAGTTCATTTTCCGTGACCTGCAACCAAATGTCTTTCATCTGTGAAGTGGTGGGAGAATTCAGCTGTTATTCGGGTTCCTTGATGTCTCCAATTGCAGAGCGTTTTCAGTTGGGTTTAATTCCTATATTGTGCACACTTTACGTCTGAGTTTGAACAGGAGCAGTTGCGAGGGACAATTGGATTAGACTGCCACACGTCAGTCCCACTGGACCGCATGGTTCTTACCGGTAGCACGGCCTGTGACAACTGAAGCGACCCCACACATGCATTTCTGCAAGCCTCGCTAGGCTGATTAAGGAGATTGGCTCCCCCAGATGGAAATCGAATCCAAATTTAAAACCACATTTTGCAGAGCCCTTTTCTTTTCCTTTCTCCCTTGTTTGTTTTTATTATTTATTTCGCCTTCTTTTAAGAAATGTGGCCAAAAAAAAAATCCAGCTAGATAGAAATGTGGGGGAAATGCTCATTTTTAGAGACGCAGGGAGTGTGGTGGCTGTGGTTCTGGGGCAATGAAGTACCACCGTGAGACAGTCCCATCTTCCGGCACCCGGCAGGATTGCTGGCAGCCGCCGCATTGCCCTTTGGAGAAAGTTCTGAGAATGTCCTTCCTCTTATTTGCAGCACCCCATGGGCCTTCTTTCACGATTGGAAAAGCTATATGGCTCCTCTGGGGCCTGGTGTTCAACAACTCCGTGCCCGTCCAGAACCCCAAAGGTACCACCAGCAAGATCATGGTGTCCGTGTGGGCCTTCTTCGCCGTCATCTTCCTGGCCAGCTACACGGCCAACCTGGCCGCTTTCATGATCCAAGAGGAATTTGTGGACCAAGTGACCGGCCTCAGTGACAAAAAGGTAAGGTCACCTTACTTCCCTCACTGCCCGAGGGGCTGATCTTAAATGCTGTCTTCTCAGAAGGGCCCATTCAAACCCATCAACTCTAAAGCACAAAGCCAGAGGGTTGGGGTTTTTTTTCTTTTAACTTGAATTGGCATCTTTCTAAAAATTTTAGAAACAGAACCTGAGGCTTAGCCCTCCCGGATCTAAAAGATTCCCGGTCTAATTTGGAAGCACCGTTTCCCCAAATGGTCATCTGTCATATTTAGAGAACGATGACGGTGGCACTGTGTTCCAGCTCAGGCTGGAGTTCTCCCCGTAAGACAGCGTGTGGTGTTGGAGGAGACCCACGAGCCTGGACAAGGAGAAACTTGGGCGGGGCAGAAGTGGGGTGCTCTGAGCCTGTAGCGACGTCCCCGTTCTCTGGCATTGGTTGAGTCTCTAATGTGCCCCACGCCTGGATTTCTCATCTCTGACACGAAAGAAAGTCGTCTCTACGGCCTGCCCAGAGACAAACTAACAGCGCCTTTGTACCCGTGTAGCCGGCCAGCCCCACCGTCTGCATTCCTGACTCACCTGAAATTTCTTCAAGGGCACAAAAGGAGCAGAGAGGCTTTTCGTTCGCCACCGGCTCCTTTTTACCCAGACACCTCTCCAGCCCTCCCTCTCGGGGCGGGGCCGTGCTTCCAATATCACACCTGCTGTCTCCATTCTCTGCTAGAATGTCACAAGGGAGGCGGGGTGTGAGTGGCTGTTCAGAAAGGCACCCAGAGGAAGAAAAGAGGTAAACCGGGTGCAGCCTTCCGTTGAAATTTTAGGTTCAGGAAGCAAATCCTGACTTGCTAAGCTCAGCAGTGTGGGGATTGCTGCCTCGCAAAGATTTTCTGTCTCGCGTACGTGGATAATTGTCTCTCTTCATAAAATCTCACCAGCATGTCTTGCTGACTTAAGTCTACGTGTATTCTTTTGGCATTCGTCAACAAACCGCTGAATAGAAAATCAACCATGAAAGGCCCTAACAGCTTATCTGTGACATATGCTGTGGTTGAAAGAGGTAGAGAGAAGGCCTGTCATCAGAAAGATGATGAGTGGCAGGGGTGAGTGGTTGGCCTCTCTCCGAACGCTTCCCACTGTGGCTGGAGTAAATGCCACTCTACCATGGCGACAGAGCCCTCTATTATCTGGTGCACCCCTCAAGTGTTCCCTCCCTCTTGCTCACACAGCCGCCCTCCCTGTACCCTCAGTACCGCAAGCAGATTTCCACCACAGTGCCCTTGCACTTGTTCTGCCCTCTGCCTTGAATGTTCTTCCCCATCATTCATGGCTGGCTCCTCCTTGACTTTCCGGTCTTTTAGGGAAAGTGTCACCTCTTGGGAGGGGTGTTCCCAGCCACTGTGGCGAACTTGGCAGCTTGCGCTCATACTCCCACGATACTTCACTTCTAGTAGAGAGAAATAAACAACACACGCATGAATGTAAATGGGGAACAAAATTCCAGGCAGGAACAAGTATTATCAAGGAGCTAAAACCTGTGAGATTAACATTGACATGGCTGGAGGGGCTATCAGGGGAATGCTTAGGAGAGAGTTCTCTGGCACTTAGGTGCTCAGGATATGTTTGTTGGGTGACAAATGCATGCTGTGTAGGACACTGTAGGCATCTCACCTGGGTCTCCTGGGATCCGTCTTCCAGCTCCGTGTACCCATCCCACTTTTGCTGACAAAGGTTCATAAGGGGGATCTTCACAGGAGGATCACCTTGGGGCACTAGAACGGTAAACTTCTGGGAAGGTTAAGTTCCCCCAATCCCTTCGGTTACCTCTAAACAACAGCTAACCAGTGTGGGAGCACAAAACCCCAGCCGTTCCTTTGCTTCTGGGCAGGGCAAACTCAGAGGTGCGATTTACTCCATGCTTTTATAGTCACGGAACCTGGCCGTGCCTCCTCATTCCTACCTGACGTTTAGGAGAAGAGATTGTAGCGAGAGAGGCAGACAGCAGTCGTGAATGTGCCTTGTAGTCCATAGAATCCCCCACGGCCACCGGCACCGGTACGTGCCTCGCGTCACATCAGGGGAACGAAAATACGGTTCCTCGAAGAGGCAGGTTGAGGTACAGCAGAAGCGTCGGGAACCAGGATTTTTCAAGAAAGTAGTTCACGGCCTATTTTGCTTTTTGTTGCTCTTTTCAAAGGCAAGGGTGAGAAAAAAATATCCCTTGCTACGTAGTTTTGGGTCTAAATAACATGGCCGCTTGTGGGAAAACTAATTAGAACCACTAATAATTTGACTGACCTTCTCTGGCTTTGAGACACCTCGTAACAGATACCACATCCTCATGGGACACAGCTCAGCTCCCAAGCTCAGAGCATTAGTGGCACGCAGATAGTTCTTTTAATTAAATGTTTGGTACAATTAGATAAACAGCAAAATTCTTGGAGTAAATAAGCTAAATGCTCCCAGAAGAGTAATAGCAGATCCACCGAAAAAGTTTACAAAATAAAAAAATCTATATGGAATCAATTTATTTTAATACTGTACACACTCAGGTGTTTTTTTTCCTTTATTTCCCTTTTTTTTTTTTAAATCATGATTACCTGTGTAACAACTCAGGTTTATGATGCTTTTAAAGCATTTTGCAGTCTTAGTGCTTGCTGGGAAAAGCACCGTTGAAGCCCGTGGCGCACTCAGATGAGCTCGGGCTTCGGTTCTAAATAGGCAGATTCATAGGTAGATGTTCCCCTAGGAAATACTAAAGAAAAGTTGAAATGTTGATGGGGAAGCTTCCCAAAAAGGGTGGGGGAGCTCCAAGATGAATGTAGTGGCGAGAGCAACGCCAGATTTGGGGTCAAATGAACCTCCTCCTCCTCCTCCTCCTCCTCCTCCTCCTCCTCCTCCTCCTCAGCCTTGCTGCCTCATGAGCTGTTCCGCACCTCTGGGGGCTGGGAGCGGTGCTGCACCAGCTGGCCTCTTGTGACAATGGGGGGATTCAGGAGCCTGCCTCGGTAGCAGAGCCCACGAACGTGTCCCCGTGGAGTTGTGCTGTCCCCGAGCGCTGCGGTTCTGCTGCTGGGTGGGCACCGGCTGCACAGAGGCCTCTGAGCCTCTCCTCCCTTCTAAGGGCCACAGTCGGTTGATGCTGACCTCCAGAAGCTCATGGCACATCACCAGCAGGAGCAGACCGTACTCGAAATGAAACTCCACATGCCAGTGACCCTTATCTGTAGTCACAGAAGACAGATATATTTTTAATTTTTTTTTAGTCTTTATTTATTTTTGAGAGAGAGCGAGAGCTCAGTGCAGGGTGGGGAAGTGGGAGGGGCAGGGGGGCGGGGAGATGGAGAATCGGAAGCAGGCTCCAGCCTCCCAGCTGTCAGCACAGAACCTGACGTGGGGCTCGAACCCACAAACTGCGAGATCATGACCTGAGCAGAAGTCAGACGCTCAACCAACTGAGCCTCCCAGGCGCCCCTAGTTATTTTTAATAAATGTGTAGTTTGGATGTGTAAGAGGAATAAAGAAATGTCCTGGTCCATTGCCACATTTGTCCTAAGCATATTATCCCCCAGACCTGCATCTGTACTTGCGTGGTCCTGAAGGGCTTGCCGTGTCTTGCCCCCTTGGATGACTTCCAGACTTGTTCACATACTGGATGGAAGAAAAGTTTAGAATATAACCCTCCTAATCCTTTGCTCTCCGGATTAGAAGGAAACTGGCTCCATTATTTGGCTAAAGTCACTTTGGGTGACAGCAGGTGATGAGGCAATGTGTATCAAGCCACGTACTCTTTGAAGGACCAAATGATTAATTGCAAAAGCGGTCCCCAGTTTACACATAGAGAAACTGAGGCTTGGAGAACTTAGGCAGCTGCCCCAAATGACTCAATTCCTAAGGCGCAGATGAGGAGCTGAATTGTCTAAGCCTAAGACCAAGTGAAGGCAATGAACTTGACCAGGGAGTGTAGTCTTCAGAGAGAGAAGCCCCAGGGAGTTCCACTGACTCCCTCCACCCCCGGCATCGTGATTACATTGCTCTGTGGTCTTGCTGACCATGGACATCTTTGTACCACCCTTTCCTCTGCTACAGCCCACATCTGTTTTGTTCTCTTTGGACACAGAACTCTCTGGGAGAAAGTTGCACAAGAAATCGTTTCTGAAAACTACACGGATGATGTCCTCAGTGGGAGGCCCCCGGATTTAAGAGATGACCCACACTTACCTCGTGTGCCTATGGTCTGTTTTTCACACTGTAGGTCCTAGCTTTTTAGTGAGCCCTGAAATTAATGTAACGGTTGTGGCCATTAAAGAAATAGAACATCTTAGTGACATCAGAATAGATCACATGTAGAAAGAGTGCAGGGAAGTGGCACTTGTGTGTGTGTGTGTGTGTGTGTGTGTGTGTGGACAGGGTATACGTGAAGAATGTCCTAGTCCATAGAGTGTGTTTTGAGAGTCATGCTGTAAAAAGTTTGACAGCCTTGGGGCACCTGGGTGGCTCAGTCGGTTAAGCATCCAACTTCAGTGCAGGTCATGATCTCACCGTTCGTGGATTTGAGCCCCACGTCAGGCTCTGTGCTGACAGCTCAGAGCCTGGAGCCTGCTTCAGATTCTGTGTCTTCCTCTCTCTGCCCCTCCCCTGCTTGTTCTGTCTCTCTCTCTCTCTCTCTCTCTCTCAAAAGTAAACAAGCATAATGAACATAAAAAAATTTTTTTTTAAGTTTGACAGCCTTTACTCTAGTGGGAAAGGTTTTTGGATCTCGGTGCTGGGCTGAATTTTGTGGGGGTGATGGTGCAGTTAAGGCCTGAGAAGTGTGGAAGTTCACCACTGAGGCTGAACATCTGTCTCTGTCACTGTGCAAACCCAAGGTAGGGACCAGAGCAAACCTGTAAAGAGCTACGTGGCCCCTCTGCTGCAGACAGGGAGTGAAGGGGACACATCTGGTCAAGTGGACCATCTCCCATGCCTCTGGAGATCGGAAGCAGCTGACACAGCACCTAGATTTATACAGAGTACTTACCTGTGTCCCCAGAGCAGGCGGCTGCCGTGCCCACGAGCGGGGCTGGTGCCTCTTCCTCTTTTGGTGATAAATTGAGGCACTGCCCGCCAGAGGGAGTGCAAAGAGCATTTTGTTGTTCATGTGCACGCACACACACACACATACACGCACACACCTGCACACACACATGCACACACACTCTACCAACGCAAGGCAAGGCAACGCAAGGCAAGGTTGGCTCTCACACACATGCACACACACATGCACACACACTCTACCAACGCAAGGCACCAAGCAGGAAGATCTCATTTGGCCAATGTATGGCCACTTCCCCCCAAATGCAGTGGTGGCTGCTTATTACACAGCAGCTTGCCTAATTCAGGGGACACGATTTTCAAGTGGAAATTTTAATTAACGGTGAAATGAAGTGTGAGTCTGGAAGGAAGAATGATGGTTGTGGTTGGTCTGGCTCGGGTGAACTTGGATGCCTTCTCCGGCAGTTCTTAGCTGCATGTAAGACATGCTGACCTAGAAGTCTCAGATGCCTCTGGATCCTAGCCCTGGTCCCGCCATGGGTTTGCTGGGCATCCTTCCCTTCTGTGGGTTGCACGGTCCTCCCTCTAAAAGAGGAGTGGTTACTAGCGACGGACTTTGAGGAAGGACAGAGTTCAGACTTTAACCTGAGGTCAGGCATAGGTGCGATGGAATTCTGGGCTGCTGCTTGCAAGCAGTGGGATCCTAAATAGGTCACGTAACCTCCCTCAGCCTTAGTTTCCCCATCTGTAAAATGGAGCCTCTAAGATTTGTTACCTGGCAGATTCGTTGTGCAGATTAAATGCTCCAGCATCTGTAAAGTCCTTGGCACAATGCTGGCCCTAAGCAAGTCCTCAAAAAGTGCCAGTCATTATCATTACTGTATAGTTCCAGAATTTCCTATTTCATGGAAAAATGAAGCCCAGGTTACTTTTTTTTTTGTCCATGCTGATAATAAAATTGAAAAGTAATAATAACTATTTTTGAGTGCTCATTCTGTTGCAGGCACTATTTTAATTACTTGACAAATTTTAGCAATTTTAGAATGCCCCACTAACCCCTACAAGAGGAGTACTGATCTGGAAAATAAATGGAGGCAGTATAAAGTGACTTATCTAAGGTCTCATAGTTCATAAATGGTAGAACCTGATTTTTTAACTTTTGAACCTGAGCTCACACTTGTACCTATTGCCCTCTGCTGACTCTAGATTTTAATTCTGTTTCTGGGACTCAGTCAGACCTAGTACTCTTGACTCCTAATCTCGCTGGGCTGTCCCAGGCACTGCACTTATGAACACAATATCAGTCAATCAGGGAAGACAAGTGGAGCATGGAGAGCCAACCTTAATGGAGGCTTGAGAGCCATTCAAGATATGGGCATCCCCAAGAAGCTAATGGTTCCAGCTCAAGAAACGTTCGTGGAGGCTGCCATTATGCCTGGAATATATTAGGTCCCCAATAAGTGGGCCATGCATGAATGAGCGAGTGGGGAATGAGTAAATGGCAAACACAGAGTTACTGTAGGGGAGGAAACATAATTTTCCCTCTACCCTTGTAGGTTCTTGGCTGAGACACCTCTATAACAAAAGACAGATGAACAGGAGAAAAACAAACAAAAGTTTAATAGCATGGATACATTCTGTAGACGTGGGACATGCCCAGGAAAGCCAAGTAACTCTTTGCGATGGCCCAAGCCACCAACTTGACCACTGTCACCAGCTAAGGGCAAAAGAGAGACACGGGGGGTGGGGGTGAGGAGTCCTGTTAGGGGAGCTTGTCAGGAAAAGCACAGTAAACAAGGATGAGGGCTGTTCTATAGACTTAAGTTGGTGCCTTCAACAATAAGAGTTTCTAGAGATGAGACATCTTCCTTCTCTAGGTGCTGAGAGGAAGACACCCCTACCAATATCAGTGCGTCTCTTACAAAAGGGCTTTTACTCTTCAGACCTTGTCCTGTGTCTGCTGTTTGTAAAAATAACCAGCCGAAGAGAATCCTTAGGCCAAGGAGGCGTATCCTGGCGTGATACATTGTGTTGTTCATCATTGCCCAGGGGCGGTCATGGTAATTGTGAATGAGGTTCAGACAAGGGAGTGATTGGTGGGGAAAACAGAGAAATTTCATGAGAAGGTAGATAAAATGAACCGAGTTAAAGTAACACCTTCATTTTGGCAGTTAGTGTTTCCTGAGCACGGCCCGTGTGCCCACCGCAAGGCCAGTCTATAATGGGGCCAAAAAAAGTTAATCCAACGAATGCCTGTCGCACACGCAGCCAGGCCCTGTGCTCGCCACTGGGGGGACAGTTGGGAACGAGACAGACACTGTTTCTGACCTCTCAGAGCTCATGGGCCAGTGGCAGGTGGGATTAAATAAAAAAGGAAACAGAAATGAATGGTTTTTCAGCTGTCCTGTGCTAGGGCGTGCATATGTTTAACTCCCGACACAAGACACAATGGTGGCTGACTTCTCCTCCTTCTTTCTTTGTCTCTGTCCTGTCTGTCTGTCTGTCTGTCTCTCCAGTTTCAGAGACCTCACGACTATTCCCCACCTTTCCGATTTGGCACGGTGCCTAACGGCAGTACCGAGAGAAACATTCGTAATAACTACCCCTACATGCATCAGTACATGACCAAATTCAATCAGAAGGGAGTGGAAGATGCCTTGGTCAGCTTGAAAACTGGGTAAGGATGATGGGGATTTGTTTTCTTCTCTGCAGGCCTGCCAGCCCATAAACCTCACAGAAAATGACTCTGCGTGCCTTGGTGCTTACCTTGCCTTCGCAGCTGTGTTTTCTGGAAAGTAGCTGTGGTTCAGATGAACCCTACGTGAGGGCTCTTTTTGTTAATCTCATGAGCACCACAGGTTTCCTTTTGAGTCGTGTTAAGGAAACACAAATCCAGGACACCTGAAAATGCAGAGAACCAGAGGGGTTTCTTCAACTGATAAAGAAGTTGGTGCAACCCTGTGGGATATTTCAGCCAGAGAGAAAGATCTAAAGGGTCTGTTAGCCTCTCGAAAGTGCTGAAAACAAAGTGCTGCAGACTTTTATCTGATTTGGAGTAGGAGTTTTTGGTGAGTGGCTGTATGTAAAAGCTGATAGTGTAGCACTGACGAAGCAGAAAGGAAAGCTGGAGAGAAGAGCAGCGTCTCTAAAGGTGCAGCCGATGTCCCCGTCCACCTGTTGGCACTGCAGAGTGTAGCCTACTCGGAGGGAGGACCTGCTGAGAAAAGACCGCAGAGGCTAGGATCTTGGGAGGTGAAGCTGGAGTGTGCCTCTCCTCCCCCCGTTGATATCGTGTGTGGCTTGGGACAGACGCTGAGTTGTTCCCAGCCTCATATGTAAGATGGAAATCCTAACGGGACCTAATTCGTAGGGGTTTTGTGAGGACTGAGGGAAGATGTGCCGGAAAGCATTTTGCATAGACACGACCCGACTGCCAGTGCTCTTAGTTGGTGTAAAGGTTAAATTCTCTTCTGTGGCCTCTTCAAAATGCTGGGGATGTGCAAAATGCATCTTGGGGGGTGTGAGACATGACTGTTGTGCATCATCCCGTAGTTTCGTCCACAGCCTCTTCCTTAGGGGCCCCGTCTAAACCCTCAAGCCCAACTTCCGCACGATTTCCAGGAGCTTTGGCCGGTCGCATTTTGTCCCTTCAGTCTCTTTGGAATCTCTTTGGTATCTCAGCAGGGGCTGGGACAACACGTCTTGAGAAGTCGAGCCCATGGCTTACCCCAGACTCGTTCACGTGCTGCGCATTCTGGCTCAGAGTGATTTTTAAAACATCTCATGGAGGACAGACACAAATGCAGAGAAGATACACACATTAAGGACAGTGCTTGACGACTTTGTCCAAACTGACCATCCGTAGCCAATCCCTAGAAACCCTGCCACGCCCTTTTCCCCCGCCACCAGCCTCACTTCTAACACCGTAGACTCATTTGGCCTGTTATTCTAGCATCTCAGTAAGATCACACCGGACGTCTTCTTTTCCGCTCGCCTTCTTTCAGCCCAGCAGTCTGTTTGCGAGATTGCCACGTGTCACTGCAGGTCTGTCATTGCCGTGGCGGTGTGGAAGTCCACTGTGGGGACATGCCACAGAGTCATCCTCGTCTGCTAGTCGTGAACGTTGGGGTAGCGTCCCATTCGGGGATGTTTGGGGTAATGCTTCTAGGGGCATTCTCACACATGCCCTCGCTGCACAAGGGAGTACACCGCCCTTGATACATACTTAAGACAGGAATCGCCGAGCTGTAAAATGCATGTGTGTTTGATCTCGGTAGATACCAGAAAATTCTGATGACTTTCCAGTTGAGCCCCAGATATGGGTTTTGTAGGTTTGTTTCTGCCATGGTCTTTTCTTCAACATACACTGTCGGTTTGGACGGACCATGAACGCAAATGTGGATGACAGTGGTTAGAAAGAGCGAGTGGAGTCTCGCTGGCCCCGTCTCTATCCATCTGTCACCCAGAGCAGTGAATGGGTTGTTTTCTTGCTTTCCCATTTTTTTTTTTAAAAAAACAATACGAACAAAAAGGAGTCAAGGAATGGAAACGGTTCCTAGCCATAAATCGTATACATTGTTTTCTGGAAGCCATATAATAATTATGACATCCATCCCAGCAAACCTGGGCAGCTGGCAGCTTTACTCTATACTCAGTTTTCCATGTGAGAGATAATTTGTGCTATTACAGCAAACTCAGAAACCAGAGTTGGAGAGGTATGAGTCTTTTTAAAAAAATATTTATTTCTTTTTTTTAAATATTTATTTATTTATTTATGGAGAGAGAGAGAGAGAGAGAGAGAGAGACAGAGCACAAGCAAGGGAGGGGTACAGAGAAGGACACATAGAATCCAAAGTAGGCTCCAGGCTCTGAGCTGTCAGCACAGAGCCCAACACGGGGCTCGAATTCACGAACTGTGAGATCATGACCTGAGCCAAAGTTGGACGCTTAACTGACTGAGCCACCCAGGCGCCCCTGTATGGATCTTTTTTAAAGAACTGCTTGGTTAATTATTTAAATTAATTAAATTAAAATTTGAATAGAGAATGCATTACATAATTCCAAATCAAAAAGTATTGTATAAAAAGATGAACAGTGAAGAACCTTCCCCCCACACTGTTTCTCCTCTGCCAAGTATCCCCAACAGCAACCACATCTCCTGACCATCCTGTGTCCCTCCAGATCAATCTATGCATAATTAAAAGCCTTCTGTAGCTCCTTTTTTGAAAACGTTCATTATTTTCTCTATTGGTCTCTTGGTCTTTTTCTTATTAAGCCCTTTATTTGTGGTGTAGTTACAAATGGTGTTCCCAGCTTTCTGGTCTTTGGAGCTTCCAGATGGTATTTTTTTTTCCATGCCGATTTTTTTTTTGTAGTCAAATTTATCAGTTTTTTTTTTTAAGTCTTCTGGGTTATGAATTGTAATTCAGAAGTCCTTCTCTACTCCAAAAAGAGATTCCTTTCTTGAATTTTCTTCTATCCCAGTTGCATTTTTTTTTTATTTTAGAAAGATAGAGCAGGGAAGGGGCACGACCTGATATGATATGACTTCAACCCCTCAACATGATTATGAGAAGCAAAATGTGGGAACCTGCCACCACAGAATGGTACCAGGATCCCAGCAACTCCATGGGGGTCTCATCTGCTCCTCCTCCAAGACTTCATCAGAGTCAAGTGTCTGCCTCACCTTGCTTCTTATCTTTTCCTTACCTCTCACATCTCGTCTCCTTTTAAAACTTGCCACTAGGAAATAGGTTATTTTAAAACATGATGTGCCTTAGGCAATAATTTCACAAGAGTAAATATCATGAGGCTGTATTGTTGAAGGAATAACAGTAACAAAATGAACTCCTCACATACCCAGCACCCAGCCATTCCCCTCCTTCACTGCAGCATCTCCAGAAGATTCCAATCTTCTGGAAGGTAGAGAGAGGTGCCCTACACACCCCTGAATTGTTAAACTTGAGGAGATTTTAAAATTAAAATTTTTTAATGTTTTATTTATTTTTGAGAGAGAGAAAGAACGCAAGCAGGGGAGGGGCAGAGAGAGAAAGAGGGAGATACCAAACAGGCTCCAGGCTCCGAGCTGTGAGCACAGAGCCTGACATGGGGCTCAAACTCATGGACCTCCGAGATCATGACCTGAGCCGAGGTCAGATGCTCAACCAGCTGAGCCACCCAGGTGCCCCTGTGAGTCTGCATTTTAACAAGCATCCTTCTTCTCCAGGTGATTTTGATTCATGCTGAACTTTGAGAACTACTGTTCTAAAGGGATTCCATAAACACATTCTACTGAGACAACATATAAAAAGTAGACCAGTCAATGTAACCACGTAGCTTATCTCTGGGATCCCTAATTGCCTTAAGACCAGAGGTAGAGAGAAACCTGAAACTAAGTTAAGTTTCATTGTTTACTGAAACTTTAAGTCGAGATAAACCATTCCAGAAATCAGCAGGCAAATCAACGAGGAAACAAGATATGACGTGCAAACATGGACAGGGATAGGGTTTTTCAGGATTGGGTCTGTTGTGACAGGTAGGGGCTCTCCTGAATCAGAGGTGGGTGAGCGGTTTGTGACCCCGGGTTTCTAGACCAGTATTTCTCCGAGGGTGGCCTGAGTCTGAGTCAGTAGAGGTGCTAATAAAAATGTGGGTTCCTGAGCCCCACTGAGCCGACAGAATCAGAATGTCCGGGGGCGGCAGCCTGGGAATCGGCATGCCAGAGGAAGCTCTTCGGTAACTCTGACCTGCGCTCATCCAGGTTTGAAGACATCCGCTCTGGAAGAGGGAGCTGAAATGAGCGGAGGCAGATTTAGATTTACAAATGCTCCGTCATGAGAAGCTCATGTTCTCCAAGCGGTTCTAGCAAATGGGCAAACTTGCAAGCCCAGCGTTTTACGGCAGATTTAAATTAAACCGTCAACATCCCCAGGACTCCTCAGAGCCTAATATTTCAAGACGCAGTGGGATGGTTTCTGTTTATCTTCACTGATGTTCGTGTGCAGTTATTTGTATATACGTTTATGAAAAGTCCTAATTTCCTTTGGAAGCATCCTTCTTTAGCCCTTGGCCATGCCGTCCCCTATCTATCTGATTTCCTGTCCCGCCCAAGAGTGTTGGGAAACAGGCAGGCATCTTTCGGCTTCCCTTACGTTGAGTATTTGGAGAGAAGGATGGGGAGGGAGGGTTGCCTTTGGACTGATAAACATTTACTGCAGGCCTCACGTCGTGCTCAGGGATGTGTCTGTAAAAATAAAATCAGGCAGCTACTTGCGTAGCTTCGCGGCACTGCCTTCGCGGTAAAGGGGAGCACTGAGCCCCTGTTCTGGAGCACAGGGTCCCCAAGCCTCTGGGGCTCAGGAATCCATGCTTTTATTAGCAGTTCTGGTGACTCAGGTAGAGGTAGTCCGTGGCTTCTGAGAGGTTCATTGAATGTTGGGAGATGGTGTCCCGTCTGAAGAGGAAGGGCATTTCAGAAGGCGTGCCCCGGAGGAGACGAGGCATGGAAGAGGTTTTGTGCAGGCTTAATTGGAAGCGTCTCTGGGACCCCATCATTGGGCACCCACCTCCCCTCTGCATCTGTTGAGACCCAGCAGTTGGTGAGACGCAGCCCCAAACGTTTCACATGCATAATAATCCCGTTTAATCCTGACAGCATGCTGCCGAGCCGGATGTCTCCTTTAAGGGATGAAGAACTGAGGTTAACTAAAGTACTCAACAGGCTATTTAACCAAGTCACTACCTTGAAGAGTTACTAAGTGTGATATCTGGGGTTGCCTCTCCCCAGCGGCGTGCCAGTGAGGCAGCTGGGTGTAAGAGGTTAGAGCTCCAAAGACTTGGAGCCCGCAGTTTTATCTCTGATATATGTGTGTGTGTGTATCTAGGCATATTTAAAATACTGCATATAAGATACAGATATTTTATATTACATATCTATCAACTGACTACCTGAGAGTTGATAAGATCACAGCATCCTCTTTTCTATCCCCACAAGAAACTGGTTGGGAGATGTTGAAGTTGCCAAGGCAAAGGTAGCCTGGGAAGGCGTAAGGATTGTCATCGATGATTAGCTGCTGTGTGGGGCACGTTCTTTCCAGGATGCTCTCTGAGTGGCATACGTAGCTAAAATATTAGCTATATTTTATCAGTCAGGCAGGATCAAACTCAGAGGGTTCATTTCCAGCTCCTGGGTTTGAAAGCAGGCATAGACAACAGGGCTCCACGAGCTGTTCTCCTAAATGGGATAGCCTCATCTCTAGAGAAAAGTCAGATCGACAGTGACCTGGTTTCTGAGATCCACCCCCACACTGCAAATAAAGCTTAAAAATAATTGCTACCACATCACAGAGTTAGGATTTTTTTTTTTCCAAAATAAAAACTCAGGGAGGCACAGGCACTTTTTTGTTTTGTTTTTTTTTTGGGGGGGGGGTTTAGTGGTTGCAATTATCTCTTGTTAAACTCAATTAAAACTATATTAATGGATTTTCAAGGCCACCCATAAAATGTTAAAAATAGGAAAGAATGGGGGGGGGATTTAAAGGTGGGATCCTAATTCTGTAAATTCAGCAATGGGGAGAGAGGGAGAGGGAGAGGTAAAAAGAAGGCAAAAATGAAAATACATCAAAACGCATCAGAGATACTGCTCATTGCCCGGGAGTCTGATCTTCTTCCCATCTTTGTGTGTGTCACAACTGTTCTGCAACAAAAGTATTACTCGTAATAATCAGAGAAAAGTTTCTTCTGAACACAACGCTCCATTTCTTCCTGGTGTCTGTCCTCGCGTTGTGTGGCTTACACCCCTCAAATCGCCGTGCGTGCACATCTGCACTTTGCTTTTCTCCAACCTGTACCGTGGTGTTGGACTGTTTTCACATTTAACGACTGGACGGTATTTCGCCGAGTTAGAGGAATATAAATTAATGTAACTCACGGCTCTGCATTTCCATCACCCCGTGGCTGGCATGGGAGCCCCCTAAAGAAACAGCTATTTTAGGAAGCTTGCTGGTACCATCATTGTAGATCAGTTTGTTCACATTGCTGCCCTCCACCGCCTCTCAGACGTCTCCGTCATGCACAGTGTCGTTTTCCTTCACCTTAAGGCACGCTTCTACCTTGTGCACAGCACCATCTCTGGGATTTTCTTTTGGCCCGGGCTACTACATAACTCAGAGCTCGACTTGCGATCCTCTGTCGGCAACTGTGGAGAGCTTAGGGCCTCAATATCTGCTTCCTGACTTTCCCTGAAGCTTTAGCCACTATCCCACCTCTGACTTCCCGTAACTCAATCGGATTTCTTTATCCATATTTTTAAACCTTACTCTATTGCATTAAGCTACCTGAATGGTTTGGGGGATCTAAGCGAGGTATTTCTACCTAGCCCATAACATTTATTGGGCGCTCACCTATGTGCTGGGGACTGCTCTGAGTGTTGTGCCTGCATTATTTAAACCTCACAGCCACCCCGAGCCAACGACTCTCATGTTTTCCCATATACAATGGAAGGAATAGGCGTAGAGAGAATAAACAGCTTGTCTGGGTCACACTTGCTCCAGAGCCCATGCTTCGAGCCATGACTTAGAATATAAATATGAACATTCCCATAACACTGTACAATTAGCCTGCTAAATTGCCCACTATTACACAAAACCCAGAACTAATTTTGTTCATACTTTAAAATGTCTTTTTTTTTTCCTTTGAAAATCTTAATGCTGCTTTAAAAAGGGGGCACTATTTCTCTTTCCATTGAGATGGGGGGAATGGACTCACAGACAAAACACCCCCCCTGCAAAGGATATATTTCTTACATTAGGATACACGTGGTTAGAAGTTCCTCCTGGAGACTGTGAAGAGGCAGGGGGTTTCTGGAAGATTCCTTCTCCTGAGGGACCGCCTCTTCTTACTGCCTGCCCAACTCACACGGAGGCTTCGACTGTGTGATCTCATTTCATTCTGTTCCAACTCTGCCAAGTAGGCCTTCTGTCCATTTTACAGAAGAGCAAGCCAAGGCTGAGGGGGAGAGGCAGCTTGTCCAGAGGTTGAGTGAGGGTCACAGCCAGCCTTCACACTCAGCCCAGCATCTCTTCCTACCTGTACGTGCTAACTCTTGGCTTGTCCCAACAGGTGGACAGTTCTGGGAGAGATGGACGCCTTTGTTATGAGGCAGGGGCGCTAGACCGGGGAGGTCAATGCTCTTGGCCAGGCGAGGGCTGGTAAGCTCCAGAGCTGGGATTCGGACTGGCTCTAGCACCTGTGCCCTTAACTGCTGTGCTGCATTGCTTCTCATTGAAACGTAAATTCTCACTGTAAAACTCAAAACCACAGAAAAAGGAGCATCCCTTTGACCATGTCCCAACCCCAAGCCACCACCGCCGCCACCACCATCACCCCACACACACCACCAGATAGGCACCGCTGTCTGTTTGATATTCCAGGCCTTTTCTCCTGGTAGATTCATTTGTATGTATTTATATGTCCACACATCATTATCAGTTCATTCTGTGGGATGCTATCAAGCCATGCAGTTATATCACAGTTTGGTGTCGAACTAATAATACGTTTTGAAGAACCTCCCATATCTGTAGGTGTCTTTTGCCTTCATTCTCTTTGAAGAATTGGGCAGAATTGGGTGGTATCCACATCACGGTCTGTTTAACCCTTTCTCTTTGTGGGCTGGCAGTCATATTGCTCCATTAAAAATCCGGATGATTTTTTGAGGAACCTCCACAGTGTTTTCCAGAGCGGCTGCACCAGTTTGCATTCCCACCAACAGTGCAAGACGGTTCCTGTTTCTCCACATCCTCTCCAGCATCTATAGTCTCCCAATTTGTTCATTTTAGCCCCTCTGACTGGTGTGAGGTGGTATCTGAGTGTGGTTTTGATTGGTGTTTCCCTGATGAGGAGCGACATTGAGCATCTTTTCATATGTTTGTTGGCCATCTGGATGTCTTTGGAAAAGTGTCTATTCATGTCTTCTGCCCATTTCTTCACTGGATTATTTGTTTTTCAGGTATTGAGTTTAGTGAGTTCTTTATAGATTTTAGATACTAACCCTTTATCTTATATGCCATTTGCAAATATTGTTATCCATTCTGTCAGTTGCCTTTTAGTTTTGTTTAGATTGTATTTCCCTGATGAGGAGTGACATTGAGCATTGTTTCATGTATCTGTTGGCCATCTGGATGTCTTCTTTGGAGAAGTGTCTATTCATGTCTTCTGCCCATTTCTTTACTGGATTATTTGTTTTTCGGGTGTGGAGTTTGGTGAGTTCTTTATAAATTTTGGATACTAGCCCTTTATCTGATATGTCATTTGCAAATATCTTTTCCCATTCTGTCAGTTGCCTTTTAGTTTTATTGATTGTTTCCTTTGCAGTTCAGAAGCTTTTTATCTTGTTGAGGTCCCAATAGTTCATTTTTGCTTTTAATTCTCTTGCCTTTGGAGATGAGTCAAGTAAGAAATTGCTGCAACTGAGGTCAAAGAGGTTTCTCCTGTTTTCTCCTCTAGGGTTTTGATGGTTTCCTGTCTCACATTCAGGTCCTTCATCCATTTTGAGTTTATTTTTGTGTATGGTGTAAGAAAGTGATCTAGTTTCATTCTTCTGCATGTTGCTGTCTAGTTCTCCCAGCACCATATGTTAAAGAGACTGTCTGATGAATAGGGGCACATGTACCCCAATGTTTATAGCTCAGTTTCAACAATAGCCAAATTATGGAAAGAGCCTAAATGTCTGTCAACTGACAAATGGATAAATAAGATGTGGTTTATATATACAATGGAATACTACTTGGCAATGAGAAAGAATAAAATCTGGCCATTTGCAGCAACATGGCTGGAAATGGAGAGTATTATGCTAAGTGAAATAAGTCAGGCAGAGAAAGACAGGTCCCATATGTTTTCACTCTTATGTGGATCCTGAGAAACTTAACAGAAGACCATAGTGGGGGGGGGGGGGGAGGGAAAAAAAAGTTACAGAGAGGGAAGGAGGCAAACCATAAGAGACTCTTAAATACAGAGAACAAACTGAGGGTTGATGGAGGGATGGGGGAGAGGGGAAAGTGGGTGATGGGCACTGAGGAGGGCACCTGTTGGGATGAGCACTAGGTGTTATATGGAAACCAATTTGACAATAAGTTCTATTTAATTAAAAAAAAAAAGAAAGAAAATTTTAAAATCTGAAAAAAAAATCCGGATGAGTCCTCTGTAGTTCTCTAGGGATAATCTCAAGAAGGAGAATATCTGAGTCAAAGTATATATACCTTCTTGAAAAAGCTCAGTCTTATTTGGGTGACTGATTGGCTTATTTTCTGGGTGGACTCTTGGTGCAGAATATCTGCCTGGGAGTGAGAAATAACTAGATGCATACCCTGGCTGTGATAACGACCACCTCTGTGACTTCTGGCAAATAAATAACCTCTCTGAGCTTTCCCCACATCTGTACAGTCCCATCCCCTGAAATTAAGTGAATTGACTCTAGGGAAAGTACTCGGCACTGTATCTGATGCATAACAGCATTTTATCAAATGTTGATTTTTTTTTCTATTCTTTCCTTCATTTTCATATGGCTTTCGGTCCTCGCGATTGCCCGTCTTTCAGTTTTGGTGTGACAGGCTCAGCAGTGTCATTGTCACTAGCAGCAGTATAATGTGATGCCTCCAAGCTGAGTGTCCTGGATTGGAATCCCCACTCTGCCAACGTCCAGCTGTGGGGCCTGGGACAAGTCAATCAACCCCGTACACCCCAGTCTTCCTATGCATAAAATGATGCTAATTTTGGCTCCTCGGCTTAGGAAAACAGGGTAGGTAGGGTTAAATGAGATATGTAGGCAAATAACATAGTGTCTGGCACATGGCAGACATTCGAGAAAAGTCTAAGAAAAAATTTTTGAGCACTCTTTTTTTAAATGTTTACTTATTTTTGAGGGTGGGGAGAGGGGCAAAAAGAGAAGGAGACACAGAATCCAAAGCAGGCTCCAGGCTCTGAGCTGTCAGCACAGAGCCCAACGCAGGGCTCGAACTCACAAACCGTGAGATCATGACCTGAGCCGAAGTCGGGTGCTCACTCAACTGAGCCACCCAGGTGCCCCTGAGCATTCTTTATAACAGGCCATGCGCCACGGAATTAGCAGTGGAATGGTTAGCATGATCCCAACCCTTGAAGAGGGTAATCTAAGGGACTCTGTATAAAAGCTTTATATTCCAGAAGGAATCTGTATTTTTCCAATGTCGGAACGTGAATTGTGGGGTGAAGAAGCATAGCATTTGCCTAGCGCCTTAGAACTCACCAGAACATGTTTGTAGTTGTTACTTCATCCAACCAGTATACAGCCATGTGAGGGAGATTGTTTTCCTTCTGGTCAGGTGGGGAAATCAAGGCTTAGAGAAACACACAGACTCACTCTACGTGCCACGGTCTTGTTCCTCTGACCCCACATCCCATGTGAGGAAGCCCCACAGCGGTGTTCTGAAGGCACATTGCTTGGGCAAGTCATGGACTGGTCTGGAATCCTGGACTGTGGGAGGCCTTAGGCAGAGATCTTAGGGCCTCGGTTGCCTTGTTGGAAAATAGTAAAAGAAAAAGACAGTGTTACACGACCTGTCAACTCCTTGGACATGGCTAGTTGGGTCCATTGTTGAATTGAACAGAAACAAAGCAAGGATTTGCTGTATTTTTTTTCCAACTATTTCTTACTTTTGAGGTTATTCATCAGTAGGCAAAGGGTACACCCCCTCTTCTGTGTCTCTTATTCTCTCTCTCTCTCTCCCATCTCCCCGTTTCTTATTCTCTCCTTGTCTGTGACTTACTGTGTCCCCTTCACCATCTCTTTTTCTGATTCCCTCTTTCTCGTTCTCTTTCTCTTCCTGTTTTCCTTGGTGCCCGCTTCCATCCATATCTCTACCTCCTTCTCTCTCCCTCCTTCTCTGCCTTTCTCTGTCTCTGTCTCACAAAATCGCTAAGAATTTTCTCAGCTAAAAAATAAATATTAACTATCGGTCTTTTTTAAACCCAGTTCCCGGCCACTATCATCACCAGTAGACATAATCCATACAAATTAAACTGACAACAGTTAAAAGCACACAGGGTGAAATTTGTTATTGACTAAAAATCCATAGATGACTCAAACTTTCCCCAGCAAGTTTGGGTCTCTGCACAATTTTGACTCAGGAGAATTGAACTTTAGTGGAAATAATAACCATACAAGGAACTCAAAATGGCAGCAGCTATAAATTAGTCAAGTTTGTTGTGGTCCAAACACTGATCAGTGAGTCAAATCCTTATAAAATTTAAACACAAAAGAATTGATCCCAGTGAAAACAGTTTCCAGAAAAGTTGGAAACAATAACTAGGCTGTAGGAGACATCGATCTAGGAATTAGATTAGCTTAATGGAGTTTGCTCTGAAAAAAAAAAAAAAAAAAAAGCTTCCCTAGTGAAAATGCATCCGTGTCCATATAACTCTAATTTTACAGCTTATATTCACAAACTGGGAGTCCAGATGTGATTCTAAGCCACTTTCGTAAAGCCAGTTTTAGACCATCCCGTGCCGACGGCAGGTACAGCCTGTGCGTGCTGAGGGTCTCTTCCCCAAGCAGGTAGTTCCAAGGGTTGTCGTGCCTCAGTGGTACCACTTCTTGGGCCCATGAACACCCTCAACCCCCCAACAGCCTTGTGTCTGGGTGCTTGCTGAGGATCCATACCGCCTTCGCCTGTGCGCACACTGACGTCATCACGGCCACGCCAGCCCCTGAACTTGCGCCTGAATTTACAGAACATGTTCACATCTGTCTTCGTCCATCCAACAGCCACCCTGAGAAAGAGGTGTCATTTCCCCTTCTTCCACGTGGGAAAACCCAAGCTCACAGAGGTCCCGTGCGGGGGGCCTCACTGGCGGAGACTGCGGAGTCACCCGAGCCCCACTCCCAGGCGTCCCAACGCCCTGATTGACCTGAATTTCTGGCCGCTGCATTTCCGTCCTGGCTAGGCTCGCACGTGAGCTCCAACGTACATCCAGTTATCATCCAAGAGGTGTTTAATTTTCATAACACTTTAGACTAGACTCCAAAACACACGTGCGCAGGCACAGACACACCCGTCCACACTCCAGATTCATTAATTCATCAGAACAAGTCAGTGTCTCGTTAAAGGCTTCTTGAATGTTAATGGATGAATAATTAACTCTAACGATATAATTAGCCTTTAAATGTACTGAGACCCCCAGAGAGCATCTGAAAACATGCAGAAGGAGATGATGAGCTAAAACCGGAAACTTTTGATTAGGAAATGTCAAGCTGCCTCGCCATACAAGTCCCTTTCCCCAAAGGGCCAGGCCTTGCCTTGGGGCCGTGGCCTTCCCTCGTGTTGGGGGCATCAGATTGGCCGACAGGCAGTCTTGGGTCAAGGAGTGAACTCTGAGGCCACCACGCTGGCAGAAGGGACACCGACCCCGGTGACAGCGTCAGATCGACACACTCGAGAAAGCTGTAGCAGCCTCTTCAGAGCCGTCGAAAACTCTGGCAGGAAAGTGCTCGGTTAAAGTAGCACGGGGCACGTGTGACATCCTCCTTACTTTGCATGTTGGCACATCGGCAGACGGAAGTGTTACTGCTCCCCACCCCCCATCCCGAATGGCTGCCGGTTTTAATCATTTGCTTTCCTTGAGGACTGCCAGTGACAGGAAGCGAGCAAGGGCACCCACACCGCCTCTACGATGCATGGCGGGGGGTGGGCCAGCACAGCAAACACACACACAGCACACACAGCACAGCACTGCATTCATTTGGGGCTCCAATTCTGTTCCACACCTCAGGCTGGGGAGCCAAGGTGGCCGTTCACTTGTCACAAATGTTTGGAGAAGAGATGGCCCTTCTGTGGGGAGGACAGGCAGAGAGGTGGACCAGGTAGGGGCTTTGTCCCCATGGCTACTCTCAGATCCCCTCCTTTAGGCCTCCGCTGGCCCGTGGGAGAAGCTTCCAGCCTGTGACAGCCATGGGACATGGGCAGGAGCTGGGAAGGCGGGACGAAGACGGTTTCCTCTTGAAAAGCAGGAGCGGGAAACACGGAGCAGAGAAGCATGACTGGCTTCCTTACCTGTGAGCCCCCCAGTGTCCCGGGGACTCCTGTGAGCTCTGGGGCCTCTTTCCTGCCGGGCCGGCTTTACTTCCTGCTGCTTCACACCCAGGGGCTGTCAGCTACCACGCTGCGTCCTGATAGCTGGCTGTCTCCCGAAATCTCAGCTCCGGGCCCCCAGATGCTTCCGTTTCAGGTGGCTTTTCTCTTCCGGACCCTGCACCAACGGGAGCTGTGGCGTCTATGCCTACACGTGTCCTGAAGGCAGGGGTGGGGTGTGCTGGGGGTGAGAGAAGGTTTCTGCGGGGGAGACTCTGGACTCTCCGTGGCTGTGCATCTGTTGGGAAAGAGACACATGAAGTTGACCCATCGAGGCTGTTGCAGCCAGGCTCTGATCCCGGCTTCTTCTCTCGTAGCGCCGGGCTTGACTCACAGCTGTGCCCGCCGGTCTGAATTTCATGAGCAAAATACAGACTTGCCTTGGTCTACCCTGCAAGTGTCACAGAACCTCGTGGCCACAGTGGTTGTGTCTGTGGCCTCTGGCATCAGACTGTGTGGAAGGCCAGACACTGTGGTGACACCAGACGGTGTGAGTCACGTGGCCCTCCACTGCCTCCGTTTCCTCACCTGGCCATGGGGATGGCAGCCACACATCCACCCGTGCCCTGATAGCAGGACTCAGTGGGATGAGACAATGCGTGTCAAGTACCCGGGACTGGATTGGTCACAGGCAGTGCACAGAACGTCGTGGAAAAGGCCATAAAATCTGAATTCGATTGAACGCATCGGTGTGTTTCAAGCATTTGTTTTGTGCCAGACACGGTGCACACATTTTACTCACGTAACCTCACCTTGTTCCCAAAGCCCCCCAACGGCAGAGATTGTCCATCCCACTTTGCAGAGAGAAGACTGGGGCTCAGAAACACAGGCCCCTGGCTCCGAGTCTTTGACCACAGAGCCCACTCTTGAGGATGTCAGCACGTCTCAATTTCTTCTTTTAAAAAATAGGAACATTTTTCTCTCAATTGAAAAGAGAGCAGGTATACCTCTTTGGGTCAGAGCAAGGAGGGAACCCACTCCCCACAGCCTTCCCCTGCCCACCTGGAGCTATGCCGTCCACTTAAGGAGCAACCAGCCGTGAGCGACCATTTAACGACAGAATCTAAATTAATGTGAGGAAATAAAAATAAAAACTCAGTTCCCCACTTGCACGAACCGCACTTCAAATGCGTGATAGCCACATCAGACAGAGTAGACGTGCAGCGTTGGTTTCAGAAGCTCTACTGGGCAGCACTGTCACAGAGACAGTGATATAGACGGGCTTCCGTTTGCCTTAGCCCCATGGGACCCGCTCTGCTCATAGACCACATAGGAAAAGAACAATACCAATTGTATATCTCCCTCCTCTTTTGCAAAGCGCTGTGAGGACCAGCTATCTATGGGGGGTGGGGGGGGGGATTGCTGTGCAAGCCCCAGGATGTCTGTAAACACGCAGGTGTCTTTGACCATTGCATTTAGACCTCAGCTCTCTAGAATCACTGATGAGGGAGAGAAAACCAACATCACAGGGCCCTGCAGTTTTCCTTCCTGCACTGTCCTCCTTTTGGTTCTGATGCGGGCCTGAGACCCGCGCCAGGCCTCTCTGTGGCCCTTCCTGGCCACCAGCCCACACCAGACACACCAGTGTGTGGAACTGCTTCATTCACTCGGGTCTTTTGCGATCGCCCTCCCTCTGCCTTAACAGCATCTTACTTTTGCAAACTTTGTTTCCTGAGAAAACTTCCTTTTTTCTTTCTGCTCATCTGGTCGTTTTGTGCTCAGCTGAAGAATATTTTATCATGAGATAATGGTAATGATTTGCAAAAATCTGTGCCTGTCCATAAAATGGTGATTTAAGCTGCTGTTGGATAGCTCTTGATGGTTGCCAGGTGCAGTTAAAACCACACTGGGATTTCCAGTAAAAACCGGTTAAAACCGCACTGGGATTTCTATCCCAGAAACCCTTCAATGTGTGGTGGCTTACCAGGATAGGGAGAGATTTCACCTCACACATACAGATGGTCTTAACATTTGAATGCCCCTGTATGCATGTATGTGTGTATTTTTGTTTTTTGTTTTATGTCTTTTTGAGAATTGAGAGAGTGGGATGAGGCTTAGGAAGTCTCAGCAAAACCCACGTTCCCAAAATCTCCATGGCAACCTTAATATGTTAAGGTATTGACGTTGCAAGCACGTAAGTTTCATGAAGAAGACAGATGCCATCCATGGCCCCAAGTCCTCAGGATACACATGTCATCAAGAGCCTCAGTTTCCCTACTGATAGTCACAGAAGATGACTCTTGGCTTGTGGAATCAGAATGCCACAGCTAGAGGAGTATCTCGGCAGCACCCCAGTGACCACCTCACGGATGAGGAACTGGCAATCCAAAAGAAGGAAGTGAGTTTCCCGAGGTCCCACCGTCTCCGAGTCTACTAGAGAATCCCAAGCCCCTCTACCTGCCCATCCACTGCTCCTGTCACACGCTCCCCCACCTTCATGTACAAATTGTTTTTGACTCTCCATCTCATATTTCCACAGCTCTCTGCATTGCTGGCTGTCCAGAAGGCTGTTTCCTCTTGGTTCATCAGCTCTGGTTTACCATCACCATTAACAATGCTTAGTTTCCTTCCCCTTCCACTTGGATGATCTCATCCCCTTTTAATACTCTCTGACTATAATCCCAAACCCTCAGTTCTGCAGCCTTGGGAGAAAGACTTTAGAGTCTTTGTGTTGGTGAGATGAGCCTTGCAGTCTTGCCCCACCTCTAACCATTACAGAAACAAAAAATTAAAATGAAGCATGCCGCTGTAAACCTTCCAAATAGTTTTATTCCCATCGGGAGGCCTTCAGCAGCTGTCTCTGAAAGAATGCAACATTTTACCTCCTTTCCCTGCCACTTTTATTTTTCTTTGCTTCACTGTTTTATGTGTTCTTGTTAAATAAAGAAAGGCAGTAAAGTTGAGAAAGTACCAGGACGTCGAGTAATCTCCGATTTAGCTTTTCTATCTACTTGAGGACATCCCATCCCATCCCTACCTAGTTTTGAGCCATCCATCCCCATGTACAAGGGCGACCACTTCAGCCTTGTTAAATACTTTTAAAAATTGCGAACAGTACTCATACCCACTGACAGTGACCTGGGTAATGAAAGAGGTACAGCCACGGTATCGAGGGACAATTTAATGCTTGCCTTTTGGGGGCGTGGGCTGGGAAGGGTCATGCAGGACTTCTGAGATGATAACGTTTGATGCCTTAATCTGCGTGGTGATTTCCAGGATGTAGAATGGGTACAAATTTATGTGGCACTTTATTCGATCTTAATAAAAATAAATACATCCACAAAGGGAAAAAAATGTGCTATGTTATTGACATGGCAACAAGCAAAGAAGGCAACTTGGGAAGTAGTTTGTATGGAATAATGATAATTTTCAGGTTGAAACAAGGACACACTATGGCCCACGGGCCAATCTGTGTTTATAAATAACCTTTTATTGGAACAGAGCTGAGTTCATTCACTTCTGCATTATTTAGGGCCGCTTTTGTGTTGTGTACTCACTTCCTAGGTCTGCAAGAACAAAGTACTAGAAACTGAGAGGCTTACACAATAGGAATTTTTCGGTCTCACTGTTGTGGGGCTGGAATCTGATACCAAGGGGTCCGCAGGGCTGTGCTGGCTCTGAGGGCACGAGGATAGTATCTGTTCCGGGGCCTCTCTCTCAGCGTCTGGTAGCTTCTTGGCTTGTGACAGTGTGAACTCCAGCCTCCCCATGGTGGTGGTCTCCTTGCCTGTGTGTCTGTGGTCAAATTTCCCCTTTTTTTATAGTGGTTTGGGGGCCCACACGTCCCCCATGTGACCTTAGGCTAACGAATCACATCTGCAATGACCTTATGTCCAAACGAGGTCAGATTCTGACATGCCGGGGGTTAGGGCTTCAACATAGGAATTTGCTGGGGGTGGGGGGGGGGACCAGCCCAAAACATGCTACAGCAACAGAGTTGAGAGGTTGTGATAGAGATTGTGTGGCCCACAAAGCTTAACTGATTATCTTGTCTTTACAGAAGACGTTTGCCAACCCCTGTTTTAAAACACTTGGGTATGGGGGCGCCTCTGACTTTGTTCGTTAAGTTCGTTAAGCCTCTGACTTTGTTCATTAAGCCTCTGACTTTGGCTCAGATCATGATCTCGCGGTTCGTGAGTTCAGGCGCCGTGTCAGGCCCTGGTGCTGACAGCTCAGAGCCTGGAGCCTGTTTAGGAATCTGTGTCTCCCTCTCTCTCTGCCCCTCCCCGACTCACGCTTGCTCGCTCGCTCTCTCTCTCTCTCTCTCTCTCTCTCTCTCTCAAGAGTATATAATAAAACATTTTTAAAAATTAAAAAGAATTTTTTTAAAGGTGTGGGTGTGTGTGCAAGCATACATGTGTACAACTGCCTGAGAAATTTGGAAGGCTGTTCACCAGTGTGTTAACCTCTGCTTCTGAATTATGGAATTATGGGCAATTTAAATTTTAATTGTATTTTTGATACTTTCTATATTATTGAGGTTTCTAAAAATTATCATGTAATAATTTCTGTAATATACATAGACAGTAAACATGTTTCCTCTGGGAGGAAAAGACATCATTCCTATGTACTCGCTCTCCCTTCCTGCAGCCTCCACCAAATTCTCCTGTACCTTAATGGTTTATTTTGGTCTGATGCAAACCTTTCTAAATAGGCCGCTGTTCTCCACTGTTGGGAGTGCTAAGTGCTTAACAAACCAGCAAACTCAACTGTTTACTCACTTGGGCATAAGGATTCTTTATGTCTTTATTTGGCTGACTCCTGTAACTTGGAGAGAAAAGCTTCTGGCTTTTATCTCCTCATTAAAAATAGATCCTTTTATGACGAGGGGACGAAGTGGCCATGAGTCACCCCGTGTGGTGTGAAAGACAGTGTGAGGTGCTGCCTCGGGCCCCAGGAGCTGGGCCCCGAAATGGTACCCCGCCATCCCCATGACCCCCTGGTTTTTTATCATTGCAGGAAACTGGACGCTTTCATCTACGATGCTGCGGTCTTGAATTACAAGGCTGGGAGGGATGAAGGCTGCAAGCTGGTGACCATCGGGAGCGGGTACATCTTCGCCACCACTGGCTACGGAATTGCTCTCCAGAAGGGCTCCCCTTGGAAGAGGCAGATTGACCTGGCCCTGCTCCAGTTTGTGGGTGATGGTAAGACCTTGGGTGACCCCCTAACTTTCGGGGGACATGACACCCTTGCGCTCTGTTTTCTGATTGGCTTTCCAGTAGACCTTGGTAGGGTGAGCTCGCTCACTCTTGGTCAGGGGCCTCTCACACGACACCACGTTTTTTAGGTTGCTTGTAACAGAAACCAGTTTTAGACAATGAAACTGTCAAAGGGGATTTATTTTAAGGATGCAGAAGTGTCTATCTCAGTGAATTGAGGGAAGGGTTGAGCCAATAGGCTTAGAGAAAAGAAAACAGGAACCAGAGCGATCCTGGAGTCTTAATAGCAGGAATTCGTAGATCTGTCCTAGAGCACCAGGTCTCACTGGGGACAGTTTGGGCTCCCAGTGGGTATTGGGCTATGTCTGGAGACATCTTTGTCATGATTGGGAGGCTGTTTGCCCCTGGATTCTAGTGGGTAGAGGCCAGGGTACTGGCATACATCTTACGGCATCCAGGACAGCCCTCCACATCTCAAAACACAGAATCACCTGACCCCAAATGTTAGTAGTGCTGGGCCAGAGAAACCATGACTCTGCATGAACTCGGCTCCAGTCCTAAGCTCTGTTCTCTAAATTCTAAATTTCACATTGCAGAGGAAGGATTCCTGATGCATTTTGAATCAACCTCTTTTTCCTGGGCCCATCAGGAGTGCCTGAGGGGTGGGGTTATGTTGTTCTAACACAAACAGCTCCTGTTATTATCCCGTGGAGGGGTGAAGGAGAAGCAGTCTGTAGAAAGGAATAAAGTCTGCCTCTTGCTCAACAGACCAAAAGATAGATCCCACCCCCGTGGGTCTCACAGTCTAATGGGACTTTGGCATGTACGGATCGGTGTAGGTAATTGGGCCGACTGTGTCTCCAGCCAACATTTCCTTCAGCCTGGCCTTCCGTACTCCCTGGTCGGTGACCTCAGCACACGAGAGTTCCACGCCACGGGTTTTAGGATCCCGTCCTGGCTCCAATGGCATGTGGGTGTCCCTTTGAATTGCCAACACTGAGAAGGGAAAAGCAAAGTGAGCCTCATGGCCAGTGACGCCTGAAGACTTGAGTGGGCGTGAGCGGGGTACAGAAGTTCGGGCCCCGGGCAGAAGCTGTACTCAAGGACGGCTGGAGGCCCTATTCAGAGATGGTTACACAGGACGCTGTGCCTCTGCAGCTGGGAGAGGCAGATCCGTCAACACTGCAGTCAGATAGAATATTGAAATGGGCAGAGGTTAGTACACAGCGTGGTGTGGATCTGAACAAGGTGCATCATTCAATGCACCCTCTTCTCTGCTCCCGGAATTAAGCCCTTGACTCTCAAAGTACCATCAAACATCTAAATGTGTTTTATATTTAACTCCCAAATAAGAACGTCTGATCCTGTGAATTCCCTGTGGGGCATTTGCACCTTCTTCTGATCACGATGTGTGTTCTCTGTTGTGTAATCGTGATTTGTGGCTGTGTCGGTGAGCTCTGGCTGTGAAATCTTAGAGGCATATTCCGGTAAGCATTTGTTTTGCCTGTGGGAGTACAGGTTCAGTGGAGGGGCTCTGTGTCAGGCTGTGGTGGCCTTGGTGGCTCTGGCCCCCGCTGTGCGTCCGTGGACCAAATGTGTGGTCTCTGCTCTGCGTGTGTTTATTCTGGGTCTCAGGCCAAAAGGGCAGCAGGCTGCCTGGCAGAAGCTCTTTTCTCGGCTATGTCACAGGCACAGAGAAGGACATCTAACTGGACACATGCTGTTCAAGTCTCTGGTTGGCCGTGTTCACATCTGCTAACACCCTTCTGTCTAAAGCAAGTCAGATTGCCAAGTCCAAAGTAAAGGGACCAGAGGTACACTCTGCCTTTTATGGGAGGAGTTTGGAGTTATATGACCAGGGGTGTGGACACAGAGAGGGGTGGAGAGTTGGGAGCCAGCTGCCAGACTGCATACGTTACCTGTGTTCTGTAATATCCATGATAACTTTATGACGTTCAGTGTTGCTTATGCCCATTTCACAGAGGGGGAAATGGAAAGTTGTAGAGCGTCTACGTCAGGGGCCTTAATCTGGAAGGGGATCAATGATGTCACACTCCTGTTTCATTTAATTCCCAACGATGTCTATCAAAGTTGGATAATTGTATCCATGAGATTTATAGACC
Organism: Panthera onca; assembly: GCF_046562875.1. NCBI lineage: Eukaryota > Metazoa > Chordata > Mammalia > Carnivora > Felidae > Panthera > Panthera onca. The sequence goes on from NC_138354.1 coordinate 33,777,838, forward strand.
CTTCAGGAAGAAGTAATCTAGTATACCTCTGAACTGAAATCTTTTGCCCCACTGACAAATACTTCTATGAAGGGGGTGATCTTCCTTAGCCTCAGTTTACTCATCTGTGAATGAACGCTTGCAGAAATATTTCCTTGATAAGGCTGGCATGTGGATGAAATGAAAGGATACCTGTAAAGAGCTTAGCTAGGCCCAGCACCTGGAAATAGAAGTGGTTCAATAAATGCAAGCTATTACCATCATCATCTCCATCATCATTATCAGGACCATCGCCATTATCGTCATCACCATCATTATCATTATATCATCATCACCAACACCATCATCACTGTCCTAATCACCACTATCCCCATCACCATCATCACCACCATCCCCATCACCATCATCACTGTCCTTATCACCACCATCCCCATCACCATCATCACCACCATCCCCATCACCATCATCACTGTCCTTATCACCACCATCCCCATCACCATCATCACCATCACGACCATCCCCATCACCATCATCACCACCATCCCCATCACGACCATCCCCATCACCATCATCACTGTCCTTATCACCATCACCACCATCATCATCATCATCATCATCACCATCACCACCATCACCATTTTATCACCAGCATGATCATCGTCACCACCATCCTCATCATTACCAGTCTCCACCTCCTCCTCATTGTTGTCCATCCACAACTCCAATATTCAGTGTAGCCTATTTAGTATCGTATTGGTGGTTAATAGTATCATGGAAACAACCTTTATGGTGCCGAACATAAAATGCGCTCTTTGTGGCAAATAAAAAATACAAAATACAGGCATCCAGATAGGTCAAAAGTGTGTTCCTGGTAGTAGCAGAGCATCTAGATTCTTACACATATTTTCTGTCCTCAATCATTGCTTTCCTGGTCAGACTGTCAGGATTGGGACACGTGTCTTCTCGGCTTCATCTCTAGAGGCCATCTGGAAGCAAAGACATTAGAGAGAAAATGACGTTGCTCCAGGGGGTGTCTTAAGATAATCTTCTCGCAAAGGCACGTCCAATTCTGAATGTCTCTCTAGGAGTAAATACATGAATTAACACAACTGCATAAATATTTCACTTATCTTATGCAGCTTCAGCAGGATTAATTATGCTCTAAAATTAGACCTGTAAAGAGCACAGTGCTAAGCAGTACCTAATTATTATTCATCCTCTAGAATGGAGTGTTTATCTCTTGTTATAGAGTAGCTTTGGTGGACGATTACGAGTCTAATGTGCGTTAAAAGTATAAAAAATTCTCCTAATGAGCTGTGTAAATACAACCTTTGAGTGGAGCATTTAGTTATTGGGGGAGCCTCTTACGTGAAGCCTGCCAGGCATTTCCCTAGGAGATGGACTGCTGATTTCCCTTAAGAGGTACGCAGAATCCCAATAAGAGCTCGCCTTCCTTTTCCTGTCTGATTGCTGTATCCTTTCTGAAATAGTGGAGTGCCCCACGGGGATCTTTGCTTCTCAGTACTTTAGTAACAACACTCATGAGTACTTTTCAGCATTGATCATCAGTATCCAACATTTACTGGGAAACACACTTTCCTAGAGGGGAATGTCATGGTCTTTTTCTTCTCTCCTTCAGGGAACTTACAGTCCAGTTGGTTGGCAATGTACAAACTTAAAATATCTAATGTCAAGATGCAAGCTTATTATAATAATTCATAAATATGAAGTAACATATACATATATGTGGCTATATATTCTTAGGTATCTTGGATAGGTGAGAGAGGAGTCCAGAGGAAATATGGGATACACTTGAGTTTTTTAATGGAAGAATGAAAAGGCAGAGTAAGTCATAAAGAATAGGTATAGTAAGATTTAGACAAAAAATAGAACGGCCTGAGTTCATAGAGCCTCATTCATTAATTCATCCAGCAAGTGGCAAATATCTGTTGAGTATCTGGTATCTCCCTGGCACCTAAAAGGTGACACTTGAGTGAGAAATAAAGAGTAAGTAAGTCTGGGACCTAAAAAACGGCATTTCTGGCTTCACAGGAGAGGTTGAATGAGAGATGTTAGGTCCCATCAATCTTACGGATTTTGTACTTTTTAAAAATGTGATCCTGGGATTTGAAGAGATGGATGGAAGATCATAGAGGTTAAAGCCCTGTGGGCGTATAGAGGCCAGCAAGTAGATATTGAGGAGAACAAGACTGTATGATAATACTGTTCAGCAGCCAGTGATGTTGGGAAAAGGAAGGAAAACAGTTGTTGGAGCCTGTTGTCAGTGGCCCAGCACAGGGCCAAGTACCTCACAAATATTCTTAGCAGCCCTTCACACATTACTCTGGGGCAGATCTTATCCCCATTTTGCAGAGCAGGAAAATGAGGCTCTGTTGGGTTAAGAGAGCCAAGGCAGAGCTTTCAGACTTTGACGTAAACAGGAATCACCTGGGGATCTTGTTAAAGTGCAGATTCTGGTTCGGTGGGTCAGTCGGGGGATGGGGGAAGCAAGCGCAGGGGTCAGATTCTGCATTTCTAACAAGCTGCTCCTGGTCTATGGACAACACCCTGTATGGATTTTTTTATGGTTCGTGTAACTCCGGTTCTGATCGTCTTGCTCAGGGGCCATGCTCCAGGGGCAAATCCTCGGTTGCTAGTGGCCAGATCACCTTGGCTATAAATAATATGCTCTAGCACAGAGACACATTTAATCTTCCTCTTTGTACTTGGCTCAGTTTTCATGGCTGTTGGTTTATTTTTAAACCCAGAAATACATTACTTGTCCCTGGTATCTCGTCCGAGTTCACCGAACAAATAAAACCAAATATATGTATGTATATCGTACATCTTTATAAGCTATATGCTGTATTTCACTGCACTTATATCTACATCTATATGATAGATATCATGTCAAATATTTGAGAGGTATGACACAGCCCCTGTGTTAATATTGCATTAATAGGGTGATTAACTCAACCCATTTTGTTGGGACTCTCCCAGTTTAAAACTAGTGACCCCAGTTATATCCTATCTGAGCACGTATGACAGATATCATATGTGACATATTTGAAAGATACCATATATATCGTTTCACTTGGACAGGTACGTTGGGGGCCCTTTGCCCCTTTGTAACTGCAACTTTGCAAGCAGTCGTTTTAAATTGTTTTTTAATGTTTATTTATCTTTGAGAGAGAGAGAGGGAGACCAAGCATGAGTGAGGAGGGGCAGAGAGAGAGGGAGACAGAATCTGAAGGAGGCTCCAGGCTCTGGGCTGTCAGCACAGAGCCCAATGCAGGGCTCTAACTCACGAACTGTGAGATCATGACCTGAGCTGAAGTCGGACGCTTCGCCGACTGAGCCACTCAGGTGCCCCCACCAGCAATCGTTTTAAAGACTCATCCAGATTGATGTGAGATTAGAAGGGTCCACACACTCTGCTCTTGTGTCAGTCAGACGTCTTGCTACAATAGACTCTCTAAAGCTTTGGAAAGCACCACTCCAGGAGAACAGTGCTCACAGACCTTGGACTGGGGAGTGCTGGAGGGAGTTGGTGGGGAAGCCCACTCCCTACTTCTGAGTGGGTCTGTCAGTGCTCCCAATTCTTTTATCTGTTGGCCTCTCTTTCAGTGAAGCAGGCAGGGTGGGTTTGGGTGGGAAGGGACCCCATGCTGCCAGCCAGAGTAGAGAGTGGTTTTGTGATTGCAGAAGCTCTTTGTGTATCTAATTAGGATTCTCATAAATTGCTCTGAGCCACTGGATGGGTCGTTAATATCCTCCTCCCCGCCCTAGTCCAACTTCCCAGCTTAATATCTTTGCGCTCACGTCCGAGTCTTGGGGAGAGCTGGACACCCCCACAGCTTGGGTGGCCTGGCCTGTCTTCTTAGGCTGACTTAGGAATGCGTGGGCAGCGCTGGTTGAGGAGATCAGTGAGGGACCCCTAAACATTTTCCTCATTCAACTTTCTGCAGTGTCTCAAATTCCACCGAAGTTTTTTCAGATAAGCACGGACTCTTGCATGAAACCCCCTTTAAAAATGGAGTTCCTTCTTCCAATCTGCTCCTGAACCCGTTTGATGATTGGGTGTCTGACCTACCCTTCAGCCCATGTGTCCCCCTTTAAGGTCTCCTTAAAGACCACAGCTCTCCACTAGATAGCGTTCATAAACCGTGACCCCCTTTAGCGCCGCGCTCACGGCATTCTTGTGGCCTTCGGCAGAGCATCACGCGTGAAGGGGAAAGGTGGAAGGTTCCCCAACTCCCTCGCTGTGCGATCTTGGGCAAATTACCTTCTCGGCGTTCCAGTTTCCTTACCTGTCTATTGGAGCTGTTTGGGGCTTATGTGAAAGCAAACACAAACTAATCTAGTGCTTGGCACGTATTACATGCCTGCTCACTGCGGACCTCCCCACTTCCTTGTGCCGCTAAGGGGCGCTGCGTTCTCACTCCCTGGAGGGCAGACGCTATCGTGTCCGTTCTTGCTGCCCCTTTGTCTCCCTTAGGACCCACGACTGAGCTTGGTGCTGACACAGAACTCACTGGTGCGTGGACAAACGAACGCGTAGATTTGCCAGCGCTACAGGCGGGGCACTTGGGTGGTTCAGTCTGTTAACTGTCCGAGCCTTGGTTTCGGCTCAGGTCACGATCTCACAGTTTGTGAGATCAAGCCCCGTGTTGGGCTCTGCGCTGACAATGCAGAGCCTGCTTAGGATTGTCTCTCCCTCTCTCTCTCTGTGTCCCTCCCCCACTCACACTCTCTCAAAATAAACAAACATTGTTTTAAAGAAAACACTACAGGCACACTTTTACAGGGCTGACTTCATCAAATATCTGTTCTGATGAAGGGGATGCCATTTTCTTTAGGAAGGACATTAGGTGCCTCTCTAGGGAGGGAGTCGCAAAAAGTAATCACTCAATCACTGTGCAGTCTGAAAATCTCCCCAAGCCTCTGACCCCCTCATTCACTATAAGATGGAGGCAAATTCTTGCCTTGTTGAATCTGTGTGCTCTTGTAGTCAGATATCTGTCTTGCACTCGTCTTTTTAACTCGAATTTCTGGGATGGACATAACTGGCAAAATTATGTATTTCCTAGCTTTTAGCACCTAAATGGATCATCGGTTGTTAACGAGTTTGTGGTCTCTGCATCAAGGAAGTAAACAGGAGAAATAGTATCTTCCCCCGGGTTTGGCCAACTATGGCCATGGCGTGTAATCCAGCCGCTGCCTGTTTTTGAAAATAAAGTTTTATTGGAACACAGCCATCTCCATTCACTCAGATACTGCCCGTGGCTGCTTTCACCCTGCAGCGGCAGAGTCGAGATGCCACGAGAGCAGCCGCACAGACTGCCAAGCTCCAAATATTTACTGTCTGGCCCTTCATAGAAAAAGTGTGATGGCTCCTGGTCTTAGGCTGTCTGGAGAAAGACGAGAGGGCAGAGAAGACTTAAAACTGGAGGTTTTCCAGTTCTCCTAAGGGAAGGGGGAGGTGAGGGTGGGAAAAGAGGAAGGAAGGGAAGCCAGAAATCAGAGCAGGGAGGAATGATAAAAGAGTCAAACAGGAAGGAGACAGGAAGGAAGGGGAGGGAGGAGGAGACAGAGGAGCCACGGAGAGCAGGCCAGAGGGAGGCAGGACTCAGCCCGGGCATCTACGGAGGGAGCTGCATTTGTTCCGCTGAGCAATTAGCCTCGGTGCGGTGGAAACTGGAAAAGGCTGAGAGCCCACGGCCGCCCCGTCTCGACCGGCTCCACTCAGAAGCGAGGCGCGGACCACGGGCTGACTCACTCCTGCCTCGGAGGCCTCTAATCTGTCTCCCGCTGGCCTCTCTGCCCGCAGTTCTTCGTGACATAGGTCCCCGTGTCCTCAGATGACTCAGCAACACCCTAGTGCAACCAGCAGCTTCAACCGGTTTAAAGAGATAAATGCCAGAATAAGGCTGGGGTGGGTGAGCAGGGAGGAGTTGGAGGAGAGGAGATGCCGAGGATCCGAGAGCCCCGTTTCAGGGGAAGAGACAGTTTCCACTTCTCTAAATGCTTCCGTGGGTCAACAGCCACCATGATCACTGGTGTTATAGATGTTTATAGTAAGAGATGACACTTAGGGAGGGAGACCTATGGGTCACAGAACAATCTCAGTCTGTCTAGGTATTAATTTTACCCAGTCCTCACAATGGCTAAATGGCATGAGTTATGATCATTAACGCCTGTTTGCAGATGAGGAAACTGAGTCACAGGCAGGTCAAGGAATATGTACAAGCTCCTAAGTGGCAGATCTGGGATCGGAATGTAGGCAAACGGGCCACAGGGCCTTGGCTTTAACCATGTTGTAGTAGTGCTTCTCCTTTTGTCTACTCCCAACCCTCGTCGACATCTCTACAGCAGGCTTCCCATCTGGAAAGGGTCACAGCTGTGATTTAAATGCAGATTGGCCAGAATCCATATTCAGCGTTCATTCCTCTTGCACTGAAGGCACAGCATCGGTTCCCTGCAGATGACACTGGGCAGAATAACTTGGCAACAGAGGTTGAGGGTAGGCGAGCAAGCGACCTATGCTTTTTTTCCCCATTTTTCCACGGAGAAGGAGACTTGTCCATGCCCCAGGCCCCGGCACCATGGGGACAGGCTTAGCCTAATTTTTGAGATCATTCAACCCTGGCAGTTTGGGGAAAACTCAGGACCCAGAAGCCAGAGACGAGAAGGAATGGAGCAAGGACAGAGTGTAATTAAGAGGAGTCAGATGTTTGGCCCCGATACAGGCTTGCAGAGAGGCCTCTCCAGGTTCACAAAGACCCGTCCTGGTTGCCAGAATTGCTTGTTCCCCACAGAGCTCCTCGGAGCTGCATAATCCCCGGCATTTCAGAAGGTTATTGTTCCTTGCTAAACGTGTTTTAATCAAATTGAGACTTCAAAGGCAGAAATCACAGTTTGGGCTGAGCTAGGCTACTCTATAAATCATGAACTTTATAATCAAGTTAGCAAGACCGGGTGCCATTGACAAAGCCCCCTGATTTATTAACCCAGTTGTTCATTCATTCATTCAGTCTGCCTCTAGACACTCATTCACAAACAATAACTGAGCAGCTTCTGAGCTCCAGGTGGTGGAATATAAAAATGATTAGAGGTTCCTGCTCTATTGCTCTTAATAGTTACTTTCCTTACAAAGTGCTTTCGTGGCACACTGTGTCCGTCAGACTCTCTTGGAGAACGTGTGGAAAATATAGATACCTGATTCTTACCTCATGGGGAATTTTTTCACATCCTCTCTGGGATATCTAAAACACAGTAAGATTTAAGAACCACTCCTTAGAATAACAGTATTTAGCCCTTAGTAGCATGCATCTCTGATTGGTCAGTACTGGACAGAGGCCAGGGGCCAACAGATCACTCGTGTGGGGTCCATGAAATTGGGTCTTCACCGTGAGTTCTCTCCAGCCTCGTCTCTCAAGGCTCTTAGCTGGGTTTCCATATCCAGAGACCTTGGAGATGGTGAAAACGCAAGAAGTAAGTGCTGTAGAACGTGTAAGCGTCAGCCTGCACAGCGACCACAGTATGGAACACAGGGACATCCTGTGCGTGGATGACTGTGACAGGCACACAGACGTCACTCATACACAGAATGGCAGCTTTGATGCCATCCACCCATAGGGCGTGGTGATCGATGGCCATTTGGACGCCCCAGCAACCAAGTCACTTTGACCCTCCTAGGATGTAAAATGTAACCGCACGGCAAACCATGCATTCAGAAATGAAATGTTCTGAAAGGAAGAAATGTGTCAGTCCTAAGCCTACATTAGCCATAAAGGGTTTAAGTGGTTCTTCATTGGCCTGTGACCAGATGGTACCATAAAAATTAGACTTGTTTGTCTCCCTCCTAATTTTAACTAGAGACATATTTGGAATAATAATGGAGCAGCACTTACTTAAGAAACAGATAAAATCCATAAATATCCTGGAGGGCCATTGACTTTCCCTCTGTGCTGGAGGGGTTTCATATGCCTAAGTTAGCAGTGAATTTCCCAATAGGTCCCTTGAGATTCAGAGCTGCAGTGTTTATTATCAATCTGATGCCAGGATTAGAACAAGGTCAGCAGTGCCAAATTCGTGCCTGACAAGCAGTGAATCGCTCAAACCAGGGAAAGTCAAATGTCAAGAGAACCGTCAGAGTTGAAATAAGACATAATGAATAGCTTGCTGGTAAGTCAAACCCTGATGTCACAGAACCCAATGTGGGAATTACAGGATGCATAAACAGTGGCCCCGAATCCCTTTCCGTCTACGTTTTGTAAAACCCTTATTTGGAAAGGCAATCTAATGTCCATACAAAATTTCCCAGCCTACTACCTCAACAGAATTATTTTCAGTTTAGCTATACCTCCTGGTCCTTTTTCATGCAGAAACACTGCTGTAAATATATAAGCATTGGTTATATACGCTTTTATATTCCACTGTGTTCATTTACATTGTATTTTAAACTTTTTTTTTCAGGTCATTACATCGTCTAGTCCTCACGGTTCTTTCCAATTGTGTATAAAATGTTATAACCATTATGAAACCATAATTCATTACATTATTTTCCCTTTTTAAAAAATATTTATTTTGAGAGACAGAGAGAGCACACATGTGAGCAGGGGAAGGGCAGAGAGAATCCCAAGCAGGCTTTTCACTGTCAGCACAGAGCCCAACACAGGGCTCAAACTCACAAACCAGGAGATCAGGACCTGAGCCAAAACCAAAAGTTGAATGCTTAATTGACTGAGTCACCCAGGGGCCCCCATGCCTATTTTTTTTTAATTGTCTATTTGTAACAGACCCTTGGAGGTAGAATTCAAAGGGTTAATGGCTATAACCATGTCTAGGAGTCTTGATCTGTAGTATCCTATTAATACCCCAAAAGTTTGTTTCCATCTAAAAGTACTATTAATAACACACCAATGTACCAGTTTTAAAACAGTCAAGCAGCTTCGAGCATTATGGCTCTTTTTGCTGTTTTAGAAGGAGCATGTGCTATCTTAGAGTTGCCTTAATTTGAGTTCCTTTGAATAGCAGTGAAAATGGGAAAAAAAAAAGTGAGTTGTCTTTTCCTCTTTTTGGAACATTTAACTATTTTTACATAAAGATTTTTATGGACAGTTTGTATATCTAAGTAATTTATTAAGACTCTAGTTGTAATATTTCACACACAAAAAAAGTCATAAATGTGGCAACACGGGGTCTAGTGAAGACCAAAGGCTTTGGGTTCAAATAGAACAACTGATGTCTTCTAGCTCCACGGTCTAGGGAGACTTATTTATCCTTTGTAAGGGCCACATTCCTCTTTATATTAGGGATTATAATGGCACCGACCTCACCAAGTTGAATCGTATAATGTATGAGAACTGCTAGGTATGTTACCCATGAAATGGTAAGTACTCAGCAAGTTATCATAGATCATAACAGTGATAAGCGTCTCCTTAAATTGGGATTTATTCTTGTTCATATATATACTTTTTAAAAAAAATTTTTTTCCATTTTTTTAAATTGCTTAAATCAGGATTCTGCTAACTATGGCCCGCATTGGCCTGTTGCCTGTTTTTGTCAATAAAGTTTTATTGGAACACAGACACATCCTTTTTATTCACCATGTGTGTCTGAGGATGTTCTTGTCCTGCAGGGGCAGAGCTGAGTAGTTACAATGGACACCAGATGGCCCACAAAGCTGAGAATATTTACTAATTAGACCTTTATAGAAAGATTGGTGGCTTCTGGCTTCAATCATTAAAGTCCAAAATGTTCTTTTAAAATAATTCCAACAATATGGAAGAATTTAATTTAACTCATTCCTCTTTATCCTTTAAGAACTTATTCTTTGTAAAAAAAAAAAATTCCATGTTTCTTAAAAAAAATGAGGGTTTTTTTCTTTCTGGTTTAGAAAGTCTTTTTTGTTCTGCTATCTTCTCTCTTGACCCCCAAAATGGAAGAATGCTTTACACCTCTACTTTGCCATGGCTGCCCATTTTTTCTCTCTGTAAATTAGAACATATGTTCATTATATTGAAAAAATCTCCATGTCCAATTAATTTTTATACAGCTGTGTAACTGCCACTCAGATGAGGATCTAGAACATGACCAGCACCCTAGAAAATCCCTTGCAGCCAGTATTCCCCCCACAGTGACCACCACTCTGCCCCTCATGAACACGGACAGGTTTTGCCTCCTTTTGAACTTTTTTAGGACATTAATCTATAGTAATGCATATAACTAAAGCGTATCATTTATTTAGGACTGCATGGCGTTCTGTTATATGAACATACTGAAATTTATTTATACATTTGTTGTCGATGGGCATTTGCGTTATTTTGCAATTTTGTCTGCTTTGAACATTCGTGTACATTTTTGGTGCAAGTAGGCACTTAATTGGGAATATACCTACAGATGAAATTGCTGGGTCATAGAGTGTGCATATACTCTGTTCCAGTAGACACTTCCAAACAATTTGCAGGGAAAGTACAACCCGTTTATGTTCCCATCAGCAGAGCGTGTGGTTCTGGAAACTTCTGAGTGCCCTGTTTCTCCCTTCTAGGAGAAATTTTTTTTTTTTTTTTTTTTTTCCAAATAGGTTCTTCCAGCTTTATTTTTGTAAAAAAACAACAAAAAAAAAACCCAAAGAGAACCAAGTCACCAAGCACGGGACAACTTACCAGGCAAGGTCTTGAGTCCCTCCCTCCTCCATGTCCCATGTGCCTAATCAACAGCGTCCAGGAAGCAGGTGGCACGGTTAGCTTTTCCCAGAGGGGATATTACAAACAAGGGCTTGGGTACCGGACGGAAACCTGGCCAGGTTTTTAATCACTGAGAAGTTGCTTCTCAGACCGATTGCTTTAAATAACTGGTATGTTTGAAATGCAGGAAAAGGACGACCATGCTGTCAGAAATCCTAACCCTCTTTCCACAGATGACTCCCTAGAAGCCACCTGTTGGCTTGAGGGAGGGAGGGTCAGGTCAGAATTGTGGTTGAAGGAATGAGGCCGGTTTCAGAGACCTCGCTCTGCAGTCCCAGGGCAAAGACTAAGGTAAATCCGCACGGCTTGTTAGGCTTATTCTACGGTGCGCCAGCGGCTACAGGTCTGGAGTCCTCGTTAGTGTATTTAGTGTTGGTGAGAAGACTGGGCTCCAGCCTTGGACACTGGAGTCTTCTAAAGACAAAGCAGAGAGTCCCGCGTCCCCCGTCACCTTCCACTAAATACGGGGGACGGGCAGGTGGTGTCAGCCATGGGCCTCTCTCCAGCCCAGGCGCTTGCAAAGTGGGCTTGTATAACTGATCGCTAGGTGTGTGCATTATGGCACTGGTTGGATGTTCTTGTACGATCATAGCTCATAGTTTAGAGACCCCCAATTCCTTCTCCATCTTCTTTCCTTCTTGTGTAGAGTGGAGCAAGAGGACTGTGGTGTCTGCCCCACATACTTTCCTGAGTTGACATCTAATCTAACCATCTCTGTCCACTCTCCCACTCTTCTCTGGCAACGGTCTCACCCCTATCTGGTACTTCAGACTTGGGAGAAGAAAGAGGAGGCCAGAGGAACATTGCTGCTCCTAATGGAGGAAGAGGGCTGTCATCAAAGTCGTCTCAGAGCTGTCTTAAGTTGTAGCCCACCCTGTCCATCAACAGACTGGTCTTCCTTCCACTCTGGTTATGGACAGCAGTGACAGCAGATACAGGGGACTTCCTAGAAAGGTCTATACCCCTTTCTGTTCTTCTCCATTCTCCTTCTTCCTTCTCTTCTTCTCTCCTTCCCCTCCCTTCCGATTTCCTTCCTACCTCTCCTCCTTTTTCTCCTCCATGCCACAACCAAGTCTTGATGCCCTTTAAGTCCTTGCCCTGTCCTTGAGGATGAGGAATGTGGGTACAACGGACAATGGATGGGATCCCCTTTGCTTAAGGACTCCACAGTCTCGGGTAGTCTTTTGATCACCCTTCAATAAAAAGGAAACCAGGAAGTTGCAATACCATTTTGCTTCCTCAAAGATCTTCCTCAACCTGGCATGTGGGATTATTGCTGTCCTTTTCTATACCTGCCCCCCAGTGCCGGCCGCTTATGTCTAGGGCCTTTTAAGACACAAGGACCTCCTTGTGGTATTAAAAAGCCCTCATACAAGATGAGTCATAGGACTTTCAGGACTATTGATGGGGGAAATGAACAGTTGTCAAAAAGTTACTGTGAATTCATTTATGCTCACAAGTGCATATGCCTGCTAAGCCATGGCACCTTGGCCATCCATACATGTGTGAGGCACATGCATTAAGCAGACTCCACAGGTGTTTGGCCCGCACAGGATTTCCTGGACATCTTGCCATTTTTCTGCAGTTTTACTCTAGAGAATTAGTTCTCCCCACTCCCACCATGTGTTGGAGAATTGCGACCATGTATGTTGTCTGATGTTTGATGGGGCTGCACAATCTCTACACTCTTCTTCCTTCCCCTTCTTCAGGAACACACAGGCTGGGGACCTGTGTGCATGCAAGTCCCCAAGTCCACAGTGCACCGTTGATCGTGTGGCCTGTAAAATCTCAGCCAGATGGCGACCAGCAGCACTGCCTCATGCAGTGCTCCGGCCTCTGTCCACAGAGCAGAGACCTCAGCTGGAAGGTGGTAGTAAAACACTGATGCCAAAGACAGCCTGTCTCTGCATCTGACTGGATACTTTTAAGCTTGGCCCTATTTTTATGTTGCTTTTGTGACTTCTCAGCATTATACAGAAATGGAATATTCTGACACTTAAATAAGGGAGATGCATCTTCCAGATTTAGTCTATTTGTGTCCAGGTTCTTGTACTATCACCATCACCGAAGGTTTTTTAATTTTTTCTCTCCAGCAAATTGTTCATTGACCCTCATAGGTCATGGATACAGAGGTCCTAGGCTCTGGAATGCGATTTCCAGATCCAAGGTCACCTGGCTTTGAGTCAAGAATGTAAAATTAACAAAGGTAAGGCACCAAGGTCAGTAATCGAACGATCTAGCTGACCTCACTCTGTTCCAGGCCCACAGACTCCATCCCAGACCTGACAGCAGTTTCCTTCCAGGGAAACTGGACAAAGAGAACACGTGGTGTCAACCCTGCAGACCCCAAGCTGTCCTCACTCTGGGGGCCACAGTTCAGAGCTCACAGTGACCGAATCTGTTATCGTCGAGAGCATGAGCCTGTCATTGACGGTGCCCTAGATTTCGACAAAGAAAATTGTTCCTTTGCCATTTCCAATTCCATTCGGGCTTCTGAGAAACATGAAGTGCCCAGTCCCTGGGCAAGACATGAAAACAGGATTGAAACGGGGTCAGCTCTCCTCTTGGCACTGACAGCAAAACCCTAATGGGATCAGCAGCGACATCATCCTGACGTCTTTCGGCTATAGATGGAAGTTGGTTCCCTGTGGGGAACCACCAAAATCTATGCCAGGATCTTTGATCGGAACTCGCTTGCCCTGAGAGTTGGCCTTGATTTCTGGGCTTCAGAGATGATTCCTGACCCCTCTGCTTGGGACTTCACAGATTGCTTGCTCTCTTTGCCTTATGCTGATGCTCCAGTGTATCAGAAGCTGATCAAGGAAAGGAGCCTCGTGTCATCTACAGTCAACACAGTTGTATGGATCCTCTGTGTGCTGAGCCCTGTGCCAGGGACTGGGGATAGAAGAAGAATATGGCAGGATGCCCACCCTGAATAAAGTCCCCAAATGGGGGAATGAAGTCACCTCCCAATGGAGAAGACTTAGAAGCAAGTGGCAACTATACTGGAGTGCGACAGATTCTCTGCTGATGAAAGACCCAGGATGTTGTGGAAGGAGAAACTGTGATCTCGTACCCATGTCCTTGTGCATTCAGGGAAGACTTCCTGCAAGCGGAGACCTCTGAGCTGCACTGAAGAGGTGCCCACTGGCTAGTTTTCAGCCTGATACCACACAGCTGGTACATCCAGAGTAAACTGTCATGGGCCCTGGTGATGGGGATGACAATTCACAACGGATCCTTACCAGTGATTCCCTGCGGATAGAGTTCTCTGTACTTAACATATATCCTGAGAGCAGGAGAGTTTCATCCACATGGCTTGCCTGCCCCCGAAACCGGGACAGGACTCCAACAGTGATTCTGTCACCGGGATGGAATTTATTGGAGACCTCCGCACTGTAGCCCCATCACTCAAATCTGCCACCCCACCCACCCGTAACAGCCTGCCTTACATTATGTGTGGGGAGACGGACACTGAAGAATCTTGGATGCAGCAAGCATACAGCTGGTCTCATCCGGTGTCCCCCCCACCCCCTGGACACCCTAGCTCCTCAACACAAAAGCCAGGTCCTTTGTGATTGGGCCCCCTTCGATCACTTCTTCCTCCCTGCAAATTTTGCACCTCTCTCCGATGTCCAGATGCCCCACGTTTCTCCTGCCTCCAGCCCCATGCACAGGCATCTCATCTTGCCAGAATTACTGGTTTGCAGGATCCTCCCTCCCAAAGGACTCAGAGTTAGCGGCACCCCAAGACTACGTAGGATTTGTCTCTACATGAAAATACAGGGATGCCGCCAACCACGTGCTAAATGTTTTTTCAATTTTTTTAAATGTTTTATTTATTTTTGAGACAGGGAGAGACAGAGCATGAGCAGGGAAGGGTCAGAGAGAGGAAGACACGGAATCTGAAACGGGCTTCAGGCTCTGAGCTGTCAGCACAGAGCCCAACATGGGGCTCGAACTCAGGGACTGTGAGATCGTGACCTGAGCCAAAGTCAGACGCTTAACCGACCAAGCCACCCAGGCACCCCATCTAAATGCTTTAAAAATGTTCTTTTCTCAGTGAATGAATGAGCGAGCAAATGAATGAGGGAGTAAGGCAAGACCAAATGAAGCCTTCGGAGAACCAAAGAGCATCAGCTGCCTTGACTAGAAATGAAAGAGGGCATCACACCCAGCTTCGTCAAACCACAAGCTACATCCTTCCATAGCGTCATTGCCTCGGGGCAGGTGCTTTGGCCCGACACCAAGAAAAAGCAGTATGTGGATATGTGCCAGCGAGGGTCTGTGTGTGGGTTGGTGTCACAAGATGTACTGCAGCATATTTTCAGGCCCCGGACAAAGCCTAAAGGGTACAGGTCCAAAATGAACTTTTTACAAGCGACCTCAGGGGAGAAATGCTCAGGAAGTCTGAAGGCTACGCACACCACATGCTATAAAATCTCTTCCCGAAGCAATCCCCTCAGCTCTCAGACAGTCTTATGGAGAATGAAATCTAATCTGAAAAGCTACTGCAGTCCCTCTGGAAGTGCAGAGGAGTCTGAGGACAGATAAGGAACTGATTTCTCTTACTTTGGACATAACAGATTCCTCTTGGAGGGCGAAGCCTTCTCTCTGGACGTGCCCTCCGGGGATCACAGACTCCACGAATTGGCAAGGCAGAGGGTGGGGGGAATGAGATCCACCAACACCCCCAGCTGCCCTGGCTTCATGCAGGAACTAACAATATCTCCAACGATTCCTGAGCAATGGGTGTGCACGTGACCTCACTGAACTCCAGCACGACTCGTAGGAGATGCTGTCACGTGCTGCTTGTAGGCGCTAGAGAGAGAGCGCAGATTCCTTTCTGTGCGTCTGTAAAATGGGTGTGGTGATGGCTCCAAACACATTGGGTTGACATGAGGGTTGCATGGGTTAATTTTGGAAAATCCTGGCATAGTGCCTGAAATGGAAGGGAATTTATGTAACTTTGTTAAATATGAGAATAGGAAGATAGGTTAAGGAATGGATGAGTGGATGGGTAGGCAAGCAGAGTACCGGGACCAAGGTCAAATGGGTCCTAAGTGCTGAAGGCAGTCCAGTGCGGGCAGTCTCCACCCGACAGCATGCCTGGACTCGGCTCCTCAAACCTGTCAGGTAAGGGCCCTCCCTCCTGAGGCTCATCCTAGTGTTTTCTACGTGCAACGTTCTTTCTTGTGCTTTTGGGGAAGGTGTCTATTTGAATTTGCATTGCCTCCTTTTTGCAAACTAGAAACGAGCGTGTACCTTTTGAGTGAGCGGCTGGATACATACTCAGCAGCCTCACAGCATCATCCAAGCAGCTAATGGAAGCAAGTCTCAGGCATATGGCTGATTCTGTCTCAATTATTCTCACCTGTTCCCTTTTAGATTTTACATCTTTCTGGCCCCTGCCTCTTAAAGCCCCACCACTCTGCCTTTTCATGGCAACACTGGGAAGGGAGAGAGCTGGGATGCCTGCTGTGTATGGGCCTTACAGCCTTCCTCAGGGTGGCACAGAACTCAGAGGTTGGCAGGGATTACCTGTGGCAGACAACATCGTGCCCCCTGAAGGCAGATACAGGAAGAACTTTCGAACAGGTGTGACATGCATGGATGGAGAGGTGTCCTCAGGTGCTGGTGAGCCTCCTGCCCCTAGATGTATATATGCGGCGGTGGGGGTGTGGGGAGGTGGGGGTTGCAGCTTCATGCAGGGACCTGTCCTCTCAGGTGCGAGGAGGACGACACTGGAGCCTGGCCGCACACCCACAGTGGCCCAGGCTCTCTGTGCTCCCAGGAGAGCACTTAGCTTTTGTCTTCCCAGCAAGAATGAGTCTGCCTCAGGAAACAGATTTAAGTGTCCCACTTACCAGCTCCAGCTCACAAGACCACATTGACAAAGATCGCGGCCTCTTTGTAATGGAAGAAACGGATGGTGGAACGAGCATCTTAGAGCTGTTCCTTCGAAAAATGACCCTCGCCGCTTCACCCCAGCTGAGGACATGCATACTTCTCAGCCTCTTACTCCCAAGCCCACGGCAAGCTCCCTTGTGATCTGTGTTTCCTCTATTTATATGGCAGAAAAACTCACCCGGCAGATCTGAACATGTTTGCAGTGCTGCCTAATTTAAGCCCCGGGATGCAGGGAAAGAAATAGAAACAGAAAATAGGGATTCAGTGCTTGCTGTGTGCTGCAGGCCATGAAAAATATCAAAATCATGAAACACGGTCCCTGATCTCCCCCAAGGAGATTACAATATACTTGAGTAAATTAAAAACGAAATAAGAAAGTATTTGAACTACAGTTCAGTGAACTAGTAGAAGGCCACAAGGCAGGAAATGAGTGACTGCAAAATGACTGGAACAGGCTGTAATTGGGATTGAGAAATGTGCGTCTGCCCTCCTTTTGCGACACGGGTCTGGTTTACCGAGGTGACTTATTCAGAGAGAGATGTTTGGTGAGAAGGCAGTCTTTGTATTTACATCGTGAAAGGAATCTAATGATGTTTCTTCCTTACCCAGACTGACCCTGTTCTGGGCATACAAAACATGGACGCAAACATGGTGAGAAGACTCACTTTTGTGTCCTCCCAAACTCCAAAGGGAGAGGAAAGTCAACAGCACGCAGTAGTTTCGAAGGGACGGCACTGGTGTTTTTGAGAAGAGGAAGCCAAAACGTAGAAGGGTTTGGATGAGCAGGTGGGGGTGCCGGCGTCCCGGCGTAGACGATGAGATGATGACACACAGGATCCCGGGACAAATGTGATCATGTGCAAAGTTCTGGAGGCTGTCGGAAGGAAAGGAATTGAAACTGAGATGTCCCTTCCCATAACTTAGCCTGCACCACTGGTGAGCCAGCACCCTTCCTTGTAGGTGATGAACTTACAAAGGGATAGGTTTTCTCTTGTCTCCCCTCAAAAATGCAATGCTTTTGTAGCCCTGATACCAAGAGGTATACATGCCTCTATGGTTGTGGTACAACGGAGACTAAATCAGCAGCAGCCCCCTTGTGGCTACAAACACATCACAGCGCAGGATTAGAAGTAGGCGCATGCGCACACATACGACTGCGCATGCGCACCCTTCCAGGCATGCTCACGCATACGCCCGCGCATGCACATCTGCACATACGTAGGCACGCATGCATATGCACATGCGTGCTTGCACAAAGCACAGTAAAGAGCAAAGGGAAAGGAAACCAAAGGGGATGGGATATTCTCACGGGCACTTTTCCTGCTGAGGTGCGGCAGCCTCAGGGGACCTAGGCAGCAGGGGTGGAGGCCGTGGCTTTAACATCCAAGGTATGTGGAGGCATAAATCTGAGCTCTCCAGTGAATCAGCGCATCTGTGAAAAGACTAGAAAAAGCTGTCCATAAAAGTGAAGGCAGTAAAAGTCGCCTTGCCATCTCTTTGAAGCTCTTGAGTGAGAAATTAAAACCTAAATGAATATCCGGGCACCTGGGTGGGTCAGTCGCGAAGCGTCCAAATTCGGCTCAGGTCATGATCTCACACGGTTTGTAGGTTAGAGCCCCACGGTGGGCTCACTGCTGTCAGTCACTGCAGAGTGCTCGGATCCTCTGTTCTCCTCTCTCTGCCCCTTCCCCACTTGTGCTCTCCGCCCCTCAAAATAAATAGTTTTTAAAAACCTAAATGAGTATGGAGGTCCAAATGTACACTAAATGGCGTGGCAAAGGCAGTCACATTTTTTTTTTTTCATACAGAAACTGTTACCTTGGGAGTACCTTGGGAACCACAGAAGAAGCTAACTCAACCCCACTGTAGGAACATTCCTATAGCCCAGTGTGCTTGGGGGCCCCATGCTTTAGGGGGGAAAACAACCTCTGCTGAGTATTAGCTCAGACTCAGAAGTTACAAACAGCACAAGGAAGAAATCCACCATGAGGTCAGCACACACAGCAACCAGACGTATGTGAATCCCAACAAGGACTTGGGGGAGGAGGCAAGGCAGAGAATAATCTGAAAGATGGTGGGTTTGAAATTATTAAATATAGAAGTTTTTTTTAAGTCATAACAGAAGAATGAGACATTATGATAAAAACGAACAGGCAGAATTTTTAAATGGCCAGGTGAATATAAGAACTAGAATAGATTAAATGACAGCATAACGCTAAATATTACTAATGAAAGAATAAATGAGCTGGAAAATAGATCTGCGGGAAGCATCTAACCACAGGACAGAGTGATAAAGGAATGGAAAATACTAAAGCAAAGTGAATAACCTAGAGAACAGAATGAGAAGGTTTAGAATATTTAAAACACAATCAGAAGAAAAGAGAATCATCGCGTGTCCTTAGGGGCTTGCAGCTCAGAGCAATGTGATGCCACTATGCACCTTATTAGAACGGCTAAAACCCGAAACACTGACAACATGAGAAATGCTGGTGAGGATGTGGAGTGACGGGAGCTCAACAGGGAACACGAAATGGCACGGCCACTTCGGAAGAGGGCTTGGCAGTTGCCCACGAGGCTACACATCTTCTTACCACACAATCCTACCATCGTGCTCCTAGGTCTTTCCCCAAATGAGCTGGAAACATACGTCCACACAAAACCTGCACACAGATGTTTATGGCGGCATTATTCGTAATTGCCCCAACTTGGAAGCAGCCGAAATATCCTTCAGTAGGGGAATGAGCAAACTGTACATCTATGCAATGGCATATTATTCACAAACAAAAGCAAGCTGTCAAGCCATGGAAGGACGTGGAGGAACTTAAATGCATACTGTTCTCAGCACAAGCCCTGCACTGTAGCCACTGCTGACCAGGAGCTTAAAGGAAGGATCCAAAAGACCTCTGAAGTTCCCATCATGTGCATTTCTAGCCGTAAGTACAACATGGAACAGACGCCAGATGATTACGAAGCCCCTCGGTTCTAATTCTGAATAGAGTTCCTCTGCCTTCATTTATCAACTTTTACTGCTGCCAGTTCGTATAGCAATATGCTCCAGCTTGAATTATTCCACTTACCCATTTGCTCTGTTATGGGCTGAGTATGGTTAAATACACTCACTTTTTGATGTTTTGAAATTGATATTTTGTATCATTTTAAATTTTGTTGCATCTTTTTATAAATCAGATGACTGCCCACATTTAAAAAAGATGCATGTTGGGGCACCTGGGTGGCTCAGTCAGTTGAGTGTCCAACTTCAGCTCAGGTCATGATCTCACGGTTCGTGAGTTCGAGCCCCGTATCGGGCTCTGTGCTGACAGCTCAGAACCTGGAGCCTGCTTCCAATTCTGTGTCTCCCTCTCTCTTGGTCCCTCTCCCCCTCATGCTCTCTTTCTCTCAAAAATAAACGTTAAAAATTTTTTTAATTAAAAAAATATAAATAAAAAATATGCATGTTGTTACTGTGAAAGAAACCTGTCTGAAAAGGCTATTGTGTGCATTATGGTTCCAAGTATGGGATGTTCTGGAAAGGGCAACACTATAGAGACCATTAAAAGATCAGTGCTTGTCAGGAGTTGGGATGGGGCATGAGGAGAGGTGAATCGGGGGCACACGGGAATTTTAGGGCAGTGAAACTATTCTATACGATACTGTAATGGCAGATAACATGGCATTAAGCATTGGGCAAAACCCACAAAACCATACAACACAAAGCGTGAACCGTAATGTGAAGTGTGGAATTAGTAATAATGTATCAATACCTGTTCATGAATTGTTAAAAAAAAATTACCACCCCAGTGCCAGATGTTAATAGAGGAAACTGAGGCAGGGCGGGGGGGGGGGGGGGGGAGGATGAGAGGAGTGTATGGGAACTTGCTGTACCCACTGAACTTCTCAATTTTTCCGTAACCCTAAAATTACTCTAAAAAGTACATTCTATTAAGTTTTTAAAAAAGGGGGGGAGAGGGAGAGTCGATATTCAAAGTAAGGATGGGTGAGATTTTTCCAGAATTAAAGTTATAAGTCACACGTCAAAGAACGCCACTGGGTCACAGAGCAGAAAAAATCCTAAAGCAAATCCACATTTCAATTCCACACCGAAGACAAAATGAAAGTCTCAAAAACAATCAGAGAAAAAGCACAGAGTGCATAGAAGGTAGCAACAGTTAGATTACTCGCCGACTTCTCAACGACTATAATCCAGATCAGAAGAAAACTCAGTAACATCTTCAAAAGGTCCAGAAAAAAATCATTATCCACCTAGATTGCTCTGTTCAGCCAAATCATTCAAGAGTGAGAAAGAAAGCAACTTGAAAGCATTAATTGTGCTAACCTCTTCCAAAGGGAATCAAAGAAACATTTGCAGTATTTACTTTTCTCTGCCTGTTTCATATTATATCTTAGATAACACACACATGCCCCAAAATCATACTTTCCGTTTAACATTATATACATCATCTGTGATTTTCACTGTCCTTGAAGGATAATTTTTAAAGTCTGAATCGTAGCGTAAGTGCCATAGTTTCGTGAACTGCTAGACAGTTTAATTGCTAGACGTTTAGATCAGAGAATTTCCTCCTAAATGGCAATTGGATGAAACACACATAAAAGATGAAATAATGCTACGCACGCCTACTTTTTCTTTTCCATTGAAAACTCCACCTGCTTCTCTAGCTGCCTGCTCCAGTGGCGAGGTGTTTAGTTTGCAAGGAGCCATTCAGAGCTGATCGAGAAGCCTCTTTTCCATTCGTGCTTTTTGCCCCAAGTGCACCGGTGGTGGGTGACTTCCTGGAATAGCCCCAGATGTTCTAAAGGAAAATGAAAGAAGCAACATATATGCGAGGACTGCCGTGTGCCAGGCATGGTGCTGGGCGTTTCCATCCTGTGAACACTACTATTTATGAACACTTACCATAAGCCGGGCACTACCTTTAGAAAGTTTGCACCCATCAGCTCATTTGGTCCTCCCCAGAAGTCTAGGAAGTATGCACTATTATTATATCCATTTTATAGACAGGAGAGATATAGTTCTGAAGGAGCTAGGAAGTGATGAAGTCGTACCTGGAACATGAGCCTTTCCATGGTAGGGCCCTATTCCAGGCTTGGGTGGGTGTCAGAGACACAGGTAGAGAAAAGCAGGAAGGGCAGAACGCAATGACATTAAAACAAAAACAAAAACATGACCCGGACTGAACGTAACTATCCGTTATCTCACTTCATCCTCCTCACGAGATCAGGTAGGTATTGTTATCGTTATTACCTTCTCCCAACGAATGAGCGCATGCAGACATGGTGCCATCAGGAACTCGCCTGCAGGTTGCATGTCCAGCTGTGGGTCACCCGCGTGTGTCCAGAACCAGAGTGTATACCGTGCTCCTCACTGCCTGTGGCTCTTGTCCTCTGTCCAGGCGAGATGGAGGAGCTGGAGACACTGTGGCTCACGGGGATCTGCCACAATGAGAAGAACGAGGTGATGAGCAGTCAGCTGGACATCGACAACATGGCGGGCGTGTTCTACATGCTGGCGGCTGCCATGGCCCTCAGCCTCATCACCTTCATCTGGGAACACCTCTTCTACTGGAAGCTGCGCTTCTGTTTCACGGGCGTGTGCTCCGACCGGCCGGGGCTGCTGTTCTCCATCAGCAGGGTCAGTACCTCAGGCGGCTCGTTCTCGATGCAGCGGCAGGTCCAGAAGAGCACGGGGCTCCCAGAGAATCGAGGACTCTGGACTCCTGGGTGGGGGGTGATTTGCACATCCTGCCCTCGCTCACCAATCCCTGTTGGGCTTGTCGTAAAGGCATCCAGATTCTGTGTGTTCCTAACCCAGGGGTAGCAAACCCAGGTGACCGCGGAAGCCAGAGAGGGAAGGAAAATGGGTAATGCAGGCTGGGCATGAGAAAAATAGCACCAGTGAGATGAAAAACAGCAAATGTCCCTGGGGTTCAAGGTGAGGGAACACTTGAGAATGCCTACCACACCCAGAGGGGGCAGTCCTCAGGTCCTGCTGAGTATTGTCTTATGGGAATTCAAGGGCAATATTATCAGGTCTTGTAGGTTGTCAGAGAGAAAGTAGTCATCTGATTTTATGTGAAGGCTTCCCACTCTTTAAATATTAGTAACTAGTTCCATTTTTTTAGACAACACCAAAATACCACGTAGGCCAAACAAAGTAGTCTGTGGCATCCACCGTGAGCAGCCGATGTGCTTTACGACACGACTACCATTCCTGTGCAGGATGTTACAGTTTATGCACACATCTCAGTGGGACACATATGCCAAAACCAAATATACATCCCATGCCATGCTCTGCATCCGCACGTCTAACAAAACACAAAGAGCGTCTGCATTACAACAGAGCCTCCAACGAAACAAAGACACGAAGGGCCACGAGGAAAGGCACACATGTCAAACAGAAAACAAAATACACATTCAACCCAGCATGAACTACAGCCGCAAACACACATGCTATAACGAACTCACCCACAATGCAAGGAAAACCCCTCTCCTGTTACACAATGTGGCATGTGTATATTACCATAAAAAAGCACATATGGGTCATCAGTAATAGCAACGATCATGGAAAATGCCTGTATTTGTGCAGCACAGATAGCTGCCAAGCACCCTGTACGGACTTCATACTCTTCATCTCGTTTCACCTACAAGCCATTTCTGTGAGGCGTGTAACTGTTCTTCATCCCAGATTACAGATGGGGAATGAGGTCAGAGGATCATCCACGGCTGCCCAGCCTTGGTGGAGCCGGGACTTGAGCCGAGGTGGTGTGGTACCAGCCAGAGCACAGGTTCCCACACAAGCAACAAACATCAAATACAAGCAACACAAGAGATTTGATACAGATCATAGTACATGACACATATGTGTGTGCAACTGACATGATCTTGTTGTCACTTACATCATATGTGCATATCCTTCACTCATCTTCTAACAGAATATAACATCTATTTACCTCACAGCCCATCAGTCATTCTTCCATCCATCTGCCTAGTTCATCCATCCATCCATCCATCCGTTTCACCCGTACATCCATTCATTTCATCCATCCATCCGTCCATCTATCCATTCACCCATCCATCCATCCACTCACCCATTTCACCCATACATCCATTCATCTCATCTAGCCACCCACCTGTTTTATCTATCCATCTACCCATTTCATTCATCCATCTGTACATCCATCCCTACACCCATTTACCTATCCATCCATCCATCCATCCCGTCCATTTATTTATCTACCTATTTCTCCCATTTACTCACCTTGGAATGTTTTCACTCTGAAAGAATTTAATGAATTAAGACATGAAACATGGTGAAAAACACTTGGGTACAAACACCTGGTTTTATATGCTAATGGTTATTGGGAAAACTAAATAATCATTTTTAAAGGAATTTGTGTTTTCTTAGCATTTGGTGATTTTAAGAACTTTGGAGATTCAGAAGGCACATATTAGCTTAGTGAGGAAGATTTATTGTTTTCTGTTCAGTGGCACTCTTAACTTGCATTCTGTGCAAATACATATTTCCTAATTAACTTGATGGCATCTAAACACAGACTGCTTAAAAATAACAATGTGCACGCATCTAGCTAGGTATTATGCCAACTTTAAGCTAATTCTCTCCACCAATTACTAAAGGCTTTCCATACCCAAATGACTCTGGGATTATCATGAGCAAATGCACACTGTTGCATTTCCTTGTAAATCCTGCTTGGATCTCGAAGAGCGTTTCCTCTGAGATACCATTAAGGCAGCCAGTTGAGAGGACCGTCATTATGAGGCATGAACTAAATCCCCCGCTTCCCTTGCAAGCATCTTGAGCAGGATTGGGGGGCAGTGGGGCACACAGGAGTAGGCATCATCAGCTTTACAGGCTGGAATCTGAACTTCAGTCTCCCCTCCCTGGGGGAGAGAGGACCCCGTGCCTCACAGGAGCACTGCAAGGACTTTTGTGCCCCTTGGGGACTCCCATCCACCAGCATTCCTGTGTCCTCAAAGGCTGCAGGGAATGCTACTTGAGCACTGACCCTCCTTCTCCCCAGATACTATCTTTTAAATAAGTGCAGCCCTAATATGTGTGAAGAGAAGGATTTCATATTTAATATACTTTTCCTGCCTCTCTCATTTGTTAGGGAACTCAGAATGAGCTCAGCACCCAATTTCACGCATAGCAGGGCTTTCAGATTGCTCAAGAAAAATGTTCCTCCTTTCTGATCAAGGGCTAACACACATCTCTTAAATTCGTCTTATGGGCACGTTCACACACATGCCAGCTTACATGTATATTCTTCACACCGAGCAGGCCATACACACAGAAACAGAAGCGCCCTCGTTGTAGGCATGTAAACATTTTCTTTAACAAACGTGCAGTGGGGAATCCCCAAGCCAAGAACCCACTTTTTCCTACCAAGCCAAGATCACAACCCCACAACGAATCATGCCCAGCATGCGAGTAAGGGCCAGGTGACTGACGTCCCCCTGTCATCTCTAATCCTGACAGCACCTGTGTGTGACATGACCACACCCATCCTATGGATATGGAGAAACTGAGGCCCTGAAGGGCGGAACGGGACCCTTTCGGCCTCACCTTATGTCTCCTGCTTCACCTATCATGCCAGAACAAGGCAGGAAATAGGAGGACTGTCTTGTGCACCGGGCTGGGTTGCATGCTTCCGTCCATTTCTGAGTGTAGGGACGTGGATCCAGGATGCTCTGAAAGGTGCCTGCACCCGAGGCAGGTGTTTTCCTGCACAGCAGCCAGGGGTCTCCACTCACCAGTTCTGGTAGCACCTTCAACACCCAGCCTGTGGACCTAGCTGTTGCCACGCAGCAGACACATGCAAGTGTCCCCAAGAGCTCGATGTCCCTTGGGAAGCTCCTGGATAGTGCAGCAAAATACAGACTGGATATATGGGCACTCGTGGCCTGCCAAGGGGGCGGGCCAGAGCTTAAAGACGTCGTTCACTTCACATGAGAACCCAGTTTCTCCCACAGCTGGGGCCTTTGGCTTTTCCGGGTTAAAAAATAAATGTGCCCTCTAGTCTGCAGGAGGCTCTTAATTTTTCTCTCCAAAATGTTCTCCCTCTCCCCTAGAAGAAAACAGTCAGTGTCACCAGCAAAAAGAACCCACCTCGGTTTTCGGCCATGAGGAATTGGAGACGTAGCAAAGACAGAGACCACGGGATGGAGACTGTGGCAGCCTGTCCCATGGGCTCCTTGGAGGGGATCCTGGGGACAGTGACGGGCTTCTGGCTCCCCCACAGTCAGGACCAAGAGAGCAGAAGTAGATACTGCCTCAGTCTCCCAGGGCCGCTATCACCAAACACCACACACTGGGTGGCTTGTGAACAACAGACACCTACTTCTCATGGTTCTGGAGGCTGGGAGTGTGAAATCAGGGTGCAGCGTGGTCAAGTGAGAGTCCCCTTCTGGGTCATAAGGCTTCTCCTTGTGTCCTCACGACGTGGAAGGGCCGTGGGCAATGTGGGGCCTCTCTTACGAGGGCAGTCATCTGCCTGGCCAGCGCCCCACCATTATGACCTAACCCCCTCCCAAAGGCCCCACCTCTTAACACCATCAACTTTTAGGGTCAGGATCTCATTATGTGGATTTGTTGGGGGGACACAAACGTGTAGGCCTTGGAAGATACATCAGGGGTCAAGCCCAGACTCCAGGGAACCACAGAGGGCAGTAGGGTGCATGCCCCATCAGGAGTGTTCTGAGTGGTCAGGGGCCCTTGAGGAGAGCCACGGCGGGGCCGAGGGAGGGTCTGGGCTGCTGTCCAAGGAGAACGAACCTTCGGTAGTAAAGGGTAGCATGCGTCTTCTTGCAGCCGTGGGAAAGTGTGCAGTGGGGTCTCGTGCTAGCGTGTGAAGGAGTAAAAGGTGACAGAAAAGAAGGGCACCAGAAAAGGTGGGCACCCGGTCAGTTGACCCTTCGCCTTTGGCTCAGATCATGATCTCACGGCTCATGGGTTCAAGCCCCGCGTCAGGCTCTGCTTGGGATTCTCTTGTCTCCCTCTCTCCCTGTGTCCCTTCCCACCTCTCAAAAATAAATGTTAGAACACATTTTTTTAGGCTGCAGCAGCTTATCCAAGGTCACAGAGCTACTAACAGGTGGAGCTGGGACTCACTTCCAGTGGGTTCCAGGCTCTGGCTCTTTCCGTGTGTCTCTGATATGCACCCCCTCCTCCTCAGCAGCCCATCAAGAAGGTGGGTCAACTGAGTGGGAGAACACTAGCACCCAAGCCTGGGGTATGGGCTGGGTCCATCGCGTGGCCTCCTTTCCGAGGCTTCCCCCTGCACCCCAGCAGCTGGAAGTGCCTTCCCAGTATCCTGTGAGCCCTAGGGCAAACTGGGGAAGAGCAAAAGCAGTCAGCAGCCATCCTCCTGCTCCTGAAACATAACTCAGCCCCCTGACCACCTCTGTGGGCCCCCCTCAAACAGACAGCCAGCCCATCTCAGCTGGTTTTAACATATTGCTCTGTCAGGGAAGGGGGAGACAGAAGTTCTTAAAATCTCTAGCAGTGTGGGGGGAGCTCATTAGAACAAAATTACAGATTTAGAAAAAAAAATGTTTTTTTAAGTAGGCTCCATACCCAATGTGGGGCTTGAACTCACGACCCTGATACCAAGAGTCGTATGCTCTACCGACTGAGCCAGCCGGGCGCCTGTAGAAAACAACAAAAATTAACTCCTATTTTTTTATAATACTGACAAAATGAAATCAAGGCACAGATCTGGGTTGATCCAAACGTACAGGAGATACACCGGTTTTCACCCACACAAGCCAAATCTCGCTGGGTCAGGGTGTAAGATTCCCATGTTACTGAGCTGGGTGGGAGGTGTGGGTTCACAGGCCAGGTTCAGAAGCACCGTGCTGTGAACTGCACAGTTCATTTGGGTGATCCCGTCACCCAGCAGCCACAGGAGCGCGCACTGGAGACCCTGCCTCCTGGCAGCAGGTAAGCAGGAACCACACGCGGCACAGAGATGCACAGAAACACTCTGTGTCTGTCTGTCTGTCTGTCTGTCTCTCTCTCTCTCTCTCTCTCTCACACACACACACACACACACACACACACACACACACGGAATATATTAAGCGGCATAAGTGAAAAGTCCCAAGTGGTGTCCCCAGGGGTTCCAACCATGTCCTGTCTCTCCATCCCCTGTACCGTGCTCCCTCCTATGATGGCTTCACTCTCAGGCTCACATCCCCACATAGTGACAAGACTAGTTCCCCGCGTCTGCTCCTTCTATTCCAGCTTCTGTATCTATCCTTCCCCAAAATGTGTGATTGATCACCCATGGATTTGATGTCCACCCTTAGAGTGACCACAAAGGGTTTTCTGGTTGACCTGCTTGGGTCTCATGCCTTGACTGACAGCTTCAGTGTGTTGCTGGGGCAGCTCCCCTGAAGAATTAATAATGGGTGGCCCTTTTATGCCAGTTTATTCTATTTTTTAATGTTTTTTAATTCATTTTTTGAGAGAGAGAGAGAGAGAGAGACTGAGTGTGTGTGTGTGTGTGTGTGTGTGTGTGTGAGAGAGAGAGAGAGAGAGAGAGAGAGTAGGAAAGGAGCAGAGAGAGAAGGACACACAGAATCCGAAGCAGGCTCCAGGCTCTGAGCCATCATCACAGAGTCTAACGTGGGGCTCGAACCCACGAACCGTGATATCATGACCTGAGGCGAAGTCAGACACCCAACCGACTGAGCAACCCAGGGGCCCCGTGCCAGTTTAATAACTGACCCTGGTATCCACACTCCAAAGATGATCCTGAGAATCCAGGGGGAAAGATGAGTTAGCAACCCACTTATCAATCCAGTACCCCAGGTTCCACTGTGGAGGCACTGAGACCTGTATGGTTACGTGACCGTTAGTCGATACCTTCTCTCAAACTCTGTGTATGAGTGTCATAGGCAAACGTGTCAGATCGTCTTGAGCCAGGGAGACCAGAGAAGCCGGGCACTTTGCCACTGGTCTGGTACATTTAAGAAACAGTACCAGGATTCAGATTGGATTTCGCCATCTCTCCGAGGCTCCTCCCAGAAGGACACATCTCACCTTCGCAGGTAAAGCCTGGGTGTGCAGTGTTTTTGTGTCCCTGCTGCCACTGATGATGTCTCGTGTTCTTTCCCACAGGGCATTTACAGCTGCATTCATGGAGTACACATCGAAGAGAAGAAGAAGTCTCCAGACTTCAACCTGACCGGATCCCAGAGCAACATGTTAAAACTCCTTCGGTCAGCCAAAAACATCTCCGACATGTCCAACATGAACTCCTCAAGAATGGATTCCCCCAAAAGGGCTGGAGACTTCATCCAAAGAGGTTCCCTCATCATGGACATGGTTTCAGATAAGGGAAATTTGATCTATTCAGACAACAGGTCCTTTCAGGGGAAAGACACCATTTTTGGGGACAACATGAACGAACTGCAAACATTCGTGGCCAATAGGCACAAGGACAGCCTCAATAACTATGTGTTCCAGGGACAGCACCCTCTCACGCTCAATGAGTCCAACCCCAACACGGTGGAGGTGGCCGTGAGCACAGAATCCAAAGCGAACTCCAGGCCCCGGCAGCTTTGGAAGAAATCCATGGAATCACTGCGCCAAGACTCCCTGAGCCAGAACCCTGTCTCCCAGAGGGACGAGGGAGCAGTGGAGAACAGGACCCACTCCCTAAAGAGTCCTAGATACCTTCCAGAAGAGGTGGCCCATTCGGACATCTCGGAAACTTCGAGTCGGGCCACGTGCCACAGAGAGCCAGACAACAACAAGAACCACAAGACCAAGGACAACTTCAAAAGGTCAGCAGCCTCCAAATACCCCAAGGACTGCAGTGAGGTCGAGCGCTCCTACCTGAAAACCAAAGCGAGCTCCCCCAGGGACAAGATCTACACCATCGATGGTGAGAAGGAGCCCAGTTTCCACTTAGACGCTCCCCAGTTCGTTGAGAACATGGCCCTCCCCGAGAACGTGGACTTTACCGACGCCTACCCAGACCACGACGAGAACTTCCGCAAGGGGGACCCCGCGCTGCCGGCCACCAGGAACCCCCTGCACAATGAAGACGGACCCCCCAACAATGACAAGTATAAGTTCTACTCCAAGCACTTCACCCTGAAAGACAAGAGTCCCCCTCACAGCGAGGGCAGCGAGCGGTACCGACAGAACTCCACCCACTGCAGGAGCTGCCTTTCCAACCTGCCCACCTACTCAGGCCACTTCACCGTGAGGTCCCCATTCAAGTGCGACGCCTGCCTGCGGATGGGGAACCTGTACGACATCGACGAAGACCAGATGCTCCAGGAGACAGGGAGCCCAGCCGCCCAGGAGGAGGTCTACCAGCAGGACTGGGCGCAGAACAGCACCCTCCAGTTCCAGAAGAACAAACTCAGGATCAGCCGTCAGCACTCCTACGACAACATTCTCGACAAACCTCGGGAGACAGACCTTAGCAGGCCCTCCAGGAGCATAAGCCTCAAGGACCGGGAACGGCTTCTGGAGGGAAACCTGTACGGGAGTCTCTGTAGCGTGCCCTCAAGCAAACTCTTGGGGAACAAAAGCTCCCTCTTACCCCAGGGTCTGCAGGACAGCAAACGGAGCAAGTCTCTCTTGCCGGACCACACCTCCGAGAACCCTTTCCTCCGCTGCCATGGGGACGAGCGACGCTTAGTCATTGGGAGATGCCCCTCGGACCCTTACAAACACTCGCTGCCGTCCCAGGCCGTGAATGACAGCTACCTTCGATCGTCCTTGAGGTCCACAGCGTCGTACTGTTCCAGGGACAGTAGAGGCCACGACGACGTGTATATCTCAGAGCATGTTAGGCCTTATGCTGCAAATAAGAACAATATGTACTCCACCCCCCGGGTTTTGAATTCCTGCAGCAGTAGACGTGTGTACAAGAAAATGCCTAGTATCGAATCTGATGTTTAGAACCTTCCATTAATGTTTTATCTATAGGGAAACATACGTAACAGCCAACGTTCTGGAGGGTAAATGTCGGATGTCCGATGGTGCCTGCAAAGAGAAGGGGATTTAGGAAGGTATTTTTTTTGTTGGTTCTTTTGCACCTGGCTCCATGCCATAGTCTTCCCCTCAAGGAATCTTGTGAGGCGTGTGCGGAGCATGGCAGATACCGGATAGGTGAGTCCTTAACCAAAAAAAAAAAAAAAAAAAAAAAAGCAAATAAATAATAAATAATAGGGCAGGTCTCCGGGACACGCCCTCTAGGGATGTTGGCAATAACGATGCGTCGGAGGCCAGTGGTGATGTTATGATTTTCTATATTCCAAAGTCCACGAAGACCAGTCCACCATGTAATTTCCTCATCAGAAATGCCTAACGGTCTCTCTCATCCAGAATAAGCAATATGGTACGCATGTAAACCCGAAACAGACACAGCAGTTACGAATGCGTCTGCACCGCAGCGAGATGGACGTGCAAGAGATTAGGAAGTTTGGCTTTGTACCCGTCTCAGCTTCAGTGTCATGCCTCCCGTCACTGCCCCGGCCCGACCCCAGAACCAACCCCAGGCTCCGCCCCCCCCCCCCCACCACACACACAAAGAATCGCAAATTCCCGTGTTCACAGTAACCATGCTACCTTCACTAGAGTCTGTTTCCAAGACTCATCTGGAGGAAAAGGCCAGGAGGGCCCTCAGGCGGAGAACGACGAGAATCTCTCTGGATGTCAACTTGTGTGTTTCACAGACACTCTCTCACCCTTGGCTTCGATGGTCTTGTTCAGAGCTGCACAAACCGATACGTGTATATCTCCGACACCTAATCTGTGGGTCGTCTGTCTCTGGACACAGAGGCTGTTGTAGTTTATCCCGAAGATTCCTATGTACGTAAGTCTGCGTTTCCCCCCCCCCCCCCCTTCTGGTGACGACTCAGGGTTGTATAGTATCTGTTACCCCTTACCTCTTAGAGTGACCATCACTCGTTCGGTCCCCGAACAGCTATGGTGGAGTCCAAGTGTGTGTCACTGTTCCCAGGGTTGTCAACATCGTGGCATATGCCAGCAGCCACGTGTGTACCGTGATCTGTAAAAAGTACGATGCCATCTGTCCACTGAAGGCTGGCACGCTTTTAGGTTAATTGTCCTTAACCTCATGAAATTCAGTTGGACACTCGTTCCCACCCCAACCTCCTCAGATCAAAAGCCTTCAAAACATGAGAGACCCTCATGCATCGACCCTGAGCATCCTCCAAAATCGTGGATAAACTTCAGTGGCAAACACGATTTCTCTCTTCTGAAATATTCGCTCGATTGGAGGCACAGTGCTTCACCAGCACCAACAGAGATCTATGACAAACTCCCCAGAGCATTTGTCATTTCCGAGCCACCCCCGTTGTCCGATTCTTGCTTTACTCAGATCTGTGTGTGTGTGATATGAAATGATACGCCTTTAAAAAAAAACAGTGTGGGAAGAAGGGGAAGCTTCAGCATCAGAAGCTCTTGGCACAGTACCTCACTCACACCAAGTCCCCCCCCCCCCAAAAAAGGTAGTTGTTATGTTCTGACACTTTCTCAGAATTTCCTAGTTTAAAAACTAAGTATTATAACCCCCACAAACAATGTTAGTTGCACATTTTATATAGTACTGATTTGGATTATTTTACATTCATTATTGTCCCTGAGATTTCTGGGATGACTAGGCCTCAGGTTCTGTAGAGTGGCTGAGTCTGCTTGACAAGAAGATACTGTGGAAACCCTAAGCTAAGATGAACCTGACAGTCTCCTGGTTTCCTCCCGCATTTTGCTTTGGGTTCTCAGAGAAGGGGACGGAGGGGTAGCTACCCTGTTTCTTTTACACATGGCACGTTCTGTCTTGTAGGCAGGGTTTTCCTGCCAGGGGGCGGGGCCAGGAACGATTCTTTCAGAGCTTCAGGATTCATTGAATAGCTCCATCGTTGGGCCAGTGCACCCGGCAGTAATGAGAAGTGGTCGCAGTAAGTTTCAGGGTCATCGGTGGGGAGGCAGAGGGGCCAAAAGTCCTCTCCTCACCTTTGAGGTTGAGAGGCCCAAGAGGCTGGCTAGGCACCGAGGACAAACGTATTCAGACATTGTATTTTCTTTCTCAGATGGTATGCTTCTGCTGCCCAAGAGCCAACAGTGGAGAAGCCTAGACTGCGAGAGCCCCATATCCATTTCCCGTCTTAGGCACAGCCCTGACTGTATTGTCTTTTAGAACTTTCTGCCTCTGCCCTCCCATTGCTTTCCAGACCTACATTCCCCCCATCCAGGATCACCTCCTTCCCTCACAAGACTGGCGTGTCATGACGTGAAATGAATTACAAAGTCTCCCCAGCACACATGGCAGTGTTGTGTCATCAACCCAAAGAGGCTTTCTGTCTTCTTCCCGTGTCCTCAAAACCCAAGGGGGCTGCCAACTGTGACAGAGACCTCCAGGGAGAAGGTGACTTACACTCATAACGTCCCATAGATCAAAAACCCTCCTGCTAACAACAGCATAATTTTTGCTCTTAACCCCATGTTTATCTAGGTAAAGAGACTAAAGATGGGGCTTTTGAAAGAACCAACAGTAACATACTGAAAAAAACACGTGCTTCCTTTAATACCCAAAGTGTTTTTTTTAAACAAAATAAACAATAAGGATTGGAATGCTATATATAATGAATGTATAATTTCCCTCTTTTCCAAATTCGTTGACTCTCAACGGTGATGATCGCAAACATCAGAAAACTGACCGTCGAATCAGATGGGCAATTGCCAAGAGAAAGATAATGACGCGGAGCGATTCCAAAGTAATCAAGTCAGTTCTGTTCTTTGCAGAAGCCTATCAAGGCATAAATAGGAAGCCCTTGACTCTGGACCCATCACAGACGGTTCCGCTGACATTCCAGCTTGAGATCTTAGATCTCAAAGAGCCAGAATCTCTGAACCCAAATTTGTGCCTGAGTTTCACCTGACTCAAGTCACAGCTGGCATCCATAATGGTACTTTGGCCACCCTAACTGGCCTTCTCTACTTGAGAGGGATCCGGCTCTTTCTTCTGAATGCAGACACATACGTTTCTGTTGATCGGTAACAGTATACACAGGCCCAGCTTAAAACACTCTGTGTAAGAGGAGGGCCTTCTAGGGCATGAATTCTACCCTGGAAACCTTTGAGTTTCTCAAAAATAGTCCTCACTATCCTTACAGTCTTAGGCCACTTCTGGCTTCACTGATCTGAGAAGACAGGTTCCTCATGCGTCTGTTTTTCTGCCAGTGAGGCTTCCTTGAGAGGTGCGGGATTATGATCTCCCCACTCTTCTGTCCTCTGCACATCTCACTTTGTCATTACAGCCAGCCATGTGACTGGGTGTCTCGTGGATTAGACTAGGTTTCTCTTCCCTGTTGCAGAGAGCCTAAGAAGTTTTCACCCTCTGCTGTTCTGATGAAACCGATCATCGCAGCAAAAATCAGTAAAATCGACTCTCACTTATTTTCAAGGAAGGAACAAGAAAATTACACCTTGTTTACAAATGAAATAGTTTCACTTAAATGGGACTCTAGCCAAGGCTGTTAATTAGTCAACAGATCCATAGCAGTCCTACAGCCCCACATTGTTTATTCTATTTGATATGTCTGCCAGTGATGTGTGTTTAATATTCTGCGTCCTTCTCAGGAAATGACAAATGCCCTGAATTCTTGGCAAATAGAATTGCTAATGAAAAAGGAAAAAAAACAAACAAACAAAAAAACAAAGTTGGTGTTAATTAAATGGTGATTAAAAATTTATGTCCTTTCAACCTAAGAAGTGCAGCTCTAATAATCGGTTGCCATATAAATAAATACCTTGCACTGAAATCCCTTATGGTATAAGACCTAAATAAATACTCATTTGAGAAACCAAAATATCTTTCAGAAGAGCTGAATATATTTGTTAACTTCAGGCACATCCCTGTACTGTTTCTTTGTGCAGAGCTGTTGTTCAGGAATCCTTGCGAAGGGGATTTGAGTCGTTTCTGAAACAGAGGCTGTTTGCGTTTGACCGCGACGAACGTGGGCAGAACTCAGAGTTCTAAGGGTAAAAAAATGGCACGCGTGGCAACAAAACTCATTGGTCGGTATTTCACGGGAATCCAGGGTTCCACGTAAAGGCGGTCTTCCATGCAGAATTAGTGTTTATTTCCACCTGAGACAAAATTAGGCCTTCCGGATGCCTCATATTCTTTTGGCCAACAGGGTTGGAAGTGCTGAATGAGAGGTTTGGTGGGGTCTATACCAAAATTCAGCTGTGCTTTTCCATTCAACCCCCTCACATCATGCTGTGTTCACATCTAGTCCTATCCGATGAGGTCAGCTTCCCACTCGATAGACATCAGACGTGGTAAAATGCACTTATCCTGTGAATACCAATGCTCGGGTACACATGTACATATCATACACATGCTTGATTTCTACAATTCACATGTAAGTGTATTATCCAAATAACATTGTATATAGTGTAAAGTTTATGTTAAAAATTATGTGACGATGATGGTTATGGACCCGCGGAAAACCCATTCTGGTTATCGGTGCAAGGATATGTAGGAAGAGAGGGCACTCTTTAAAAAACAACTCAGTTCTAGGGAGGATGGCAGGGCCCAAGGGGAATCTGGGGGGTTGGTGTCCTTGGACTCTGTTCAAAAGCGGTATGTGGAGTTAGGGGCACAGCTCATGTTCTACTCACACTTACTTCTGAAGACAGTGCCGATATGGACGTGTGTGTGATTTCTGCATACCCGTCAAAGGGCATCATCCCCATCGTCTTCCCCATCCCCACGTGTGTGCCCAGAAGTACTCTTGATTTGGCATCAGCTAAAGATGCCTGCCCAGAAGGGTCTTAGAAAAACAGAACTTATAGGACCACACCAAGATTTGGGGGGAAGGGAGGTGAGAAAATCAAGAGACAATGAAGGTCCCAAAAAGGCACCATCTGTATAAGATGGTCAGACAGACAGTATCAGAGCCAGGTCTGGAAACCAAGACCCACACGTATGGTCCACGTAATTCTTCACCTGGTTCCCTGGACCAGGTGACTCAGTTCTAGGCTTCTCTCACAAGTGGTCTCCGGGAACCTCTGGGATAAGAGCCAGAGAACCTCACAGAACTGACCCCGCTTTCTTTGCCTCTTGCCTTATACAGACCCATACATCCCTCTTTGAATTCGGTTTTCCCTTAAGCTCCCCAACACTCCCTGCCTCAGATTCCTGGGAAAGAGAAACCTTTTCTCAGGGACCTGTTCCCTGGAAAGTCAACAAGGAGTAGAGTTTAAAACCTCAAACCAAAGATGAAAGCTGGCAGCGATCACGGAGGTAACAGTTCTGTTTCTCATGAGCCAAGGATGAGCAAAGGACACTGACCAGCTGATAGCACTTGCCTAAGGATCTACTCTCCTTTTAAGACCAATTTGGGTTTGGGAGATGCAAGGGTGATAGAAAATATATAGTCTCTTCCCATGAGCAGCTTACGGTCTAGAAATTCAGCTCCCTAGGACAAAAGATAACTGAGAACCCATGAAACGCAAGCAGAGACTGAGTGTAAAAACTGGAAATGATCAATCAAGTTCTTGCCAGGAAATAAAAATCTAACTTTTTCCAGGATCAAACAAACAGACCCCTCCTTCCTTAGACCTGTAAGTAACTCTGGAAAATACAGTCTCCCGGAGATACCCTTGATGATTTTAACCTTCCAAGACAGAGCCTGGGAAAGCCAAGAGCATCTAAACAGGTGACCAGACTTACCCTTCACGTTTGTGTGCAGGAGACTCAGATCTGGGTCCATGGGGTTCTCCAGCTCTTGCCAAATCCTGCCTCCTTCCAGCTTTATCCCACTTTATGATGTGTGCTTCAAGAAAAGGTTGAAAGAAATCGCCAAAGGATTAGAAAACAGACCGTGATATAAAAAAACTATTTCCTGAAAGGTTTTTTTGTTTGGTTGGTTTTATTTTTGACTTATGAAGAATACTTTTGATAGTTCAGGGTATAAATGTATCAGGGAAGGGAGTGGGGAGAATTCCTTGTTGAGTCCCAAGTGCCTACTGTGTGGCTGACAGAAGAGAGCTCATCAGGTTCCCTGGAG
Source organism: Panthera onca (assembly GCF_046562875.1). Classification (NCBI taxonomy): domain Eukaryota; kingdom Metazoa; phylum Chordata; class Mammalia; order Carnivora; family Felidae; genus Panthera; species Panthera onca. The sequence goes on from NC_138354.1 coordinate 33,814,575, forward strand.
AGAAAATGGGGCAAACAGATGGTGAGAAGAATCAGGACGTGTTTCAGGAATCGGGGGGGGGGGGGGGTTTGGGTAGGGGGCAGAGCTTCTTTTCTCTCTGTCCTTCCTGTTCTGTGCATTGCCAGGATGTTGGAGTCTCTCCTTGTCCCAGCTAGGTGCCTTGGGTCAGTCAGCACCTGAGTTTGGAAGTACCAAAATGTCTCCACACAGAGTGTAGACTATCCTAGGCATATCCTAGAACAAGATCCTCAACATAACCATAGGATAGAAGTGTGATTGCTCCCATTTTACAGATAAGGAAGCTGAGGCTCAGGTTGGTCTCAGCCTCATCAGCAACAGGAATTTGCTAATAAACCCCTAACGTTGGGTGTATTCTTGAAGTGCCTGATCTCTGCCAGGGAGGTCAGAATGTAAGTCGGAAAGAGAGATGTGCTGTTTTGAGGTCCCCGGGGCTCTCTCTGGAGTTTCAGCCTCTGCGGGGAGGAGGTTTGTTAGTGTCCTACCCCCCCGTTGTCTGGTTTGGGGTGTATTGAGAACTCCTGGGGATCTCACCTCTGTTCAGGTCCCTTTTGAGACTCGAATGCGGTTTTGCATCTCTCCCCATACGCTTGCACTCGGCATTCACTTTTTTTGGTTCCTGGGGAGTTACTCTCTCCCCTTGGCACGTGCCTACTTTCAACTATCCCTTTCCACACCTCTCTTCTTTTTCTCAGTAGACATCAGGGTTCATTCCATTCAACATGGGCAAATCGTATTCTCCCACGTGTGTGCGGGCACACAGGCCGCCCCGGGGTGCCCCCATTCGAGCTCCCCTAAACATTATGGCCCATTTTCAGAAAGGTCCTGTTACTTGCAAGGGAGCGTCTCTGCAGGGTCATCACTGGCACCAAGGTAACTACTGAACCACGGAGTGTTCCGTTTGCCTCCTTAAAGGGTGTCGATCTGGAATGTTTCCATCGGGCTCTCTGGGAGTCCAAGATGACAGCGTGCATAACGCATCGGGGAGGCCAAGACCCTGAGCCCGTGTGTTCCCTTCTTGCGCGGCTCCTGTGTTCTGAGCCACAGAACGGCGGGCGTTGATGTTTACCATGAATTGGGGACACATTAAGGTCATTTTATAGATGAAGAAACTGAGCTGGGATCTGAAGGAATGTTCTTCTGGGAGGTTCTGTGATTCAGTCCTTCTGGAGGGCCAGTGCATCTGAGCGGCCGTGTCCTCGTCCCTGAGAAGTTCTCTAGCTGTTTACAATCTTCCAAGCTGGCAGTCAAAAGTCTCTTAAGACAGAAAAGTTATTATGATTTAATAGCTATTTTGAGATCCTGTCATTGGGTCTACAAGGGCATGACAACATTCTCCAGGGGATGATGAGCTGTGCAGAAACTGGAACACTCCAAAGAACCATCTGGCTGGTAGGGGTTCTTCTCTGGGGCTGTATTTCAAAGCATACAGCTCTCCAGGGAACCAGAACCGAACTGTCTCCAGTGGAGTCGTTTCTCAGATCAACTTCCTCAAATAAGGTGTCCGCAGTGTGCAGAGACAAACAGGACAAAACTGAGATTATCACTCACATAAACCCCTCTTAGGGACCAGGTCCATGAAACAGTAAGTTTGCATTTTCGCGATTCTGGAACATTCCTCATTAGCAGTAGCCCTGGGTCATAACCTCCTCCAGTTAATTCTCTCACACCTTTGGGAAGGATTTAAGACGAGCCTTCTAAAGAATATTAACGTAACACGTAGCCAATACCACAGCTGCCTTTTAAATTAATAAGGTTAATTGTTCTCCAGCAAACGTAAGTTTGTCTTTGGCATTTTAAATGCTTCTCATTGATCTGACATTTTGCTGTTTCAAGCTTTGAAAGGGCTCAAATCAAAGACTATTGATATCTGAGCAAATAGTGAAGGTCCAGAAATATAAAAACATTGTCAGTTTTTCCATGAAAAATAATCATAGCCTTTTGAATTCAACTGACGTTTTTACATTGCATTACATCTAAGACCTATCGAATTATTTCTATTCTCAGTTAAGCTAATTCAAATAAATGAGCGGTACTGACTTTTTAAAACTCTTTTATTAAAAAAAAAAAAAAACAAAACTCTAGGTTTATTAGGTTTGTGGACATAGCTCTGAAGCCCTGGCCGCTAAGGAAATGTTCCAGTTTAGAAACTGAAGATTCGGAGTATTTGGGGTCAAATTCAGACGATCATCTTTGAAAATTCTGGTGGATTTACAAAGATGAAAATGGACTTTTAACTTTCACGTTTCCCCCCATTTTTCACTGCGAAAGGATGCCAAGTGCGTATTTTTTTCCCCCCAAATCGGAGATAAGGCCAAGAATAACATTTTCTTAGAAAATTCAGGAAACCACTCGGTAACAACTAATTACACGGCTAGATGGGGCTCAGAGGCCTTCCAAGCCTGAGGTTCCTCAAAGATTTCTTTATCAGTTGTTCTTAAGCTATGAGTCTTAGTCTTGGTTCCTTCCCCTGCTGAAACAAATTGAAAAGCATACACTTGCCAAATCACTTAGTCGGTAGAATTTACTGTTGATCACAAAAGGATGTTTGTGCATATGTGTTTATGTATAGTATATATATTTCAAGCTGAATATTCCGAAAGGATGAGGTGAGTTTCACGGGTGGTTGGAGTAAGAAATAGACCATCAGAGTCACCAACAGTGGCCTTCTCAGACAGAAAAAGAGGGTCAACTATTCACCTTCCAGACACATGACGACCTGTTGCGTAACACACAGGCCGGTCATTTACCCATAAGGAAGGACTGGGAAGCAGCTTTGAAGACCCATGTCTGAGTCCATCCCTCACCCAACATGGGCAGGATTGAACACTCCACATGCAGAGCGTTTCCCATTCACAGCGACACCCAAACCCAGTCCAAAAAACCCACATCAGAACTGGCTTGATCTCTTGTATGGTGGGGCCCAAAGCAAGCTGTGTGCTCCACTCAGTGGTCCTCATTTGGGAACAGACACTCACTTACCAATCCCAGCAGTTTATACCTGTCATGTTTTAATCAACCGCATGAGGAAGTGCTGATAACTGTATTAAATATTTCCAAGCATAGCTACAAAATTACACGTTTTGCTTAACACCTTTCTATGATAGAGGAAGTATATACTATGGTTGTCTTCTTGTAGTATGTCTTTTCTTTTTGTTCAACGTGTTCTCAACTGTTTTAAGGAATGGGGTTTGAAACTGTGTGTGCAAACTGATATATGTACATAACTCCCGAGGCAACAAAAGTGCCCAGTCCTATGGTGTAAAAATGTAAATACAGGAAAATTTCATTTTTCTAATAAAGATAATTTCTGCCGATTGATATGAAAATGAGAAAGGCTGTTGTGGTCTCTGTGGTCTTTGTTGCTGCTACCCCTGGGCATCACGCATGTTTCGAGCAGGCTCGGTATTTGCACAAGGGGCAGAGAACTTGATTTCCCACTCTGTGCAAAGGAGGAGCGCAGAAGGAAGCAGAGAATCAGAAGAATCCCGGGATCGGCTTTCGGGTTTTAGCAGCAAGCTTTGCCGCCGTCCCTTACCTGGTTCTCCTCTTCCTGTGCAGTTTCCCGCGCTCGCGGCCTTGACTCTGATAATGTTGAACTTCACCAAGCTTCCGTGACTCATGATTCTGGGAAAAAGGGGGCAGTTAAAGACCTTCTCTCCTTTATGAATTCCAGGAAACAGCCTACTGTAAAGAACCACCCTTTTCAATAGGACTTAGATGTGACCCCCGGACACCCCCTCCCTGGCTCCCTATGCCACGGCCAGACACAGACCCTCCAAGATCCCTGTCTTTGCTCATAAATGATTAGCCAAACCTCTTGTCCCCACTAATCGATCAGAACAAAATGCTTGTCAAGTGAACATTGGTTAAGCTTCTCTCCTCCTCCCAGGTCCCTGAACACCATCAGCCTGAGTCAACACACACCCTCCCCCGGGACTAGGCTGACCTCACACCCTCTGATCCATCCAATCACGCGCCCCCCACCCCCCACCCCTCCGCCGCCAATGCACATAACTTCCTGACTCCCTTCTTTCTGGTTTTGTTTCCTCCTCCCTGTAGCAGAAAAACTCTTGCGGCCTATCCCACTATAATAGTCCCTGTCTCCCCCTTAAAGTAAGTTTCCTCAATAGGACCTCTCCTTATTAAATCCAGATTGGATTTTTATTTGATCACTCTTTTTCCCAGATCAAGCATCATTTCTAACACCCAAATCCAGTCATGTCCGCTCCACTGCCCCTTTTAAAACCCTGAGCTTAAAGCAGTGGCCCATGGGGTACCTGGGTGGCTCAGCTGGCTACACATCTGACTCTTGATTTCGATTCAGGTCATGATCCCACAGTTTGTGGGTTCAGTCCTCACATCAGGCTCTGCACTGTCAGCACACAGCCTGCTTGTGATTCTCCCTCCCTCTCTCTCGGCCCCTCCCCTGCTTGCTCTCTCTCTCAAAATAAATAAATAAACATTTAAAAAAATAAAAAAAAAAAAGACAGTGGCTTACAGGAAAAGCCTGGATTCTGTAGCCCAGCACACACGGCCTCCGTCCCTGCCACGGCCCTTCCTAGGATCAAAGGTCTTTGTGCTCCTCCGAAGACACCCCATAAGCTCTTCTGCTTCCCTGCCTTCCGGCATGCTCTTCCTTATTCCTGGGACACTGGTCCCACCTCCTCTGAGGTGTATCTTCAATGAAACCTGTTAGTCTTTCTCAACTCTCCCCAGCAGCAGAGTTAACAGGTGACTTCTCCATGATCCAGCCCCGTGTACACACCTCTACCAAACAACTTACCAGGCTTCGCTATATTGTTTATGTGTGCTCTCCCTCCTCATCCGGCAGCTTCTTCAGGGTGGGGGCTGATAAAATCATTCACCTTTGAATCTCAGCACTCAGCCCAGCATCTGACCCAACCAGGGCATTTATTAAACACTATTGGACGGATAGAGGGATGGCTAGTTGAAGAGTGGGTGGCTGACAGGTGGGCGGAGGGCTGGGTGGGCAGACAGATGGAGTGCCTTGGAATCTGTTCTTGGTTTCCCTGACTGTCTGCTTCATCTACCGTATCTCATGTAATCCTCTGACTTCAAATGCCACCGATTACCCCGAGTTTCGTATGTGGGGTCCAACCTCCTCTATACGCTCTGAACTCATATATCCACACCTATAGTTTATCTCTCTGCCTAGAGATGTCACAGACATTCACATTTTAAAATGTTTTGAAAAGTACTCTAGACCACCCTCCCCCAATAGAAACCGGATGCTCCCCAGGGTCCCCATCTCAGGAAGCAGCACTGCCACTGACCTGAGTTCTCAGGCCAGAAACCCACTGGTCGTCCTTCACCCGTCTCTCCCCCATCACATCCAATGCATTGGCCAGCCCAGTCTGCATAGTCTTTAAAATCCACTCAGGAGTGGGGCACCCGGGTGGCTTAGTCAACGGTTAAGCATCCTACTCTTGGTATCAGCTCGGGTCATGATCTCACGGTTTGTGGGTTCGAGCCCTGTGTCGGGCTCTGTGCTGGCAGCACAGAGCCTACTTGGGATTCTCTCTCTTCTTCTCTCTATGCCCCTCCCCCCCCTTGGATGTGAGCTCTCACTTAAAATCAATAAACAAACATTTTTTAAAAAAACTCCCCTCAGGAGCCACCGCCTCTCATCTCTTCTAGCACCATCACGGCAGTCGGCCACCTCCCACGTATGTAACTGGGGTATCTCTCCAACCCTCCACCTGCTTCCACTCTTGCCTCCTGGGGTCGCCGTTCTCCAGAAGACGCAGGTAATCTTTTAAAGACAGGAGTTAGATCGTACCCCTCACCTGCTCTGGCGCCTACACCACTTTTCGTTATGGCCGGAAGAAAATGAAAATTCCACCCCCCGTTATGCCACGCCCCAGACTCTGACAGGACAGCTCACTGCGAGAAAAACGCGAAGTGTTTCCCTGTCCTCCTTCATTCCTGTCTTCTGAGCTTTTCCTCATCTGTGACCTTTTCTTTTCTTTTCTTTTTTGTTTGAGTGGCTGAAGATGGGCCATTTCCAACACATTTTCCACAAACTGAAGTGGCACTAAACACCATCGCTGCTACGAAACTAATCGGCAATTTGCGAGATGCCTTCACATCCATGTAGCCCCATTTGGGGACATAATTATTTCCTAATTAGAAGGCGATTTATACTTGGAACTTGGGACGTTAGCTCCTGCCAGTGACGCGGCTGTCCAGAACGGCTCCGCTCTTGCCTTTACGCCCCAAGATTCTGCGGGCTGAAGTCAGATGGCCAGACAGCCGAGCAAACCTAATTACCAGGCAGTCCTGTGGGAGGAAAAGCTCCCACTTATCAGTCAAGGTGGCTAGAATTCTGAGGATAGAAAAGATTTCTCTTGGGAGACCCTGGAGTCTTCTGCTAGAAATGCAGTTTTGGGGTCACTTGTCTTCTTTTCCAAGAAGTCTGATGAAATTTGTTTGGGGCCATTAAACTAACACAACTTTGTAAAAAAAAAAAAAAAAAAAAAAAGCAAAACAAAACTCTTTTAGAATCTTCAGAGCACTTCTTTGTAGCTGAGATTATAAACCTCATTTGACATATTTGGAAGCCAAGGCTCAGAGAGTTGAGGTGACCCAGGTGGCTGTGACACTAGGGTCAGTGGTGAGCACCTGTCGGCTGGACTCCACACGCTGTGATCTTTCGTGTCGACTTTTTTTTCTTAATGTTGATTTCTTTTTGAGAGAGAGAGAGGGAGACAGAGCACGATCAGGGGAGGGACAGAGAGAGAGGGAGACACAGAATCTGAAACAGGCTCCAGGCTCTGAGCTGTCAGCACAGAGCCCGACGTGGGGCTCGAACTCACGGACCCCGAGATCGTGACCTGAGCCCAAGTCGAGGATCAACCGACTGAGCCACCCAGGTGCCCCTCATCTCTACTTGTGTGCTATTACACCGATTCTGACAGAGAGCAGACAGGAACTGCCTGGGTGCCTAATGCCTTATGCACTGTAGATGCTCGGTAAGTAGTTTTCAATAAACAAGTAGCAAAAAGAGGAGCCAGGAGGTCTAGGTTCTTGGCCACATCCTAGCTGCTTGACCTCTGGCCAATCCCTTTACTCCTCCGCTCTTTTGCCTGCTCTTCTCATGCATATCTGTACAATAGCATCTTCGGCTCTAACCTGCTCTCCTCACTGGCATGCGCAGAAACATTTCTAGCCATGCAATACAAAAGATAACTCCCCCTTGTACTTTTCTCAGTTCCAGAACTTACAAGTTGTGCTCAGGGCACGTCCGAGGAGAAACAACTTCCTTTTGAAGTGGCTGGAAGTCCATATGCCATCTGGTCAGCTTTACCGGAGACACAGAGTATCTTTGACTGGAGGTGACAATGGTTCTGTGAATCAGAGGTCACAGATCAGGCCTTTCCCCCCCCTAAGGAAGCAGATAGAAAAAACGGGCTTTGTTCCTGAGCTCTCCGGGGTGCTGAAAGTTCCAGGGCTGACTGTGCAAAGCCCTCACTACTGTCCTAAGACGGCAGATAGAAAAGAGGTCCACATTTCTGTTTCTGAAAGCTCCAAGGAGCTAAAATTTCTAGGCAGGTAGATGCAAACGCTTACACCCTCTGGTTCGGCAAGAACTTCCGTCCAGCTTGCATGCTGGCAGACACCGGGAGCAGACCGTGCTTTGACTTTCCGTTTGAACTTCTTTATTTTGCCTTGAAGAAGAGCCCACGTCTCTCCCACTTCCCAACCCTCGCTGACATACCAGCGTGTTTTGTGTTTCGGAAGCCTCCCCTTTCTTTCTCTTCTGCCTCTGCTCCTGCCCAAGGAAGAAGCAGCAGTCTTGTTTTTCTTAACTCAGGGGACTGCGGGCAGCCCTTCGAAGAGGGAGAGTTTCCTCCTCTCACATTCCTTCCAGAGCAGATGAGAAATCCTAGTCACCACATCAGAGGCAGGGGCCCCAGAAATGATGGGATCCGATGTGCTCACCGCCGCTGTTACCTTTGATTGCTTGGGGCCTCTAATGCCCAAGAGCCCAGAACAAGAGCCCAGTATGGGGATGTGCAGCGAGAGAAGGAAGAGCGGGCCAGCCCCTAAGAATCCGCTCCCTGATCCCACTCTGTCTTCCCTTTCACCGAGCAGAGCAGACTTCCCACCTGGAAAGTTAGAGTCGTGGATCGGTCAGTTAAGCATCTGACTTAGCTCAGGTCATGATCTCAAGGTGCGTGAGTTTAAGCCCGGCCTTGGGCTCTGTGCTGACAGTTCAGAGCCTGGAGCTTGCTTCAGATTCTGGGTCTCCCTCTCTCTCTGCCCCTCCCCTGCTCGCTCTCTCTCTCTCTCTCTCTCTCTCTCTCAAAAACAAAACACAACACAACAAAAACTGTGTGGGAGGAGCCAAGATGACAGAATAGCATAGAAGTTTTGTTTTTTCGCATCTTGTGTCCATGAAATACAGCCAGATCAACACTAAACCATCCTGCACACCTAGAAAACTGGTTTGAGGATTAACGCAACAGTCTGCACAACCTGAACCACAGAACTCAGCAGGTACGTGGCACAGAGAGGTAAACTGGGGGAGAGACAAGCCGCAGAGGGCAGGAGTTGTTTCTGCTTGTGCAGGGAGAGGACGGAGACAGGGAGAGAATTCGGGAAAAGCACCCCCCACCCCAACAGCAGCTGGAGAGAAAGAAGAAAAGTGGAAACAGCCACAGGGACTGAATTAAAAAGGGAGAAAGGAGAAAGGAGAGGGTTTAAATTCCATTAAGACTCTATAAATGGGGAGCACAAAGTCTGAAACTCCTCGCCTCCATACCTGGTGGTGCTCTGGTGGGAAGGGTGAAGCCTGGGGCCGGATGCGTGTTGTGATTTTGCATGATCCCTCCAATGCTGCTGCTACAGGATCCCGTGAACCTTTTCTGGGGCGGGCTGGCGCCCAGCCGTAGTCTCTAGCGACGGCAGCAGCAGAGTCCAGCAAACGTTCCTGGGTGTGGCCAGCAGCCGGCCGTTGTGCAGAGAAACGCTAATATCATCTTCAATAGGGAAAACCTGAGAGCTTTCCCTCTAAGGTCAGGAACAAGACAGGGATGTCCATTCTTGCCACTGTTATTCAACATAGTATTAGAAGTCTTAGCCTCAGCAATCAGTCAACACAAAGAAATAAAAGGCATCCAAATCAGCCACGAGGAGGTTAAACTTTCACTCTTCGCAGATGACAGGATACTCTCTCTAAATGGAAAACCCAAAAGATTCCACCAAAAAAACACTGGAACTGATCCACAAATCCCACAAAGTGGCAGGATAGAAAATCAATGCACAGAAATCGGTTGCATTCCGACAATGAAGCAACAGAAAGAGAAATCAAGGAATCGATCCCACTTACAACTGCACCAAAAACCATAAAATACTTAGGAGTAAATCTAACCAAAGAGGTGAAAAATCTATACACTGACAACTATAGAAAGCTTATGAAAGAAATTGAAGACACACACAAACAAGGGAAAATATTCCATGCTCCTGGAGAGAAAGAATATTGTTAAAATGTCAATAGTACCCAAAGCAATCTACATATTCAATGCAATACTTATCAAAATAACACCAGCATCCTTCAAAAAGCTCTAAAAAACAATCCTAAGATTTGTATGGAACCAGAAAAGACCCCGAATAGCCAAAGCAATCTTGAAAAAGAAAACCAAACCAGGAGGCATCACAATCCCGGACTTCAACCTGTATTACAAAGCGGTCATCATCAAGACAGTATGGTACTGGCTCAAGAACAAACATTCAGATCAATGGAGCATAATAAAGAACCCAGAAATGGACCCACAAACGTATGGCCAGCTCATCTTTGACAAAGCAGGAAAGACTATCCAATGGAATGAAGACAGTCTCTTCAGCAAGTGGTGCTGGGAAAACTGGACAGCGACGTGCAGAAGAATGAACCTGGACCACTTTCTTACACCAGACACAAAAATAAACTCAACACGGATGAAAGACCTGAATGTAAGACAGAAAGCCATCGAAATCCTCAAGAAAGCAGGCAAAAACCTCTTTGATCTTGGCCGCAGCAACTTCTTACTCAACACATCTCCAGAGGCAAGGGAAACAAAAGCAAAAATGAACTACTGGGACCTCATCAAAATAAAAACTTCTGCACGGCGAAGGAAATAGTCAGCAAAACTAAAAGGCAACCGACAGAATGGGAGAAGATATTTGCAAATGACATATCAGATAAAGGGTTAGTATACAAAATCTATCAAGAACTTATCAAATGCAACACCCCAAAAACAAATAAGCCAGTGAAGAAATGGGCAGAAGGCATGAATAGATACTTTTCCAAAGAAGACATCCAGAAGGCACATGAAAAAATGCTCAACATCACTCAGCATCAGGGAAATATAAATCAAAACCACAATGAGGTATCACCTCACACCTGTCAGCATGGCTCACATTAACAACTCAGGCAACAACAGATGTTGGTGAGGCTGCAGAGAAAGAGGATCTCTTTTGCATTGTTGGTGGGAATGCAAGCTGGTGCAGCTTTCTATACTCTGGAAAACAGTATAGAGGTTCCTCAAAAAGTTAAAAATAGAACTACCCTACGACCCAGCCATTGCATTACTAGGGATACAAGGATGCTGTTTCGAAGGGGCACATGCACCCCAATGTTTATAGCAGCACTATCAACAATAACCAAAGTATGGAAAGAGCCCAAATGTCCATCGATGGATGAATGGATAAAGAAGAGGTGGTATATCTATACAATGGAGTATTACTCTGCAATCAAAAAGAACAAGATCTTGCCACTTGCAACTACGTCAATGGAACCAGAGGGTATTATCCTAAGCAAAATTAATCAGAGAAAGACAAATATATGACTTCACTCATATGAGGACTTTAAGACACAGAACAGATGAACACAAGGGAAGGGAAGCAAAAATAATATAAAAACAGGGAGGGGAACAGGACATAGGAGACTCTTAAACATGGAGAACAAACAGAGGGTTGCTGGAGGGGTTGTGGGAGGGGGGATGGGCTAAATGGGTAAGGGCCACTAAGGAATCTACTCCTGAAATCACTGTTGCACCATGTGCTAACTAACTTGGATGTAAATTTGAACAATTAAAAACAACTGTTGCTCAAGAAGGTGATACGCTGTGGCCTCCCTATGGTGCTCAGAGTAATACAAAGAGGTCTGGGTCCAGCCTGGCTCACGGAACCACAGCATGTTTGACAGACTTGAAATTGTTCACACATCATCAGAGTAGGGGATGTGGCGCCATGAGCCTGTTGCAACGTAGCCAACAAGCACATGACGCTTGAGAATCCAGGGCATCCCAAATCCACAACCCGCAAAGCCTTTTCCACACCTTCCCCCATCCTTCCCATCATGAGATGCAGGGGAGAGTAATTGAGAGAAAAAAGCGTGAGCAGTGATATTGCCTTAAACATGGGAAGGTGTTAAACTGGCTTTGGGCATTTTTGATGTTTGGCCATAAGGGATAAAGCTCAGGACCTTAAAGTTCACCTCTGTTCACCAAAGATAAGGTAAGTAAAGAGGTGAATCACTGGGTTCTACTCTTGAAGCCAAGACAACACTGAATGTTCACTATCTCGAGAATAAAAACTATAAAATAAACAAACCATATATAATCCTAAAAAAATATAACACAGAAATACATTTTTGGCTGTGCCTTCAATACCTCAAAGGCACCCCAAACTCAACACATTCAAAATGAAACGCATCCATGCCCCCTGCGGCCAGCACCTGCTTCTCCTTTAGGGTCTCCGGTGTCAGAGCGAAGCAACATCACCCCCCCCCCCCCAGTCACCAGGCCAAAGTCCTGACCCTCCCTTCTCCTCTCTCGCGTCACTCCCCCATTTTAGTTAATTTTCCTGTCCTGTGCATCCCACACGCCTCCTGCCCTCCACCCCCGCTGCCTGCCTTCCGTCTCTGACCTTCTCCCCTGTGGATTGTGATAGTCTATAGTGATGGGTCTCCCTGCCTCCGATACGGATCCACATTTCATTCTTTGCACACCTGCTGCAGCAATTGCTCTACTGTGCAACTCTGACCACACCATCCCCAACAGAGGCATTGGTAATAGCTCCCCATTGCCTAGAATGTGAAGACCCATCTCTGTGACGTGTCTGCAAAGATGCTCCTGGTCTGTTCTTGCAGACATAGGCACTCTGACCCCGTCTCCCACTACTTCCTTGCACACACAGGCACCTACAGCCAAAAGGAACCTCTGGAACCTTCCAAATGGTCCCCCAAAGATACTGTTTCCTCTTCATAAATAACCTGCAACCACCTGGCAAACACAGATATCCTGGCTCGCACATCACCTCTACGAACCCTTTCTCGGCACCCCCCAAAGGTAGTGGCACCATCTTCTGAGCTCCTCTGACCTTTTGTGTATTTTTCCACAATAGCACGTCATTCACCCCTTTATAGGTTTACTGCTGTGAGGCTCCCCTTAAAGAAGATGGCCAGCATGACTCGGCAGACATGTGAAAAGATGCCCAACATCGCTCATCTTCAGGAAGATGCAAATCAAAACTACGAGGAGATACCACCCCCCACACACACCTGTCAGGACAGCCATTATTACAAAACAGAAGGTAAATGTCGGTGGGCATGCGGAGCAAAGGGGTCTCCGCTACCCTGTTGGTGGGAAGGTGAACTGGTGCAGCCACTATGGGAAACAGTATGAAGGATCCTCAAAACACTAAAAACAGAGCTACCCCTGATCCAGCAATCCCCCTTCTGGGTATAGATCCAAGGGAAATGAAATCACTGTCTTGTAGAGATACCTACATGCCAAGCTTCTGTGTGGCATCATGCACATCACCCAAGACACAGATACAACAGGTCTGTGGGAGAATGGGTAGAGAAAATATGGCATATACACACACGATCAAGTATTACTCAGCCTTCAAAAACGAGGAAATCTTACCATCTCTGACAACATGGATGGGCCTGGAGGACGTCATGTGGAGTGAAATGAGCCAGAGACACAAAGACAAGCACTGTGTGACCTCACTTATATGTGGACTCTGAAATAATCAAACTCATAGAAGCAGAGAGTAAAATGGTGGCATGGGGGGGGGTGGCGGGAGCTTGGGAGGGAAAAGTGGGGAGATACTAATGAAAGAATATGAACTTTAATTTATGCAAGATAAAAAACATTGTGGAGATCTACTGTACTGCAGGGAGCCTCTAGCTAAATACACTGCATTATATGCTTAAAATTTTGTAAAAGGATAGATCTTATGTGAAGTGTTCTTGTAATGATGAGAATCAGCAGCAGAAGGAGGAGAAGGGAGCAGGAAGAAACTTTGGAAAGCCATGGGTATGTCTATGCCCTGATGGTGGTGATGGTCACATGTGTGCATACTTATCCCCAGACTCATCGAGTTGTACGTATTAAATATGTAAGGCTCTTTACATGCCAACCATACTTCAATAAAGTGGTTCAACAAAAAAGACAGTGACCTAGACGAGTCACAGGACAAAAGTTTGAGCTAATCTGGAAGTCACTGAGATCGTGATCCATGGGTGTGGCTGAGCCCACTTGAAAGAGTGGGTTGGATTTGCACTGGGTGGCCTCTCTGGACCGGCTGGGCCAGGAGAGAAATGGAGGGAGATATGGAGGGGGAAAGCAGTCATGGCATTTATGCTTGCAAGGTCAGGGTGGCTCACATGGGCTGCTCATCTGCCACTCCCCTCCTTGGGGTGGGTCACATGTCGACCCACAACTCCTCCACCACCCTCAAGGAACCCCCCCTCACTCCTCTGACTCTGGGGGCTCCACGGCAAAGGTGCCAGTTTCTCCAGCAGGACACCACTCACTTCGTTGTGGCTGCAGGTGGTGAGAACCACCACAGGCTCCAGTCTCTCAGTGTGGGTACCAGGCTCATGCTACAGGCTCCCCAGTGCTCTTCCCCTTTCCTCCCCATGACACCAGTCTGCACCTTCTTCGCCGTCTTCCCTGCAGACTTCAGCATTAGCCCTGACGAACAAAACCCCACAGACGCTGTTTAATCAGCCCCCACAAGCGCCTGACGTCAGGTCCCAGTAACAAATCCATCTCCTGTGCTTCTAATCTGATTGGACCTTGGCTAATACAGAATGTGGACCAAGAACGGGGATGACAGCTGCATTGGTATCTACAACTGCAAAAACAACCGCCCCCCAAACTTAGCGGCTTCAAGCAACAGCACACAATACCTCAAAGCGGGTCAGGAATTTGAAAGCAGCTCGGCTGGGTGTTTTAACTCGGAGTCTTTCACGAGGCTGCAGTCAGGAAGGTAACAAGGGCTTCAGTCATCCGAAGGCTCAACTGGGGCTGGAGGATCCCCTTCCAGGCTCACTCACATGCCTGCTGGAAGCTCCACCTCCTCGCCACATGGCCTCTGCAGAGGCTGCTGGAGCATGCTCATGACATGAGATCTGCTTGTCCAGGGAGAGCTGGTGATGAGTGAGGTGACTGTCATGCCTTCCCTGACACTGTCTCAGACTGGATCCCCCCTCCCCCGCTCCTCCATCAAAGTCTATGCAAGAGTAGGAAGTCATTAAATCCAGCCCATACTCAAGAAGAGGGAATTAAACTTCGCTTTTGTTTTTCGTTTTTTTTCATTTTTTTCAAGTTTATTTTTGAGAGAAACAGAGCATGAGTGGGGGAGGGACAGAGAGAGAGGAAGACACAGAATCCAAAGCAGGCTCCAGGTTCTGAGCTGTCAGCAGAGAGCCTAATGCGAAGCTTGAACTCATGAAGTGAACCGTGAGATCATGACCTGAGCCGAAGTCTGGCGCTTAACAGACTGAGCCACCCAGGTGCCCCAAAACTTTGCTTTTTGAAATGAAGAGTATCAAAGAATTTGTGGCCATATGCTAGCCCACTATCAAGACAGAGTGAAGCACAGGAGACGGCCAAGTACGTGTGACCTCACTTTACTCAGGGTAGGTCTTTTTGTTTCTTGTCTTCGCTGCATGGAGTGGGTGTTACATCCAACCAAGCCCTGCACATGGAAACAGAAATACAATTGTACCCCTTGGAGTTTTGGGACTCTTCCCTGCCTATAGATATTGCCTGAACCTGTAGCCACACACTAACACTTGCATTAAATAGATCCATATTTGCCAAGTGAATGGATTCCAACACTCAAGTATTTGCTCATTACCTGATTTATTCATTCATATATATTCATTGAGCATCTATTATGTGCAAGGTCCTGGACTAAATGGTGATGCATATGAAGACAAAATATAATCCCTATCTTTCAGAAGCCCTCACTTGGCTTAGTATCAATTAATCCTCAAGAAGTCTCAATTAGCCCTAAGTTCCTAAGAGCAGAAGCCTGGCATCCTTTTAGGATGACAGCTTCTTGACATTCAGAATCGGGACCTTAGGGAGGGCAGGCCAGTGTCCCTGGGGCAGATGCCTCAGTCAAAGTTAGAGTGCCCGTCCCTAAGGGGCAGTCACCGAGCCAGGTCTCCCAGGACCAGATGGAGTGAGTTGCGCCCAACCAAGTTGAGACACTGGGGGAAGTCACAGACTGTCCCCTTGGTTCCCAGCTCCCATCTGGCCTTGGGACAGACAAGAGGAGGGAGTCAAAGTGACGGTGACATGCACAAGCCCAATCCCTCCTCCCGCCTTACTCTGAGGCTATTTTGGGAACTGGTGCCCTAGATTTACTCCACGTCACAATAAAAGTTGTCACTTTAGAGTGGGGGTGGGGGAGATAATATCAGATTTTCAGTTTAAAGGGCCACTGGGGTTTGTACAACTCAATTTGAGGAGCAGATCTGCCGTCTGGCATTTCCTTGAATGGCTGTCCAGCCGAGGTTTGGGCAGCTCCTGTGATGGGAAGCTCACCCCTTTCTGAGGCTGTTCCTTGCACGGTGGGTCAGCTCTACCTTTTGAAGGACCCCCCCACCTCACCCCACAGAGACAAATGAACTTCTCCACACCTTCTACCCATTTGCCTTCATCTTATTTTCTGGACTTGTCTGAAAGAAGTTCAATTCCCTTCCAACAACACCACTACCAGTAATAATAATGGGAATGAAAACTAACATTTCTGAAGGACTCTGTGTCAGACATGGGGCTGAGGGCCTTATGTACATTATGTCATTGATTCCTACGATAACCCCACGAGGTAGGTATTCTTAACATCCCCAATTTACAGATGGGGAGTCTGCATCATGTATCAAAAAACAAATACCGGGGCGCCTGGGTGGCGCAGTCGGTTAAGCGTCCGACTTCAGCCAGGTCACGATCTCGCGGTCCGTGAGTTCGAGCCCCGCGTCGGGCTCTGGGCTGATGGCTCGGAGCCTGGAGCCTGTTTCGGAGCAAAAATAAATAAAAAACGTTGAAAAAAAAAAAATTAAAAAAAAAAACAAAAAAAAAACAAATACCAAATCTGTATTTTCAAGGCTAACCATAGTTTCATTTTACCCAGTAGGGTACACAAAGCATAATGATTTGAGTCAGGCTGCCCCAAATTAAAACTTCTCCTGGCCTCTTGTGAGCTGTACCACCTCCAAGCAGTCACTTAAATAACTGAGCTGTGGCCATCCCTGGTCAACAGGGATGACATATGGTAAGGTCAGGAAAATTAAGGGTTGTTTGTGAAGAGCCTAGCGAAAGCTTGCTTGATGCAGAATAAACACTTGGAGGGGCACCTGGGTGGCTCCGTCGGTGGAGCATCCGACCCTTGGTTTCAGCTCAGGTCATGATCTCACAGCTGGTGAGCTCGAGCCCTGTATCGCTCTCTGTGCTGATGGTGTGGAGCCTGCTTGGGATATTCTCTCTCTCTCTCTTTCTCTCTCTCTCTCTCTCTCTCTCTCTCTCTGCCCCTCTCCCACTTGTGTGCTCTCACTCTCTCAAAATAAATAAACTTTTAAAAAACTAAAACAAGAATAAATGTGTTTTATTTCCATCAGTGTCCTAGATGCCGGTCCAACAGGCCAGAGTGGGTCAGTTCCTTGAATGCATAATATGTAGGACTGGGCATCATACTGTGTCTTCTGATAATCTCAAAAGAGACAAGGGTATGTGTCCCTTTTCCAGGGGAGGCACCCAGAGATGATAGGAGATCTTCCGGTGGCTGTGTCACACAGATGAGTCACCCGTGCCCCATTGACTCAGAGCCCAAGGTCCTGCCTCTATGTGCTCTGATGAGAACTAACAGCCCCGTCATGTTCTTGGACAGTTTGTATTTGGGGCCCAATTCCAATGATCTATACTCATACCAGTTAACTACAACCTCTTGAGTCTTTAGATCACAAACCGTTGACAATTGCATCCCTCTTCCTTTCTCTGTGGACCAGCACTGGCTTTGGAGACCAGCTCGCCATGCCCTCGACCCAGTGAGGAAATACTGACTGGTGCTTCGCCCTCACGCACAGCACCGGTTAACCACAAATCCCATCTGTCCCGCACCTTCAGTGTGTTTCATCTGCCAGCTTCCCTCTGGCTCTGCCATCACCCTGCCGTCTGGGCCCCTGTCATCCAGTCCCAGACGAGGACGAGATTCTCGTTAACCCTGGGCTCCAGCTCCTTCTTGTTTTACCTCTTCACCCTGGTCCTCACAAAGCAGCCAGAGTGAACTTTAGAAAATGCAAAGCTTGCTCCTGTCTGCAAACCCTTCATGGACACCCACAGTTCTCAGGTCAACGACCAAAACCTCTAACCCCACCTGGCGGCCTTCACGGTCCCCCTGGTGCCTCTCTCCTCAGAGACCCTTGGGGGACCCCTCTTGCTGCACTGCTGTCCTGGCTCCCTGAGCTCCAGCTGCATCCAGTCCCGGAAACTGTGGCCCCTACTGCAAAGGGGATCCGTGCATGGCGTCCTCAGCCCGGAGCACCCCCCCTACTTCCTCTCTCTGCTTGCTTGATCGCCCCATATCCCCCAGACCTCAGCAAGGCTAAGGACATGCACTCTGAAGCCCACTGCCTGGTCCGGCCCTGCCATTCGCTAGCCGTGGGACCTGGGGCAAGTAATCCACTTAACCTTTCTGCATCTCAGTGTCCCCACCTCTTAAAAAGGGCATAACAGCAGCAATATATAATACGGCTGCTGCGAGAATAATGTGTAACGCAGAACAAGAAAACTCAGTCTCGCACATAGTAATGCTATGAAAGCATTAGTAATTATTATTACATAATAACATTGTTTGGGAGAGCCTTCTCTGAGCCCTCAGATTAGGGCAGGGAGTCAGGGACACAGTGTGTGAGTGTGTGTGTGTGTGTGCGTGTGTGTGTGTGTGTGTATGTCCGCACACATGTTAAAATAGAGACCCTGCATGTTCCCAGTGTAGAAATTATCTGCTTTGTAATTGTACCCTTATCTGGTGATTATGTGCATCATACAAGCCCCTTCCACAAATCGTAAGGTCCAGGAGGACGGAGATTCGAGCTGCCTTTTACTCCCCAACTTTGATTCCCCCGGCGTCTGGCCCAGCAGGTGGCCCTCCTGGGAGCTTGGTGGGTATTGGCTGCACATGTGAATGTGCACGTCAAGCACGGCAGGCCTGTCTTCAGGCAGGTCACACACACCCAGGACACCATCACCCGTCAGCTCTACATCACCACGGTGACACTGTCACTGGTTTGCCAGCATGCATTCAGGTTATGGGTTTAGAAGAAAAGACGGTGGCCGTGATTAGGGAAGTCTCAAACTCAAACCTGAGTCAGACACTGGCCCTGTGGATTTTCTCTGGGTCTCCAGATCAGTCCTTAACACCTTGGAGCTTCCTTCTGGGCGAGTTGGGCAAAGGGCAGACAGGGAGAGAAGATATTACCACCTGCCCAAAATAATAAGATGGTAAAAAAAAAAAAAAAAAAAAAAAAGACATCTGTAGAGCAGTGACCATGTTCCAACTAAAGTCCTTAAGTCTTTCCCATGATTGTCCCACTTGAACCCTCACAACAAAGCCACGAGGCAGGGGGCATCCTGTCTCCCGTGTTCTAGAGGAGGACGTGGAAACCTTGGGTGATTGGTATCCCACTCAAGGTCACAGGAACTGGAAGAGACCACATTGGAACCCACCCTGTGTGGACCTGAGCTGAGCCCTTCATCGTCTTTCCCTCGGCCTCACGCCAGATACTTCAGAGGCACCGGGTGGGGGTCCCGGGCTGGAAGCACCTGCTGGTGAGGGAGGTGGCCTTGCACAAGGAAGGCCGTGCCCCGCTCCCCACACACGCGTGCACCCCCATCTGCCGCCTACGGCTTCCCCACCAGCACTTCTCCGGCTCAGCTACTGACACCATCCACTATCCAATAAGCATCAGGGTCTAATCAAGAGAGATTTTCTAAGAATAGCCTTTATTTTCTTCACACCATTGGCTAATACTGTCCCCCAGCTACACAATCTAATCAGAATTCTTGCTGATTTGAAAGCAAATATAATAACAATAAGAACACTACTTATTAGCATGCAGCTTAGAAAGTGGCTCATCCCAAAAGTCTCTTCTTTTTCCACATGAGAAGTCTGGAGATGGCTCAGATGAGCCAGAAATTACTCGGAGAAAGGAAAATTGGACAGATATCTGAAATCACAGGAACCCCACAGAGAGATCAATGGTCTGCCTTTGCTGCTGGGGGGGTGGGTTGGAATGACATCAGGAGACCATTGTGGTGTCTCCTGATGGGGGCGCGGGCTGGGGGATCGGGGAAGGGTCTGGAAGTACAAGGGGCCCCAACAAGCCTGCTATCCTTAATGGTGCCCGGAGGGTGCACCCAGGGACGCTGGCCTATCATTTCTCACCCTCCTGGAAACCTTCACATTCTATTTCATAGATAAGGGAAGTGGGGTTCAGGAGGCGCGATAACTTGCCCAAAGTCACAACAGTTGTAAAGGGCAGAGGCAGAATGCACATAGCCATGTCCCCAAGTTCAATGTTACGGCGTGTGTAATTACAGAGCATTAAGGTCTGTCTCCTCTCTGTGTTTTCTATATCCCCACGCACTCTCACAGCATTCAGTACGAGCTGTGGGCTGACCACCCTCCAGCTCAGATTTCTTTCTAGTCCAGACCTCCCTTGAGAGTTTCAGGCTTACAATTTTCATGTGCCTCCCTGACATCTCCAAATACTTAGATTTCCAACAGGAATCTTAGACTCGACACTCCCCGAACTCAACTCCTGAGCTCACCCCAAAGCTCCCTCATCCGGCAGCCTTCCCCGCTGCAGAGGCCGGTCCCTCCGTCGTCACCCACGCTCACAGCAGAGAGCACGCCGTTCGCTCTCAGCCTCGCCCACACCCACCACCCAGCCAGTCCTGTCCTCCTCCCTCTGGCCACATCACTCCATTTCAATGACATCACAGCAAGTTCTCTCTGCTTCCACTCTTCCCCTCCTCTTGAGTCTTTTTTTTCTAGTTTATTTATTTATTTTAAGAGAAAGAGAGAGTGTGCACAAGCTGGGGAGAGACATAGAGAAAGGGAGACAGAGCCCAGAAGGCTCCGCACTGTCAGCACAGAACCCCATGCAGGGCTCAAACTCCCGAACCGTGAGATCATGACCTGAGCTGAAATCAAGAGTCGGATGCCTACCCGACTGAGCCACCCAAGTGCCCCAGCTCTCTCCTGGAGTCTGTTCCCTACTCACCCCTTGGAATGCAATGCAACCTCCTCAAATGACCTTGAACCTCCATCTGAGTCAGATGGCCCTTTTCCTCACTGTGCTCCAGGCACACTGGCCACACGGCAGATTTTTTTCCTTTTTTTTTTTTTTTTTTTAATATTTTTGAGACAGAGAGACAGAGTGCAAGTGGGGAAGGGGCAGAGAGAGAGACGGTGACCCAGAATCCAAAACAGGCTCCAGGCTCTGCGAACTATCAGCACAGAGACCAACACGGGGCTCGAACCCACGAACCACCAGATCCTGGCCTGAGCCAAGTCGGACGCTTAACTGACGGAGCCACCCGGGCACCCCTCTACTTCAAATTCCTGAACACACAAACATTCTTTACGCATCAGGTCATCACATAACCTGAATTTAATCTTGTACCTCTCCTGCTTTCTCCCCTGGCTGTTATTCTCCCTCTAGATCTCAAAGTGAATGCCATCTTCTCCGAGAGTCCCCCCCAGGCGCAGAATCTCCAGGTTGCGAGGCATTTTCCACATGCTGTCCGGTCTAATCCTTGGTTCTTTTTGCTCTTGGACCATTTAGTTACTATTCTTTGCAACGGCTCCATGGAATAGCCGTATTTCCCCGTTTTGGGAGACAACCAAGCAGCTTAGTAACTTGTCCAGGGTCGCAGAGTTAAGAAATTGCAGCACCAGTACTCAAATCCAAGCCATCCTGACTCCAGAACCAACACCCTGTTCACTGAGCCAGCCTGCTGCACGGGTGCCCTCAGTGTCACATACGTCTCTCTCTTTTCCTTCTCCCTCACTCAGCGACTTGTAGCTTAACTGAACGTGCGCATTACCAGCCCTCTGTGCTCTGTTCATCTCTTCTGCGCTAGTTAAACGAACTGGGATTGCTCAGATGAACTCTCAGCTTCTTCACAAAGGGGGCTGATCGGGGGCGGGGGGGTCTCCCGGGTGGCCCAGTCAGTGAAGCGTCCGACTTGGGCTTTGGTCATGACCTCACAGTTCATGAGTTCGAGCCCCACATCCGGCTCTGTGCTGACAGCTCACAGCCTGGAGCCTGTTTTGGATTCTGGGTCTCCCTTTCTCTCTGCCTGTTCACACTCTCTCAAAAATAAATAAATGTTAAAAAATTTTTTTTTTTTTTTTTTTTTTTTTTACAAAAGGGGGCTTACAGGGAGTGCCATTCCTTCATTTACTTAACAGTTCTGAACTCTTTGTCGGGGGCTCTTTCTCTGAGGGTCCTCCTATCATGTTGCATAGGACACTGGACAGAGACATCTGCGTCCCATTCATTTACTGCATTGAGACGTTCAATATGGAGCCCAGGGCCCCCTTAGTGAAGGTCTGTGGGCTCCAAGTGTCCAGTCGGGGAGACTGACAATCAACAATTACTATACAGTATGGTAAGTTCTGTAATAATGGGCTGACGGCTCAGCAAGCAGAGGGTCAGAGCAAACTGCCCCATCTCAGACACAGCTCACCAAAGAGATCTGATTACTGATGAAACTGTTCTCCGTTCATCTGGTACCCAATTTCTGAGTGCGACTAGGCCAGCCAAAGATAATGGATTGTATCATTTTGACTCATTCTAAGTCAGTGATCTCAGGACGCAAATAAATCGAAAATGATTCCTGACCAAAGAACAAGAAGGACGGGCCTTCCTTCCAAACGCCCAGAGCTTCCATTTTAGTTGGTCATTAACCTGCCTCCCTTCCTCCTTCCTTCAACCTTCTCTACCTTCTTTTCACTGATATTTATTGAACATCTTCTATGAATCAAATGCCACGCATAGTTCAGGAACCCTATGGTGAGTGGAAGGAGCCACCGTCCCTGCTCCCATGGACTCCAGTCTAATGGAGAAGAAGCCAACAATGTCACTCATTGACATGTATTTGCAGAATGTTGTTATGGAATGGAGAACAGCAAAGAAACCCGATCTGGACTAGGGGAACAGGAAAGACATCTATGATGAAGTAAAGGCTGAGCAGAGTCAACTGGATAAAGATGGTTGGACCAGACCACGCTGGATATGGAGGAGACCATGTGCAAAGGCCCTGTGGCAGAAGGGTGGCTGGAATGCACAGCTACTCTCAATTCACCACCTGGCCCACAGGGCATGCACCTGGCTGTGCAGAGGATTTCTGGTCAGGGAGCATGCTGGAAAACTCTTAGATGGTGATGGCGATTATGTGAAAGTGGTAATGATTATTGCTATGAATGCAAAACAGTCCCACTGAGTAAGTAGCACTACTGAATTCATCGACTGGAAATGATATATCTCTGCCCATCTGCCCATTTCCAACGTGGGAAAAGGTGTTCAGGGAAAGGAAAAGGAGTCTATTGATTAAGTCACCCAAACTGGGGTTTTTGAAAGGTGCCCTCCTGCAGGTGAGATCTGGCAATGCAGACAGGAGGGCCGGCCCCAAGGCCAGATAACAACTGTATTTGGTCCAAAGCCTATGGTGTATTGTGGACACTAGCCCTCCACGGACAGGGCGGGGCCCTGCCTGTCACCGATGATCTGTCCGGGGCCAGGCAGTGAATTCAGCCCTTGTGACTGTTGTTTAGTACAACCCTTAGGCAGAAGCCACAACGCAGGTGATGTTGTTGACCCACTTTGCAGATGAGGAGATGGGGCCTGGCAGGCGGCTCGCTCTCCCCTGTAATTCTCCACCTCATGGTTCAGTTTAGCTGCCTGGCCATGTCTGCCACTGTCCTGAGCGATGGAACGTATTTTGCGTGAGCTCACTCGCTCTAGTCTCTCATTCACTCCAGCTCACGCGGCTCTGGGCAAGGCCGCGTCTCCCTCACCTGCCCCTGCGAGGCCAGTTCCCCTCGTGCACCGTGCAGCAGGGGGCAGTCAACATACTTCTAAAGGGGGTGGCACTCCCGAGCCGGAATAGGAGACTCTGGGCTCACCCTCTACCCATGGATGTACCCGATATGCAGCCCCGGCCCGGGTCTGGTCCCTTGGAAATGTCCAGAGACTTCTAGCGAGACTCCTGCACACTGGACGACTCAGAAAATACATCCAAATGGGTAGGAAAACCTGTGACGTAATCTACCCCCACCACTGGCACAGCCATACAACCGGGGGAGGGGTCCCCTGCTCTCAACTGGTTGCTGAGAATCGAAGGGTTTGGAACACACATCTAGCGCTCCGTTTCAGGCTGCTCCCTGAGGCACTGGCTCCCCAGCCACATGCCTCTTGAAGCTGGTGGCCCCGCATTTCGTAGTCCCCCAGGGTCGCAGGGAACAGACCGGTGGTTTTAAACGTCCCAGGCACAAGCATGCCCCATGACCCCTCCTCACAGCTCACTCCAACCATACAGCCCAGTCCCTAGCTTCTCCCTGGAGGGGTCAGACTGAACATCTGGGGCCCCGGCCTCTCCACCTGCTGCCCGCGGGGCTGGCTGATAAGGGGTTGATCTCCAAAATATAGAAGGAACTCAAACACCATAATAGCAAAACAAATAAAGAAATAACCCAATTAGAAGCGAGGCCAAGGAACTGACTAGACATTTCCCAACATACAAATGCCAACTACAGACACGTGGCCAAAAGGTAAGATGAACAGGTGCCCACCATCACTCATCAGCAGGGAAACGCAAATGCAAGCAAGGGGTTATCACCTCATTCCTGTTAGTAAGGGTGTCATCAAAAAACACAAGAGACAGCTGGTGTCGGCGAGGATGTGGAGAAAAAGGGAACCCCGTGCACTGTTGGTGGGTATGCAAACTGGTGCAGCCCGTATGGAAAACAGTACGGAGACTCCTCAAAAAAATTAAAAGGAGAACTACCATAGGATCCAGCAACTACGCTTCTTGGTATTTATCCAAAGGAAACGAACTCTGGGTCTCAAAGAGGTGTCCACAGGCCCACGTTCACAAGAGCCCAGATATGCAAACAACCCAAATGTCTATCAACAGATGAATCGAGACACGCATAATGAAATATATGATTGAAGGGGGCACCTGGGTGGTTCAGTCCGTTAGGCCTCAGACTCTTGATTTCCGCTCCAATCACCATCTCACGGTTCGTGAGTTCCATCCCTGTAACTGGCTCTCTGCTAGCAGCCGGGAGCCTGCTTGGGATTCTCTCCCTCCGTCTCTGCCCCCACACTCCTCCCGCATGCTCCTCTCTCTCCAAATTAAATAAACTTAAAACAATAAATAAAAAGCAGCACTTTTTGCCGTTTGCAACAACATGGACGGATCTGTAAACCATTTTGCAAAGCGAAATCGGACACAGAAGGGTGAGTGCTGTAGGCTCTCACCGGACTCACGGGAGCGGAGAGCAGACCCGCGGCTTCCAGGAGCCAGAACCGGGAGTCGTCGGTGGAAGGCACAGAGCTTCAATTACGCAAGAGGAAGGAGTTCTGGAGACCCCACGCTGCAGCACAGCGATTTGTTGGCGGAGGTCACGGAGAGGGCGTGACCCTGGCTGACCCCGCGTTGGGAGGCTCCTCACGCCGCCCCTTTCCGGAACTCAAGCTGCACCTGTGGTTCCCACCGCGGCGTCTTTGCAAGGAGAGGGCGAGGTGTGGTGCGAGCCCTGGAGGAGACCGTCCGCCCTGTGGACGTGGCCGAGCCCCGTGAAGGCTCCTGCACGAACTCAGGATCCTGACGGCGGGTGCGGAGACCGGCTTCCCTGGCGGTGTCCCCGGCGGAGCCTCCCAGGTAAGTCCCCTCGCTTGTTAACGTGCCACCTGCACCTGCGCGTGCTCAGCGACCTGCTGCGCTCTGGCTCTCGCGGCCCTGCGTCCGGGGCTGGTTTGCGAGCCCGGTGGCCCGGCGGCCAGGAGACGAGGAACCGGTCCTGGGAAATCCTGAGGCGGCCGTGACCTCTATCTGGGGAGGGAGGCCGACCCTCGATGCCGGCGGACCCGGCGAGCACGGGACGCGGGCAAAGGCCTCCGGTCGGCTTCTGCGCGCTTCTGGAACCGCCGGGGTGGGGGGGAAGGGAGGCGCCGGCGACAGGTGGGCCGGCGTCTCCCGTGGGCTCGCGGCCCCAGGGGCCCTCGCAGGCTGCAGCCCCGGTGAGAGAGCTGGCTGGAGGGCGGGGTTGGCCCAGGCCTGGCGGCTCCGGGGCTGGTACGCGAGGTGGGCGAGCGGGAGGAGAAGCTGGAGTCCTCGGTGGGCCTCTGCAAAGCTAAGAGAGCACAGGCCCCGGCAACTGAGGTCCCAGCCCTTCGAAGCCGGATCTGAGCCCGGATAGGTGGGCTCCCGGGGAAGCGATGCAAGAGGTCATCCAGAGGGCATGACCCCGGTGACCCGCGAGCGCTGGGGGCAATGTGCGCCTGCTCACTGCCCCAGGGTGGGAGCCGGTGCAAGGAAGCAGCCTGGAGAGTGAGGTGTGGTGGAGACTATCGTGGCTGAGCCCCATTAGGGCCTTTCTGTAAAGTCAGGATTCCGGCAGCAGGTGCAAAGATTCCCCTGGTCTTCAAGCCTTGCAGCTAAGTCGGCTTGCTTATTAACTCTGCTGTCCGCCAGTCTGGAGCGCCTGCCTCTCTCTTCGCTGTGTCCCTGCCCTCCCTGCATGCTCCGGGACCAGTTTGCCAACCAGTCTGATTACAGTTAACAATAGCATATTGCATACTGGAAATTTGCTAAGAGGGCAGATCCTAAGTATTCTCACTACAAAAAAGGAAGGAGGGAAGGAAAGTAGGTAACCGTCTAGGGTGAGGGAGTTGATGCCTACCTTCATTGATTAGATCGTCCTGCTCCACTAGGTAGACAGCTACCAAAACATCGAGTGGAACATCTTAAATGCATACAATTCCTGTGTGTCCATTGCATCTCAATAAAGCTGAAAAAGGGAGGGTTTTGAAGGGAAGAAGTAACTTAACCGAGGTCAATGAGCAGGACGTGGCCATAACCATGCACTGAACGACAGGAACCTGGAAGGGTGTGGGTTGCGTTGCCTTACCATCTGTATCCCGCACATGCGATGTCACCCCTGGTGCATAATAGATGCTCGTTAAGTGCCTGTAGAAACAGTGCAAGGTGCACACCGTTTAGAAGGAGGTCTGCTGTTTTTTTTTTCAAGCAGCGTTTGTTAACAGGGGCAGCAGACCCAGGGTGCCCCTTAAAAATAGACTGATGGGGGGCGCCTGGGGGGCTCATTTGGTCGGCCACCGACTTTGGCTCAGGTCGTGATCTTGCAGTTCATAGGTTCGAGCCCCGAGTCAGGCTCTGTGCTGACAGCTCGGAGCCTGGAGCCTGCTTCAGATTCTGTGTCTCCCTCACTCTCTGCCCCTCCCCCACTCACGCTCTGTCTCTCTCAAAAACACACAAAAAAAAACCACCCCAGACTTGTGGGCCCCGTCTATATATACTGAGCCAGAATTACTAAGACCTCACTGAATGCAGAATTAAAAAGCGTATGGAAGGCTCTCACAGGTGATTCTGAGCCACATGAATCTCAGAGATTTCCCCTAATTGTGTGTGTTTCCTCTTTGTCTCCCCTGGACTTAGCTCTGTATCTAAATGAATTCCTAACAGCTCAGATGTCCTGGAGTACGCACAGGAGAGAAGAGTTTTAATGAGGGACATCCTCCAGCTTTATCTTTCATTGTTGGAACCTCAAAAAGCATGAACCTCACCTTCCTGCATCAGAAATGGGGGCCATCAAGGCAGTGAAAATGCCCTTGATCCAGAGTCACAGCCCTGCCAGAGAAGGGGATCAGGTTGAACAGTTACCCAACCCTGGTCAGGCTCGGAGTAATTCCAGTTTTTTTTTGTATTTTAACCTGAATCTTTGAAAGGCTCAGTGGTGGAGTAAAAAGTCATGCCTCATCCAATTTCCAGCTTTACTGTTGGGAAATGTGTGATCTTAACGGCCAGGGAACCAGTCTGAGCCTCGGTTTCCTGATTCGTAAAATGGACGTGAAAGCCAGCTCCATGATGGCAGTGACAATGGTCTATGTCATATCACACAGAAGTGCCCACTGCAGCAGCCGGGGGGTGGCTGCCTCGGAACCCCCGCTGTGTCTTTTCAAAATAATACCTGTCATTATTTGAGTTCTTTCTAGGTGTCAGGCAGGCACATGGCTAAATATATACGGTAATATCCGTTATGTTTATAACATATAAATATAGTTCGCGTTTACAAAAATAGTTATAATACATATGTGAGAGATATGCATATATTACTGTGCTAACTATAACATGCATCTACATGTTCACATACATGTATGTATGTTTATAGAGAGACTAGTATCTTCATGGGGCATGCTTCACTGTTCATATTACACTCATAAGAAAGTTGAAGTCTGAGAGGCTTAGGAACTTGCTCATGGTCACACAGCAGGTAAGAAGCAGAGCTGAGATCCACATGTTTCACGGGATATACTGTTCTCTCCTTCTCCAGCTTTCTCTTAGGGCAGAGTGCAGAGAAGAAACTAAGGAGTGGTATTCTGGAGTACGAGTCCCAAGCTGCTTTAGCTTGGCAGTAAAAGTGCTGGTTTTTTTCAAAGTTTTTATTTAAACACCAGGTAGTTCACCTACAGCATAACATTAGTTTCAGGTGCACGATATCATGATTCAATATGTACGTCACCCCTTCTTCATCCCCATCACCTGTTTTACTCACCCCGGCGCCTAACTTCCCTCTGGTGACCCGCAGTGTGTACTCTATAGTCAAGAGTCTGCTTCTTGGTTTGTCTCTCTTTTTTTCCTTGGCTCATTTGTTTCTTAAATTCCACGCCGGAGTGAAATCCTATGGTGTTTGTCTTTCTCTAAGTTATTTCACTTAGCATTATGCCCTCCAGCTGCCTCCATGTCATTGCAAATGGCAAGATTTCGTTCTTTGTGACGGCCGAGTAATATTCCATCGTCATATATGTACCACACCTTTATCTATTCATCAGTCATTGGACAGTCAGGCCATTTCCATAATTTGGCTGTTGTAGATAAATGTCCTATTTATTAAATGGTCTAATCACCTCCCACGTGGCCCAGTGCCTTGATCCCCTGCTGGCCTAGCCGGATGCTTCTTGGTCATTTTGTATCTAAGACACTGTTTTTCAAAGTTAGCCACATCATGATACCTTCTTGGGGGCGGGGGCCTTTAAAAACTACCTGTCTTGGCCCCATCAAATCTGAATCCCCAGGGTTGGGACCCGGGCATCCCGTTTAAAGCCTCCCAGATGGTTTCCATGTGCATTCAGGGTTAGGGTTCGTTTAGGGGTTTCTAGCTGGGATTAGTGACAAATACCAGCCCAGCCCAGATGTGACACAACACTTGCAGGAAATTCCTGAGCGTTTTTAAAATGACACTTTGGAAACGATGTCTGGGGAAGTCTTGAGCTTTGTTTTTAAATTTTAGTTAACATGCAGTGCAATATTGGTTATTGGTTTTTAAATTTTAGTTAACATGCAGTGCAATATTGGTTATTGGTTATTGGCATTCGGTGATTAATCACTTACATATAACACCCAGTGTTCATCATGACAAGTGCCCTCCTTAATGCCCATCACCTGCCTAGTGCATCCCCTCACCCACCCCTCTCCATCAATCCACAGTTCGTTTTCTGTCGTTAAGGGTCTCTGTGGTTTGTTTCCCTCTCGCCTCTACCCCCCCCCTTCCCGTATGTTCATCTGTTTTGTTTCTTAAATTCCGCATATGAGTGAAACCATATGGTTATTTGTCTTTGTCCGATGGACTTATTTCGCTTAGCCTAATACATTCTAGCTCCATCCACATCACTGCAAATGTCACGATTTCATTCTTTTCGATGGCTGAGTAATATCCCACTATATATATATATATACAGTAATATCCCACTATATACATTTATTGATATATATATATATATATATATATATATATATATATATATATATACACATACACACATACCACATCTTTATCCATTCATCAGTCAGTGGACATTTGGGCTCTCACCATAGTTTGGGTGTTGTTGATAGGGTTGCTATGAACATCGAGGTGCATGTACTGTCCAAATCAGTATTCTTGTTTTCTTTGGCTGAATACCTGATATTTAATTGCTAGGTCGTAGGGTAGTTCTATTTTTAACTTTTTGAGGAATCTCCCTACTGTTTTCTAGAGTGGCTGTACCTCTTTGCACTCCCACCAGTAGTGGAAGAGGGTTCTCCTTTCTCCTCATCCTCGCCAACGACTCTTGTTTCCTGTGTTGTTGATTTTAACCACTCTGACAGGTGTGAGGTGGTATCTCCTTGTGGTTTTGACTTCTATTTCCCTGATGATGAGTGATGTTGGGTATCTTTTGATGTGTCTGTTAGCCATCTGGATGTCTTCTTTGCAAAAATGTCTGTCTATTCATGTTTTCTGCCCATTTCTTAATAGGTTGTTTGTTTTTTGGGGTGTTGAGTTTGAAAAGTTCTTTATAGATTTTGGATGCTAACTGATAGGTCATTTGCAAATATCTTCTCCCATTCTGTTGGTTGCCTTTTAGTTTTGTTGATTGTTTCCTTCACCGTGCAGAAGTTTTTACCTTGATGAGATCCCAGTAGTTATGTTCGTACGAAGTTGGTCTGGATGAGGTCGAAGAGGTTGCTGCCTGTTTTCTTCTCTAGGATTTTTATGGTTTCCTGGCTCACATTTAGGTCTTTCATCCGTTTTGAATTTCTTTTTGTGGTGTAAGGAAGTGGCCCAGTTTCATTCTTCTGTATGTCACCATCCAGTTTCCCCAACACCATTGGAAGAGACTCTTTTTTTTTTCCGTTGGCTATTCTTTCCTGCTCTGTCGAAGATGAGTTGACCATTCAGGGTTATTAAAGGCATTCTTGGTCATCGTGGATGTAGGGAGGAAGCACCGGCTTCCATTTGTTCAACAAATCTCACACGGGCCCCTTGTGGGCAGGGGCCGCTGTGCTGGGACCCCCCCATGGGCATTGGGGGTGTGGTGGTGAGACACCATCAGTTCGGGGGCAGACAGTCCCCGTTACTGGCCCTGTGGCCCTGGGCATATTACTCACCTTTTGACTCTCCATTCCCTGTGCTAGAAAACACAGCTCATGATGTGTACTTTGTTAAATTGTAGAGATTAGAAGCCATGTTAAGAAAAAGTAAACAAGACTGTGCCTGGCACACAGCCAGTGCTCAGTACACAGTAATCATGAATACTAATAGCTGTCATTAATTAAACAGAGATATAGCTGGACTATATAACCTGCCGTCGCGTAGGCCAGAAACAAGTGTCGTTAATTTTTTTTTAATGTTTTTTTTAACGTTTATTTATTTTTGAGACAGAGAGAGACAGAGCATGAACAGGGGAGGAGCAGAGAAAGAGGGAGACACAGAATCTGAAACAGGCTCCAGGCTCTGAGCTGTCAGCACAGAGTCCGACGCGGGGCTCAAACTCACGGACCGTGAGATCATGACCTGAGCCGAAGTCGGATGCTTAACCGACCGAGCCACCCAGGCGCCCTGCGTCATTAATTTCCTGTGGTTCAGCTTCACTCGATTCTGAGGCTGCAGATGAGTCACAGCATTCAGTCTTTATTGCCCCCATTTCATAAATGAGCACACTGAGCCCTACGGGGCTTAGGAGATTTCCCAAGGTCACAACTGGTAAATGGCATTCATCTCCCCGAAATTCCCACGCTGGTTGATTCTCTTCCCTCGGGTTCTGTCTTGAACGTCACTTCCGCAGAGGAATCTTCCCTGACCCGTCCCCTGCCGCATTGAAAGCAGCCCCCAGCCCCTCCGTGACCCCACCCTGATTTTCTGTCCCTTGTCACTCACGACTATCTGCTAGGTTCTTGCTTATAAGTTGATTCTCTCTCTGAACGTGGCCTGGCACATCATGAAAGCCTGTCTTAGTGACTGGTGTAGACCCAGCCCCTAAAACAGTGCCTGGTGCAGAGTAGGTGTATAATAAATGTTTGAGAAATGGAATACTCAAAGGAGCCCCACAGTCTGAGTCAAGTGCATAGCCACTGCCCTATACAGCACTACTGTCTTTTGCCTGGTTACTATCAAGGCCTTATCACTTTGGGCTTTGATGCTTATTTTATTGCCTTCTAGATAAAATGGAGTCCCAAACTTGGAGGGAGAATTGGGGAAAGAGACCCTGCCTTCCCAAGGTGGGGTCTGTTTCCCTGCCCCTTGGACCAGACACAGAATCACAAGTGTGCACATGGGTGGACACACATTATCCATAGCTTACATATTTCTTGCTCCGGAATGGTGTGTGTGTTGGGTGGGGAGGTTGATCATCAACTCCCAAGCAGAAAACCATGGTGACCATCTTCTGGTTCTAATAAAAGAGTGATGAGTCAGTATCTCAAATGACTATAGCCAAATCGGGCCTGATCACATTCATTTTTAAAAGACCATGTTTCAAGCACAGCGTTTTATAGGAACAATTGTTCTAGGGCTCTTTCCCAGCACTGTTTCACATAGCTAAAATGCCCCTGGCGGTGATCAGGAGAGCTGGGCATATCTTCTCAGATATGCTTGCTGCCTGGGGGTGAGGCATGAAGGTTGTCCAACCTCCAGCAGCACGTTCGTGTGCCTGGACACTCGCCATTGATGTCAGAGAGCCCTGTGAGAAACCACAGATTGTCCCAGCTTCTTCGGATATGCTCCTCCCCACCAGCTGGGGTCCTTGAATCTCCGGTTTCAGGCTCTCCAGGTAGAGATGTGCAACAGTTAAAAGACCATCATCTCCAGAGTCAGACCTGTGAGTCTGAATGTTGGCTCTGTTTCTTTCTGGTTGTGTGACCTTGGAGAAATTGTTTAACCTCTCTGAGCTGTGTCAGTGTTTCGCAGGAAAAGGTGCCCTTGAAGTCATTCTAGAAAGTAAAGCTCGAATCAGATGTCTCCGATGTTACTCCCTGAGCCCACGTATTGTCAGAGAAGTCCACACTCTATGCGTCTAAGAATAACCAGTTAATAACATTGTGTGGGCTACAAATAAAGTTTTATTCTTCCTTGTTTTCTTTTCTGGAACACTTATACAACAATGTAATTCATCACCCACTGAAAGTAGTTAGAAATACAGTTTGTTAATGAAGAAAATAGGGGTGCCTGCGTGGCTCAGTCAGCTAAGCATCCGACTTCGGCTAAGGTCCCAACAGCTCAGAGCCTGGAGCCTGCTTCCAGTTCTGTGTCTCCCTCTCTCTCCGTCCCTTCCCTGCTCATGCCCTGTCTTTCTCTCTCTCAAAAAGAATAAATAAGCATTTAAAAAATTTAAAGAAGAAAATAAAATCCACTTGTAACCTAACCACCCACTTGTAATATGTTGGGGCATTTCCTATCTGATATTTCTCCACAAAGATATAAAGGGAAAATATTATCTTCATATCTGGCCATGAATTTCTTTTAGTGTCTGAAATCATACATCAGAGAGCTATTTGGTGTAGAAGATGAGCTTTGGGGATATTGGTGTGGTTTGGGGAGGGAGGGAGGCTCTCCTTGTGTGGAAGAATGAGGGAGGTATAATATCTCGGGAGATGAAGGGGGAAAGAGAAGAAAAGGAGAGGAGTCCCCAGGACGGTGTGAGGCTCTGGGCTGGCAGGGGCTCTCTAGGGAGAGGTGGACTAAGGTAAAGGGATCTGTGTGACTCAATTTAAAGCTGTTTATGCAGTTGTCTTTATTTGTTTAACCAATGACATTGACAGGTTCTGTGTGTGTGTGTGTGTGTGTGTGTGTGTGTGTGTGTGTACTTTGGGAGGGCGTGAATCTCACACTGTTCAATGAAGGCTGGAGCTGAGGAGGCTGGAGAGAATCAGGATCCTGAAGTCAGAGGTGACCTCAAGACCCTACCCACCCTTCCCTCCTAAATAATTGATGGCAAACCCAGAAAGGGCCCCAGACTTCCGTGAGACATGAAACCGCGAGTTCCAGGTGATCTTACCCCAATTTCCAAGGGAAAGAGTGTGTGCGAGAAGTGCTTTCAGCTGGACAGACACAGCTCATTGCAGGTTGCAGCTTCCTTATGTTGTGCCCCTCACAGTCAGCACAGACTCTTTGCCTTCGTTGATCTGCAAGACCATTTTATTTGGGCAAGAAAGAAGGAGTTTTGTCTAAGAGTCATTAGGAACAGATTGACTGTTATGGCTGAATTTCTGTGTTGGGTAGGGTTGCTGGCTTCAGGGGACGGAAACACAACTTAAACTTGCATAAGCTGAGAGAGAGAAAAAAAGAAAAACTGATAGAGGGGGAGACAGGGAGAGAGAGAACTGTATTGGCTGATATAACTAACTCAGTAACATGCAGCTTCAGGCATGGATGGATCCAGCTGCTCAGGTATTATCTCCCTCTGTCTCTTATCCTTGCTTTCCTCTGTGTCTGCCCCATTGGAAAATGTGCTCTGCCTGTGAGGTGATAAGATGCCACCAAGAATTGCAGCCTCTTACTGTAGCCATTCAGCACCTGAAAGGGACCTTCTGGTCCCCAAGACGTCCAGAGTCCCAGGGCTGACTCTCAGTGGCTCTGACTGGCATTATTAAATCCCTGGGTGTGGACAAGAGATGGAATGCGTGCTAGGGGTTCTTCCCAAAGGAAAGTCGGGGTCTTGGAAGTCGGTGCAGGACTTGAGTCTGGACAAGCAGAAACCACAGTGTCTGTTTCTGCCCTCTAGATTGATTTTGATCCCTTTCTTTAAAGTCCAAAAGCCATTCTCTCTCTCCTCCCCGAGACTGAAGCCTCTTGCAGACTCCGAGTGATTCAGGGCAGATAAATTAGTGGCTTTCTTTCCGTGCTTTCTACCAGTCGGGCAAAGAGGATCCCATCCACGGGGGCGGGTAATAGGGGAAGCGCGGTAATGCTCATTGGGTGACATCACATTCCAGGCTTGAGCTCTGGGTGCAGACTGCCCGGGTCGGAAACCCGGAGCCTTGGGTCTCCCTGAGCCTCACCTTCCTTATCTGTGATGTGTGCGTGTGTTGGATTGATTCCAAAATTGTCCCAAGTCTTTACCCCTCGCTGCCCCCATAACGTGGCCACGTGACTTTGCCATTTCTGGCTTCAAGAAGCAGCGTCCCTCTCTCCACCCCTTGGGTGTGGCCGGCCTCAGGATTTGCTTTAGCAAATAGTGTGCCACAGAGGTTAACAGTGAGTAACAGTTCGCCGCTGAGGTCTCAAGAGGCCTCGGATGTTTCCGCACTTCTTCTGGGAAACTCACTCAGGTGCCCCGCTAGCTTGCTGAATGGCAGGTGACGTGACCCAGTCACTGACCACCCCAGCCACGAGCCCACCAACCACCCGGCACATGAGTGAGGTTGTTCTAGACTTCTAGGCCAGCCCCTGCCATCCACGCAGCTGACTGTAGGTGCATGTGGGAGACCAGTTTGTGCAAACATTTTTTTTCTTTAAATATTTATCTATTTTTGAGAGAAAGAGAGTGTGAGCAGGGGAAGGGTAGAAAGAGAGGGTGACACAGAACCTGAAGCAGGGTCCAGGCTCTGAGCTGACAGCACAGAGCCTGTGCAGGGCTCGAACCCACAAACAGTGAGACCATGACCTGAGCCAAAGTCAGAGGCCCAAGTTTGCTCAAACACTTTAAGGTAGGAGATTATGGGCAAGTGACAAATGGGGGATACGCCACCCCAAAAGAAAGCTGGATGGCTCAGAGAACACAAGGAAACCGTTCCCTCCTCGTTCCCTGCGTCTTACTTTGGGCATCGCGTCCGAAAGCTGAGGCTTGATATCCCAGCCTTCAGTCCTTCCAGTTGGCATCCCCCGGGCCCCAAATGTCAGTCTTCCTGACGACACCCCGATTCACATCAGCCCTGAGAACGCACGTCTTTGTCCTTTCCCCGTCCCCACGAGCCAACGTCTTAAAAAATAAGTGTGTATTTAGGATTTCCAAAAGAGATAATGAGCAGCCGCTAATAATCATTTGAAGCCATTAGAGCTGGACCCAGCACAATTAATGCTGCTGTTGGATTTCGATGATACCAGAAAGATAATTTCAGCCTAGCGTGAGAATGGCTGCCAAGGCGCACTCCACAGTTGGGCTGAATTTCCAAACACGCACAGATGTCGTCTTTCCAGGCGCGGGCATTCAAGCGATGATGGTCTCTTGAACGTTCCTAGGATGTGCGGAACGGAGAGGCAGATGTCTCCAGGGAGGGGACAGGCTCGGGGGAGTCTGGCCTGGCCCGTCAGGAGCCGGATAGGGTGCCAGCATGTAGCATGAGTTCAGAGCAGCACAATGGCAGGCTCTCCGGTCACCCGTGAGCCGTGACTTCTTCTGCATCAGTTTCCTGTGGCTGCCGTGACAAAGTACCGCGTGTTCGGTGATGGAACGTGACACACAGCCCTGGAAGCCGGGAGTCCAAAGTCGAGGTGTCTACAGGGCTGATTCCTTCTGGAGACTCTGAGGGACAGTCTTTTCCTGGCTCCTGGTGGCTGTCGCCAGTCCTTGGCATTCCTTGGCTTCTAGACGCATCCCTGTAATTTCCTCCTGAGTCTTCATATCCCCCTTTCGTGTGTGTATCTTTTTTTTTTTTAAGGTAATCCCTACACCCAACATGGGGCTCAAACTCACAACCAGAGATCAAGAGTCACACGCTCTTGGGGTGCCTGGGTGGCTCAGTGAGTTAAGCGTCTGACTTGGGCTTAGGTCATGATTTCACAGTTTGTGGGTTCGAGCCTGACAGGTCGGAGCCTGGAACCTGCGTCGGATTCTGTGTCTCCCTCTCTCTCTGTTCCTCCCCTGCTCTCGCTCTCAATCTCTCTCTCTCTCTCTCTCTCTCTCTCTCTCTCTCTCTCTCTCTCTCTCTCATAAGTAAATAAACTTTAAAGAAAAGAAGTCACATGCTCTTCTGACTGAGCCAGCCAGGCGCCCCTCATCTGTGTGTCTTCTCCTCTTGTTTTCTCTCATAAGGGTATTTTCACTGGATTTAAGACCCACCTTAATCCAGGATAATATCACTTCAAGATTGTTAACTAATTATATCTGAAAACATCCTTGTTTCAGATAAGGTCGCATTCACAGGTTCTGGCTGGGCATATATTTTGGGGGGCCACCACTCAGCCCACTATAACTTCTCAGGGACTAGGCTCCTGCCTGTCTCTGACTTCATCGCCTGCCGTGCTCCCATCACTCATTCATTCCTGGCCCCGGGGCCTCATGTGCATCCCCCAGACACGTTGGGCTCGTGCTTCATCAGGAATGCTGTTCCCCCTTTTCCAAGAATGATATCTTGCCCCCTGGTCGTTCTGGTGTCCCTGTCTCCAAGTAACCTTCCTTGACTGTATAAATTGGCACTCCAGCTCCAGTCTCTATCCATGACATGCTTCTGTTTTATTTTGCTCACGGCATTTATCGCCATCTGAAATTATCATGGGCATCTCTTGATTCTCTCGTCTCCCTTCACTGAAATATAAAGTTCCTTGAGCTCATGGGCCCCTCTGTCTTATGAAAATAGCATCTGCGTTGATCTGAGCACTTTCTGCCCCATTCCAGATGCTCAGTGGGGAGTTGTTGAGGGACAAGTGACTGTATGTGCCATTCTGGGTAACACACAGTCAGGTCCCTAATGTGAGGAATTGTCTGGCCCTCCAAAATAAGGGGGTGGGGGGGTCCAGAAGTGAGACCCCACGATATGAGGCAAGGAGAGAGAACTGTGTCCTCAGGGAGAACCCACTTGTGGTGAAGTCCAGACATCAGTGTGGTACTAATGGGAAGCCAGGACTGAGAAGCACTGACCTGAGATAGTCATGGAGACTCCATTCTTTTTTGTCTAGTGATTCATGCTGTAATCCGGGCATGTGCATTAAACCCGGCCAATAAGCCACGAGGCTAAGTCAGCTGGGGATATTCTGGGAAAAAAGGACACACAGAAGGATACTGGTTTCCACCCCTGGGTGGCACTGTCCTTGTGGAATATGGGCCAGACCTCCCCTGTGTGACTGTGGAGACATTACAATGCCTGTGTCACTTGTGTAATTTTTCTCTCAAAGTTATCCCACTGGCAGTCACACAGGGGGAGTCTAGTCCATGTTCCATCATCCAAGGGCATGGGGTCTTCTGGATGGTTCCAGGATCGAAAAGTCAAGAAACACAATGACAAGGGCTCACATTCTCTCCCTCTCTCTGATACGCCATCAGCAGACAGGATGTACTCTTACCTCACAGCCTCAAGATGGCTGCAACAGTTCCAGGCATCACACACAAGCAGTGCTACCCAGGGTCAAAAAAGAGATTGTGAATGTCTCCTGTGCCTCTTCTCTGTGGAGGGAAAGCTTTCCCAGAGTCCACCGTGAGCTGACTCAGCCTTCACGGCTCATGGGCCAGGTAACGTGTGCACCACGATAAATACAGTGCTGTTGGATGGTGATTCCCTGGCACAGGGAGAGTCAGTAAATAAAGACTCCTTTATTTGTAACTTCAAGAAAATAGCCCTGGACCCAGAGACCACAGTGTCCTGGGTTCAAATTCCGGCTCTGTCTGGCTCTGGCTGCCTTATCTGCCCTGTGGCCTGGTGGCCTCTTAGGCTGCGGCTTCCTCCCTGCCAGAATGAAAACTAGCTCCTGTGGCCCAGGCTCTTTCTCGCCGCACAGCCTCTCCAGCCTGAGAAGTCAGAACTGAGCAAACAGCAGTGTTCTTTTGGCACTTCTGATTTTTCTCTTGGACGATCCTCTCTGAGATGCTGAAGGAAACCAGCCATTAAAGAGAATTACCTCCCGGGCAGTCTAAGCATGTGCTAATTTACTAGTTACAAGCTAGAAAACAATTTCAACCAGATGGAGGTGCCCTGCCCCTGACACTGGCCACCAAATTGTTCCCATTTTATTTCTCAGGAGGAGGCTCTGCTCTAAGATCTCAGAGGGAAAATAAGAGTTCTTTTCTATGCTTCGCTCCCATCTCTGCTCTAGCTTAAAAGCCTTAAATATTTCCAGATGCTTTAAAAAAAAAAAAACACTGCTGATTAGACAGTCTTTATTATATATATATGTGTGTGTGTGCATATATATATGTATATATATATACATATATATAGTTTACTTAAATTATATTTAATCATATTAAAGTTTATTTATTTATTTTGACAGAGAGCAGGGGAAGGGGCAGAGAGAGAGGGAGAGAATCCCAAGCAGGCTCCGCCCTGTCAGTACAGAGCCCAGTGTGAGGCTCGAACTCATGAACCATGAACTCATAACCTGAGCCGAAACCAAGAGTCAGACGCTTAACGGACTGAGCCACCTGGGCGCCCCTAGACGGTCTTGACATATCCGTGCAAGGGCACCCCAGAGGAGATGTGGGCTCACACTTGTGAGGTTAGAACACGTCAAGTGAAACGTGTGTGTGAGTCCTGGGTTTCTCCCAAGCCCTGGCATTCTCCCGTTTGTGGGTTTTAGAGGAAAAGCATACCGGACATCCTCCCTTAAAGCAACAGCACCGCCTCAGCACCTGCGTGGCTGAGCCATCACAGTTTGGTGAACCAGCCGGCAGCATTGCCCCCAGCTGCCCGGAGACCCCTCACCCTGCCATTTCTCGCTGCTCCCGGGTCCCCTCCAACAGACTTGAGCAAAAGCGGGTTGATCACGGCTCACGTGAGTCTGTTGACTGCACACCAGGCTCTGTCCCAAAGTACATTAGTGGTCGTCACTGCAATCCGTATAGACCTTTGCTGCGTGTGGGACACGCTTCAGTGCTTGATACAAAAAGTGACCGCTGTGAGGTCAGTAATCATCTACATGGTACATTTGAGGAGAGGCTGAGTCCCGAGGTCCCTGAGCTGGTGAGCGGGCAGAGTCGGATTTCAAAGCCAGATGTTGAAGTTACAAATATATACAATTCTATAAACGTGTATGCTTCACGTGAATGTAGACGTGTGACACAGACATGTGTTTTATAAACAGTTGAAGGGACCTAAGCTTTCTGTATGTGGCTAACGTGCTTTTTGCGGGAATGAGAAAACTGCTTTTTTGTGTGTTTTTTTTGTTGTTTTTTTAATTTAAATTCAAGTTAATTAACATACAGTGTAGTCTTGGTTTCAGGAGTAGAACTCAGTGATTCATCTCTTACACAGGACACCCGGTGCTCATCTCTAAAAGTGCCCTCCTTGACGCCCATCCCCCACCCGCCTCTCCTCCCCCAACCCTGTTTGTTCTCTGTGCAATTGCTCTCCTAGGTATTTACCCAAAGGATACAAAAATGCTGATTCAAAGGGGCACATGCACCCCAATGTTTATAGCAGCGCTGTTAACAATAGCCAAAGTATTGGGGCGCCTGGGTGGCTCAGTCGGTTAAGCGTCCGACTTCAGCTCAGGTCATGATCTTGCGGTCCATGAGTTCAAGCCCCGCGTCGGGCTCTGTGCTGACAGCTCAGAGCCTGGAGCCTGTTTCAGATTCTGTGTGTGTCTCTCTCTCTGCCCCTCCCCTGTTCATGCTCTGTCTCTCTCTGTCTCAAAAATAAATAAACGTTAAAAAAAAAATAAAAAAAAAAACAAACAATAGCCAAAGTATGGAAAGAACCCAAATGCCCATCGATGGATGAATGGATAAAGAAGATGCGGTACACACACACACACACACACACACACACACACACAGTGGAGTATTACTCGGCATTCAAAAAGAATGAAATCCTGCCATTTGCAGCAACGTGGATGGAACTGGAGGGTATTATGCTAAGCAAAATAAGTCAGAGAGAGAAAAATACCATATGATTTCACTCCTACGTGGGATTTAAGAAACACAACAGGGGAAGGGCAGCAAGATAAAAACAGAAGGAGGCAAACCTCAACAGACCCTTTAATGCTTTCAATTTTTAAGGTGGAAGTGAATTCAAATATTCTTGTATTTTCAGAAAAAAAAAGCTTCAAGTTCTTGTCAATATCACAGATGTTTAATAAATAGAAGCCATTCCTGTCCTTGTACGGCTTGTACTGACAAAGGGGACCTGTGTTTCCCAAGTGCTTAGCGGACGTTGTGCATTGCCGTAGGGGCGGATGTATATTTTTATTTGAACTCTGGAGAAACCATGTGAATAAAGTCAAGATCTACCTTTTTTTTTCCCCCTCAGGAGAATCGTGAGTCTCAGAGATTAGGTAATGTTCCCAGTCACTCAGAGGTAGAGCTGGGATTTGAACCCAGGTCTTAGGGATGCCAAAGGTCCACCAAATAGGGTTTCTTTCTCAGGGATGTTCTAATATATAGAAACCACTTGAGGATACTTCCTATAACTGATGGTGCATCAGAAAAAGGAGGAGAAGACTCAAGGCTGCAAGATGGGCCTGAATGTTCAGACGTTTGTCAGGCATCAGCTCTGTGCCCAGCGTCAGAATAAATGCTAGGGATACAGGGTTGAACAAAACAGATATACTCCCTGCCCTGTAAAGTGTAGCACACAGCACTATGGTTAAACATAGAACGGGTTCTATCATTTCAGATTGTGAATAGCACTCTTAGGAAAAACAAAGGGAGAGTCTAATTTAGCTGGGGTGAAGGGTGGGGAAGTGGCAGGGGTTAACAGGAAAAGTCTGCTTTAAAGATAAATGTTGAGCTCTAAGGATAAGGCAACATTTGCAGAAGCAGAGTGAGGTGGAAGTTCATTCTGGCAGAGATGGGTAGTTTGGACAGCACGTGCAAAGGCCCTGAGGCAGAAATGAGCGTGGCACTTTAAGGAACCAAAAGGCTAGTGTGCTTGTATTCATGTTAAGAGGACCTAGGCCACAGCATGATGTCAGAGAGGTGAACTGCTTGGAGTCCAGCCAGAGAAACGTTGCAGGAGGTCCTGGTTTAGGCTAATCAGGAAGAGGTCACTGTCAGCAGCAGAATACCCAAGGAGCTAGGACCTCTGGAGGTCACAAGGGAGACCTAGAAAGTAATAGACTTTGCAGGCACCGAGAAGAGCCGTGAAGGTTGGCTGGTTGGAGGGGTGGCCTCTGAGCCAGCCACCATAGTCCCGTCCTCAGGCTGGCCCTTTCTGTATTCCTAGTTATCCCTCTGACCTTCGACCACACTCTGGAGTTTTATGGTCTTCCTGTCTCTTGACGGGCTTTATTTTACACAAGTCCGCCATCATGCACCCTCCAAATCACAAAACCAAAAACATCACTCCCAAGCTTTTAGGATGAAGGTGAGCACACCAGCCCCTTGATGACTTGGGGCCTGGCCGCCCCTCACCCTGCGACTCCGTCCTGCCCCTCCCATCTCCAGAAGGGAGGATCCACCAGTGTTCCAGGGCATTCCGTATTCCTTGCCTTGCACTTGCCGGTCGTTGGCTAGCTTGTGCAGAAAAATCTTTTCTTCCTCTAAGAACCCAGGAGAGAAATGCAAACTCTTTTGGGGGGTGGGCAACAGACAAATAATTTGCATTTTTGGAGCGAGCGCAGGTCAGCAACCCAGTCCCGCCATCCCCTGGTGATGACTGAGTGAGAGTTCCAGGTCCATCCCACCTA
This sequence comes from Panthera onca, assembly GCF_046562875.1. Classification (NCBI taxonomy): domain Eukaryota; kingdom Metazoa; phylum Chordata; class Mammalia; order Carnivora; family Felidae; genus Panthera; species Panthera onca. Next base: position 33,856,521 of record NC_138354.1, read on the forward strand.
TGTCAGATCTGTTTGCTTTTGTTTCCTGAGACCCATTCTTGAAACTGTGGCTTTTGACCGAAAGCTGCCTGGAGAGTTTCTTTGTGTGGAGAGACAGCAGGGCTGGGGGTGGGGAGGGGGGGGCGGGAAGTCACCCAGGGGTATTGAACACCCTCAGCCAGCTCCCTGGGTCTCCTGCGCTCCTGGTGAGTAGGTGGCCGTCCCCCCATTGCTTTGTGAAGCCGACTTTACCCTGGGAAGAAAGCAGCATTCATTAAATAGCCCACGAGGCAGGGAGGAGCAGGAGGTTCTGGAAAGGTCTCTGAATGCAAGGTCCTCTGAAAGCCGTGGGAGTACCTGCAAGAAAGGCATGTGGTTGCATTATCAGCATAGCGTGGGTATTCCGCCTTCTCAGGTGACCTTGGGTGGTCAGCGCCTGCCCACTTCAAGGACATGGCAGGTCTGCTTTGAAAAGGAAAAACAAAGCCCTTTGAGGAAGCTTTTTGTCCCAGTGGCCAGACCTTCTGGCCCCCTGGCTGGGCGCCCACTGCCTATGAAGAGTTTCATGGAAACTTTAGATGCCGCAGGCATACTCCTGATCTGCCCACAGCCCACACCCGTACCTCGGTTTCTGCCTCCTTGCCTGGTTCCCCACGGCCACGGGCTCAGTTCAGCTCGTCCTGCCTGGTCTTCTAGCTTTGTTCTGTGACTTTTTCTATTTGTTCTCTTTCCTCTGAGCTCCGCACTGCACCGCTGGGTTTCCTGCCCCTTGTCTTACGCAAGCAGCTGCCTCCACTGGTTGGCCCATCGCGCTCTCTTGTCTTTTTATTGAGATGTCACAGATGTAAGATGAAGCACTGTTTCAAGTGTGCAACTTGAAAAGTTGTGACAAGTGAATACATCTGGAAAACCATGGCCACAATCTACATAGTAGGAGTAGGAATCCCCCTAAATGTTCCCTCCTGTCCCTTTACCGCCCCCCCCCACCTCCCCTCCCTCCAGCCCCCAGGAAGACACCGGTCTGCTTTGGCCTTTAAATGTTTATTTTATTTATTTTGAGGTGGGGGAGGGGCAGAGAGAGAGGGAGAGAGAGACTCCCAAGCAGTCTTCACACTGTTGGCACCCAGAGCCCACGGTGGGGCTCAATCCTACAAACCATGAGATCATGACCCGAGTCATGAGTCGGACGCTCAACAGACTGAACCACCCCGGCGTCCCTGCTTTCTGCCTTTAGAGGCTAGTTTGCATCTTCTGGGATTTTCGATCAGTAGGGCCATACAGCACGGGCTCTTTGGGGTCTGGCTTCTTTCACTTGATGTAATTATTTTTGGGATTCACCCAGGTTGCTGCCAAGTGTCAGCACTTTTCTCCTTCTACTCCAACACATCCCGTCATACAGAAAACAGATACAGCGCGACGTGTTCACCCCTTCACCTGTTGGTAGACGTTGGGGTTGCTGGCTTGGGCTGCTCCATATCAAGCTGCTGTGGACGGTCACGTACAAGCCTTTGTTTGGACATAAGCTTTGATTTCTTCTGGGTAAACATCTAGATGCGGAGCAGCTGGGTCGTAGGTACGGCGTTGTCTTTGAGCAGATCTTGGCTAATGAGACTCTGTGTCGCGGAAGGAGACGAGGCATGCGATCCCCTCCGTCTAGTTACTTGTGGAATGTCTGCCCGTGTAGGTCATAGAGCTCAAACGCCTGTCCTTTCTTCTTTCTTCACCCCTCAGCTGTCCTCCTGGGTGACCCACTGGTTTTTACCTTGGTCATTTCCCGTCTTCAACACAGTTGAGGAATCGAGAATCTGGATTTTCTTTCTCACTCGAGATGGTGGGTGTGCTTGGCACCTTCCTCTGGGCAATGGCAGCCCCTTTGTGGTTGCAAGATAACTAGGAGAGATGGTGCTGGCTCCGGAGGAGGGGACAGGGTCCCTGCGTGTCTCTCCCGCGGCGGGAGTCAGAAACGACGAGGTGCATTCACACGGCAACTTCTGCCTGCTTCACCCCCTTCTCCAGGCGGCACATAGTGATGGGTCATTGTCCACTCTGGAGCCAGACCACTTGGCATCGCATCCCAGCTTGTGTCCTCCTCTAGATGCAAGACTTTGTACACATCACCTGACTTCCTGTGCCTCGGTTTCCTCATCTGTAAAAAGTAGACCATGGGGTGTTTCTGAGGATTAAAGGTGAATGGACAGGGCCTCTGGGTGGCTCAGTCGGTTGAGCGTCCTACTCTTGATTTCGGCTCAGGTCATGATCTCACGGTTCATGGGATCGAGCCCCACGTCAGGCTCTACACTGACAGTGTGGCCCCTACATGGGTTTCTGTCTCCATGTCTCTGCTCCTCCTCCACTCATGCAACTCTCAGAAATAAACAAACATTAAAAAAAATAAAGGTGAATGCACCATGCTTAGCAGACAATAATCTCTCTCCAAGTGGCATCTCTTACTGATATCACCCAGTCTCCTCCCGGCCTCAGCTGTCGTCACCATGGAAACCCGCACAACAAAAGGGTCCTGCCAGGTGAGCTCTCCTTTGCCCCCAAAGTTCACAGCACCCACTCTTACTTTCAGCTGTCTGCTCTGAGGATGTCTAATGAGTCGGTGTTTTCCATACTGATGGGCCCAAGCACCTGTCTGAAGGGTACATGGAAATAATACAGATATTTTAAAGCAGTTAATTGGGGCAACAGAAATGCCCAAAGGGATAGAATCAATTCTGTTAATGCATGGCCATCTTCCTGGAGGTAGCATCAGATATCTCCCAGAATGTCACTGAGTAGCGGTGGGGAGGGAGGGGGGATTCCAGGAAAAATCATCAAGATTCTTCCCCGTACCCATCCTATTTAACTAATCTTGAACCTCAGTATAAGTAATGCTAGGCCCAGGTAACCCTGACTTACTAATATTCAGCACATGACCTCTCTGGGAACTTTAAGTGTGATGATACTGTGAGGGTTTGGAAATGTCCAAGGCTCAGAGGACTGGCTCTTGGGAATGATGGGCTTTTTAAGCTTGGTCTGCTCTTCAGGGTTTTTGGAGTCCTTCCCCGTGGGGCTGTCAGCGGCCCCTCTCCACCTCCTTCCCCACACCCCTCCTCACCCCCTTCTTTAGTTGGGTTGGGTGCAAAGTGTGAGATGATCCCTCCAGTGCAGACTTCAGAGTCTAAAGTGTGAACAGAACCTACCACGTGACTTCGGGATCCTCTGTTACGTTTTGGCGGCCAGGTTGCCGGCTTAATCTCTGCTCCTCACTGGGGATTTGATAGGGAGAATAACCTCTGGTGTGTGAACACCCAATCCCATTCGTATAACAAGGTTTGGGGTTTTATCTCGTTTGAGATTTGCCCAGGAGAAGCTGACAGCCTAAGGGAGGCTGTTGAACGCACCTGCTGAACCCCGACCCAGACCTCTGATTGGTCAAGAGCAGTGAGATGCCGTGAAATGAATCAGGCATTCCAGCCGCAGTGAACTAGATTCCGATTCCAGCCTTTGTTACCCACCAACACTATGGGGAGGCTGTGGTCCCTCATCCCCAGGATTTGGGGTGTATAGGCTTATGGATGTCAAGTGCGTGGCACTCACAAAAGCTAGACGCCTAAACCTCCGTCCACTGGGCAAAGCGTATTTCCATTCTCTCTTCCTGAGATTGTCTCCCTCTCTGCCCCGCTGCCCAGTGGAGGGACGGAGCCCGGGCATTCCAGAAGGGGGCTCCCCCGAGGGCAAGGCTCACTCTGTACCCATAGAGGCAGGTCCTCGTGCATGGTACGTATTTCGTAATTAAATGATGGGAAAGCACTGGGGTCTAGCACCAGGCCAAGACGTACGTTGCTGGCACTTAAGGGAGTACATGGAACTTTTTTTTTTTTTTTTTTTTTTTTTTTTACTGTTTTAGCTGTTTCAGTTCTTTTTTTTTTTTTTTTTTTTTTCAACGTTTTTTTTATTTTTGGGACAGAGAGAGACAGAGCATGAACGGGGGAGGGGCAGAGAGAGAGGGAGACACAGAATCGGAAACAGGCTCCAGGCTCCGAGCCATCAGCCCAGAGCCTGACGCGGGGCTCGAACTCACGGACCGCGAGATCGTGACCTGGCTGAAGTCGGACGCTTAACCGACTGCGCCACCCAGGCGCCCCTAGCTGTTTCAGTTCTAATAAAGCCTGTGCTTGATTGAAATTCACAGCCTCCCAAACACATCTCATTACCCCTCGTTCCCTTCACCAACGCCTGTCTCGCTCTTGCTCCCGGCAGCTCTGTGTCCGGCCGAAATGGGCCCTGCTCAGCCTCTGTCTCTAACCTGGGTAATTACTTCAGCCCAGGCTGCAGCTCATTACCTCCCTGCAGGTGTCCACTGAAGCAGAACTGACCTCTCAGGACGTCGTTAGTCGGATGCCAGACGCAGAACGTGGAGTCTGCTCACCGGGGCCCCCGTGACTGCACGGTGGACCAGGAGTTTCTCTGTTGGAGCGTTTCACCCCAGCACATTTAAAGAACAAAATGGTAATGACCTGTCATGTATCAGATGCCCCCCCATTAAGGGCGCCTTCTTGCCAAACTTTACATTGGTGCAATGCTGCCCACTTGCCTTTAGGGATCAGGTGAGAAATAATTATCTTTAAACATGTTTCTCTGTTTGCTCTGAGGCTGCTTTGACAGCATTGCTCATTACGTCATGCAGGGCCAGTCCTCTGAGAAGCCTCAGAGAACTTGTGTTCACTTTCCAGCGCAAGGGAAGGTGGTACTTCTCCAGAGCAGTTGCTGGCGGGGACGTTCGGGACAGGACGATGGGAAGGGGACAGGTCTTGGAGAGATTAGACCTGGGTATGCCATTTCCTCCTTACCACTGCTTAGCTCTATCAACTTGCGCCTCTCTCTCGGGCCTCTTCAAACGTAGAGGGTAGGGGCGCCTGGGGGGCTCAGTCAGTTAAGCATCGGACTTCCGCTCAGGTCATGATCTCGCGGTCTGTGGGTTCGAGCCCTTTGTCGGGCTCTGTGCTGACAGCTCAGAGCCTGGAGCCTGCTTAGATTCTGTGTCTCCCTCTCTCTGCCCCTCCCCTGCTCGTGCTCTGTTTTTTCTCAAAAATAAATAAGCATTAAGATTTTTTTTTAAATGTACAGGGTAGTACTTACCTTACAGGTTAGTTTTAAGGACTGGATGAGATAATGTGTGCACAGGCCTGGGATTTAGTCTGTGCTCAATAAATGCTCATTGCACTGTGTTTGCTTCTGTGCTTAGATGCGTAACTCATAATTAATTGTCATTGCGTCTTCCAGCTTGATGCTGGGAGGTATAGAAATAAATCTGTGGCCAACCACCAGTGAGCATCTGGGATTCTTCACATGGATTTTATGTAACAAATCTTGCCCTGGGCTCTCCCTCACTTTCTTGTCTCTTTGGAGGGTTTTGTTTTTTTTTTTATATATCTGCATCTTCTTAATTAGTTATAACGTATTCTATCTGAAATATTGTATGTTTTCTTTCATATCTGCCCCCAAATCCCACTTGAAACAACCTAGGGTAGAAACATTCTAATACAGAATTAAAGAAAAAAAAAAAATAAAGATCCTCACAGGCTCTGGCATTTCAATTTTCAGTGATCAATTTAAAAATTTGGAAGAAAAAAATTGATGTAGAGGCTACCACAAAGGAAATGATGAATACCCCCTCTAAAAATGGAAGGTATCTTTTGGAAAATTAACTGTTTATCAGATACATGGTTCACAGATATCTTCTCCTGTTCCATATGTTGCCTTTAGACTAGATTATTCCCTTGGCTGTGCAAAAGGGTTTTTTTTTTTTTTTTGGTTGTTTTGTTTTGTTTGTTTGTTGTTGTTGTTGTTTAGCTTGGTGTAGTCCCACTGGTCTTTTTTTTTTTTTTTAATTTTTGCCTTTGTTGCCTTTGCCTTTTTAATAACCTGACTAAAGAATGGGTAAAGGACTTGAATAGACATTTCTCCAAACAAAATATACAAATGGCCAACAAGTGCATGTAAAGGTGTGTAATGTCACTAATCAACAGGCAAAGGCAAATCAAAACCACAAGGAGGTGTCCTCTCACACCTATTAAGATGACTATTATTTAAAAAAAAAAAGGATACAGAGAAATGAGGACCCTCGTGCACTGTTGGTAAGAATGCAAAATGATGTGGCCACAGTGGGAAACGGTACCGGGGTCCCTCAAAAAAAATTACAAAATAGAACTCCTGTGTGCTCCAGAGATCCCCTTTCTGGGTATTTATACAAAAGAATTGAAACCAGGATCTCGAAGAAGTGTCAGCACACTTGTGTGTTCACTTGCAGCGGCATCCATAATAGCCAAAAATATGGAAACAACCTAAATGTCCACCTACCGATGAATGGATAAAGAAAATGTGGTATATATGTGCAACGGAATATTATCCCACCTTCAGCAAGAAGGCAGCCCCTTCACGTGTGACAACATGGGTGAACACTGAGGGCATGATGCTCAGGGCATCAACCCAGTCACAGGACGAGCGCATGATCCCACTTACATGAAGATGTAAATGAGCCAGACTCATAGAAGCCAAGAACAGAATGGCAGTTGCCAGGGCCCAGGGAGGGGAGGAAATGAGGAGCTGCTAATCAGTGGGTGTAAACTTTCAGTTATGCAAGATGAGTGAGGTCTGGAGGTCAGCTGTACGACACTGTATCTATGCATAATCCATACGTAATACGTACTATGTATTACATAATCATACACGATACATAATACATACTGTATCGTAATACGTACTATGTATTACATAATCATACACGATACATAATACATACTGTATCGTACATTACAAATTTAAGAGAATGGGACCACCTGGGTGGCTCAGTTGATGAAGTGTCCGACTCTCAATTTCCACTCAGGTCATGATCTCAGTTCATGAATTCGAGCCCCGCGTCAGGCTCTGTGCTGACAGCATGGAGCCTGCTTGAGATTCTCTCTCTCTTTCTCTCTCTCTCTCTCTCTCTCTCTCCCCTCCCCCCCCCCACCTTGCTTACACACACACGTGCATTCTCTCTCAAAATAAATAAATATTTTTAAAAATTTTAAGGGAGTGAATCTCATCTTAAGTGTTCTTACCACAGTAAACTTAAAAATGAGGACAGTATCTGGTTTTTATTTCCTTTCTTCTTCTTGGGGGCTCAGGAACGGATATACCTCCCTGTTGTTTCCTGTAAAGTTTTGTTTTGTTTTTTTTTTTTTTTTTTTCTCAGAAATCTATTTGGTACAAGTTGAGCCAAGTGTCAAAGTTTTCGATTCAGGGTTGTTTGTCTTCTGTTCCTTTTCATCCATTCTTATTTCCCCCTTTGTGGGCCACATTCCTTTCCTGTATGCACATTACAATCCCATGATGGTGGATTCTCCACAGAGATCTCCGTAGAGTCTTCTCCCAGGCCTCTTCCAGTCGTTCGGGTCATCAAGAAGTGTTCGTGAGACCCGAGTGACCCTGGGCTTGCCATTTAACTTCCCTGAGCTCACCTTCAACTTGACCTCTTCAGCCATAAAGGAGAGAGGATAAGTTCTTCCCTATAGACTGTGTCTGAGACCATCTGGCAGGTGCTCGGTGAATGTGATTCTCTGTCCTCTTCATCTGCAAAGCCTGGATGAACTCAATTGTAGAATTTTTAAACTGAGGTTTTTGGAGCACCTGTCCCTCCTTACCTGATCTCATTTCATTATTGGGTACATTCAGTGCCTCTCTGACACTAATGTTCTGGACCAGTTCCCACTATACTAAACCAGTCTCTGCTGAAATTGGATGATAATAAATTGTATTTCAAATAATGGCTCATCAGCTTGGCCATCACTTGGCTGTATTCATTGTAGGGAAGCGTGGCCCCAGAGCGGGCTCCCTCCAGCCCAGAAGCCTGTCTCGGAAGGACGCAGGGAGATTTATAGCCTTATATTGTCTTGCGTGTACAATGCCCAACTCTTATAATCTTAAGAATAGCTCATATTGAACACTTAGCCATGCACCGTCTAAGCTTATGCATTTTACATGCATTATCTCATTTATCCCTTGTATTCCTTTTCCATTGTGACATAACAAATTACCACAGATTTAGCAGCTTAAAACAACAAGCGTGTATTGTCTCCTGTTTTCCTTGGATTGGGGTTCCGGGCATGGCTTAGCTGGTTCCCTTACTTGGGGTTTTGTAAGGCTGCCCTCACGGTATTGGTTGGGTGCCTTCCTATTTGGAGTCCTGACTGGGGAAAAAAAAAAAACCCATGTCCAGTTCCCCTCCGGTTGTTTGGCAGAATTCGTCTTCTTTTTACATTTTTTCCTAATGTTTATTTATTTATTTTTGAGAGCGCACACACGAGCAGGGGAGGGGCAGAGAGAGGGAGACACAGATCCGAAGCAGGCTGTTCTCTTGTCCCCATCACTGTCCTCTCCCTTCCTCACTGGGCAGCTTAATTTCCATAAGAAGAGCTAGGGGAATCTCTCACTCCACTTGGCTAGACCCGTGGGACCGCTTGCATTTTAGGTTTCTTTCTAAATGTTGAGTTCATCTAACAAACCCCGTCACCTTTGCTGAGCTCTGTTGGATAGAAGCAAGTCACGGGTTCCTCCTCACTCGGGGATGGGGATGATAAAGAGCACAGGTGTCAAGGCCTGGGACCCACGGGGCCGTCGTAGGATCCTGCCTTCCGTGTCCTTCGTCACAACTCTCTGAGCTGGGTGTTGTTATGGTACCCTCAGTACCTGTACTGAGTCTTAAACCCTTGCCACGGTTGCTCAGCCTTCGGGGATTCAAGCCTGAGGACTCAGCCCCGGAGTGCACATTCTCCAAACAGATTCTGTGAGAAAGCCAGTTGTTGTAACTTTTTTTCCCCAAAACCGCCTCCTTTGGGGTCCAGGTGTGGTGCTCCTTCAAGCTCCCATACTGTCTGCGACCTGGGATTTGAGGAGCATCTGAGTGTACGTGACATGTAACCAAAGGATACTTAGAACTGGAAAAGGTCTTAAACACTTGAACGCATCCCTCATTTGAGCACCAAGAGCTGGAGGGTCAGTAAGGAAATAGATCTGCTGAAGGTCACAGAGAAGTAGGAAGTGGCAGCAACATTTTAGCAGACCTGGCTTTTCTTCCTCCCTCCCTCCCATCCTTCCTACTTGCCTGCCTGCCTTCCTTCCTTCCCTCCCTGTTTTTCATTCCTCCCTTCCTTCCTTCCCTCCCTGTTTTTCATTCCTCCCTTCCTTTTCTTTCCTTCCTTCCTTCCTTCCATTTTATATTCCTACCTAGCACCTATTGCCTTCTCCATTCATTTGGCCACAAGACCTCACTTTTCCTTTGGATGCCACCCCTTCTCCCCTCTTTGTCCTTGTGATTCATGCTGAGCTGGTCCCTCTCAGGGAGCTACAGAAATGATCAGAGAATTCAGGCTTAGCCAATGGGAGAAAGGCAACTTCATGACCGCAGTAATGATTGAAAGTAGGCATATAACCCAGGTGGGATAAAGAACAGTCCATGAGAATCTGCTCTAAAGCTTTTTCTGAAATTATTGAAATGGATATGATGTCTTTCTGGTAGGATTGCCAAAGAGCTAAGATGAAAGTCAGGAGCTGCTGGTGACTGTCCTTGCCATTGTTTGTGGGTAGTCATCTTGAGAATAAAGCCAGCATAGAGGAAAGTATGTAGAGAGATTCCTAAAGTTGTTGAGTGCCTTGATCAAACCATGCCTGAAGCTAGACCCTTTCCTAGAATGTGAAGAGACATTGTTTTCAGCCAATACCTTCCATTGCTCTCCTTAACCTAATTTGGTTTCTGACTCCGACTAAAAGACTCCTAACTGATGCAGTCTCCTGAGTTCTATATTAGGGATCTACCTCTTGTATTTGTGATTTCGAAACTTATTGGCAGAGTTTTCAGAGCCCCATTCTCTTCTGTGAGAATGTTAGAGCTTTCCATCATTTCTCCTTAGTGTCGTGGTCACCCCCTTTCTCTATAGTCTGAATACAATAGGACTTTGTTGACATCAGATGAAAAGGTATCAATTCACTGAGCTATTCCAGTGGGTCAGCAAGATGCCTCGGTGATTTAACACCTGTTCTCCTAAAACTGGCCAATATTTATCAGACCCAGAATGATTGGGCAGATGTCTCCCAGAGATAGAGCACGTGCTAATTACCGAATCGCTCCCTGGGTCTCAGCTGCTAGCTACATGTCCCTCATTTTCACAAGTATGGAATGAATTGTTTTTCCTTAAGTACGTTGCCTGCATTTGACATGAGGAGCCTCAGCTCTGTCTCTTTTCCAAAATGGTTATCTGCAAAATTGGAGTGAAGGGTCGGGATTCTAGGGTAGCTGCGTTTTCAGGGGATAAGGCGTAAAGCCAGAGAAGGTGGCCGTTTCCCCCCACAAATCTCTGCGGAAGAGCAAAGGCTCAGAAAGCAATGAATTGTCTTAGGTTTTTATTGCTTTATTGAACAAAATTGTGTTGGGACTTGATAATCCAATTGCAGCCTTTAAGAGCTGCCATCAATCACCATTATCTGAGAAAGGAAGGCATAAGCTTCGTGCTTGCAGGTAATAAGCCGATGCTGTGATAGCAGTGTGTGCCCCTAGAAGAACAGTGGGTCTTTGGGCTAGCCCGAACCGGGTTCAGATTCTGCTTATGCCATTTACTCTCTGTGTCCTTTCAGGGAATTTGTTTCACTTATGTAAGCCTTCACGAAAAGGTGTAACTCTTTTTTTTAATTATTTAAAAAAAAAAAATTTTAAGGCTTTAATTCCAGTTAGTTAACATATACGTAGTTAACGAATACAACACTGTATTAGTTTTGGGTGAACAACATAGTGATTCAACAGTCCCATACATCCCCCTGTGCTCATCATGACAAGAGCCCTCCTTAATCCACATCACCTATTTCCCCCACCCCCTGCCCTCTGGTGAGCTTCAGATCGCTCTGGCGTCCCCTAGCCTGGACTCAAAGTAGTCCCCAAACCAGGATGCAGACATCAGCTAAGGCAGAGAGTGCCAGGACAAGTCGTGTACGTCAGGCTCCAGGAACCCGAAGAGGGTCTCCTGGCAGAAGCAGCAGGGAGCCTCTGATGGGCGGAGGCTGTGGTCCCAAGAAGGCCAGGGAAAAGCTTGCTGCTTCCGTTTTTCTCACACATCCATGGGAGTGTTCAGCAGACTAAGGACAACAAAGCCAACTCTGGATGGAGGCCCAAAGACAGAGCACCAAGGAAGCAAAAGGTACTGGGAAGAGGGGTGGGAGCTTGGGAAAATGCCTCCATGATGTTGTCTGAACTCCTGGGCTCATGCATGAGCCGTGTGCATGTAGACCTGGTTCTTTACAGTGAGACAGACCATTGGCTAGATTCTGGAATGACTGTGGGTGGCTTGTGCAAGCACTCCTCCAAATAGCACTGCATACACTTTGAAAGTGGGGGTGACATTGAACCCATATCCCATACAAGGGCACCAGCAGCCTGTAGCCTCAAGCCAATAGTCACTTGTCCACTAAGACAAAAATATCAACATTCTTTTTTTGTTTTTAATGTTTATTCAGTTTTGAGAGGCAGAGAGAGTGTGTGAGCGGGGAAGGGGCAGAGAAAGGGGGAGACACAGAATCTGAAGCAGGCTGCAGGCTCTGAGCTGTTAGCATAGAGCCTGATGCAGGGCTTGAACCTACGAACCACAAGATCATGACATGAGCCGCAGTCAGACGCTTAACTGACTGAGCTACCCGGGCGCCCCCAAAATATCAACATTTTTGATAAGATTTAAACCACATTTAGTCTCATAATATAAAATGAGGATACAATACAAAATTACCCAGTCTTTGAGGAACTGAGAAAAATTCAGCTTGGATGGGAAAAGACCATCCAACAAATGTCATCACCAAGATGACATGGCTGTTGGAAGGACATTAAAACGACGGTGACAAAGCTGCTCCAGGAGGCACTCACTCTTGATGTGAGTGAAAATATTAAAAGTCTCAGCAAAGAAATAGAAGCTAGAAAGGAGAGCCAAATGGAAATTTTAGACTTGAAAATAGAGCGGAAAGTTAAAAAGCTTCCTGGAAGAATGAAGAGCAGAATGGAAATAATGAAAGAAAGAGTCCCTGAACCTCCAGACACATGAGTGGAAATTCTCCAGTCTGAACCACAGAGACAAGATTTTTGAAAACACCCTCGCACAGGTAATACTAAAATGTTTGCCGTTCACACTGTGAACAGAATAAAGTGTGGAGTGGAAAAAATATTTCTGATAATAGTTGCTGAAAACTCCTCCCCCCTCCAAACCACATAAGCCTGCAAAAGCTTGGTAAACTTCAAACAGGATGACCCCCAAGATGTCTTGCCGGGATACATCATAAACTTCAGAAAATTCGAAACAAAGGTGGACAAAATGGATGAAGGGGAGTAGGAGGTACAGATTTCCAGTTATGGAAAGAGTAAGTCCAGAGAATAAGGATACAGCATAGGGAGCAAAGTTAATGACACTGTAACAGTGTTGTGTGCCGCAATGCTCGTGGTGAGCACGGCAAAACCTATAAATGTAAAATCAACTGTGTGATACACTTGAAACTAATGTAACATTGTGTGTCAACAGTACTTCAATTAAACACATTTTTTAATCAAGAAACAATCTGGAAAGGGGGGGGGGGAATGTGTATTATTTACAAGGCAACAAGTTGCGTGACTGGATTTCTCATTAAAAACTACAGAGGCCAGAAGGATGTAGAACATTATTCTTAACATGTACAAAAAGGACTGTCAATTCAGAATTCGATATATAGGGAAAATATCCTTCAAGGATGAAGGTGAAATATAGACACCCTTACGTGAGGGAAAAATAAGAGAATTAGTTGCTAGAAGATCTTCTTTAAAAAAAAAAAAATTGCAAAGGAAATTCTTTAGGTTAAGGAATGACACCAGAAAAAAATTTACGACATTGATAATGAAAGAGGAACCACAGGGGTGCCTGGGTGGCTCAGTCAGTTAAGTGTCAGACTTCGGTTCAGGTCACGATCTTCCGGTTTGTGAGTTCAAGCCACACAATGGGCTCTGTGCTGACAGTTCAGAGCCTGGAGCCTGCTTCGGATTCTGTGTCTCCCGCTCTCTCTGCCCCTCCCGCACCTTCTCTCTCTCTCTCTCTCTCTCTCTCTCTCTCTCTCTCTCAAATGTAAGGAAACATTTTTTAAAAATTTAAGAAAGAAAGGAACCACAGAAATGGTAAATATCTGGGTAAAATATGATAAGCTACTCTTCTCTTGAATTCTTTAAAATAGAGTCACTGAAACCCAGCAAAATACCATTGTCTGGTGGGATTTATAGTGATTTATATTGTATGCAGATGTGATACTTAAGCCACACCTGATGTTGTGAGGGGGGAGAGCAAAGAGACCTGAATGGTGGTACTATTTCCATATTCCACCTGACCTGGTAAAAACTGACTCTTAAATACACTGTGAAGTTAAGTATTTTTAGAGCAACCACTACAAAAACAAAATTATACAATTGATATACTCAGAACCGTCATTTATAAACAAAAATGGGATGCTAAAAAAAAAAAAGGTTCAAAGGAAATCTCAAGGAAAATTAGAAATTATTTGGAACCGAATGAAAATAAAATGCAGCACATAACAATCCGTGCGATGGAAACAGAGTAGTATGTGGAGGGAACTTTACAGCATTAAATGCTCACATTGAAAAAGAAGAAAGGTTGGGGCACCTGGGTGGCATAGTTGGTTAAGCCACCGAGTCTTGATTTCAGCTCAGGTCATGATCTCACAGTTCATGCCTTTGAGCCCTGCGTTGGGTTCCCTCTCTCTGTCCCTCCCTTGCTCACGTGCGCTCACTCGCTCGCTCTCAAAGTAAATAAACATGAAAAAAAGGAAGGTCTTAAATCAATGGTCTAAGCCTCCATTTTAAGAAACTTGAAAGTAATGAGCAAAATATCCCAAAGCAAATAGAACAGTGTTATTACATTTGCTTGCAACCAGGAAATGATTAAGAGAAAGTAACAATCAATGCACTTGAGAACAGAAGAGGAGTGTGGGGGGGTGGGGGGGGGGGGAATCAATGAAACCAAGATACTGGGTCTTTGAAAAACAAAATCAATACACTGGATAAACCTCCAACTCTGGAAAAGAGAAATGTGAAAAGGCACGAATTACCAATGTTAGGAATGAATGAGGAGATTACAGACCCCACAGCTATTAAAAGGCTAATATGAGAACCCCACAAAAACCCATATGTATAAATTTGAGCACTTAGAGGAAATGGACCGGTTTCCTTAAAAGCGCAATCTACCAAACTCACCCAGATGAGACTGACAGATAACCTGCATGGACGTAGATGTATAAAAAAAGAGAGGAGGGGAGGGGAGGAGAGGAGAGGAGGGGAATGGAGAGGGGAGGAGAGGAGGGGGGAGGGGTGGGAAGGAGAGGAGAGGAATGGAGAGGGGAGGAGAGGAGAGGCATGGCGAGGAGAGGGGAGGAATGGAGAGGAGAGGAGAGGAGAATAACCTTGCAAAAAATAATGTCTCGACCCCAATCTAAAATTTATGTGGAGGGGTGCCTGGGTGGCGCAGTCGGTTGGGCGTCCGACTTCAGCTCAGGTCACGATCTCACGGTCTGAGTTCGAGCCCCGCGTCGGGCTCTGGGCTGATGGCTCAGAGCCTGGAGCCTGCTTCTGATTCTGTGTCTCCCTCTCTCTCTGCCCCTCCCCCGTTCATGCTCTGTCTCTCTCTGTCTCAAAAATAAATAAACGTTAAAAAAAAAATTAAAATTTATGTGGAAAGTAAAAGAACCTAGAAGAGCCAAACTAATTTGAAAACATTAAAGTTAGAGGAGTCATCCACCCCGTTTTAAAATTTACTAGAAGTTACAGTAATAACACACTATGGGAGTGGCACACATAGATCGATGAACAAGAATAGAGAGCTCAGCAATAGACCCAGGTAAATGTGTCCAGTCGATTTTTGGCAAGGGGTCAGAGACATTTCATGGAGAAGGGTCTTCTTTTCAAACAGTGGGGTACACAAAAGTACTCCTTGACCTGCCCCTCACACCTTTATGTGAAAATTAGCCTACAGTGGATGATAGATCTAGGTGTAGAAAGCAAAACTGTAAAACTTCTAGAGGCAAATGGGGGAGGAGAGGGACACAATGCCAAAAGCACGTTCCCATAGACAAATTGGTAAACTGGCCTTCATCAAAATTTCAGTCCATTGTTTGTGAAAGAGGCCATGAAGAGAACAAAAAGACGGACAGACCATGAGAGTTTGCAGACCGTGTGATCGATGAAGGACCCGTATCCACGACGTAAAAAGAGCTCTCAAACCCAGCTGCTGGAAAACAGTTATGTTACAAAATGAGCAAAAGATACGAATATGGACACTTTGTGTGAAGAGGGCAGGTGCACGTCAGATAAGCACAGGAAACTGATATTCAAGACCATTAGCCAGGAGGGAAATTTAATCTAAAACTACAAGGAGGTTCCACTAAATATACAGAGATGGCAGAAGGAGACAGTGGTGTCCATATCAAACGCTGGCTTCAGACAAACCAGTTAGGGCACCTGGCTGGCTCCCTTGGTAGAGTGTGCAACCCTTGATCTTGGGATCATGAGTTCAAGCCCCATGTTAGGTGTGGAGCCTACTGAAAACAGGGGTGCCTGGGTGGCTCAGTCACTTAAGCATCCGACTTCGGCTCAGGTCACAATGTCACAGCTCGTGGGTTGGAGCCCCGCATCAGGCTCTTTGCTGACAGCTCAGAGCCTGGAGCCTATTTCAGATTCTGTGTCTCCCTCTCTCTCTCTGCCCCTCCCCTGCTTGTCCCCTGTCTCTCTCTCAAAAATAAATAAACATTAAAATAAGTTAAAACAATAAATAAAATTTAAAATGTCTTAAAAAAACATTTGAAAACAAGAACACTTTGCTAGGGCCAATGAAAATGTTTTCTGGAAAACAGAGTGGTAGTTTTAAGTGAAAAGAAACATATACTTAGTATATGGCCCAGAGTTCTCACTGCTGGGTTACTCATTCTAGAGAAATGAAAGTTTATGTACAAAAGCCTGTCCGTGAACATTTATAGTAACTCCGTTCGTCACATCCCAAACCCAGACAGCCCAAATGTTCTCCACTGAAGGAACAGATAAACTGGGTGGCATATCCACACATAGTGGGATATGACTCACCAGTAAAAAGAGTGGAATGATGGGGCACCTGGGTGGCTCATTCGGTTGAGCGTCCGACTTTGGCTCAGGTCATGATCTCACGGCTTGTGGGTTTGAGCCCCACGTTGGGCTCTGTGCTGACAGCTCGGAGCCTGGAACCTGCTTCGGATTCTATGTCTCCCTCTCTATCTGCCCCTCCCTTGCTCGTGTTCTCTCTGTCTCTCAAAAATAAATAAACATTAAAAAAAATTTTTTTTTAAAGAGTAAAATGATATGCAATGAGCCAGTTTCAGAATGCTGCATTCTGTGCGATCCTGCTGATGTGGCATTCTCCAGAAGACAAAGCTGTAGGGAGGGAGCCAGGTGTTAAGGGTGGGAACAGGGTGGGATGTCCCTGCAGAAGGACAGCATGAGAGAATTAGGATCAGGTGTTAACATCTGTATACGGATCATCGTGGACTGGATGTTGTGTGTCCCTAAGTTCCTATGTTGTAATCCTCATCCCCAGTATGATGTATCAGGAAGTGGGCCCCTGGGTTCGAATCATGTCCTTATAGAAGAGGCAGAGACACACAGCTTCCTTTCTCTGGCACGAGGACGTGGCGAAAAGGCACTGTCTGCAAACCAGGGAGAGAAACCAGAAACCAGACCCTGCCTGCACCTTGATCTTGGCCTTCCAGGCTGCAGAACAGGAAGGAAGAAATGTCTGTTGTTTGAGCCACTGAGTGTGTGGTATTCTGCTGTAGCACGTTCACGAATGTTTAAGAAATTAAATGTAAAAGGCAACTATGTCACCTGTCGTGGAGGAGGATGGAAAAGACGAGGCCCTGCTTCTGGAAACATCTTAAGAGAACATTGTTACTTGATGCATCGCAAACATTTGCTGAGCACCTGTTTGGCGAGAACTGCAGCGTTACTCCATTTTTATCTAATGTCATCTTTATAACAGCACTAAGATATGGGTCCTGCTATTATCCCCATTCTGCAGATAAGAGAAACTGAGGCCCGAATTAGGTGGCTTGCCCAAACCCATGGCTAGGAAATAGAGCAGCTGGTATTTGCACTAGGGTCTCAGTAATTCCAGAGCCTGGGCTCGGTCGCAACCACATTCTGCAGCTTCCGGGTCCCAGGATTCAGCTCTTCTTGTTTTACAAGCCTGCACATACCCTACGTAAGGACTTGCTGGTGACAAACAGCCTCTCTGCTGTGTGCTAAGTGCTCATGTCCACGCTGATCTCCAGTCCACGGGAAATGCTGGCTCTCCGATGGAGGAGATTCGCCTTTATTGATTCCCCTTGTGTTCTTTCTTTAATGCAGCTGTTAAGTTCGTTTAAACAACGTAATTCATCAGAAGATGGCCAAACCTCAGTTTTATTGATACAGCAATGAATTACTTGACTGCCCAGTCCTGCAAAGTCCTGGATGAATGGCCAGCCAGACGGTAGGGGTTGGGGGGGGGGGGGAGCCCTGATACAAATCTAGCAGGCACGTTGGACACTGCTGACTTAATCACACTGGAGATGTTATCGGGCGGGTCCCCTCTGGCCTCTGGGCCGGCTGGTGACAGATGCCATTCTGGAAGCACTCCATCAGCAACAAAGCCGGGGGCTCGTCATTCCTGGCCTTTTCCAAGTTGGGTTCCTGGGCCCCATGAGAAAAAGCTTCTGTGACCCAGCGGCTTTAGAACTTAGCCTCATGCTGGAGTAAGGCTGTGCTGTGTAGTGGGCAAGAGAGGGGGTGTCAGACTGCTTGGGGTCCAGTGGTGACCCTCTTTGGCTGTAGCAGTGGCCCAGACCTCTTTCAACAGCTTGAGCTATAATTTTCATCCTGTACAATCCATCCATTATCAGGCTACACTTCAGTGATGTTTAGCCTAGTTACAGAAGTATGCAACCATTACCATATTCTAATTTTAGAAGATTCCCATCACCCCAAAAAAGCAATCTGATGCCCATTGGCAGGCAGGCGCTCTCCGTTTCCCCCTCCCTCACCCTATCTCTTAGGTAACTACTCATCTACCTTTTGTCCCAATAAATTTGCCTCTTCTGAAAAATTCGCGTAAATTAAATTAAACAACGTGTGTTCTTTTGTGCCCAAATTCTTTCGCTTAGGAAAATGATCTGAGCTTCATCCGTACTGTAGCACAGAGCAGTATTTCATTCCTTTTAGTGCCTGCATAATATTCCACAGTGTGAATGGACCATGCTTTGTTTATCCATTCATCAGTTGGTGGACATTTGAGTTGTTTCCACAGGGGCATCTCATCATGGCTTTGATTTGCCTTTCCCTGATGGCTAACAATATTGAGTCTTTTCAGGTAATTACTGGCAATCTGTGTGTCATCTTTGCAGATATGTCTGTTTAAATCTCTTGCCGGTTTGGGGCGCCTGGGTGGCTCAGTCGGTTAAGCGGCCGACTTTGGCTCAGGTCATGATCTCGCGGTCCGTGAGTTGGAGCCCCGCATCGGGCTCTGTGCTGACAGCTCAGAGCCTGGAGCCTGTTTCAGATTCTGTGTCTCCCTCTCTCTCTGACCCTCCCCTGTTCATGCTCTGTCTCTCTCTGTCTCAAAAATAAATAAACGTTAAAACAATTTAAAAAAAAAAGAAAAAAAAAATCTCTTGCCGGTTTAAAAATCAGGTGGTTTTCTTATTATTGATTTGGAAGAGCTTTTTACATATTATGGGTGCAAGTTTCTGTAGATCAGCCATTTAACCCCTCAGCCTGTTTTTCCTCTAGACTGCATATCATTGTTTCATTCCAGGCAATAACATACTTCTGTTCGCATCCCATCTGTCTCTTTTTGTTGTTCTATGATCCTTTCCCATCAGAGAAGGGATTTGATGTCCTGTACTCACTGCCTCCAGAGAGTAAAGCCTCAGATACAACAGACCTAGAGGCAAATCAGCTTCTCTCCAGCTCTGACCTTTTAAACTCTGACTTTTAAAAGACAGATATTTTTCTCCTCTACTTCCCATCCATTTGAAACATTTCCTCGACCCCTTCTTACCCCAAAACCTCTACATTTGGAATCAAAATTCCAGATTCTCAAGCTCTCCTCGAAAGCATCCAGGCATATCAGAAAGAGGCAAATGTGGAGTTTGCTCTGCATTCAGATCCCAGCTGTGTGTCTTTAGGCAAGTGACTTAACTTCTCTGAGCCTAACTTTCTTTAATTTTCAAAGGGAAAATAGAACTTAGTGTTGAAATGAGTAAGAGCATTGAGAAAAACATGGTTGGGGAATTAAATCACATCTCATGTGTGTGCTAAAAGTTCAATAAAAGAATTCTTCTTCTCTTGGTTTCTCTTCTCATAGTGGCTCCATAAAGTGGAGGTTATCCCCATTTTATAGGCAACACAACAGAGGCTCAGAGAGGTGAACGCACTAGCCCTATGTCACACAGCCTGGGAGGGGCGGAGCCAGGATTCAAACCAAAACCTTGCTGTGTCAGAGCCCGTGTTCTTCTCAGTGAGTCACGAATAGAGAAACCCCACCGCCGTCTATCACCCCGTTAGAGTTACGTATTTACAGAACAAGGAATGAAATCGGAGTCAGGGGCCTCCCTATAGGGGTCATTTGTCTGTGATCTGTTTGCTTGATGTGACTGGTTCCATCTTTACTGAGCAAAGGCACCGTGCCAAGTCCAGGGTACAAAGCCGGGAGTCGCTGTGTTCTGAAGCCTTTAAATGAATGGCCAGGTTGTTAACTCTTTACACCCCGTGTGAGTCAAGAGCCTGACCCCGCATGCGAGCTGCACATTTACAGTTCGGATCCTTGGGGCATCGGTCCCCTCATCTGTGCAACGGGAGGGTTGATTCCCGCCTCTCCAGACTGTGGCGGAGACTAGGGAGATTAGCCCGAGAAGGTCCTGTGCCGAGGCCGGCCTCCAGGGAAAGGCTGCAGGACCGATCCCTGTCCTGAACTCCTATTTTTGGATGGCCGCCTGCAAATACTCTGAGCTGCTCTCTGCTGCCGTGAGGCCGGAGGCAGCATCCTCTTTTCCAAGCTGCGGTGGCGCACGCTGCTCAGGGGAGCCGGCCCGCGTGACTCCCTTAGGAGGATAAGTAGAGCTGGCAGACAGACAAGCACGCACTGGAACCCCGCACCTCCACGTGACCTGCAGAGAGATCACCCTGTATATGATTAGCGTTTCAGGGAAGTGTCATAATAACAGAACACACGAGGACCCGCTTTTCCTCCCGCACGGGAGGGAAAGACTGAAGCCACAGGGGGAGACTTCCATTAATTATATCTTAAGTCACTTAAGTTGCTCTTGCCGTTGTATTTAGTGATAGGCTAGTGCTTGCCTGGCTTGGGTAGGGAGGTGGGGGGTAATACGATGAGCGTATTGAAAAATCCCCTGCTTTGGGGGTCCCTGAGCGGCTCAGTCGGTTAAGTGTCTGACTTCAGCTCAGGTCATGATCTCACTGTTGGTAGGTTTGAGCCCCGCATTGGGCTCTGTGCTCACAGCTCAGAGCCTGGAGCCTGCTTTGGATTCTGTGTCTCCTTCTCTCTCTGCCCTTACCCTGCTCACGTACTGTCTCTCTCAAAAATAAATAAATATTAAAAAATAAAAAAGAAAGAAAAATCTTCTGCTCTCTGTGCTTACAGATGGAAAACTCATTCGAATCTACTCACTTCTTAGGGGCAAAGTACTTGGGGGAGTGAGAAGGTGCCCAATCTGTACATGAAACATATTCGGGTGTTGCAGAACAGCTCTGTGTCCAGACTCTGTAACATGCATCCAAAGACCGTCACAGCAGGGCCATGGGTTTCTCTATCCTGCTTGTTATCAGCAAGGAGCTGGAGTGTGGCTGCCTGAGTGCAAATCCACACTCTGCCTCTTACCCTGTGACTCCAGGCAAGTGACTAAAGTTCTCAGAGCCTCGTTTTCTGTGTCTGAGATAGGGGCGTAAATCCATGACTCGTGGGGCTGTGATAAGGACGAAAAGATTTGAAGCATGAGATGTGATTGTCCACAAGATTGGCATCCTGCAGGGGTTCTCAGTCGCTGCACTACCGGCTTTGGGGGTTGGCCGTCCTTTGCACAGCAGGAAGCTTAGAGGCATCCCTGACCCATATCCCCCTGGACGCTGGTGGCACCGCCTCCCCGCTTCAGTTGTGATAACCCAAAGCCATATTTAGCTATTGCCATATGTCCCCAGGCACACAGTATGTCTCGGGAAGGGCCATCTTGTCAGCTTCCAACACCTGCCTCTAAAATCCTTGAAGGAGGGGGGTCACAATGTGCCACCCCCAAAGTATGCCACGTTGGTATAAGGATTATTTTAGGCTGGTACTGTTTTTAAATGTTTATTTATTTATTTTTGAGAGAGAGAGAGAGAGAGAGAGAAAGCACAAGCAGAGGAGGGGCAGAGAGAGAGGGAGACACAGAATCTGAAATAGGCTCCAGGCTCTGAGCTGTTAGCGCACAGCCCGACGTGGGGCTTGAACTGACGAACTGTGAGATGGTAACTTGAGCTGAAGTCAGATGCTTAACCGACTGACCCACCCAGGTTCCCCTTTAGGCTGGTTATTTTTAAGAAACAGCAGACACAGGAGAAGCTCTGAAGACCCAAGTAGAAGTTAACCCTGTTGTAAGAGAACTTTACATTTATAGGGGAAACCTCTATTTGTGGGGGGTGGGGGGGGGTCTTCCTCTTGGTACCAGGAAGTGGAGAAACTCTCTTCATAAAAGAAAACAGAGACCTAAATCTGCATAACAGCCTTCACCCTTGTGCTTTTCCTGACAGCCTCCCTAACTGGCTTCCTCACCCCCTGCCCCCAATATCTCTTTTGTCTTTAGCTGGAGATGGTGTGTAAGCTCATGGCTTGGGCCAATCCAGAGAGTTACTCAGGTTTCCTGGGTAGATCCCTTGTCTACAGGAGATACACATATTATTAAGTTCCTGCTTCTTTGTCTGTTGTTAATCTTTTATCACAGGGGGGTTTCAGCCAAGAGTCTGCAAGAGTAGGGGGAAAATTACTTTTCCTCCCCCAACACCTTCCACCCAAATCCAATTGATGAGAGATTCCTGGAGCGGGATGTGCTTTTTAACAGTCCTTCACGAATTCGTTCATGTCTCCTCTTCTGCCTCAAAGTCTCCTGTGTGTCTTCTTTTCCTGAGTTCTCCTGCATCACCTCCTCCAGGAAGCCTTCCGTCTTCCCTCCTTCCTCCCAAGGGGAGAGTGCTCTGTCTATGGGACCACGGAGCACCTTGTGCTCCCCTCGCTCATTCATTCCTCCATTCATTCATTCATTCATTCATTCAAAAAATACCTCGCCCAGCACCCCATGGGCACTCAAAGGACCTTTTATTAGCACAGCATTGTCACTGAATGTCTGTGACCCTCCAAGGTCAGTGTTGCTGGCACTTGGAAGGAGGAGCTGGTTGACTCTCCACTGTAGGGAGTGGGGACGGGTGTTTGGCTGGGGTCCATCCCAGGAGGACATAGGGAATGGCAACCGGGGCCCAAGTTTCTTCCTTCTGCTCTCATCAGGTTCCCTAGGACACAGCCCCAGAAACCACAGGCGCTGCATCAGCCCCGCCAAATAAGACCCGTTCTTTAAAAACATCGTTAGAAACTCATTTACCGCAAGCCACCAAAGCCACGTGAGGCAGAGGAAAGCGGCCCGTTCCCGACCGTCTCTTCTCTCGTTCCATTTTGCTCTCTTGGTTCGTTTGTCTATTTTTTGCCTCATGTTTTGCTGATTCTCTTCATTTCCAGAGAATTATTTCCACTGCTCCTTGCTGCCAAGTCCCAAACCATCGAGCGCACGTCATCTGCGTGTCACTCAAGGCGAGCAGGATGCGCTTTCCGCGGTTTGCGGGGGCTTTTCTTTCACCCCCCGAAGTGCTGGGAGCCCAGCCCTGTTCGCACATCGACACCCAACTGTTGGAATTATTTGTCTGCATAAAAAAATGCACGCGGGGTCTTTAATAGAGTTTAATAGCTTACGTTTTCCGAGACTTTGCCTCTCATGTTCCCAGTCCAAATCAGTGCTATTAGTTGGCTCTGAAAATAACTTTAACTTTTTTGAAAATTGTCTCAAAAATGAATTCTTTAAAAATTATCCATTCATTCAAAAGTTTCTTAGTTTTGGGGGCGCCTGGGTGGCTCTCTCAGTTAAGCATCCGACTTCTGCTCAGGTCATGATCTCGCGGTTTGTGGGTTCGAGCCCCATGTCAGGCTCTGTGCTGACAGCTTGGGGCCTGGAGTCTGCTTGGGATTCTGTGTCTCCCCCTCTCCCTGTCCCTCTCCCACTCGCACACTCTCTCTCTCTCTATCTCTCAAAAATACACATTAAAAAAAATTTTTTTTAAGTTTCTTAGTTTTTAGCAGGGAATCTGTTCAGTGTCTCCAAACTCCTGTATCTCTCTTCTTATTCTGAGAAGAGGAAGGACCAGGGTCAAACCCCTGGGGAGAACTCAGGAGCCCACAGTTATGATAGAAGATTCTGGGACCCAGGGAAGTTAAGCTAATGAGTGATAGGCAGGATTTGTAGAGAAGCAGCTTCTGGAAAACCTTGATTGTTGTCATTTTCTCTGTCCTCTTACCCCATGTGATTTGAGTCCTGAGAATGTACTTGTATCCCCTACAGGGGCCCATTCTACAAAGAAGCAGGGAAAATCCTTTAAGATCTGCCTACTATAGAAGGAAATTCTAGTCCCCGTCCTTCTCTAAGGATGAAATCTTACAAATCCGTGTTTGCTCAGCCAAGCACCCAGAAAGCACTTTCTTGGGTGGCATTATTATTTCCTCCTTCAGGACGCATCAGTCTTTTGTCCCATTCTCCAGACCCTGCCTGCTATGTGAAAAGCGAGGATTGGGTCCATATGAGACACAGACCCAGCATCAAGCATGTTGCCTGGCCCTGAGTTCAGCAAGTTGCACAGCAGCCCTAGTAACAACCTAAATGAATAAATGGTGTATTCGCAAATATCTTACCCTGCTCGGGCAGTCCAATGCCTTGGGTTGTGCAGATGCACCTCGAAAGCCCCTAGTGGATCAAGCTAATGGCAGAAATATGAGACATGGTAGCACATGAAAAAGGGAAATATTTAAGGGTAGATGGAAACGTCTGTCTTCTCAAATTATATTACAGAGACGATGATGGCTTCTTTTCTGTGCATTGAAACTGTTCTCTTCTTAAAGTTAGGCTTCCTGACATTTTGTTCTTACTGTGATCCATGCTTTTTGGATAAAAGGTGATGAGAACATATTCTTCCTTAGGGTAGAAGGAGCTTTTAAGTTCACAGAAATCACATCATGACTACCTGCTTGTGGGTCTCCTTCCTTCAGGTACATGGGAGGCATTTTATTTCCTGGCCCCCTGGTGGGATCATGTGACTCCTTCTGGCTAATGTGTTGTGAGCCTGAGTGCCCCATTTCACTTCTGGATCATTCCAGAGTGATTGGCTTGGTGAGCGCCCCGATCTCTCGGACCCCAAGAGACTAAAATGCACAGAACTCCCCTGCTAACTTTCAGTGGGCATGCAGCTGGTGAAAAAAAAGAAACATTTGTTTCAAGCCACTGGGTTTTTCCAGGCGAGGGGCTGTTTGTTACTGCAATATAATCTTGCCTGTCCTGACTCCTACAAAATATCCCTCATCCTTGCTGTGAACCACAGGCCATGAACAGCAGTAGGGAAATTAGCACCTTTGATCATCATAACCCAGGAAGAGATTCTTCTGCATGTGTCTAATTGAATGTTGAAAGCTTAGTAGCTCAGGCTCACGCTAAGTAAAGGAGCCAGGTTGGATCCAGGGCTCTCTAACTCCTGAGACCTTATCCTTTGCTCCTATATGCTGCTGTGTTGCTGCCTCTTAAATAAATCCGTCAATGCTGTAAGAGGGGTAGAAACAAAGCCACCAGGAATTAGGAGGAGGGAGAGATGATTCAGCTGGATAGGAACAGCAGTGGCTTTGTCAGGGAGGAAGAGAGGGATACTCCCCTTTGAAGCCCAAGTAAGAGTCTGTGGCAGGCACAAGAGCCTGGGTGGCTCGGTCACTTAAGCGTCCGACTTCAGCTCAGGTCATGATCTCGTGGCTCATGGGTTCAAGCCCTGCATTGGGCTCTGTGCTGACAGCTCAGAGCCTGGAGCCTGCTTCCAATTCTGTGTCTCCCTCTCTCTCTCTCTCTCTCTCTCTCTCTCTCTGCCCCTCCCCTGCTTGTGCTGTCTCTCAAAAATAAATAAATGTTAAAAAAAAAAATAGAGTCTGTGGCAGGCAGATTTCAAGGTGGCCCCAAGATTCCAGCCTGCTGGTTGCCACGTCCTGTGCAACCCTCTCCTTTTGAGTGGGGGCAGGATGCACGCTATGTCCTAGAAGTAGGATGGCCTCTACCAACAACAGGTGGCCTCCAGCCAGCAGCCAGCAGAACACGGGGCACTCGGTCCTCCAGTGCAAGGAAGTGAATTCCACCGACACCTGCATGAGTTTGGTGGTGGGTTCTTCCCCGGTCAGACCTCCATCTGAGGACACAGCCCCGTGGACACCCTGCTCTGGTTTTGTGAGGCCCTAACTCTGCTGTCCCCAGTCCTCCGATGTGCAGAGACCATGGGGTAGCAAGCGCACATTGTGTTAAGCCCCTACCCTGGCAGTTACTTTGCAGCAGCAGGAAACTACTGCAGAGTCTAGGATGGGAATATGGATGGAAGGACGTTCCAAGAGGCAGGAAGAGGAAGTGATGGAGGAGGAGGTGGATAGCTCAGCACCTCCCGTTGAGGGTATATGAGGGGAAGAGAGGCTTGGGGTCTGCTCCGGGCAGGGGGGGGGAAGGGGCACAGGTGGCCAATTAACACAGTCTTTTAGGTTGAAAATGAAAAGGCTTTGTGGACCATTTGGGCAGGAAGCATTGTGGTGCCAGGAGTACAGGTGGGGTTGGGGCAGATTGACCTGGAAACGGGGTGTGGGGTTTGAGATGTGTAGTAGTTGGACAGTTGGCCACCCCCCACCAAGAAAAAGCTACATCCACACACTAACCCCAAGAAACTGTGACTCTGACCTATTTTGGAAAAAGGGCCTTTGCAGATGTAATTAATGTCAGGATCTCGAGCTGAGATCACCCTGGATTACCTGGGTGGGCCCCAAATGCAATGATAGGCATCCTTATAAGGGCAAAGGCTAGAAGGAGATTAGACAGACAGTGAAAGACTCAGAAGGGCAAGGAGAAGGCCAGAGGTGGGAGGGATGTATCCACAAGCCAAGGAAGGCTGGGCATCCCCCCAGGCTTTGCAAGCAGGCGCCAGAGAGAAGCAGGCTATGGAATCTCCTCAGAGCCTCCAGAAGGAACCAGCCCTACCAACAGCCTGAGTTCACACGTCTAGCCTCCAGAGCCACGAGACAATATGTTTATGTGTTTTCAGCTGCCAGTTTTGTGGCACTTTGTGACGGCAATCCTGGGACACTAACACGGAATGATCTGGGGAGACAAGATACAGAAGGAATTGCAGCCAGGCGGGAGGGCAATGCGGTGGTCCACACGCGAACCGTGAATGCGACAAGCCAGAGAGTGGTGGTGGGGACAGACAGAGCAGAGAGAGCTCTACACCCAAATTTCCACCTGTAACTCCCATGATTCCCCCCTTGTGTTTTACTGTATACCCACGGAAACTCACTTGCCGAATGACACGTGCCAAGTGTTGCCCATGTTGCACGCGGTGTTTGGTTCAGGTAATAAAATCACGTTAAGGTCGATGGTTACTATTCCCATTTTACGGATGGTGAAGTGGAGGCTCAGGGGGACTAAGGTAAGTTGCCTACAGATTAGGCAGCAGGAAGACAGAGACGGAGAGCCTTTTCCCCAAATGCCGTACTGTCTCCAGCTCCTTCTTTCATAAAGAAGCTTTGGAAAGCATTCTTAGAGGTGGGCATTGAAGGGACCCTGGAAACACAAACACCAGGCTTGGGTCTTTGCCCCTGGTATCCTGTGGGTACAGCCCCAGTGCTAATTAGCATTTGTTTATCGCCTCTAATTACCCGAGACTCTGTGACAGTTTGAGTCCGCGAATGCTAATGCGAGGGCAAAGTCAGGAGATGGCAGAAGCAGAGGCCTTGGGGCTTAGAGAAACAAAACTTGGTGTTGTCGCTGACCCGGTGGCTTTTGGTGGCAGAGTGACAAGGAGGCAGGGTTAAAAACGGGTTGAAATGAAGAGAGCCACCTACCACCCACCACCCTACATCTTAGGGCATGGGCACTCACCCTGTAGGAATTCTCATCCACGTAACCCAGCCCAGAGACTAATGAGTCTGAAAGACTGATCTCATTTTAACATTTGTATTGCAGAAGTCTGTAGAGTACATCTATTGTTTTTCTGCCAGCCCGGAAACCATTTCTTTCTTCTTACAGTAAGAGCTTGGTTTTGCTTGGGAACCTCCCGACCCTTACTTTCAAGTTACACGATTCTCATGTGGTTGCTCTCCCTTGCCTCCAACCCTTAGTCCAACTCATACTCCAGCCTGGGGCTCCAGAGAAGAGGTGTGTAAGTTGCAAATAGATCAGATTGACTTCAGACTCACCCGTATCAATAGGCTCAGGAATCTGTCATTCTCCACCTCTGGTTCTTTTTCCCTCACTGATGCTTCGTTTTTAGATTCATTCCTTAGGGATGTCTGGAATGCTGGCTACCATACGGGCAGGGTCCTGCTCTGACACCCATGTGTCAGATTGCACAAAAGAACTCTTGATGGAGCCACCCCTGGGCCAATCACGGTTGGGGAAGTGAAGTTGTGTCACAAGTCTGGGTCACCCTCACAGCTGAGGGGAGGTGGGCAGGCAGGCACCATGCAGCTTACTCCCAGTGGAGGATGAGTCATTTCCCCAAGGCAGACAAACCCAGAAGCCCTCCAGGTTCCTTCCAGCCTAGGAATGGCTCCCTACCCTTTGCAGGTGTCCAGAAAATGGGCTTGAATCGTTAGACTTGGAAGGCTTCTCTAAGGTATAATGGGCCAACTCTCATTCCTTGGACGAGTTAACAAAGCAGTTAATAAGCAGGTATTGATTACTTATAGGCATGCTAATGCCAAGACACAGCCCTTCTGGTGTTGGGCTCACTTGGGGTGCAGGGATCCTTAGGGGCCCCCATATCTCTCCAAAATCAGGAAACAGAAGGAGGTGGTGACTCCTTCCATCCAGTCACCGTCCTAGAACAGCCTCTCCCACCTTTCCTGTCTCCTGGTCTCCCCCTCAGGCCCTTTCTTGACACTACTTACTGCCTGAAAGATCTTTCCTGACTCCAAGCTGACCATGTCACTCCCCTTGCCAGTAGGTCCCTGTCTTACTCGGTCAAAGTCCAAGACTCTAACTTGACATTTGGGCTCTTTCCAGCCCAACGAGAACCCGCCTTCCCAATGACGTGTCTTCCGCCCTTCTGCGTCTTCTGTCTCCCCCATGCCTTGTTATGCTCCCAGCGCAGTGAGCTGTTTCTTGTTCCCTGTATGTGCAAGCTCTCTGGCACCTCAGGGCCTTTGCACGTGTGGTTGCATCTGCCCGGAACACCTTTGTCCATACACAGTCTTTAAAACTCCCCCTTTCGTGAGCCTACCCTTGAGGCTATAGTAATCACAGAATCTATAATATAGTGCACAGACTGTTGATGTCCAACCTCCTGATCCTGCCACTGCTACCACGATTTTAGCTAGCCTCAGTTTCTTCATCTGTAAGGTGGGGACAATAATAGTACCTTCCTCTTGGAATTGTGAGACTTAAATGTGCTATATTCTTTAACACACTTAGAGGGGTGCCTGGCACACACCAAGCACTCTAGAAGCGATGACTGTTGTTTTTATTCATTCACAGTTCTGTCTCGTTATAAACTGTTGACTCTTTGAGGGCAGTGATGTGGCTTCTTCCCCCTCTGTTCCCTCAGGCTTTATTATGTGCTCTCTTGTCTTTCCTCTGCTGCAAAGAGAGACTGGGTTTCTGATCATCATGAGCATTTACAACCCCCGGGCTCAATGTGGGAGGAAACCCATTCAGAAGCAAATCTCAGCAAACAGGTAAACTGAGTCAAGATAGGGGGCTGGAGTTGTGGCAAAAGTGCCACCATCGGGGGCCAAGTAGGATTTCACGCCGACCACCAACCCGGTGATTCTGATTGACTTAGGCGGGTCGCGGTACAGAGAGTTGACAACACGTTTTCATGGAAACCAGCCCCTGTTGTGGGGCGGGGGGGGGGGGGGGGTGGCAGGAAGCAGCCCAGGGCCACAGTTTAGGGGGGAAACAGTGCTCCCAAGAGATGAGCACGGCGGGCTGAGTTGTCTGTTGGGCGGCTGGCGGAGGGCCAAGGTGCAGAGCAGTATTTAAGTATTTAACCACTCTGCTCTGGTTCCCAACAGCTGGGCTATAAACACTCATACCTGGGATGAAGAAATAACCAATCTAATCTGAAATTGCATCTTGGTACAAAGTAAAGGCAGCCTGGGTTGGAAGGGAGAGAGCTGTGTTACCCTCGATTCCCCACCGCATCCCCCCGCCACCCGCCATACATTCCCTTTTATTGCGGGAATTATACTGATGCTTCTCCAGCTGTGATAACTCTTTCAGGAATAATAAGACCTCTCTTCTGTCTTAAACACACCAACAAAAGAATTTGTGCTTTCTGATCTACCTGTTGGCGAATTTTGAGCACAGGAATCACTGGCATGTCTATATTGCCTTAAATATGCATGGTCTTACCATTGGATCCTCAGGGCAGCTATTGGAGGTAGGTGTGGTAAATCCTCTCCATCACAGGTGGGGAAGCGAAGGATCAGAGAGGTTAGGCAGCTTCTTCAAGACCACACAGCAGGCTCAGGGTAGAAGGCAAGCTGATGGACAAAGAAAGAGCCCTACTTTGAGGTCAGAGAGATCTGGGTTCTAATCTCTGCTCTGCTATCTAACAGCAGGGTGACCTTGAGTATGGGGTTTATTCTCTCTGAATCTCTATTTCCTGGTTATTAAAATGGTATAGTAATGCCCACTCTACAGATTTATTGTAAACGGAATAAGAGCATATATAAAATGGTCTTAACATCACATATACTGCTTAATAATCCCTTTTCTAGTGCTCCTCTTTTTTTCTTGTTAATAGTATTGAACAGCTGTAGCTTGAATCCAGATCCCCTACCCATGTTCTTTTTGCCTCTCCATGCTGCCTGGAGCCTTTGTCCTCTGTCACCGTGATAATACAATGGCAGGGGTAAGGTCATGCCTTCTTGTACATCATTTGTGACACAGCAGAGGAGATCCTGGGTCCTAGAGGAACGCACGTGTCCTCATTGGTTCAGTGAGTGAGCTCTGTGAAGATTGAAGGGACAGTGAGGCCAAATTTAAGAATGACGTCCATGTCAAATTGCCTGTGGGGCTCCAGCCAGCTCTGTCCAACAGAGAGACAGGATCACTGAGCTGAAGCTTGGGAAACCAATCCGAGCTCTGGTTGCAGACTTTTGACTCATTGTCGTACGGGGGGAGGGTAGAATACCTGCTCCCTTGGGTCTCAGACGTAGTGGAGATGAGGTGTAGCACAGACAAAAGTAATTATAATATGATATAAAACATGACAAGTGTTGGATTACAACAGATCAAAGCAGACATGACTAGTGTCCTCATGGAGCTTCGGTTACAGGGAAATTTAAGAAACAGGAATCAAATTATCATTCCAATGTATGCTAAGAACTGAAGAGAACTCTCCAAGAAGATCCTCGGTGAATCCAGAACTCATTCATTTATTTGCTCATTCTTACAAAAGATACTTATTCTGCCCCTGCTGTGTGCAACATCATGATGGGTGCTAGAGATACAGTGATGAGTGAAAGAAGATTCAGTCTCTTCCTCCCATGGGGCTTAGAGTCTATTGGAAGAGACAGGTAGTAACCAAGCGGTTCTGAAATAGACATAAGATTGCAATGTGACAAGGGCTATAATGTAGTGGCAAATGATACTAGAAAGTTTTAACCTAGATGAGGAAGTTGGAGAGGACTTCCCTGAGGAAATGATGTGAATTCTGGGCACGAAAGGGTGATAAAATGTTAATTAGTTGAAGAAGATTGGGCGAGGAGGGAGCTAGAGAAGGCTTCAGGGAGGGGTACCGTTTTTACTAAGCTATTTATGTAACAGATAGCTATTGAGCATCTGTCATAGGAGCTGGGGCACTGCAGTGGATAAGAAAGACAAGGTCCTTGTCCTCGTGTGGTTTCCACGCAGATTCCAGGGAGCACCACTCTAACATGCCCACGCGATGACTGTTCCTTATCAAATAAGTGGCTCATGTTCCCTTTTGCCTCCGTAGATGTGCTCAGGCTGTTCTCCAGCCTTGGACCCCTCCCTGCCTCCTCGCTCATCTAACAGCAAGCTGACTTCTAACTTCTACCCTAGGGGGCTTTCCTGGAGCACCTCCCCTTTCCTCTCTTGCCTGGCTTAGGTCCCTCCTGTCACTCTCCCTGTGGCTTCCTCCATAACTTCAGCATTTACACTATAAACCTTGATTCAACCTTCTGTCTACTTGAGAGCGGGGACTGCATTGGATTCATCTAAGTATGTATTCACGGAAGGTTTGATGAGTGAATGAACGAACACTGGAGAAAGCCCAGACTGAGATCTACATATTTGTTCTAGTCTTGCTTCAACAAATTACCATGTGACCTAAAGTAAATCTCTTGTCCACTCTGAGCCTCTATTCCTTCATGTGTGTTATGGAAGTTTGGACTTGAACTCTTCTTACTCTCTCTGTCTTAAGAGCATTAGGACTGTCTTCGTAGAAACAACATAGGACTGTTGAAAAATGTTTAAACAATTTAGAGAAGTCCAGAGAAGAAATGCCAAACTCTCGCCAAATCCCACGATCCAGAAATAGTCAAGGTTAACATTTGGGAAGGTCACACCAGACATCTTTCTAAGCTTATGTAGGAATAGGCAGGAGGGCAACAGATAGAAACAGAATTATAAAAAATGGATTGTAGTCTCCTGACTTTTTGAAATACAATATTAAATTATTTTTCTGTTAGATATAATGGAAGAAAAGAAATTGAAATGTAATTAGAGGAATTCCTGAACGTCAGAGCCCTATTACTCTGACATTAAACTCTTGTGAGGCCAGAGCACCTGGGTGGCTCAATCGGTTGAGTGTCCAACTCTTGACGCCATTGTAGGTCATGATTTCACGGTTTGTGAGTTTGAGCCCCAAGTCGGGCTCCACTGACAGTACAGAGCCTGCTTGGGATTCTCTCTCCCTCCCTCCCTCTCTGCCCTTCCCCTGCATAATCAGTCTCTGTCTCTGCCTCTGTCTCTCTCTCTCTCTCTCTCTCTCAAAATACATAAAAACTTAAAAAAAAATAAAATAAACTCTATGAGGCTATAGAGCAACAAATGCCAACAATTCAGATGCAAAGAAATTTCAAATCAGCAGGTAGACTGGGAGCCGTTTAATTCTGAAGGCGAAATCTTGTGCCCTAAGCTAAAAGACACTACAGAGTCCCCACAATTCCGATCCGGCCAGCTTTGGAAAGGCATGATGGTTAACAAGCTGCCAGCCTTGGACCATCATTGATGACAGCGCAGTACTGACCCCAACTATTCACGTGAGAAACCCAGTCCCTGAGGCTGTCAGCCAGGGGCTGGGGGCGGACCCTGCGAGCCCCCATCCCAGGGAGCTGACAGGTCTGACTGCCTGACAAATCCTCCCCAGGATCCAGAATGATTGAGGGCAGACGGCAAAGATGTTCTGGCAGATCTGGAGACCGTGTTCTGATTTGATTCCGGGGGACGGAGGGGGGATCTTCCAGGGACAGATTATACATTTGGCTGAGATTGGCCCGTCCCGACACCGTGCACGTTCCCCATCCCTCCAAGCTAATGTAGACAGATGAACCCGCAGTCTGATTCTGTCTACTCAGAAGGTGGGGGTGCCTGTGATCGAAAACAGAGATGTCTTGACTGCTGACGCAAGAACACAGACAGCACCGGTGGAACACCAGCTGTGTCTGAGGGCTGGACAGAGAAACAAGGTGACATCCCCACAGGATGGGGCAAGTCCCAAAGTTCTGGATTTGAATCCAGGCTTCTCCCTTTGCTAGCTGTCCAAACTCAGGAAAGTGCCTTCACCTATCTGTGCCTCAGTTTTCTCACCTGTCGGTGGAAAGGAGACCAATAATGAGGGCTCACGTTTGCTGTGTGTGTGAAGCAGTAAACATAGGGCTGTCCCTAAACACAAGCTCCTTTATGACCTTCAGCAAGTCACATGGCCTCTTTGTATCTCCGTTTTGTCATAATAAATGTAAGAACCTATGGTAATAATAGCTGACCATGAATACCATGCCTTGGATTCTTGGTGTGTGATAAACATACACCAAAGAGGTAATTGAGAGTTTAGTAAGTGGCGTATTTACAAGGATGGGGGTCAAGTTCAGAGATAGGATGAAGTACCCCAGGGCTAGAGGATTGAGAAAGCAGAAACCACTCAGCCTGAAGGGGTGAGGGAGCCTGGGGATGCCACAGTCCGAGGTGTTTCAGCTCTCAGAGCACACAGACCTTGACCCTGAAGGTGGGACTGTTGTCCCCTTGTGTGTGGAAGAAGGGACCAAAGCCTGGAGAGCATCGGAGCTTCATCCGAGTCACCAGCTGGTGAGCGGCAGAGCAGGGACCCAACCTTGGTCTGCCTGATTGAGGACCCTGCTCATAATTCCTCCTGTTGTGATGATACCCTTAAAGAGGACAAGCATTATTGCAATGATCGCGTGACCAGGGATGCAGGGAGGGGTGGAGGGCGACAGGGCCATCATCCACTTGGCTGCCAGGTGACCTTTCTGAGACATACACCTGAAGCACTCGCCCACTTATTCCGTGGCTCCCCACTGTCCTCATGAAGAAAGGTAGATCTCCCTGCTCGTCCACGAGCCCCTCTTCTTCCACTCTTAGCATATCCCCTGCGCCCCAGCCACTCAGAAACAGGAAGTAATCCTCCCACATGCGGCATCACTGTTAACCAGGGCTCTGCAGAGAAACAGAACTGAGAGAAGAGACAGAAAGAGAGATGCACACATATTCATAGCAAAGAGACTCGCCTCAAGGAATTGGGGGCTGCTAAATCTGAAATCCAAAGGGCAGCCCATCAAGCTGGAGGCTCAGGCAGAGGTTGAGAGAATCTTGAGGCAGAATTTCTTCTTCTGCAGGAAAACTGGGTTTGGCTTCTAAGTGCTTTGCACTGATTGAAGGAGGCCAATACTCTCCTTTACATAAATTCAGCCAGTTATAGGTATTAACTCCATCTACAGCCCACCTTTGGAGCATCACGTAGGTTGGTGTTTGTTTGGGTAACTGGGTACCACAGCCTAGCCAGGTTGAAACATAAAACTAACGTCACAGCACCCTTTCATGCCCCCAAAACCTTTCCCAAGTCTGTTACCTCTGCCTGGGCCTCCCTCCCGGCCTTCTCACTCTTGCCAGCCACAGACCCACAACCTGTATGCCCCCTCTTTTGTGAAGCCTTCCCAGATTTGCTCAGGCAAAGTGAGAGGGCCCCCCCAACTGCCTTGTGTCCCATAGCACCCCTGATTCTGCCATAACATATATCATGCTGCACAGCAGAGCGCCTCCTACTAGACCAGGGGGCAGAAGCTGGGTATTTTTTCCAACCCACTGTCCCCAGCATCTGGCACACAAAAGGGGCTCAGTAAGTACTTGTTAAGTGAGCCCGTTTGTTATAGAAAAGAAGGAGAATGTGAAGGGAAAAAATACGTGAAGCTCAGTGGAGACATGGGGAGATTTCATGACTTGGAAAACCCACCAATGTATACATTTTACTCCGCACCCCCGTGGTTTCAGTGTCTCCCTCCCTGCTGCTTACAGCCAAGTCAAGGCAGGACTGCCACAGGGCCAGCTGAGTGCAGCCTTCATTAAAAAGTATGTGTGGGGTCGGGGGCAAAGGCAGGCAGGTCTGCAGAAAGTCACCAGTGGCTGCTTTATGTGAGAGACTGCAGTTGGTATTCCGCAGCAGGGACATTTTTCAGCTTCCTGCTGGAAAACGCCGAGTGGCTGTAAATCATTCCACCGCAGCCGTCTGCCTGATAAGTGCCTGGGAATTGGGAAGGGACGTGGGGACGTGCTCCCACCCTAAGGAGTCATGCGGGGCTATTTCTAAGGCTTGACAGTTGACGCTTAAATGCAGAGGTCTTGGTCCCCCAGGTCCTGAATCAACAGGAGTCAGAGCAACATTTGCCCGCATTCTGGGGTCTACAGGGACAGATCTCCTGAGCTAGCAGAGCCTTCAGCGCTCTGGAAGGGTAAGGATCCACCTCCAGGCTCGGTCAACCTTAAGGTTACTTAAACTCCCTGGTCTCCGTTCTACCTATATGGAAAATGGAGACAAAAGTAGAAGGTAGTAGCATCTACCTAGAGGTGGAGGTGTAAATGAATGCTGTGTAAAGCGCTTAGAGCAGTGCCTGGAACATGGCAACCACTAGGCGTGGGCTTGCCTCCACCATTGTCACCATCATCGTCACCACCATCATCATCTTTGTTGTCGTCATCGTTGTCTTGTCAGATACTGACTTAATCCAGTTACGTACCAGGTTCTGTACTGGGTTCAGAGGCTCTCTACATATTGAAAGATGGGGTCCTCTAACAGGAGGTTGGGTATGCAGACATCAGCAGGTGCTCTCTAACAAAAGCTTGCTCGAGGGGACCCAGAAAAGAAATAGAGGAAGACTTTCAAAAGAGGGAGTGTTTAAACTGACTCTTTAATAAGGTCCAAGAGGAGAAGAGATTGGTAAGACAGTTAAGGTGGTGCTGTTCAGGGTACAAGATAACACTGCAGGCAGAGGACGGACACGGAGACCCAGACCAGCAAGCTGCAGTCAGGGAGCCATAGGACCTGGCACAAAGCCTGGTTGGGGACCACAAAGCCAGAGCAAAGCTGATGACTCCTCAGAAGATTCTTAAGGTGCATTAGTGGCCCCAGCATATCCCCAGACTCTAATCTGTGTTCTATGCAGATGAAAATCTCTACTATAAGCCATCTTCACGGCCTCACTCCATAATCTCCATCAGAGTTTGAATCATGTCAGATGGATAAATCCCAGGTAACTTGGTCGTGGATTCCTTCTTCAGCCCGCAAGAGCTGACAACACAGCAAATTTACCACTCAAGTTTCTTATGTGCTTTGGATCTCCTCATACCTGGAATTGCTTTTGGAGTTTTAATGGCTTCCATTTTATGTGCCTGGCACTGATCAGGACCTTTAGTATACAGTAGATTTTTAAATTATCATGAGAGCTGCAGGAAAAATAAATTTTACTTAGCCTACTTAATAGATGAGAAAAACAAAGCTCAGAGAGCTTAACTGGCATGTCCGAGGTCACGTGGGCAGTGATGGGCAGAACTGGGATTTGGATACCGTTCTGCAAAATCAGGCTTTGGATCACTCGAGAGCTGCACTGTCCAATATGGCAGCCACCAGACACAGGTGTCTATTTAGACATAAGTCTAAAATAACTCAAATACAATGAAATTGAAAATTGAGTTCCACACATTTAGAGTGTTCAGTGGCCACATGTGGCTAGTAGCTGCTGTACTGGATATTGTGGGACATTTCTCTCCGCACAGAAAGTTCTGTGGAACAGAGTGGCTGTGGGGAACACACAACAGACTTCCTGTGTCTATCTTGTGCTGTCGGGAGACCATGCCTCATTTAGTTGTGGCTCTACAACATCATACCTAAGACACTTTGGAGAGCCACCAACCTCTCTCCTGAGGTTACCACCCAGGAATAACCCATTTAGAAAGCAGATGGGCAATATGAATTATGGAAAGTATGATTAATCAAAGCCAAAGGCATAGAGAGGAGCCACAGAACATGGCAGGGGCATCACGTATGGAAAGTGCACTGAGGGAAGAGTGGGCAAGCCCAGGTGAGCATCAGCTCGCCCTCCCTTGGCCTCTGAACCACAAAGGTGTGTCTCACAGTGCCATTTGGTGGCTCTCTGGAGTTTGTCCCTGTCCCAGAGAGATTCATTC
Source organism: Panthera onca (assembly GCF_046562875.1). Classification (NCBI taxonomy): domain Eukaryota; kingdom Metazoa; phylum Chordata; class Mammalia; order Carnivora; family Felidae; genus Panthera; species Panthera onca. The sequence goes on from NC_138354.1 coordinate 33,893,637, forward strand.
AGTTTTAGCAGAGGTCCGTGCCTGCTTAGCGCTGGGCACACTGTAGGCGCCGTGGAGAAGAATCCATTCGAGATCTTGACTTTAACCTCAGTATTGAGAACTGGATGCAGGTCCGGCTTTTCATCTCTCTGATATCTGGCACAAGTCCACTTGTGGTCCTGGACCTCAGCTACCCATCGGGAAAATGAGATCATTCGTGACAATCCAATGAAATGATATTTGTGAAAATCCCCCAGCAAGCTGAAAAGTACTGCTCCGAAGGTCACTGTTGTAACTGAACTTGAAGGTACTTCCTATGGCGCCTGTGAGCATCAAATAACAGAGAAGCAAGGCGGGGTTCATTCCACTTATTCCAGTCTTCCCTTTATCTAGGAGAACCAGTGAGCACAGGCTACCGTGGCTTACCAGATTGAGACAGGCGGCCGGCGAGACAGAGGGACCAAATCTCACACTCTTGCATTTCTCTTCTTCTCACTTCGATTATCTCCCCACCTTCAGCCAAGCTGTGAATCCCTCTCTGCTTTCAGGACCCACAGGTTCAGACTGGACTTTCATTAACCGAGGTCAGTAATGAAGACCCTGGAGACCATTTATTGAGCACTTACTATGTGCCGGATAATTGACACTCATGCTGGGGTTTGATCTCTGTGTTCGGACCCTGATTGTGCCGAAGAGGAAATACCACCAGAGAGGCTACATTCCCTGTCCCAGGCCACACCACTGCTAATTGCCAGAGGAGGTGACTGAGCAGATTCTTCCGACAGCCCACTGTTTCCCAGGGGAGGAGCATGTTATATTTGCCAATACCTGGTGGTGGGAGAAAGGATGTCAGGGCAGAGCATCACTGGGGGCCCTTTACTCAGAGATGGTCAAATGCCCGCCAAGACTGACCACCCTAGTGCCTGCTCTTCTGCCAAAGCCCCTTGATCGCTCCACCTGCTGACAGAGGAAAGTCATTGCTAGAGCAGAGCTTCTGGAGAGCAAAGGCAGACACAGGCCACTGGAGAACCTTCACGGGACTTTGAGGGGCTCCCTCCACCCCCAAGCCTTGAGTTTCCTCCTCCATCGGGACCTGCATGCTTATCTTCTGGAATATACTTAACTGAATGTATTTCAGTGAGGATACTTCTGCAGGAATTTCCTAATTAAATGAGGAAGCAATATTCTCAAATGATTTGGGGCAAACTTCATCTCCATTTCCTGCATAGAGAAGAAATCAAAATCCTATGTTGACCTTTTAGAAAGACCAAGGTCAATTTCATTTGTGTATATCCATTCTCACTGCCACCTCCTTTCCCCCTCCTCCTCCCCTTCCTCCTCCCCTTCCTCCTCTCCTCTCCTTCCTCCTCCTCCCCTTTTCCTCCTCTTCCTCTCCTTCCTCCTCCTCCCCTTTTTCCTCCTCCTCCCCTTTTTCCTCCTCCTCCCCTTTTTCCTCCTCCTCCCCTTTTTCCTCCTCCTCCCCTTTTTCCTCCTCCTCCCCTTTTTCCTCCTCCTCCCCTTTTTCCTCCTCCCCCCCTTTTTCCTCCTCCTCCCCCCCTTTTTCCTCCTCCTCCCCCCCTTTTTCCTCCTCCTCCCCCCTTTTTCCTCCTCCTCCCCCCCTTTTTCCTCCTCCTCCCCCCCTTTTTCCTCCTCCTCCCCCCCTTTTTCCTCCTCCTCCCCCCCTTTTTCCTCCTCCTCCCCCCCTTTTTCCTCCTCCTCCCCCCCTTTTTCCTCCTCCTCCCCCCCTTTTTCCTCCTCCTCCCCCCCTTTTTCCTCCTCCTCCCCCCCTTTTTCCTCCTCCTCCCCCCCTTTTTCCTCCTCCTCCCCCCCTTTTTCCTCCTCCTCCCCCCCTTTTTCCTCCTCCTCCCCCCCTTTTTCCTCCTCCTCCCCCCCTTTTTCCTCCTCCTCCCCCCCTTTTTCCTCCTCCTCCCCCCCTTTTTCCTCCTCCTCCCCCCTTTTTCCTCCTCCTCCCCCCCTTTTTCCTCCTCCTCCCCTTTTTCCTCCTCTTCCCCCCTTTTTCCTCCTCCTCCCCCCCTTTTTCCTCCTCCTCCCCCCCTTTTTCCTCCTCCTCCCCCCCTTTTTCCTCCTCCTCCCCTCTTTCCTCCTCCTCCCCTCTTTCCTCCTCCTCCCCCCCTCTTTCCTCCTCCTCCCCCCCTCTTTCCTCCTCCTCCCCTCTTTCCTCCTCCTCCCCTCTTTCCTCCTCCTCCCCTCTTTCCTCCTCCTCCCCTCTTTCCTCCTCCTCCCCTCTTTCCTCCTCCTCCCCTCTTTCCTCCTCCTCCTCCCCTTCCTCCTCCTCCTCCCCTTCCTCCTCCTCTCCCCCTCCTCCTCCTCCTCCTCCTGCCCTTCCTTCCTTCTTTCTCCTTCTTGCAGACCTACCTCTGAGGGTCACAACAAAGGTGGCAAATGTAACTGGGGACTAGAGGGCAGAATTACAGGAGTTCTTAGCAAAGTCCTCGCCTTTTGCGTGTGTTTGTGTTTGCTAGTTGACCCAGCATGTTCCGTGGTTATTTATACACTGTCAGAGCTGCGATCATCCAAAGCTTGCTCATGTTACAGCATTAGTCCGGCTTATAATGCCGTCTCTGTGTTCATCAGGGGCTGTATCCCCAGCCTCCACAGCCTCTGATAGCTGGGGCAGCGTCTAACACTTATCGGTCACTTTTGCTTTGTATCTCTTTCATAGCATCTAATGCCACCTGCCCTTACTTTATGTGCATCTTCTTGTTCTCTTTCCCTAGAGTTTAAGCCACAAGACGGCGGAGACCATTTAGTTCGGAGCTCTGTCCCCGGCCCCAGGAAGAGGTTGTCGGGTAAAAGAAGCCTGAAGGAGCCTGGCGAGTCCTGCAGAGGACCTGCCCACCTCGAGTTCCGGATGTCAGGTAAGGAGAGAATTAGAAGGAAGTACTTGGCATCTGCAGGGAAAACAAATCGAGCTTGTGAATCCGAGCATGGCAAACAGAGCCGCTCAATGGGAATGCTATCTGTGGTAAATATTTCCCATACAACGCATGAAAAGAATATCTAACACTGTTTGCCAACCACTTGAGGTGCGTTTTGTGGGCACGATCTCCTTGAGTCCTTCCCAAATGCTGTGCGTGGCAAATTATCTCCTTTTTTAAAGAAGGTCCTTCTGGGAAAATACATACAGATGAGAACAAGGTACGCAGAAGTGAGGGAAATTGTTGAAATCACAGGACTGGCGAGCGGTGAGGCCCAGATTGGGTCTTTCCTGACCACCTCGCTCTCCTACGTCGCTCTCTATGGAAGTCAGCGTTTTCGAGCCGTAATCCCACCGACCAGTCAGGGGCTTAGTATTCAGGCGTAATGGGAAATGACCTAAATGAAAGGACCAGAAACACCCAACTCTCTCTCCCTTATCTTTGTGTTCTAACAAGCGTCTCTGCGCTTCTCAAGAACTAATCCTTTATTTCCATAATTGATTCTTCTTTTTCTCTCTGCTTTCCCAGCTGAGCACTTTAAAATACGTTTTCCCACTGACGCTCTTCTTATCTACTGTGCTAAAGCTCTCTTGACAGGGGTCTAACCTGCCCCTCTTTGTTATCTGCAGGCTCTCTATTGTAGGACTCTTGATAACACCAGCCCTGAGCTGCAGGAGAACTGAGAGCTTGTCTGCTCTGTTCGATCCATCCCTAGCACCTTGCTCCATTCTAGGCAGAGAAAACACACCATAAATATGTCTGAATGAACAAATAAGGGCATGCCGGATGCAGATAGAATAGCAGGACTTAGACTGTGGGCCACGAGTGAGAGAAATCTGTCTGCATGACAATTTGGGAGGCCCCGGACAAGTGGAACCAGCCATCTGTTTTATGAGGGACTCTGCGTGTGGTGTAATTACAGAAGGGGGCAGGATTGGGAAGAAACTGGAGATAATATTGTGATGCTGGATGAGTCTGGCTTGAAGCCAAGTGTGGTCTGCTTTCAAGAAGCTGAAGAATAGAAGGTTCTTTGACCCAGATTAGTCTCCTTCTTTACTCCGAGTTTGGGGAGGGTCCTGTGGTGCACCGTGGCCAGATCCAACTGAAATCTTCACTTTTAAAAGTAAAGATCTTTGGGGGCTCCTGGGTGGCTCAGTCGGTTAGGCGTCTTACTTTGTCTTAAGTCATGATCTTGCGGTCCGTGGGTTCGAGCCCCACTTCAGGCTCTTTACTGACAGCTCACAGCCTGGAGTCTACTTCTGATTCTGTCTGTCTCTCTCTCTCTTTCTCTCTCTGCCCCTCCCCTGCTCATGCTCTGTCTCTCTCTTCTTCAAAAATAAATAAACATTAAAAATTAAAAAAAAAAAAGGAAAGGTCTTTAAAAATCCAATTTGATGTTAAGAAATTTTACCAAAGCCAGGCTCCACCTTTGCGTTGAGCAAAATAAAGGCCATGAACCCTTTGAAAGGTACTGAGGAAGCTTTAGGCCCCTGAGATCCTGGCTAATGAGAGTCAACCCACTCAACCTCAATCCCAAGTGGACATTGATATTTCTGCTCCGCTGCTCTCGAATCAGAGTTAGTGGCTCTAAATGGTTCCCATACCTATTTGAAAAAGGATAGGTCACCAGCTGTATTCGTTTCCAAGGGGCTGCAGGAACACCTGACCACAGACTGAGTGGCTTTGAATGACAGAGGTGTGTGGGCTCACAGTTTTGGAGAACAGAAGTCCAGAATCGTGGCGTCACTGAAGGCTCTAGGGGAGGGTCCTTCCTTGTCTATCCTAGCTCCTGTGGTTGTTCACGGTCCCTGGCGTGCCTTGGGCTGTAGCTGTACCGTTCCCATCTGTGCCTCCTCCCTTGGTTTCTGAGTACTTGTAGCCCCCAATCAGGACACCAGTCATTGGCTGTAGAGCTCCCCATAATCCAGTAAGAACTCGGCCTGACTCCATCTGCAAAGACCCTATTTTCAAATATCGTCACGTTCACAGGTATTCAGAGTTGACTTCAACCTATCTCTTGTGGGGAACCCAGGGGTGGGCGGAGGGACACAATTCACCCCACGACACCAAACCAGTTTTTATCAGGCTTCTTTGTCCTTGGTGTGAACTCTGAATTGTGTGGGCATTGACTTATCAAGAGTCTGTCACTAAAAAGGATCAGAGGAGTCTGGGCGTGTAGGTAGGAAGGCATCACCTATTGCAGAGGATGGTTCTGATCTCAGACACCCCGAGGAGATGGCAAAGAGTGTCCCTGTCTCCACATCTCATACTAGAACACCTCTCTGAGGCAGGTGACGATGACTTCTCTTTTCACGAAAACATCTGGCAGCCCCTATAAAGAGCATTACAGTTCCTCTCCCATCTCAGAAGGAGTAAGCTGAGGCCCGGAGAGGTTAACAGACACCCGGGACCTCTTTATAACTGTCAGGGGCTGGTGTCAGGCTGGATTGCAGTGGCCTGGTGACTTAACGCAAAAATCAACTTTTGCCAGGATATGAGTCACAGACAATTACTTTCTTTTGAAGATGAAACAAGAAAAATAGTACGAGGTTCCTTTTTTTCCTTACTTCCTACACTTCTTAGGTTCAAAGACGGCTTAGGACTGACCAGTCCTTCGGCAGTTTTCCCCAGTGCCTTGCCCATGCCTGGAATATAGAATCATCATCTCTGTCCGTCTTGTTACATGCTGGGCCTCCCACAAAGACTGTGAGCTCCCCAGAGGCAGGGCGGGCTTCCCTCAAACCGTCTTTGATTCCATGACACCAGGTACATCTTGGCAACACCTCAGAGTCACCTGGGGAGCTTTATAAAATATTGATCTCTGGTTTTCATCCCCAAAGATTATGATTTAGTTGGCCTTATATGGCTGGGAATCAAAAATTTTAAAAGCTCCCCAGGTGACCTTAATATGCAGGCAACCGAAGGTTGAGAACTAGCCCCTTGGCATCCAGTGCTGAGGTCTGGTAGCAGCAACAACACCTAATATTTATTGATGCCTTATTATGTGGTCCAGGCTTTGCAGTTTATATGCATTGCTTTCCTCATTACACAACCATCCCAAAAGGAAGCAACCATTGTTAACCCTGTATTGCGCAGCAGGAAAATGAAGTCTAAGGAGGCCGTGTGATTTACTCATAATCATCCAGCTTATAGGGATCGAGCCTGGCCAGCAATACCCTTGACCCTGGGACACCTGTTCTCCACCAATATGTCTCCTGCTTCCTCTATTCCCTCCACCTTCTTCTGCTGACATGCTGTTCCCCGCCACCACCCCCTGAGCTTTACTGAGGTATAATCGACAAATAAAAATCGTATCGATGTAAGATGTACAACATGATGATTTGGTGCACATACACATTGGGAAATGATTGCCACAACCAAGCTAATTTACATAGCCATCACTTCACGTGGTTCCTTTATTTTGTTGTGAGAATTACCATAGTCACACATGTATGTAATCAAGAATTCTCACAACACTCCCAGAGGTACTTGCTGTGTCCCAAATTTATGGAGAGGAAAACTGAGACGTTCGGAGAAGTGATGTCACTTGTCCAAATCCCAGCTGGTATGTGACATGCTGGGTCTCCTCTCGGGGGCCGTCTGCTTTCTGCTACAAGTCACACAGAACGCGCGTGAGCTCATCAAGCATAGAACCTCTGGCCCCATGTCACTGTATACACAGAAGGCCCCATAGTGAAACTATTTCTAGACAGAAAGCCCCCTAGCGAAGCTGTTACAGATGTGGGATATGGAGCCAGATGGCTGAGTTTAGACTCTTAAGTGTTTTAATCCACGTAGCAGAGATGAGGAATGTCACCTCTGAGGGTCACTTTGAGATATAACTGAGATAATCAACACGAAAATGCCTACACAAGTCCTCATCCTTTCGTCACCCCAAAGAATTCCAACAGGTACTGCAAAAAGGAGCAACTTTCCAGTTTCCCGGGAGACTCTAGTTATGGAACATGATATGAAGAGCCCCAAATAAAACTAAAAAGATCAATCCTCCTGATCAATTACCTTGAAGGCCTACTTGTTTCATCCTCACCAAGGGGGGGGGGCAGAGATCAGGAGTTTCCATCTTTCAGCCTCTGTGTTTACCAGTGTGACCTTGGCGAAACCCCTCCTGTCCCCCCTAGCTTCCCAGACATCACCGGGATCCTGTGGAGAGAACCGTTGGATATCTGTGTCGTGATGAGTTGTAGGTGTCTGCTCTTAGGACTCTTGGAACTTACAGACCCATGGAAACTCATTTCAAACTAAGCACAAGGGAGAATGCCATTGGCCGACATAACAGCAAGCCCAGTGGCGACCCCAAGCATGGCTGGGTCCAGGTGCTGAAGTGGTACCAGGAGCAGTATCTCACCCTCCTCTTGGCTCCGATGCCCTCCGTGTTGACTTCCTTACCTCTGTGTTGACTCACCTTCCCGCATGGTGGCAAAAAGGCACCAGCTTTGCTCCCTTCTGGCTTAGCTGCCCCCTATGAAGCTCCAGCTTCCCCTGTAAGTAAGTTGGCTCATGATAACTTCCAGGCCAGGACAGATCATAATGAGCGGAGTATCGAACCAGGATCTTTGGCACCCCTTACCTGCCTCTCAGCTTCCACCCACCAACAGGCTGTTCCACCTCTTCCTTCCCCACCCACATTGGCTGCATGGCCACCAATTCTGACCCTGATTCAGTTCTACCTTCCTCTTCTCTTCTTCATCTCCTTGCGTCTTGATTTTCTCGTTGGTGGAAAAAAAATAAATAACGGTGATAATAAAATGAATCCCTCAGGGTTACTGCAAAGATTGAGGGTCTATGTAGATGCCTGACAGATACCAGAAGCCCTCTCCCATCGTGTGTTTTAATCAGCTCCTGGCGTACACAGAAGAGGTATACATCCCCGGGATTGAGGGCTCAGACTTCCAAAGTAGCATGTGAGTTCTGGCTTCTTCCTTCTAGTCCAATGACTCTGAGCAGTTTGGGCAATCTCTCTCTCCCTCTTTTTTTTTTTTTTTAAATAAGCATGCATTTATTTTATTTATTTTGAGAAAGAAAGAGAGCACAAGTGGGGTAGGGACAGAGAGAGAGAGGGAGAGAGAGAATTCAAATCAGGCTGTCCACTGTCAGCACAGAGCCTGACATGGGGCTCAAACTCATGACCCGTGAGATCGTGACCTGAGCCAAGATGAAGAGTCGGACATTTAACCAACTAAGCCACCCAGGTGCCCCAGGCCCGTCTTTCTAATCCTGCTTCCTCATTTGTAAGGTGGGGAGGGGAGGAGTACCATGCCTTAAATCTGTGTAAGATGAGGGTCCATGCCCAGTAAATAGCTGAGTGTCTAGGCCCACCATATGCACTCCACACGCATCAACAAACATTTACTCCAAAGCCCTTAGAGTTCATGGCAGGCACAGAGGGCGAGCTTACTCTGTTCTGATACATGACATATGTTTCCAAAATCCAAACAAATGATCATCGTCTAGAAAGTGCTTTCAGTCTTACTGTGGGCGACGGTGGATTGCTTGCGATGGTCCACGTCCGTTTGGGTTGGGACGAGGGAACCAGATGGAGTATCCTAAAATACGTACACACACAGAAGCCCTCGGTCACTTGCCACACTAAAATACTTCACAGATGCCCAAGGAGTGTTTTCTGGTCCACGAAACACTGCACAAGACCTTAGATTCACGCTTTATTTACAACTGGCATGTAAGCCCTACACTGCTTACATCATGACTCCTACAGAAAAGACTTATGAATGTTTTGAATCTTCATATTTAATACTTTGATGGCAGAGGAGTGAAGCAACACGAGAGCTCAGTGGCTTGCATATCGCCAAAGAGGAATAATTTCCGGGATAGCGTAGGGAGCCCCGTGTCGTAATTGCAACGTCTGTTTCGCTAGCGTGCAAAAAGCCTTAACAAGGAGCACTTACCCACACTCCAGATTTTTCAAGGAATTTTTACATCCTCGGTCTTGTTTGATTTTCGTAACAGACTTGTGGGCTAAGTCAAGTGTTCTGCCAATTGTAGGCACAAGAAAACTGAGTCACAGAGAGATTAAATAGCTTAGTTTAGTCATGCACCTGGGTAATGTTGGAAACAGAATCAGAATCCCGATGTTCACCTCCCTCTGCCTGGAAACTTGGGAGTCATTAGCACGTGATAAAACTGAAAATATGCTTCTCTGTTTTTCTCTTCTTGAGCTCACGCTCTTCTTGGGTTTAGGGGAAACAGCATAAGTAACAGATATAATGGAGCCCACATTGGATAAACAGCATCTGTGAAGTGGATGGTTTGAATCAACTGTCACTGGGCGTGACTCCCGTCCTTTGTGTCATCTGACTCGGCATCCGTATCATATTTCCTCATGCCGTCAAAGTGTCCACAAGGAGATTAGTTTAATACAGCGTATTTTAAAATTCATTTTAGTATGGGAACACCAAACAGAACAAAAAGGCTTATAAAGGAGTAACCCCCCGCACATCACCAACCCTACGTCCTTCCCACTCCCAGGACACATAGTGACAGAGACACCAACCAGCCTTGTCACCTGTCATTGTTTCTTATGATAGTTCATTCCATGTTTCTAAGGAACGTGATGGTTCTGCTATTTATGGATCAAGGGGTTTGATACATGATCGATTGATTCCTTGCTGTGATAGATGAGGATTTGCTTCACTTAACTTCACCTCTCTCCTCTTCTCAAATATATCACGTTTATTAATTCCTTTATTGCAAATATTCCTTACGTATCTTCTTTGCTTGTTATGTCAACCAAGGACAAAATCTAAATTCCACCCATCAACCTGCTCCCTCACCCACCGCTCAGTTTATGTCGCCTGTACTTTTACATTATCCAGACTGGTCGTGTTTATACGGTGATGGACAATTACCACATACCATCAAAAATCTCAGATGCTCCAGATTGCAAAACGGGTCATTTTATTTGCCACTGGGAAGGAAAAAAGACGTTTCCAATTCTCGTTTTACAGTGTCATCGATTAAAAGATACATCCCAACTTCAGAGATGTTAAAAAATGTATGATGTAACCCTCAGACCTTGCTGATAAGAATGCGAAATGGTGTAGCTGCCTTGGAAACAGTCTGACAGTTCCTCAAGATGTTAAACATAGAGTCAGTCTACGACCTGGCAATTCCACTGCGGAGTATTTACCCAAGAAAAATGAAAACTTCTATCTCCACAAAAACGTGTACATGAATATTCAGAGCAGTGTTGTTCGTAATAGCCCCAAAGCAGAAATAACCTATACACACATCAACCGATGAATGGATAAACAAATGTGTTCTTCATACAAAGGAATATTATTCAGCTATAAAAAGGAATGATGTACTGATACCTGCTATGTTAATGAACGTTGAAAATATTAGGGGTGAAAGAAGCCAGTCGCCCGTGGTGGGGAAGGGATGGATGGGAGAGACAGGGACATGGGGAATAACTTGCTAAGGGGTATAAAGTTTCTCTTTGGGGTGATGAAAATGTCCTAAAATTACGTAGTGCTGATAGTTGCACAAGTCTCTAAATGTGCTAAAAAACACTAATTGTACACTTAAAATGATGAACTTCATAGTGTGTGAATAGGGTCGCAATAAGGTTGTTATAAAAATATGTGAAAAAAATCATCTTAGAGTTGATGAAATATGGTAGCACAAAAATAGTGAGGGTAGATGTGTGTTCCTGGAAAGATGGCGTAGGCTCTACTCTGCCCTGTCCCTCTTATTGAGTGCAAATAAAAACTCTAGAAGTTACATATAAAACAAGGATAAGAAGATTCTGAAAGATGGAGAGGACAAGTCAAGCAGGCAGTGGACCCTGGAACCCGAGGAATGATACAAAGCTGAGTCCTCTGGGTTTCCTGTGTGTCTCCCGTTCTCAGATTGGACGTGAAGAAGCTGGCAACCTGGAAGTATCGATAGGCACAGACTAAAAAACCCCCAACCAAAAGGTAATGACATCATAAATGGGAATGGCAAAGGTACATAAAGGTAGGCAAGACTTCTGTGCTTTTCAGGAACTGGTAAAATGATGACAGCAGGGGACTGTGGTAAGTTTTGTATGGATCGTGAAATATAATAACCAGAAAAGCTGTACAAAGAACTACGCTAAAAATTAACTGTAGGGTCACCTGGGGGGCTCAGTCATTCGGGTGCCCGACTTCGGCTCAGGTCGTGATCTCACAGTTCATGGGTTTGAGCCCCGCATCAGGCTCTGTGCTGACAGCTCAGAGCCTGGAGCCTCCTTCAGATCCTGTATCTCCTTGCCTCTCTGTCTCTCTGTCCTGTCTCTGTCTCTGTCTCTCTCAAAGAAAAAAAAAACATTATTTTTTTTATTACTATAGACACATCAAGACAGAATCCTAATGTGCAGGTAACTTACAGGAAGGGAAAAAGAAAACAGAAATTAAAAGCAGGAAGAAAAAGCAGAGGGAAAAAGCAGACTAGCACCCCAACAAATCAATAATTACATTAAATGCAAATAATCTAAATACACCAATTAAAAGACATAGGTTGGCAGAGTGGATTTAAAAACATAACCCAAATATATGGTGTCTACAAGAAACTCATTTTAAATATGACAGTATGGGCAGATTTAAAGTAAATGGTTGGAAAAGATATGTAAGCATTCCTAAAAGGAAAGGAGGAATCTCAATATCAGATAAAGTAGACGTCATAGCACAGATGAAAAAAAATGCCAGGAACAGATATGGACATTAGATCAAGATAAGTGTTACTCAAGCAAGAAGATAGAGCAACCCTAAATAAGCACTAAGAAACAGAAATGTAAAATATGTGAAACAAAAAATTGATAGAAATGAAAGGAGAAGTAGACAAGCCCATAATTCTAGTTGAGACTTTAACACCTCTCCCTCTATAATTGATAGAACCGTTAGACAGAAAATTAGCAAGAACACAACATCATCAGTTAACAAGATCTAATCAACATTTATACAGCATGCCAACTGACACCAGGATACAAATTCCTTTCAAGTACCCATGGGACGTGTTCCAAGGCAGCCATGTCCCGGGCCATAAAACAATCCTCAAGTAACTGAAAAGGATTAAAATCGTGCAGAGTATATTCTCCAACCACAATGGAATCCAAGTAGATATCCATAACAGAAAGATAACAGGAAAATCTCCCAACACTTGGAAACGAAACAACACATGTCTCCATAATCCGTGGGGTAAAGAGAAAGTGTCAAGGGAAGTTTAAAAAAATATATTGAACTACATGTTGGTGATAATACCACTTATCAAAATTTGTGGTCCACAAGCAAAGCAATGCTAAGAGGGAAATTTATAACACGGTATGCATACACTTAAGATCAATAATTTAAGCTCCAACCTCAAAAAGCTAGAAAAAGAAGAACAAAGTAAACTGAAAGCAAGTATAAGGAAGGAAATAATATAACGGCAGAAATCAATGAAATTGAAAACAGGAAAATAATAGAAACAGTAATGAAACAAAGAGCTATTTCTTTGAAAAGATAAATCGATATCTAGTAAAACTGACAAAGCAAAAAGGAGAGAGAGAGAAGGCACAAATTATCATCATCAGGAACAAAACAGGGGCTATCCTCACAGACCCCACAGCCATTCGAAGGATAAGGGAATGCTATAAACAACTCTATACACATAAATTTGACAACTTAGATGAAATGGATCACTTCTTTGGAAAACACAAATTACCACAACTCACTCAATATGAAATACATCATGTGAATAGCCCAATAGCTATTAAGGAAATTGAATTGGTAATATAAAACTTCTAAAAAAGACACCTCCAGGCCCTGGTATTTTCCCTCAAGAATTCTAATACACATTTAAAGAAGAAACAACATGAAATTCACACAGTCTCTTCCAGAAAATGGAAGAGCAGTGAAAATTTACCAGTTCATTTTAAGAAGCTTGTCTTACCCTGACACAGTAATACCGAAACCAGACAAAGACAGTACAAAACAAGAAAAGTACAGACCAATATCCTCCATGAATATAGACACACAAATCTTTCACAGAATATTAACCAACGGAATTCAACAATATATAGAAGGAATTATACACCTGACCATGTGGGGTTTATTTCAGGGATATGATATTTGAAAGTCAGTCAATATGACCTGCCATATTAACAGACTAAAGAATAAATCACATGATCATATCAACCGGTAATAGAAAAGTATTTGACAAGATTCAACACTTAATTTTGATTTAAAAAAAAAAAAAACTCTCAGAAAAATAGGGCTTACAAGCAAACTTTCATAATTCTTTAGAACATCCTGAATCTCTCTCAAGATTGGGAACAAGGTAAGAACATCTATTCTCACCCCCCTTGATCAACATATTGCTCCCAATTGCAGCAAATATAATAAGGCAAGAAAAAAAATAAGTTGTCCCTATTTGCAGATGACATGATTGCTTGTAGAAAAAAGAAATTTATAAAACTCTCCCCCCCACCACCAAAAAAAAAAAAAAAAACCCAGAAAAACCTCTAGAACTAGTGAGTTCAGCAAGGTTACAGGGGATAAGATTATTCTAAAATTTATATGTAAAAGCAAAGAAACTGGAATGGACGAAACCCTTTCAAAAAAAGAGAAAAACTGGGGGAGAAATCAGCCTGATTTCAAGATCTATTATGTAGCTACAGCCTATAATAATTATAATACATAATTTTATAATACTTATGTTATCGCTGTAGCCTATAATAATATGAGAATTAGGAATCGGTGATATTGATGGAGGGATGAACACAAAGGCCAGTGGAACAGAACAGAGAACTCAGAAATAGATTCTGACAAATACACCTAGCTTATTTTGACAGAAGGTGCAAAAGCGATTTGAGAGAGAGAAAGGTAACCTTTTCAATAAAAGATGCTAGAGGAATTGGACATTCCGGGATAAAAAAATAAATAAATAAAGGAACCTGAACTTAAGTCTTATACTTTATACAAAAAAAAAAAAAATCCAAATGAATTACAGTCTTAAATGTTTTAAACCATTAAAAAAAATAATAAAAGACCACCTTTCAGATCAGGCAGAGTTCTTAGACATAATTCCAAAAACATCCATAAAAGGAAACATTGATAAATTGTACTTTATCACAATTAAGAACCTTTTTCTCTATGAAAGTTCCTGTTAAGTGGGTATAAGGATAGGCTACTGATAGGGAGAGAATATTTACAAACCCTACATCTGAAAAAGGACTCGCATCTAGATATGCAAAGAACTTTCAAACCTCAACAGGAAAAAAGGGAAATAGAAAATGGGAAAAAGCTATAAAGAGGTGTTACACTGCACAGGATATACAGATGAAAATAAACACAGGAAAAGATGTTTAGCATCAGTAGCCAGCAGGGAAATACAAGTTAAAACCAACGAGATACTGCTCTATATCTGTCAGAACGGCTAAATTAAGAAGTAATGATAACACCAAATACTGGGGAATATGCAGAGAAACTGGACCACTCTCACACATTGCTGGCGGGAGTGTAGAGTGACTCTGGAAAACTGTTTGGTGGTTTCTTAAAAAATTAAACCAAAACTACCATATAACTGAACAATCGCACACCTGGGCACTTATCCCAGAGAAAGGAAGACGTGTGTTCCCACAAAATCTGTCCACAGATGTGTACGTAAGTCTCATTTATTATGCCCAAAAGCCCAGGTGTCCTTCAGCGGGTGGCTAGACAGACTGGTGCATCTATACCATTAAATACTGCCCAGCAATGAAAAGGAACAAATCTCTAGATAATTATTTTGAGTGGGAAAAAAAATCCATCTCAAAAGGTCAGGTTGTGTATGATTCCATTTCTGTAACATCCTTGAAATGATAAAGTTATAGAAATGGAGATTGTAACAGATTAGCATTCAGGGGGGAAGAGCGAACTGTTGTATCTATAAAAGGGCATGGGGGGGCGCCTGGGTGGCTCAGTCCCTTAAGTGTCCGACTTCTGCTCAGGTCGTGATCTCACGGTCTCTGAGTTCAAGCCCTGCATTGGGCTCTGTGCTGACAGCTCAGAGCCTGGAGCCTGCTTCAGATTCTGTGTCTCCCTGTCTCTCTGCCCTTCTCCTGCTCATGCTCTGTCACTCTCTGTCTCGAAAATAAATAAAAACATTTAAAAAAAACATTTAAAAAATTTTAATTTAAAAGGGCATTGGGGCACCTGGGTGGCTCAGTCAGTTAAGCGTCCCACTCTTGGTTTAGGCTCAGGTCCATGATTTCACAGTGTGAGTTTGAGCCCCGCATCGGGCTCTGTGTTGACAGCATGGAGCCTGCCTGGGATTCTCTGTCTCCTTCTCTCTCTGCTCATCCCCTGCTCGCTCGCTCGCTCTCTCTCTTTCTCACTGTCTCTCAAAATAAATAAACTTTTAAAAAAGGACATCATAAAGGATGCCTGTGGTGACAGAGATGTTCTGTATGTTGGTTGTATCAGTCTCAACATTCTGGTTGTAATACTGTGCACATTGTTCCGTGATGTTACTCTGGGGGAAACTGGGTAAAGGGTATGCTGGAATTGAATTTTTACAACTTCATGTGAATTTATATTATCTCCGAATTAGAAGTTTAATTTCCAAGGGCACCTGGGTGGCTCCGTCACTTGAGCTTTCGACTCTTGATTTTGGCTCAGGTCATGATACCGGGGTCATGGGATGAAACCCTGACTAGGGCTCCATGCTAATCATGGAGCCTGCTTGAGTTCATCCCCTCTCCCCCCACTCCCTGCCTCCCTCTCTCCCTCTTTCTCTCTCTCTCTCCCCCTCTCTTCTCCTCTCCCCTGTTTGTGCTTTCTCTCTCTCTGTAAAAATTAAAAATACTTTTTAAAAATAAAGGTTTAATTTACAAAAGTGAGGGGTACCGGAACATTTTCACTGGAAGCCCCACGCTACAGCAGTTGACCTCGGCAAAGTCATCGTTGCCATTACGCAATGGCCATTGATTAGACTTCAAAGCATTTCGGAGGGGCTGAGGGGACAAATTCAATCAAAACTATTCACCTTTAAAAAACTTATGTGAACGTGGTTCAAGTCGCTCCTGTGAAAACTTAGAGCACCTCCCATTGATGCTGGCATCTCCAAGGAACCACGTGGAAACCAAAGGGCTGGGTCCTCTGGGTCGGGGCTGTTTTTGTGGTGCCTGAAGTGATGTGCAGCACGAAACCCTGGGAAGCAGATATCAGGCAAAGGCCTGGCTGACATTTGGGGATGGTTGTTTAACAGTGAGTGTGTTGTGAGTTGCCAGAAATGAGGCGTTGCATAGGACACGGCAAAGGGATTCCCAGGTGTCTGAGCAAAGACCGAAGAGCCTAGGAAATTGTTCAGCCGTTCATCCAGGCCGATAAGAACCCCGTGGACAGGGAGGACAGGAACATGAAATGGTTTTACTGTCTCCTAAACCATTCCGTCTGTGGCTGCTGGAAGCCGCAGCTAGGTCCGACTGCAGACGGCTATGTCTGGGGAGCAGAAGGTAGCGGGCTGAAATGCTAATGGACTTTGGGGAGTTAGCTGTGTTACAGAGAGCACAGCAGCCCTGAGGAGCCGTGGGACCAAAGCCAGGCTGAAAAATGAGGCAGTCTTTTTAAAACTGGGGCCAGAAGCTCTCCCGGTTCCAAACGCATGGCTGCAGCGGAAAGCATTTGGTCCATAGCGGGATGTGCTTGGCGTGTTTGGAGCCGGCAGCCTCAGATTGTCAGGGCGGATGCCAAAGCCAGGAGCATGTCAGGTGAGCTCCAAGAACTGATAGCATGGGTTGCTCTTCTGGGCAGCACTTTTCGGGAAGATGGTAAAGGCCAGAATTAATGGAGTATCTCTCCTGATCTGATCTGAAAGCAGTTTGACTTTCTGGACTATGATTTCCTACCCACACTGTCCGCTTGATGCATGTTAATGACCCATCGCGATGGTTTTGCTTCTCTGCTGCATGAATTCATAGCTGGGCCTGGTGACCTTCTGAAGAGTGGGCGAGGAAGCCTGAACCACGTGAAGATCGGGAAGGTGACCTTCACCCCTCTCCACTGACGGGCTACAAATCACCAAGGTTAAAAGTCAGAACTGAGGCTTGTCTTTCTGAGAAAATGTTCCCCCCTCTTGTCTGCTGGAGAAAGTGACACCAGGACAAAGCATAATGACTTGAGAAGCATGGTAAAGGGGGGCTGGGGGAGCTTCTAGCTCTGGAGATGCTGTTGGGGCTGGAGAGGCATGTCGGCCATAGGTGGCAATCGAATGACTCCTTATTTTGTCTAACCCCGTGCTCTCAGTTGTGATGTGCGCACAGATCATCGAAAGACCTTGTTAAAATGCAGCTTCTGACTTAGGTCTGGGGTGGGGCCCAAGATGCTGCATTTCCAGCAGGCTCCCAGAAGAGGCTGATGGTTCAGTGACCACGCTCTGAGGAGTGAGGCTCCAGGCTGTGATGTTGCATGAGGCCCTTGTCCCTCCTTCCACCCCCACTTCCGGCCCCCTCGAAAAGAAGCTACATGAGTTGGGGCCACTGAGTTGGTACCAAGAAGGACTTTTTTTATTCATCAAACTTCCGTTTGGTGCAAGGGCTTTCCATGCATCCTCTTTCCTCTTTGGAAGATGAGGAAATTGAAGCCAAGGGAAAATTTTGGTTGTCCACTGTCACGGGCTGAATTGTGTGCCCCCAATTTGTATGTAGGAGTCCTAATTCCAAGTACCTCAGATGAGACTGTTTTGGGGTCTTTAAAGAGGCAGTTAAGTTAAAAATGAGGTTATTAGGGTGGTTTCTAATCTAATATGACTGGTGTCTTTATAAGAAGAAGAAAATAGGAAACACACGGGAGAAACACCATGTGAGGACACAGTGAGAAAACAGCCATCTCCAAGCCAAGTAGAGAGGCCTCAGAAGAAACCAGCCCTGCCTAACACTTTGGTCTTGGAGTCAAGATTGATCTCAGACCAACACTGTTGCAGACTTTGAGTCTGGAGTTCTCTCTTGTCCAGCAAGAGAGTGGATGCAGAATCGAATACGAGAGAGGCTAATGTGTGGGAGGAGTCAAGAGCCCTGAGTAAGGATCCTGCTCCTTATTTATTTGGATCGGAAGGCTTACAAACATGATGGTCGTGCAGAAAGAGACAATAAAACAGTGATCATTAACTCAAGTGTGTGAGATAAGGGGGTTTCGAAGGTATGTGATGTTAGGAGTTTGGGTTATTACAAATCAAAGTATTGGCACCAAGCAGATGGCATTTTATGGCAGGCACCAGGCACTGTGTCTGTTTATCTTAACTTTTCTAGGGGATAAGTCAGAGCATGCTCCCTCAGGGTTAATAAGGCATTTTTTTTGCTAATTAGCTCTGGGCATCTTTTCTCTGCTTTCCACCTCTGCCTGTTCTCAGATGCTTTCATCCTGTGGATGTGGCTTTCCGCACTATGCTTTGTTCTGTGCTGGGGGTGCTTTTGCCCTGTGGCAACTTTCCACCCTAAGCCTTGTTAACTCATTGGTGCAAGCTCGGGAAATTCTTAAACTTACTCCCCACGCAACACCTTGATCTTGATATGGAGGCTGAAGTCTCCGTAATTATGAGAAAATAAATTTCAGTTGCTTAAGCCTCCTATTCAGGTACTTTGTTATGGCAGCCTAGCAGACTAATGTGTGAAGAGAGGAGGAAGGACGTTCTAGAGCAGTGAGCACATGGGCTAAGGTCCAGGTCAAGAGAGAGCTTCACAATGTTGGGAATCTGAGAACACATCTGAGTGGCTGATGGGTAGAGTCGGTGAGGTGGGTGCAGGAGGGGAGACCCCATGAGTGCAGGGAGGGTCTCAGACTTGGTCAAAGAGGCAGTGAGCAGCCACAGGAGCCACAGAAGGGCTCTGGGCAGGCCAGTGTGATCACATGGCTCTGGCTGCAGAGTGGAGAAGCCTTCAACAACCCTGAAGTTGTTTCTGTGAGGCAAGAGGGGAGGTGGAAGGATCAGCTGGGAGCCTGCTGACTCCCAGGTGGACGGTCGTCCTTCCGAGTACTCCCTGGGATGGGGAGGAAGAGCAGGGCTTCTCATTGGACACCAGTGACATTTCAGGCCACGCGATTCTCTGTTGGAGGGGGTGCCCTGTGCACTATATGATGTGCAACAGCATCTCTGACCTCCACCACTAGAGGCCAGTAGCACCTCCCCCTAGTCCCATCATGACGTCCAAAAATGTCTCCACGTGTTGCCACATGTCCCCTGGGAGGTGCACAGTTGATCCTTGGTTGAGGACCAGTAAGGTAGAGAGGAGTGGAAATAAAAAAGCCAGTGGCTCTCAAAGTGTGGTCCTCAGAGCAAGAGATCTGGAAACGTGTTAGGAAAGCAAATTATTAGTCCCACCAAAACCACCTGAACCAGGAACTGTGGGGCCTACAGTCTGTGTCTGGACAAGCCCTCCAGGTGATTCTGATGACCTCCAGGTAACTAGACTCCCTAGCGGAAGTGCTTAGCAGTGCCTCCTCTCCACACGTCCATCTCTCCATCTCTCCATCTCTCCATCTCTCCATCTCTCCATCTCTCCATCTCTTTTCTTTATGCGTTAGACAGCCCCACGGGCTCAGAAATGATTAAGCCACCGTCCTTCCTCCCAGGAGTTAAGATCTTGTGACATGTTAATACTAAGCATTATTTTTGGGGGGCGCCTGAGGGGCTCAGTCTGTTAAGCGTCCGGCTCTTGATTTTAGCTCGGGTCATGATCTTGCTGTTTGTGAGATCAAGCCCCACACTGGGCTCTGCATTGATGGTGCAGAGCCTGCTTAGGATTCTTTCTCTCCCTCTCTCTCTGCCTCTCCCCTGCTCCTGTGCTCGTTCTCTCTCTCTCTCTCTCCTCTCAAATAAAAAAAAAACATTAAAATAAGCATTATTTTTTCTGATATAATGAATGAGGAAACCTCTGTTGAGTGCTGATTTCGCGCCAGAAATAGTGATGGTCGCTGTCACTAATTCCTCAGTCTTTACAAATGTATGAATCCAGTGACATGAACAAACTCACGTAACAGAGGATGAGTCTTAGCTCAAGGGGGAAAAGTCAGGGCGCCTGGGTGGCTCGGTCAGTCCGACTTCGGCTCAAGTCATGATCCTGCGGTCTGTGAGTTCAAGCCCCGAGTCAGGCTCTGTGCTGACAGCTCGGAACCTGGAGCCTGCTTCAAATTCTGCATCTCCCTCTCTCTCTGCCCCTCCCCTGCTCGTGCTCTGTGTCTCTTGCTGTCAAAAATAAATAACACATTAAAAAATTAAAAAGGGAAAAGTCAAACAGCTGACAGGTGAGTGGAGCTCAAATGCATGGCCATCTGACCCCAGGGATTTTAGACTTTTCTTTACATCATGCTGTACATAAATGACCCTTATCCCAAATGTGAGAGATGTCACAAAAATAAGAGTTCCGGAAGTCCTTGAAATTGGATAAGAGTACAGGAAAAAATACACGAGGGCAGAAAAGAGGATTCAAGATGTCAGGGTATATACAGCCAGCATCAATTCTTTATCAAAGATGGATACGCAGATCAGACAAGCGTTTGGAGGAGTCTCAAAGTAGAAACGGCACTTAGCCTGAATCAGGGGATGCTACAAAGTGAGCTTTCCAGTCAGCACAGGGTGGAGTCTTCCAGGGAAGCTGAGGGCGGACGCACACGGCTAGGAGGGAAAAGGCTCTTTGATGTGGCAGTGCGGTCCAGGACTCTGATTTTAGGGTATCTCGTAGCCACCGCCTCCATCAGTCAGTTAGGATGCATATAACATGACGTGACACAAGAAAATACAGCTCTGCTGTTGGACATAAATTGGGTCTAACAGGACTGGGTGATTCGCGGCATCCGATGTAACACTGTGTTACAAGGTGCAGTGGCACGGTGAGGCTTAAGCCACATAATTCAACATGACGGCTGAAATGTCCAGAGAAGAGGCATCTGTATCTACATCAGCTGTGTTAATTTGGGTGATAGCTGGATGAGCAGACATTATCCAAAAACAAAAAACAAAAAAAAGGAGCCCCAGCCAGAGCTGGCAGGAAGCTGGCCAGGGAAGGAGATTATAGACACGCAGGACAAAATGCCAGGACCTTATTGCTGGGCTGTTAATTATCATGAGTGAGCCTTTATTTGTGTCAGGCTACGAACAAATACATGTTCACCATGAACGATCAATGCATTATGTCATTCAATCCTCAGGACACCCCAGAAAATTAAGAATAATCCCCATTTTACTGATGGATGACAGGAATTTTGCCCAATGGCACACAGCTCAAAGGTGGCACAGCCAGGATTCAGAAGAAGGATGTCAGATTCTAACTAAAACCGTAGTTGCAAATGCTGCCCTCCACTGTTCTCAAGCTGAGGTCTCCTCTGGTGTGTAGCACAAATGCTTTGAATGCAGTAGGAAGTAAATTAATAACTGTGATTTTTATGAGGTGTTCCCATGGCCAGGTAATTTTGATTAGGGGCTTCTGCTGGCCAGACATCCATAAATGTGTTTTGTTCGGCCCACAGAATGTCAGCCTACATCATGTGTAAAAAAAAAATTAAATTTAAAAAAAAGTTGTATTTATTTATTTATTTATTTATTTTTATTTTATTTTTTTTTTTACATTTATTTATTTTTGAGAGACAGAGAGAGACAGCGTGAGCAGGGGAGGGGCAGAGAGAGAGGGAGACACAGAATCAGAAGCAGGCTCCAGGCTCCGAGCTGTCAGCACAGAGCCTGACGCGGGGCTCGAACCCACAAACCGTGAGATCATGACCTGAGCCAAAGTCGGACGCTTAACCGACTGAGCCACCCAGGCGCCCCGAAAACAGTTGTATTTAAATACTGGGCTCTTCCCCTATAAAAACCCAGATTTCCCGTATCTTTGGAAAGATACGGGAAATCTAGCGATGGTAGGCCCACTTGGCAAGCCCCTGTTGGAGCTGACATTGTCTTACTGACTTGCGCTTACCCCCCGCCATTGCCTCTCTGAGCCTAAATCCAAGTGTACCTTGACATTTATAATTGCATTTGGGTTCTTTTCCTTTTAAGATAATTAAGGAAAAGGCAAGATATCTATTATACCCATCTCTGTAAAATATAGACTGGCAAGACTATGCGTTTCAAGGAAGTTAGAATTGTGGAATTGAAATCTTCCCTACATGTTTAATACATAAATGCAGTATGTGTGTGTCGAAAGCATACATCTTACACCCAGATGGTTTTGCTCATTTTCATTTCCCACTTGATCTCTGTATGGATTTGATTCTTCAGCCCCCGGTCTAGGCGGTTAGTTTCAGGAGCTCGATAGCATGTGAGTTCCTGTCTTTTGAGGTTTGGTCTGTTCGTGAGCAATTGGGGAGATCTCTGACAATAAGATCCGCTCATCCAATTGTTGCTTTATGTGAATTTAAGGATTCGTACATATTTCAGGACTTAGATCTTCAAACTGCCAATGATCTACTGCGTTTCTGTTGTAGAGCAGAAATCTGTTTTAAGATAGCAGTAAAAGAAACAGGAACTATCAGTCAGCCTCTATTGAAGTAGCCACCACGAGTCAGGAAACTTAGTGAGTTGTAGCCATATGTCTTATCATTCATTTTAATTACCACAATCATCCTGAAATGTAGGGGGGCGCCTGGGTGGCTCAGTCGGTTAAGCATCCTGAAGTGTAGGTATTATTCAGTTCTAACTTTTTTAACAAGGTGGTTGATAATCAGTCAAGGTTAAGATAGAAACAGGTCTAATTGCAAAACTCAAATGCTTTTTCCTTATGCTAGATACATTGCTTAACCCGCCTGGTATGCAATATGGCCAACTCTGGTTTCCTTTTTCTTTTTAATATTTTTTTTCCTGAGGTTCGCTTGCTGGTTTCTCTTTTATTTGCTGCTTTGGTTTGTCATTTAAGACCCAAGCAACATAACGTGAATTTTAAAGACTGCCTTTATAAGGAGGTTTTGCCTTATAATAGAGAAATAGATCTACTTGCGTTTATTGTCATGACTGATACACAGTGTATTTATGTGTTTTTATTCTTCCTTTTATTTCTTTTGTACTTCCGCATGGTGTAACATGTCAGGGCTGTGTATATAGTAGGTAATCGACGCACACTTGGGGACACAGGGAGGTGCTCGGCGTCATATGGTAGAGAAGATCTTAAGTTCAACAAAATTGGGCCATTTATTGCTTAGCTCCAGGGAGCTGTAAAGATGAGGTAACCTAAGCTTTGCGTCTTTTTCTTATTATCTCCTCCAAAGAGGCTGAAAAGGATTCTGGTCTGGAACCCTTGATGAATATGGTTGAAAATTCAGAGAGCATCACAGTGCTGTATAAGCAGTTCCCCCACACCCCCTCACCCCCACCAGCCCTGGTGACCACCGCTCTACTCTCTGTTTCTTATTTCCACATATAATTTTTTTTATTAACTTGTTTTATTTTTTATTTTTTTTTAATTTACATCCAAATTAGTTAGTGTATAGTGCAACAATGATTTCAGGAGTAGATTCCTTAGTGCCCCTTACCCATTTAGCCCATCCCCCCTCCCACAACCCCCTCCCGTAACCCTCAGTTTGTTCTCCATATTTATGAGTCTCTTCTGTTTTGTCTCTCTCCCTTTTTTTGTATTATTTTTGTTTACCTTCCATTATGTTCATCTGTTTTGTCTCTTGAAGTCCTCATGTGAGTGAAGTCATATGATTTTTGTCTTTCTCTGACTAATTTCACCTAGCATAATACCCTCCAGTTCCATTCACATAGTGGCAAATGACAAGACTTCATTCTTTTTGATTGCTGGACATTTGGGCTCTTTCCATACTTTGGCTATTGTTGATAGTGCTGCTATAAACATGGGGGTGCATGTGTCCCTTCGAAACAGCACACCTGTATCCCTTGAATAAATGTCTAGTAGTCCAATTGCTGGGTCGTAGGGTAGTTCTATTTTTAGTTTTTTGAGGAGTCTCCATACTGTTTTCCAGAGTGGTTGTACCAGCTTGCGTTCCCATCCACGTATAATTTTTTTTAATGTTTATTTTTAAGGGTGAGACAGAGCCTGAATGGGGGCAGGGGGGAGGGCAGAGAGAGGTAGACACGGAATCTGAAGCAGGCTCTAGGCTCTGAGTTTCAGCACAGAGTCTGACACAGGGCTCGAATTCACGAGCTATGAGATCATGGCCTGAGTCAAAGTTGGAGACTTAACCAGCTGAGCCACCCAGGCACCCCAAGCATTAAAAAAGAAAATTAACTCCACGTATAGGTGGGATCCCACAATATTTGTTGTTCTCCATCTGCTTATCTCAGCATAATGCCTTCGAGCCCCTCCATGTTGGGGCAAATGGTGGACGTCCCTTCTTGTGGCCGATTCCCATTCCGTGGTCTGTGGGCACCACATTTTATTTGCCCATGGATGTGAGGATGCCAGGGTTAGAGAGAGAAGTGGGCAGGGGGAAGAGCATACTAGTCTAAGCTCTGTCTTCTCTCCCCTGCACCCCTTCCTTCCCTCCTATGACCACCCTGCCTCCCCTCACCGTCCATCACCCCTTTCCTCCATCCACTGCCAAGCCCTTCTTCTGCCCTTCCTCCCCACTTCCCCTGTGCCTTCCCCACTCCCTCGCAAGGTCACAAGCACAGCCTTGATTTTGCTTGAAATGCTCTGTGAAAAATGCTCTTTGATGGAATCCCATGTAATGGCCCCACCAGGTGGAAGAAGAATGTTGGCCAAAACCCCATCCAAAACAGCATCAGTGACCAAATGACAGAAGAGGGAGAGAAGATAGCAGGCGTGGGTGTTGGGTGCAGGTGTTTGACCAAAGCTGACTCTTCCTCAGCTTCCCCTCGGGGCAGCTCCATGGCTTCCCAGGGGCCTGGCCAACTGGACACAAGACGGATTTTGGCCTGGCAGGCTCCCTGCAGAGCTCTGTGCTGCAAGCCCTCTCCTTCCACAGCAACTTGGAGGGGCAGGGACAAGGGAAAACTCTCCCACCCATCTCTAGTTCTGAGGGCAGCCTGGCCAGGGACCAAGCCGAGGGTGTGGACAGCTGCCCAAATCTGGTGCAAGGAATCTGGGTTCCTGGCAGTGCCCTAGTGGCCTGCAGAGACCGCCCCCCCCCCCCCCGCATTCACCTCTACCAGAGACCCTACTAGTTCCCCCAACCACCCTCTCATCTCATGTTTCTTATAATAAGCAACTGTCCACCCCATGTTTTTTTTTAAAGTTTATTTATTTATTTTGAAAGAGAGAGAGAGCCCACATGTGCAAGTGGTGGAGGGGCAGAGAGAGAGGGAGAGAGAATCCTAAACAGGCTCCATACTGATAATGCAGGGCTCAAACCCACAAACCTCAAGATCATGACCGAGCCCAAGTTGGACACTTAACCACCTGAGCCACTCAGGTGCTCCCAACCCATGTTTTTTCTGGATGTTCACCCTTCCCCACAAGACCATGTTCTCATGGAAGTCATGTTTTAAAATGAAGGTATAATTGACCTACAAACCACACAATTCTTTTTTTTTTTCCAACGTTTTTTATTTATTTTTGGGACAGAGAGAGACAGAGCATGAACGGGGGAGGGGCAGAGAGAGAGGGAGACACAGAATCGGAAACAGGCTCCAGGCTCCGAGCCATCAGCCCAGAGCCTGACGCGGGGCTCAAACTCACAGACCGCGAGATTGTGACCTGGCTGAAGTCGGACGCTTAACCAACTGCGCCACCCAGGCGCCCCCAAACCACACAATTCTTAAGTGCCCAGCTCAATTAATTTCATCCTACACAGTCCCCTGTGAGACCATGACCCAGATCAAGATATTGCATACTTCTGTCCACCAGAACGTTTATTCCTGCTGTCTTCCAGTCATTACCAATCACTATATTGCCTTCCACCACCATAGACCCGTTTTGCATGTCTTTGAACCTCATATAAGTGGAATCACACTGTATCCAAGCTTTTGTGTCTTCTTCCTTTGCTCAACATAATATTTTTTTTTAGTTTTTTTTTAACATTTATTTATTTTTGAGACAGAGAGAGACAGAGCATGAACAGGGGAGGGTCAGAGAGAGAGGGAGACACAGAAACAGGCTCCAGGCTCTGAGCAGTCAGCACAGAGCCCGACGCAGGGCTCAAACTCACGGACCGTGAGATCATGACCTGAGCCGAAGTTGGACGCTTAACCAACTGAGCCACCCAGGCGCCCTTCAACATAATATTTTTGAGACTTGCTCATACTTTTGCATGTAGAGAGTTCATTTTTTTTTTGTGAATGAATGTACTACAGGTCGTACATCCATTCCTCTGTTGAGAGAAGGCACATTTTAAAAGATGAAATGTTGTTATTTGGAAAGTTTTCTCTGGAAACAGAAAGCTCATCCTACTGAAACAAACAAAAAAAAATGTCATCACTGCTGTGACATTAAAACTTGCTGGATCTGTCTTGCCCTGTCTTGGTACATTGGCAGGGGAAATGCAGACAGACTCTCTGGGTTTTCTCCTGGAAAAGCAGACTGGCCCAAAGTATCTGAAGCAAGTGGTTTTCTCTCCCAGCTGGGGCTGTCTGGTCTAGGGAGCCTGGCAAATGTCATCAACAAATAAGCAGTGAGGGGCACCTGGGTGGTTCATTCCATTAAGTGTCCAACTCTTGGTTTTGGCTCAGGTCATGATCTCATGGTTCGTGGGTTCAAGCCCCACGTGGGACTCGGCAATGCAGATCCTGCTTGGGATTTTCTCTGTCCCTCTCTCTCTGTCCCTCCCCTGCTCCTGCTTGCTCTCTCTCCCTCTGTCAATAAATAAACATTTTTTTAAATAATCAATGAAATACACAAAGATATAGTAGAGAACCATGGACTCAGACAAACTGGGTTCAATTCCTAGAAGTTACCCTTCACTATGTCATGTTTAGAAAGCTATTTCAATGTTGTGTCCCTCAGATTCCATATCTTCAAGAGTGTTTTATAATAGAGACTTCATAATATCAATGTGGGGTTTCGGTGAGGCCTCTGGTACAATCCCAACACATTGTAGGAAAATGCATATTTAGGAAGGAATCTATTTTGGGGGGCTGAAGTTTCTGGAAGATTCTTAGGGAAATGAGATTTTTATGGGGGGTTATGAGATTTTTGTGGGGGAAGATTTTCTTGCAGGGAAGAATTGCATAATGTAGCACAGGGAGATTGAACATTCTCCCCAGGATTGTAGAGTCATGGCTTGTTGTCTGTTTCCTTTGGCAGGCTAGACACCAACAAAACACACATTTGCCATAGTTTGTTGTTTAGGGTTTTGGGCATGCTCTGCTCTCATGCTGTCCTTTCTGCCCAAATTCAGTCACTGTGGAACTCTATGTGATCCTGGCATCCCCTTTCTCTCCTCCACCTTGATTGGATCATCCCACTGATATATAAATATGACTTCACACTTGTTGAGCATTTCTTGGGGCGATGTTTGTTCTCGGTTTGGACATAGATCTCTGAACAAAATAGATGACGATCTCTAACCCCTTGGAGCCTCCCTTCCAGAGGAGGTGATGAGGTAGAAAGCCATTGGTGTTTCCATTCTCTTTGCAGCCCTCCTCCCACTTCCTTCCTGAAATACTTTCTAGCTATGTGACCTGGGGCAAGACAAACTTGCAAAGGCATCAATTTTCTCCTCTTTGGAGGAGGTCATGGAGAAGGTGGGACAGCTGGTTGATGGTGCTGCCTCTGGTCAGCGTCACACTCCTCACCCCCTCCCATCCCTGGAAGGTGTGTTCTACCTCCTGGTCCCACAGGGGAAGCCATTCTCAATGATGCAGCCTTGAGAGAGCAAAGTCGTTGAGACCATCTGGGAGGTAGATGTGACTGAACCCAGTTAGGGCCTCTGTATAAACTTTTTTTTATTTTAATGTTTATTTATTTTTGAGAGAGAGAGAGAAATAGAGACAGAGCCTGATCAGGGGAGGTGCAAAGAGAGAGGGAGACACAGGATCCAAAGCAGGCTCCAGGCTCTGAGCCATCAGCACAGAGCCCGATGTGGAGCTCAAACCACAAGATTATGACCTGAGCCGATGTCAGACGCTCAACTGACTGAGCCACCCAGGCACCCTCTGTATAAACTTTGAAGTTTCTGAGCAGCAGGTGCGGACATCCATTCATCTTGCAGAGCCCAGGACAAACCTCCTAAGTCCCCTTATTAACCCTGCCACCTGCCCATCTGGAGTGACCTGCTTCTCTCTCCGCCCTTGGCGCTCAAAGCTAGTTTGCAAACGCACGCTCCTCTATTAGACGCAGATGATGACATCTACCTGGGAGGGGTGTTGGGAAGACAGAGAAGTGGACGCCTGGTGGCAGGTGTGAACCCAGGCATATGGAAGTGCTATCTCCAGCTGCTAACCTTTTTCCTTCCCCTCCCAAACCTGAATAACTAAGTATGTAACTTTGTATTAGTTATGCTTGTAATTATAAAGTAACCTTCAGAATAATATATGCAAAGGAATTAAATTGCCTACAGCTCAACACGCGTTTCTTTAACTTCCAATTTTATGGTCTGGGCCAGCTCTCTGATTTACACGCTTACAGTCATCAATTTCTGCCTGTCAGTGTCTACCGACCCAGGCTCAGCCTCTGCTTGTTAGCCAAGACCTTATGGAGCTCAAGGGCCCGGCCTGAGGCCAAGTGCTTTAGGAATCACCTCCTGGGCCATGCTCTCTCTTTCATTTCCTCAACTTTTGATTTTGATCGGATGTCAGACTTACAGAAAAGCTGCAAGAGAAGTCTAAGAAAAACTCCAATACCCTTTAACCATATTCTTAACACTGTGCCTTGTCCCTCTACATAGGTACTCTTTCTGAGGCAGTTGAGACCCAGAAACAGCCTTCCCCTTTGTCATTCGTCGTGATGTATCTCTTCAGATCAAGAATTTTCTTTTGCATAAACACAGTACAATTACCGAATTTGAGAAATGTGACCCTGATGTGATTCTATCATGAAAAATCCAGTCTGTACCCAAATATTGTCAGTTTCCCCAATGAGGTCGCCTATAGCCCCCACGCCACTCCACCCCACCCTCCAACCCAAGATCACATACTGATTTAGTGGTCGTGTCTCTTTGGTCTTTCATGTGGAATGTTCCTCAGTCTTGGTCTTTCTTGACCTTGATTCCTTCGAAGAGTTCCGACTGGTTATATTGTAGTGTGTTCCTCAAAGGTTACTGTGGTGTCTTTCAGGCTTCTCCACTATATCCACTGTATTCCCTTTAAAATTAATAATCTGTGCATAGATGCTTTGAAACTCTGTACATATCCTTTATGAAACATTCACCTGGGGTTTAACATTAAATTGATGGTTTTGTGATCCATCTATCCTTCAGTATTTGTTAGTTGAAAATTCTGTCATAAGACATAGCTTTTCTTTCTCCTCCATTTACTTATTTATTCATCTATCATTTGTATCATTCTGGACTCATGGATTCTTATTTTATTCAATGAGTTGTAATCTATTATCCTTATTTATTTCCTTGCTCAAATGGTACCAGACGGGGCCAGCAAGAACTCTTTCATTTGGTGCTATGTCCTTTTGACATAGACACATCATTCTCAAGCCCTTCCTTGTCTTCTGGCACAATAGCTTTCCAGCCCTGGATTTGGCCTTTTCTCCAAGGAACCAGGTACCTTTCAGAGGAGAACGTTATTTGGAAACCAAGATGTGAGTCTGGGTAGCGTTGAATCGCTATATTGTACATCTGAAACTAATATTATACTGTATGTTAACTAAGTGAAATTTAAATACAAACTTAAAAGGGGGTGGGTGGGTCCGTAAGTGTGCATTACTATTATTCTTTCATTGTTCCCAGACCTTCTCAGCATATAGAACTAGGAGATATAAATATCCTATATATATATATATATATATCCTATATATATATATATAGGATATCCTATATATATATATATAGGATATATATATATATAGGATATCCTATATAGGATATCCTATAGGATATCCTATATATATATATATAGGATATATATATCTACCCCCACCCCCTGACACACACACCTATCTTAAAAACCGCGAATCTATGGTGATACCCCTAATTCTAATCCCACAGCACAGGGTACATTCTGGTTCCCTACCCCATGTTTGCAGCTTTCTTTTCTAACAGTAAGAAACCTAGATTGCATTATCTTCAGAATATTTACTCTTTTTCTCAAGTCCAGGATACACAGAAAAGTAGTTTCAGACTTGCTAACTCATGTCACTATAAAAAGCAAACCAATTAACTAGAGTTCAAATGTTGTTTTTAATTCCTTTTCTGGTAAGATTTACATAGGATGAAATGCATAGATCGTAAATGTACAATTCATGATTTTTGGAAAAAGTGTGTGCCTGTGCAACCTACAATCCTATCAATGTGTATAGTGTTTCCATCACACCGGAAAGTTCCCTCATGCCCCAATTTCTAGTCAATTCTCCATAAAAAGCGATAATTTCTGGTGTTTCTCACCCTAGACACGTTTTACTTACTTATTTTTTATTTTTTTAAGTTTATTTATTTTTTGAGAGAGAGCAAGCAGAGGAGAGAGAGAGAGGGAAGGAGAATATCCCAAGCAGGCTCTGCACTGTCAGCACAGAACCCAACATGGGGCTCGAACTCGGGCTCGATCAAGACCTGACCTGAAACCAAGAGTCGGATGCTTAACAGACTGAGCCACCCAGGCACCCCAACTTTTACTTATTTTAAAACATTCTATAAATGGAATCCTACAATGTGTGCTGTTTTGTGTCTGGCTTCATTCACCAGCATATCGAAGTGATTTATCTATGTTGTTCATAGATAAATGGTTCATTCCTATTTATTGCTGAGTTATTAGCCTTTGTGTAAGCACGCTACCCATTATTTATGAATTTTCCTGTGAATGCCTGCTTTGGTTATTTCCAGATTTTGGCTATGATGAAGCTGCTGTCAGAATTCTTGTGCAAGTTCGTTCGTGGACTTATGTTTTTCTTTCTTTTGGGTTTATACCTAGCAGTGGAATGCTAGCTACATTGTTGGGTAGAAATTGCCAATTCTCTCCAAAGCACACGTACCGTCTCATGCATCTACGGGCAACGGGTGGGGGTTCTGGCTGCTCCACGTCCTTACCAACAGTTGGTGCTGTCGGTCTTGTTTAGTTACCGCTATTCAGGTGAAGGTGTGGCGATACGTCAACGTGGCTTTACTTTCGCCTGATGACTAATGGTGTTGAGCACATTTTCATGTGCTTATTTAAAATTTGTGTCTTTGCTTGTGAGAGGACGCTCAAGGCTTTGTCCATTTTCTGTTGGATTGTTTATCTCTTTATTAGGGACTTGCAGGAGGTCCTTAAATATTCTCAGGCAAGTCACTTGTCAGATGTGTGTCTTGTAAAATTGTTCTTCGCAATTTTTGAGGAGCCAAAGTATTTAATTTTCATGGAGTTAATTTGTCATTTCTTTTTCTTTTTTCCTTCTTCTTCTTTGCGTGTGTGTGTGTCTTACTTAAATTTTTAACCACTCCCAAGTTGTATGGCTCTCCACCCATCTTTTTTTCTAAAACTTCATACTTTTGCCTTCTATGCTTAGGTCCATGATCCATCCCGAACTTATTATTATAATTTTTTTTGTATAGTGTAAAGAAGAGGCCAAGGTTTACTTTTCTTTCCCCGATGAAATGTTTTCACGTCTACGACCACATAAGTGCGAGTCTGTTTCTGGACTCTCCAGACCACACCATTGACTTAGAAATCTTTCACTATGCTGAGACCATGAGGTGTTGATAAAAGAGCTGTATAATGACTCAGATACATGAGCAACTAGATAATGATGCTAGTCGCATGACATCATGATGAACTGTACACTTTAAAGCACTTGAAGTGGTCAATTTTATGGTATGTGTATTTTACCACAGTTCTTTTCAAATGTCATGGAAACTTCTCAATTCCTGCTCTATTTGACCTCTCGGGGAGATTTGACTCTGCTATCTACTCCTTCTCCTTTGATATCTACTCATCCCACAATTTCTAAGACCTGAAGGTGCTTCTTATCTTATTACCCTCTCCAGCCCCCCCTCCCCCCCCCCCCCCCCCCCCCCCCCGTCTGGCTCATCCCTGGCCCTTGACCTTGGTTTTTCTCAGGACTCGGCTCTGTCCTCTCTACTCTTCTTCTGAATGTGTTCCCTGGGAACTCTCAAACAACCCCATGTCTTCCCTTCCATTTCCATCTGTGTCCTCAGACCATTGCCCTTCTCAGGGCTCGGGATCTTGATTCCAGCTCTCTCGTGGATCCTCTCCTAGGTTGTTCAGGGAGTACTTCAAATTCAGCATGTCCAAAACCTAACTCAGCTTTCCTCTCACTTCCAAATCTGCTCATTCTCCACCGTTCCCTGTTACACTGTCTACCTTTGTTACTTTGGGAAGGTTCCAGAAGCTCACCTTAACTAGTGAGGCCATGGTTAGAAAAAGGCGGCCATGGAAAAGAGTCTCCCGGTGGAAGTGCGTGCAAAGGTGTGAGAAGGATTAGAAAACCCGAGTTAGGGGTGTTGAAATGCCCTGGGATAGCAACTGCAGAAAGTCGTGCTGTCCTCAGGTGAGGGAGGAGGGATCATTTACCAGAATTCAGCAAGGGCCATAGGAAAGGGCCGGCTGATGTGAACTGTGGTCTTCAGTGGAGGGATTCAGTCACTGTCAACCCACAGCCCACCAGGGATGGAAACGGGGGAAGACTTACCTCCATTACTCTTCCCTCCCGCACCCCAGTCTCTAGCTGATGCCTCGTATTGGCCAAACCTGATGGGAAGCCAGGGGACCAGGGGACCTGGAGGAAGCAGTTCATAGAGCAGGGTGGGGAAAGGTGGAGAAGGAACCCAGAGGGACAAGCAGAGAATATACCCAGCACACCCACTCTGCCTCAGTTTTCTCATCTCTAAAACCAGGATTAGAATGGTCCTCACTTAGTGGATCTTTTGTGAGAAGTAAATGCTTGATCATCTAGAAAGCACTCAGAACCGTGTCTGGCATGTAATAAAAACTCCATAAATGTTTGTCACCATGTTTCTCTTTCCTTCCTTCTTTTCCTTCTTGTCTGCCTGATAGTGAACTGATAAAACAAAATGGTTTGAATAGAAACCTCTGCCTCCAGGAGAAGGCAACTGTCCAAAACATGTCTAATAAGTTTCACTTGCTCCAATGTGTGCCACAGTACCGTTTGCTTACTGACATCTGTTCTTTCTGGAAAGTGACAGATAATTTTCTTTACCAGTTAGCCGCTGATTTCTCATATGCAACAAATATATAAAAGCATCCGTCATGCACTGTGAGACTCACTTTCAGCAGACTGTGAAACTCAATAGCCTGTTTAGATTATTTCTGGAATCCACAGGTGAACTCAGACTCATTTGCCTGGGATTTTATGAAAAGCTCATCATTTATCATCATCTCCTGTCAAGCTGGCCTTGTGTTAGTTGCTTGAAAAAGAATATGTAATTATAGGGGCGCCTGGGTGGCTCCGTCGGTTAAGCATCTGACTCTTGATTTTGGCTCAGACTCAGCATTGAGATTGAGCCCAGCATTGGGCTCTGTGCTGACAGCGTGAAGCCTGCTTGGGATTCTCTCTCTCCCTCTCTCTCTGCCCCTCCCCTGCTCACATGTGCATGCTCGTGCTTTCTCACTCTCTCTCTCTCTCTCTCTCTCTAGCAAACATTTTTTAAAAGAACATGTAATTATACATATATATACATATATATGTACATAAATATGATACATTTAAAATACAATTAGAAAAACAAATGTGCCTGAGAACCATTGGGAAACATTCACAATCGTACAAAGTATCTGATTGAAACAAACACTGGATCCAGAATATATTACATTTGATATCATACATTGCATTTTGGATTTATATATCACATCACGTATTACAACTTAGAAGTTTCTGAGTCAGGCAGCATAGGTGCGAACATAGGCTCCTTCCGGGGCACCTGGCTGGTTCAGTTGGTAGAGCATGAGACTCCTGATCTTGTTTGGGGTGGTGAGTTCAAGCCCCATGTCGGGAGTAGAGATTATTTTTAAAAAAGAAAAAACAAATTAAAAAAAATAAGTTTCTCCATATATAAATTGTGTGATCTTGAGGAAATTATGTATCTTCTACAATTCATTTATTTCATTGCAGAACGAGCACAAATGATGCCCAATTCACAGGGTTGTAATGAGCAATAATGTGAATCCACACACAAGATGTTGGGTATTGTCCCTGAAAGACAATTTGTGCTGCATAAATTAAAGATGTTATTATTATGGAAATCATATTTCTGTTCATCAAGACGTAAAGTTTAGTGGAGGGACCATCCCTTTATCCCCCAAAGCTCTATACTGGGAAGGAGGAATTCTTCATAATAGAACACTTTGTGATCTGAAAGTGGCCTGTGCCATGGAGGGATGGAGAGATTTGGGCTGGGATGCAGGGACGCCTTCTGGGGACTTCTTTTTACAGCATGGCTGTTTCCTGATTGTCACTTAGGATGTGATCCCCTAAAGACAGTCTAAAGGCTGTCACGGCCCCTCCCCCATAACAGTTCTCGAGGGATCCGTGGTCACAGTTTCTTCTATTTCTCACTGTCCACCTACAGGCTTGGGGGCGGTGCCATCATCTGTGTGGCACTGCTTGGGATGAAACGTCCACAGGCGACTCACACATGCAAAGGCATAAGATCGTAAAACAATCACGAGATGGCCCTAAATAGTCCGTGTGACAGATCAGAGAGTTCCTTCTTGTCCTCATACCCTTCTGGGGATGAGCCAAGTGATAAATGCAATCAACAGATAGAAAATGAAATATTAAAAGACACAGGGAAATGGATGTTGTTATTGTGGTCTCTGGACCACACTCTCTATTTAAAAACACCCAGATAAGAAGGTGGCATTAAATCAGAACTACAGAGTGAACTACAAGGAAATAGTAATAATAGTAAAAATAATAATAACAATGGCTACATGTGGGGAATGTTTACCACCTGCTAGGCGCTATTATTCAAATGCTTACTGTACATTAGCCCTTACACCTTGAAAGCAGCTCTATGAAATAAGTACTATTATTTTCTATATTTTTCCTATGAGAAAACTGAAGCAGAGAAGGCAATAAACTTCCCCGACATGACACAGTTAATAAGCGGCCAAGCTGGGATTCAAACTCGGGCAGCTGGCTGAAGTGTAGAGACAGCAGGCCAGTGACCCTGGCTTCTCTCTTAGATGAAAATGTGGCCTTGCTGATGTGACTTTAGTTAAACAAGGAGACTTGGATATTCACAAACATCCCCACAAATAGAAGCACGTACATTATTCGTATGAGTGACTCTGGCAGATCGAGAGATTTGTTGAGCCCCAAGAATAAAAAAGCAAGAGCGTAAACACGCCTATGCTTGCTTTCATATTTTGGCAAGGACCTACTTGCTCAGACCTTGTCATCAGCAGCCAAGTGTCACTTTAAGGGGCCTGGGACCAGGGAAATCCCTGTCCAGGTCATGCTTCTGCTGTTCTCGCCCTGTGCCTTCATTCTGCACTCTTCAAACGGTCTAGAATTTTGGCTAACAAAACTTGTAACCTATAGTGGGTCTGTGTGCACATCCACGTGGTAAATAACCCACCTGAAATGCTTTAAGAATTCATAACGCAGAAAATTATCTTTAAAAAGTGGGTAGAGGGGCAGGGGTGTGCCTGGGTGGCTCAGTAGGTTAAGCGTCTGACCTCGGCTCAGGTCATGATCTCATGGTTTGTGCGTTTGAGCCTCATGTTGGGCCCCGGGCTGACAGCTCGGAGCCTGGAGCTGGCTTCGGATTCTGTGTCTCCCTCTCTCTCTCTGTCCCTCCCCTGCTTGTGCTCTGTCTCTCTCTCAAAAATAAATAAACATTATTAAAATATTAAAAAAATTTTTTTTTCATTAATAGTGTGGCCTTGTAGAGCTTTGCTTCTAAAAGTGTGGTCTATAGACCCACAGTGTCATTCTTGGGAGCTTGTTAGAAATTCAGAGTCTCAGGCCACAACTCTAGACATTCCGTGAAGATCTCAAGACGAAATCATATACCCCAGTGTCCTTAGAAGAAGAGGGGACACACAGATGTACAAGGGGGAAAGCTGGAATAATGTGACTATAAGCCAAAACACTCCCAGGATTGCCAGCGGCCACCAGAAGCTGGGAGAGGAGCAGGGAACAGATTCTCCCATAGAGCCTCCAGGAGCAGCCAGCCCCCTCCCAGCATCTTGATCTCAGAGTTCTGGCCTCCGGAACTGTGAGAGAGTAAACTTCTGCTGTTTTAAGCCACCCAGTGTGTGGTAATTTGTTACGGCAGCCCCCAAGGAAATGAATACACTGAATCAAAATCTGCATTTTAACAAATCACCCCGTGATTTGTGTGCGTTTACCATGCGTGTTGACATCGGATGGTGGTTTTTCAGTCTGTGCTAAGGAGCAGAGACACTTTATCAAAGTGTCTTAACGTGAAACAGGTGAAATAGGTGGAAATAGTTCGTCTCTGCTAGAATCCGGGGGTTGGTGGGATGACCCACTTGGCTCCTCTTTGCTGACGTCAGCCCCCGAGGGGGTCTGCCTGGTTCCAGGGTGACCCTGGGTGGCTCCGTCACTTAAGCGTCCAACACTCTTTCGGCTCAGGTGATGATCTCACGGTGCGTGGGTTCCAGCCCCACATCAGGTTCTGCTCTGGCAGCACAGAGCCTGCTTGGGATTCTTTCTGTCTCCCTCTCTCTCTGCCCCTTCTCTGCTTGTGCTCTTTCTCTCTCTCTCTCTCTCTCTCTCTCTCTCTCTCTCTCTCTCTCTGTCAAAATAAACTTATAAAAAAAAAATAATGCAACTGGAACTCAAACCCACTTCTTAGGACTCAGATTAGTGTTACTTTTTTTCCATTTGATTTTTTCCCTGAAATCCTGTAAAACCTTACTCAGAAAGGCTGTGGGGCTTTCTAGAAAGATCATTCTCCCTGTTCTTTGATCACAGATGAGAATTTAGAGTTTCATCAGGAATTGTATCATCTTCCAGACATGGGCGCTGCTGATCGCCTCACGGTAGCATCCTTGTCTTTGGAACTGGATTCACGTGCAGAGTCTGTCTGTAGCTCGGGTTTTGTTAGAGGTGACCCCCAAACACTAACCACCTAATACTAACTACTACTACCTGTTACTAACTACCATGACAAGGGGAAGCTTCCCCCACCACGGAACAGTTGGGGCAAGGTACGCACAGTCTCAGATTTTCAGCGTCTTGGCCTCTTAGGCCTGCGTGAGTGGGAGGCTCACTGCTTCAGAGCTGGATACGACCCACGTGGCCCAGCCAGAGAGGAGGCCCACGTGGCCAGTAGCGCCCTTCCCGAGGCTGGCCTCGGAACACCCCTGGGGAACCGAGCAGACCTGTTTTGAGCCTGAGCCCACTGTGGATCTAAAAGACGGGTCCCCTGCTCACAGAAGCAGTGGTTAAAAGCAGGCTGCCTGGAACCAGAAGACCCGATTCTCCACTCTGCCTTTTGGAAGCTCTGTGACTTTGGGCCACTTAGCTTCCCGTACCCCCATCTGATACTGGTTCTTGTATTAGAAGGCAATTGTCAGGAATGACTCAGTGCACGTAATGGGCTTGAAGCAGGGCCGCGACCAGGCACGAAAGAATCCATCCAGCTTGCTCTTATGTGATTGTCTAACTCTCATGGAGACCGGTCTCCTTTGCGGCACTTAACCGATGAATAACGCGGACCCCAGGCCCTGCCTTTATGTAGCACACGCCTCCTCCCAAGTAGGCACCAGGCCCGTAATAAAAATGTAACAATAATACCATCATGACCCGCCCACTCAACTCCCCATTGCACCTGATTTCTCCAGGTCCGAAATTCCTCAGCTGAAGCATCCAGTTTGCCCCTTGAAACAACAGTCGCATCGCTGTGTATCTTTGATCCTATGCTGCCTTCATTCACCTTCACCCCTGCACGCACCAATCACCTGTCCCTCATCTTGCTTCCTAGGTGGCTTCATGCCACCTGTGCGACCCATCTATATCTTAACACTTAGTCCCCCGGCATTACCCAGAATTATGTTGGGTTGAAAGGAAACGTAGAAACTGCCCCACTTTTTAAAAAAAAATTTTAAGTCTATTTATTTATTTTGAGAGAAAGAGTGAGCAGGGAAGGGGCACAGAGAGAGGGAAAGAGAATGAATCCCAAGCAGGCTCCTCCCTGACAGCGTGGAGCCTGACTCGGGGTTTGATCTCACAAACCGTGAGACCACGACCTGAGCTAAACCCAAGAGTCGGATGCTTAACCGATGGAGCCGCCTGGGTGCCCCAGAAACTGTCCCATTTTTAAGATGAGGCGGGCGGGAGGGGGAGTTGAAGGGAAAGAGAACTGAAATGTATGGTCGTTAATGGAGCGCCCTCTTGGTGTCACATGCTGTTGCGTTTTCCCATATGATTTGGGTGCATCCAGAAGGCAGTCTTATGGGGTTGGTGTTCTCATTCTCTATTTGCCAACTGACACATGTGAGTTTCAAAGAGGGCTGGTTAGGGGCGCCTGGGTGGCTCAGTTGGTTAAGCGTCCGGCCAGTTCAGGTCATGATCTCACAGTTCATGAGTTTGTGTCCTTTGTCGGGCTCGTTGCTGACAGCTCAGAGCCTGGAGCCTGCTTCGGATTCTGTGTCTCCCTCTCTCTCTGCCCCTCCCCTGTTTGTGCTCTCTCTCTCTGTCAAAATAATGAATAAGTGTTAAAAAAAAAAATTTTTTGTTTTTTAAAAGAGGGCTGGATATGTTGCCCAAGGTCACACAGCTACAATATGGTAAATCCAAGATTTGAGCCAGACCTTTCTATTTCCAAAGCCCATTTTGGTATGTTGCTTAGCCAGGTGACTTAGCTGCTATGTGATGTAGCCAGGGTCACAGAGCTCTCGGGGAATGCCTGGGATGTGGTTGCGACCCCCACCCCCTCTTCAGTTTGATCAATTGCAAGGCTTTTTAAAATATGTGGTTTAGAATCTGCTCAAATGAGAAAAATGCTTGAAACACACGTGTCATTCCTATAGCAGGAATATTAAATGTTCATGCAAAAGGCATCATCTGATAAACCTGCTTCTTACAGTTTGTCAAATCCAGGCATTGTGATAAACTACTGCTTGCCGTAAGAGAAGGTATTTATAAAACCATGAGAGCCTATCAGAGTAGATACGAAATCCCCTCTCTCTTATCTTTATAGAAATGTTTTTCCTTCTCAGCAAGCAGCAGAGGGGCGTGCTGCCTCTCTTGAGTTTCCAATCCGATATAGCGGTCGTTCCTCTGAGCCAGACATCCTCTTGTCACTTCTTTGAGCTCTGAGGTCATCAGTCTGGGGGCCATGAAAGAGGGTCTGCTTCCTCCTAGTGGTCAAGCATGGTGACTCTCAACACCTATTTAGAAGCTGCAGCCGAGATTCTGGAGATCTTTCCAGAATCCAGGGATCATCAATATCACAGCAGCAACCCCCTGTTGAACTGTTATGTGCCCAGGGCTTTGCATGAACATCCCATCTGATCTGCTGGCAATCCTAAAAGGTAGATAATTTCATTATCCCCATTTTACAGACGAGGACCCTGAGGCTTAAAAGAGATAAAGTGGCACAAAGAACGTCACATGGCTAGAAAATGACAAAGCTTTTCAAATAGACCTTTCCAACAGGACGTTCTGAAGGCTCCAGAGAGCGTTTCCCAGAAAGAAAGGTTGGTGGGGATTTAGCCACTGACTCCCGTTCTGTAGTGGTTGAGGTTGGCCCTAAGGAGTGCCAACTCCCCACAACCACAGGCTGTGCATGCACATGGGCCAGTTTCCTGCAGCATTGGAGAAGGTTCTGGAACAGAAAGCAGAAAAACACTGTGGTGTGTGCTTGAGATGGAAGGTCTTCCTTGCAAGGCAACTCTGAGGTCACACAGAGCTCTCCTGTGTAGCTGTGGCTGGAATGAGGAACTGTGGCAGGCTGTGTTTTCTAAAGATGGCACCAGTGTCTGTCCAGCCGCACATGCTGGGACTCCATCCCTTTGAGTCCTTCTGGCACCACTGGACTGGTAAAGGAGTGACCTTTACTCCAGTCACCATCTGACCGCAATTTTTGTGACAGACACCCAACTGCCCCCACCAAGCCAGACGGCCCAGCCACGCTGCTCTCTAATTCCCGATCTACACAAGCCATGAAAGAACCAACTATGATGTGAAGCCGCTAAGTTTTGGGAAGATTTGCTACCCTTAATATTAATTACAACGTGAGTTATGCATGGAAGTAAGGCATTAAAGGCACTTGGTAAAGCCAAGTCCCCAGGAGACTGTAAGTTTCACCATGGCAGAGCAGTCTCCTTTGGCTTTCTAACCGATCTCAATGCCTAGTGCCATGCCTGAAACACAGTGTCCTGTCAGTGAGGGTCTGATGGATGAATGACTGACTCTATCCATCAGTCAGTGCATCGCACTTGAAGCCAGGAATGGAGAAGGGACTGGTCTGAGGTTGTAGAAAGACACAGGCCTCACACGAGCTGGGCAAATGTGATTTCTACCCCAATAACCTAGGAAGTGTCCACTCTGGAGTTTATTTTTGCCATCCACTGGAAGCTTGTGGCAAGTCTGGCAAGCAGGTCACAAAATATCACCGTGTACAGAAAACAGAGGAGTAGAATTGTAGGTATTTCGTGAAACAATTTGAATCCTGGAATTTGGGGTCCGACTGGCACTTTTGGTTCCTTCCATCGGACTCTACGTGGTTCAGCATGAATAAATTTTGGGGTATTTATGTAAGCGTGTTGGAGAGAAGTTTGAAAGTATATACATCTTTGACTGTGCTGTAGCCAACTCATGTGGTTATATACATTTAAATTAGTTTATATTAAATTAAAAGTTCAGTTTATCATTCATACCAGCCATGTTTCAAATGTTTAACAATAGTCTCATGTGTCTAATGGGAATAATATTGGGCAGTACTGACATAGAACGTTCTATCACCACAGAAACTTGTCTTGGGCAGTGCAGGGCTAAGCCTTCTTTTAGTCACCAACCTCTGGTCACTCAATCCCATCACCCTGATGGGCTAAGAGCACTTTCTTGTTCAGTCGTTGAGTGCCTGGTGTCTATGCACTAGGAGTAATGCATTCCAAATATTATCTCCCCCAGTCTCAAAATTCCGGAAGTGAACAGCAGTGCTCCCATTTTACAGCTCTGGGGACTAGAGCTTTGAAGGTCAAAGCTTACCCAGTGTTATGCTCCTTAGGCACCGTGGAGCTAGGATCTTAAGACCAAGGTGATTGGATTCCAAAGCCAGGGCTCTTTCTGCAGTAATCACCCACTTCTCACTGAGGACTTGGTATCTCTATGTCGCATTTCCCTGGAATCTCAGATCACAACAGTCTTCAAGTTCCCTTGTTCAGTCCTCCACATCCCAGATGAGTGACAGGATACAGGACAAGCTTTGTGCGTCTCCTGGCTCTTGAGTTCATCCATGGCTACGCACCTGGTTTTCAGATGAATGTTTTCCAAGAGTTGAATAAAAACACCATCAGCCTTGTATCTAACTCATAATACTTACGACTCACAGAAATGTGTGATGCCAACTAAAACTGACAAGTGTTACATCTGCACTTGGCAAATTTGTGACAGCAGAAAAACGGCAGAATCACAGCTTTTTAATAACACTGCAGTCTGCAAAGGAACAAATGACCTGAGAAGGGAAAAATAGACTTGGTATTAGTAGGATGGTTAAAAGAAAGTACAACGGGTCACAGTTGAAATTGTCCTGACTGGTAAAATCTGTCGTTGGCAAAGAATTGTTGTAAGACTCAAATACTCCTGTGGAGCCTGATGTGGGGCTCAAACTTATGACCCTGAGTTCAAGATCTGAGCTGAGATCAAGAGTCAGACATTGAACCTGCAGACCCATGCAGGTGCCCCAGGGTTCAACTATTCTTGACAAAATGTAGACTTGCAAAATTTTTACCTGAGAAAATTTGATTTGGTTAAAAACAAATTAGTAACGATGCTTTTAAAATGGTGAACACTAATCAGAGCTGTCTGTGTATCAGCCAATATGACAAACGCTTTGCATGATTTATTTGACTCAATTCTCAAATAAGATGGGAAGATTGATATTAATGTTACATCATTTTACAGTTATGAAACTGAGGCAGAGGGGTTTTAGGAAACTTGCCCAGATAGATCATGCAGCTAATAAAGGCAGATGGTAGAATAGAACCCAGGAAACTTGATCATAATGTTTGTGTTCCCCAGTATATATTTCATTTTACCATGCTTTTGGTTCCTTTTTTATCTCTCTGTAAAATAATTTTCTGTACCTCTCTTGGTTTATGTGAAATATTGTATATTTAACAATTAAAATAACAAATTTCGGACTCTGTATTTCAAACTCATTTTAAATACAGAGAAACACTGTAAGAATAGTCTAATAAGACTTTTTTGGACCATTTGTAAATGCTTCGCAACATAACACCCCATAATTCCCAAATATTATTATATGTATATATATATTATACATATAAAATATATATATATTATATATATAATATATATATAATATATATAAAATATATGTATAATATATATGTAATATATATAATATATATATAAAATATATGTATAATATATATGTAATATATATAATATATATATATAATATATGTATAATATATATGTAATATATATATATTCTCTTAATATATATATTAAGAGAATATATATATATTCTCTTAAATACAGTATAGCCATCAAAATCAGGAATTAACACTGATGCATTTTTGCCATCTAATCAATGGATGCCATTCTAGTTTTGCCGATTCTCTTAATCCTGTCCTTTGCCATAAAAGGATCAACTTCAAGATCATGTACTACATTTATTTACGATTTATTTAGTTACGATGTCTCTTTCAGTCTAGAACAATTCCATAGTCTGTCTTTGACTCTATGACCTTGATACTCTTGAGGATTACAAAGCAATTATTTTGTAAACTTTCCCTCAGTTTGAGTTTGTCAGATATTTCCTTGTTATTAGGTTTGATTTGTGAGTCTTTGCCAGGAATACCACAGAAATGAAGATGTATCCTTCTCCATGCGTTATATTTTGGATATTAACCAGATGGCATTGAGAAATCAATATCTGGGCATGAAATGTGCTTATTACTATTGGAGTATTATTATTGCCAGGCAGAACTAGGAAAATAAATTTTTCTTGATAAACATATTACAAAATAGTGTATACATATATACATTTATCTATCTATATTGAAGACCATGAGTTACAACACTATCTTCTGTTGCAATCTAATACCACATAGGGTTCATACTGGTTTTCTCCCTTTTTGTCCCTTATCCTACAGAAAGGAAACTGGCTTATATTATGCTTGATACATTTACTTACTTGATCAGCCTCCCTGTGTGTCACCGATCTCCTGCCATCATCGTGTAGATGCCCCTCTTATCCCACCCAGGCTCTGATCCTTATGCAGGCAGCTGTCCCCCACCCCCAACCTGCACACCCACCTTGCTCAATCCAAACCAGTGGGATGAAGTCAGGGAGGACAGGGGTGGGGATGAAGGAAAATGAAATTTAGGGAAAAAAAGAATCACAGTGTCTGGAAAAATTATGATGTAAACTGATTTAATAGAATTCCTCTAAGAAAATGCCATATATGGGGCACCTGGGTGGCTCAGTCAGTTGAGCATGTGACTGTTGATTTCAGCTCAGGTCATGATCTCACGGTTCTCATGGGCTCTGTGCTGAGCGTAGAGCCTTCTTGGGATTCTCTCTCTCCCTCTCTCTCTTGCCCTCCTTTTCTCTCTCTGTCTCTCTCTCTGTCTCTCTCTCTCTCTCAAAATAAATAAACATAAATTGATTCTTTGGGACTAATTCAAATTAAAGGTCCGTATTTAAAAGTACATAAAATTTTCCCAGAAATCAAAATTGTTGAATACTTACCAGGTAAGAATGATGGGGTTAAATATTCACACAAACGTAGCAGCAAACACAATGGTGCTAAAACATTTTTCACCGGTATTTATATGCAGAACTGATCCTGATGAAAGTAGGAGTAGGGGTGCCTGGAGGCCTCAGTCAGTTAAGCATCCAACTTTGGCTTAGGTCATGATCTCGAAGTCTGTGAGGTCGAGCCCCTCATCAGGCTCTATGCTGACAGCTTGGAGCCTAGAGCCTGCTTCCCATTCTGTGTCTCCCTCTCTCTCTGCCCCTCCCCCACTCATACTCTGTCTCTCTCTCTCAAGAATAAACATTAAAAAAACAGAAAATAGGGGTAATAAAATAGATTTCCCCTATAGAAATCAAAGGAAATGACATTGCTCTGGATGTATTATATACATACAAAATGGGTCAAAAATTGAAATCCACTAAGTGAAGCTAATAGCTTCAAGAATAGTCCATTCCGGGGGTGCCTGGGTGGCTC
Source organism: Panthera onca (assembly GCF_046562875.1). Lineage (NCBI taxonomy): Eukaryota > Metazoa > Chordata > Mammalia > Carnivora > Felidae > Panthera > Panthera onca. The sequence goes on from NC_138354.1 coordinate 33,937,943, forward strand.
AGTCGGTTAAGTGGCCGACTTCGGCTCAGGTCATCATCTCTCGGTCCGTGAGTTCAAGCCCCACGTCAGGCTCTGTGCTGACAGCTCAGAGCCTGGAGCCTGTTTCGGATTCTGTGTCTCCCTCTCTCTGACCCTCCCCTGTTCATGCTCTGTCTCTCCCTGTCTCAAAAATACATAAAACATTTAAAAAAAAATTAAAAAAAAAAAAAAGAATAGTCCATTCCGTAAGGCTGTGTTGTGAGGACCTAATATATAAAAGGACGTAATGTATGTGCAATGCTCAGCCCATGGCAAGTAGTCGTGATGGTGGGGGTGATGATGGTGGGGATCAAGAAAACCTCCAAGACTGAGCCCAGGTTCCTTGTTTAGTCCCTGGAGGTGATGAAAGCAGTAGAGGCGATTGTAGTGTAGACACACGAAGAATTCAGATGTAACAGCCACGTCTTACTGTGAATCCAATGCAAGCCCCAGTTTGCCACAGGAGACGCCCACGAGAGTATGTGTTCTGATAAATAGTCACTGTGATGTGATCAGAGACCCTGAGCTATAGAACCAGTAGCAGTGAAGGCATCAAGGCGTCTTTCGGCATGAAGCAGAGAGGCAAGACCCTGCTGACTGAGCATGAGAGTGACCCAGCTTCATCAGGTGGGAACCAATTAAAAGACCTGCTGGTGAAGCAAGAGAAAGTAGCAACCAATCTTTCTTTCCCCAGGCCAGCAACTCCTGTGTGGCTTTGAAGCCTTGATGAGTATAGTATCATTTCACCAGCTGAAGCAGAAAAGCTTCTGCATACCCATCAAGGCAATTTCCAGAAGATGCCATTTCACGTAGATATTGTAGCATGAAGAACTTCACCAATGATTTTCTTCTTTCTCAGGACCCAAAGAGAAGAAATGTCATAGAAATGACTCAGGAATACTAATTATTGTTTGGAGTCAGAAAACAGAAAAAGAGCCAGGAAAATACACAGAAAGTTTCCCAAACCCAGACCATTACAGCGTAGACTCCTTGGCCTCTGGAACCCTGCTTAGCAAGTAGTAAGTGCTTGATATCCATTTGTTGAATGAAGAACCGAATGAATGTGTCTCAGATACTGAAATGAATTTCTCCTCACAGTGCCCCTCCCATCTATGATCTAATTAACTGCATCCAGGAGATAAAAGAACGATAGCTAAGATGATAGAACACCAAAGCCTAAAATAAGTTGGGGGAAAGAGAAACAGCTGTCGATGTGATTGTGATTTTCACACTCAATTAATATTTGTTGAGAGTTATATTTAAAACGTGGTTTACAGGGCTCAGGAATTGCAAGGTCAAGCCGTCTTGCCCTCATTGAGTTTATGGACCAGAAGGAGGCAGATGCATAATTTACTCATTCACACAACAGAATTTATTAAGCAGGATAGAGCTGCACCAAACTCAGATGGCTGGAGCAAGCAATTTATAAACTAAATAAAAATGGTGAGGTTAGCTGCCAGGGATTTTGTTAGGTATATTGCTGAGGTAGAGAGCCGTCTATTTTTTTCCCAAATAGTTACCCAATTATTCAACCACTATAGATTGAATAATCCTTCTGTTCCACCCCAATTTGAAACAACACCTTAATGCAACAAATAATGCAATTAAGAAATGGGCAGAAGACATGAACAGGCATTTCATATGAGTGCATATGATTTCACTCATATGTGGAATTAAAGAAAACGGATGCACACAGGGAAAGGGATGGAAAAATAAAATAAGATTAAAAACGGAGGCAAACCTTAAGAGACTCTTAAGTATAGAGAACAAACTGAGGGTTGCTAGAGGGGAGGTAGGTTGGGGGGGATGGGCTAGGTGGGTAATGGGCATTAAGGAGGGCACTTGTGATGAGCCCTGGGTATTATATGTCAGTGATGAATTGCTAACGTCTACTCCTGAAAACAGTACGACACTATATGTTAACTTTTTTGCAACAGTGCCACGCTTTTAAATTTATTCTTCCCTATGCCAGCGCTCACAGATATTAAACATATTATAATCTCACCTTACTACTTTCTTTAGTTTTTTTTTTCTTGGCTCTTTTCACCCATTCGTTTGTCCCAATGCATTTTAGAGTTATTTTGTCAGATTTGCCAAAAACCATCCTACCGGGATGTATATTGTAATTGCATTAAACCAGGAAATTGATTAAAAGAGAACCTATTTATAATACCGAGACTTGCCTTTTAAGAGGACGATGTGTTTCTACATGAAGCCAAGGTATTTGTTAATGTTTCTCAGTAAAGTTTTGTAATTTTCTTCATAGAGTTAAGTTTATTCCTTGAGGGTTTAAGAACAAATTATTTTTGCAAATTACTTTGGCTGCTATGGGGGAATGGGGTTGTTTTCCATCGTATTTTCTAACAGCTTATTACAAACATATAAGAAAGGTATTGATTTTTGTGTATTTATTTGCGCATGCAGCCATTTTATTGTCCTTTCCTATTGTTCCTAGACGTTTTCAGGTGGCTTTCCTGGGTTAGATCATCACATTACCTGTAAACAATGCTAGTTCTGGGTCTTTTTTCCCAACACAGTGATCCTTCAAAAAGCTAAAGTTGATGATTTCCACTTTGTCGCTCCGCAGTGCCTGTAGTACAAGATTCCAATCCCCAGAGAGGTCATAACAGTACCTTGGGATCTTGCCACACCTTCTACAGCCTGCATGTTGCATGTGCCCAAAGTTCATGGGCGCACAAGTCTCTCCAGGTCCTAGTAGCTTCCCAAACATGGGCCAAGCACAGACTTTGCCTCAAACCTGACCTCTCCCTTCTTTGCCCACATGACTCCAACCCATCTTCAACACTCAGCTTGGGCACTTGACACAGCACCCTAAACCCTCCCCAGCACCCTCAGGCTCCCCAGGCCCCCAGGGTGCTTAATTCAAACCACTCTTCACCACGGTGTATTCATAGCACTGGCCGCTGGACTAAGAACACAGCTTTGTTGTTAGGAACCTTGAGCTCGTATCTGGGATCCACCATTTATAGACTGTATACCAAGAGTAAATTCATTCATTCCACATTGTTTATTTTTTTTTATTTTTTTCCTTCCAAGATTTTATTTAAATTCAAGTTCATTAATACATAGTGTCATACTGTTTTCAGGAGTAGACGTTAGGGATTCATCATTGTTTTAGGAGTAGACGTTAGGATTCAATGCTCATCACAAGTGCCCTCCTTAATGCCCATCACCCACCTAGCCCATCTCCCCAACCCACCTGCCCTCCAATAACCCTTAGTTTGTTCTCTGTGCTTAAGAGTCTCTTATGGTTTGCCTCCCTCTCTGTTTTTATCTTATGTTTCCATCTCTTCCCCTGTGTGCATCTGTTTTGTTTTGTTAAATTTCACGAGTGAACTCATGTGGCATTTGTCTTTCTCTTCCTTCTTTCATTTAGCATAATACTCTCTAGTTCCATCCATGTCATTGCAAATGGCAAGATTTCATTCTTTTGATGGCTGAGTAATAGTCCAGTGTGTGTGTGTGTGTGTGTGTGTGTGTGTGTGTGTGTGTGTGTGTGTGAGAGAGAGAGAGAGAGAGAGAGAGAGAGAGAGAGGAGAGAGAGACAGACAGACAGACAGACACATCTTTATCCATTTGTCAGTCAATGGACATTTGGGCCCTCTCCATAGTTTGGCTATTGTTGATAATGCTGTTATAAACGGGGGTGCATGTGCCCCTTCAAATCTGTATTTTTGTATCCTTTGGATAAATACCTAGTAGTGCAATTGCTGGGTCATAGCATAGTTCCATTTTTAACTTTTTGAGGAACCTCCATCCTGTTTTCCAGAGTGACTGCACCAGTTTGCATTCCCACCAAAAGTGTGAGAGGGTTCCCCTTTCTCCACATTCTTCACAACACCTGTTGTTTCTTGTGTTGTTGATGTTAGCCATTCTGACAGGTGTGAGACAGGTGGTATCTCATTGTAGTTTTTATTTGTATTTCCTGATGATTGATGAGGCTTTTGGGGTGATAGTGGAGTTCATCCAGAGCTGATGGCCAAGAAAGAATTCTTGAAGGCGGAGATGTCTTTGGTGCAAAAAGGTGATTTTATGAAAGTACAGAAACAGAATCTGTGGGCAGGAAGAGCTGTCCTAGACCCTGTGGAGAGACTGGTTATATATATATTTGGGAGTTGGGGAGGTAAAGTCCAGGGGAAGTTTCCAGTGAGATTTTCATATGCTAAAGAAGTCTCATAAGAGACTAGAGGCCTAGGTATTGTCAAGCTAAGAGTGCCCCCCCCCCCCACCACCACCACCAGCAAAGCATTAGCATGAAGGCATAGGGAGTTCCTGGAGATAGTTCTAGTCTGCCTGCCTCAAGTATCTGTCAGTGGGCTGCAGGTTATAAGGAAATTAAATTTTATCTGCTATTTCTTTCTGCCTTTGTTTCCCACATCAGTGATGAGTGATGTTAAGCATCTTTTCATGGGTCTTTTAGCCATCTGGATGTCTTTTCTGGAGAAATGTCTCTGTCTCTTCTGCCCATTTCTTAACTGCATTATTTGTTTTTTGGCCATTGAGTTTGGTAAGTTCTTCATAGATTTTGGATAGTAACCCTTTATCAGATAATGTTGTTTACAAATACCTTCCACCATTCTGTAGGCTTCCTTTTAATTTTGTTAATTGTTTTCTTCACTGTGAAAGAGGTTCTTATCTCAGTGAAGTCCCAATAGTTCATTTTTGTTTTTGTCTCCCTGGCCTCCGGAGTCGTGTCTAGTAAGAAGTTGCTCCAGCTGAGATCAAAGAGGTTGCTGCCTGTGTTCTCCTGTAGGATTTTGATCATTTCCTGTCTCACATTTAGGTCTTCTATTTTCAGTTTATTTTTGTGTGTGGTGTAAGAAAGTGGTCCAGGTTCATTCTTCTGCATGTCGCTGTCCAGTTTCCCCAGCACCACTTGCTGTAGAGACTGTCTTTTTTCCATTGAATATTCTTTCCTTCTTTGTCAAAGATGAGTTGGGCATACGTTTCTGGGTTCTCTATTCTGTTCCATTGATCTGAGTGTCTGTTCTTGTGCCAGTACCATACTGTCTTGATGATCACAACTTTGTAATACCACTTGAAGCCCGGGATTGTGATGCCTCCTGCTTTGCTTTTCTTTTTCAAGATTGCTTTGGCTATTTGGGGTCTTTTCTGATGCCATACAAATTTTAGAATTGTTTGTTCTAGCTCTGTGAAAAATGCTGGTGGTATTTTAATAGGGATTGCATTAAATGCGTAGATTGCTTTGTGTAGTATTGACATTTTAACGATATTTGTTCTTCCTATCCAGGAGCATGGAGTGTTTTTTTCCATTTCTTTGTGTCTTCCTCAATTTCTTCTCATAGGTTTTCTCTAGTTTTCATAGTACAGATCTTTTGCCTCTTTGGTTAGGTTTATTCCTAGTTATCTTATAGTTTTTGGTGCAACTATAAATGGGATAAATTCCTTGATTTCTCTTTCTGCTGCTTCATTATTGGTGTGTAGAAATGCAACCAATTTCTGTAGGTTGATTTTATATCCTGCAACTTTGCTGAATTCATGTATCAGCTCTAGCAGTTTTTTGGTGGAGTCTTTTGGACATTCCTTATTTTTCAAATGGGAGTTACCATCCTGAATCTTAGAGCAGCTACAAAGATTAAATGAGATAAAGTGTTTCATACAATTCCTGGTTCGTCAGAAGTCTTAATTCAAAGGTAGCTCTGATTTTCTAGTTGTGATGTTAGGGGTATTTTCATGCTAGTAAAAATTTTCTAATAAATTAACAACTGTTGGGGTCCCTGACTGGCACAGTCAGTTGAGTGTCCAACTCTTGATTTCAGCTCAGGTCATGATCTCAAAAGTTGCGAGATTTAGCCCCAAGTGAGGCGCTCAGTGTTGGAGCACAGAGCCTGCTTGGGATTCTCTCTCTCCCTCTCTCTCTGCCCCTTCCCCAGTCATTCTCTCTCTCCCTCCCTCTGTCTCTCTCAAAATAAAGAAATAAACTTTAATGAACAATTGTGTATAAGCCCCTCCAGACTACAATCTCCTGGAGGGGAACCACTGTTGTTATTATTTTTGGGTTTTCAGCCTGCCCAGCGTCAAGTTTCCCAGGGGTGTCTGTAAGGCTATCCGCATCTCTCACCTGGGGTCGTTGCTGAAAACGTGGCTTCCCAGACCACCCACACCTATTGAATCAGAACCCCCGGACCTCGTCCCTAGAAGTAGGGATTTTTAGCAGTCATCAGGGGAGCTTCATGTACTCTTACATCTGAGAACACTTTCTTTGTGCCCAGTAATGTGTGTGCTTGGAGAATGTTGATGGACTGAATGAAGGGAATGAAAATAGGATCATACAGCTGGTTGGGTCGCTTACTAGGGAATTCACAAGTCACTTTCTTATTAGGAACAAAAGCAGTCTTTGTTGCATATGTTCTTAGGACTTCCCGATGATTCCCCATTTAAATTCAAGGGTTTAGGGCACTATCGGGCACAAAGGAGTGCTGGACACAGTGTTAAATAGGTAGTTGGGTCCACAGATGTGAGGAAACCAGAGCTAAGCCAGGCAAGGCTCCTTTGTTACTCAGGAGCAAAGGGCAGATCGACCCCCACCTACCTCCGTGTCCCCGGCCTTTCTCGTCAGAGCTTCTGAGCCTTGCTTTTAAAGGGAAGCTTCTTTTGTGGAATCAGTCCCCTTGTCGCAGATGTTGTAGTCAATACTTCTCCTGCTTAAAGATTCAAAATGGTAATTTGTCTTTTCCACCTAAGGAGGCTCCTTCAATCCCAAAATGTGTGTGGTTTTATTTGTTCTTTTTTTAAATTACAAAAGGCAATATACATTTACTGGAGAACACTCGGAAGGTCGAGGCAAATCAAAGGGATAAAATAAAACATCAACCACAGTCCCTCCATGTATTATTGTATCATTGGAATGTGGCTGTTGTCATTGTGTTTTATTGGGATCCATATCTTTTTTTACATAGCTCATAAGTTGCAGAGAGCGGTAAGCACTGTCTACCTCATAAAAAGGATTTAAAACATTATTTCCAACGGCTACATAGTACTCTGTCATAGGGGATGGCCCATAATACTCATTAGTATTGCCATTTTAGCCTATGGGACACTTAGAATATTTCCAGTCCCATTATTACACATAATGGTTTCTTGAACACCCTTATATATGCTCAGTTTGTTTTCATGTGTGACGATTTCCTTATGATAAATTCCTGTACGTGAAATTACTGCATCAACCGTCTAAAAATTTGGGGAAGAATTCAGAAAGTATTACCATTCCCCTGACAACATGAGCCCAGTCAACACAAGCATGTTATGTCCCTCTTCCCCCTGGATTTTTATCTCAAAAGAGGAAGCCCAAGTTCCCCAAGGGGACCTGCAGGCGGATTTCTCAACCCTCTGCCCAGTTTTGCTTGTGGAAGGGAGAAACTCGCGGATGGACTTGGGGAGAAAGACTCAAACGCCCACCTTGGCCTTGTCATTTCCCCAAGCCTTTGAGGATGCTGTCAGCCTTGCGTGGGTCCTTTAAGAACGATGTATGAGTTCTGGCACATCCCATGCAATCAGCCGCAGACAGGGGGCTAGTGCAGCAGGAGCCTCCTTTTCCAGGAGGGCTGTGAAGGACACCCAGGTTCTTCCCCTTCTAACAACTCATGAGGAAAGGTCTGTGCAATTAGTTCCTGATAAAAGTTCCCACCTCTCTTCCTGTTTCCAAATTCGGTTCCTCATTCTGCTGACCACCGCCTAGAGAGCATGTGGGAGCCAATCCAAAAGGGCACTTATCTCGGGACGTGGTTAAGGGCACCCTCACGTCTTCCACAAACCTACCACTCGTGAGCTGCTTCCTTCCTCTTCAGAGTTTGAGACCCTTACGGTCATCCCACAGACTCTCACTAAGCCCTTACCGTGTGCCGGTCACAGAGCATAGAGTGGCGAGCAAAAACAAATACCCTCTTCAGAAGTGTCAAGGTCAAGAAGGACCAGGGAAGGCTGAGAAACCATCACAGATCAGAGGAGATGAAGGAAACATGGTGGTTTCCTGCGTAGGAGATTCTGGGCTGGACCCTGGACAGAAATAAGACACGCGTGAAAAGCCAGCGAAACATAAATGAAGTCTGTAGTTTAGTTGGTGGTGTTGTACCGATGTTCATATTTTAGTTGTAAGGAAGGTACCATGGTTACGTAAGATGTTATTAGTAGAAGCTGGGTGAAGGGTCTGTGGAAAACTCTGCACTCTTTACAACTCTCTGGCAAGGAGGACATTGTTTAAAAACAAAAATGAAAAAAGACACAGTCCCTGTACTCACGAGACTCATGCTTATGTGAGGGAGACAGCTTTTCACACACAGAAGAATCACTATGATCATGGTCCTCAAAGGAAAGAACATACTCCTTGAGCGCATAAAGCAGAAGGGGCCTCACTTAGGTTAGAAGTTAGAGAAAGAAGATGGTCAGTGATCTGTGGGTGTGCCTCACCAGTTTATCCAGCCTCAGTTAAAAAGGTCCGAGACTGGGGACACTTCTCTTTGGGAAAAACAGTCATTAAACGTGATGAACCTCAGGCCCACAGGGGCAGCCTTGGTTATAGGATGCTGGGCAGGGCCAGCTGAGTCATTTGTAGGGCCCAGTGCAAAATGAAAATACAAGACTCTTTGTTCAAAAGTCACGAATTGCTGGGGGCGCCTGGGTGGCTCATTCGGTTGAGTGTCGGACTTTGGCTCAGGTCGTGATCTCACGGTCCGTGAGTCTGAGCCCCGCGTCAGGCTCTGTGCTGACAGCTCGGAGCCTGGAGCCTGCAGCCTGCTTTGGATTTTGTGTCTACCTCTTTCTCTGCCCCAACCCCACTTGTGTGCAGTCTCTGTCTCAAAAATAAACATTAAAAAAAAATTAAAAATAAAAGAAGTTGAGAATTTCCAGATGGCTACAAGAGAGCATTAAGCCACGTGTGGGGCTCTCTTGAACACAGGGTCTTAAGTGGCTACACAGGTGGCATGCCCATGAAGCCAGCCTGGTGCTGGGATCCTCAAACATGGGAATAACAGGGCCTTGGGAGAATAAGGCATGGGACATAGGAGAAGGAACTTTTGACAGACATAACAACGGATCATGAAAGGAGAGACCATATGTTATTAAGCACCTACCATATACCGGGTACTGTGCTGGGCACCAGGGCCAAGTGCTTCATTGAATTCCTCAGCAGCACAATGAGTTAGCACCAAAGAACGCCACTGTTTTTTGTTTGCTCAGCATCATCATCAACTTGGGAACCAGCCGTCTTCCCATTTGGGGCACTGACAGTGGCTGGACCACAAGGCTGAGCACCTGACTCCGAATCTTCCAACCTGGACCTCAGTGATTGGTCAGGGCTGGGCATGTGATTGCCATTGAGCCAATCAGGGTTTGAGGGAGACATGGTTGCTGCTGCATAGGAAGAGCCTGCCTCAAGAGGAATCCAACAAGGGACCAAGGAATGTGTCTGTGTGTCTGCATGCACATGAACGAGATATAGAAAGACACACAGGCAGAGATAGACAGACAGATCTAACTTCATCTGAAGCCTCTGCTGTACTTTTCCACTAAATGTGCCAATAAATTTCCTCTTATTTTTGTTCGGTTGGGTTTCAATCAGGTTTCTATCACAACCCAAAGAGCCCGGCTGATCACAGATAATGTTAACATTCTCATTTCCCAGATGAAGGAACTGAACTCAGAGTAGTTAAAACACGTATTTAAAATCTGAAAGCTGGGGCGCCTGGGTGGATCAGTCGGTTAAGTGTCCGATTTCGGCTCAGGTCATGATCCTCGCGGTTGTTGAGTTCGAGCCCCACATCAGGCTCTGTGCTGGCAGCTCAGAGCCTGGAGCCTGCTTCTGATTCTGTGTCTCCCTCTCTCTGCCTCTTCCCCAGCTCACACTCTGTCTCTCTCTCAAAAATAAATATTAAAAAACATTTTTTTTAAATAATAAAATCTCAAAACTGATACCATGGTGGAGCTGGAATTCAAACTGTGCTCTAGTCTGACCCCAAAGCCCAGGCTATTTGTATGACACAAGGCATCAGGTGCCACCCAGGGCAGGGGCACTGGAGCAAGGAAGATGGCAGAAAAGCCCTGAAAAGAGCAGGCAGAGGGCATCTCTATTGCACCCGAGTCTGTTTCCCGCCTCGGCTATCACCTCCCTCTTTTCTGAACACACTTTTCTCTCCTGTGAATTGCTTTTTGGGGACTATTCCACTCTACGCATATCCTATCGGTTTCCTTGAGCCTCTTGGTCCAAGCTCCTCTTACCTCCCACCCCCAACACTAAGCTAAAGAGGCAGCTCACTCTGAGAGGAGACGATCGATCAGAAATTGCCCCCACTGCAGAGCCATATTCCTCTTGACTGAGCTGCCCACTTGGGCTAGAGGCTTCGAGTGACCTACCATGGTGTTCTTGTGTGCCCCTTACCTCTTTTGAAGGACATCTCAGCCCCAGTGGGGCCCCAACACTCTCTCTTCTCCTGCCGTAGTAACCATGGAGGCTTTGGGTCTTGACGCTTCTTGTTCTGTGTAATAAAATTTTATTGTGTAAACGCCACTGAGACCTCAGGGCTTATTTGGTGCAACAGCTAACCTTAATTACCCTGATCGATACAGGAGCACAGGCCAGTTTGAGGAACTTCTGTGTAGATATGTGGGTTAATTACACAGTCTTTCTTCGACCGGATTTTGGTGTCCCTGTTGCCCTTGGATCAAATCCCTGCAGGCTTAGAGCCTAAAATGAGATTTGGGTGGCAGTTTCCAGGTGACAGTTTGAGCTGGCATGGATTCTCTGCTGCAGCACGGACAGGAGTTACAGTTTATGAGGAAAGGCAGGTGATGCGACAAATCACAGGGACTGATCGAGTCCCACAGTTCGGGATTCAAGTTTTGATTCCACCACTGACCACCTGTGATTTTGGGTGAGCCACCTGACTTTCCAGCCTCCGTGTCCTTATCTATAAAATGAGACTAATAAGAGATACATGGGTGGCTCAGTCGGTTGAGCGTCCGACTTCGGCTCAGGTCATGATCTCAGGGTTCGTGAGTTTGAGCCCCACATCAGGCTCTGTGCTGACAGCTCAGAGCCTGGAGCCTGCTACAAATTCTGTAATTCCCTCTCTCTCTGTCCCTCCCCCCATCCACAGTCTCTCTCGCTCTCTCAAAAATAAATAAGCATTAAAAACAATTTTTTAATGAGGCTAACAATAGTACCTACCTCATTATAGATTTGATGCAGGACCAAATACAATAATCCACTGTGCTATGAGACACTCCTATTTGACGGATGAGGAAAGGGTCTCAAAGAGGTGAGGTGATTGGCCATGTCAGCCAGCGAGTTACCGACAGAACTTGGGGAGGAAGCCAGCCCCATCCGAACAAAGCTAGTCGTGTCTTGTCTTTGCCATTCTGCTACCTGCTTCTCCTCCTCTCTCTGGAGGCCCCCCAACAGTTTGCGGAGTGCTTTCTGTGCATGGCATTGACACTTTAATAAGGGCATTGTGTGTGGACAGTTTGTGTCTGAGCCTCAAGCTGTGCTCCCTGGGCAGGTCTCTGGGCCTCCTCTGAGCCACACGGAAGGGGATGTTGGGAGTTGATAGGACTTCCCTGTCATTGGAGAGAAGACTCTGGAAACAGCTAAGACAGAGACTCTTAGAGACTGTTCAGGTCCGTGAATAAGGAGCTTTGAAACTGCTCCTCAGACCCATTTAAAACAACAGAAGGACACCATTCAGGCATAAAACCCTCTGCCAGGAGTGTCTCCCATTAAGACTTCCTTTGTGTAGGCCAAACAATGGACCGCGATAACCCAGGCTGGCAAAAGAGAGCAGTATTCCTGTGAGGAAGTACAAGACCATTTCTCTGAGACGGCTTTGTTGGATGAGTTGTCATTGAAATACAGGGAGGGGGCCATGGTAAGCAAATGGTTTCTGTAACCCCTATGTGAAGAGAAGATAAAGAGGGAAGCTTCCTGAATAGCCCACTGGCGCGGGGCTCCAGGAAGGATGAGAAGGGAGTTTATGATGTTGCATAAGAAGGATGAGGGTGTAGTGGTGAGAATGTGGCTTCTACCCATGATCTTCTCTTCTGGGAAGGCCTTTGGAGCCACATCACCAACTCCTTCAGCATTGCTCCTTCATGGTGGCCATCACCATCATCATGGGTACCATTTTTGAAGCATCGAGAGCATCCGCTCTCCCATGTAATCACCATAGCAGACACGTATGATGGTTCTGTTCATTTCTAGTTTACAGATAAGGAAATCCAAAGGCTCAGAGAAGCTAAAGAATTTGCAGTTAGTCACATGGTGAGTAGTCCAGAATTTAATGTTGCCCAAAGAGAGATCCGATATGTGTCATTGGCTTCTGAGGGGTAATCTCTAAGCCCTGGGGCTGGTGTGCCTGATGGCAGCTTCTTTGTTTGCCTGGGGGCCTTCAGTCCCACAAGATGGAATTTAGGGTAGGGACTAGCCCCAGGAGATAGTCTTTCAATGTAATTTAGGCCTTTGAGTCCAATATCAGCTCGACCTCCAGAAGGGTAAATGCCTTTATATCTGAATCAAACTGTGTTCTCTTGAAAGGTGGGGACAGCAGCCTTCTTTTTTCTTTATCCTTCACATCCAGCACAGGGGTGGGCCCATAATAAATACTCAGATGTTTGTGGAATCCATGAATTAATACATTTGGGGTTTGACACGTTGGTAACCAGCTACCTTTTCTGGTCGTAACTAAATACCTTTTCTGGTGCACATGATTGTGAAATAAACTGATACTTTCTGCTCCACATCTTGGAGCCCGGGAGGTAGAGATGCCCCAGTGAGAAGTAGCTGAATCACAGATCAACCCGTGCAGTGTCGACGCCTGTCCCTGACCTACAGCCAGGGGCTCACATTAGAAGCCACACACGGCATTTCTCCCCCACTCAGCAGACGTGCTGGCTTCCGGTTGTATTTCAGTCTGTTTATCTGATGGCTGACTGGCTCCCTCTTTGAGATGCACCTCTGCGTCCTCCGTGCCTCCTTTGAGGAATTCTCTGCATGCCCCATGTCCTATATTTTGTCAAATCCACTCCGAACACACCTTCCAACACCAGGCAGTTGAAAAGCATCTATCCGTTTTTGCATGATGTGGAAAATAACAGGTAAACAAAGGAACTTTAATTTACCTAAACGTGTGTGTATATATATGGCCTCCCAGTGGGACTGTGCCATCCGGAGACAGAGCATCAGGCAGACCCACACCTGCTCCGACACAGAAGAAAGAGAGACCCTGCCTGGGTGGAGGGACGTAGCTTATGCTGACCCCAAAGCCGTGCTGGGCTTTCCGTGACATTTCAGTTTTGCACAGAGCACCCTACAAGGAATGGCCTCTGAAAATGCCGTCTTCTCAGCTTGAAATGCTTTCTGCGCCGTCTTGGCTAACTGTTCTCCTAAGGTCCTCACTTCATGGTCGGGAACGCTCCCTCCTGCAAACCCCCCCAGCCTCCCTGTTGCACGTTCTCATGGCACAGTGTTGCTTCCACCGGGAGACTTGACTCGGCTGCAATTTACCAGCTCCCCTGGGCGCCTCTGTTGCCTCTCCTTCCTGACTCTGCTGTCTCCTGCAAAGGGGGTTTGGACACAGGACGGGGATTGTATAGACTCACTGCTGAGTGCCTGCCCGCCGGGCACAGTGACAGGGGAGCCTCAGAGGACCACCGTGATTCTCCCCTGTTCACACAGGCCGGAAGCAGCAGAGCTGGGAGGGAAATCCTCTGGACCCTGATGTTTACACCAGCTTCTCCTGGCATTCCCACCCCCTAACGAAAGGAGGAGGGAACTCCGGGCAGGTTCCAGAAGACTTATCAGGGGCCGCTGCCTTCTGACTCAAACGGAGGAGGCGGGAGCTGCAGAGAAAGGACAAAGGGCTATTTATTATCCACTGGGATTCAGAGGGAGACTCTCGTTAGCAGGCTATTTCCCAGGGACCAAAGATGTTGACCCCTGCATTGAGGAAAGTGTCATACAGGAAAATGCTGCTTTATGAACTGCTCCCCTGGCCTTTGGGAAAGTGGAGAGAGGAGGAGAGAGGCGTTCAGTGGGATCATAAGAGGACATTTACAATGGCATTCTACCAAAATCCAGACTCTGACTATCGTACCTCCATTTCCAAAGGGAGAGAAGGCTCCTTATTCAGCTCAGCAAATAATGTTTTACTCTTCTGAAGGCAGTGAGACATAGTGAAATACACAAGGGCAGAGAGGCCTGGGGCTTGGTCTCACATGTGCTGCTCAAGAGCTGTGTGACCTAGGGAAAGGTTCTTACCCTCTCTGTGCCTCAGTTTCCAACTTGGCAACAGGAAGACAATAATATCTACCATTCGTGGCACTGGGGGAAATCTTAGTTCTCATGGTATGAAATGTATTCACTTAAATTAACATTTCCATCATTAGAATGAGATGAACCACAGGGATCATGGAAGAAAGGACAGGAAGAAGGAAGGCGTGACCTTGATGGTCCCCTCCAAGCAAGGATTCTACTCTTCTCCTTCCTGTTTGTTGACTGTCTCTGGGTGTTAACATGTATCAGGACTGATGTTTAGGGCCAACCATTTGATATCATAGCTTGAATAAATTGGGGTCTTGGCCATTCAACACCTCCCTGGATTTTTCAAGGTGGAGGTAAGTGACATCTTCAGGTTCCTGGTCCAAGAGTAGAGATATCCTAATTGCCTGATCCATTTACCTGTGACGGTAATAGCTGACGTTTTGGGGGTGAGTACCTGCCGTGAGCCAGATACTGGGTTAACCTCCAGACATTAATGTATTGTCTCCTTTGATTCTCAGGCTGCAAAGGGAAATGCTGCCATTATCCCTATTTCATTAGTGACGGCCCTGAGGCTCAGAGAGGTTAGGCAGCATGCCCAAGACCCCACAGCTGGCCAGTAATGAGACAGGGCTTTCAGTCAGGCATCACTCCACAGCCTGTGCTCCAAGCTACCAGGCTCTACCCCTCCCCGCTGAGTCGATGTCTCTAAAGGAAGTCTTGTGACGTCTGACTAGGCCCGAGGCTACGGGACGCCCTCATCTGTGTAGTGGGAATCCTGGGAGTAGCTGAGATCTGTTACTGTTGGTAATTTCAGGGTCTTCGCAGGAGTTTGTAGGTAGCAGAGGATATGAGAGCGGAAGTGAAGTGTCCTATAACAACATGAGCTCCAAGGAAAGAGCGTCGCGAGGTACCCAGATGGGGGAACAGGGTAGGCTCTTTGTAGCCACGAAACCTGAGCTCAGGCTCTGTTTCAACTTTTGAGAAAATGTTTTAATCAAGATAGATGAGTAGACAGAAAACCACTCCGAGGCAAAACTTTTCTAGGCAGGGTTGCGTCAAGTTTGGTTTTATTGTGATGTGTGTTTCATCCTGAGTAGAGTCCGTCTCTGGGCTCTGGGGAGATGTGAACGGAATGACCTGACAAGGGCAGAGGATAACTGGTGGGATTCACACTGCTGGCTTGGCCTGAGCTGAACCTTGAAGGAAAAGTAGGAAGGCGGAACCCCAGGCCCTCACGATGCACTCCCGGTATCGGTGCAGTGTTTAAAGCTCTGGTTATAGTGCACTGGGGGTTTAATGGGCCCCTGGATGTCCTGTCTGCTGGAAGGCTGAGGCTGAGGTTTGCACCTGACCTGCCCTGTGTGCTCTGCTTTTCCTGAAAACCACAACTGGGCGAGTTTTGTAAACGATGGGGGGTAGTCCTCTGCCCTTGGGGCTGCTTCTGGAAGCAGAAGCAGAAGCCTTGCTTCTGGAAACTGCAGCAGCCAGAACCTTCCACCCACCATTAGTACCCTGGGGTAGCCTCCATTAACACAAAGAACATTTGTCAGGATTTGGAGGCCCTAGGATGTCCCTCGTGCTGTGGAATCGGATGCCATAAGCTGAGACAGAAAAGGTACGACCAAGCTTTACTCAACACCAAAATTACAATTGTAAAATTTCACCACTCATGCCACCGTGGAACATGGGGACAGAAGGACACAGATCTCTTTTTTCACCTTTTTATTCCTCCCTACCTCCCTTCCTCCTTCCTTCCTCCCTCCCTTCCTACCTCCTTGCTTCCTCCGTTCCTTCCTTCCTTCCTTCATTTCCTTCCTCCCTCCCTCCCTCCCTCCCTCCCTTCCTTCCTTCCTCCCTTCCTCCTTCCTTCCTCCCTCCCTTCCTACCTCCTTGCTTCCTCCATTCCTTCCTTCCTCCCTCCCTCCCTCCCTCCCTCCCTTCCTTCTTCTGTCCCTTCCTCCCTCCCTCCCTTCCTTCTTTCCTTCCTTTCTCCCTTCCTTCCTTCCTTCCTCCCTCCCTCCCTTCCTTCTTTCCTTCCTTCCTTCCTCCCTTCCTCCCTTCCTCCCTTCCTCCCTCCCTCCCTTCTTTCCTTCCTTCCTTCCTTCCTTCCATCCTTCCATCCTTCCTTCCTTCCATCCTTCCATCCTTCCTTCCTTCCTTCCTTCCTTCTTCCCTCCCTCCCTCCCTGCCTCCCTTCATTCCTTTCTCCCTCCCTCCCTCCCTCCCTCCCTTCCATCCTTCCTTCCTTCCTTCCTTCCTTCCCTCCCTCCCTTTCTTCCTTCCATCCTTCCTTCTTTCCTTCCTTCCTTCCTTCCTTCCTTTCCTACAGGCTAACTTTTCAAACCTTGATTAGGTTTATAAAATTCACATTTTACTTAAAATACCACAAGGCAGAAGAATGACATTTGCGATTCCTTGGCACCGTGGTAATGTTACTGTGGTAATACTGGAGTACTGGTTAGATGAGGGACTAGTATGTAAAGACTATCGACTTCAATGCTTCCTTTCTGCGAGGGCATGTCTTACTTGAAAAACAAAAATAATGTCAAAACACAGTCACAAACTACAAACTGTGGAAGTGCTGTGCCAGAAGAATCCCAAATTGCTGTAACTGGTTTGAAATAAGAACCCAGACTGAATAGACCCCCTTGTCTGACCGTCATAAAAGCTCCCCGACCTCCAGAGCCAACAGTGACAGAGTTCTAGACAGCAGAGAATGTAAAGAGGGACTAAATATCATCGTTTATTTGTTGAATGAAAGTAGACTTGAAATTTAAGCAATTTAAATCATATTTTAAAATGTGTTCCAAGCCCAGGAATCAAAAAAAAAAAAAAATCTATTAGTATTTGAAATTTTTCATGAGTACTTATTCTCATTTTAAGCAAATGTCTGATGACATCTTTTCCAGAGGCCTTTTTTCATCCCGTGATTACTTTTAAGATCAGAGTGGCTTTAGAGGAAGCGCGTTATCGAAACTTTACACATCAACGGATTGGGTCCTACATGTTGGGGGCGGGGGGGATTACTTGTCATGGCAGAGGACTCTAAAACAATTGATCTTGGCAGTTGGAAGAACAAAAGAAAGCTGTGCACAATGCATGCACAGCTGTTCAATTGATGAGGCTTGGCAGAGGCTCGGGAACTCTGGTGGGTTTGAAGTCTTCAGTCTGAGCTCATTTCCAAATCTGTTTTAATGCCCGGTCTCTGGGTGCTTAGCTAGCACCCCTCTTCGGAATTTGAATTAATACTGTTTCTGTGCCTGCAGCATTGTTACACTCGGGCGCCCCTTCCCCAGGAGCTGAGGTGGGGGGCAGGTCTGGGAGGGAGAAGGGGCCCAGCCGCAGCTGCTGTGGCAGATTGCTGCTGTTTTGTACTCAGGGCTGATGCTGCGTGATGCTGGGTTTTGCTCTTGAAAGTTAAACCCTGTAGGGGAGCAAACTTTGCCTCCTGAAAATGTGTCTCTTTGGCACGTGGATTACTTTAGGCTGATTTTTTTCCAGAAACAGAAGGCTCTGGAAGAGCCTTTGACCTTCCCCCTAACTGTCTAAAAGAATTTAGAGGACCTGCTGTGGGAAGGAAGCAGTCCCCGCCGACAACCACAGTATAAGGTGATCGTGGTGCGATAGACAGGGAGGAAGCTGGAAAAGTCTGGGGTTCCTCTCTGTGCCCCCTTGCTCCCGAGCGATCCAGCATGCATTGGTTTACCGAACGTTCACCTCTTCCTAGGAGTTGTCTCCCTCCCCCTCTGAAGTCCCAGACTCCTACCCCTTCTCCTCAACTCTGGATGCCATATAAGCCTCAATCGCCTGACATCCCATAGACCTCCTATTCTTAGGTAATTCAGTTTGATTTTCTCCTGTTACTCTGTCTCGTGCCAGTTCAGTTCTTAGACCAGCCAAAACAATCTTGAAGGGTATAGGAAAAATTTTCCTCCTCCACAGTGGTCTGATGATTAAGATCCAGGGTGTGGTGAGCGGTTAGGAACAAGGGATGCCCAAATCTTGCTCCAAAGCACCAAGCCCCTGGCACTCTGA
Organism: Panthera onca; assembly: GCF_046562875.1. Lineage (NCBI taxonomy): Eukaryota > Metazoa > Chordata > Mammalia > Carnivora > Felidae > Panthera > Panthera onca. Next base: position 33,956,289 of record NC_138354.1, read on the forward strand.
GACGCTCGACAGTCTCCACCTCGCAGTTAGAGCTGGACCACAAGTGTTTGAGAGTCTCTCCCCACCAGCACCCCCAACTGGAATCTTGGCTCCGTTGGTTGCCAGAGAACGAAATGCCCATAAGAAGATGATAGAAGCTAGCACGGACGCCTCGTTCTGCCAGGAAGTGGGAGCTCCTGTTCTGACCACCTCCTCAGGCCCCTGGGGATGGAAGGTGTTCTAAGAGGAGGACGTTCACTATGCAGGGAAGGGAGTTAGGGTTCAAAAGAGAAGAAAGAAGTTAGCTCCCGGTGGCAGAGACAGGGTTCTGTTAGCCAAAATCCATTTTCTCTTCTTTCTGGAAACACAGACTACATCTGTGTACAGCCTGGAATAGAGCCTCTCCACAGATTTGGAATCTCCTTGAGCTGCTGTGTGAGAAAAAAAATAAACTTCTGAGTTTCAGCTAACATATACTTTGGATCTATTTGTTTTAGCAGCTATCACTGCCCTAAATAATACTCTATGCTTGAGGAACTCAGAGAAGGCATTACAGGAGAGAAAATCTGGGAAAATAGATCCCAACTTTTGTGGAGCCCTGAATGCAGTCAGTGCTCCATAAATGCAGAGGCTGCCTGTAATAGAGAAAGACTCCTAGAAAAATGAACCGGAATCCCAACTATGACGCTGTGGACCTGAGGTCTGCATATTAAAGCATAGACAGAATGAGTCAGAGAAGGCAGGGGGCTCATTACTGTCTGGAGTATCCTAGGAAACTTCCAGAAGATAGTAACTGCACAAAAAGGCACATCATTTTGGAACCTGCCTGCAAGATGATACCATCTTGCAGGTGAGACTGGAGAGCTGGCTTCTAGCTTTGGCTCTGGGTCAGTCTGTGTCTCTGGCTCAGGGAAGTCACATCCCCTCTTTGGAAAGTCGTTGCGTCTTTTGTCAAACTAGAGTGTTAGACAAAAAGATCCTTGTGATGAAAAGGCACTTTGCGTGATTGTTACGAACCTGGGGTCTGGGGTGAGATACTTAGGTTCAAACCCAATCTAAAATGCATTTGCTCTGTGGCTTTTGGACAAGTTGCTTAGCTCCTCAGTTTCTTTATCTTTAAAACACCAGACTAATAGATGGTTTTGAGATGTAAATGAGATGCTGTATGTAAAGCATTCAGCATGATCTCTGACTCTTTGTATGTGCTTAACAAATACCATCGACCGCTATTATTAATAAATCTCTTTTCAATGGAGGAAGAGAATCAACAAACAGACCAGATCTAGGATTCAACCAAACAAATAAAAAATAAAGCATTCTGTAGCTATTGATTCCTTCGGTCTAGATTCCTTAGGTCTTAGGTCTGCCCTCCCCAGAGAGCCCCTACTGTCCTTCCATGAAGAGGAATCTCAAATCAGGCAGCTTGTGCACTACTTGAAAAGAGTCCTGAGCCCTTGGAGCGAATGGAAGGAGAGATCGATTTGCCCCTGAATTCATCCAACCTAAAGCAGAGGAAAGAAAGCAGATGTTAAAAATGGAATTAAAGGGGCGCCTGGGTGGCGCAGTCGGTTAAGCGTCCGACTTCAGCCAGGTCACGATCTCGCGGTCCGTGAGTTTGAGCCCCGCATCAGGCTCTGGGCTGATGGCTCGGAGCCTGGAGCCTGTTTCCGATTCTGTGTCTCCCTCTCTCTCTGCCCCTCCCCCGTTCATGCTCTGTCTCTCTCTGTCCCAAAAATAAATAAAAAAATGTTGAAAAAAAAAAAATTAAAAAAAAAAAATGGAATTAAAATTGCCTTGAAACAAAACCCACCTCGGTGCCAAGAAGTCTTAGGTCCTCTCTGCTCACTATTTTTTTTCCATTTTCCCAAAGACACAAAAGAAAGCTCCAAGGGCCTTTATGCGATGAAAGGCTGCCTTTTTTCTCCCTGAAACGCCTGGTTATACAAACCCACTGATAGCAGAGAATAGAATTTTCTAGGTAACTTTGTATCCTTATTCCTCTTTTGCTTGCCCTTCCCAGCCCCTGAGGAAGCCCAGTGTCCTGGAATAATAGTAAAACATCCATCACTTTCTGTTGAATGGCTCTTCTAACCTTTACATTCAAGTTGGACATCTACTGTCAACAATTATAGCAATAATTTCTTTTGTGCCATCCCTTGTGCTTTACTAACATGATCTAATGTGATTTTAAACAACAGTGGTAAATATTTTAGCTGGCATTTTCACAGACGAGGAAGCAAGTTCAGGGAAGTAGCAATTAGGAGGTGGGGACAGAACCCGGACCCGGTGGGCTGGACACCAAGGTCACACCCTCTTCGCGACAATGTATTTCTTTAAACTCATTGTAACCTCTTGGGGAACTTTGTAAAATAACCAAGGTCTGGGCCTCTTTTCAGATCAAAAGAATCAGAATCAGTGGGGTAAGGTAGAGGGCTGGTCACCTGGCACTTTAAAAGCTCGTCATGTGATTTTTGGTTTTAATTGAGGTGAAATTCACAAAACATGAGATCAACCATTTTGAAGTACGCAATTCGGTGCCATTCGATACATCCATCCGCTCTATCTAGATTCAAAACATTACAGGGTGCCTGGGTGGCTCAGTTGGTTCAGCGTCCAACTTTGACTCAGGTCATGATCTTGCGGTTCAGGAGTTCAAGCCCCGTGTCGGGCTCTGTGCTGATAGCTCAGATCCTGGAGCCTCCTTCAGATTCTGTGTCTCCCTCCCTCTCTCTATGGCCCTCTCCCACTCACGCTCTGTCTCTCTCTCTCAAAAATAAATAAACATTAAAAATTAAAAAAAAAAAAACATTGCTCCCCCCACCCCCGAAAGGAAACCCCTGATCGACTGGCATTCCCCTATTTCTCTTCCACCAGACCCTGACCATCTGCTTGCGGTCTCTATGGATCTGCCTAATGGGGGCATTTCATGTGAATGGAATCATCCAGTATATGGCCTTTTGTGTCTGGCTTCTCGAATTTACTGGCATGTTCTGAAAGTTCATTCATGTCCATGGCAGGTGATGGGGTTCAGGGCAGGCTGCCCCCAAAATATGCCGCTTCGGCATATTGATTATCTTAAAGTTCCTTAAGGCAGCCAGTGTGAGAAGGACATACTGTGACCCTCTTTGTCCCTCTGAAGCAGGAGATAATCTCCCATGTGAAAGGTTCCCTCCTTGTACCAGGTTCTAGAGAGACATCTTTATCCCCAGAGGTGTGGAGAGTTCGAAGCCAAGAAGGCTGTATGAACAAAGCTTGTTACTCCTTTACTAGTTTATTACTCCAAGCTCAAACTTCTTTATCTGGCCAATTCCTCACGAATGTATTGTTTCTTTGTCTAAAAGGTATAAAAGCCGCAGGCTCTGGTCACTTCCTGGAGTCTCGTGTTTCTGTGAGCCCCTGAATGTAGGAAATTATGGTGTTTGGTTTTTTTTTTTTCCTTTTCATCTGTCTTTTGTCAATTTCATTATCAGACGAGCCAAAGAAAGGAGTTTTCCTCCCCTACACAGGTATCAGAACTCCGTTCCTTTTTATGGCTGCAGAGTACAATAATTATGGAGGATTGCTACCGCATACAAATCCTCACATACACAATGTGAAGTTTTCAGGGGGCTCACATGTTTCTGTTTCCACTTTGACAGGCGAGACCCTCAGCGCCTGTGATATGCACAAAATCTCGTGAAATCTATCCACTCCTTTCTCCCCATGCCAATGGTACTATCACAACATGACCCTTCTTTGATGAAAATTGGCAATCCATTTTTATACTGGGAGGGAACGGTTCCTCTCCTCTGGTTTGTTTCTCAGTAACAGACTCTCTGGGTTCCCAAGGTGCATGTGTTGGGGCTGAGAAAGAAGCTGGACTCTTCTTTCCTTCCCTTCCTTCCTTCCTTCCTTCCTTCCTTCCATCCATCCATCCATCCATCCATCCATCGATCCATCCAAAATGATTACGTGACTCCTTTTGTGTCCTTAGGAACACAGCCATCTGATCATACAAAGCTGAAGAAGACAAACATGGGGCTTGATTCGGGGGTGTCAGCTGCCCAGTAAGGAAAGGCAGACATGGAGCAAAAAATCACACCAGGTAGCTGATCGTTTACACAAGATGGATGTCACAAAGGAATGCACAGTATCCTTCAGAGGGTGTAATGGGGGGCTTGGCCCCCTTTGGGGTTGGGGAGACATTTCTCCAACACACGTGTGCTTCAGCAGGGACCTGCAAACACGCAGATTCCATCCTGAGGTCCACGCTAGGGCAGGGAGTCAGCATTTATAACAGATGCTGCTGCTGCCGGCCCAGGGGCCACACTTGGAAGAAGTGATATGTGAGGGGACCCGAAGGAAGGTGACAGCCAGCTAGGGGAGCTCCCTTTCTGCACAGGCACATTCGTTGTTGCCTTTGGAAGGCTGATGGACAAAAACGTTCCCTGCAGCAGCAGAAGGGAAATAGACTGTCCTTTTTTTTTTTTTTTTTTTTTTACAAATATTTCATAAACTCCTTGGCAGAGGAGGCTATGGAGTCTTGAAATGTGTAGGGACTGAAGCAGCCAGGTTTTTATAGAATCTCTGGTCCCATTCCCACATTAAAAATGAGACCCGGGGACCCCGCACATCCCTAGGTATCTGTTAACATTTATTAGGCACCTGCTGCGTGCCGGGAATGTTGTTTGTGTGAACCAATGTAACTGTTGGAACACCCCAGAAGGTTTGGTATGAATATCTGCAGTTTATAAAGAAGAAAATGGAAATGAGCACTTGTCCAAAGCCATACAGCCGGTAAGTGATGGAGCGGGGATCTAACCTGCCTGCCTCACTCCAAAGCTGTGCTGTTTGCATGGCATCTGCTCATGTGAATCTTGATTCGGGCCTCCGCCGAATTTTGAGCCTTGGTTCGTCAGAACACCTGGTGCTGGGACAGAGGCAGGTGGACATGGAAGGCTTCTGTCTTGTCACGAATTACAAAACGCTTCTCCTACCCAGTCCTCTCCCCGCGAAACTCTTCTGGTGCTGCCTACCATGCTGATACCTTCTTCTGGGATTTTTCAGTAGACGTTGTGGCGGGGGCGGGGGGGGAGGGGGGTGGGAAGGACTCAAGCTCAAGCAGTGTCACCATGCACCTCCTTTCCTGTCCCTTCTCATCTTTCCCTGTGTCTACTTGGCCATGCTAAGGAGCTCAAGTTGTACTTTACAGAAGGTAGGGACCATTTTGTCATTTCTCCCTTCCCCGGGTCCTGGCAAGCTTATTGAGCCATTGAGTAAACCGGCTCGTTCATCAGGAGGTCCGTGACAGCAAATCAGCCCATTGGCACCGACTCAAAAAGATAGAGCAGCTTCATTCCAAGCCCCAGATTGATCCTCCGGCAGAGAGGGTCCTTTATTAAGCCTGGACCCACCTTGGGCAAAGGAAGCTGGTGATTTAATTAGAATCCCAGCTCTTTGGAGAGTGAAAAGTGATCGTTTTTCATTGTGGCTTCAAGGACACCATTTTTCTGGCCGCCCTCCACCTCTCTCCATGGTCCGTGGTCAGAAATCCTCAGGGGCAGGACATGTGGTGTCACGGGGAAGACAAAGTGTATGATTGGAGCTCCTCCCTCTGAACTTGGGTATGTTGAGGCAGTCACCTTGAACCTGTCTCCCCAATCTGTGAAGCGGCATGAATCCTAATTCCCGCCTCGACTCATTGTTGTGGGGGTTCTGAACACCGCGTGTGAGCATCCTGACAGGCGGTGGGCACCCAAGGAAGAGCAGTCACTACCCCGGCCACACTCACATCAGCTGGACGGGGGGTCGTGTTCTCTATCGCTAACACGACTCGGGTGCTCTCTCTGTGGTAGGCATTCTCTGACCAGTTCACGGATGTTAACTGATTTCACAACTCACAGCCCGTCTTTAATATGGGAGTGTTATCATCCCCCTTTGACATATGAGGAAACTGAGGCTCCGGAAGTTTGCCCCAGGTCCCAGAGCTAGCAATGGTAGAGCCCATACTCAAACCCCAGTCTGTGCACATAAATAGATCACTTTAATGGCTTCACTGCTTACCCCTGGTGGCATAGAGATCAGGAAGTTGGTGATAGGAGCTAATAGTCACTGGTTGCCTGAGATCAGTTACTTTACATGCTCTTTCTCATTGGTCCTTGGTAAACTAAGTCCTATCATTATGGCCATTTTATAGATGAGGAAACTGAGGCACATGGAACATAAATAGCCTAACCCAGATTACCTAGCTAGTAAATGGATTCAGATCCATGTCTAAGTGACTGTAGAGGATGTTCTCAACCCCTCTGCTACTTTGAGTCTAGACAGGCTCATCTCCGTTCGGTGCTTTGTCCGGGCCAGTGTGGGAACAGCCAGCCAGAGGAGGACCGGCTGGAATGGCCTCCCAAGAGCCCCAGGTGAGGATCAGGGTGCACCACTGTTCTACACTCAGTCTGAACAGACTCAGAGAGTGATAGTGATGGAAGGTGCTCAGGGGTCCTGCATTTAAAGCCCACCCCACAGATGGGGAAGCTGGATGGAGAGGAGACGGGGACTGTCCATCAATAAAACCAGGACTGAGCCCTGCACCCCCACCCCCGCCTCAGGCTCCCTTCTCTTAAAAAACAAACCTCTAATAGTATCAAGTCATGATTCTCAAAAACAGTCTGAAATATGGGAAAAGGAACACCTGAATGGCTCCGTCGGTTAAGCATCCGACTCTTAGTTTCAGCTCAGGTCATGATCTCACAGTTCATGAGTTCGAGCCCCACCTTGGTCTCTGCACTGACAGTGCAGAGCCTGCTTGGGATATTCTCTCTCTCTCTCTCCCTCTCCCTCTCCCTCTCCCTCTCCCTCTCCCTCTCCCTCTCTCCCTCTCTCCCTCTCCCCCTCTCCCTCTCCCTCTCTCCCTCTCCCTCTCCCTCTCTCCCTCTCTCCCTCACCCCTCCCCCTCAAAATAAGTAAACTTTAAAAAATAATAAAATATGGGGAAAGATTTAAGTCAAAATATAATTAACTGTAGAATTTTTTATAACACTAAAAAACAATATGTGAACAACTTCAATGTCTAGCACCAAGGGTTATTTAAATAAATTATGGTGGTTTACGGAAATAATTCTAATATCAACGGATGGTAAAGAAAATGGTGTGTGTAGATCTAGAAAGAGATATACATACATACACAGCGGAATACTATTTAGCCTTTAAAAAGAAAGAAATCCTGCCATTTGTAACAACATGGTTGACCCTGGAGGACATTATTCTAAGTGAAATAAGCCAGACACAGAGGGACAAACATTGCATGACACCACTTACCTCAGGAACCTCAAATAGACTCGTAGGAGCAGAGAGAATAATGGTGATGGAGGTGTTAGTCACTGAGTATAAAGTTTCAGTTATGCCAGAGGAATGTTCCAGAGATCTCCCACACAACATGGTACCCACACTCATCATCACTGTGCTGTGCACTTAAAAATCTGTAACAGGGTAGATCTCATGTTAGATGTTCTCACCACCAACACAAAGGGACAGGAGGCAGCTCTGGAAGGTGGTGGGTGTGTCCGTGATGACCTTGATGGTGGTGATGGAATCACAGGTGCGTGCATCCTTCCACACCCATCCTACTGTGCGTGTTACATACATGCGCTTCTTTGTGTATAAACTATGCCTCAATGGGTTTTTTACAACTGCTGTGTGTCTGGACAAGAGAACACCACACGGCCGATCTCAAGAACGTTTGTGGAAAGTTGATCGTGGTGTGGGAAGTGCATGGGACACCATGTTAAATGAAAAAAGAAATCAGAACTCAAAAGTAATAGAGGTCATCGTCATTGCCTTGGGGAGGGGGTCAGTTGGTTACTCTGCTTCCTAATTATTTCCCATATTGTCCAGTGTCCACTCTCCAACACAGGGACTTTTGCTCCTTTAATGTGGCCTGAGCCTGTCCCCTGGTCTCCACTCCCTGCCAACACTGTGACCCGGGTCCCCTTCATCTTTCACCTAGACAATGGCAACAGCCTCCCATCTGGTTTCCCAGAGGTGGGGCCTGCCCCCCTCCAGTCACGCCTCACACATCTCTGTATTGCATGCGCGTGGCCATGTTGAACCCCCCCTGAGGCCCCCTGATGGCTCCCCAATGTCCCACCCAACCTCCCTCCCCAGCCCAAGCTCATTTTTCTGCATTTTCTGTCTCTCACTCCACCTGCCAGCCATGCAGAAAGTTTGCCACCCCTCTGACCTTCCAAGCTCCCTCCAGCCCTGGGGCCCAGTCACATGGTGCCCCTCCCTCCTGGCATGCACGCCCTTCCCTTGGTAAACTTCTGCTTGTCCTTCCCGTCAGCTTAGCCATCACTTGCCTCGGTGGCCTTCTGAGGCCCTGGAGATTAGGTCATTGCCCCACCGTGGGCATTCACCTCACGGGTTAGATTTTGTAATCTTCTGTTCTCACGCCTGGCTCTCCCAGCACAGGGCAAACTCCGCAGGGGCGGGGACACAGTCTTTTATACTCCAGCCCCAACACCAGTGCACTCAGTAAGCGCTCAGTTTTGCAGAACTGATGCATCAGAGAAATCCGTTAGGAGGCTAGTTTGGGGATCTAAATTATCCAGTTATTTGGTGGGAAGTAAACATTCAGGGAAGCTTATGTGATCCATACCTGTGGTGTAAAAGGAAACTTTACCCTGAAAGATAATTTTATTTTCCTCTCTGCTGTAAGAATTCAGCCCTTTGTGCTCTGGACTGCATAAAAACCACCAGGTGGTCCAAGAAGCATCTTTAAAATGCAGATGTCCGGGAACTACCCACAGGGTCCCTAATCCAGCACGTCTGGGGTGAGGCCCAGGAATCCATATGTGTAGGAAGGCCAGTGGGGGACTTGGACACCCATACCCAATTTGGACTGCCACTGAAATATATAAAAGCCTAGTCTCATGTTTAGCCCAAAGTAGGGGCTTTAAAAACATTAATCCCGCTCTTCCCTGCCAGTTGGGAGTAGATGTTGGGCTCCTAATTCCTTTTTTCCAGGGTCCCCCATTTTCTACCTATTGAGTGACCCCTGGGCAGTAGTCCCCAGAGCTCCAGGCCCACCCTTTCTTAAGCCCACTCTGGAACAGAAACGCATAGCAAGCCCGTCAGCCTGCAGAACGGATGATCCTTCCTGCTTATTAACGATATTATAGAGGCAGCTGGCCGACCACGTTAGCATGACAGGTCTATTTTCATACGGAAAAGAAAATTATAGAGAGGCATAAACATTTGCTAACTAGAGAGATGTTATTATAGCTTGCAAATTGCATTCAGATGTTCAGTAATACTGGAGTTAATGGGTTTCTGAGGGTTCTTCAGCAAGCGAGCCCGTCTAAGAAAAAACCTTTCTTTTCTCAGTTTTTACTAAAAGGGTGTTGCCCGGCCTCCCGACCCAGCAAGAGAGTTACTGGCTGCAAGTGGGGGGGGATCCTGAGTCTGCTGGGGTCTGGGGACCAGGGGAGGACAAGTCTCCCAATGCTTCAGCTAAGTGTGGCACCATCGGGGAAGCCTCTCCTGCACCCACACCCTGCAGCCCTGCACGCGGGGCAAGTCAAAGAACAGAAGAGAAACCCTGAGCACTTAGCGAGCGCCAGACCCTGGGCCGAGCACATCACGCTCACATCTCCCTTTGTCCTCAGTGGCGTCGCATCATCTCCAGGAAACCAAGGCACAGAGAGTCCAGGGCTCTTGTGTAAAATCTGACAACTGTTAAGTACAAGAGGTAGCATTTGAGGGGCACCCTGGTGGCTGAGTCGGTTAAGCGTCCGACTTTGGCTCAGGTCATGATCTCACGGTTCATGGGTTTGAGCCCCACGTCGGGCTCTGTGGTGACAGCTCATAGCCTGGAGCCTGCTTTGGATTCTGTGTCTCCCTCTCTCTCTGCCCCTCCCCCACTCGTGCTCTGTCTTTGACATCTCTCAAAAGTAAATAAATGTTAAAAAAAAAATTTTTTAAAGAAACAGAGATGGCATTTGAACTCACACCTAGACTCTCAACCACCAGATTCTAGATGCGGGGCTTAAACAGTCCTACAAGGCGGCTGTTGTGGTACCCAGTTTACAGACGTGTCTCCCAAGGCTGAAAATGTCATTTGTCCAAGAGGCAGAGTCAGGATTTGAGCCGGGTCTGTGCGACTTCCCCAGCCAGTCAGCCAGCTGATACATGCTCTAGGCAAGAGACACACAGTCGGGAACATGGCAGAGTCCACCCCGGCCCTTGGATTTTTTACAAATATAATTTATTGTCAAATAAATGGGCGGCTTCCATACAACACCCAGTGTTCATCCCAACTGCCCTCCTCAATGCCCATCACCCACTTTCCCCTCTCCCCCATGCCCCCCAACCACCCTCAGTTTGTTCTCTGTATTTAAAAGTCTCTTATGCTTTGCCTCCCTCCCTCTGTTTATAACTATTTTTCCCTTTCCCTCCCCCCGTGGTCTTCTGTTAAGTTTCTCAAGTTCCACATATGAGTGACAGCATATGATATCGGTCTTTCTCTGATTTATTTCACTTAGCATAATACCCTCCAGTTCCATCCACATTGCTGCAAATGGCATGGTTTCATTCCTTCTCATTGCCAAGTAGTATTCCATTGTATATATAAACCACATCTTCTTTATCCATTCGTCAGTTGATGGACATTTAGGCTCTTTCCATAATTTGGCTACTGTTGAAAGGGCCGCTATAAACCTTGGGGTACATGTGACCCTATGCATCAGCCCTCCTGTATCCCTTGGGTAAATTCCTAGCAGTGATATTGCTGGGTCATAGGATATATCTATTTTTAATTTTTTGAGGAACCTCCACACTGTTTTCCAGAGCGGCTGCACCAGTTTGCATTCCCACCAACAATGCAAAAGAGATCCTCTTTCTCCGCATCCTCGCCAACGTCTGTTGTTGCCTGAGTTGTTAATGTGAGCCATTCTGACAGGTGTAAGGTGGTATTTCATTGTGGTTTTGATTTGTATTTCCCTGATGAGGAGTGACATTGAGCATCTTTTCATGTGTCTGTTGGCCATCTGGATGTCTTCTTTGGAAAAGTGTCTGTTCATGTCTTCTGCCCATTTCTTCACTGGATTATTTGTTTTTTGGGTGTGGAGTTTGGTGAGTTCTTTATAGATTTTGGGTACTAGCTGTTCATCCGATATGTCATTTGTAAATATCTTTTCCCATTCTGTCGGTTGCCTTTTAGTTTTGTTGATTGTTTCCTTTGCGGTGCAGAAGCTTTTTATCTTGATAAGGTCCCAGTTGCCCCTAGATTTTGTACTCTGTGCTGCTCTGGATCTCCATCTGGCACAGCATGCCCTTGGGAACACTGTGGAAGATATTGTCCTTTACACTCTGTGCTGTCTCTCCCCTCACTCTGCTTGCCTTGACCCACATTCCTTGGCAACCAGGATACCATGCCTCAGCCCCCATCCAGAATGTGGCTCAGAGAGTCCTTGCCACTCTGCCTTCAGAACCATATTCCAGAAGTCTAACGATGCTCAGCCAGCCTTCCCTTGTTGTGGAAGCCACTGAACTTTAGAACCAGAAGATTCCAGGATGTCCTGTCCACTCTCCCCGTTTGCAGGTGGGGGAAATGAGCCTACGAGCCAATGAACACTCAGATTTACTGGCAACCACCAGAAGCCATGAGACAAGCATGAAACAGATTCTCCCTCAGAATGTCCAGAATGAACCATCCCTGCCGATGTCTTGATGTTGGACTCCTGGCTTCTGGAACTGGGAAAGAATAAACGTGTATTGTTTAAAGCCACCTAGTTAGTGGTATTTGTTAGAGCAGGCCCTTGGAAACTAATACACCTGCCTTGTCCCAAAATGTCTTCATAGGGTTCATTTAACACAAGATAAAATAAGTTTAAGGAAAAGGCCATGTAAAGTAGTAGAAAAGATGGAGATAAGAGCCATCTAGCCAAACTGCTAGAAACAGACAACACAGCTGGGTTCTGAGCTTCCTAGCAGCTGATGCAAAAAGAGAACCTCAGCATCTTCCATGATTCCCTGTGTCTACAAGCAACAAGCATAGGCACACTGAGCTAGCACTAAGACCAGAGGGGGGGGATAGAGTATTCCTTAAAGAGAGAAAGGGTCTGTTGTGATTTCTTGAACTACATTCTTAATAAAAGTGCCTAGTAAACATTTGGTGGAAGAAGCAAGACTTTTTTTTCCCACACAGGCAACTGTTCCAGGAAGTAGACAAACCCCTCAGGTTTCAAAGCATTACGAGAAGAGTGGAGAGAAACTGACTCATGTGTGCCAGAGGTATATGTTTAAAATACATGCTGTTAGCATTATTGACAATAGCCAAGGTATGGAAAGAGCCCAAATGCCCATTGACTGATGAATGGATAAAGAAGACGTGATATTTGTGTGTGTGTGTGTGTGTGTGTGTGTGTGTGTGTGTGTGTGTGTGTATCTACGTACATACATAATGGAGTATTACTCGATCAGAAAGAATGAAATCTTGCCATTTGCAACAACGTGGTTGGAGCTACAGTGTAATATGCTAAGCGAAATAAGTCCATCAGAGAAAGACAAATATATGATTTCACTCATATGTGAAATTAAGAAACGAAACAGATGAACATAAGGGAAGGGAAGCAAAAATAAGGTAAAAGCAGAGAGGGAGACAAACCATAAGAGACTCTTTTAATCCCCTTGCCTTTGGGGATGTGTCGAGTAAGAGATTGCTACGGCTGAGGTCAGAGAGGTCTTTTCCTGCTTTCTCCTCTAGGGTTTTGATGGTTTCCTGTCTCATATTCGGGTCCTTTATCCATTTTGAGTTTATTTTTGTGAATGGTGTAAGAAAGTGGTCTAGTTTCAACCTTCTGCATGTTGCTGTCCAGTTCTCCCAGCACCATTTGTTAAAGAGACTGTCTTTTTTCCATTGGATGTTCTGTCCTGCTTTGTCAAAGATTAGTTGGCCATACGTTTGTGGGTCTAGTTCGGGGGTTTCTATTCTATTCCATTGGTCTATGTGTCTGTTTTTGTGCCAATACCATGCTGTCTTGATGATGACAGCTTTGTAGTAGAGGCTAAAGTCTGGGATTGTGATGCCTCCTGCTTTGGTCTTCTTCAAAATTACTTTGGCTATTCGGGGCCTTTTGTGGTTCCATATGAATTTTAGGATTGCTTGTTCTAGTTTCGAGACTGTTAAATACAGAGAACAAACGGAGGATTGCTGGTGGGGTGTTGGGTAAGGGGACGGGCGAAGTGGGCGATGGGCATTAAGGAGGACACTTGTTGGGATGCGCCCTGGGTATTGTATGTAAGTGCTGAATCCCTAGATTCTGCTCCTGAAAGCATTATTACGCTATATGTTAACTAACTTGGATTTAATTTTTTTAAAAAGGAAAAAATATAAAGTAAATTAAAATACATGCTATTAAAATATTAAATAGGCCTCCTAGAGACACGCTGCCTATCGTTTCCTCGATCAGAACCAGGCATGATCCCTGAGTAATGACTACACACTCTTCTCCAGAGGCAGCACCATAAAAGCCAACTGTCTCAACCTGCCCTCAGCAGCTCATTGGGAATTCTGAGCCTCAGGCTTAGCCAGGAGTCTGTCCTCCCACAAGCCACTTGTTCTCTCTCCCCAGAGGGACCGTGCATCTAATTTATTTCTTTATAAGTCCAGTTATCCGATTGCTTTCAGACACAAGCCCCACCTTAGGTGCTAGGGGTTCAGCGATGACAAGTGCAGGATGGGTGAGGTGGTAAACGGAGGGCCCAGTGCAGTGCCTGGATGACAAAAGATGCTCAGAGAACCTCACCACCTTTCTCCTCCTTCATTCTCCCCGAAACAAAACTGGGGAGCCACCAGGCCTGCCATCTGGCTGTGCCCAGGGAGCACTATAAAAGGCATGTAATTCTACTCAATTCTCTCTGTGGATGAATATTGGGCCACTTTTTTTTTTTTTTTTTTTGAAGGCTGGATGATCAAATCTCAGCTCCCAGTGAGTGTTCAGTAAGTGCTGAAGTGAGTGAAGGAACAAATGAATAAAAGAAATCAGTGCCTGTTTTTAAAATGAATTCCTTGTTCAAAAAAAACAGCATCTTTAAATTTTATTTTGCGGAAAGCACAAGTCGGGGAGGGATACAGAGGATCTGAAGAGGGCTCTGCCCTGACGGGGTCACAGCAGTGAGCCTGATGTGTGACTCGAATTCACAAACTGCGAGATCATGACCTGAGCCGAAGTCGGACACTCAACCAACGAGTTACCCAGGCACACAGCAAAAATTCAAACAGGACATAGCATATACAATGAAACTGGGGCATCAATTCCATTAATCCTAATTAATAATTAATTCTGACCCCCTCCCCCTGTTCTCTCTGGAATTAATTATTATGAAAAGCGTGTTGTATTGAGCCTTCCCGAGACACTTCAAGTCTACACATATCCCCGTTTTCCTAACTAAAAGTATACCCGAAGCATTGTGTAGCACCTTGTTTTTTGCCCACTGAAAGAAATACATCACGGATATCACTCTTCATCGTGGCATATAGGCTGTTCTCTTCCCGAATGCCGTCGCCTTTCCATTGTGAGGATGGGCTGTTTGGCCAACCCCCTCTTGTTGGACACTTGGGTTGTTTCCCGTCTGTGCTCTTATAAACAAAGACCATCTTCGCTGTGTGCAGGTATGAGGACATTTGTAGGAAAACATCTCAATACCGGAACGCCTACGTCAAAGAATAAATGTCTCCTTTTTTCCATTTTAAAAGATAAATAGCTCTCCAGAATATCTGCTGATTGCACACTCCTTCCAACAGCATGTGAAATGGCTGTTTCCCACACCCTTGCCAGACTGCACATTACTGTCATTTCCAATCTTTGCCACTCTGCCTCCCTAGTGGCTTGACAGGCACTCATCCTGCCCTCATCTAAATCCTTCTGAACAGAAAGACTCTCTAAACTGTATTAATGAAATTAAACCCTCTTCATTAAGGGCCAGGTTCAGGATAAATTGGATTCTAATTCCGTTCCACCTCGGCTGTTAATTTCTTCTCTGATCTGGGCTGCCCTCTCTTGATTGGGGCTCAGTGAGTCCTGCTCGGAGTAGAGGCTTGGGTGTTATTTGCATAGCATATGGCACCGGGGAACCAAGGCCAAGGGCTTGGCATCACCACTAATTAGGAGCTGTTCCAACACGGAGCTCTGTTTGCTCCTCCAGATGTGAATCATATTTTACACTCTTGTATTTTCCCCGAAGAGGCTTTTGAAGCAAAGACTCACATGTCCTGGCGAGGGCTAAAGATGGGAAGTGTCTGGAAAGATTATTCTGTCGGTAGACAGCCAGTTCCTGGGGCCACACTGTGTGTAGTTCAGAGATTCCTGAGGAATACGAGGCTGGGAAAGCCAGCTGTTCACGCCCTGCTTCTTGAGTTAGGTCATTTCAGTTCAATCCAGTTTGGCAGAAATGTGCGTTGCCCTGTAGTACGTGTTAGGCTCTGTGATGCATCCTCAGAATCCCTAGGAAGCTAAAACGGACGTGCACTCTCCAAGTTAGGGTCTGTGTGCCACGTAGTGGGTTTGAGGCACACCATTAACTGTCTAAAATCACATACATGACTGTGCATGTATACGTGTGTGTGTTTAGATGTGATTATATGTGCTTTATGAGAAGACCCATAGAGTTTACCCCATTGCCAAGGTCAGATACAAAGACTGACTTCCAAGTCTGCTGCTCACTCAGAGACTTTCCTTCATCCCCCGACTCCTCCTTCACCCACTCGGTTCCACACAGGCTCTCGTTTACACACACGACCACTCACTGGCGGACTCACCATTCAGGCAACGCACGCTCACCGTGTATTGTCACACCGGCTTCCTCTGTCACGTACTCGTGCAGGGCTTTTATTTATTCGTCAAACCCTCACTGAGGACATATCATGGGTCTGGCAACCTTGAGATTGTAGAGACAAATGTCCCTCCCCCAAAGGAGCTTGTAGTCTAGAGGGGACTAAGAAGGATAATACATTGTCTCGTGTACCAAGAAACATGCTCTAGAAATAGTCCGTGCAAATTAATGAGGAGGCTCCAAGGAGGGGACAACTTTCTCTTGGGAGCAATCAGGACTGTTTCATGAGCTGGGTCTTGAAGGATGACTAGGAGTTTTCTAAGCATAGGAGACAGATTGGCATTCCAGACGGAGCAGCGTGTACCGAAGTCTAGAGGTGGGGAGATACTGGATCATGGTTTACACCAAAGAGATGAGCATTTTCTTTCTCAGGTTATAACCTGATTTCTTTTGACCTGGGAGTGTGGCTGCTTTGAGGGGAAGTGCTCAGCTAATGAGCCTACCGGAAATTCTATAGCTCTTAGTGACACATTCTCTGCAGAGACAGGGCACTGGGAGCCACAATGTTGGCTTCCCTCGACATAATGTTGATTGGTCTCCAGATGCTACTTTTACTTGATGAACTCACTCCAAAAACACATTTGGCCTTCAGAGGTGACAAAAAGCCCTGCCTGCAAGTGACTGATTTACTGTGAATGAAATCATCTCTTTCCATCCTTGGGATTCGTTTATGGAACTCTGGCTGTGATTGAGTGCCTGACCTTCTAGCCTTTTCCATGGCCCTGCCTTCCTATGAATCCCACCACACAGGGGTGGGACAAAGAGAGGCTCACAAACAGAAATTAAATGTAGAAAAGATGGAATAAAAGCTGCTTTGCAAACCTGTGGAACCAAAAAATGTAGGATTCAGTACATTGGCAATGACCCAGATAACCTTATTTTCAAAGTGTAGCCACACAAAGATCTTGCCTAGAGACGCTTCAAGGGACTCAGCGACTCACATACAGGGACGTGTTGTTTACCGGGAGAGACAGTATGACATGTTGAGGAAGTTCATGGACTCTCCAGTCACAGAGAACAGATTTCAGATCTTGGCTCTGCCGTTTAGAGCCTGCATGTACCCACCAGGACTCACTGGGTTCGAGTGACCGAAAACCCAGCCAAAGCTGACGGGGTGGGGAGGACAGGATCACCTCTCCGTTCCAAGGATTCCACCATGCTCTGTGCTATCTCCAGGGTTTGCAAATGCTATGACTTATTCTTTGGATGGTCCCCATTTTCCCAACCCTCCACTGGGACCTCTTACTCATCTCTTTGGATCCTGGCTTGGGTGTCCTTTATTCTGGGGGGTTGTCATCGTGCTGTGCTAAGCAGCCTAGACTCACCTCCAGCTACGATGTCAGTGGCTGACAACTCACATATATCTCTCTCTAGGAAATGCCTTCAACCAAAGAGAGCTGCCCCACCCGAAGTCACTCCACCTTTTTGGGCCCAAACCACATCTACCAATTGTTTCCATGGCTGTACAGCAACCCAATCCCTTTGTCTCAAGGACCTGTAACTCTTGGGGGCCATCCCAGCTCCAGAACTTTCTGTGGGATCAGCTGAGACCTTGTCGCTACTGCATTATAGTTCACCTCCTTTGACGGATTCCATTTCCCTCACCGCCTCCCCAACAGGTGCTGATCTCAAGGGTATCCACTGATAAATTTCCTGCAGGAAAATCTCCACTTTGGAGTCCACCTCTTGGAGAACATGATGGAAAATACAGGCCTTCAGCAACACCCCATAAAACTAGGTCACCTGTCAGGTTGAGGCAGCTTTTAGCTGCACATTACCAAGATCTCCACTCAAAATTACGGAAGAATTTAGACACTTGTGGTCTCTCCTGGAGAATCCAAAAGTCATACAGGCCTCATGGTGGGCCATTTCATCAGCTCGGTGCCGTTCGCAGAGACCCAGATGCTTCTCCCTCCGCTCAACCGATCTTCGGTGCTGGCTAGGCATCACATCCAGACATGACAGTGCTTACAAGCAAAAGAGAGGGGCATCTGACTGCAGCTCAAGTCATGATCTCGCAGCTCGTGAGTTCAAGCCATGTATTGGGCTCTCTGCTGTCACTGGGGAGCCTGCTTCAGATCCTCTGTCTCCCTCTCTGCCCTCCCCTGCTTGTATGTGTGCTCGCTCGCTCTTTCTCTCGCTCTCTCTCTCAAAAATAAGTAAACCTTTAAAAATAAAAGAAGCAAAGAGAGATCACCATTACCTCTTCTTTTAGGAAAGAATACAATTTTCCCAGAGTCCCCTCAGGACGCCCTCCTATCCCCATTGACCAGAGTCGGGTCTCATGTCCACTCCTGAACCAATCACTGGCAAGGAGAATCAGGCCCATGTGAGGATGGGGTCTCCTTCCCTTGAGTCCCTTGGCTCTCAGGGAAGCATGGATACCCGGGGAACTTGCAGGTTCTGTTACTAAAGAAGAGGGTGAATGGATGGAAGCTAGACAAACAAGAACCTCCTCCCCTACATACTCAGTAAGCTGTACCTCTTCCTTATAACACTCACCATAATGCAGTGAAGAAATCTGCTTATTCCCCCTTATTACTCCCTCTGAGATAGAGCTCGGCATGAGCAGGCAGATCACCCATCTGTGCCAGGCACTGGAGGATCCAGTGGTGAATAAAACACAGCCCCTTCCCTTTAAAATGTATGTTCTGGCAGGAGAGCCAGAAATAAACAGAGAAACAGGTATAATGCGTAACATCAATGATAAGTACTATGAAGATGATAATAAAACCAAAAAAGAAAAAGGTAATTGAGTGGAACCAGGCTTCTTTTCTAGAAAGTATAGTGAGGGAAGCCTTCTCTCATAAGATCACATGTGAACAGAGACCAGGATGAGGCAAAGGAGGGAGCCATGTGTCACGCTATGTAAGTGAAGCGTTCTCCAGGGTTAGCAGAGGGCAGGTGCCGAAGCCCGGAGTGCGTCTGCCTTGTTCAAGGTAAAACGAGAGGCCAGACAGTAACTCTTAGGAAACAAGCAGAGGCTGGATCAGCACTGCCTAATCGGAACAGAGAATGTTCACAAATGTCATTTTAAATTTTCCAGTCACGCCATGTTTGAAAGGTGAAATTAATCTTCATATATGTCATTTTAGCCAATATAGTCAAAATATTTTTATTTCAACAGTAACAATGTCTAAAAGTAGTGATGAGCTGCTTCACATTTTTTTTTTCATTTTCTCTCCAAATACTTCAAATTCACGGTATTTGAATTTTGACTGGCCAAGTTGTATGTGCTCAGTTACCCTGTGTGGTCAACACGGGTTGAGATCATATAGAACCTTACTGTGCGCTATTTTTTCCCTGAATTTTAGTCTTTTTAAAAATTTTTTTAATGTTTTATTTTTGAGAGACAGAGTATGAGCGGAGGACAAGCAGAGAAAGAGGGAGACACAGAATCCCAAGGAGACTCTAGGCTCTGAGCTGTCGGCACAGACAGAGCCTGACGCGGGACTTGAACTTATGAACTGTGAGATCATGACCTGAGCCGAAGTCAGAAGCTTAGCTGACTGAGCTGCCCAGGTGCCCCTAGTCTTTTTTTTAAGTTTACTTATTTATTTTGAGAGAGAGCAGGTGGGGGAGGGGCAGAGGGAGAGAGAGAGGGAGAGGAGAGAGAATGCCAAGCAGGCTCTCTGCTGTCACCATGGCGCCCACCTCGGGGCTCGAACTCTCAAAACTGTGAGATCATGACCTGAGCTGAATCAAGAGTCAGATGCTTAACCGACTGAGCCAGCCAGGCGCCCCTCCTTGGGGTTTAGTCTTAACCAGGGGGAGTCACCGGAGGGACCTGAGCAGCAGTGTGGAAGGATTGCTGTGGTTTTAGCAGAGTTTTCTCCTGTAGGCCCCATTAAGAGGCCACGCTTGAGTGACAGCAAGCAGCAGGGAGTGACCCTGGCCCCTCGAGCAGACATGGCTGGACTCACAGCTGGGATGAGCTCCCCCAGAATCCCCTCCCTCCATCGGCACTGGGGGCTGGCCTCATGCAGACGGGATTTCCACGGAGAGGCTGGCCTGCCCCATCATTCGCTCAGCCCTCTGCGTTTCAGGGTCCTCATCTGCTTATCCGTAAAGGAAGTCACAAATGGCAATTACTTTGGTTTACAGAAAGTATAGAAAACCCAAACCAAACTCTGATAGTGGTGTCCATGCCGCATCTTCTAGCCCGGTGGTTCTTGGGGAGTTTTTAGCTTAGGTACCTTGTCCTCCGATGAAATTGTCTACTGGCATCCAAATCGGACACTCCTCAATCTATAGATGGATCATGGGGTCCTTTGTGTCACCTTCCTGACACTGCCCAAGTGACAGATGTACATGCAAATAGACCCTTCTACATGCTCACTTGCCCTGTGCCCATGGAAGTTTTGTTCAGAGATGTTTACACATTGACCTTCTTTTTATCATAAATAAGGCATGAGTCACCTTCATAAATAAACCATGAGACCCAGACTTTAAATGGCCCCGTGCGATGGTTTACGCCACCACCCGCATTGGGCAGGACAAACCCGCCTTGGCTCTGGTGGGAGCTTTGTTCTTTTCTAGCAATTTCTGTGTGTCTGAGTGAACTGCTAATACAACAAATAAGGACAGATCAGAGTGGCACTGAGCCCGCCCTGATTGGCCACATTCTGGTAGGTTCTTCTTCAACATGGGCAGCTGTGAGGAGCACAGTTTGAAAACCAGCCTACTGTCATGGCCCCCTGTCTCCAAACCTCCAGCCCTTCACACATACACTCGGTCAGTTCTTAAGCGGTTTTATTGAGCTGTGATTTACATACCGTAAGATTAACTTGTTCCGACGGCACGATGGTTTCCAGCGTTATCTATGGGGCTATGCGACCATCACTGCAGCCCACCTCGGAAGCTTCTCCATCACCCAAGAAGAAACATCTTGATCATTTCGGTCCCTCCCCTTTGCCACCCCCCAGCTGCAGGCCATCACTGATCTACTTCCTTAGCTTTGACTTCTCTGGACATTTCAGACGAATGGACTCCCACTCTGTGTGGCACTGTGTATGTGTCCGACAGGTGGTGATAGAAAGACGAGGTGTCAAAGATCCCTTAGCCCCAGACTGAGCACTTCTCACTGAAGCATTTGAAAGGTCTGCAAGACCCCCGAAAAGAGCACAGTGTTCTCACTCTGTGATTCTACTGTTTATTTTTAAAAAATTTTTAAACATTTATTATTGAGAGACAGAGGGAGACAGAAAATGGGCATGGGAAGGGCAGAGAGAAGGGGAGACACAGTATCCGAAGCAGGCTCCAGGCTCTGAGCTGTCAGCACAGAGCCCGACACGGGGCTCAACCCCGTAAACCGCGAGATCGTGACCTGAGCCGAAGTCGGACGCCTAACCGACTGAGCCACCCGGGCCCTCCAGTGATTCTGTTGTGTAATGCTCACCTACCCACGTGCACTTCCAGGGCCTGGCCAGATCAGCCCTGTGTAGGTATTTGCTGTGTCCATAGTGCATGCTTAATGGATGCCCCTGGGACTAGAGACCTGTACTTAAAAAACCTAGTTCCTCACTTTAAATCTTAGTTTGAAGAATGGTTGTTTATAGATGTGCACAAGACCTTGGCTTTGTACGGGGTCATGAGACAGAAAACCCTTCCTCCACCTTCCACACCTGTCCCCAGATCCCTAAGCCCTGGATCATTCTTTAACTCGGCTCTGCCATAGGATACACAGCCTAGCCTGTCCATTCATGGAGGAGTGGCTTGGAGCCTGACCACTGCTTTTATGCTGTTTCTAGGTTCTGAATTCTAAACATGCCCCTCCCCCAGATTATTCCCCAATTAAAGTCTTGCAGTGGATCCTTGTGGTGCACAAGATAAAGCCCCCACTCCAGGCACCCGGAGTTCCTTGGCGTTTCCTGAATGGGCCCTGGTGCCTCACACCACAGAGGTTTTGCACATGCTGTTCCCTGTGTCAGGAGCACACTTGTCCTTATGCTTTCCAGCATAGAGTCTACTCTTCCCAGACCCCTTGCCTGAGCCTTGCTTCCTTCCACCTTATCTGGGTTACCCAACCCTGTGCATCTATGACTCTCTCTGAACACTTAACATGGGCTGCTGCACCGGACTTACACCTCCCTGAGGACAAGGGGCCTCTCTTCTCTCTGTCGCCGGGGCCTCCCTCAGACCTCACTTTACATCTGCTGCATGAGTAACGTTGAAAGGAACCTATTAAGTGTCAACCGTTCTTAAGTTGGAGAGCTGATGGTAAAAGCCACGTCGTTTGCAAATGTCTCAGATCGTTTTGCCGCTTCTCTTTTAGTAGTCTTTGTTCACTGTGCCTCAAGTTCCTTTTGAAACTGCCTCCGGTCTTGAGGACGTCCCCGGCAAGGTGATTTCACAAGTACGCTCACAGCACACACACCTAAATTCGGTAGCTCAGATGAAGTCTCCTGTCACCTCCCGTCTCTGTCTTCCCTCTAACTCATGGATATCGCCAGCAGAAATAGCAAGCGCTCCGTCCTAGGCTTTGTTCTCTCCAGCCCGAGCATCCGGCAGGAATTCTGGAGAGGGTCCGGGGAGAGAAGTCGAGGATGCATCGTGGCCGGGAGAGGCCGCCTGGCAGGGCAGAGAGAGCACGGGTGTGGACGCAAAGGCCAAACACCCTGCTCGTCCACTGAATCCACCCCCTCCAGCCTGCACGGGGCCACTGTTCTTGCAGTCGCACCATCTTTTGCCCTAGTGTCCTACATAAAGTGTCCTTTCGGCTCTGTCGTTCCCATCAGAGCACATGTGCTGCTGTGTCTTTTCTGGAGAAGAATCATCCCTGGTCTGTCCGGCCGCCAGCCCACCGCTCTGCTCCTTTTTATTGCAAACACGTCAAACGAATGGTCTCTGCTTGTGATCTTCTCATTCTCTCCTGCTTTCTTCCTCTGTTCCCCAAGAAGCCACACCGGCCAAGGTCACAGCGGCACGTGACATTTCAAAACCAAGGTAGATCCTGGGTCCCACGGAACCCAACTTAGCAACAGCATTTGAGGCAACGAATTGCTCCCTTCTGGAAACCTCTTCTTGCCTGGCCTCCGTGGCCCCATCCTTGGTTATCATCACCTGCTAACCAGGCCTTCCCCAGTCCTTGCTGCCGCCTGTTGTCCTCTAAGGCTGGAATGCTCCAGGGCGACCCAGCTCAGCCCCATCACCTTTCCAGACCCAGGTGCCTCCAAATGTCCCCCTCGTGGGCGCCCAACAAGCACCTTTAACGTACCAGGTACAAAAAGCAAACCGTTGACACTAGACAAAATCTGCTTCGGCCAGTGTCTCCTCATCTTAGTGAGCGGCAGCTTCTAGGTGTTCAGACACAAAAAACGTTGGCATCTTTCTTGACACCCTCACAACACACCGGCAGAGTAGGAAGCAGGCCCTTGCTCGCCACATGCACATAACAGGCCAGATCTCGGCCGCCACACTCACCTAGCCGAGCCCCAGTGGGGCTGGCCGCATGCCGCTGCTGCTCTCTCCACCCAGCTTCTGGGACAGGGTTAGCAATGAGCGGTGCAGGGGACAGAAATGCCTCCCGGGGAAAAGGAGGTTGGCATTTCTGGGGCAAGCCTGCAAGGCTCTGGCAAGGAAGGCAGAAAGGACACATGGGTTCTGGGCGAGGTCGCCAACAGCAACTGGCTGAGCTGCAACAATCTTTAATGACCTACCAGGGTGGCCCCCGATGAGGGGCACGGCTTGAGGGCAGGGGGCACCCAGTGGGGCCGAGGAGCAAGCCCCAGACTTGGAGCCATGAGCTCGGGCGGTGAGTCCTGACCTAGCCTCAGGGTTTGTGCGACCCTAAAGTCACTTACCGGGGTGTCTCTGCTGTCCCGCCTGGTGCCCAGTCAGCTCGTGCATCCCTGAGCCGCTGTTTCCTCCTGTCTAAAATGAGATCACACTTCACCAGGCTGCCGGGAAGATCGATGGAAATAGGGTCATCACCGGGAAGGTGTGTGGTGTTGCTGTCTACCGGCCCGCAGCAGCTAAACTTCCCTTTCAGAGTCTCCTTTCCTTACCTACAAAGGGGGAACATCCCCACATTGCATCTACTGTCCTAGAGGCCGCTGCAAAAGTGTATGAAAGAGCTTTACGAGGAGGACAGAAGGCGTTACGGTTCTTGCCCTTCCATCGTCTCAGTGCTCTAGGCTGCAAACCAGAATCTTTGTTCACGCGTCCAGCATGATGCACGTCGCTGTCTGTTAAAGTCCGTTGTGTGTGTTCCTCACCAGCAAGACTGTGAGCCCCGTGGCAGCAGGAACCGTGTCTGTCCATTAGCATCCCAATACCTGTCAGTGCCCAGTTGGGAAAGGAAGGGCTCTCTGGTGCCTGGAAGGTTTCTTTTTCCTACCCCTTTACACGTTCAGTGTCAGGCGTCTCCTGCCTTCCTCCTGCCCTCCAGGAGCCCCCAGGCCAGCAAGAAAGACAGACCTATACAGGACCTGCTACGTAGGTGGGTGTGTGTGGGTATGTCTGTATTTTCTCTAACGGAAGCCCATAGACTGCTCTTTGGGCAACTCCCTCTCCCCCACTCTCGGACCACGTGATTTGGGTGTAGCGGGAGCTCATCCAACATCTAGCCGGTCAGTTTTTCTTCATCCATGATACTTGGTTTAGGGGTGGTCATCTGACCTGTGTCAGACCAACGAGGTGCCGTCTTGAGATTTCGTCTTCTTGTATTGGGCAATTGAAGCTCTTTCCACACTGGGGCTGGCAGCAGAGTGGGGACAAGGGAATCTGGATGACCTTGCTTTTAGCCCCTAGATCCAGCCATGCCTGAAGTCCCAAGATGGTTCACTGACAGAAGCCAATGACTTCAAATTCCCTTTCTTTCCTGAAACTGCTTTCAAGAGGGTTTCCATCACTTGCAATAGAAAGCATGCTAATTTCTAGCCAGGATACACAGCGTAAGGGCACCACATGTCGTGTGAACAAAGTAACATAGGAGTAATTGCGTCTGAGGACACTGGCAAACACGGGTGGCAATTAGCCTTGAAAGGACGAACGCGATTTCAACCAGGCGACTTCACCCTGACCCTTTCTGCTGCCACCTAGGCTGTCTTCGCTTTCCATGCAGGGTGTAAACCCCCCAGTTCCTGATTTGATAGGAACACAGAGTTGAGGAAAGTTAAGACAAGAGCTGTGAAAAAATGACAGTCTTTGGGGGAGCAGGATCATTTTAAATGCAGAATTACCAAGTGTTGACTGCACACACAGTCTGTTGAGGGAGTATGCAAATTACCCACAAACTCTGTGCATATTTAAATTGCAAATCCCTTGTGACCTGGCTACGCTGTCTCCCACACACCTGGGATGAGGCCCCAGGGGAGAATTATGGTGGGACTTTCCACCAACAAGTATTTATTTAATAAGCTCTTACTCTGGAAGGTGTGCGGCCTACGAGACTCGGTCTCTGCCCTGGAGGAGTTGGCAAGCGAGCCGCGGAGAAGGGAGGAACCACAAGAGATGATTAGTACACAATAGAAGACACGATGTAATTAAGTACTAAGTTCTGGGCCGTGAACTGGAAGCAATTGTTGGAGTCGAAAGGAAGCCAATTTCAGCTCAGTATAAGGGACACTTCCTGCTGGAGGGACCTGTCCCTCAAGGGTAGTGCAAAGCCGGCTTTTGTTGGGCCAGAGCCAGATAGAGATTTGAAAGAATATGAAGAATAACAGCAATCGTGTAGTTGGGAGTCAAACCACCTGGGTCTGAATCCTGGCACGGTCACCTGGTCACATGACTTCAGGTCAGTGCTTCTTTGTCCTTAAAATGGGCCTTAATAACACCCACCCCGCACCATCCACCATCGTGAGCATCAGAGACCCTGCAGGGAAAGCACGTGAAGGGCCCAGACTCATCATGGAGGCAGTAGAGTATCAGCAAATGAAGGGTCAGGTGGATCTGAGTTCAGACTCCTCAGTCAGCCCCGCTACAAGCTGTGTGGCCTTGGGAGAGACACTTAACCTCTCTGAATATCGATAAATACGAACGATGATGGTAACTGTTCTTGTGGTTGATAAGGTGCCACCACCAAGTTCATTAAAATGTTACGAAGATCGCTAAGAAGATTCTCAGCACAGCATCTGGTTCACATCATTCCACAAAAACATAGTGTATGTGTATACCAAACCATTACGCACATAGACACGTGTGTGTGCGTGCACGTCTCCAATAATCCGGCTCTGTCTTCTTCCAGAAGCTTCCCCAACGGCATGTGCTTCCCCCAACAGCCTGATGCTTTTTGATGACTGAGCTCCACAAAAGAGGAAACATTAAAAAGCATACTCACTGCTGCACCCCTAGTCCCCTCTCCCGAGCTCCTGCCTCGAATGCCCAAGCAGATGTTTCCTGATGTTTTCACGTTCTTTTTTTGTCAATGTTTATTGATTTTGAGAGGGGGGGCGAGGGGCCAAAGGGAGGGAGGGGGGAGAAAGAGAGAGACCATGAGTGGAGGAGGGGCAGAGAGAGAGAGGGAGAAAGAGAATCCCAAGCAGGCTCTGCACTGTCAGCACAGAGCCTGATGCGGGGCTTGATCTCATGAACCTTGAGCTGAAATCAAGAGTTGGACCCTTAACCAGCTGAACCATCCAGGCGCCCCTCCACCTTCCTTTTTTAAATAAGGCTTCCCCCCGCCCCACTTAGGAAAGTAACACACACTGATTGAGGAGTTTTGAGAAATTTCATAAATTCATAAAGCTGTAAATTTACAACACCCACAAGCGCTTTGCAGCCCTGTGAAGGAACGCATGGCACTGGCATCTTTGTGAGCTGCACAGCTTCCAAGCGTGACCACAGAATATGTCCTGATAGTACATGAAGTCAGACGCCAAGTTACCGTTCAAGAGGTGCTTGGGGAAACCACAGGACGGGGCTGCCACTTTCCCACCAGAGGGGCCAAAGTGAAGATCGACAGCATTGAGTGTTGCCCAGGATACAGAAGTCCTAGATCTCTCACAAGCTGCTGGTAGGACTTTAAATTGGTGCAGTTGCTTTGGACAACTTGAAATATTTGCAAACACTAAGCATGTGCCCCTTTATGACTGAGGTACGTAGCCGTTTGGGGTGGAATTGTGTCCCCCCACTACACAAATTCACATGGGGAGGTCCTAACTCCCAGCACCTCAGGACATGACTGTGATTGCAGAGAGGGTTTTTAAAGAGGTCATTTGGTTAAATTAGGTCACTGGGGTGGACCCTAATCCAGTGTAACTGATCTCCTTGTAAGAAGAATGAATTGGGGTGCCTGGGTGGCACAGTTGGTTGAGTGTCCCAACTCTTGGTTTCGGCTCAGGTCATGATCTCGCAGTTCGTGGGTTTGAGCTCCGCGTCGGGCTCTGTGCTGACAGTGTGGAGCCTGTTTCAGATTCTCTCTCTCCCTCTCCCTTTCTCTCTGCCCCTCCCCGCTCACACACTCTCTCTCCTTCTGAAAATAAATAAATCAACAATAAAAAAAAGAAGGAGGAGAAGGTGGAGACGAGGAGGAGAAGGAGAAGGGATTAACACATAGATGCGTACAGAGGCAAGACCCCACAAAGATGGAGGGAGAAGCCCACCATCCAAGGGGAGAGTTTGCAGAAACTGGCCCTGCCGACACCATGTTCTTTGGCTTCCAGCCTCCAGAACTGGGAGATGAATCCCTAGGATTTAAGCTGCCCGGTCTGGGTCACTTTGCTACGGCAGCCCCAGCAAACCAACATGGCGGCCAAGAGGAAGGAATGTACAAACCTCACGGGCACTCTTGGGTGACCGAAGTCAGACACAGAAAAAGTACATACTGTTTGATTCCATTTATACAAATTTTCAGGCAAAACTAATCCATGGTGACAGATGTCAGAACAGTGGGGTTTTCACTGGGAGGAACGGACGAGTGCCTGGGGAAGCTGGAAACACTGTGTCCCCATCTGGGTTTGGTCTACTTGGTGTGTGTGTGTGTGTGTGTGTGTGTGTGTGTGTGTGTGTGTCTGTGTGTGTCTGTGTGTGTAAAAACTAATTGTGCCTAACACTTACGGAGTTTCTGTTTGGGAGGATGAAGATTTTTGGAAACAGCAGAATGCCCCTGACTTTTACATGTAAAAATGGTTAGAATGGCAAGTCTTAGGTTGGATACGTTTTACCACAATAAAAATCTTAAAAAAAGGTAATCAAACTGTACAGTTAAGATGTGTGCCCTTCACCGTATATTTTGCTTCTGTGTATAAATAGGAAAAAAGATAGCCGTTAAGGAATATTTCACGATGCCTAGATGATACAGCTATAATGGGCACGTTTCTTTTTTTTTTTTTTTTTTTTTTTTCCTATTCTTCTTCTGGAAACCTCATCCTCATTGTGATGTTAGGACTCTGAACACCAGGCAGGGAGGTTTGGTTGACTCCCTTCTAGATTCTCCTACTCTGAGGATTCTTTACGTTCTCTTTTTTCTTAAGTTCGGCAACTCGTCTTCC
Source organism: Panthera onca (assembly GCF_046562875.1). Taxonomy (NCBI): domain Eukaryota; kingdom Metazoa; phylum Chordata; class Mammalia; order Carnivora; family Felidae; genus Panthera; species Panthera onca. The sequence goes on from NC_138354.1 coordinate 33,984,566, forward strand.
CTCATAGTCGGGGTGAAGGCTTGGCATCTGAATGAGCACATCACTGAACTGCAGAAAAATCTGAAGATCTGATGTAAAACGAATCCTTCCCCTCCATCCCCAAAGTGCGTCTTTGGTCGGTTGGCTGGAGAAGATGTTTATAAAAAGGGCACAATTAACGTGGCAGGTGCCTTGGTTACACGCAAATGATAACAATGGAGGAAACAGACATATAATTACTTGGGCTTTTTTGGCGCTCGGGTGTTACTGCTGGTTTTAAGCAAAGAACATGACACCCCATTGCACTCTGAGTGTGGGGGGTGATTCATTTTCAGCTGGTGGAGATGTGGGCTTTGGGGGGGATGTGGAAAGTACACTGGAGAGTTTTTGTTCATATTAAGAGATTAACTCCTTGAGGATACACGGGCGAGCGGCTTGACCCTGTGTGTCTCTGTGTCTTCCCTAGGGGAGATTTCCCCGGGCCACTCCCCCCGGGGGTCCCATCCATGCGCACCCGGACGCAGACGCCTCTGGTTTGCAGTCCCGCCGTCACACCCCGCTGCCTTCTCTCGTCTCCCTGCTCATCAGATGAAGTAGGGAAGGGACAACCGAGCCCAACCCACCCCCCTCGTCCCCTATGACGACAGAGGATGGCAGGGCCAGGTGTCCCCAGCCCAGGTCCACTTCTCGGCGGCATGCCAGGGCACAGCGATCTGCCCGTGAAATTCTGCCTGCCCCAAATCCACAGAGCACATATTTCAAATCGAGTCCAGTTCGTTGAGGCATGTTTTCACCTGCGAGCGACACAGCCACGGAATGGCGGTGGTCTACGTCCTCCAAATCTGATGGCTTCCACCCACGAGGGTCTCGTTTCCTTAGGGCGCAGCACGTCCAGCGGGAAGCAGCTGCTGGTGTTCATTCGGTGGCTTGATTGTGCCGGCACCGGGTTCTCTGTGGTTCTGTGAGTCTTTCCTTGGTGATGGTTACCGCACATTCGCAGCAGGCGCCCAGGACCTAAGCATCCTATCCCTTTTGAAGGCAGACAGTCCCTGCGGGAAGAAAGGGAAATGCTGGCTTCAACTTACGCTCCTCTTTTATCAGAAAAGCAGTGCTCAGGGCACCGGGGGGGCTCCGTCAGGTAAGCCTCCGACTTTGGCTCAGGTCGTGATCTCACGGTTCGTGGGTTCGAGCCCCGCGTTGGGCTCTGTGCTGACAGCTCGGAGCTGGAGCCTGCTTCTGATTCTGTGTCTGCCTCTCTCCAACTCACACACTCTCTCTCTCTCTCTCTTTCAAAAATAAATAAACATTAAAAGAAAGAAAGAAAAGCAATCCTCAATGCAAAAAGACCAGGAAAAGACTCTTGGGCTTTTCTGGGCTCCAGAGTGGATAGAAGCAAGGCAGCGGGAGGGAATGGCTGGGGAGAATCCCATCAACAGGTTAACCTCCATGACACCTTCGATACATCCTCCAAACCCGATGGAAATATCTGTGTGAATCTGGGGAGCACGGAGCCTCCAGTTTGGGGTCTTCAGAGTGTTGGGGCCCCAGGGGGGCTGGATATGCAGGTCTCTGTTCTCTTTTGCTTGTGCCCATTGGGGTTCTCTGAGAAGCGGATGTCAGGATGGAATGAGATGTGCAGATGTATTGGGGTAAATGCCCACGAAGGAGAAGAGGAAAGGGGCAGGAGCAGATGGGGAGACCTGTTGTGGGTCTCACACCTGTGAGAGGAGAGAGAGAAGGAAGGGAGTGATGGGCAGGAGAGCAGAGAAGGAGAAGGTAGTGAGACCCCCCCAGCCTGCCGTGTGGCCCTGAGGAAGGCTCAGCCAGGCCAGGGAAGCGCTGCTAAGCACGTGTGGCCTATTGGAAGGATCCTGTGCTTGGATGGGCTGGCACTGGTGCCCCTGCCCTACTTAGTGACTGGCTGAGCATGGGCCGGGAGGACACAGCGTCAGCGTGGACACCCTGGTGAGCCCAAAGACACCCTGGAGGCCGTCAGACGACCACGCCCCTGGGAAGCAGGTTCTTTTCAAAGGAGGTATGGACAGGGAGCCCCATGGCTGCGATGCCCGTCTCTCACACCTCCATCTGCCCCCCAAACTACTCACAATCACCCCCACCCACTGAGCCCCTGGAATTTCCACATGGCAGTGCCTCCCATGGCCCCAGCCGTGGTGGCCACCGCTCTACCTGCGTGGTTTGGTGGCTCCTCGTGGCTCGGGGTGAATGTAACCTTCCACTGCCCCTTGTTGTGGGTTGAATTGTATCCCCAAAAAAGATATGTTGGAGTCTTAACCCCTAGCACCTGTGAATGTGCCCTTATTTGGAAATAGAGTCTGTGTAGATGTGATGCAGTGAAGGTGAGGTCACACCTAGTAAGACGCCTTCTATTTCCAAGACTGGTGTCTTTATTAGAAGAAGAAATTTGGACACGGAGCGGGCAATGAGACCTCCCTGAGCCTTAGCTTTCCTTACCTATACAATGAGGATAGTAGTACTTCCTCAAGGAGTTCTGGGAAGGATTCAGTGCACATGGCCCGTGCGTGGGTGACTGTTACCACTGTTGTCATTAGTATTTTAAGAATGAAGATGATGATGGTAATGTGCCAGAGACCCATTGTCTGCTTTAAATACTCCTCGCTCTGCTCTCTTCTAACTCCCCCTTCCTTCTTCTAAAAAGCCCATGCTTGACTCCAGCGGCTGGAACTCCCAACTGGCAAATTAAGTACAAGTTTCAGGGTCTGAGAAAAGCAGGGACCCAGAGAGACAGAAAGCAAAAGAGAACAAATAAGAAATTCATAAAGGAGAGAGTGACAGCAAGGTAAAAAAGAGAACTGATTTATTTCAGCAGAATATAAACGTGGGTTATTTTAGAAAATAAAATTTTACATGGTGTGGTCTACTATCATTTTAGTTGAAATTGCATATGGCGGCAGGGTGGTATTTTTTTAGGGCATCAGGCCTCTGAATGTCCCTACCTGTATGTTGTCAACTGTACTTCTCTCTCTAACCCTAAATGCCCCAGTGCCCCTCCACCAAAAGAGAGACTAGACATGGAAAGGTCCTGGGGTGGAAGAAATGATGCAAAACCGGCTTGCCAAGGGCAGGCCAGCGGGGCTTGAGCAGGGAGAGGGAGAAAGAGGAGGTTTCGAGACAACCCCGTGAGTCCCGGGAAGGACTTTGTCTTTATCCTGAGACCCACTGGAAGCCATTGCAAGATTGTGAACAGCTTCAGGATGTGATTGGGCATTGTTAAGTGTCCCCCCGGGGTCTCTGGCAGCCATATGGGGCAGGGAACGGAAGGACCCAGCATGGACTGGGGAGACTACATACAACATGCAGATGACAGAGAAGGAGGGGACTCACTGCCGATACTCCTGTGACTTAAAAAAAAAACATCCAGTCCTGCCTCTGACTTACGCCCCACAAACAGGCTGCAGAGTGCATGGCCCCTACTCAGAACAAAGTCTGAAGCTGTCTGTCCGCACAGGAGCCAGCCCAGGACAAGGAGAGGACGGTAAATGTCAGAATCAGGCGATCTGCAAAGATGTCACATGCCCAGCCCCAGAACTGGCCGCAGCTCCATACGTCAGCAGATGGGAGCCTCATTTCCTAGAGCCCGGAGCAGGCGTGAGGCCTGAGGGCAAATCTCGATGCAGGTAACAGGCAACCAAGAACGGTAACTTGGAAGGAGGAGAGAAGCAGGCGTGACTGAGGGACGGCTCTGTGCCCGGTACACACGTCACCTCCTTTCATCCTCTCAGCAGCCCAGCGGGGAAACCATTATTCCCCCATTTCATAGGTGAGGAGACTGAGGCACCAAGGGCCCGAGTGCCCTGACCCAGCGTTCAAGCAGTTATGGCCGTGGCTACCTTTTCATCGATTCCTCAGTCTCTGATTTCTGGCCACGGGGCTAGACAAACACTTGCCTGGGGCTGCAGTGACCCCCCGGGAAGGACTCCACCCCAGGACCAGACCACAGGCCTCCAGGACGCCAAGGACTGAGGGCTAGCCTCCGGTTTTTACTTACCATACACAAGTGCCCCCCTACACACGTGCACAATCGCCCTCGGTCCGCACTGAGACACGCTGGCGGAGGCCCCTTGACGTTATTGCCTCAGTCTAACAGGTGGGGACATGGTTAGAGGCAAAGTCCCGGGAAAACAGCTGCTCCCGTGGGTTCGAGCCGGGGCCGGAGACATGGCGTGGGTGTGGCTAGCGTGATCGGGGCGTCCGCCTGCTCTTGTGTATCATCTGCACGGTGACACTGAGGAGCGGCATGACGGTTAAGGAGTATTTGGTCCCTACAGCTTCTCTCTCTCTCCGTAGCCGTCTTAGAGAACCCGTGCTCGCGGCAGCCAGTGTTCACGCGCTGACCCAGGGCCCCGTGGCTGCTCCTTCGGAAACTGCAGCTGGTCTCCTTGCTCCGGCCCCGCCACGCACACACGTGCACACACACGGCAGCCGGAAGGGCCCTGTCACGATGGAATCCGGTCACATAACACGAGTGCAGGAAAGCTGTACCGAGGGTGTTGCTAGAAGTGGCCGTACAGCAGCTCCGAGGGCAGCTCAGACCCCCAGGCTTGCTGGCTGGGGACCCGGACACGTCACCCGCCTGCCCTTGGCCTCGGCCTTCGCTTCTGTTCTGTGTGCAGAACGAGATCACTGCCACTCACAGGGTGTCGTCGTGCGTGGGAAACGCCGGATGCTCTCCAAGTGCCTGACGCCCGATATCTGAGCAAATATCAGTTATTCAGGGTGTAATACCACGTGACCTCCCTGGATAAAGGCGCCTGTCTCCTGAAGTATCTTCAAGACTAGTTGCAAACCTTCCTTGTTCGGGGAGGAGCCAACGAGTGTGCAGAGACGAACTCCATCGGGCAGAGGAGTCCAGGGACGGGCCTCAATGCCCGTCATTTCTGACCTTTCCCGTTGAAGTTTTTTCAACGACGCGGTACATAGAGGCTTCATCTGAGTCAAACGGACAGCAGTCACTTCCACTGTTTTATCTCCGGTTCCGGCTTCTGGTGGCCCAGAGTACTTCTGGACGCTGTTTTCCCCGATAAGAAAATGATTAGTGCTCACACTGTAGGTAAACAGCACGTGGCCTTGCGTGGCCATGGCAAGAGGGAACACATTTGTTGGAGGTACAGATATCGGGTTCGATGGTTTCTGGCCAAACAATCCAGAGAGTAAGGTCCAGGGAATTGGCACATAGTCCTTTCCTTCTTGGACGGGCCCCCTGGGATTAGTGCTTACATTTAGGCTGAGAGCCCTGAGCTTTTATTTGTCACTTTGACAGAGGGCATATTTCCCCTCTTTTGGTTCTCCTTTACTTGTCCATTAAAATCACCATCACTGAATGTTGAATGTGTTCTTTAAAATATTGACAGTAAAGGGGCACCTGGGTGGCTCGGTCGGTTGAGTGTCCGACTTCGGCTCAGGTCATGATCTCACAGTCCGTGAGTTCGAGCCCCGCGTCGGGCTCTGTGCTGACAGCTCAGAGCCTGGAGCCTGTTTCAGATTCTGTCTCCCTCTCTCTGTGACCCTCCCCCGTTCATGCTCTGTCTCAAAAATAAATAAAAACATTTTAAAAAAATTAAAAAAAAATATATTGAAAGTAAAATACTGAAACCCAGGGTGCTGGGTGGGTCAGTTGGTTAAGCGTCCGACTTTGACTCGGGTCCTGATCTCGTGGTTTGTTGGTTCAAGCCCCGCGTCGGGCTCTGTGCTGATAGCTCAGAGCCTGGAGCCTGCTTCAGATTCTGTGTCTCCCTCTCTCTCAGCCCCTCCCCCCACTCTCTCTCTCTCAAAAAATAAACATTAAAAAAATATTGAAAGCAGCTAACAGGTTACACAGGGCTGATGGGAATTTGGGCAACTTTTTTGTCTTTTTAGTCTTTCCCAGATTAAAGTTTCTAAAATTCCCACAAATTATCTGGGTAATAAAAACTAAAGCTATTTTCACTTCTAAAGAGAAAAAAAAAACATCATCATCATTACTGTCGTCGTTGTCGTCGTCGTCTTCTTCTTCTTCTTCTTCTTCTTCTTCTTCTTCTTCTTCTTCTTCTTCATCATCATCATCATCATCATCATCATCATTGCAAATAAGATCAGGTAGTGGCCAGGTTAGCAGGCTTGCATCTTGCCGTATTTGGCGGGGTTGGTGTCTGACATCTAATGGTGGCCACTGTGGCAAGGCCACCTGGGAGCCGGTGAATTAACTGCCTGGTTTTCAGTTAAGCGGAACCTGGAAGTTACTTGCAGGCCGGCTGTTGGCATCTAAATTGATATGTCAGGTGGGGCAGGTGTCTGTGCTCACCTTTTCCCACTTCGACCTCTCTTCATGGAGGTGGGCAGCCTCCTCTGAGCCCAGAGACTGGGAACCTATTTGTTCAACACAAGTATCCTAAGTCCCTTAGCATGCAATGAAAGGGGGTAGGAGAAACATCATAGAGACTTCTGGTCACTCCAAGCCAGCCTGGCCTGAAGCTTCCTGGCAGTGTTCGGGGAAAAGGCAGCAGATTGAAAATGAAATGACAAACTATTTAATCAGTACCTGTTAAGTATCTTCAACGGGCAGACACTGGACTAAGGCCTGATGCTCACTGGTGATCCTGAGCTCGTGCCCTCGTGGAGCCCACTGTCTAGCGGAGAAGACAGGCAGTAGATATACAGCAGTGAGCTCTCAGAGAACCAATGTGAGAAGGGTAGTAATGGATAGAATATGAACTGGGTGCTGAATTAAGGGTCACCAAATAGGAGCGCCTGGGTGGCTCAGATCTGACTCTTGATTTTGGCTCAGGTCATGATCCCAGGGTCCTGGGATCAAGGCCACATTGGGCTCCATGCTAAGTGTGCAGCCTGCTTAATATTTTCACGCTCTGGGGCGCCTTCGGCTCAGGTCATGATCTCACGGTCCGTGAGTTCGAGCCCCGCGTCGGGCTCTGTGCTGACCGCTCAGAGCCTGGAGCCTGTTTCAGATTCTGTGTCTCGCTCTCTCTGACCCTCCCCTGTTCATGCTCTGTCTCTCTCTGTCTCAAAAAAATAAATAAACGCTAAAAAAAAAAATTAAGAAAAAAAATTTTCTCTCTCTCTCTCTCTCTCTCTAATTAAAAAAGGGAGGGTCAGGGGCGCCTGGGTGGCGCAGTCGGTTAAGCGTCCGACTTCAGCCAGGTCACGATCTCGCGGTCCGTGAGTTCGAGCCCCGCGTCGGGCTCTGGGCTGATGGCTCAGAGCCTGGAGCCTGTTTCCGATTCTGTGTCTCCCTCTCTCTGCCCCTCCCCCGTTCATGCTCTGTCTGTCTCTCTCTGTCCCAAAAATAAATAAAAAACGTTGAAAAAAAAAAAAAAAAAAAAATTAAAAAAAAAAAAAAAAAAAAAAAAAAAAGGGAGGGTCAGCAAACCGTAATCTAAAAATGATTTTTTATATTTTATTTTGTTTGTTTAAGGTGGGTTCCACGCCCAGCATGGAGCTTAAACTCATGACCCTAAAATTGAGGTTGAGCTGAGATTGAGTCGGATGCCTAACAGACCAAGCCACCCAGATGCCCCAATTTTTTACATTTTTAAAGTGTTGTAAGCAAAAATAATAAAATGCAACATGAACTTTAGGTGGCCCACAAAGCCTAAAATATGTACTGTCTGGCTCTTTGCAGAGTATTTGCCAACTCCTCGAAGGGAGGAGAAAGAAACAGGGAGGACGTATGTAGGCAGAGTGGCCAAGGAAACTTCTCTGAGGATGCAGTATTTAAGCTGAAACCCAAAGGGGCAGGAGCCAGCTAGGGGAATAGGTCGTGTGGTCCAGGAAGAAGATCAGCCAGTGCAAAGGCCCTGAGGCAGAGAGAAGGCAAGTGTGGCTGGAGCATTGTGGTGGAGGGGTGGGGTGGTGCGAGGGGCCAGGGGCACAGCGTGCAGTCCTTGTTGTTTCTGCCCCCCTGGGCATGGCCTCTTGAGGTTGAGCCAACAGAGGGCTTTTGAGGGACCATGATCATTCTTCCTCAGAAAAGAAGGAGGGAAGGCTATCTCATTCCCCCTCCTAAGTTGCCCAGGACCCGTCTGGCAGGCAGGCTAAGCTGGAACTCAAAATACAGATTCCTGTTCTCCCTTCTCCTAACAGCTGTTGAGGAGGTTAGAGGTGGAGTACAGAGACTCTGAAATTTTTTTAAGTTCCCAGGCAGTTGTGATAATCAGCCAGACTTGGAAACCAAAACGTATATAAAGCATCACGCAATTTACTGGGCACATAATAAAGACTCGCTCATGTTAGCTACTTTAGGATATAACAGAACAGCTTTAGGGTAAATATAGGACCTTTGTAGCATGGTCAAGAGCGTGGACTCTTAGCCAGGACACCTGAATCCAAATCCTACAATTAATAGCTGTGTGGCCTTGGGAAAGCTTCTTAACTTCTCTGAACCCCGGCTGTACCACCTTCAAGAGTTAATAATCGTGCCTCTTTCACAGAGTTGTGTAGTTTAAAATGAGTCAACGTATGTAAAATGCGGTGAACGGTGAGAAACACCTGATACTGTGCTGGCTCTCATGATCTTTTTCATGAAATACGCTGGAAGCTGCCAGAATTGGACGCAGGGTTGAGGACATTATGACGACATCCAACCACCTTAGAAATGGCCCATAATTTGAGGAACTCTGCACAACCTCCGAGAATTTGTGAGAAGCCAAAGAAATGTAGTTTTTCCCCCATTCTCTCAGAGAGAGTCACATTGGAAAGTCCAACAGGATTCTATGAAGATTCCACAAGGCCGTTAAGATGTTGAAGCTAGATTAAGAAGGGGAAAAAGAATCCCAGAAAATGTGGGACGTAACAAGGTTGAGACCGAAATGTGGTCTGTTTTCCATTCTAGCCGCACCAGCAATTAATCAGCTTGATAACAAGCAGCAATGTTGTTCTTTTCCAAGAGACGGTCGTTTAGCACAGCCCTAGACGAGGGAGCTGATGAGACCAAATGTGCCTGCACGTGTGTGCACACACAGGCACACGCACGCTTTCCTTCAGCTCAAGGATAATAAAAGTAGCCGAAAAGGACTTCCAGAAAAAATTAGACCTCGGTGTTGGTATGAGTCCACATGAAAAAGAAAAGAAAAAAAAAACAAAAACAACACTGGAAACTCTTAGCTCTAGAACCAGGCTTCTGTGTAGCAAACAGAAACAAGATGGGGGGGAAGGACACAGAAATGCGTCCCCCCACCCCAGGCAGGCACATCTAGAAGATTTTCCCCTGTCTTCGGCCAGCTTTAAGAAAGCCAACTGAAATCCAAGAGACCTGGCTATAAAAAGTCTCCAGCTCTGTGACCCCTTCCAGCTCTGTGACCTTGGGCACATTTACCGAGCCTAAGATTCCTAACTGAGAAACGAACTTACCGGAGAGCATTAAGCTTGTGATGTTCCAAGAGACCGTATAGCTTCTTGGCACACTGCCCCACACCCAGTAACTGAATCTCGCACCATTTGTTAGCGATGATGTATCCACCGTGACCCTTCAGTTTCATCCGTAACTCGCTCCGCGTATTTGCTCCATGAAGCTGAATTCCATAAACAAGGTGGCCTCCTCTTGGTGATGCCTCTGCCTCTCCAGCCCAGCTCAGGCACTAAGACACACACAGATGATGGTTTTAGCTGAAAAAGATCCCAGGAACCTTCCCAGGGAACGCCAGTTCCTCCAGATAATGCCACGAATGTCTCAAGCTGGGCTTTATGGCCAAAACTCAAGCCGTCGAAGGTCTGAAATGCTCACTTAGAAAGTTCCCTGTTTGGGCTGAGCATCATTCTCTCCTCCGATGCATGCGTTCCTAGGAGACCACGAATTTGCATTCTCACTGTGAATGCATTGCCTTGCTGCAATGCAGGAAGATAGATCTCCAACAGAAGTGGATGCATTTGTCTTCTGTGGCTGCTGTAACAAATATACCACAGACTTGGTGGCTTAAAGCAAAGGAAAAGCATTCTGTAACAGGTCTGAAGACCAGCAGTCCAAAGTCACTGTCACGGGGCTGAAATTAAGGTGTCGGCAGGGCCATGGTCCCTCGGGAGGCTCCCAGGGAGGATCCTCCCTGCCTCTTCCAAGTCCTGGTGTCTGCTGTCACTCCTCGGCGTGTGGCCGAGTCCTTCCAGTTTTCAAGGTCAGCACCTGCCAGTCTGTCTGCCTCCTCGGTCACAGTGCCCCCTCCTGTCCTGTGTGTGTTCTTTCCCTTTGCATCTGTCATGTAAGGACACTTAGGATTGCCTTTAGGACTCACAGGGCAGTCTCCCTGTCACAGGGTCCTGAGCTCAATCACAGCTGCAAAGACCCTTCTTTCCCAAATTAGGTCACATTTACAGGTTGCAGGGATTAGAACCTGGTATCTTTGGGGGCCATTGTTCAGCCACTACTGTGGGGGACACGAGGCACCCTGTGAGATGGGAGTCGCGTTCCCTAGTGAGTACCTACCATGTACAGAGTGCTTCCCCCAAAACAGCCTGCTGTGCTAAGTATCATCATTTCCATCGTATCGATGATGTCGGTGTTTAAAAAAGAACAACGGGGGTGGTTGGATGGCTCAGTCGGTTAAGCGTCCAACTTTGACTCAGGTCATGATCTCATGGTTTGTCAGTTCGAGCCCCACGTCGGGCTCTCTGCTGACAGCTGGGAGCCTGGAGCCTGTTTCGGATTCTGTGTCTCCCTCTCTCTCTGCCCCTCCCCCCTCATGCTCTGTCTCTCAAAAATAAGCTTTAAAATATTTTTAAATAGAACAGTAAAACAAGCTTAGAATAATGGCAGGTTTTAGGGTTTTTTTTTTTTTTTTTTTTTCATTAGCCAGGAAGTGGTAATTAATCAGCCTGACACAGAGCATGGGCTCTTTTTTTCTGCTGCACCACTGGACCCTCGTCCCAAACTGGCCAATGACAGCTAATACGAGGAGTGCTTTGATTAGCCAAGATCTGTGGATTTGAGGCTTTCGGGGCATAGTGTCCACTGGTCCTTGTATCAGCCTGTCTCCACTGTCAGCTTGCTCCCTCAAACTGAACTCCCCCTAATGGCCCAGTGCTCCAGTCAGCGTCCTTTGCGCCCACGCTGCTCGGTGTGGTCCACAGACCTATGGCATCAGCGTGACCAGACAGAGCTTGTGAGAAATGCAGACTCTCGGGCCCCACCCCTGACCTCCTGAACCAGAATCTGGGTATTCCGAAAGATCCCCGGGCTTCTCAAATGCTCAACAAATGGAAGGAGCCCTGAGCCTGGGCCAATCAGACACCCTTTCAGTGAGGTTCAGGTTGCTTGACTAACCTGCCTGATGTCACCCAGGTGATAAGGGAACAAGGTGAGGTCTGAACCCAGGGTCAGAGCTCAGCCCATCTGTGACACTGACTCGTGTCTGTCTGGCTCCTTACCGGGGTGGATGGGCAAGGACCTTGCCCTCAAGTGGTGGACAGATACCAGCAGTCCAGAAATTAGCGGGCCGGGTGGGCACAGAAAGCTAGGTGCTGGGCTGAGGGGAAGACACGGGCCGGGTGCGCCCAGCAAAGGCTTTCTAGGGAAGGAAAAACATGTGCAAAGGTAAGACACACACGGTATGTTTGGGACAGATGGTCCCGGGGTTCAGGGAGATGGCCGAGCAGAGGCAGCGTTGCGGATGGGGTTCAGCAGCCCGCGGCTGGACTCAGAAGATCAGAGAGCCCAGTGCTGGGCTGCCTGCACAGTGACAGAGGGGTTCATTTCTGCTCTAGGAAACGGCAGTCTTAGAAAGTCCACAGCCTTGGGATTTCTGGAGCTTTCTCATGCTTTCCCTTAACTTGGCTTCATGGTAACCTGAGAGGCAGGCAGAGAGCCCTGTTTTACAGATGAGCAAGGGGTGCTCCGAAAACTCGTGACCCTCGTTGCCCGAGGCTGGCTGTCAAATACCAGGCAGGCTTTCCCTTCGTATCTTGTCACACACAGGAGTCACTTTGTCCCCAGGAGGTAATTTTCTCAGTGTTGACTGGTCTTCTTTCCATACTCGTCCTTGGAGTGTTTCTATGCGGTGGACCCGGAGACGCATCTAGGCGTAATGTGAGGAAACCGAGGCACCGATGGGGCAAGCGGCTTGGCTAAACCCATGCGATACGCGGCAGAGCTGGGGACAGGCATAACGATGATAGTAACAACAGCAGCAGCAGCGGCTGCCGATTAGCACCACCCTCGTAAGCCAGGCGCTTTGCTGGCCTTCCCGCATTTCACTTTGATCAGCCACAGGATTGGGTACCACTTTTGTGACGATCGTAGAAGTAAGTGACCAAGTCTCAGGATGGTTATAAATTTAGGAAGAAGCATGCCCAGAGCCCAGGTCCCGAGACAGCAACAAGCCGGGATGCCGGATGTGACAGCCCGAAAGCCTGCTCTATCACTTCCCGAATGGAAACATGCCTGTAATTGTATCAGCTTAACTCAGCACAGGGAGGGGGTCTGGCGACAGGTGATCTGGGTCTGCAAGTGGCAAGCCTTTCCAAGCTGCGGGTCAACGCTGCTGGTGCCCTTCATTCCCTTTGTCACCTGCTTGGCAGCTGTCACCAGTGATTGAGCTGGAGCGGCTGACATCACGCACTCAGACACAATCACCAGGTTTCCATGTTTTGATCCGTGAGCTCACTGATGTCTAAAAGAAAAGCAAGAAAACGTAATCTCCCGGGATCACACGTCGAACCTGTCCAGCCGGGAAGAAAGAGAATTCACTTTTACTGACCACCTGCTATTGCGAATCATTGCACGGTGGCGCCATGCCGTGGTCTTTGGGCAGTAATGGCTCATGAACTTGCAGAGGGAGAGGAGTCAAGTGCCCAGTGCTGCGCCTGGCACAAAACTCGTGCCTGAAAACAGCGACGCTGCTGTTCTGAGCAGCGATGTAAGCCTTCCCAGTAAGCCCGTTTTGGCGGCTTCCCAGTGCTTAGTGTATAATAGGTGACCAATAAACGCTCATGCAAGGAGTGAGTGAATGATGGAAGCAACTGGACGGGTGTGATTATTCCCACGTGGAGTAGGTGTTCGCCCTTCTCTTGCCGGCTATCCAGCACCCGAAGCTCCTTCTGCCACCCACATCTTCCCCGCCTTTTGAAGCAAAGCCCGCCCGTACTTTAGAAGGTGAAAATGCCAAATGACCGCTCTCTCAGGTCTCAGTGACTGCCAGGCTCTGCAAATCGGCTGTATCTTCTCTACGGTGGAATCGGAGTAACGGGCACCAAAAACACGGGGGACGTTTTGAAATCATCTTGAAAACCGTTAGTGGCTTGGTGGCTGCGTCTTCCAGTTTCTCGGGCATATAAAGGGCACCGGGCTAACGCCGTGCCCAGACGTCCAGGGCCGGCGCTGGGGCCCGTGCAGGCTGTCGAGTGCTGCTAGGGGTGATGACCACCAATTCTGGGCATCTGGGGCAGCTGATGCCCCTGCACAGCTTTGCACCTGCCTCTGGTCTTCTCTGGTCCCTCCCTGTGACTCCTGCGCTTGGCTCCTGCTGCCTGCGACTGAAGTCCCCGACCACCCGTTCCGTCAGTCACCTATGAAAACAAATGTTGCTGAGATGGGAAGTGACCTGCCCAAGTTCACACAGCTGCCAAGCGGCCAGGCATGTTGACAAGCTTTGGGGATTCCGGAGCCCATGCACTTCGAGTCTCACTGACCTTTTGAAAAGAAATATGTTTCAATGAAACCACTTGGCTGCTGAGAATGCAAATCAGATGCCTGGTTGCAGGAGTCAGGAATCTTTTCCCTGCTTGGTGCACATGCACACCGCGTACTCACGTGGACCAGTGGGCGCGTGGGTCTGTCACGCGAACCTCTTTGTGGACACTCTGTACAGAAGCCAGCCTGGCCATCTGCACCTCGGAGTTCTGGTTAAAAGGAGAAATCCATTTGTCCAGCATCAATCAGAAGAATCCCTCAAACTCAGGCAGAATGGACTCAATTTTTAATTGAGTTCAAGTCAGATAATTACTCAGCTGCCCATAAAACTCATTTTAACTTATTAAATGGAGCTTCCAAAATAGCATTGCTATGGAGTGTGGCCAAATGCATGGGCAATTTGTCTAAAGAAAAAGTGCTTTGGGCTGAAAACTGGATCCTTTCTTACCCAGCAGCCAAAGGACTCCCGCAAGTAACTCAACCTCTCTGAGTGGTAGTTTCCGTGGCTTTCAGTGACTGTGATATTTATATCTGCCCCCTGGCAGTGTTGAGGATATAAATGAGATGTTTATGTAAACTATGGCTTGGCACAGAGAAGGTGCTCAATAAATGGCATAAGGATATAAGAAGGATTCCCTCAGGATGGATTCCCAGAACTGCCAAGGAAAACGGCACGCAACAGTCTTAGGAATTCTTGATTTCATTTCCAACTTTATTTTCCCCCTAAAAGCTTGCACCAAATTTCACAGCTATTGGCAATTTACAAAAGCACCCATTTTGTAAATAATTTTAACCAGATCCTTACTGACTGGCACGGGTCACTGAGCAGTGGCATGTCAGATGGCAGAAATGAGGGTCGTATGGCAGGTAAAATGCAGTGATTCATGAACTGATGAAGGATTCACACGGGTCACATTCAACTACAGTGCTGGGCGCAGGGGTCATGGTCAAAACATTCTGCCTTCAGTGATGGGTGCCCAGAGGACTCTCATGCTTCTGTGGTCAGATCCAGAGCTCTAAAATTTGCAAGGGACTTGTGGGCTCGATCCAACATCCACTCAGTGCAAGAGGGACTGAAGCTGAGGTCTGTGCACAGAGAAGGAAGAAAGCCAAGTATCAGAAAGACAGAATGCCATCAGGGAGAGAACATGGCAGGTGGACGAGTGGGCTTTGTTGGAATTCCCTGAGCACAGTGCTTCAGAGGAACAAGACACAGAAACAGAGGAAAATGCGATGAATTCTGCAGTCACAGTCACATAAGTTCTTTTTCTTCTAGAATGGAGAGGATGACCTTTCATCTGTCCATTGAGAGCTGGGCACAGGAAGTGATTTACGACAGAACTCCCTGGCATTTGTGGGTTTCTGAAGCCCGTCCTGCTTTATTTCATGATCCAAGTCGTGCACAGAAGAGATTTTGAGAACTTGGGAGCCAGACAGGTCTGCGTTCAAAGTCGAGCTCCATTGTGTACGATCCATGTGTCCTGGCTGCTCTGCCTTAGTCTCTCGTTCTCGGACTCTTCATTCAGCCTGTTTTGCTCCCTCCCATTGTGTGGCTGCGGGCATTGGAGTTAGCCACCCTTACCTCGGGGAGCTCCGAGAGCAATCCAAGAATCAGCCTCCTTCCTGTCCTCTGCCAGTTCACACATTGGGAGAAAACCATTATAGGTGCCCAGACCCTCGTTGGTACAAGTGAGAACAATACCCAAGTTCGGTAGCACCGGCGGGCTTGCACATGTCCAAGGACCTACTGAAGGTGCTGGTCATTCCATGCTTTGGAGATATGAATAGTGCACACCAGCTTGCACCTGCTCCAAGTGAATACATCTGTGTGATGTCCTTGGGCCACCTGTTAATCCCATCAAGACCAAAAGTACCTACCTAATGTAATTTATTTGGCAACCTCTCAGCGAGAGATGCCAAGACTCCCAGAACATTAAGTGTATTAATGTCCCCCCTTGGAGGAGATGTTCGCTTTTAACCAATGTTAAATTCTTCGGCAGCAAGTTCTGGCCAGGAAACCTGTCCCTGCTGTGGGGGAGAAGGCTCCAAGTGTTCAGCGAAGCGGCACCTCATGAATAATTTTAATTTCTTCTAAAAGGGAAAAACAATAGAATTCAGTCGCTGTCGGTGCTTGGTGACTGAACAGCAAGCTTCTTCGAACCAATTGTTCTGACCCAGCAGGGGAGCTCGCCCTTGCCCTGAAAGGATGGTATGAGATGATTTATGACCGCGGACCATACACCTTCTTGGCTTTGGAAACAAGGCTGGTGGCGGGAGAAGATCGGGAAAGGATGGTCTGATTACAAACTTCTAATTAATGTATGTTTTATTTATGCTTATGAAACCTGAAATATTAATGGAGGCAAGAATGCATAATTGATATGCCCCCTAGAAAATGTGCGTTATGGTGCACAGACAGGAAGCCCCAAGTGTCCTTCTGTCAAAGAGGCTGCCACTTGCAGTTCTGGAGTGCTTCGTGTTTCTGGAAGTCTAGAAATCTCCGTGCACCCTGGCAGCTGGTATCAGAACGATGTTCTTTTTAGTATCTTGTCTCTTGGACGAGTATACCATTCCACATTTCTTGGGAGGAAGAGAGAGGAGCCAAAGAGATCTTGTATTGATGGAGTCCTTAACACATGACAAGCATTTTTCCAGTGTTCTCATTTATCATCGTGATAATACCAACCCTCTTTTAAATCCTATTTTATGGGACAAGGATGCAGAAAGGTGAAGTGACGTGCCTAAGATCACACGATGAGTGAGTGGCAAAGCTAGAGTTCCAAACATATTCCCCCCGATGCCACAGTGATCATTGCCATGGGCAAGACCCCCTAGTGAGTGCTCAAAATAGTGGGGGGGTCTGAGGGTGACTCCTGGCCCATCATTTCCAAGAAGTAGGTTGCAAGCAAGCCACCCATCCACTCTGTGACTCTGTTTCCTTACCTGTTTTACTGTTTTAACCACAGTCCTTGCATCGCAGAATTATTATGGGATTGAGTAATACCTATAAAACCTGAGGACCTGGGACGTAATAAGCACATGATAAACTTTAGGTATTACTATTATTACGACTACAGAAATGGGTCAGAGAGATAATGGGACGCCAGATGTTGTAAGAAATTAGGTTTTTGCGCTGAGCGAATCAGGGCAACATTGCAAGGTTTTAAGCCAAGGAAATATCATAAGAAAAATGTGATCTTAGGTTTTGAATGGTTTGCTCGAGCTGTTGTGCTGAGTACAGACTGTGGAGGAAGCCTTTGGGGAGGCTTTTGAGGAATCCAGGTGAGGGATGCTGGTGGGTGAGAACATGGTATGAGCAGTGGAAATGGAGAAAAGGCGTGGATTCTGACTGTGCTTTGGAAGCAGAGCCCAACAGGATGAACTCATGGACCGTTATGTGGGGTGTGAACGAAAGCGAAATCAAAGATGAACCCAAACACTTGGGAAGGGGCGATTGCCCTCAGACGGGAAGGATACGGTGGAGCAGGTGTGTGGAGGCCCATCTGGGGGCTTCCTTGTATTTGAAGTACCTGCCAGACCCCCCAGGGGAGATGCCCAGTGGCCAGTTCTGTACAGGGGCCTGGGAAAGGCATATTGTCCAATTCTCTGCTTTTTGTTCCTGGCTGCAGTTTGTTCTCTCCTTATAAACACTTGGGAATGAAAGGGGAGAACATAAAAACGCACCAGCCTTTTGCAAAGACTATTATATAATGTCCTAGGACTCCCTGAAAAATGTATCTAATGAAAAGGCAGAAGGTGGTGGTGGTGATGGTGACAGAATATTGGCAATCAGCTCAGACAAAAAAAGTAACAAGAAAGAGAAAAGGAAGGAAGGAACAAAGGAAGGAACCAAGGAAGAGAGGGTTGGAAGGAGGGAGATAAACCTAAGTTTTAGACATTCAAAAGGCAAAGTGATTCTTTGTCTTAAGGAAAAGTCAGCTTCCAGAGGGAGGGAGAGGGTGTTGAAATCATAGTCGCATGAATGCATGGGTTTGTCTGTTTCTCAAAACCCAGGCAGGGGCTGATCAAGGAGTGGATGCTATCAGAACTCCCAGAAGCTTCATGAGAGTTGAGTTTCCGTCTCTGCCCTGTGGATAACACCATGCCCAGGGTCCTCCCTGAGGCTTGAAAATGCACAGGAGCTCCCAATGGAAAGACATAGTGAGAAAAGGACGGAGAAGTTAGCCTCTCTTCTGTGGGGTCGTATCCATGGGCTCAGCCACAAGGCTGGCACGTAATATGCTTTGCCTTATTAATCATCACAATAACCCTATGATACGCATGTCAACCTGTTCCTGCTGATGAAGACAGAAAGGCTGAGAGCAACTGAGTGTCTTCTCAGCAGCTCATATAGCTCTAAGAAGGGAGGTTGGATCAAAACCTGAGTATTCTTCCATGGTGTCAAACGGGCTCCCTTGAAGGGGACTTTGAGAATGCAGTGAAATACCCCAATAATCAAGGACCAGGACAGATAGGCAGAATATACATGGGCTTTCCTGAGAGCCTCTGAGGGACTGTGGAAAGGTTACAAGTGGACCTTGTGCCCAGCGCCAACTCGGGGACCCACAGTGCCCACCCTGAGCAACATTCCCACAAGGTTTCAGCTTCCGAACCGCCCCTCCCCCTGCCCCCGTGGGGCCCCTCCATCCTAGATGGTGAGCTCTGCCTTTAAAGTCAAGGATGGTGTCTGTTTTGTCACCAACGAGGTACTACAGTGCTTGGAAAAGCCTAGAGTGTTGTAGGGAATAAATAAGATAAAGAGAAGTTGAGTGACTGAGTGAAACAAGATCCCAAATCACCGATTATGTCATTATATTCATTATCATCATACCATGAAACCTTGACCTTATTTTTAACGCGGGATCCGTGTATCCGTGTTAATTGGACAACTGTTTTGTGTGGGGTTCTGTGTGGGGCTCTGTGTGGGCCAGTGGAGATTCCGTAATGAACAGTGCTCAAATTTGGCCTCTACCTTTGTGGAGCTCCCACTCCAGAGGGAGAGGAAGAGATCACAACGCTCCCTGCACAACTAGCTCTACGGTGACTATTTAGGGGAGAGGAAGTGCTACAAAGGTGAAGTTCATGGTGGGAAGAGGGCCTTTCCCATAGAAAGATAACCTGGTGTGTGGAGGTCGGGGAAGGCTGCTTCCACGTGAGGTGATGTTGGAGCTGAAATGAGGGGGAGAGAGAGAGAGAGAGAGAGAAGTGGGGAGGAAAGAGAGAGAGAGAGAATGAGAATTAAGGAATATCCAGCCTTGAAAAAAGCAGGAAATCCTGCTGTTTGTAACAACCAGATGAAACCAGAAGGCATTATGCTGAGGGACACAAGCCAAGGACAGAAAGACAAATGCTGGGTGATTCCATTTCTGTTTCTAACATA
This sequence comes from Panthera onca, assembly GCF_046562875.1. Taxonomy (NCBI): domain Eukaryota; kingdom Metazoa; phylum Chordata; class Mammalia; order Carnivora; family Felidae; genus Panthera; species Panthera onca. The sequence goes on from NC_138354.1 coordinate 34,003,573, forward strand.
GAGTCCCAGAAGCAGAGAGTAAGTAGCATGGTGATTGTCCGGGGCAGAGGGGAAGGAGAAATGGGGAATCTTTTTTTAAAGAAGGAGTAAAAGTTCTTTTAAAAATGTAGAAAGCAAGTCTTCTGGCCTGATGTTCTGGCCCTCAGCTGCGGAACGGGATGAGCGGGGTAATCGCCGTGAGGGCTGCTGTACAGGGCACCCAGACAGCGTTCGTTCGTTCTGTCCCCTCCCCCACCCGCCCGTTCTCATCAAATTCCCAGGTTGCACGGAGGCCACCTCCACTGCAGCACTGAATGGAAAGCCCTCCTTTTAGCCCTCCGCCAGCACCTCCTGTCCCCACCCTGAACCACGTTACTTCCGGCAGGAGGGCCACGCTTTAGAGACAAGATGCGTGGGGCTTCCCTTCTGCGGCCAACTCTGTCCAGACTTCCACAGACAGGGATTAGCGGCAGTGTCCTAGCCACAGCATGGCTGTTTGACAATGGCAACTCCGTGCTGTGTCATTTGCTTTCACTGAGCAGACAGTAGCCTGTCACACTGCAGCTTTGGCCTAGGTGCATCCTGGAAACAAGGCCTCAGAGGGGTGGGGACCTGGACCCCCACTCAACCTCTGTCGCCCCAGCTAGCTCCACTCTGCTGGAGGCTGTGGTCTCCGGCAGTAAGTCAATTTCCTGCACACCCTGGACTGACCACCGAGAGAGTCCAAGATCAGCATGGTGGACAGATATGTGCAGTGGCTCAGGGACTAGTCCCAGCTCAGATGTGTGGCTTTGAGTAAGCTATTCCCACCTCCATGCCGCCATATTGGAAAATGGGGTTCCACAGGAGCAGTGCTTGCTTCCTGGGGTTGTTGCAAGCGAAAGACGGGATGTTTATAAAGTGCATGGCTTGTACTTGGCACATGTCTGCCCTAATCTTTTGAACATTTACTATCAGCTTGAGGTACATCTTTCTGGACAATCTTTCTCTTCCTTTACACAAACGTGTACACGGTCGTGCGTGTTTCCTCCTCTTCTCATAAAAAACAATTACACATGTATGTATTATATATTTATACATATGTAATTATAATCATATATAACATACATAATATATAACGAAGTTGTATATAATTAGTATATATATTACATACAGAATTTATCATTCTGCAAATTATTTTTGTTTACTCAAAAATATCATGCCTCAGGCTCAGTCGGTCAAGTGTCCAGCTTCAGCTCAGGTCATGATCTCATGTTTCATGGGTTCAAGCCCCATGTCAGGCTCTGTGCTGACAGCTCAGAGCCTGGAGCCTACTTTGGATCGTTTCCCTCTCTCTCTGCCCCTCCCCTGCTCATGCTCTGTCTCTTTCTCTCTCAAAAATAAAATTTAAGAAACATTTTTTAAAAATTTAATAATAAAAATGTCATGCCTCTGTTTCCCCCAAGGACATCCTTGGTACCTGTCCATGCTAGCACATAAAAATCTTCTTTGTTCTTATTAAGTGCTGCGTACTATTCCTTGAAGTGGATCTCCACAAGAGGTGGTTGACATTTAGGTTGTCCTGTGTTCTATTATAAATAATGTAGCCATCAGCCTCCTCACACACGCTTCTTCATGCATATGTATGAGGATTTCTCTACCACAGGTCTTACTGCTAAAGAATGAGACACTCGTGACAAACTGAGACTGCCCTTCCCACATCTGATTATGGATCATATTTGTTTTTAGTGTATGAAAACCTGAATTGAATACAGTTGTGGCCAAAGTATCTTTTCTTGATTTTAATTCTCACTGTACTATGTATTCTTATCGCCAGCATGGTTTATATATTGTACTATGGAGGGGCGCCTGGGTGGCTCAGTCGGTTAAACGTCCGACTTCAGCTCAGGTCACGATCTCGCAGTCTGTGAGTTCAAGCCCCGCGTCAGTCTCTGTGCTGACAGCTCGGAGCCTGGAGCTGCTTCCAATTCTGTGTGTCTCTCTCTCTCTGCCCCTCCCCCCCTCATGCTCTGTCTCTCGCTAATAAGTAAACGTTAAAAAAAATTATGTACTGAACTGTAGAGCTCCTGTAGCCTAATACTGTGCAAATATTTCCCAATTATATTTTTTAACTACGTATCTTGAATTATAGATTCATAGGAAATGGGGAGGAGGGGGGAAGTTCAGTGATGTTCATCCTTTGTCCTTTTTTTCCCAGTACGAACATCTAGCACAACAAAGAACTGCACATTGACAGAACCCCTGGAGCTTATTCAGATTTCGTGAGTTTTATATGCACTCGTGTGTGTGCATGCGCGTGTGTTTCTATACGTTTCTCACATGTGTGGATCCGTTTGACGGCCACTGGAACGGAAACACGGGGCTGTTCCATCGCGAGGCTCCCTGGCCCCTTCTTCCTAGCCACACCCACCCCTCCCCACACGATCCCCACCCCCTGGTCTGTCCTCTATGATTTTGTTATTTCAAGAATCTTATATAAATGTAACCATACCATATATAGTCTTTTGAGACTGACTTTTTAAACTCAGGATAATTCCCTTGAAATCTATTCAGTGTGTTATTTGTATCAACAGGTTCCTCCTTTTTATTGCTGAATACTATTCTGTGGTACGGAGGTACCAAACTCTGCTTAGTAATTCACTCACTGAAGGACACTGGGTTCTTTCCAGTTTGGGACTCATCGAAATAAAACTTTTTTGAGAGAGAGAAAGAGAGCTCTGTCAGCCCAGATGCGGAGCCCAATGCAGGGCTCAAACTCACAAATGGTGAGATCATAACCTGCACCAAAGCTGGACACCTAACCGACTGAACCGCCCAGGCGCCCGTAAATAAAGCTTCTGTGAACATTCTCGTGCAGGTTGTTGTATGTTTTTCATTTCTCTGAAATAACTGCCCACAGGGCAGTTGCAGGATTATATGGTACGTGTATATTTAGTTTCTAAGAAACTGCCAAACTGTTTTCCAGAGTGGCTGTACCGTGTGACATTCCCACCAGCAATGTGGGAACCATCCACTTTCTCTGCATCCCTGCCAGCATTTGGTGTTGTCACTGTTTTTTATTTTGGCCCTGCTGATGGCGTTGTAGTGAAATCTCATTATGGTTTTAATTTGCATTTCCCTCCTAGTTAATGACGGTGAGCATCTTTTCATGGGTATATCTGCCATCTGGCTCTCTTCTCTGGTGAAATGGCTCTTACTGTCTTCTGCCCATTTCTTAATGGGACTGTTTGTTTCTTTACCACCGAGTTTGAGAGTTCTTAATAAAAGCTTCTCTTTCTAACATTCATTTTGAAATGCGGGATGTGCCAAAGCAGAATTCTGATCAGATGGACGTGGGGAAGGACCATCTTGAGCCTCCTTTGCAGAATTATCATGCCTCTCAGTGATGCATAGTTCAGCCTCAGAATTTCTTATATCCTACTTTAAATCAACAGGCCAGGTGGGTACGCCTTAAAAATATCTGATTTGAGAAAAAAAATTTTTAAACTACAATGACCAGAATTCTCTGAGTGCCAGCATACTGCTGAGTGATTATCCACGTAGTGACTAAGCAGTGAGTACCCCCATCTGATCTCTTCTCTCTTCGATGCATGACCACCTGATGTGCACTGAAAAGCTCTCATCTATTTCCCTGTTGTAAAAAAGAGAAAAGAAAAGTGATTATTATTTTTACATGTTGCCAAGAACTGAGATTTGTTATGGTCGAAGGCACAGGCTCTGAGTCAGACAACTTAGGGTCAAGCCCCAGCTTCACCAGGTAGTAGTGGTATTAGATCTAGTCAGTGCAGTTGTTCATGTTGTGCACTGTGCATGTGCATACAGATGAAGAGGTGACTGAGGGCTGACTCCAGATTGCCCTGCATTCGCTAAACTACACAGGCTGGCTTGTGGTTGGCTCCATATGGATTTAGGGGATGCTGCTTCTTCACATAAAGGTGCTAATCTGAGCTATTTATATTAGTTATAAGGCCCCAAAAGGGAATTTTGTTCCAGTTCAAAAGGGGGTGCTTTTGATTTGCACATAGGCTTTTAGAGGCTGACAGAGGCCCTACGCTGTGTTTCCTTGGGCAAGTTACTTAGCCTCTGTGGGCCTCAGTTTTCATACCTTTGAAATGTGGGTAACAATAGCACCTATCTCAGGATTGTTGGAAGGGGTGAGTGGGCTGATTCCTGTATAAAGCTAGGCAGAGCATGTGGTATGATAAACGTTCAATAAATCTGAAGCCATTGTTATTATTACCACTGTTTAATGATGCAGGTGGACCGACTCACCTGTGTGACCCAGTCTGCAAACCCACAGTTGGAAGAGGACACGTGAGTGCGTTCACCAATCGGGACAACACCGCTGTTTGTTCAACTACAGAGCTTCTCATTTATAGCTGCAAAACGCTTCAAGGAGCACAATGCTCCCCTCATCTGGGGGCTGGGGAGACAGATCGCTGAGGAGAGGCTGGCACAGTGTCGTTGGTCCTGGAACCCAGCCAGCGTGGCGTTAACATTCTGGGTCGGACACCCACCCTAGCTCTCTCCCGCTGGCCTGATGTGATCCTTCCACCAAAGGTTTGTTGTTTTTTTTTTTCTCTATTTCTTGTAAGATAGAAGGTTTTCATTTCTTTTCCTTGCGAAAATCCCATCTGCGCACTGCCAGTATTTTCTCTCCCGGAATAATAGTCTGAGTATCTGAAAAGGACTTGAGAGGCTGACTTGTCCATTTGTTTCCAAACTCCAGAGGGCAAAGGAATCGTGTGCAGAGCATATTAAAAATACAGGTTCTTGGACCTCATCCCTAGAGATTCTGATTCAGCAAGCACTTGTGGAGTGGGGCCCAGGCAGTTTTCTTTTTAACCAGTACCTTCTGGTATTTCTAATGCTTAGCTGGATCAGTTAGCCCAGCCCCTCTAAAGCGCAGAGAGGGACACGGCCGGCTCAGGGTCACACAGCAACGCAAAGCTGAGCCAAGACTAGAGCACACTTCTCTCTGGTGATGTTTCCTGGCAAGGATCTGCTCCTCATTGCTTTCTCTCTCCTCCACTATGTTTTCTTGACTTCCAAATGTCAAACAGCAAGTTCTTTTAGTGGCTTTGCCATTTATAAAGACCCACAAGTGAGCTGAGGGTCCTCAGTTGGATGCCCTTGGCTGGCCTTGGGTGCTTTAAAATCCTGCTCCACACACAGCCAACCCACAATATAATTTATAGGCTCAGGGTTGGGTCCTCAAAGGACCAAACTTCCCTGGATTCAACAGCAGGATATCCATCCTTTTGTAATTGGGGATTAGCTGAAGGACGTTAGGGAGGGAGGGGAGGAAAGGGAGGGAGGGAGGGAAGGGCGAGAGAAAGGGAGGGAGGAGGGAAGAAGGAGGGAAAGGGGAGGTGGGAGGAAGGAAGGGAGGGGAGGGGGAGGGGGGAGGAGAGGGAGGGGGTGGAGAGAGAGGGGACAGGAGGGAGGGGGGAGGGAGGGGAAGGAGAGGGAGGCAAAGGGAGGAGGGGGGAGGATGGGGGGGCATGGGGAGGGAAGGGGGGAGGGGAAGAAGGGCATGTGACATTCTATGCATGAACTATTAACTAAAGGTGGGCTGGTGTCAGTGTGCTCAGCCCTTGGTTGGGACCAACTTGGACAATGGGAACAAAGAGGAAAGCAATTAGTCTTTGTGAGAAACCACAAAAACTTTCCCCAAGTCAGATCACACATTCATCTTGGAAAATGCCCGTGCGATGGCACGTGGATACAGACACCCTCGTGGGAACAAAAGCAAATGCACGTGGAGCTGCACACCAAGCGTGCATACGTCCACACACGGGCAAGTGCGTGCCACGCACTAACAGGTACACGTGTGCACAGGCGCACACACACAGAACCACAGACGCAGTTACTGCATACCGTATATGCACAAATACGCTTCAAATGTACCGTATTGCACTGAGTGGTCCCCTCCATCGCTGCCCAACCACGTCTTAATCATCTCCGTAGCTCCAGGGCTCAGGGCAGGGACTGGAAAACAAGAGACATTCAGCAAAATTTCGTGACACTTTACTGAACACAGGCTCACACACTGGAACCCGAGCTAAAACCATCCTCCCGTGAACATACGACTTGAACACAGGTGTGTGTGTTCTTTCAGAGATTTTTTTTCACCAAATCGGCAGAAATCAGGCCTAACTGTGGATGTAAATATCTAGGCAACTCGGCTGCCTCACTTGATCCTGAGTAGGCAGCAAGAGATCTGAGGCTGGTGGCTGTGCGGGAGAAGTCTATCACAGCCTTTGGTCTGTGCCCAACATGGGCGTCTGTCCCTCCACTGAGGACTCCAATGCCCTCTCAGTCTGGTTTTCATCTACCATTACTGGGGACCTCCGTTGGATCCCCAAACCCCTCCCAAGGTTTCCCACATACTGTTTCAGCCCTTTCTGGTCTGTACCTAGGATATGTTCAGTTTCTGTATCGGTTTCCCATGGCTCCTGTAATAAATTGCCACAAACTGGGGGACTTGAAACAACAGAAAATTCATTCTCTGGCAGTTCTAGAGGTCAGACATCCAAAAGCACGCTTGGACAGGGTCACGCTTCCAGGCACTGGGGGGAAAGATCCGTCCTTTGCCTTTCCAGTTTCTGGTGACTGTCAGTGTCCCTCCTCCCTCTGCCTCACACTTATGAGGACACTAGTCATTGGATTTAGGGACCACCAGATACTCCAAGATAAGCCTAACTCAGTTATACTGACAAAACCTCTTTTCCCCAATAAGGTCAAATCCGCAGGTTCGAGGCATTAGGACCTGGACAGATTTGGGGGAGGGGGGCACCATTCAGCCCACTGTGGTTCCTGCATTCGCTAAACTGGTACAATGATAGGAAAATCTCCTCCATTTCAACTTTTTGGACAAGAGTTTTTCTGAAATGACAGTGATCTAAGATTGTTTTTAAGAAAATGCGGAGTCGGTATTTTCATGCATTGGCTTGCGTCATTTAGGACCATGTTAGAAAATACCGATTGGTTGCTAAGCTATTCGTCCCAGAAATATTTTAGTATTAAAAAAGAATATGCTTTCAAATCCACAACAGTCGGGAACAGAAAAGCGTGTGCTTGGGTAATCTTGTGTCCCACTCTCCAGGACGGTCCACCAGCACAGCAGAGTGAGTGTACCCCATCTGTATCCAGAAGGAGCTGGTCCCTCCCTTGTCCAACAAGATTTGGCAGACCGCAATTTAGATACAGCTCTGCTTGCTGACTGCACCCTAGATGAGGCTTCTGCCATCATCCCTTCTCTGGTGAACGCTGTTGACCAGATACGGCAGGAGGAGCCACAAGGGAGTCCGGGAGGAATGCCATGCTGGATATTATGCTGTGGGTTTGACATGGCTTGAGGCAAGTGGGCACTTTCAAAGAATTGGTCCAGGGAGAGAGGGTGAAGGTTGGCAGTTGTTAGAATTCAGGAGGTACAGATGTGCCTTTGGAATTATAATCAGCTTCTAGCCACCACTCACCTGGGAGGAAGCGGCCACCTGGCTATCCCTGACCATTGGCTGGAGGGGACTCTGGCCCAACGCACGCCACGTTGGGGGAGGCAGAGGAAAACCAACAGGGTTACCTGTGCCACGTGGAACCTCACCTCCACAGAGACTACAGAATCATCTGAGAAGAGGAAAGACAGAGTAGGAGGGAGAGAGAGAGAAGGAGAGAGAGAGTTTCCAAGACCCGCATCCCAGAGATTCTGGTCCAGTTGATCTGGGGTGACACCGAAAGCTCTACGTTAAACAAAACCTAAGTGGTTCGTTTGGTGAAGCGTCTGACTCTTGTTATTTTTTTAAAAAAGATTTGAAATGTTTTTATTTATTTTTGAGAGAGAGACAGAGTGTGAGTGGGGGAGGAGCAGAGAGAGAGGGAGACACAGAATCTGAAGCAGGCTCCAGGCTCTGAGCTGTCAGCACTGAGCCCGACTCGAACTCACAAACTGCGAGATCATGACCTGAGCCCAAGTTGGACACTTACCGACGGAGCCACCCAGGCAGTCCAGCATCTGAGTCTTAATTTCAGCTCAGGTCATGATCTCAGGGTCATGAGATCGAGTCCCATGCCGGGCTCTGTGCTGACAGTGTGGAGCCTGCTTGGGATTCCTCTCTGCCCCTCCCCTATTCTCTCTCTCTCTCTCTCAAAAGTAAATACATAAACTTTAAATAAGTAAATAAATAACCAAACAAAACCCCCAAAACCCTTCCCTGCTCGAGGAGCTTTGACCCAGAGCCATGTTCAGAAGCCACAGCCTCAAGGAAGTGACCTTCGTGCACAGACAAGAATTGTTGGTGCTCTGCCTTGTTTTCCCGTCACTCAAAGTTCTTGAGGGTGGGGGTCAAGTCTTATTCAGACTTGAACCCATCGACTAGCACAGTGACTTTCATGTAACAAGAGTCAATACAGCGTGCTGAAACTGTAGATGTGAGGAACACGAGTCCCGGTGTGCTTGGCAATAATTCCCTGAGGGACCTGGCCACCTCCCAGCTTTGGTTCACAGAAAAGCACTAACAGCAGTGGTTACGGAGGAAGAATCTGGGTTGAGCAGCTTTGGTCAAACACCCACTCCTGCGGTCACCCTGTGACTTCAGACAAGCCACGTGACCTCTCCAAAGCCTCAGTTTCTCACCTTTTAAATGGGAATAATAATGACACCTACCCACTTAGAGTTGTTGGGAGAAATACATGTGCACAGCCCAGTATACAGCATCTTAGGAAGCACTGCGTAAATGTTGCTGTAGCTACTGTAATTATTACGAATTTGAATAAGTTAAATTATGTACATTCTCTCCATTATCCTTACAGGTGAGCAAAAACTCCTTGGAAGAATCAAGAGATTCTTGATCCTGGTCCCTCACCCCTGACCATCTGGAAATACCAAATTGCTAATGACTCCCCCACATTTGGGGTGCTCCTTGTTGCCCCTGGACTATGCATAATGCTGATCCCTCTGCTTGGAAAGTCCCCCTCCCCCTGTCTCCCCACATCTCATCCACCTTGCGATCTTCTACTTGGCTTTTAGATGGAAATTCAGGGGCGCCTGGGTGGCTCAGTCGGTTAAGCCTCCGACTTCAGCTCAGGTCATGATCTTGCAGTTCGTGGGTTCAAGCCCCGCGTCAGGCTCTGTGCTGACAGCTCAGAGCCTGGAGCCTGCTTCAGATTCTATGTCTCCCATTCTCTTCTCTCTGCCCCACCCCTGCTTGTGCTCTAGCGCTGTCTCTCAAAAATCAATAAAAAGTATTCTAAAAAATTTAAACGGCAATTCAGATGCCCCTTTCCTCCAGGAAGCTTTCCCTACTGGCTGGTTCCTTTTCCTCTTCTCCACAGAATAATCCCCCCCCTTTCTCAGAGATCTCCATTTCGTCTTGTGTCTTCAAACACACCACACTGTTAAAACGTACCACGTCTCATCTGTCTTCGTATCTAGCAGACACTACTAGATCTGTCTAGAATTTAGCAGGGGGTCTAGAATGTCATGTGCCAACCAAAACATATGGTGAATGGATAAGCAGTCCACACTAACACAGCTTCTGAATTAGTGGGTTTGGAATTCATGTACTTTTCCACGGGTGTATCAGGTGGTGCTGTGTAACAAACACCCCAAAAACTCGGTGCTTTAAGACCACAATTACTCACTCTCCCTCAAGTATCTGTAGGTAGGGTGAGAGTTTATTAAGCTCAGCTGAGCATCTCTGCTTCAAGCCTAGGTTCAGATGGGCTTGACTTAGGTCTACTCCAGACACATTCATTCTGAGCCCCAGTTAAAGGGCCAAGAGCTACCAAGGGGAAGCTTGTCTCACGGTGATGGCAAAGGTGCAAGAGGGCAAGCCTGACCCCTAAAACTCATTTCAAGCCCCTCTGCTTATTTCATGACATCCACCTGCTACCACCTCATTGGCTGAGTCGGATGACCAAGCTTACGGTCAAGTGTGCATTACGCTTCATGATTCCAGGCAAGCTGCGCAGCCAGACTCAACGTTGATGGGTCCAGCATATTTTTCCCATGGAGGTGGGAGGGAGTGGGTATTCTGAACCATACGTCATTGATCTAACACGATAATGCTCAGTCTTGCTATAATTCATTTTGCTTATCAAATGTTTTAGTCTCCATTTAGAAACCTGCAGCATTTCCTTGTTCCAACAGCCTTCTTAATGAATACCTAATTATGATATTCTAAACTAACAAGGAATCAGGTTCTCCCCTTTCAGTTCCCATTATATCTTTCATTTGTGTGTGTGTGTATGTGTGTGTGTGAGAGAGACAGAGAGACAGAGAGAGAGAGAGAAATTATTAAGCACGCTGTATTGTAATTCTGTGTGTGTCTCTTTCTGGATGAGTGACATTACCCAGTGGTGTAACAGACACTTTCATTGGCTTACCTAACACCACTCTCACCTCCCTCTCCCCACTGCCCACCTTTACTATAAATGACAGAGGTGACAAAAATTTACCTCCTCAGCCTGCACTGCAACATGGGCCAGCCAGTCTGACATCGCAGAAATCAGCAAGGAAATCTTGGGAAAGTCTTTGCTCTCCTAATAAAAGGGGCTCTTCTTGCCCTTCTCTCCGTCCTGTCTTGAATGTGGATGTGATGTGGCTAACAAGCACAGAGGAAATACACAGAGAATCATAAAACTTCTGGTGGATACCTCTGGATCATTGAGCCAACATCGGAAGCTGTCCATCTCAAGCCTTCACATTGGTGGGGTTTCCTGTTACATGTAGTCAAAGACACTCCTAACTGTGCTGTTCTCTAGGACAGGGGTGGGCAAACTACAGTCTGTGGACTAAATCCAGCCCACCACGTATTTTTTTTAAGAATTTTTTTAAATGTTTATTTTTTGAGCGAGAGCATGCACATTTGCACTTAAGAGTTGGGGAGAGGCCGAGAGAGAGGGAGATAGGATCTGAAGCAGGCTCTGTGCTGGCCATGCAGAGCCCGATTCGGGGCACGAAGTCACGAACCATGAGATAATCACCTGAGCCAAAGTCAAACGCTTAACCGACTGAGCCACCCAGGTGCCCCCCACGATTTATCTTTGTAAATAACGTTTTACTGGGATACAGCCATGCCTGTGTGTCTGCAGTCTACGGCAGAGTTGAGCATTTGTAACAGGAATCATCTGGCCCACAAAGCCTAAAATATTTGCTCTCTAGCCATTACTGAAAAAGTTTGCTAAATCTCTGCTCTTGGACAAAGGTTATAACTTATTTTTTTTATATCCCTCAGTGTCAGTGCTGGTACCCAATGCAATAATTATTTGATACAACAGTATTATTAGGTGTCATTATTGGGCACTGACTGTTTCCCAGGAGCTGAGCTAACCACGCGTAATTTATTATCTTACTTAATCTGCACAACATCTCAATTACAGCTACTGCCTTTTCAACCTCTGCAAATGTGGAGACCACGGCTTAGAGTCATCAAATAACTAACCCAAGGTCATTAAACTAGTGAAGGGCAGAGCCAGCCCTCAAGTCTAGGTTTGGCAGACTCGGAAGACAACACTTAACAGTTGTCCAGCTGAGTATGACCGGAGGCTGTCTTTCATAGGTCAGTGAGACAGACTCCATTCCCTTATTGACGCCGATCTGGTTTATGAATAGTCCTTTTTTCTAGGCAGACTTCATCCCTCATTGGAGAAAAGAACCTCTTGGCAAATTGAAAACAACGACTCTAAATCTCAGGAGCGGAAGGATTTTACAGCCACCAAATAAGCAGAAGGTGTTGTAAATCCGTCCGTGCCTGTTAGCTGTGCCTCCGTCAGAACCTTCCAGCGGTCATTCTTTCCCTCTGCCTATACCAAGACATGTCCAGACAAAGAAAATTCTGCTTCCTGCCTGTCAACTCCCTTTGATTTTAAGATAGGTATCTTGCCTTACCTTTTGTTACAAAAAAAAAAAAAAAAAAAATCCTTCTTGCTCATTGTGAGTGCTCTCCCAGCATGACTTAGCAGAGGAACAGAATGGAGAATTGACACATCCCGTCCACTCCTCTCAGAGGCCTGCTGCCCAGATGCCCAAGGTGGTTGCACACAAATCACTCAAGCAGGGCGAAGAAAGAGCTGGGTGGGCACTTATCATACCAGAGTCTCTGCAAGAGCTCAATCTGAGGGTCTTGTAGAAGATGACGGACACTTTCAGACCAAGTTGGCTTAAACAGCACTGGGGGAAAACCCATGGTTTCCTCTCTGACTAAAAAGAGTTGAAGAAAATCAGCCTGAGGTTTAACTTGAACTTTAGTTCAGCGATGAACACATTTTAAGAGGAAAGGGAAGGAACACGCGCTGAGTAGATGCTTGGCATCTCGAGCGGTGTGTACTTTCACGCAATGATAAATAACACATTTTATGCACCATGTGGTCTGGACATGTTAAGTGTGGTGCACATACTAACTCATTCAATGCTCATGCAACTTGATATAGCAAGTACTATTATTGTTTATTGATATGAGGAAAAATGGGGCATGGAGAGCACATCAGTTATCTTTTGCTGCTCAGAAACATCCCCACACCATGATAGCTTAAAACTCAAGCATTTATTTACCTCATGATTCTGATCTAAGCCAGCTCAGCTGATCTTAGCTGGACTCTTCTCCTGCATCTTTGCGTGGCTGATGGCTGGATGATCTAGATCAGGCTCATGTTTTTAATGTTTATTTATTTATTTTGAGAGAGAGAGAGAGAGAGCGCGCGCGCATGTGTAAGCATGCTCGGAGGCAGGGCAGAGAGAGGGAGAGAGAGGGTCCCAAGAAGACTCTGCGGTGCAGGGCTCAAACTCATGAACCATGAGACCAAGACCTGAGCCTAAAGCAGGAGTCACACGCTTGACCCCCTGAGCCACACAGGCACCCGTCACTCATTTTTGATGTGAGTGGAGCTGGAAGGCTGTTGGCCAGCAGACAAGGCACCCAACCCTATCGCACCATCCAGCCATCTGGTCTGAGCTCCCTCACGTGGTATCAGTGTCCCAGAGCAGCAAAGGGGGACAAGCGCTTCCTCAGTCTCTGCTTGCGTCACATTTGCTGTGGACCCATTAGCCAAAGCAAGTTCCACGGCTTATCCCAGAGACCCAGCAGAAGGGCTTCCCGAACTGTATGGAGAGAGAGAGAAGCCTAGGGCCATCACTGCCTCGGTCTGCCACACAGAGGTTATGCTGCTTAGCTAATATCTCACAGCTTGCAAGTGGTGGGGAAAAGACTTCAACCCAGATATTCTGACTCCAGAACCTGAATTCTTACGCACCATGCTATTTGACAATACATACATGATTTCATTTAATTCTCCAAAAAAAAAAAAAAAAAAAAAAAAGTAAAGAGAGGGTTACTGCCAGCTCTTTTTTAGATTTTAAAAAACACCTGAACCTCAGTGAGGCTAAATGATCACAAAGACAGGAAATGGAGATATCTGACTCACTCTTCAAATCCGTCTCCCCTGCACCACACCAGTACCCACCTGTGCTTGCTGAATCAACCTGTGTGAGCAAGCACCGACCAGGGACCACTTTCAGAATATGTGTTCGGAAAGGAAGAGGGGACTTATGTGGGGTTGCCAACAAAGGCTGAAGTCTTCCCTAGCCACTTTCCCAGCGATTGCCCCGAAGTTGTATTCCCATTCAGGAAATTAATTTCTGCCCGGCAGCGTGGTTGGTATTGTGGTATTCAAAGGAAATGAAAAAGACAAATTTTCAGCTCCCAGGATGCCTACAAAATGCACAGTTATGAAACAGCAGATGCCAAAACACAATGAAGTAGGTGGATCTGTAGACAGATGGAGGTAATTATGGGCAACTGGAAGATGAGTGTGAACAGGGTTAACCAGGGAAGACTCCCCAGAGGCGGGGGGCTACAGTAAGAGTGGGATTTGGACTGGCTCAAAGAAAAGGAATAACCTTTCTCGGAATTACACCTTTCGGGCCAGCTGGGTGGTTCAGTTGGTTAAGCGTCTGACTCTTGATTTCAGCTCAGGTCATGATCTCAGGGTCGTGAGATTGAGCCCCGCATCAGGCTCCACGTTGAGCATGGAGCCTGGTTGAGATTCTCTCCCTCTCTCTTTCAAAATAAAGTAAAATCTTAAAAAAAAAAAAAAAAGAAATACACCTTTCTTAGAAAAATATAAGCATGGAATTCATAAAGGCTAGGTCTCCTTAACTTTGTGCAATAGTACCCAACTCAAGCCAACTTAAGCCAAACAGACAGGCTTCCAAATTGAATATAAGAATACAGTACCCAGGATGGCCGTGCACCAGGAAATAAGGGATTCATTGGAATCATGGACTCAAATGCCATTCTGGCACCCTCTGTCTCTCCTCCCTGCTTGGTTATCTCACAACAGGCAAGCTTCCTTTGGTTCTTCTTCTACAAGGTGGAAGATGACTGCCCCTCCACTCAACTCCATCTTCCCAGCAGACTGAATCTGACTGGCCCAGACTGAGCCAACTGTCCACCCTTCATACGATGAGCTTCTCCAAGGGATCTCAAACACCATGGCTGGAGACGCCAACTGGTGAGTTTGAGGGAAGTTCTCAGCAAAAGGACAATGGTTTCTGGGCTGGGCTAACAGCACAAAGTGTGTGTACTAAGGGTATATGTTGAAAGATCAAATGGCGGTAAGCCTAGCTGATTCTTGGAATTTTTGAAGGATGGCGGGGAGGAAGAGAGCTACTAGGTGCTATCGATGGAGGGCACTGAATTGTAGCCAGAGCACATGAGTCTGAGACTCATAAATAATCATGAACCTTGAGAGGGTTGTTACAGAAAGGTTTACAGTCACACAATTGAAAATTATACTTTTCCATTGTAAAAGTAACACATATTCCTTATGGAAATTATGGCAAATAGAGAAAAGTGCAAGTTACTGTTTCCTTCCATTTTTACACCAACACACTTACACCAACACACTGGCATCTGGCAATAGATGAGGGTCGCTTTTGGAACCAAACAGTTTAAATATCCACAGTGGAAATCACCGCTTAAGTTCTGGGTCACGTTATAAAGCTGTATTATATCCTACTTGTATCTGCTTGACGGTATTGTTACTTGGGTTTTGGGGAACTAAAATTATGCAAATTTTCTTGACATAGCATAGTCCATCAGTATGTCCACATGTCATTTGGTATTTTCCAAAATTACACTATCTGATCTTCAGACTGTCCCATAATTGTATTTACCCATTCTCCTAGGGTCAGACCATGAGAGCATCTCAACTTTTTGCTATTATAAATGGCTCTGTGATGAATATTCTATGGGAAACTTCATCCCCATTGATGATCAGTTCCGCAGCAGTGAAATTTTGCATCACAAGGTAAGAACATTGTTAAGTCTCTTGATACACATTGCACATGCGTGCATACCAGCCACGCATGATGATGCCTGTTTTGTCTCAGCCTGACCAGGACTGAGTATTAACAGAAGGTCAAAGGCAAACATGGGGTCCACTGGATTATTGCCCAAGCGTAATGGCGCCAGGCTCCTTTAAAATGACTGCATCCATTTCACACTGTGAGAGCCTTCCCACAGGACCCAAATACTCAATACCCACTGGTGAGAACACTGACTACCCATGACCAACTGCCTTGCTGATGCTTTTTTATTTTTACATTTTTTTCTTTTAAAAAATTTTTTTAATACTTAACTTTTGCGAGAGAAAAAGCACGAGCAGGGGAGGGGCAGAGAGAGGGGGGAGACAGAGGATCCGAAGCACGTTCCAGGCTCAGGCCCAGAGCCTGTCACAGGGCTCGAACACACGAACCACGAGATCATGACCTGAGCCGAAGTCAGATGCTTAATCGACTAAGCCACCCAGGTGCCCCCATTTTACATTTTTATTTCTGACCAGTGCATTTTACTGACACATTGTCTTTAGTTATTAACCACCTCAGCTGAGTCTTTGTCCAGCCTAGACACTGGAGTCTTTCTTTGCTGTCTATCTCTGCCCTGACCCACTGTACATTGATTTCATAGTTGGGTCACCAAAGGCCAGTCTCTCTCCTAACATCCGGGTTAGTTACCAGGAGGGGAAAGGACGCTATCTGGGGTTCATCACCAAGCTACCTGCAAATATGTGTTCCCACCTGACCCTCCGTGGGAAGTGGGCAAAGAGTGAGGAAAACTGAAGCTCAGAGAGGGTAGGCAGTCTCCTAGTGGTTCAGAGCTTGTCAGTGGCCCTGCTGGAACTTGAACCTGACCCTGTCCTTTCTATATCACCTCCCGAGGGAGAGAGATTGGTTCCAGAGCCACCAGTTAGAACGACACTATCATCAGTGAGCCGCGACCAACAGGGCGACTTAGGTGAGAGGTGTGTTCCCAAGAAAGGAGACAGAGCTACGGAATCCAGAAGCCTCGGGAAGCAAAACTCACTGCCAGGAGAAGCCTGAATACCGCAGGAGAAAGTGAAATCAACACACAGAGAAAAGGGGGGAATGAAGAGTGCTGAGGTCCTCAAAGTCCTGGATCCAGCTGTGCCTAAGGCAACTAGCTCTCCACAGCTCTCCCTAGTTACATAAGCCAAGAAAGCCCCAGCTGACTTTGCCAATGTCACGTGGAGTCAGGTGTCTGTCACCCACAGAGCAAGTGGAGTGATGCGTCACACCACACTGGCAGACCCATAAGGCCGAGTGCCTGCAGAGCAAGACATGGCCGTCCTTGGGCGGGAGTGTGCTTTGTTAGCATCCAGAACTTTCTGTCAGCTCAGTCTGCACCCCTCACATCTCCCCCACTGAGGCCTCTCAGACTATTGACAGGAATTTTCTGAGCGTCTCCAGTCTAGCCGGCTCACTGAGTACCAAAATCTCCATGCCAGAGTTTCAGTTCTTGGCCGCTCTACAAATTTGCTCCCTCGGGATGAAGGAGCAAAGGTTAGGGCTGTGGAGGGCTTTAATCAATAGTGCATGCTCCTGAAAAACAGGCAGGAATCAATAATATATTTCCACTCTCAACTTTTTTTTGTTTTATCCTCAAAACAATAGCAACAAAACATTCATGCCAGGCTGCAACTCAAAAAGTCCATTTAAAAAAAAAAAACTTATTCTTCCCTTTCTTGCTCTTTAATAAAGGGTGTGATGAATGTGTTTACCATATGGAGACGAGAAAGAATCGGTTAGAAAAACTCAGAAAATATGGTCCTCCATAGTGGGGGTTTTCTTTTCCCTTTTTGAAAAGAAAGTCAATTTCAGTTACCAGAATATGTCTGTAGGGTGATGTGTGCTAAGTAAGAAAAGGAGAGGAAAGTATGGTCAGAGCTCACGGTGTGTGCCGTGAGGAACTCCTCTGCTAACTCATGAAATCCACGGGCTGCCCGGGCTCGTGGTGCGCAGGGGGCACGCAGGGCATGTGGACACTGCTGGGAGGCGGTATCCACTCCCCCTGCAGCTGATTCCAGCAGGCAGCCAGTTTGAGAACCACAGGGCTGGACTCCGTCTCCAGGCAAGATACCTTCTGAATGATCGGATAGCCCCTAACAGTCTTTCCAAAAACAGATGCTGATTTTAGCGCTGCGGTTTATTTGAATGAACGAGTTAGAGCTGTTCTGCTAAAATCTTTTATCTCGACAGCCTCAGATATTGGCTTCCTTGACTTCTGGGAAATGTGTTTCAAATGGGAAAGCACGAGAAATATAAAATGTATGAAATCAACCCACATTTATTTATTAATTCACTCTTCTTTTTTCTCACGTGTCAAACATCTGTTAATAGACTAGATACTTTGAGTATTATGTTGGATACCACCCAGTCCATGACCTCAGCTGGATCACTTGCCACTTAGGTGGCCCCAAGAAAGTTAAATCAGGGCAGTAACATGAGGGCTTTGAGTACAACGTGAGAAGAACCATGAAGCTAATATGTACAGGGTGTCAGTGAAGAACCAGAAGGGCGGACCCGCAGCCATGGAAGGAGAAAAAGCAAACACAGTTGCTTCTCCCTCGGACTGGAGGAGGAGGAGGCTGGAGTGAAGACAGAAGCATGGATGCCCCAGGACGGCGGCCCTTGAAGGTGGTCACGGCTTCATCAGTGACTCTCAACCAGGTGCACAGTAGAATCATTTGGGAAACATAAAAAGAAAGTGCTGATGTCCAGTCCCCACCTTAAACCAATCAAATCACAATCTTTTGATGATGGAACACAGACCTCAGTACAGGTTTGTTTGTTTTTTTAAGTCTTTCCAGGTGATTCTACTGAGTTGCCAGTTTGAGAAACACTGGACGGGATTAGCAAGGGTCTTGTTACCAATCTAAAGAATTTGGACTTAGAATCCTTTTTTTTTTTTTTTGTAACATAACTCATGTCAAGTTGGCTAACATACAGTGTGTAAAGTGTGCTTGGTTTTGGGGGTAGATTCCTGTGGTTCGTCACTTGCATACAACAGCCAGTGCTCATCCCAACAAGTGCCCTCCGCAATGCCCATCACCAATTTCCCCTCCCCCCCACCACCCCTCATCAACCCTCGGTTTGTTCTTTGTATTTAAGAGTCTCATGGTTTGCCTCCTCCCTCTCTGTTTGTAACTATTTTTTCCCCTTCCCCTCCCTCATGGTCTTCTGTTAAGTTTCTCAAGATCCACATATGATTGAAAACATACGGTATCTGTCTTTCTCTGACTGACTTATTTCACTCAGCATAATACCTTCCAGTTCCATCCAGATTGCTGCAAATGGCCAGGTTTCAGTCTTCCTCATTGCTAAGTAGTATTCCATTGTATATATAAACCACATCTTCTTTATCCATTCGTCAGTTGGTAGACATTTAGGCTCCTTCCAGAATTTGGGTGTTGGTGAAAGCGCTGCTATAAACATTGGGGTACATGTGCCCAATGAATCAGCATTCCTGTATCCTTTGGATAAATTCCTAGGAGTGCTATTCTTTTAAAAAAGATTTCTGACACCAGGAAGATCATTACATCCAAGAAAGATCATTATACTTTCAGATCAGTTGGAAGAGGTCTCCAGACCCACCACTGGTCACCTTGCTCTTTGAACCCTACCGAACAGGAGGTCAATTCTGGAAGGCATCACAATGGCAAGGTGGTTTAAGGGCACAGCTTGCGTGAAACACAGCTGGTGATTCATGTTCTGGCAGGTTATTCAAACTTCTGTGCCTGCCTGCATTTCCTCCTCTGTACTATCTGACCAGTAACATCTGCCTAACGCATAGGCCTGTTGTAAAATATTTACTGAGGACTTACTGCATGCCAGGCTCTTTGATAAGCCCTGGGAATATCATAGTGAGCGAAAATGAAACAACACTCATTCGCATGGAGCTTAGCTTCCAAAGAAGGGGCTGGACACTGGTCCATCGCCACACACGCGATTGTAAAAAATTACATAATTAAGCACACCCACATACATACACAGCCTGCACTATAAAGAAAAATTACAGAATTGTGATTATATAATTACAAAGGGATACATCTACTTGGGAGAAACAGCAGGAACTAAGAAAATGTATAACGGGAGAGCTCATCTGGGAAATGAGCCTGGAATCTGAAGGACTAGAAGCGAACTGGGTAAAAATGCAAAGGAAGGAGAAGAGAGGGAGGTCACTAGCAAAGACCCTGAGAGGCGGGGCAATAAGGAGGAAAGATGGCCCAACGATTTCCAGTGCGTGCAAGGACTCCTCATCAGTTACTAGCAACCGCTGTCTTTTCTGAAGCTAGACTGCACACAGGTGAGAACAAAAAATAGAAGAAGGGAGGAATTGGATCAGACGTTTTCTAATTTTTAAAACACTTTAAAATCCTTACGACGTTGTAGATTTAAAACGCCCTCCCCACCCACCCACCCCATGCAGCTTACGACTAGTGCTTTGAGCTTAATGAAGGTCTCAAGCAAGAAAGGCTGGCTTTCATTCAAGCCCAGAACAAACTGCCCACTACTGAGTGACACATTAACTGTCAAGAAGCTGTCCTGGCCGGACGTTGAGACAGGCTCTTTCTAGAGTAAAGAGCAGTGAAGGCTCCCAGCCAGCCTGCGCCTCGATGTGCAGTAATACCCTTCACGGATTTCCTCGCGGTTCCCACTAGGGGCCGGAGACGAAGCCGTGCACCCACAGACGGCCGTTATGGCCGCATATCCCCGCGGCTGCTAATATGCGTTTGATCAACGATTTTAATACAAGCTGCATAGGGATCTCCATTCCTCTGGCCAAGCAGACTTTGTGCTTCCTGCCTCCAGGTTTTTCTTTTCTTAATCTCGCCTGTTGTCCGTCTCCGCGGCCTCGAGTGCTACTTCGCTCAGAACAACAAAGCGCGTGGGGGGGCCCGGCCCTGTGCCCGGCTCATGGGAGAGCCCACAGGAAGTCTCTCATATTAGCAGCTTTGCCAAGAGGCCGTACGGAGCAAAGTTAAAAGCACGGGTCTTGGAGCCAGTCAGAGCTGGACTCAAACGTGAGTGCGGTAACGTCCCCAGCTGTCGTCTGTCGGACATGATTCATTGATTCCCCGGGGCTTGCTTTCCTTAGCCGGGAAACAGAGTGGGATGTGTCACTCAGTAGTGAGCGGTCCGTCCTGGGCTTGAATGAAAGCCAACCCTTCTTGCTTGAGACCTTCATTGTTCAGATCAGCAAAAACTGTGAAGATCTCTTGGCCCAGGCTTTAGTCATAGGTATTAGGTTTATGGAAGTTATCTGCATTGTTAACATACTAGAAGTATTTTGTCTTATTTCTCTCTCGAGCGTCTACCTTCTCTCTCCCAGCAAACGGAGGAAAGTCCACTTGGCTTTTGAGGAAATGCTACTTTGACCATGGATATTGTATTACTTAGAATGCTTCAGAACTCTCTGTTTTCAGGGATGAAAATACTCATCATATAAATTGGTTACAGAAGACGGAGCACAAAAGTCCAGCTATCATTAGCTGCAGGCATGGCTGGACCCAGATGCTCAAATGTTGTCAAGAATCCGCTTCCAGCCATCCCTCATTTCCACCCTGTTCTCCTTCAGCTTATTTTCAGGCAGGTCCCCCCTTGGACAGATGAAAAATGGGCTTCAGCCACTCCAAGTTAAGATAGTGCCAGTTTGTTTAGCGGGGCTGACAGAGAGAAGGAAACTGTTCTTTCCAGTAGTTCCAGAAAAACTCCTGGACCTAATTCTCAATTTGACTTTGATCCTGCGGCCATCCCTAAATGTATCCCAGGGCCCAGGGAGGTAATGTTTTGATGGGCCACACCTGAGTCAGGAGTCCACGCCTGGAGTGGGAGAGGGGTCAGTCCCCAACCGAAACACGATACCCTTACCCCAACAGTGGTTCTGTGTTCACCCACTATGGTATTTTTCACTTTTTCCCCTCAATATCAACACCCTTCCCCATAAACTACCTGTTAATAGAAGAGGTTCGCTTTGGGGTGCCTGGGTGGCTCAGTCTGTTAAGTGTCTGACTTGATCTCGGCTCAGGTCATAATCTCACAGTTTATGGGTTCAAGGCCCACACTGGGCTTTGCACCAACAGTATGGAACCTGCTTGAGATTCTCTCTCTCCCTTTCTCTCTGCCCCTCCCCTGCTCTCTCTCCTACTCACATTCTTCTCCTCCCCTACTCACATTCAAATGAAGAGGTTCTGGGGTGCCCGGGTGGTTCAGTCGGTTAAGCATCCGACTTCGGCTCAGGTCATGATCTCACGGCTCTTGAGTTGGAGCCCCGTGTGAGGCTCTGTGCTGACAATGCAGAGCCTGGAGCCTTCTTTGGATTCTGTGTGTGTCTCTCTCTCTCTCTCTCTCTCTGCCCCTCCCCTGCCCACACTCTCTCTCTCAAAAATAAACATTACAAATTTTTTTTTTTAAAAGAAGAGGTTTGCTTTGATCAGCACCCCAGCCAGCCACTCAGCAGCCTTCGCCTCCAATGGGGGAGACCCCAGGCATCTGTCACTAGGAAGCCACCACGTCCGTGCCAACCTGCATGGAAAGGATTATCCGCGAGGGAGAGAAGTGTAGCATCACACAGCTTCCAAGCGCCAGGGTCAGAGCACATGGAAGCCTTCGTGGAAGCTTAGCCACTTCACCACTAGGAATGGCCACCATGCGGGAAATCAACCTCTTCTCCGCCCTGATTCCTAGCCCGCCTTAAACAAAGTATCCCTCACCTCGACTTCACGGGGACACAGATAACCAACAGTGGTGGTCATTTGGTTTCTACTGGCTGTTTACTTGTGGTGGGCCTAGCAGGGACACCTGCCTCCCCTCCCCACGCTTACACCCATGACAGACATCACTAATCAATCGGGTGCTCTTCCCTGAAGCTGGGCCTGATCTCTGGGCCCTTCTCGATTCAGCAGCTGTCGTGAAGACAATGGCATCGGTTTCATTCATAACCAAGGAGACTATGTGCCCGCTCACGTTTTGGCAACATCTGTGTTTATGTCCACATCTAATATGGTTGCGATGCTCACGACGACACCCGCCAACCCACATCAGGCATTATCGACCCCACTGAACGGTGAGGAGTGGGGCTCAGAGAGGCACAGCAGCTCGCTCACTATCACACAGCTCCCACACCACACTTCCCCCTCCATTCATTTAAAAACTGCCTGCTACTCACTTGGGAGGACAGGGTAGAGCAAAGCCTCAGAGCTCAATGGCGACCCCAGGCGAGGCTGCCTCCCACCTCCTGCCCCTAGAGACTCCAGGTGGCTCAGTGGCTCCGCCACTCGCCAGCCACGCGGCCCAGGAGCGCCAGGGGGACTGTAGCGGTGGTGTTTTGTTCCCATGAAGTGGCAGCAGAAAAGTAGGCAACAGCAGATGTCACAACAAATCACACTCACGGCCCTCGGCTGGTGACGGAGGTTGGCAGCCAGCATCTGGAAGGGGAACCCCGATGCCAGAGGAAATGTGACAGAGAACCGAACTCTCTCCGCAGGGGCTCAAAGAAGCGGCCTGGAGGGGAGGGGAGGGGAGGGCTGCTGTAGGCACAGGCAAAGCACAAGCTGATAATAACAACTCACCATAGCTGCAACCTGCCTTTTACTTCCTAGAAACTGCCCTGAACCTCCTCTCTTCCTCTCCCTCCTCACCACCTCCTTTCTTACTAAACTCAAGAGGCTGTGTGGCCATGGAGGGGAGGAGCCTGAGCTTCAGGTCTGAACCCAGCATCAGCAGCTTCCTACCTCAAGAGCCTAGATACCGTGCCTTAGCTTCTCTCTGCCTCACTTTTCCCATCAGTATAATGGGGATGAGAGTATTTCATACTTCACTGAAGTGATTCTCAGCCTTGGCACGACAGGCACTTCAAGCCAGATAATTCTTCACTGCATGGGGCTGCCCCTTGCATGTTGTAGGGTGCTCAGCGGCATCACTGGCCCCCGCCCACGAGACGCCATAGCAAGCACCCATCCATCAACCCTGGTCGTGATAGCCAAAAACGTCTCCAGGGGCACCTGGGTGGCTCAGCTGGTTGAGCGTCGGACTTTGGGTCAAGTCAGGATGTCACGGTTTGTAGGTTCGAGCCTCACACTGGGCTCTGTGCTGACAGCACAAAGCCCACTTCAGACACTCTATTTCCCTCTCTCTCTCTCTCTCTCTGCCCCTGCCCCGCTCACACAGACACAGACTCTCTCTCTCTCTCTCTCTCTCTCTCAAAAATAAATAAACGTTTTTTTAAAAAAAGAAAAAAAGTCTCCAGACATTGCTAAATATCCCCTGGGGATTAGTGGGTGGGATGGCGAAATTACCCCTGTTTGAGAACCACTGTTTTTTTTTTTTAATTTTTTTTTTAACGTTTATTTATTTTTGAGACAGAGAGAGACAGAGCATGAATGGGGGAGGGTCAGAGAGAGGGAGACACAGAATCTGAAACAGGCTCCGGGCCCTGAGCTGTTAGCACAGAGCCCGACGCAGGGCTCGAACTCACGGGCCGTGAGATCATGACCTGAGCCAAAGTCGGACGCTCAACCAACCGAGCCACCCAGGCGCCCCGAGAACCACTGTTTTATTGGATTCTTATGAGGATAAGCCAGGATAACCTTATATACTACAAGTCACTTGGAAGAGTGCCTGGCATATCACAAGTGTCCACTCAATGTTAGTTATTTGCACTGATCTACATACATACTGTTCCTGCTGCCTGGGACACTGTTCCCTGCTTTTTCATCCTCCCCACACCCTGATGACAGACATGACAGTGACAGACACTGCTCATCAATCTAGCGCTGTTCCCGATGCCTCTGAATCCTCCTCAACACATCAGCCATCTTGTGAGTTCCACGCATTCCTCGTGTATTCTTCAAGACCTAGGAGCCATGCCCGGCACTGAGACGCAGCTCTGAGCAGTTAATTCACTCTGACCTCGTGACAGCCCATGAGGTCTCAAGTGCCGATGAAGACACTGAGGCTTGGAAGGGTGAAACAACTTGCCTGAGGTCACATGGTTATGAAAAGACAGCACCACATGTGAGCCCCAAATCTTCAAATCCTCAACACCCATTTTCTTACTGTCCCCAAGGCTAAGTATCAAACCCACGGTGTTGGATTCCAAAGCTCATATTCTCCTTTTTTAAGTTTATTCTGAGAGAGAGAGAGACAGAGAGAGCGAGCAAGCGCACGCACAAGCAAGGGAGGGGCAGAGAGAGAGGGAGAGGAGAGAATCCCAAGCAGGCTCCACGCTGTCAGCACAGAGCCTGACTCGGGGCTCAGTCTCACAAACCATGAGATCATGACCTGAGCTGAAATTAAGAGTGGGTCGCTTAACTGACCGAGCCACCCAGGCTCCCCTGAAAGCTCATATTCTTAAACGTGACCCCATAATTCATGCACTAATACTCTGCAGTGGGATGTGTGCTAGTAAACCAGCTGTGCAACGAGTATTAAAAAGCCTGAATTGGTGTCACTTGCCAATTCCTATGATGATGTCACGACTCTCGCCACGCCGATGCAAAGCCACCTGTGGTTTAAGGACTGACTCAGGGAACTGACAACTGGTTTTTGTAAGCTGGGGCAAGGAGTTTCCAGCACGTCACACGGTGGCCTCCAGTCCATCTGGGAACGAGGCAGAACACCCGTAAATACGTGAGTCCCACTCGATCTGCAGGCATTAAAGGCAGTGGAAGAATTCACCGAGGCACAGACCGCTCCGCCCGTGAAGTGGGACGTCCACACACAAGCCCACGTTCAGGCTTGGTTTCCACAGCAAACTCCAGATTCAATGTGTGGAAAATCAGTCCAGGCTGACATTAGCTCTGCCGCCTAACTGCCTACAAGTTCATTTTTCACAGGGAAAAAAAATCCTCCCTCCTCAGGCCGACTGTACCCAGCAAACAACTCAAGAATACATCTTAGCGCAGGACAGGGGGTGTGGGGGCTGCATGGTCTGCACATGGCTCCCCTCCAGGCAGGCGCCAGCAGACTCGCTTTGATCAGCCACTGCAGCCAGGAGCCCCCTCATGGCGCGACGTGTTAGGCATTCAGCCCTCGTGGAATTCCGCTGGGCTTTCTACCCTTCCTAACTTCACGAGCGTTGAGCGTGGGCTCGCTCTGCTCCAGAGCAAGCAGAGGCACCCCCTCTCTCTCCTCGGGGAGCATCCCAGCTCCCCGTCCAGCAGGGGATGGAGGCTTTCACCCTGCCCTTTTCCGGAAGTTTCTCTCCCGCCTGGGGAGCCCCGGTGTGCCGCCAGGTCAAGTGAGTGTTCAGTTGTTCTTCTGCCATCTCTAAACACTGGATGGAAACACGCCCCGAGGGGCTTCCAGGTGGCATTCCGGAAGCGGAGGGGGCTTCCCTGGAAAACACTCCTAGAGGGCACGAGGCTTCATGCCAGGCGTGGCCACTTCCCACAAAAGGCGACAGATACGCTTCGTCCGGCACAACGGCCACCAACGTTTGTTTCTCCGTTCCCCTCCAGTGACCACCCCACCCCCCACTGCACAGAAGGAAAAATCAGCCACAGTCCCCGCGAGGCTTCACTGGAGTTTAAAGCTCTGAATGCAAAAGGTACATACTTCTTTTTTTCCTATAGATTCTGCGACCAGGTCTCGAAGGAGTCAGAGAATTCTCTGGAACGTGGCTGATGGATGAAGTACAGAGAAGCCACCAGGGAGAGGACTTTAGAGTCAGACAGACACGTTTCTGTTCAGTGTCTGGGTCTGCCACGAACCAGCTGGGTGTCCTTGAAAAGTTGTTTAAACTCTCGGGGCCTCCGTTTCCTAATCTGTAGAATGGAGGCAGGAACACTGACCTCACAGAAGTCCTGTAACTAGACGAGAAGACAAGACTGGGGGTTCCTAGCCCAGCTGGAGGCCCCCGGCGACTACCGTGCTGTCCTAGGGACTGAAACAGCACACCAAGGATCTCAGGGTGAAGACCCAGGGGTCTGTGTACACACTCGGCTCTTTTCTTCCATCCTCAGGATCTTCAATACCCTTCTCACTTGTAACACTTTATAACCTTGCCCGGTGGGGTCCTACACTGCTTCCTGGTCTGTAAAAGTTTGCTTTTTTTGTCTTTTTTTTATTACTTAAATGGGATCTTCAAAAGCCAGATGCCTCTTCTGGCCCCAGCAAGATGGAAATAATCAGGAAAGGTGGCATGCCCCATGACCGACAGAAAGAAGATACGAGTCTGTTGAGAACGACCCCCGGTTCCCCCCACGTTGCGCTTGTGTGGAGATGGTCTTCTGAACCCCCTGGAGCCTGGCTGGAAATGTTCTCTTTGAAGACATCACGTGGGTCTCCGGAGACCTGATAAGGATATTAAGTTTCCCCCATCATCATGAGCCAGCTTTGTCTTGGCCTCTTCAAGTTTCTAAGGACCCTTGAGGGTCTAGTCAGTGAGGGGAAAGGTCCTGGTGTATCACAGGCTCAGAGCTGACACCCCCCTGCCCCAAGAGTGTCAACTTACTATCTTATTCTCACGTTTTCTGGTTTATAATCAACTTCTGGGAAATCTCTGCATTGGGCCTTTGTCACAAAACGTGCCTTAGCTCTTCATGCTGGGACACAGAGGATGGGACGGTTGTATGTCTAGATCTGGGTATGGAGGGTGGCTGAGCTCAGAAGTCTCTGCAGGTCCATCCACCTGGCCCCGTGAGCGGGTCCTGGGGAAGATTATGGAGGGAGGAAACACCAGATCTGTGTATCTGGAGATGTTCCACTGGAAGTCCAGATCTATGGGGCCATGAGGATGCCATTACTAAGTCTGACCCTAAAAGACAGACATTTCCTTCCCCCACTCCACTGACTCTTTGGAAATCTCATCCCAGAGATATAAAAAAAAAGCGATTATCTTATTTCAAATATGTACAATATCGTTATGCAAAGACAGGAAATGACCTGCTTTGTGTTATTTAAAAGGCAGGAAACTGAACAATGAATAGAATTTACACAAGGGAAGGATGTCTTCCTGACATTAAAAAGAACATAACAAAGTATCCAAAAGACAATTTAGTGCTTATGCATCTAGTTAAGTCGTTAAAAAAATATTCACTAAACACCACCTATGTGTCAGACACAGTTCTAGAGGCTGGGGACATACCAGTAAGCCAAACGGGCATATTTCCCATGCTTGCACTCTCTTTCTTTCTTTCTTTATCCATTCATTCATTTCCAGCTTCAGTATTTACGGTTACCAAGTAACAGGTGCAGGGCACCAAAGCCCCAGTAAATAGTAAACAAATAGATGGGGATGACAAAGAAACGTGGGAAATGGCTAACATACATGGAGCGCTTTCTGTGGGCCAAGCACCATGGATTGGCTCACTCAGTCCTCATAACAAAGTCCACTTGGTGTAGAATGACCGTCCTCATCTCACACAGGGGAGGAAGCTGAGGTTCCGACAGGCTAAGAAACTTGGCTCGGGGAAGGAGCACAGCTAGACATCAAAACCAGAGTCTGATTCAAAGTTCATATTCTTGGGGCACCTGGGTGGTTGGACGTCCGACTTCAGCTCCGGTCATGATCTCACGGTTCATGGGTTTGGGCCCCACGCTGGGCTCTGTGCGGACAGCTCACAACCTGGAGCCTGCTTCCGATTCTGTGTCTCCCTCTCTGTCTCTACCCGACTCACACTCTGTCTCTCTGTCTCTCTTCTCTCAAAAATAAATAAAACATTTAAAAATTTTTTTAATTAAAAAAAAGTTCATATTCTTAACCTGACTTTGGACAATTAATGCACATGTAGTCCAAGGTTGGGGTGGAAGGGGTGCTCCAGAAAGGTCACCTCTCCAAGAAAGGAAATGCTCTACCCTGTAGCATTTTCCACCTCCCCTGGTGTGGATACTCTCACGTGGCTGATGTGAAGTTAACAATGGTGCAACAACTGATTCATAAAATCCCTGAAAATGTAATAATTGGTTTTTGTGAACTGGTAGAAGTTAGGCTCCAGCACATGACTGAGGAGAAACAGGGAATATTGAAATACTCTTGCAGTTCACGAATTCCAGCCATGCACTGGGTCTCTGCTGTCAGCACAGAGCCCACTTCAGAATCTCTGTTCCTCTCTCTCTCTCCCCGCCGCGCTCTCTCTCTCTCTCTCTGCCCTTCCCCCACTTGCACTCTCTCTCAAAAATAAACAAACATTGGGGACATCTGGGTGGCTCAGTCAGTTAAGCGTCCAACTTCCACTCAGGTCATGATCTCATGGTTTGTGCATCAGTTTCAGATTCTCATTCTCATTCTCATTCTCTCTCTCTCTCTCTCTCTCTCCCTCCCTCCCTCTCCCTCTCCCTCTCTCCCTCCCTCCCCTCCCCCACTTGCACTCTCTTTCTTTCTCCCTCTTAAAAATAAGCATTTTTTAAAAGTAATAAATAAATAAACATTTTTTGAAACCTAAAGACCTTTTAACGAATGCAGAGGGACCTGTCTACTGAGGTCTTTGTTACCGGAATCGGCAACATTCTTCCGTGGAGTAGCAGCGGTCTGTTGGTGTCAGTTAAACGTGGCTTCGACGGACAGACATGCTCTTGTGAGAACTCAGGGACCTGTACTCCCACTGCAATGGAAATCATCACTCCACCAAAGGAAAATGTAGCAGCAAGATCGTGGGTGCACTTCAGCTTCTGTGCTTCTCCACCATTAACGACTTGGCAGAGAGGCTTAGGGGACACTGTGACCACAAGTAACATAAACTGAAGTTGGAAAAAGCGGTGCTGATTGAAGAGCTATCTCTGATGAAGATGAATTATCCCCAAGATTATAGCAGAAGCCAACAGTAAAGTGCAATTCAATTTCAATGCGAAACGGCATACAAACAGCGTGGAAATTCAGCCAGAGAGTAAAGCAATAAATAAGCATCCATTCTAAGTCTATGTGAACTTCACAGTCAGGTGAATCTGAACTTTTCTCTAGGCTGCTTTCCAGCTCCGTGATCTTGAACAAGGTACCTTCTGTCCTGGAGTTCAGGCTCCCGACTTGTATAACGTGAGACAAATAACTCAGGGTGGCTCCAAGAGATGAAGGTAAATGATGTGGTTCACGGGTGTCAGGTCAGCCCATAAGTAATATTCAAGAGGTGGTGGTTAATGCTGTCAGTGTCGATGGTGATGGGAGTCGCAGCTCAAGGTCTGTCTCATCCAGAATGCCATTCCCTCACCAATTTTCCCAAATTTGGGGTGTGGTATTGGTGTGGTCCTCCCCTCCATGGCCAGGTAGGTAACTGCCTGTTAGCACAGGAGCAAGGACCATGTTTCGGGTAGCTTCTGTGTCTCACATGATGCTAAAAGCATAAGATTTGAAACCAAATTGCATTTCAGAGGTGTTTAGTCATTTGCCAGAGATCACACAGCTAATAAGTAGCAGAGTCCAACAAGTTGAAAAGCAGGTCTGTCCTACTCCCCAACACCCACTTTCTGTTTATCTTCCCCCCCCTAGTATGTTATCTGTTAATAATTAAGCTTAGTGTTGGCCCCACTGTGCCTGGTGATGACAAGACAGTGTTGCATTGCCAAATCCCCTGCTGACCAGGAGCCTTTTGATTGATTATGCCTCCAATCCATGTCAGGTACCCGTGGAAGACAGATTCTTGTCCTTCTCTGAGCCCAGCACTGTGGATTCGGCATCACAGAATTCAACTAGAAACTGGCTGGCCATACCTAGCTTATTTTATTTGCTGTCAAGTGTACACCAAGTGTATGTGGCGATGGTGTGTAATACTTGTGGCGGGTTCAGCACTGATAGGTATCATCATCGTCATCACCACCATCACCTGGTAGGGAATTAGAAATTTCCTAGTGTTTGCATTCCAATTAATTCAGATTTATTTTCCATACTATAATCTCCAGACGTTTGACCTGTTCACATGATGGATGCCCATGCCCTCCGGAGTGTCCCTGTAAACAGTGCCAGGGAGGCTTCCCCTCCAGAAGCACACCCTCAGCACTGATCTCGTTCTTTGGCTTCTATGGCAGCTCATGGCCAAGAGCTCTTGATCTCGGCTGCCTGGGCTCCAGTCCCACTTCTGCCACCTAAAAGCTATGTGAAGTTAGTTAGGTTATTTACCCCCTCTGAGCCTCAGTTCCCTTATTTCTACAATAAGGATGATATCCCAGTGCACAGGTCTGTTGTGAGGCGGAGATGAGATGCATCATGTAAACCTGCCAGGTCCTGGTTCCCAGGCAGTCAGTGTCCCCACAGAGGTCTCTGGTTACCAGCCACCAGGGAGGCCCAAGAACAAATGCATGGTCACAGTGGCCTCTGCAAGGTGGAGAAGAGCTCTGATGACCTCCACCTTTCCTCCATTCCTCCCTGGCCTCCATCACCCATCATACCCCTGCAAAACATCGTGCTGCCTCTCCCAGGCCTCCCCTGCACACTCAGAACCACTGGGGAAATTGCATGCTATGGGGTCAGAGGTCTGGATTCAGACACCTGAACCTCCGAAGACCAATTGTGCACCCTGAAAGCTGTGTGGTGCATTTCAGCATGTCCAGAATGTGAAGGATAATGCGAATGGAATAAAAAGAAGAAAAAAGTGCCTATCGGTGTCTGGCATTTGATAATCACACAACACATGCTATTCCCAGACATCTTCATCTGACATGAAGGGACGGTGTTCTCCTTATGAACGGTCTCTCTCTCCGCCTCCGTCTGTTTCTCCTTGTCCATACAGGTCAATTACCACAGTCCGTTTCTGCATATGTATCTCTCTGTCTCTTCCTTGGGTTCTCTGTGTCTCATTTTGTCTCTTGCTTCTAACCACTCTCTTCCTCCCTCCTTCTCCCTCCCTCTCTCAGTGAGTGTGTGTGTGTGTGTGTGTGTGTGTGTGTGTGTGTGTGTGTGTGTTGTATATTCTCTCAGTGTCTCTACATCTCTCGAATCCTCCATCGGCCACAGTAATTAAAAGGATAGCCTCTGGATCCATCTGCCTGGACGTGCAGACTGACTCCCCACTTCAAGAGCTGTGCAAACCTGGATGATTTATTTAGTCTCTCTGACCTCATTTTCTCACTTCAAAAGTAAGGAAAATAACAGAATTTACCTCATGGGGTCGTCATGAAGAATAAATCAGGTAACTCGGCTAGACACCTAATATGGTGCCTGGCACAGACAGAGCACTCAGAAAATGTTAGGTGTTCTTATCACCATCATCACCATCATCAACATCATCATCACCACCATCATCATAATCATCATCATTGTTATTTATTTCTCCTATCTCCTTTCATCTCTGTATCTTTCTGTTTCTATTTCAGTCACATTCTTCTCTTTCTCCATATTTCTCACTCTGGTGTGTGTGTGTGTGTGTGTAGCTGTCTCCTCTGCCTCTCTGTCTCTCAATCTGTCCCCCTCTCTGTCTTTCTGTCTCTGTCTCTCTGTCTCTCTCTCCCTCTCTCCCTCTCTTTCTGGACAGAGATCCACTGCCACTCTTTTCCTAGATTTGTGTTGCCATATCAGCCTCCTTATCAGAGAGAAATTTCAGGTCGCCCACAAAAAATGGTTAAAGCAGCCCCTAGTAGGGGTATCAGTGGTTTGGGGGCCCTCTCCAGGTTGCTCGGGAGATAGCCCAGCAGTTCAGGAATGACGGGGTGAATGCCGGCGCTCTCGGCTCATGCCGTGGTAACCACCTGCCGGGTGTCCCTGCAAGACAAACGGTGCCGCCAGAAAGTAGAGAGGTAAACAGCACACAGCACGGGGTGTGAGCTCTCCAAAGGGAGCAGAATGTTCAACGATAATTCATCTGAACTCCCATTTTTAACTCAAAACACAAATTCGGTTGCCAATAGAAGTCTATAAAGAATTAATTAGGGAGCTTCACAAACAGTCAAAACTCATAAATTTATCACTGTCAAGAAGAATCACTTCTCCTGTCAGACACGAAGTATGGCTGTCAAAAGAGGGAAAGAAAGGAAAACACTCAAAGAAGCAGGACTGCTGTCTCATTTTCTCTTCTCTAACTTGGAGAAAGAAAAGCGTGAAGAACTCAGAGAGCGCAGAGAGAGAAGCCGGCAATGCTCCTAGACCAAGCTCCATGATAGCAATGCCAGCCATGTTGAATGTGCTCAGTGCACACAGTAGGAACTCAAGGGGTGGCACATAGTAGGAACCAAAAGTATTTCCTGAGTTGACTAAAGATCCAAAAGGAGGCAGCTGGCAGGGATGGGACTGATGGCCCAGACTTCTGGCTTGCCTCCACTGCTGTCCACCACTTCCTGTAAACAGGAAGTGACACCCAGAATGGTCTCCCTGCTCTGAACATCCCTGACCACTCTTACCTGGATATTACTGCAGCAACCTGGTAATGACAAGGCCAACAGGCCTCGCTCTGTCCTAACTCCTGTTGTCTTCAGCTTCTTCCTCATGTGTAGAAGCTAGTAGTCACATGTGTATCATAGGGTTTTTATGGAGATTAAAGGGGAAATCCATTTGAAGACAGACATTAGCTACTGCCGTTCTTACCATGAGAAGTTAGAGGGACTGGATCAGTTGGCTAGGGCTGCCAAAACAAAACACCACAGACGGGGCAACCTCAAGAGCAGACATTTATTCCTCACCGTCCTGGATGCTGGAAGTCTGAGACCCCGGTGCCAGCAGGGATGGTTTCTGGGGAGGTCTCTCTCCTTGGCTTGCACTTGGCCTCCTTCTCACTGTATCCTCAAATCATTTCCCTCTGTGTGCATCCCTGGTGCCCCCTCTGTGTCCAGATCTCCTCTTCTTGTAAGGACAGAGGTCACCTTGGATGAGGACCTCATTTTAACTTACTTACCTATTTAGAGGCCCTATCTCTAAATATTGGCTGAAGTCGTGGGCATTAGAACCTCAGCATGTGCATTTTTACGGGACTCAATTCGGCCTATAACGGAGACCTTCAGTCCATTCATATTGTAGTTTAATAGCTTAAGAAAAACCAAATATTTACCTTCCCACTGGCCCTGAGCCACGCTCACCCTTGTAAAATGTTGTACCTAGACGATGCTTTTCAAACCTGGTCTGTTTGCACACAGAGAGGCAGGCAGGCCAAGGACCTGGGCCTAGTCTTGGCTCTGCCCCCAGCTGGCTGCATAACGAGGTCTCAGCCAAGTTTGTTCTCTTCTCCATATTCCTCATTCAGGCGTGGACTGTACCACTTGGGACCCAGGATCCCATCTGCTAGGACTCTAGCTGCACAGTCACGCAAGACCCCCCAGAGGATCCATAAAGACGCGTACACAAAATACCAGTCTGGTCCCTCCCTCCCCACCCCTGGCCCACACACTAGTGTGAGCCACTGGCCCATGGAGTTCTCAGTGGCAGCAGGCAGGTGGCGGAGGACCCCAAAACCATGTGAGAAAAACAACAAGTCGGGATATCAATGTGCTGAGAAAACAAGAAAGTCTCTACTGCTGCCATGCTTCCTTCTTGCCTGGCATCAACAGGCTGCAGGTTCAGGTTACCGGGGAGAAAAAAAGTCAAATTCACAGTCTTGTTGCCCTGGGAAGCACAGCAGATAGTTCAAAGATGTCCCTTGCCTTTCCCTTTGAAACGCCTTTCAGGGGTGCTTGGGTGGCTCAGTCTGTTAAGCGTCCGACTCGATTTTGGCTCAGGTCATGATCCCAGGGTCATGGGATTGAACTCCACATCAGGCTCCAGGCTGAGCATAGAGCCTGCTTGGGATTCACTCTCTCTCGCTCGCTCTCTCTCTCTGTCTCCTTCTGCCCCTCTCTCCTGCTCATGCCTGCTCATGTGCAATCTCTCTCTCTCTACCTCTGCCCCTCACCCCTGCTCACACAGTCTCTCTCTCTCTCTAAAAATTAAAAAAAAAAAAAAAAAAAAAAAAACCTTTCAATGTAACCAAAGTCACCTTTGGAGGGTCTACGTCCTCTCTGCCTCTGCCCTTCTCTGCTCTCCTCACCCTCAATCTCCTGGTTCTTACCATTCCTCTGCCAGGGTCTTGCTCTGTCATGAAGAAAGCCCTTAAAGCCTTCAGCTTCTGAATATCATGCCTGATTCCTTCCTTTGTGGTAGGAAGAGGCTTCAAGCCTTTCATTGACCTCAGGTGAGAGCAGTCGGCACCATGGTTAGAACTGACATTGTGGAGCCAGTCTGATGAGGTTTCAATCTTTGATCTCCCACGTACTGGCTGTGTGATGCTGGGAAACTTACTTAACCTCTCTGTGCCTCCATTTCTTTATCTGTGAAGTAGGAATAAAAATGGTTCCTACCTCTTAGGGTTGTTATGAGGGTTCAATGAGCTATTCTATATATAAAGTCTGAGCAAAGTGGCTGTCATGTGGCAAATACAGCCCGGGTTATCTGTTTTAACTCCGACATGGGCATCCACACTAGTGGCTGGGTGGGACAATTTACTGGGGTTCATAAAGAAAATACGTTATTTGCTTTTAAATTTCTTTTTATGTATCAGTTTTGTACGATATATACTATATGAATACAGCATTACATGTTTGCAATTAATAAATAACCTTTACTACTGTGGAAGAAGGTTCAAAAAAATTCTAATGGGGTGTCCAATCACAAAAGTTTGGAAGTCACTGGTCTATAAACAACCACCTCTTTAAAAAAATATCATTTGGGAAGAGCCAACCTAGTGGAGAAGTAGGGGGATCCATACTTCCTGCATCTCTGAAACAAAGAAGGGCTGAAGCCAAAGAACTTTGAACCCCAAGAGTCTGGGAGGAAAAGAGACTGAGCCTACCAGCGAGAAACCGGGACAACCTGAGAGACCATAGGGCTGCTTCAAGGAACAAATCAAAGCACACCTGGCGGAGGGTCCAAAACCTCACTACAGTAGGGAAATAAAATAACCAAAGTCACAACAACAGACAGCAAGTAACACTCTCCAAAAAACACCTCCTGAAGGGCCAGACCCTGGACAGTGTATAAACCCCCTTTAATATAGTAGTGCTCACAGGTGCAGAGCACATAACAAGTTTTTAAAACTCATAAGGGACAGAAAACTAGCCAAAGTGATGAAACAGAAGATTTCTCCTCAAAAGAAATTCCAGGAAGAAGTGAGAGGTAAAGAATTGATCAAAACAGATTTAAGCAACATAATTGAACAAGAATTTAGAATAAGAGCCATACAATTAATCACTGAGCCTAGAAAAAGCATAGAAGACAGCAGAGAATCTATTGCTGCCGAGATCAAGGGACTAAAAAATAGTCCTGATTAATTTAAAAATGCTATAAATGAGGTGCAAAATAAAATAGAGGTGGTCACAGTGAGGACTGAAGAGGCAGAGAGGAGAATAAGCAAGTTAGAAGATAAAATTATGGAAAAAGAGGAAGCTGAGAAAAAGAGATAAAATAATTCTGGATCACAAGGGGAGAATTAGAGAACTAAGTGATTTAATGAAATGGAACAATATCCATATCATAGGAGTTCCAGAAGAAGAAGAGAGACAGAAAGGGGCTGAAGGTGTACTTGAACAAATCATAGCTGAGAACTTCCACAATTTGGGGAAGGAAACAGGCACTGAAATCCAAGAGGCACAGAGAACTTCCTTCAGACGTAACTTGAATCAATCTTCTGCATGACATATCATAGTGAAACTGGCAAAATACAAGGATAAAGAGAGAATCCTGAAAGCACCTAGGGATAAACTGGCCTTAAAGACACACAAAGGTAGACACATAAGGTAGTAGCAGACCTATCTACTGAAAACCTGGCAGGCCAGAAAGGAATAGCAGAAAATCTTCAATGTGATGAACAGGAAAAATATGCAGCCAAGAATCCTTTATCCAGTAAGCCTGTCATTCAGGATAGAAGGAGAGATAAAGGTTTCCCCAAACAAACAAAAACTGAAGGAAATCATCACCACTAAACCAGCCCTACAAGAGATCCTATGGGGGATTCTGTGAGTGAAATGTTGCAAGGATCACAAAGGACCAGAGACATCACTACAAGCATGAAACCTATAGATAACACAATGACTCTAAACCCATACCTTTCAGTAATAACACTAGATGTAAATGGACTAAATGCTCCAATCAAAAGAGACAGGGTATCAGAGTGGATGAAAAAACAAGAACCATCTATTTGCTGTCTACAAGGACTCATTTTAGACCTGAGGACACCTTCAGATTGAAAGTGAGGGGATGGAGAACTATCTATCACGCTACTGGAAGTCAAAAGAAAGCTGGAGTAGCCATACTTATATCAGACAAACTAGACTTTAAATTAAAGGCTGCAACAAGAGATTATGAAGGGTCTATACATCAGGAAGAGCTAACAGTTATAAATGTCTATGCACCAAATTCAAAGCACCCAAATATATAAAACAATTAATCACAAACATAAGCAGTCTTATTGATAAGAGTGTGGTAATTGCAGGGGACTTTAATACTCCACTTATAGCAAAGGACAGATCATCTAGACAGAGAATCAATAAAGAAACAATGGCCCTGAATGATACAATGGACCAGAGGGGCTTGACAGATATATTTAGAATTCTACATCCCAAAGCAGCAGAATATACTTTCTTCTTGAGTGCGCATGGAACATTCCCCAAGATAGATCACATACTGGGTCACAAAACAGCCCGCAATAAATATAAAAGAACTGAGATCATACCATGCACACTCTCAGCTCACAGTGCTATGAAACTTGAAATCAACCACAGGAAAAAGTCTAGAAAACCTCCAAAAGCCTGGAGGTTAAAGAACATCCTATTAAAGAATGAATGGGTCAACCAGGCAGTTAGACAAGTAATTTAAAAATATATGGAAACAAATGAAAATGAGAATACAACAATGCAAACCCTTTGGGATGCAGCAAAGGCAGTCCTGGGAGGAAAATACATTGCAATCCAGGCCTATCTCAAGAAACAAGAAAAATCCTAAATACAAAATCTAACAGCATATCTAAAGGAACTAGAAGCAGAACAGCAAAGACACCCCAAACTCAGCAGAAGAAGAGAAATAATAAAGATCAGAGCAGAAATAAAAAATATAGAATAAAAAAAAGCAACAGTAGAATATATCAATGAAACCAAGTGTTTAAAAACCATGGTTTAAAAACCATGTGTTTTTTAAATACATAAGCAAAATTGATAAACCTCTAGTCAGGCTTCTCAAAAAGAGAGAAGACCCAAATAGATAAAATCACGAATGAAAATGGATTTACTACAACCAATCCCTCAGAAATACAAGCAATTATCAGAGAATACTATTAAAAAAATTATATGCCAACTAACTGGACAACATGGAAGAAATGGACAAATCCCTAGACACCCACACACTACCAAAACTCAAACGGGAAGAAATAGAAAATTTGAACAGACCCATAACTAGT
This sequence comes from Panthera onca, assembly GCF_046562875.1. Lineage (NCBI taxonomy): Eukaryota > Metazoa > Chordata > Mammalia > Carnivora > Felidae > Panthera > Panthera onca. The sequence continues at coordinate 34,041,187 of NC_138354.1, forward strand.
GAGGAAATTGAATCTTTTATCAAAAATCTCCCAACAAATAAGAGTCCTGGACCAGATGGCTTCCCAGGGTAATTCTACCAGACATTTAAAGCAGAGTTAATACCTATCCTTCTCAAGCTGTTCCAAAAAAAACAGGAACAGAAGGAAAACTTCAGGACTCATTCTATGAAGCCAGCATTCCCTTGATTCCCAAACCAGACAGAGACCCCACAAAAAAAAAGGGTAATTACCAGCCAATATCCCTGATGAACATGGATGTAAAAATTATCAACAAGATACTAGCAAATCAAATTCAACAGCATATAAAAAGAATTATTCACCATAATCAAGTGGGATTCATCCCTGGGCTGCAGGGCTGGTTCAATATTTGCAAATCAATCAATGTGATATATCACATTAAGAAAAGAAAAGAAAAGAACCTCAGGATTCTGTTGATAGACGCAGAAAAAGCATTTGACAAAATATGGCATCCTCTCTTAATAAAAACCCTCAAGAAAGTCGGGATAGAAGGAACACACCCAAACATCATGAAAGCCATATATGAAAAGCCCACAGCTAATATCATCCTCAATGAGGAAACACTGAGAGCTTTCCCCCCCTGAGATCAGGAACATGACAGGGATGTCCACTCTCACCGCTGTTGTTTAACATAGTGTTGGAAGTCCTAGCATCGGCAATCAGACAACAAAAGGAAATGCAAAAGGCATCAAAATTGGCAAAGATGAAGTTAAACTTTCACTTTTTACAGACGACATGATACTCTACATGGAAAACCCGACAGACTCCACCAAAAGTCTGCTAGAACTGATACGTGAATTCAGCAAAGTCACAGGGTACAAAATCAATGTATAGAAATCAGTTGCATTTTTATACACCAATAATGAAGCAACAAAAAGAGAAATAAAGAAACTGATCCCATTCACAATTGCAACCAAGAACCATAAAATACGTAGGAATAAACCTAACCAAAGATATAAAAGATCTGTATGCTGAAAACTATAGAAAGCTTATGAAGGAAACTGAAGAAGACACAAATGAAAAAACATTCCATGTTCATGGATTGGAAGAATAAACACTGGTAAAACGTCAATACTACCCAAAGCAATCTATACATTCAATGCAATCCCAATCAAAATTGCACCATCGTTCTTCTCAAAGCTAGAACAAACAATCCTAAAATTTGTATGGAACCACAAAAGACCCCGAAGAGCCAAAGTAATATTGAAGAAGTAGTAGCCAAAGAAAATTGTGGAGGTTCCCCCCAAAATTTAAAACAGACCTACCCTATGACCCAGCAATAGCACTGCTAGGTATTTACCCAAGGGATACAGGAGTGCTAATGCATAGGGGCACATGTACCCCAATATTTATAGCAGCACCTTCAACAATAGCCAAACTATGGAAAGAGCCTAAATGTCCATCAACTGACAAATGGATAAAGAAGATGTGGTTTATGTATACAATGGAATACTACTTGGCAATGAGAAAGAATGAAATCTGGCCATTTGCAGCAACGTGGATAGAACTAGAGGGTATCATGCTAAGTGAAATAAGTCAGAGAAAGATACCATATGTTTTCACTCATATGTGGATCTTGAGAAACCTAACAGAAGACCATGGGGGAGAGGAAGGGGGAAAAAAGTTACAGAGAAAGATGGAGGCAAAGCATAAGAGACTCTTGGATACTGAGAACAAACTAAGGATTGATGGGAGGTGGGGGAGAGGGGAAGGTGGGTGATGGGCATGGAGGAGGGCATTTGTTGGGATGAGTGCTGGGTGCTGTATGGAAACCAATTTGACAATAAAATATATTTAAATACACACACACACACACACACACACACACACACACACATTTGTAGACTACTATTTTTCAAAACACGCCTTCTCTTGCTAACACTGACATTCTCTGTGAGCATAATGTAGTTATTGGTGTCATGCTAATGACCCCTCAGTATGTTTATTCTGTCCTGCTGAAAACTGCCTCCCCTCCCAAGAATGGAGGAAATATCATTTGCTCCTAATAAATTTTACACTCACCAAAACACAACAATAAAGGCAGTGCCTGAGAGAGAGAAGGGGAAAACATCAGGGACGTTAACATGTAATAAATCAATAATTATGGCTACTGTACTGTACTGTTCCACTGGCCATCTCCTGCTCATTACCCCCACCTCCAAGCCCTGGTTTTCAAAGATATATGTGTTATTTCATTGTGTATTCCTTTTATTGTGCACCCTCAAGGAAAAGCTGTATCTTTTCTGTGTCTGCTTTTTTTATTCTAATGTCCACTGCATTTCTGATTTTAGACATTGACTTCCAATTCTTAGGACCAACTGTGTTCCCGGAGATTCTGTGTAATTTGGATACTTGCCTTGCAAATAGCTTCGGGCAATCTTGTTCCAACCTTCTTGCATCACTGGTAGAAATTTCTTAGATCCTATTGCCAATACCCAGAATTGTGTGATCTTGACTTTCTCCTTATAAATTTGTATCAGAGCCACCTGCCTCGTATACACCTACCCTTCTTTTAGTAACTAGAAATATCTGAAAGTGAAGGAGGCAGCTCCTGGTGGCGGTGATCAGCGGTGAGCTCTATCCACAAGGAGTGCCTCCCAGCCTCAGCACTATTGACTTTGGGGCCCGATAATGCTTTGTATGGGCTGCCCTGTGCACTGTAGGATGGTTAGCGGCATCCCTGGGCTCCGCCCACTGGGCACCAGTAACTGTCCTCCTGAGTCATGTCAACCAAAATACGTCTCCAGATTCTGTCATCAAATGTCCCAGGGGTTATCAAAATCATGCTGGCTAAGAATCCTTTCTTAGAGGTAGTCCAGCAAAAGATGAACACTCACCTCAAGCCCCCAAGTTCAAGTGCTGGATGGGAACCTAAACCGAATTCTAAAGTCCCCGGGTACAATAAAGTTCTACAATATCAGAACAACGATTTTAAGTCAGCGGTGTGGTGGTATGAGTCAGGAGAGAGAAGAGAGGCAGGAACAGAGGCAGTTTAGAATCCAGGCCAAATGGATCTGGGGTCCCGCAAGGCACCACAGAGTTGTTCCTCTTCTCGCTCTCCCACATCGAGCCTGGTAGGGGCTCTGTAGGGTGTAGGAGGAGAGACAAGAGGCTGACGCAGGAGTCTGAGATTCATAGCAACGGATGAGCGTAGCAAGTGCCAGGTGGCTGCGTGTGCCCCCAAGTGGCCTCAGAGACATTTAGCCCTTCCGTTCCAAGGAGCAGGTGCATCTCTGAGCTGTGCACCCCTCCCTGATGGCTCTGTGCTCCCACATCCCCAAGTGCTGGGAGTTCTTGTTAGATCGTTGCCGGCCTCCTGGCATTTATAAGCTCTCCTCTCCACTTTGGGACAGTTTGCTTCCTCTCTGAAGTGCTTGAAGGGTCTCAGCAGATGTGGGAAAGTGGAAAGGCCACAGCTCCGCCCTCCCTGCCCTTAGACCCCCCACAAGTGGCGTGATCCACACAGACGCACATGCCAGGAGAGGTGCACGCTGCACCTCTTCACACGAAGTGATATGTAGTCTACAGGGTGCAGGTGCTGATTGCAAAGCTATCATAAACCACCTCTATTCCTCTGATTATTAAATAACCACCTCTCTAGAGCTTGGGGATCTGGACTTTTTTTAGGCCAGCACCCAGCTCTGAAAAGGACACAGCCAAGACCATCAGACCTCGCCTCAAGGATCTCATCCCGCCTACCTCCCCGAAAAGTCTGCCATTGGGTTTCTTGACTTTGCCACTGGAACAGCTCTTACGGGCCGTATTTCAATTTAACTGTCCTGCCCACGACACACTCACTGTCTCGCATGCTGGAAGCAGAATGAGTTAGAAGTTTCCTGTTCTACCTCACAGAGTCTTTCCCTCCCTTGTGCTATGTTTAGCACTTGTGTGGGCACTTGGCTCAGGCCACAGGCAGCTTATTGCTTTCATTCCCGTTTTGAGGAGACTCTCTCTTCACCGAGGGTGAAGCTCAGGGGTGGAGGAACCTGCTGGAATATTTATTCCACTGTCTACCTCACCTGCGGTAGACCAGTACGGCTCGCCCCACCTGGGAAAGGAGGGAGCGTTCTCTCAAACACGGAGGGCGTCCGCGTCACCGGATGAGGGGACTGCGCCCGGCTGTCCTGCCGTGCGGGTTCTTCGTTTGAGCAAGAGCTCCCATCACACAGCTGCTGAGCGCCAACCCCTGCGGGGGGCACGGGTGACATAGCCGTGAATGAGTCACAGCGCCTGACCTCAAGCAATTACTGAGCCTCATGGGGAAGCAAACCAGTAAATGGGTTTTCCATCTGGCTTGGGAATAAAATCCCAAATGATGAAAAACAAGCGACTCTTGTGTTTTGAGCCCTTATTCTGTGTCAAGTGCTGTGCTAACAGGGAGGGACTGCCCCGTTTTGAAGATCAGCTCAGGCACTGACTTCTGACGTAAACTTGGAAAAGTCCCTTTATCTCTCCTCGTTCCTGGATGTGGAGTCTTGGATCAGTCACGTATCCTCTCTGAGCCTCAGTTTCCTCTTGTAGAATGGGAACAAAAACGGCCCCTCCCTCCTAGGATTCAATGCAATGACACGTAGAATACAAGAGATGCTTCATAAAGGCTGGTATTGCCATCTCGATTACCCTATGAGATATGTCTTCTTAATGCTCCCATTCTACAGACAAGGAAACTGAGGCTTAGACAGGTTATGTTATTTGCCCCATATCCCACATCTACTAAGTGGCAATCCTTGGATGTGAACCCAGGGTTGTAGGGTGCCGAAGCCACGTTTTTTGGGTTAACCAGGAAAGAACTAAAGATTTTTTTTTTTTTTTTGAGGATAAGGATAGCGCATTTGAAGGGACAGCTTAAATCCCTATGCTGTGTGTCCTGCAGTGTGAAGACAAGGGTCAAAGGGACCCAGGCGTCACAAGGGAAAAATCTGAAGGAATTTAGCATTTCTGCCTTGTTTCCTCCTTCTTCTCTGCTCCCTTTGTCTCTGTTACTCTGAATCATCGTTTGCTTTCAATTTTCCCACCTGAATGTCTTCTTGGCACCTCAGTTTTGAGACAGCCAAAGTCAGACCAGGGTGCTGGAACCACCCCTCTCGCTATGCCCTGGGCCCAGAGGTCCCCCCGGCTGCCACTGTACATGCACCCCCATCTCTGAGCCGCTCAAGCCAGAAACTTACAAACCATCCTCATTCCTTTTTCATCAGCAAAACATGGCAACTCCACCTTGTTTTTACTAAAATGTATTTGACATACATTGTGTCAGTTTAAGACATACCACATGTTCATTTGATACATTGCAATGGTCATTACGAGGGTCACTACTGTAGCCTTAGCTAAACCTGTATCACGGCACCTATCATTTCTTTTTGTGGTGGGAATAATTAAGATCTAATCTCTTAGCAAGTTTGGTTGTTAGAGTACAGGATTGTTGACTGTCATCACTATGCTCATTAGATTTCCACCATTTACTTATTTACTAGTTGCAAGTTGGTCCCCTTATGCAACACCTCTCCTCTTCCCACACCCACCCCCTGCACCCTCCCCCCAACCCTGGGAACCAGCTTTGTACTTTCTGCTTTTACCAGCTCAGCTTTTAGATTCGGCTTTTTAAATTCCACATATAAGTGAGATCATGCAGTATTTGTCTTTCGCTGTCTGACTTACCTCGCTGAGATAAATTGATCTAATGCCCTCAAGGTCCATCTGTGTTGCTGCAAATGGCAGGATTTCCTTCTTTCTAATGGCTGAATAACATTCACATAAATGTGTGTGTGTGTGTGTGTGTGTGTGTGTGTGTGTGCGCGCGCGCGTGTGTGCATGTGTCTAGATCACATCTTCTTACCCATTCATCTGTGGACGGACACTTAGGTTGTTTCCATGGCAACCCCACCTTCAAACCGGTGACTGACTGCTCACTTTTCTCCATCCCTCCTACCCATTACCTCTTGGCCAGACGGCTGCAGGAGCCTCCTCACTGGCCTTCCCACCCCTCTACAGCCTATTCTTCCGCCCCCCTATAGTCTACCCTCTGCAAAATACCAAAGAGAGCTTTGGAAAACAAAACATATCTTGTTCTTTTCAATGAGAGGGCCTCTGGCCTCTCTTTACATTTGTGATAAAATCCCAACCCTTTCCCCTTCCAAACCCACCATCATCCTGTCCACACTCTCCATCAGCCATGGCTTCCTGGCTCGTGCACTCGGGTCCCTTTGCCCTAACAGGACCCACGCTCCCTGTTACTTTCCCATCAAAGGCTCCCCTGTGCTCTGTAGCTTCCTGCTTTCTTCTTGTCACTGAATCGCAGGTTGAAAGTCACAACCTCTGGAAGGATCTCCCTGACCACCCAGCTCCCTCCCAAGAGTGATTCATTCCCTATTTTTATTCTTGCATGCACCTGTCACCAACTCTTATTTTTCCTGTGTTTCTCCCAACGAGAATGCACGTGTGTGAGAGGAGAGACCCTGTCTGCTTTGTTCACGTTTCCTCAGTACCTTGAACACAATCTGGCACACAACGGGGTCTGGTGCATAAGTGCTTGGTAAATATTTATACCTCGGATACATAAATAGGTTTCTTCTCTCCCTCCTGTCCCTCCCATCTAGCTTCTCCAGTCTTAAATTCACTCCTCAGAATAAGGATCTAAGACATGTAACATCTCATGCTTAGTCATTTGTAACCAGTATGTAAAATCCTGGAACTCTTAAAATATAACGGAGAATTCTAAAATGTAACATGTGGATGGCTTCTCTGAAATGTTTGCCAGCCTCACAGAAATGGCTCCTTATCTCCATGAATACAAATGAAGGAGGGTCACTCAACAACTACCTTCAAAGAAGCCACAGCATCTGTAATCCCTGTCAGATTCTCTCTGCTCAGTCTCAGATGCACACCCCTAGATTCATTTCATTAGTCTTAATTATCCCTCACCATGACTGAGCAAAGCCTTTATTTAGAGCCATTTTAGAACTCGGAGACTGGATCACTTTCTCCAAGGTGTCTGGCTATAATTGTTCTCCCACAGAACGGAAACAAAAGTAGCATTACCTTATCCATTTGCTGAATTTATATTACATTTTGGGGCAGATGTAGTCTGATGGGTTTCTGTATTTTTCTGGGTTTGTGAATATCAAGTCTCCCTAGAGTGGCTTTGGCTCTGGCTGAACTGTTCCTACCTTCTCCTGTGACATGATCTCAAACCCAGCCACATTACTCACGCATTCTCTCTCTCTCTCTCTCTCTCTCTCTCTCTCTCTCTCTCTCTCTCTCACACACACACACACACACACACACACACTCACTCACTCACCCAAAAACACACGCCCAACCTGATCACTCCTTACCATCACCATCACAACACTGGCACAAGCCACCCCTCATCTTTTGCCAGGATCTCTGGAGGAGCCACTCTGCTCCCTCCACCCACTCGAGCAGCCAGTCAAATCCCATCCCTCCTCCTCCTCCTCCCTCCCAAAGCCCTCAGTGGCCCCTCTTCACAGGTGGACCAAGTCTTTCCCACGCCCTACAACACCCCAGGGGATCTGGCCCCGGCCTTCCTTGCTGACATCATCTCTTATTACTCTACTTCAACTACTCTTGTCTCTTGGATATTTCTGGAAGCCACCCATTCTACTTCTGCCTCAGTGCCTCTGTGCAACCCAGGACACAATCGCAGTGAATACCCACATAGTTTGCTCCCTCCCTTCAAGCAAGCATTTGCTCAAATGCCACTTCATCTAAGAAGCCTTCCCTGATCATTCGATCTAAAACATCACCCTCAGAGACAAACCCTAAGAGACTCTTAATACAGAGAACAAGCTGAGGGTTGCTGGTGGGGTGTTGGGTAGGGGGGATGGGCTACATGGGCGATGGGCATTAAGGAGGGCACTTGTTGGGACGAGCACTGGGTGTTACAAGTAAGTGGTGAATCACTAAGTTCTATTCCTGAAATCAGTATTACAATATATGTTAACTAGGGGCGCCTGGGTGGCGCAGTCGGTTAAGCGTCCGACTTCAGCCAGGTCACGATCTCGCGGTCTGTGAGTTCGAGCCCCGCGTCGGGCTCTGGGCTGATGGCTCGGAGCCTGGAGCCTGTTTCTCATTCTGTGTCTCCCTCTCTCTCTGCCCCTCCCCCGTTCATGCTCTGTCTCTCTCTGTCCCAAAAATAAATAAAAAAAAAAAACAAAAACAAAAAAAAAAACAATATATGTTAACTAACTTGGATTTAAATAAAATACAATATAAAATAAAATAATAAAATATCACCCTCAGCCTCCTTTATCCCTTTGGCTCGATCTTTGTTCCATAACACGGTCAGCTCATGACATTATACTATCTACTTATTTGTCATTTCCCTACATTACACATAAGAATGTGCCAGCAGGAGGAAAGAAGCTAGGGAAGGAAGACCTGGCTTTAACACCTACAGACAGATAGCGGCTGTCCCTCTGCAGAAAACTCCACTAAGTGGAGAGAAAATGATGGAAGACAAGCCACCCAAAAGAATGTTGTGAAAAAGATGCACAGATAGATGATAAATGATAGATAGATAGACAGACAGATAGATAGATGAATGATGGTAGACTGATACACAGACAGATGGTAGACAGACAGACAGAAATGATAGTGTTATCAATATTTAACAAGAGACTCCCTGTTAAATAAATTGCATTCATTATCTCAAATCTTTATTATAGTAATTCAAGATATGAATTTTGCCCCCATTTTAAATATGAGGAAACTGAGGCTCAGAAAGATTAGGAAACTTTCCAAGGTGACTCCCAGGGACGTGACAAAGCCTCATCTAAACCTGGCTTCACTGCAAGGACTGTTCAGCAGGCACAGGTGTAATCTACTGACTCCATTAGCTTCGCCATCTCTCCTGTTGAGAGTCTGTCCTTCCTAAGCAGAGAAATCTGGGAGGGAAATTAAGAGCACTTTGTAAAATCGTTTCAGCCATCACTGACTGGTGCACGCTCCCTAAATAGGATTTTGTCTGTGTTTGCAAAGGCCAATCCCCTCCAGAATCTCTTATTGTCAGGAAAGGGGAAGGCATACATGAGAACGGAGATTTGTGTGTCATGTCATGCTCCTAAGATCACGCTAATTATGGGTGTTTAGCATTTTGGGTCTTCCTGGCAGTGGATGCAAAAAAGGTGAAAAACTTCCAGAAGCTGCCATGCACCTTGTTGAGCAAGAAGCTTTAGACTTTATGCAAATCAGTCAATCAATGAATCAAGAGGCTTCTAAGGGTGTGTGAGCAGTGGGGTTTTGAGGTACTCCAGCAGAATTTATTTCATATATATTTAAAAGTGCCTACTACATGCTGCGTACTGATGTAGAAATGATGACAACAAGCCTGTGTTCTCAGGATCAGACAGGATCCCCTCTGGCAGACCCATTTGTAACACATCACTCAAAGAAAGGATGAGGGGCAGCCCTCCATCAGTTAACCCAGCTCAGGCTGGATCTATGAGCTGCTTTATTGGTGGGCCAGCGTAGGCTTGAGCTGAAAGCAGGGTTCAGTCCTCTGGCTCATCCACGGGGGTATCACGTTCCACACAATGGAAAACCTCTCTAAGCCTCAACTTCCCTGCACATAAAATTGGGATGGAGATGGCCACCCAGCAGTACTGTTGTGGAAAGGACTGAATGAATAATGGCGCAGAGAGCCATGCTCAGTGCCTGGCCCTTTGTGGGCACTCAACACATGGAGATTACCTAAAGCAGATATAGAAGGGAGGAAGGGAAGAAAGGAGGAAAGGAATGGAGGGAGGGAGGGAGGGAGGGAGGAAGGAAGGAAGGGAGGGAGGGAGGCAGGAAGGAAGGAAGGAAGGAAGGAATGTAGGGAGGGAGGGAGGGAGGGAAGGAAGGAAGGAAAGAAGGAAGGAAGGAAGGATTTCTATGTTGAGATCCAGGCAGAAACATGGAATGACTTCAAAACTAATCTGACATGCCTTCTTTGGCTAACACTGTGCAGTAGACTAGACCAGAAGCCAATTTCAGGAAGTCATTTAGCCAGGAATGGAAGGCACTTCCGTGGTGGACCTCAGAATCTGGCTCTACTTTCCATTCAAGAAAGGTCCAACATCCCTCATCAATTATCCCAATGCCTGCATCTCTCTCTTTACCATTCTTGCCCATCTAGACCCTTTGGGGATTATACCAAATATCACAACATCTGTACAACTAAGATATTGCCCACAGATACCGAAATGTGAGCTTCAGTTTGGCAAAGGTAACAAGAAAGTTTACAATGTCCAACTCTTCAATCCAGAAATCAACCTTCTAGAAAACAGAAGGAAATTTCCTGAAACACAGCTATGCGTACAATGTTACTTACAATACAGAGAATAGGAAACGACCCAACTGTCCAGCGACGTGGCACTGGTTAAACAAATGAGGGCACATTAATATGATGAATGGTCATGCAGTCATTAAAATTATGTTTATGAGCATTTTTAATTTCATGGAGAAATACTTATTCAGCAATGACAAGCAAAATAATGAAGATGCAAAATTGTGTCCTCAAGTCTTAGAGGAAAAAAATGAAAATATACTGGAGGAAATTACTGGAGTGGCCAACACGTTGTGTTGTGTTTAAGAATGATTCTTCCCACAGGGCACCTGGGTGGCTCAGTCGGTTGGGGCATCTGACTCTTGATTTCGGCTCAGGTCATGATCTCACAGTTCATGAGATCAAGCTCCCTGCATCAGGGCCATTCTGACAGCATGAGGCCTGCTTGGGATTCTCTCTCTCTCCACCCTCCTCTGCTTGCTCTCTCTCTCAAAATAAATAAATACAATTTTTAAAAAAGAATGATTTTTTTCCACTGTGCAATATTTTTCATATCTTCCAAAGTTTATACTATAACATGATGAAGACTCCCCCCCCCCCCCCAAGGTCATTCCATTCCCAGTAAATAAAATTCTTTCCACTGGGTTGGATTCTGGGAACTTCTTCAAACTAAGATGAGAAGGCATGCGTTGGGGACGGCAGAGAAGACAGAGACTTGTGTAGGGCTGGGACCAACTCGAAAGGAAAGCTTTGTCTTAGAGTGTTTCCCAAAGCTGAACTGGAGAGACCCTCTCCTTCTCTTCTAACACAGCACTTGAAGGCTCTCAGACTTCCATCCACCCCCAAGTCCAGCCAGGGGGAAATTGGGTGCAACTTAAGCACAGACATCTTGGCCAAAAGGTTGAGAGGAAGAAGTGGCAGAAAGATCAGAAAAATTAAGAAACCAGGGGCACCATCAAGGAGGGGAAGAGGGGAAAGAAGACCAAAGGAGAAAATGAGTTAGAAACACATTACCTACAAGAGTCAAACAGAGAAGCAGGCTGTGTAGAAGGATAATAGGGACTGGTGGGGACTATGGCAAATCCTACTTAATACCCTAGTGAATGGGAGCAGTTGGCTCAGTTCCAGACAAATATTACCACATAATAATGCACACCCAGGTTTTGCCAGGTTTTTCCCATTTTTCAATTCAGAAATCCATATTTTTGTATAAAAATTTCACATTTTTAAACATTAGCAAATTATTAAACATTTAAATCTTGTTTATAAAAATATTACAAGTGGGGTGTTTTTGGTTGATGGACACAGTGGCATTATCACTTTTCCCTATTTTTAAGTAAGAAAAGAGAAACAAGGACAAAATTTTAAAGCCCTCTATGCAGACTAAGATATGGACAAGCATATCCAGTTTTTAACAATACTACAGTATAAGAATTCTTTTTTTACCTTGCAATGTAGCCTTAGTGACATGCAGTGAAAAAGGGAAACACAGAGGCTTTTACTTATTTTCACTATCCTGTATGGTTTTCCCCGGGACGGACACCATTATCTCATCTTTCCAAATTTTAAGGAATCTAAGACCGTGAACATCCTTTAAGTCAGGAAAGAATACAAGAATAGAGTAGCCAGTCATGGCATGAAACTTGGCAAGGCCCCCCCTCCCCCAGGAGAATGGACCTCTCCTCTAACCTCTCCAGCCTGAGCTCTATGAGTGAGCATCACCGCTGTGTTTATAAGACACAGCCAGATTAATTTGTTTGACAAATGAAAAGAGACAAGAGAAGTGTCGGGTCATAGAGACGGTTATGTTGTGACCATCTTTATCAATCACTCCTGCATCTTCTGAGACAATGCCAGGTGAATCCGTGGGTGCCTCTGATTCAGATGGGAAGGATGAGAACAAATCACCCTTTTGCCAAAGAGTTCAGGCAGACAGACTGTGGTAGTGTCTGCTGGGCCAGAAATGATCGGAGTCTGACACATGTAACATAAGAGCATCACAGTTCATTCGTGTGACTGCCTCTTTCCAAGGGTTGGCATCTGGTAACCAGAAGGAAATAAAACCTGAGCCATCCTACAACTTGGCTACTGACATCCAGGTGTCCGTGGCTATGCTATGCCACCTTCCACAGACCTGTGCCCCAGGGTCCTCCTAGCCCCGCATGTTGGCTATGAGATTCTGCTGATGAGCGTAGAATTGATGCCAACCATTAACGGTAATGACAGCCATTAACTGTGAGGTTAATGATAACTAATAGCCACCCGAGCCCCACTCTGTGCCTAACAGTAGACCTGCACTGTTATTTAGTATTTGCAAATCTTGAAATGGCTATTAGCAGTCCCATTTTGCAGGTGAGGAATTCAAGACTGGAAGGGTTATGTGACCTTCTCACCAGGTGGGCTTTAAATGGGAATTTGGATCCCATCATCCAAGCGCACCTCACAGACTGTCCTGACAATGGAGACAGAGATGTGACAGTGTTTGATAAATCTCAGGGAGATGTTTTCCACGTATTTTCCATGTATCCTACAAGACTGTCCATCAGTTTGACTCTTATGAGAAAAAGCAGTTTTAAAATACACCTTCCAAAGAAACTGTGGCCTGTGGTAGAAAGAGGAAAGTTCTAGCATCAGACAAGCCAGGAATTACATCCATGCTCAGTCACTTCCTTGCTGTGAGATCCCAAGCAAATCCCTGAAACTCTCCGACCTTTGGATTTCTCCAGGGCAAGGGAGAGATGGAGTAAGAATTAAATAGAATAGTCTAAGAAAAGCGCCTGGCTCAGCACTGGACGCAAGTGTAGAGATGACTTTTCTCTTGATGGGAGGCTGGCAGAGCCGTTTCCCCACAGAACCCACAGAATGAGAGCCCGAAGTCATTCCCTGCAACCGCAATGACCACTGGCAAAAATGCCAGCCTTGTGCCTTTCTCTCCTCTCTATCCAAGGGAAGAAAGTCCTCAGGACCCTGCTACCCAAACTGTGGTCTGTGTGTGGTAACGTGGACATCACCTGACTCAAGGAAGCAGCATGTGGGGAGAGAGTGACAGAGGGAGGTCTCCGCACAGGATGAGAAGAGAAATCCCTTCTGGGGCATATGTGAGGAGATCCAGTGGCAGGGAAAAGCTCACCTTTTAAAGAGGTAGAGGGTGTTGCAGACAGAACAGAACGTGCAAAGGCCCATGTCAAGAACAGATTCAAATGTTCAAGGAACAGGAAAAAGAAAAAAAGGAAAAAAAACCACACGGTGTCTGGATTCACAGGGAGAGACAGCAAGGTTAGAGGGTGAGCATGACAACTTGGAAAGGTGAGCAACTTTCTCCCAGTCCTCAGGGGAGATTTCCAAACTTACCAGAGTGGTCTCTGTCTCTCTCTGTGTCTGTCTCTCTCTCTCACGCTCACACACACACACACACACACACACACACACACTTACTTTACACACTTCCATTGCACCTTGTCATTCTTCTTGGCACTCAGTGCAGTACAGCCAGATAAGTATTCAAACAACTGTCTGTTTAATATCTGGTTACCGTGCCTACCTGGCTAGCCTGTAAGCTCCCCTAGGACACAGCCTCTATCTGGGCTATTCACCAGTATATGCATAGCTCCCAGAAAAAGTACAAACTAGGCTAGATGCTCTATAACATTTGGAGGAGGGGGAGAAAAAGGAGGCTCCCCGTTTACGCTTCATCAAATGGTCGGTATTAAATTATTTTTAAGATTCCCTGAGATTCATTTTGAATTATTCTTTTTTTGTTGTTATTTAAAGGAACTGGGCTCCACTGCCACAAAAATTGGATTTCTTTAACAGGAGTTAAACGCAGCTACAATTTTTCTTACGTTGTTATGACAGTGAAAATAACTCTAAGAAATCTGTGATAATTTCAAGGAAAGCATAGAAGGCTTTTCAAAGTGCTCTAGGTAAAAGCAGACAAGTATCCCAGATGATGTGTGGCACATTTTTTCCAATGTTTACTTATTTATTTTTGAGGGGGATGGGCAGAGAGAGAGGGAGGAGAGAGAATCCCAAGCAGGCCCCAGCTGTCAGTGCAGAGCCTGACATGGGGGCTTGAACTCACAAACCGTGAGACGGTGACCTGAGACAGAATCAAGAGTTGGATGCAGGGGTACCTGGGAGGCTCAGTCGGTTAAGCATCCGACTTCAACTCAGGTCATGATCTCATGGTTTGGGAGTTCGAGCCCCACATCGGGCTCTGTGCTGACAGCTCGGGTCCTGTTTTGGATTCTGTGTCTCCCTCTTCCTCTGCCCCTCCCCTGCTCATGCTCTGTCTCTCTCTCTCTCAAGAATAAAAACACATTAAAAAAAAAAAAGTCGGACGATTAAGTGACTAAGCCATCCAGGCGCCCCAAATTTGTGGCATAATTTAAATCACCTTGTTAAAAGTATAACTTTCATATACAAACATGCACACATTTTAAGTGTAGTTTGGTTTTTTAATTTTTTTAATTTTTCATTCCAGTATAATTAAAACACAGTGTTATGTTAGTTTCAGATGTATAATGTAGCAATTCAGCAATTCTCTACATTACTGTGCTCATCGTGATAAATGTGCAATAACTGTACAGTCTGACAGTTTGGACAAACACATACACTTATGCCATGAAGGGCAAATACAAATTAAAAACGAGAGGCTTAATTCTCTGTGTTAGAAATAAGGGAAGTGACTTCTCCCCAGTCCCTTTTCTTAGAGTGTGAATTTATTTTGGAAAGCTTGTAGGTTCGAGTTCTTTCTCTGACTCTGAAACATGCATAAATCTTTTGACTACATATGTCTCTTGCCAGCTTTAGGAACCACTGATTTCTCTCTCACGAACATGGGAACCACCTCTTTGAAATAGACATCATCAAGGGAGACGGTGCCTCTAGCTCCCCATTTCCTTCTTTTTTAGCTCCCCATTTCTTGTGGGAGGGTAGCAGCCTGCCTCCAAGTTGCACAACTCCCTTCTGTCCCAAGTGCTCAAAATAAGAAGCTCATTCTTCCTTTGGATAAAGCCAATTAGCACACACAGATGGCCACCTCAATTAGCAGATGAATCTAGGATGGACGGTGTGTGACAAATGGTGATATCAGGTCCTCTTACGTGAGCAAAGTTATCATTTATCTTGAGAACATCTAAGTCATGGGTTGTACCTGGTTGCCTTTGGACGGGAAGAGATTTTGTTTGTTTGTTTGTTTGTTTGTTTGCAATCTCTTAGCGGATTGCCTGTGATGGGTATCGCACTCCGGTTTAGTAGCTATTCAGCCATGAAACTGTGTTCTTTCTCTTCTACCTTTGTGGAGAAGTTTTCTGGGTTGGCATGAGATTTTGATTTAAATTATATTTCTGCATCAGTCACCATGGCCCTAATCAAGACAGGGAACATTTTCGCCACCTCGGAAAGTCACCATGTGCCCCTTTGAAGTGACTCCCCAACCGTCCACCCCAGGCAGCCACTGATGTTATTTCCATCACTAAAGACTAGTGTGACCCACTCTAGAACTGGTAATAAATGGAATCACACGGTATTTACTTCTCAATGTGACGCTTCTTCTGCCCAGCATACTTTTGAGCTCCAGTACATGTAGTTTGCACTGGATGTAGTTTGAGATCACTTCATATACTTTGTTTCTTTTCAGTGTAGAGGGCTGCCCCAGAATTTGTTTCTGCATCCACCACATGTTGACAGGTATCTGGAGTTTTGCCTGTTGTAAATAAAGCTTCTATGCATGTTCATGTACAAGTTTGTCTGTGGACTTTCATCTCCCCTGTATAAACAGCTAAGGATGAAATTGCTGAGTCTTAGGACCGTGTATGTTTAACTGTGAAACTAAGTGACAAGCCTTTTCCAAACTGCTTGTACCCATTTTACATTCCCATCAGAAGCGTATGATTGGTTCCTGCTGTTCCACACCCTCACCAACACTTAGTGTGGTCACTATTTTATTTTTTTAATCTTTATTGATTTATGAGAGAGTCAGAGACAGAGTGCAAGCAGGGAAGAAACAGAGAGAGAGGGAGACACAGAATCTGAAGCAGGCTCCAGGCTCTGCGCTGTCAGCACAGAGCCTGACACGGGGCTCGAACCCGTGAACCATGAGATCATGACCTGAGCTGAAGTCGGATGCTTAACCGACTGAGCCACCCAGGCGCCCCAGTGTGGTATTTTTAATGTTTGACATTCCAATAGGTCAGCATCTTGTGGTTCTAATTTGCTTATATCCAACGAGACAGGCACCTCTTTGTGTGTTTATTGACCACTTGTATATCTTCTTTAGTGAAGTGTCTCTTCGAATCATTTGCCCATTTTTTAATTGGGTTTTTGACCTCTTATTGGTTTGTAAGGATTCTTTTTATATTCTGGACACAAATCCTTTCTCAAATATATGCTCTGCCAATATTTTCTCTTTTTAATAGTCTTCTTTGTGTTCAGTCTTAAGAAATCTTTGCCTACCACAAGGTCATGGCATTTTTTTCCTGTTTTCTTCTTACATTTTTATATTTTTAGCTTTTACATTCAGGTCCACTGGTACATTTCACATGAAATTTTGTGTATAGTGTGAGGCATAGATTGAGGTTCAAAATATCCTGCTTTTCCATTTCTTAAAAAAAACATCCCCCCTCTCCAAGTGAATTATGTGGGTGCCTTTGTCTAAAATTGCTTATATACATGAGGGTTATTTTTGGACTCTATCTTTACACCAATACTGCGCTGACTTGATTACTGTCATTTTATAATAAGTCTTGAAATCAAGTCGTATATTTCCTCCAATTTTGCCCTTCTTTTTTCAAAATTGTTTTGGCTATTCTCGGTCTTTTGCACTCAAAAAAGCCTGCTTGGGTTTTCATTAAGATTATGTTGAATCTATAGATAAGTTTGGGGGGAACAAACATGATGATTTTATTAGGTATATACTGCTCTGCAACAAATTATCCCAAATTTAAAACAACGATATTCATAATCCGACAGTTTGTGTGGGTCAGTAATCTGGCCATGATCTAACAGGGTCCTCCAGCTCAGGATCTCCTACAAGGATGCAGTGACCTCTGTGGTTGCCTAGATCCATTCCCAAGCTCACTTAGTAGCTATTGGCCTGATTCTAGTCCTTGTTGGTTGTTGGGCTGAGAACCAGATCCTTGCTGGCTTTTGGCTGGAGGCCACCCTCAGCTCTTTGCCATGTAGGTCTTTCCCACAACATGGTGGGTGACGTCATCAAAATAAGCAAGAGAGGGGCACATGACTTGCTCAGTTGGTTGAGCATCCAACTCTTCATTTCGGCTCAGGTCCTGATCCTGAGGTTCGTGGGTTCGAGCTCCACATCGGGCTGTGTGTTGACAGCGCAGAGCCTGCTTGGGATTCTCTCTCCCTCTCTCTCTGCCCCTCTCCCCACCCTCCCTCTCAAAATAAATAAATAAACTTTTAAAAGAGTAAGCAAGAGAGAGGGAGTGAGTTAGAAGGAAATAGAAAGCAAGGTCTTTCATAACCTCATCTCAGAAATATCATCCTCTCACCTTTGATATATTCTACTCGTTAGAAATAACTCACTAAGTCCAGTTCATACTAAAGAAAGAGGTTTACACAGGACACGCTTAATGGGAGGTGGGGATCCCTGAAAGCCATCATGAAAGTCAACCGTTATAATAATATTAAATATGCCAATCTGTGGACATGATCTCTCTCTCCTCCTCTTCCTCCTCCTTCTATTTCTCTAAACAATGCTTATTAGTTTTACCAGTGAAATTTTGTATATCTTTCATTGAATTTATTCCTAAATATGTTATTGTTGATGTTACCTAAACTACTATTTTTTTTTTTAATTTTTAAAATGTTTTTTATTTATTTTTGAAGGAGAGAGACAGAGCATGAGCGGGGAGGAGCAGAGAGAGAGGGAGACACAGAATTCGAAACAGGCTCCAGGCTCTATGCTATCAGCAAAGAGCCTGACATGAGACTTGAACTCACAAACCACGAGATCATGACCTAAGCCGAAGTCAGACGCTCAACCCACTGAGCCACCCAGGCGCCCCACTAGTATTTTTTATTATGAAATAATAATTATCCATTGAGCCAAAGTGATGATAAAAGACATCAAAAACAAATCCATAAGGTCATATAGCTGTGAGCAAAATTTAGGTTTTTTTTTTTAAATATTAAGACTTTTAAGTTTTTATTTTAATTCCAGTTAGTTAACATACAATGTTATGCTAGACTGAAACTTGTATTTTAAGGGCGCCTGGGTGGCTCAGTCACTTGAGCATCCGATTCTATTTCGGCTCAGGTGGTGATTGCATAGCTTGTGAGCTTGAGCCCTGCGCTATCAGCATGGAGCCTCCTTAGGACTCTCTCTCTCTCTCTCTCTCTCTGCCCCTCCCCTGCTCATGCTTGCTCTCTTTCTCTCAAAATAAATAAAATTTAAAAAATAATAAACTAGTATTTTAAATTTCATTTTCTAATTCCTTATTATTAGCAAATAGAAATACAAATGGTTTTGTATGTTGGCCTTGAATTCTGTGACCTCACTAAACTCACTTATTAATTCCAAAACTTGTTTGTAGGATTTTCTACCTTAACAATCATATCATCTGAAAGGGGGAAAAAAAAAGGAAAAAAAGAAAAGTTTTACTTATCCCTTTCAAATTTCTATACGTTTCATTTTTATTTTTGATGTCTTATTGCACTAATTGCCCCATCCAGTAAAATAGTTAATAGAAGTGGTCAGTCTTCTCTTCTTCCTAAATTAGAATTTACTATCTCATCATTAAATATTACATTAATCATGTATTGTTCACAGATGTCCTTTAGAAAACAGATGACATACCTACCCTATTGTTTCCAGTTTCCTGACAGACTTTCATCATAAATTGGTTTCGAATCTGTTACCAAATCCATCTAGTACATTTTTAATTTTAATGGCTGTACTTTAAATTCAAAATTTCTACTTTATTCTTTTATATGATTTCCACTTGTCTTTTGATAGACCATATTTGTTCACTCATGAAAACTGTGTTTCCCTCAAGACCTGAAGCATCCTTAAATTGATGCTTTATATTCTCTATCACAATATCCATCACGTAGGCAGTCTCAGTGCTGGTTTGTACGGACTACATTTTGTCTCGATTACAGTTCACATTCTCCTGTTTCTTTGCATGTCTAGAAATTTCACAGTGTATACTGGACATCAAAGGAAAAAGTCTAGAGACTCTAGATTCTTTCTCTTCCTCGGAGTCTGTTGATTTTTGTTCTACAAGGAAAAAGAATTGTTGACTAATCACCTTAAGCATCTACGGTCTTGGTTTTACGCTCCATTGGCATGGATCTATAACAGCCTAAGCTGTTTCTCCAGCCTCTAACTTAGAAGGACCCAACTTCCAAATGTGGAGCTCTCTGCAGATCTTGGGCAGACGAGGCTTTAGTTTGGTGGGCTCAAGTCTAAATAAATATTACTTTGGGGAATATTCCTTATTCCTGAAGAATAAACTTTCTGGTTCTTTAGCTGGGTGGCCAAGATGTCACAAGGTCTCTTCCCTCCGGACAGGCCAGAACCTCAACATCTCCAAGGACCCCGTGCCCCTCAGTACTCTATTCTCCTCTCTGCCCAGGGCGTGACTCCTGGTAAATCTTGCACAGCTTTGCCCTGCACATACGCAGCTCAGCCCCCCACAAGGATGGTCCTAAGAATCCCTGCACAGATTTCTGGAGCGTCCTCTGTGCGTCAGCTTCCTCTCCTATGATCTGTCCGTGAGCAGCTGCTCCCGCAGCTCCCAACTCTGTTGACTCTTCGTCAGCTCAGCAGCACCTCTAGGCTCTCCGGGAGACTGCTCTGCACTGCAGCTTAGCACCACATCAAATGGGACCATTGTTTCCTGAGTTCATCCCTGCACTCAGGTGGCATGGTTTTAGGATGCTAACTCTCCAAAAGGACTTGCTTCATTAACTTTGTTTTGCAGAAGGAAGAGCTAATCCAGAGTCAGTTCCTCTCTTAAGGCTGCACATGGAATGACTGGTGACATTTCAATTTGGGTGAAGGCAGTCTTGTCAAAGAAACCACTCCCTGTCTTTCCAAGTTACTTTTCTTTTTTAATATTTGTTTTGAGAGAGCACGATCAGGGGAGGGGCAGAGAGGGAGACACAGAATCTAGAGCAGGCTCCAGGCTCTGAGCTGTCAACACAGAGCCCGACGTGGGGCCCGAACCCACAAACCATGAGGTGGTGACCTGAGCCAAAGTCAGAGGCTCAACCGACTGAGCCACCCAGGCAGGCCCCACCAAGTTACTCTGACCACTAATGTTGTGGATTGGAACCCCCTGCTGTGCATTTCCTGGGACCCATCTGATTGTCAGCTTGGGGTCTATCTGCTGGGGAGACAAAGTGCCCAGTGAGACACAACTCACTCTAAATGAAGACAGTAACTAAGGGCCAAGATCCAGGGTTGGTGAGGGGGAATGAGTCTCCATCATTCAGATCTCCTTCCATCCCAGCAGTGTGGGCAGACCTTGGCATCATGGCAAGATGGAATACAATCAGAGTGAACAACCAAAAACACCATTTTTTGCCATTTTGCAAAATGCTGGCATTGGCCATAATATTTGTTGGGGCGCCTGGGTGGCTCAGTTGGTTAAGCATCCGACTCTTGATCTCAGTTCAGGTCATGATCCCAGGGACGTGGGACTGAGCCCCACCTCAGGCTCTGAGATGAGTGTGGAGTCTGTTTAAGATTTTCTCTCTCTCTCTTTTCTCCTTCTGCCCCTCTCCCCTGCTCACCCTGTCTCTCTCTCTCCCCCTCTCTCTCAAATAAATAAATGAATAAATAAATAGAAATTTGTTTAGTGCCTGCTCTATCCCAGACATAGTTAAAAGGACTTTCTATGCATTAGCTGACGTAATTCATACAATAACCTAAGAACAAAAGTTCTGTTGCTCTCCCAGCTTTGCAGATGAACTTAACCCAGGTGCTAGGAAAGTCAGTAAGGCCCAAAGTCAATCCACATCAACAGCAAAAACAGAATCTGTGAGCCTCTGACAGCCACTCTCTGCCTGCACGCCCAGTACAGTGTATACTGGAAAATTTCAAACTTATTACTCTTTTATTTCTTGTGACTACCTGTAATGCAAGTTAGTTTGCAAACGAGGGATCTCAGTGAGGCCCAAAAAGAGAAAGGTAACGTTCCCAGTTCCTTCCTCTGGTGAGTACAGTCCATGAGCTCTAAATGTGGGTTTTTCTGATCCCAACCCAGGGCGCTTTCCGCTGACCTTCGCCGAGAGCCCAGCAGCCCCAGGGGATTCGGCAGGGGGAGACGTGCTGCACTGTCCTCCCAACGTCTGGCAGCAATGGCGTCAACCGCCAACCTATCCTGACCTATGGTGGCAGCAGTAAGGAGAAGGGGAGGAAGAGGCGTGTGGCTTGAGTGGGTGGAAATGGATGGGGCTTCTAGAGTGGTGGCCCCACAGACAGGGAGGTCTTGGAGTCAGGGAGCCCATACTCGGAGCCAAGATCTATTTTTAGTACCATAACGGAAGTGGCCCTGAGGGAGAAAATGCTGCCTATTTTATTTCACAAACTGCTTTAGAAAGTGGACACATTTAGTGCTGGCAATTGTGGTCTCTCCACGGCCTGAGCTGCTCCATTCCTGTCTATAATAGAAATGGCAGGTGCACCAGCAGGCAGGAAAGTGTCCGACTCCTAATTTCGGCTCAGGTCGCCATCTCTCGGTGAGTGAGATCGAGGCCTGCATTGGGCTCTGCATCGACAGCCTGCTCGGGATGCTCTCTCCCCATCTCTCTCTGCCTTTCCCTTTCTCTGTCTCTCTCTGTCTCTCTCTCTCTCTCTCTCTCTCTCTCACTCAAAAATAAATAAACTTTAAAAAAAAAAAGTGAACCTCAGTTTTATCACCTATAAAATGGAAATCGCAACAGTTCCTACCAGCATGGCATCTGTCAAATGCCCCAGCAGCTTTAGATGCTTGGAGAAGACCTCTTTAAGCAATTAAATTCCTGAGTAAGACACAAAGGATGAGACCAGGTCGGACTCACAAAAATCACATAGGATCCCCCAGGCAGGAGGGTAAGAGCAGGGGCAGAGACCCTTGGGCAGGAAAGAGCTGGGCGTTCACGAATCAGGGAGGACAGTGTTGCTGAAGCACTGAGAGCAGGAGTGAGGGAGGAGAAAATTAGTTCAGGGCAGGGTCAGATCACGCAGGACTTTTTTAGGGCATGGTTAGGAACTTCGATTGGATTCCAAGCGTAACAGGTAGTTTTCAGAATGTTACGAAGGGTTTTGAAGTGAGGGGAGGACATAATTTGACTTACCCCAGGGTAGCCACAAGGGCACCGGCTCGATAATGCTGTTGAAGGAATCACACAGCAGCTGCATGTGGAAATGCACATAGG
Source organism: Panthera onca (assembly GCF_046562875.1). Taxonomy (NCBI): domain Eukaryota; kingdom Metazoa; phylum Chordata; class Mammalia; order Carnivora; family Felidae; genus Panthera; species Panthera onca. Next base: position 34,063,880 of record NC_138354.1, read on the forward strand.
AAGAGCTCGGTAAATGGCGGCTGCTGTGATGGTCTCACGGCTGCATCAATCTGGTGTCCTCCAGGGCACAGGTTATTGCTGGAAGGGCTCACTTCCCTGAAGCCGGAGGAAAGTTCCAGGAAGGCCAATGGCACAGCCCCACCACGTCTCTCCCGCCCCGGGAAGGCCTGGGACTGCTGACTCAGGAGCAGAGCAATCATATCCAGATGAGCTTATTAAAGCTCCCTGCCTCTGCTGATGAGGTTATGAAGGTTAGTGACGAGGGAGCATCCTTCACCTGGCTTTGAACACGACCTGCTGCTGGGCTGTGCCCAGACTCCTGCCCTCCCAAGAAGGGTCTGCTCACTGGGTGGTTTTTTCACAGAGACAAGCTCTGTTCGGCCCTGTTCAGTAGCTACAAGGAGGGCACCAAGAAGCAGTCTGCCCGCTTCCTGAGTCCCAGAATCCTCAAGGGTCCCCTCATCTAATTATAATACCAGAAAGAAGCTATGTGTGGAGCACCTTGCATGCTCCAGGAATAACATAAGGCAGTTACATTGCCTCTTTGAAACCCTCAACCACCCTTCCAAGGAGGCATGTTTTCTTTCCAATTCACAGAGATTCAGAGAGGCTAAGTATGTTGCCTAAGGTCACACAGCTACTAAGTCGTGGAAACAGCATTCCTGCCTGGTGTTTTTAACATCATAGCTCACACCATGCTGCCTCCACATCTCTTCTCCCCCATCCCACAGATGAGGACAGGGAAGGCAAGAACGGAAGCAACTATTTTATACCAGATGCCTCGGCGTGCTTTTAAGAAGCTTGTCAGAGAAGGCAGAACCTAGCATCACACTATGTCGATGAGCTCCTCAGAGGACACAACAAGTTGACCCTGAAGCTTCCTTCCAGCCTCCTTCAGAGACTGTTTCTGGGATGGTTTCTGAAGACACCTACAAAGCAATTTACCTAAATAAAACTGAAAACCTAATCAACAAATATTTACTGACCCCTTAATGTGCCAGGATTTACAACTTGGGAAAGATTCATCTACTATTACTCCTGAGTTTGCTTTTGGCCAAGATGGAATCACACAGATCAGATATACCCTTGTGGCAGAAAGAACCATTAAATCTACACAAGGCATAAGAAACAATGGTTTTAAAGACTGTGACAGCAGACAACCCAGACTGAGGATCCCTATGGGGCCAGAAACAAACAAGGTCAGCCCTATGGTTCTTCCTGCTCTGAGAGACTTTCCAGGACGCGGCTGAGAGAGGGGGAGCCTCAGGGACTCTCTCTGTTGAAAGACGGAGCTGTGAGTTCACAAATCCAAGACAGCCAGAGTTTGCAGGATTGACCAGAGAGCAGAGACCTGCCCGGGGGATACGCAGAGGGTCCCCTCAGGCCCTGAGCACCTGGGTGTGAGGGAGCTACCTCAGATTGGGGAAGAGATGGCCCCCAAAAATTAAAGAAAACAGTGCCTGGAACTCACACAGGGCCAGACACAGTGCCTGTTCCCACCAGTCAGACAGGAAGACCTCATGACTCATGGGGCACTGGGTGGAATCCCTCACAAGGGTCTTGCCTCGGTATTGGTGATGCTATAAATCTTGAATGGTAAGAGACAAAGATAAGGCCCTTAGACACAAGAGCATCATAAACAATTCCCCTCTTCTTGCCATGGAAATTATTATAATTGGAAAGAAAGACAGAAAACCTGTAAAGTTATCGCATCTATAATCTTAGTGAAAATTCCCCTTTTGGGCCATATTTCCCCTAGAACAAAGGTGGCTTTTTGAGGAGCAAATGAACAGCTTTGGAAGGTAAAAGGCAAACACAGTCACTAGGTCACATCTGGAACAACTTCACCAGGACTTTACAAACATTCATTGCTATAGAGCAAATGACAGGATGGGCTCCACATAATTTTTTTAACAGAGTGGCCTATTTATTTTCCCTCCAGCACCTCGTATAGGGACGAAAGTTTCCAATGTTTTTAACATCTGCAGCTCCAAAGAGAACATAATATTATAAATACTACTCAGTATCAGAAAGACATTTGTAATTTGATCCAACATCCACCGGGCACCAAAGAGTTGTCTATGTGCTGGAGGTTAAAAGGGAATAAAGATTTTTTTTTTTTTTTAATAATTTTTTTTACATTTATTTATTTTTGAGACAGAGAGAGACAGAGCATGAACAGGGGAGGGGTAGAGAGAGAGGGAGACACAGAATCGGAAGCAGGCTCCAGGCTCTGAGCCATCAGCCCAGAGCCCGACACGGGGCTCGAACTCACAGACCGTGAGATCGTGACCTGAGCTGAAGTCGGACACTTAACCGACTGAGCCACCCAGGTGCCCCGGGAATAAAGATTTTAATCATTATTAATATTTACATTAAAATAACTCATCATTAACATTTGCATTAATAGATAATACATAGATGGCCGTTGCTCTCAAAACTAAAGAGGTAGACACACCCAAATAATATTAAACTTTGGGAGCATCTGTAAGCGCAAAATATTAGAACTCCGCTTGGGATTCCTTCACCAGAGTCCAGAAACTCAAACAAGTTGCTGAGCCTCTGGACCCAACCAATGGCATGCAGCCTCAGCTGATGGAAGCGGTCTGTGGGTAAATCAGGCTGACGATGACTGAGGAGAAATCACACGCACCTTAGCTATCAAATGGTCTCCTTGTGTCGGTATTCTTCAGCCTAAACCCAAGCCTTTAAAATAGTTCCCCCGTCCAATGTGGCTTGGTTGACTCCATGCCACTTAACTCCTCGAGAGACAGCACAGCTGCCTCCTTGTTTTTAGGCAATTTCCACCTGCATGTCCTCCTGCTCTTCTTCACCACTGTTGTGGCTGTAATTATCACCATTGCCATGGTCCCCATCATCATCACCATCATCGTCACCATGATTATCATCATCGTCGTCACCATTGTCATTCTCATTGTCACTGTCACCATCATCACCATCACCATCATCTTCATCATCACCATCATCACCATCATCGTCACCATGATTATCATCACCATCATCGTTGTCATTGTCACCATCATCACCATCACCATTGTCATCTTGTCACTATCGTCATTGTCACCATCATCGTCATCACCATCATCACTGTCATCATCACTACCACTTTCTGAGCACTAATGATAAGCCAGACTAAGAATAAGGATGTGTTAAGTACCCTCCATGCCCTGTTTCAAATTCTTAAAACATTCTGAATGGGTACTTTTATCCCCATTTTACAGGTAAAGAAACTGAGACTTAAAGAGACAAAGTAACTTCCCTAAATTCGCCTGGTAAAAATGAGAATTCAAAACCAGAGGTCACGATGTCACAATAAACTCACACTTCATAATGCAAAGACTTTTTTCCCAGCCCAGTCCAGGTTTCCTGAGTACCTTGAATATAAACACTGGCAGGAGGGTTATTTATTTTCTATTCTTGTGACTTGAATCAGTGCAACATTTTGCTCCCTGGGATTTGGACCATAAGCCTAAAAGTCATCTGAGAATACTGAAAAATCCCTTTGTTTCACTTCAGAAATGCTCTGCCAGTGTTGGAAATATTCCTGCAGCTTTGTACGGATGCCCATTTTTCTCCGTGATAAATTTTGTGTCGTGGTGGTTTCCTACCAAACGGGCTTTCCAATGAACACTTCCATTCGGGCTTCTTTTAGGATGTGCAGATGGTAATGAGATAAAGCTGCCACTCCCATTTTTGCCTTGAACTTTCATCACTACACATCATAAATAGTGAAGGAGTTCTCACAAGGGACTTCTCAGGTGTATATAAATTGCTGTTATTTCTGTGGTTTAACCACTTGGACCCGGAGTGATTTATCTTTGCACAGGTAGAGGCTGCAGTGATATTCATCATCCAAGGGGAGGCAGAGAACCAACGGGCCCGTGTTCACTGAGCAGCTGAACGTGAAGCAGACGGTATACATGGAGGCTGGGCCAAGTCCGAGTGACTCATAAATGAACGCACCACTGGACGCACCCCTGGAAACCACTGCTGTTAATGAATTACTCCAAAACGCAAGCCTCATGAGGACTGAGAACATGACGGACTGAATGTTTGTGTCTTCCCCAAATTCACATGTTGAGATCCTAACCCCCCCAAGGTGGTAGTGTTAGGAGGTGGGGCCTTTGGGAAGTGATGACATCATGAGGCTGGAGCCCCCATGAATGGAATTAGTGCCCTTATAAGAGAGATCCCACAGAGCTCCCTCACCCCTCCTGCGATGTGAGGACACAGCGAAAAGGAAGCAGGTTCTGACCAGACACCGGATCTTCTGGCACCTTGATCTTGGACTTCCAGCTGCCAACTCTGTGAGAGAGACGTGTGTGGTGTATAAACCCCCCAGTCTATGGTTATAGCACCTGAAATGGATTAAGACAGAAATCCTGTCTGTACTGTTCATTTTTCAATTCTTATCACCTTGCTCAGTGCCTGATGCACATTAGATGATTCACAAATATTTTTCCATTTCATTACAAAAGTTTTCAAACATAGCATAGTTGAAAGAATTTTGAAGTGAAAACCTTTATACTCACTACCTAGAGTCTACCATTAAAATGTTATTATACTTGGGGCGCTTGGGGTGCTCAGTCCGTTGAACATCCAACTTCGGCTGAGGTCATGATCTCAGGGTTCGTGAGATCGAGCCCCACGTCGGGCCCTGTGCTATCAGCGTGGAGCCCACTTCGGGTCCTCTGTCCCCTCTCTCTGCCCCTCCACCACTTGTGCCCTCTCTCTGTCTCTCTCAAAATAGATGAACTTAAAAAAAATAAACCCTGAGTTAAGAAAAAAATGTTATTCTGTTTGCTTTATCACACGACCATCCTGTTACCTATCCATCCATTAATCCATCTTCTGTTCCGAAGCATTTCAGAGTAAATTGCAAATATCCGTACACTTCCTCTAAATACTTCAGCATTCGCATCGTTAACTTCAATACTTGTTCCCGGTTTTTTTTCTCCTGATGAAAATTTACATCCAGCACAGTGTACAAATCTTCAGAGTACGCCTGCTGGTGGCTATGGGCTCAACTGTGTCTCCCCCAAATTCGTATGTCGAACGTCCTAGCCCCCAGTACCACAGACGTGACGGTACATGGAGACACGACCTTTAAAGAGGTGATTTAGTTAAAATGAGGTCATATGGATGAGCCCTGATTCAGTGTGACCAGTGTCCTCAAAAAAAGGGAAAATTAAGACACAGACACCTGCCAAGGGGAGACCTTGTGAAGGCACAGGGAAGAGACGGTCACCTACTAGCCCAGGAGAGAGGCCTCAGAGGAAAGGAAGGCTGCTGACCCCTTGACCTCAGACTGCCAGCCTCCACTATTACCATTCAGTTCCACCCAGTCTGTGGTGCTTTGCTATGGCGTCCTTAGCAAAGTCACACATTGGGTTTCACAACCACATTCATCCATCAGAAAATGAAACATTATTATCCCCCAGGACGCTCTCTGGTGCCCCTTTCCAGTCCACCCCTACCCCAACCACGACTCTGAATCTTTTTCCTGTTGGTTGGTCTTCTGCATTCTAGAACCTCACAAAACTGTAACTATGTATGTGCACTCTTTTTGTAAGCTTCTGTTGCTCAGCATGATGTTTTTGAGACTCACTCATGTTTTTCCATATATCAGTACTTTATGCCTTTTATTGCTAAGTAGCATCCCAAGGTATGGATGTACCACAGTTTATTTATACCTCCTCCTACTGAAGGATATTTCAGATGTTTTAAATTTTGGATATTATGACTAAAACTGTTGTGAATATTCTTGTACAAGTCTCTCTGTGAACAACATGTTTTTCTTTCTTTTGGGGCAGACATCTAGGAATGGAATGGTTGAGTCATATGGTAAACGTATGTTTAGTGGTGATTTTAAAAATTACCAGAATTGGGTGGCTCCATCGGTTAAACGTCTGACTCTTGATTTCGGCTCAGGTCATAATCCCAGGGATCGAGCCCCACGTCAGACAACATGCTGAGTGTGGAGTATGCTTAAGATTCTCTCTCAAAAAAAAAAAAAAAAAAAAAAGATTCTCTCTCTCTCTATCCCTCTGCCCCTCCCCCGGCTCATGCCTACACACGTGAGCTCTCTCTCTCTCTACATATACATACATACATAATACATATATATGTATATGTATTATATATGTATGTTATATATGTATACTACATATATTATATATGTGTATTATATATTATATATGTATATTATATATATTATATATGTATACTATATGTGTGTATCATATATGTGTATATACTATATATATTATATATGTACATTATATATGTTATATATGCATATTATATGTTTTATATGTATATTATATATTATATATGTGTGTATATTATATATATTATATATGTTATATATATGTATATTGCATATATATACATACATATATAATATACATATATATTTTTTTTAGTTGCCAGAATGACTTCCCAAGTGCTTCCACCACATTACGTCCTCGCCAAAAATGTGCCAGAGTTCTGGTTGCTCCACACCCTCACCTGCAACGTGTGCTGTCTTTGTAGGTGTTTGATAATGACTAAAGATGTGCATTGTTGCTGAGTCTTGAGGCGACTGTGCCCAGAACTGTTCTGGGGAGACTTCCGCTGCAAGAACCAGGTTTCTTTTCGCAGAGAGCAGAGACATGCAATAATGAGATTATGGGTGTGGGGGGAATGGTCTTCTGGGTCCAGATTCCAGCCGTACTTCTTAACGGCTGTCCTATCTGGGCAAACTTCATTCTGCTCGTGTCTGGCAAGAAAACAATACCAGCATCACAGGTTTGCGGAGTTAAATGAGGAGCCATACCTAACAGGGTTTAGCGTGGACCCTGCCCATGGTGCAGTTCAGGAGCTGACACTTGAGGCCACAGATCAATCACTCAGCCTCCTTCTGCTCCGTCTCAGGGCCTCTTGTGCCTTCTCCCATCCTGCTTGCCCCTTAAATTCCTTCTTGCGCTCTCTTCCTCCTCCCTCAGGCCCCCCGTAGAAGAGCAGAATCATTCTGGGCACACCCAGTAGCTGAAGGCATCCCGTGAAAGGCATAAGGGAACCAAGTCAGAGAAAAAGACCTCAATTTGAACCCAGCTCTACTTTTTCCTTAGCCGGGACACCGACGATTAATGAGTCTTGGTTTTCTTATCTGTAAATTATGGATAATAACACCTTGCACCATGGTTGTTGGGTGTGTCCAGTCAAGCAAGTCTAAGACACCGAATACCCGGCGTAGTGTAGGTGGTCAGGCAATGGGAGCTCCTGGCTTCCCCCAGGCCTGGGTCAGAGGGCACCTTGCCTGCCCATGGTCTCTAGCTCTCTCTATCTCAGTTCTGCTCCTGACTCATGTGGGACTGAGCAAAGCCCCTTATTCTTTTGTTCTGTCTCTTTAGATCTTGCTACTCCAAGCCTCTGACGTTCCGTTGAGCATCCGGGAGCCAAGACTCCTTGTGTGTGGTCATGCCCCAAGCCCTGGAGAGAGAGGGCAACGTGTGGTGATGCAGAAACAGACAAGGAGAAGGAAACAGAGAGGAAGAAGGATCCAGTTAGCACCTGTTTCCATCCTGAGCCTCAGAGCAAAGATTTCAGAAAGTGCCCTCCCCCACTCCCCTTCCCTATCATCTTAAGAGATACACTCAGGGCATTTCCTCACTCTTCAACTAAAGATAAAGCAAAACCTCTTCACATTTAACAAAGGATTTCTGTGAAATGAAAATAAAAGCCTTTCATTCAGCGATCATTCCATTTTATTATTATTATTAACCACTGGTTGACTCGTGTTAATTGAGCTCCTCTGAATAAAAGGTTAACATTTCTTAATACAGAGCTGCCACTAAGCCATCTAGCAGTTTTCGGAACGCATTCTCTGGGCTTTACCTAATTAAGGTGCTGTCGGAGGGGAGGGGCTCACATGTTGTCAGGGGTGACCCCGGTGGGGGGGGGGGGGCACAGGGGAAGTGGCCTACCACCACTCATGAGCTCCCTAATTCACCATGTTCATTCCAAATGAGTTCTTAAGCCTACGCTTCATGAAGCTGCCCAAACCTTATACAATGATGAATGCGTGAAGTCTCCTGGACTCAGATTTTCACTGGATAATTAGGAAATGAGGTAGACAGAACTCTTCCAAATTGTACTCTTGGGCAGCCCAGATAGTTTAATTTAAATTGCCGGAGAATTTACATATGTGGTAGGCTGGAAGCTTTTGGAAGCAAATAAAACCACATGTGAATAACAACTATAACTCTCTCGCACGCGCGCGCTTCTGACCCCAGGCCTGTAAACTCTCGGAGCCTCAGTTTCCTCACTTGCAAAGTGTAAACAGTAAGACCAACTGCTGAGGTTTGTTATGAGGTTTGAAGATGATGCGTAGAAAGCATCCAACACAACACATAACAGGTGCTCTCGGTGGGAGTGCGATCTCATTGTCATCGTCACCGCCATCATCGTCATCCAGCTGTGAGTTTATGGCCTTTAACTGGCAGCCACATTGAATCCCTGATGACAGTATGTAAAAACGTTCCCCTGAGAGTGAGCCAAATGCCGTGTTAAGTGCAGGAAGGGTAGAGATGTATGTCCTGTAATATTTGTGTAAGGTTTGTTCCTTTGTCCTTCTGCTCCCCAAGGACTAAAAGGCACACACAGTGACTTAACACAAATTACACACTATGTACAGGAAAGACAATACTATTGTAACCTGTAGGACACAGAGACATAAATAAGGCTTAAGTCAGAACTCTGCCAACGGGCTGGGGACAGGGGGCTCTTTACCTGGCTTTGCACCAGAATTGTGGCTGTGATACTCAAAGGGTTGTCCCAGACCTGACATCCAGCTTAAAAATACCGGGAAGAATTCTGAAACTCAGGACTTTTTAAAAGCTGAAGGAAGACTTGAAGAGAATGCCTGAGCCTTTTCACTGGCTTCTAAGGAGGTCCTGACCCCTGCCTTCTCTACACATCCTAAGTCACCGTGATGGGCAATGAAGTCTCCCATCCTTTTAGCCCAAGGAGTTGGTCAAGTTCAAGGTCAGATTGGGTCATGCTGCCCACAGACAGAGGATCCAGAGGGAATTAGTTCATAACACATGCGGGCATTGTTCCCTCTTCTCTAACTCCATCTACGTGCCACTGTGGTTTTGACCAAAGGTTGAAATCCCAGGACCTGCAGGTGCCAAGCTGGTTACATAAATGAGTGACAGCACCACGCTGCAGAGGGCGGCTTAGTGTCGGCCAAGCATTGCCAGGTGGGAAAATGCAGCGTTAGCAGATATTTGTATTTTTTTAGGATGAGTTAAGAGGCCAGATTTTTGTAAAATCTTCAATTTTTTAACTTTTAGAAAATAATTTTTTTTTAATTTTTTTAACGTTTATTTACTACTGAGAGAGAGAGAGAGAGAGAGAGAGAGAGAGAGAGAGAGAGCGTGAGCAGGAGAGGGGTAGCAGAAGCCGAAGCAGGCTCCAGGCTCTGAGCCATCAGCACAGAGCCCGACGCGGGGCTCGAACTCACAAACCGCGAGATCATGACCTGAGCTGAAGTTGGTCACCCAACCGACTGAGCCACCCAGGTGCCCTGAAAATAATTTCTTTAAAAAAAAATTAATAGTCAAACAAAAATATTCAAGGCCCACATGCGGCCGGCCCTTAGCCAGCCAGTAAAGTTTAGTCACTGGAGTGAATCAGGACCGGGTTTAAATCTCAGCTCTGCAAGTTATTATCCATTGACCTTGGAGAAACTGCTTTCCTACCCTATGGCTCAGACTCCTCATCTGTAAAGTGAAGGCAGTGACGGTGTCTGCCTCATCAGCTGATATCCAGATTAATTAGGATTGCTGTGACAAAGCCCCAACATAATACCTGGCACATAGAGATGAATTAACACTGGTTTAAGAAATCATTAGCACGTCAAAACGTGGGGACGGAATTCTAGAACACCAAACAAAGATAACCTCCCTAGACCTCACACGATGACCAGCTGTAGACTGTCTAGTTTTATCTCGTAGTAGTTCACCCAAGTCTCCAAGTTGGCATAAATTCTGAGCTAGTCTTGTCCCCAAGAGCTGCCCACAAAATACGATTCTTTGCACGTCAAATCTCACCCAGCTCCATCCCAATAAATGTGGCTTATATCTGCCCCTCTATGCAGAGACAAGAGGAAGAAATGGATCAGTAATGGGTGAGTCTGAAAAAGCCCCCAGTGAGCCCTTGATTTCCTCCAGAAACCTTCTCTGTCCGTGTTATCATCCACCCTTGTCTCCGCACCATTGACTTCTCTGGGAGCAGAGAGGCAGAAACACCCGAGCTAGGATGCAGGGACTGTTCCCCGGGCACTCTCCAAGTCTCCTGCAGACACAGAGGAAATCCTGATGGGAGAGAGCCTCCTCATGGGTCAGGAAAAACAAGGAATCTCTCTAGAGAGCTGCCCAAGCCCAGCAATGCTGACATCCTGAGCCAGATGATTCTTTGTCATTGGGAGCCCCCTGTACACGCAGGACATTTAGTAGCACCCCTGGCCTCCACCGGCACACACCAAGTCAGGGAGGGAGGTTCCTCATCCATTCGTTCAACATTCATTCGTGAGTCTTCCTATGTACCTGGGCGTCACTCAGAGTCTTTGAATCAATCAGTGGGCAAAACAGACAGAAGTCCTGCCCCCCAGAAGGTACATCCCAGTGGGAAACACCACGGACTTTCTGAAATGTTATGCCATAAACGTAAATAAATAATGCAAATGTGATTTAATAAGGATTCATCATTGCCTACCTCGTGGCTAACTATCTGCACCCTCGTGGTAAGACTAACATTTCCAATGCTGGGTGTCCTCATCTGTAAAGCAGGAAGGAGGGGGAGCGGGAGGGGGACAAAGACACGGTGGTGATAGGGTTCTAGTAAACGCACACCTTAAATATCGCTTCCCTTAAACTCCCAACCGAGACTCGGCTCCCTTGTGTGCAGTCAGAGCACCATGAACTTCTCCATAATTACATCCGTCGGAGAGATCATTTGGTGACTGACTGCCTCCCCTGCTAGACCCTGAAGGTCAGGACACGCCTGCAACCCCAGGGCTGAGGACAGAACCTGGCACAAAGCAGGTTTCCAACACGTGCTTTTCTGAGTGAACAGACGAGTGAATAATCACCATCACTACTGCTGTAAAGCCATTCACCCTCCAGGGATCTCAGACCCCTGGCCTCAGCACCCCATTCTATGAGATTTTGTTTTGTTTATTAAAGTTGCCGCCCTGCCCTCTTCCACCAACTCGTTTAAATCTGTCTTCCCTTCCAGTGTCCCCGAACTCGTGCGGGGCAGACACCTTCCTCGATGAAGGCACTCGACTCCAACATGCTCAGCCCCGAGGTAATCGAACCTCCTGTATCAGGGTGGCCCTGTGATTCAGGGGGAGCTCCACTGTGCAGCAAACATTATTAGTGCTGTGATTACCGTCGTGGCAGAAGCCACTTTGGTGGTTTCTGGAAGCATGTCAGATGAAGAACCTTCAGTGAGTCTGGGTCTGTTTCTCGTTTTTTAAATTTTTCTCTGGAGCCTCCTAGATCCGACTGCCCTGAGATGGCAGGAGGACCCTTGTGAGAGACACTGTCAGACCTGAGCTGCCTCGAGACTGACAGCTCTTTGCAGAGAAGGACCAGCAGCCATCTGCCAAGTGGCCCCTGAGGACTCCTGCCAAGAGAAGAGAGGCTCCAGAGAGCAGGAATTGAAAATCACTGTGCTTGTGCACGCACACTCACGCGCACACACGCACCTTACCAGCACCCTGAGCGCCGCTCAGATGTTCAGCTGTAAAGACCAAATCCTCAAGGGTATTTCATAAATAACTGCACTGGAGCATGCCTGTTGGGTCCACGCCCCTTAAAGACACCATAAACCCCTCCGTCATGTGTCTTTATCCACACACAGCTGGCGGGAAGCTCCTAAAAGCCCAGTCTATATTTACGTGATGCTTTGCTCTCCTCAACGGGACTGACTGTCCACTCCCGGGTGGGATCCTCCTCTCTCTGAAAGGTGACTCTTGGGCTGCAGTGTCTGGAAAATGCCAGGAAGGGGGGCAGCTGCCCCCCGCCCACACACCAGCTCTGTGCCTCAGACCATGACCCTCCCCCCCAGTTCCCAGGGCCCCACTGAGGTGTGTGCGCGAAGGGACCAGGCTCTGTGCTCCACAGACGCTGTCATCCCTGCTACCACAAGGACCCCGGACCGCCCAGGCCTCTGGGGCTCTTCAGACAGTGCCCAGAGCACCGAGTCACCTTCCTATCTTCTGCCCGTGTACTGGCCTTCAGAACTTCCTAAACCAGGGGCACAGACGGTGCCCCTTCTCCAGCAAGACCAAGGGTCCAAGGGAAACAGTACCAACTAGGTATTTAGTGCTTCCAAGCTTCAAGCGGATTTCTGAGCATGTGATGAGCTCTGCCTTTCATTTAAATTCACAAGAGGCCTGCAAGTTACGTATTTATCGTTATTATTTTATAAGCAGGGGGGTTGAGGTTCAGAGTGGGCTATTAACTTGCCTTTCCACTGACAAGCAAATGACAAGGCTTTACTGGAGCACAGATCCGTCTGGACTCCAAACCTGAGTTCTTGAAAGTACCAAAAATAACAATAGCTAGGGGGCGCCCCAGGAGGCTCAGTCAGTTCAGTGTCTGATCCTTGGTTTCGGCTCAGGTTATCATCTCACTGTGGGATCAAGCCCCATGTCTGTGCTATCACGGTGGAGCCTGCTTGGGATTCACTCTCCCCCTCCTCTTCCTCTCCCTCTCCCTCTCTCTCTCTATCTGCCCTTCCCCTCCACCATCAAAATAAATAAACTTAAAAAAAAAAACAATAGCTGACATCTAATGCCCACTTTATCATATGCTAGGTGCTAAACCAAGCATTTAACACGTCTTTCTTCCTTCTTGTATTTATCACAGAAGCTATGTGCCATTATACCCATTTTAGAGATGAGATCACTGAGGCCAAAAGCAATTAAGTATTTGGCCCAAGGATTCATGGCTGGTGAGTGGAAAAGCAGGGATTCCAGACCAGGTCTTCTGATGCCAGAAGCTAAACTCTTAACCACACACTATGCAAATTTCTACAAAGATTTCAGAAAAGACCTCTGATCCACTTTGACTTATCGTCTCAAAATGTCTCCCCATGCCCCCAAATCCTGTTACCAAAAAACTTACATCCAATAAAAAAAATCAAGTCAACAACAAGAGAGGTGGGAACAATTTGATACTTGTCTCCTTAAGGCTACAGCTCAAATCCTTGTCTTGTTTTTAAAACATCGGACAAGGGGCACCTGGGTGGCTCAGTTGGTTGAGCATCCAATTATTTTTGTTATTGTTGTTATTTATTTATTTTTTAAATCCAAGTTAGTTAATATATAGTGAAATAATGATTTCAGGAACAGAATTTAGTGATTCATCACTTATATACAACACCCAGTGCTCATTCCAACAAGTGCCCTCCTTAATGCCCGTCCCCCATTTAGCCCATCCTTCCACTCAACACCCCACCAGCAACCCTCAGTTTGTTCTCTGTATTTAAGAGTCTCCTATGGTTTGTCTCCCTCTCTGCTTTTATCTTATTTTTGCTTCCCTTCCCTTATGTTCATCTGTTTTGTATCTCTAATTCCACATGAGTGAAGACATATGGTATTTGTCTTTCTTTGACTTATTTCACTTAGCATAATACCCTCTAGTTCCATCCACATAGTTGCAAATGGCAAGATTTCATTCATTTTGATGGCTGAGTAATATTCCATTACATATATACATATACATATGTATGTATATATATATATACACACATATGCACACACATACACATACATACATACATACCCCAGAGCATCCGACTCTTGATTTCGGCTCAGGTCATGATCCCAGGGTCATGGGATCGAGCCCTGCTTTGGGCTCCCCAAAAAGCCTGCTTAAGATTCTCTCTCTCTCCCTCTGGCCTCCCCACTTCTATCTCAAAACACACACACACAAAACAACCATCTGACAGTATACATCACCCTCCAACGGAGCTGTCTAGGCCCAGAACAGCCTTAGCTGCTCCCATACTTGTGTCTCCCCAACATATGTGCTGAGGACACTTGTGTTCTCCTCCAGCATCCTGTGGCAGCACCCCAAGCTACTCAGGATTTATATACCATGCAGGAAAGCAACGAATCTCTCCCTTTCCCCTGCTACCCACTCACAGCTTTTAGAACCAGTTCCCAGTTGAAAGAGGACACGCACATCTCCAGCCCTTGTCCTGGCCGAATGGAGGTCAGCCAGAGGGACGCGAGGACTGCTCCAGCAGGGGAGACCGTGGCTCCTGGAACTGTAAGGGACTGCGCACAGGGGATGCGAGGTGAGCCGCTGGGAGCACGTTGCCTTTGCCCCTGTGCAAGAGTGGACCAGATGAGGCTTCCCCCACAGCCATCACCACTGGCCAGGAACAGGATTTGCGGTACCCTATCCGTCCACACCAGGGCAGCTCTCCTAGACAGCACCCGGTGCCAGGGACTGCCCGTGCGGTTCCGAACTGTCTCTGGAAGCTCAGTTCAGCTCCCCACTCGGAGCTAACCAGCTGCATCTCTGTACATTACTCTCCAGAGGCCACCGCCGACTAGGACGCCAGAGCCCTTACCCCAGTGCCCACTCAGCTGGCCACCCGGCCAGTTCTTTTCAGCTCAGAGAAACATTACTTCTGCATCTGGGTTCAAGTATGCGTCCTTTATCTCCAGCTGCGTGACCTAGGGCAAGTCACTTTCCCTCTCCAAAATCCAATCTCCCCACGGCGAATTGGGGATTATAAATACCCTCACAGCGCTCGCCCAGGTCCCCGCACAAAGCAGCTGCAGCATAGATGCTGCTGAAGTCCCTCTCCCCCAGAGAGCCCAGTGCACGCAGGCGGTGACACAGCACTTGAACTCTCGTGGCTCAGGGCAGTCTCTTGGAAATGAACGCAGAGATTTTAAATCCTTTTTTTCAGACTTTTTGATGCAGGAACATTTTCTGTATACATTTCTGAAGGAAAACGGGGAAATGTGGGGGTTTTTTCATGCCTTTCAAACATGCATCTAAAAGAGACTGTCACGGCAAACTGTACCGTAATGTTATAGTGCCTTATGGGCACGGCCCTCAGTCATTTAAATCTCGATACACAAGTTATGAGAGAAAAAATCAAAACAACTGGCTTGATTCAAGGGACTCGGAAGTCAGCTCATGGTGCTGTCAGAATGCCCTGAGTGGATCCAGTCATGGACAGGCTGTCAAGGAAAAAGCCCATAAAACCACAACCTGGCCCTTGGCCTGTACCTACTCTTTATACTGGGATGTGGAAAAGACCACAGTAACCAAAAAGGACACCGCACAAGCTGGAATGACATGCAGAGAGCTGACAGCTGGACCAGGAGGACAGTGGGGTCCAGGTGAGTAACTGGGCAGGTGGTCAATAAAGGAAGACATCGCTTGATGGGCCAACACCGAGGACCGCCTTATCTCCGGAATTCCAACTGAGGCTTGAAGACCAGAGATGTCCCTCCCAGGCTGTGCTCCCAAGAGTTTGTAGGAGCCTTCCCAAGGTCAGGAAGTTGTTCAAGTCTTAATAAACTCTTTTAAAAAAGGAAAGCATTTAAAATATCACAGATCTGGCAGTTGTTCAGAGCAACTGAAGTCTCTGCCACTGTGACACAAGACTGGCCCCGGCAGCTGCCTTTGCGTGGGCCGTTCTGGTCCCCCCTCTCTGCCCCTCCTTTTCCTCAGCTCCTGTCCTTGCACTGAGGAACAGGGCCCAAGGTCTTTGGAGTCAGAGCCAGGACCAGAGTGAGTCTCCCCCACTTCCTACTTGCCCATCTTCGGGTCTGTCACTTCATCCCTCTGAGCCTTACATCCTCATCTGTAAACACACAGAGCATACTCACAGCTTCTCCCTCTTGGGTCGCTACAGGATTCCATAAAATATGAATAAAAAATCACTCCCTCATAAACGCTAGTTTCCAAAGTACACCCCCAGCACAGCGCGCGGCACCCATGACGGTGGTGAAAGTAACAGCAGGTGCTCCGGGCCCCGTGCTACGCACCTCACAGTTACTGTCTTATTACAGCAGCCTTACTCTTAGAACTGAGGAAATCAAGTCCCAGTGAGGTGATGCAATGCATCCAAGGACTCAGCTTGGAAAACGGCTCCCTGGGGATTCCAGCCAAACCATCCGCCTCCAGGTCTGACTCTAAGCCCCCACCCTCAGACGCACAAAGAGATGCCCTCTTCTTCCTTACAATTCCTCTACTCTTCCTTCCCCTACATGTTTCAGAAATGTTCACGTCAAGTTACGTGATTCATCAGTCATCCCACACACTTGTATGAACCCTCTCCTGGCTGCTGGGAGCTGCCCCAGGCGCTCGGTGCCCTCGGAGCCCCCTCCAATCTCCTGCTGAGCAAGTAGAGCCGAAATCAGTACCCTACCGGACAGAATTTAAATAAAAAGGGGACCGGACAATGTGAGCGTCTTGCTCACAGCCACACAGCTAGAATCTGTGACCACAGAACTGAGACTGGGCGTCCGACTCAGCGTTTTTCATGCCTGTGCCAACACAGATCGGCAGTACCCACGTAAACGAGGCGGGCTAAGCTCCCCTAAGCGTTCGCGCTGTGCAGAACTGTTCTGCCTACTTTAAATACAGCATGCTCCCCCAAAGAACTCTGTGAGTTAAGTTCTCTTTTTATCCCCATTTTACAGAAAAGGAAACCAGCTCAGAGAGTTCATGTAGCTCATAGGTTACATAGTTAAGAGGAAGAGCCAGAACTCAAACCCACTTCTCTCCAATTCAAAAGGCTTGTCCTTTTTTTTTACTTTTTTTTAATGTTTATTTATTTTTGAGAGAGAGAAAGAGAGAGACAGCATGAGCGGGGAGGGGCAGACAGAGAGGGAGACAGAGAATCGGACGCAGGCCCCAGGCTCCGAGCTGTCAGCACAGAGCCCGACGCCAGGCTTGAACCCACGAACCGTGAGACGTGACCTGAGCCGAAGCTGGACGCTTAACCGACTGAGCCACCCAGGCGCCCCAAAAGGCTTGTCCTTTTAACCTCTACACTCTGCTGCCTCTCCAAAACAGTTAAATACAAGATAAGGCTACATCTTAGTAAGTGCCAGACCAGGAAAGCAGCCATTGACCTCTTGGCCTGTTCACCTGGGACATTTCATGTCCCCACTGTGAGCCTGAGATTCCTCAGTGCCCATGTCCGAGGGTCAGGGTGAGGATTTAGGAGAACAGGATTTGGAAGAGCACATCAAGGCGGCCTGGATGCATGCTTTTTGCACGGAAGATCTGCACCGCAGGACCCCAGCTCTGGTCTAAGATGCAACTCCTCTTTTCGCTTGTGTTCCCCTTCTGTTTCGGGGAGTCCACGCCAGGGATGAAAGACGCATGTGAATGGGAAGCTGTGCTGTCAGACTTCCTCAGCCCACCCGCGGGAGGAATCCGAAGACCTCACATAACTGTCTCGAAAGGAGCGGCTCAGGGAACGTACGTTACAGGAGGCAAGAAAACTGCCCAATCCTCACGCTGGTGAATCCTCAATTTGCAGGAACTCAGAATCAAAATAACGAGGAAATAAGCATCGGGGCCCTTCTAGGCCGGTCCCTCCGGGAGCACCTGCCTGCCAGCCACTTCCAGGAGCCGCCACCTTTAGGGCAGAGGAGTCCTCAAGGCTACCTGGGAGCAACTAGGAGGCCAGAGCAAGCAGCAGTGAAGCAACAGGCATGCATACAGGGGGACAGCAGAAGGACTCAGGGCCTGAGGGGCTCAGAGTCAGAACTCAGCCACTCACCAGCTGTGTGACCGCCAAATACTCTCTCTACCTCTCTGGGCCTCCCCGGGACAGGGTCGTTTATGTACCCAGACCTACTGAATTCCCATAACAACCCCTGGAGGTGGCCTATTAGTCTTCTGAGACTGCCTTCACAAATCTCATACTGTGGTGGCCTAAACAACAGAAATTTCTGTTCTCAAGCTCTAGAGACAGGAAGTCCAAGGTCAAGGTGCTCCTGAGGCCTGTCTCCTTGGCTTGCAGATGGCCATCTTCTCACTGTGAGCTCACAGAGTTGTTCTCTGTATGTGTGCCTCCCTTGTTCCTGCTGTGTCCAAATTTCCTCCTCTCACAGGACACCAGCCAGACTGGATGAGGACCCACCCATCTGACCTTGTTTAACCTTAATTAGCTCTTTAAAATTTTGTTAGTGTTTATTTTTGAGAGATGGAGCAAGCGAGCACATGAGCGGGGCCGAAAGAGAAGGAGACACAGAACTTGGAGCAGGTTCCAGGCTCTGAGCTGTCAGCACAGAGCCCGATGCGGGGCTTGAACCCACAAACCACAAGATCATGACCTGAGCCGAAGTCAGCTGCTTAACTGACTGAGCCACCCAGGCGTCCCAACCTTAATTAGCTCTTCAAAGTCCCCATCTCTACACAGTCACAGTCCAAGGTCCTGGGAGGTTCCGACTTCAACATATGAATTTGGGGATACACATAATGTATGTGTCATAAGAGATGGTAAGTACTTTTATCTCCCCATTTTACAGGTTAAAAATTGAGTCTTGGAGATGCACAGGAACTTGCCTGTGGTCACATGGCTGGAAGTCACAGCCAAGCCTTTATTTACCATGTCAACTCTCAAGCTTGTTCTTCACGTTCCTGTCACTGCCCGAGGATGAAGGTGCATGGGACACATGTCCTAAATGATGGGGGATGGTCTCTGAATTGAAGGGACCCAAAGAGAGCTCCTTCTCCCTCATGGTTGTACACAGAGCCTAAACTACTACTGTTCACGCACTTATAGGGACTTCCGTGTTCACTTGAGAATATCCCAGAGGGCTGTCCTTGATTTCCTCCACTGACATGGAGCTCACTTCCTCACAAGATATAAAGTCTTCTATCTTATCCCAGAGACCCCTGAGAAACTATAGCACATGGCAGATTACTCATCAACCCCCTACAACTCATTCAGCAGTGATACACTGGCATCTATCAGGGAATGTGGCTCCAACAGGATCTCACAAAATGGACCATCAAGGCCTCCTCATTCGAGACAGAGCAAGCGCCCGGGAGTCAGAACCACTGCGGGCGCAACCCTGGCTTTGTCACTTGGTACGACCTTGGACAAAACCCCATGACCTTCCTGGAGTCTGAGTCTTCTCACCTGTGGAACGGAGCCAGTGCCTCACGGAACGAAGGAACCAATAAAATGACCTGACAGAGTTGAAGAAGGTGGCAGAGACGGGACAATTTCACCTCCCCCAGCATGCAGGCCCCTCTCCCTCCCTCCCCACCTCTGAGCGCTTCTTCCTTCTCTCCCCATCCGGAAACCCTCCAGCACGGCTCCTCTGCTCACACCCCGCGTGCACACCGCTCACTAATCCGATAGCTTTTCCGCCTCTCAGACGATGCTATCTGACTGCTCTGCTCACCGAGAACCGTTTTAATCTCTCTATCACAGGTACCCGGGCTGAAATCTGAATTATGGCAAATAAGCATAAGCAGCAGGATCCAGACGACAGGGGTTTGGGGGGAGGGTTTTATTTTTTTATCATGTAACAAGGACAGACGTTTGAAATAAAGCTAGGAGTGTTTTTTAAATTCCATCAATGGAGATAGGAAAATTGATTTAGTGTCCAATTAAAAGCCCATATGTTCAAAGCCCTACCATTGACGGGGAAGCTTTACAGATATGTATTTAATGCATAATTCATGGAAAAGTGGTATGATTTATTTATGTTTATCCGTGAGGATGCGCTGAGCAGAAGCTATTTTAAACAAATAGTTTTACCACCTTGAAACTAAGAGGCTCAATTTATACGTTCATATTTAAAGGACGCTGATGGCTGAGCATGATGTAGACTCAGCCCATCCATGAGCTCAGTGAGGGATGGCTCCTCCACGATTCCCAGGAGACCTGAGAACAGCCAGGAGGCTCCAGGCCCACCCAGGCAGGTCCTGTGGGAGCCTCTAACCCCAGCACACTGGGAGTGCGGGGGGTGGGGGGAGCGCATCTCAGAAACTGAAGCAGGCAAGTGTGGAGGTTGGGTCTGCGGGTGGAGAGAACAGTCACGTCTCGCCTCCCCGGGTGATGGTGAGGACACACGAGATGATGTCAAGCATGGTGCGGAACTTGGAGAACGGGGGCTACCAGGCCAGCAACGCCAGCAGCACCACCCCTCCATTGTGACATCATGGTCAAGGGCACCAAACGTGTACCTGCACATGAGCAAGTTCTGGACCCTAAGCCAGTCAGTGAACTCCCCTTGGTGTCAGTTTATTCATCTGTCGAATGAGGTGATAACGGTGTCGTGTCTTGTACTGTGTGCAAAGATTAACATAGTCACATAGGTCTTAATCTGGGTCCCCCAATGGAAGCGTTATTATCCCTGCTTAGCAGATGAGGCAGAGGATCCCACATCCTGGCGCATGCCCATGGTTCTGGCATAGTTACCGAGAGCGTCCCCCCCATACCCCCTGTGCCCCTGTCCAGATGACAAATCCTGTGATGGTCCTCGAGAGTAGAAAATTGGGGCAAGAGAAGTCACTTGCCCCAAATCACAGAAGACAGCCAGGGCAGGGCTCACAGCCAACACTCTCCCTTCCCACCACACCTGCCTGCCTTCCCTTCTACAACTCCCCTCAGTGTTTTTGGAAGCGGCTCAGGCAGGGCTCCATGCCCTGAGAGTCCCATGGGAGATGGGTGAGGCCATTCTCAGGACAGCTGGGGATCCTAAAAAGCCACTGCTCACAAGCCACGGGGGTGGGCTGGGTCGTGTCCACATTATGCTCCGCGTTCGACACCCTTCAGTCATGAATGTACAACTCAAGCCCGAGACAGGACCTGGGTGCAAACTCTTTATTGGGGGTGGTAGGGAGCTTCGGCCAGGCAGTGAAGAGTGAGGTGGGACAAGGAGAAACCAACAGGGAGAGCAATCGTGCAGGACCTGCAACGGGCACCTGGGGATCCATCCGCCGGAGACTGAAAAATGCATCAGAATGATCCCACTGACCGGCAAGGACACGGGCCACTTACCCGCCAACCCCCATCCCTCGGCCACTGAGGATCACTCGGGCATATTCACTCTCTGGCACATGTGCCTGCCCAGGGCACAGGCCCAGGATGCCCAGCAGGGGGCCCCAGAGCACCCCACGGTGTCAGAGGAAGCCATCAGCATGCACAGGGACTGGGACCCCCGCCTCGGCAGCAGCAGGTCCCAGGCTAGCATCTGTGGCCCTCGCTGTTGCAGTCCCCCAAGAAGCACCTGTGACCTGTGCCATCCCATGTGATGCGGGAAGAGAGTGGTCCAAGATGATGCTGTAGAGAGAAGGGGCCCCCAAGGACGAGGTGTAGCTCCAGAGCTCGTCCTGAGGGCAGCAGGAAGCTCATGACGGGTTCTAAATCAGGAATGGGCATCAGCTGGTTAGCACTTTCAGTCAGCCTGGCCGCTGCGCCGTGAAAGGCACCAGCCCTGAAGCATGTTCATAGCACAGACGGCAGGGGGTTCACGGCCAGGGAGAACTCGTTCCAGAGCAGAGCTCCAAGCAGGGGCAAATTTGCCTAACTAACCCTTCCGGGACATTGGGCAACGTCTGGAGAGATTTCTGATGGACACAAGAGTGACGGGGACCACTACTGGCATCTAGTGGGTAGAGTCCACAACAGCAGCCTCTGGCCACGACGGGAGAGAGAGACTCAATGCCAGACAGGTGACCGCACAGGGGCAGGATGCGAACTCCCCTGCCGGGCAACAGGGCCTTGCTCCCGGTCCAGAAGAAGGCAGACAGCTTTCATCTCCGTTTGCTTCGTAGTGACCGCCCGGACCAGGGGCCAAGGCTACCAGGCTCACGCCAGGGTCCATCGGCGATGCCCGCCACGGGAGCTGTGCCATCCGCCGTCTGTTCTGAACAAAGTTCGTTTCTCCTTCTTTGGGCAAAGGGCAGGGCTGAGAGAGAGGACCGTGGTCATGACTTCACGGTTTACCGAGAGGCTCCACCAAGCACACGCATAGGGTTAAAGCACGCTGGAAGCTGGGCTGCACAAACCTTGAGCTATCCACCATACGAACTGCCCAGAAACTCCCATCCCCGCAGATGCCAGTGCAAATAACAGAAACGGGAAGCAGTCATGGGTCAAGACGAGGCAGGGTGAACTGTGCGTGCTATGTCTCTGCAGCCGTGCCCGTGAGTACAGTATTAATACTGCTCCATTACGCAATCACATGGGGCACCTGGGAGGCTCAGTCAGTTACGCGCCCCACTCGACTTCAGCTCCAATCATGATCTGGTGGTTTGTGAGTTCAAGCCCTACATCGGGCTCTGTGCTGGCAGTGCAGGGCCTGCTTGGGTTCTGTCTCCCTCTCTCTCTCTGTCCCTCCCCTAGTTTCTCTCTCTCTCAAATAAAAATAAAACTTAAAAAAAAAAAAGTTATGCTATCACACATAAATGCCACCCCACTCCAGGTTTGGAAGAAACTATACAACTCTGGGACCTCCCGGACCTCTCTCCCCTTCTCGTCTCCCCTTGCTAACTGCTGGCTGCGTCTTCCCTCCTGTCTTCCCTCCTTTCTCTGCCGTGACCTCCCCCTCCCACTCACCCCAGCAACAGACTGTTTATCATAAGCAGCCTCAACTCTCCTGGGAAGGAATCTGCTCTGCTTCTTGCTATCTAGTATCAAATGCAATACGTTTGGGAAGATGGTCTATTTGATCCTGCCTAAGAAACAGTTTCCACTCACTCTCTAAGTTCAAAAAGTAGGAGCCAGAAAGGACCTTTTTTTAAATTGCTTTTGCAGTACTGGTGCTGAACTCCTCAAAGTGTGATTCACAGACCCCCTGCCTTCCCCAGACCCCAGTCCCTCCAGGGTGGTGTTCTGAACAACTTGTACCTCTGGGAATGTCCATGACCCCTGCCTTTCCAGAACACTTCCCAGGTTAAGGATTTTCTAACACCATTCTGACCTCATTCATACATTTCTAAAAACAAAAATTAAAACCTTTTACAGGGTACCTGCTCCATTAGGGTCCCCTGGGGGTGCTGAACCTTCACGATCAATCAAGTCAGTCCCTCCTCAAAGAACCCACAGATGGGTGTGGGCTGGAAAGTCAAGAGAGGCCCAGGGGCTATGGGGGCCTGAGGGGAGGACTCCCTGGGGAGGCAAATCTGTGCTGAGCCCAGGATGATTCCGGGCTATGTAAGTGAGAAGGAGTGAGCAGGAGGGAGGGCCTCGGGGCAGAGGGATGCATAAAGCCTCTGGCTTGTTGCAGACTGCCCGTCCATCACTACAGGACGCTCACGTAAGGGAGACCCCAGAAGACACACAACCCCACGGGGCCGGGCATTCAGGCAAGTAAAGCACTGGGAGATAATATACATGGACAGTCCTAGCTCCGTGCTTGGCTATACGCTCACCTTCCCAGGACCCAAAATCAGGAGGGTGACTCTGAGCCTTCTAGTACCTTCTGGGGAGGAATTCATTCATTCATTCATTCATTCACTCACTCATTCACTGGTTCATTTGTTCATGTAATAAACATTCACTGAGCTGCTCTGATGTGCCAATCCCTATGATAATCCTGGGGATAAAATGACAAAGTAAACCCATAATGTGAACCCTCCTGGAGCTCAAAGCCAGCCCTCACATCCCTGGGGGAGGCGACAAGGCAGTGGCTTTGAGGACAAACTCCTAGTGGCTCTGGCAGACTTCTTTGCGTCTCCTGCTGACCCAGCACTTTTTCCAGGGAGGATCAAGGCTGCCCCCGAGGGGTCAAGATTGAGAGAGGAAGGCTGCTGTGGGGGCCTCAAGGCATCCTGTGTAAATTCAGAGTGTTGAGCACAGGCTCCTGCTCCAGGCTTCACGGAGTTCAGGCTGGGACCAACCTGTCAAGCCCCAGGCAGCACAGACCTAGCGAGGACCAGGCCGCAGAGCTGAAGTGCCACAAGGAAAGCCAAACAGCACCTTCCGGTGGGTTGCGGAGGGTTCTCGCCTCCAGAGAAGCACAAACCAGGGCTGTTCAAATGCAAAACGGCTTTGTTCAATCCTCTGCTCCTTTCTGGCTTTCTCCTTCCAGAGAGCAAGGCTTCCTTTGTTTGCAGACTCCAGGCTTTTTCCAGAAGCAAATCTACTGTCAGTCAGCTCCACGGTGATGAGAGGCTTTGCAAAGGCCAGTGAACTCTCTGAGGATTATCATTTCCTCTCAATCTCCCAGACCTCAGGGCTGCTTGGAACGCACCTTTATCAATTAGCGTCTTCATGAACACTCTTGATGCGGGAATAATCATCATAATCAGAGCAGTATCATCGACCACCATTTATTGAGACCCTAGCATGTGCCACGCTCTATGCCAATCACATACCGTGCATCTGACCCTCCCGCTGGAGGTTGGTACTTGTAGCAAATGCTGTCCTGTGCCCCACATCTCTCTCCTTCGGGGCCAGGCCGCTCATTCTTCCCTCTCCCACGAGTAGTGCAGGCTGGCAGCTCTCGGCCAAGTTCTTTCCCAGGTGGAAGGGACCGGCCTCCCCAAGGTCACACGTTTCCTCCCTGGGGGGTGACGTCACCCAGGTGCCTGGCCCCACAGCACCCCACCGTCCTGCCTCCTGGAGGGACAAGCCTGCGGGGCAACCCTGCTCCAGGTAGCTGGTGGTGTTGTGGCTTCTGCAACTGCCTAACGGTTGAGCTCCTCCCTCTGCCCCATCAACCACCCGTACTCCTCAGCAAGTGCAGACTTCTAGAACGTTCTCCAGTAAACCTGCACGCAAATCCCTACCTCAGACTCTTTCCCAGGGCACCTGATGCAGCACAGTAGAGCTTACTACATCTATTCTGTGCAAGAAAACAAAACAGAAGTTCAGAGAGGTGGTATGATTTGCCCAAGGCCACACACCAGGAAGTGCAGGAGGCTGGGGGGAGGTGCTAGACTCCGACTTCAAAGCTCCTTCAGAGGAGGCCATCTTCTCACCACAATACATCCCTTTTCCTCTTTAAATGCTGGTTCAGACGCCCCGAGTCCCTCCAATGAAGCCAGCGCTTTTCCGAGTGCTGCTGGCAAGAGCTGTGAGCAGAGTACAGGGATGCCCTTTCTAACTCTCCTGGCGTCAGGTTATCAAGACAGAAGCTTGGCAGGCAGAAAATAACGTCAAAATCCGTTTCAAAATGCTCCACAACCCTCAGGGGCAAAACGGTCACAAAAATTTATTTCTTCCAAATCAAACTGAATCAGGCTCTGAGCTCCCGTTTGCCAAGGGAGCGAGAGGTGAAGTTGCCAGGGGTTCTGTCCTCTCTCTTCCGTGGGAAATTCTCCCGTTACCTGGTGCCTGGAAAGCGGAAGAGGGGCGGGGACCCGCCACAGATGTGGGTTTCGGAGTCTGCACTGCTCTTCCTGCTTTAAGACTCCTGTTGAGGGGCTCCGGGGTGCTCAGTGGGTTGAGCGTCTGACTTCAGCTTGGGTCATGATCTCGCAGTTCGTGGGTTCGAGCCCCACACAGGGCTTTGCGATGACAGCACAGAGCCTGCTTCAGATTCATATTCTCTCTCCCTCTCTCTCTCTCTCTCTCTCTCTCTCTTCCCCTGATCATGTTCTTTCTCTCTCAAAAGTAAACATTTTTTAAAATGTTTCAAAAATAGGTTTAAAAAAAGACTCCATTGAACCCAGTTCAATGAATCCCTGGATGCTGACGCCCAGACAAGCTTCCAGGAGCACGGCCAGGAGTGTCCTCTGCAGGGACCACAAGCCCAGCCACACAGGCTATTACGGCTTTCAGTTTTCACCTCAGTGGGGACATCATGACAGGGTCACTGGTCTTCACCACCTACGGCATTCCCCCCAGACTCACCCCCTCGCTCCACCTGGAAACCCAGACCCCTGCCCAGCCACTGGACATACTTTCTTTCATCTGTTCCAATTCTGGAGGCTCTCTTTTTCAGAAAACCCACCTCGGTCACCTCAGAAGGAGATAGAATTAGCAAATAAAGACTTGCCATTTCTTCCCATGAATTCCCAGGCTTCCCGAGGACCCCCCCCCCCCCCCATGCTCCATCTTTCAAAGGCTTGCTCAGCATATTAGTGTCCTGGAGACGCTGTAACAGATGACCACAGGCTTGGTGGCTTAGAGCAACACAAATGTATTACAGCTCTGGTGGTCAGAAATGGGAAGTGAGTCCCACTGCACTGAAGCCAAGGTACTGACAGAACCACGATCCTTCTGGAGGCTCTGGGGGGTCTGCTTCCCTGCTTTGTCCTGCATGTCGAGGTGCCTGAACTCCTGGGCTCACAGACCCTTCCTCTGTCTTCAGGGCTGTAGTGTAGCATCTTCAAATGTCCCCCTCTCTCTTTTCCTCCCTTCTTCCCTCCCCGCCCCGTCACATCTGCCACCCTCATCACGTCTCGTTCTCTGACTCTGACCCTCCTGCCTTCCTCTTATAAGGACCCCTGTGATCACACGGGGCCACTCAGATCACCCAGAAGCATCTTCCTATTTCAAGACCCTTGTCTTAATCACACCTACGAGGTCCTTTTTGCCATGTAAGGTGACGTATTCATAGGCTTCAGGGATTACAACATGAACCTCTTTGGGGAGAGTTTAGTCTGTCTACCAAAGATCAGCAAGTACAATCCCTCCTTTCCAATTTCATACGGCGAAGGGATCAGTCCCAAATCATTAGTTCAGAGTATTCTGCCTGTCAGGTGGAAGCTGAGATTCCCTGTGCAACCTCCCTTGGTCAGAAATTCATCAACGTGTCTGGTGAGGCAGCAAGTCCTCTTAGGTCAGTTTGGCCACTGCCCACAATTCCTTATCTACACACTCAGCACTTCCCGTTCTGCAGGAGCCATGGCCAACCTTCCCACCTAGGCCCCCAGGGGCCAACACCCTCTTGCACGACCCTCGGCAACTCCACGGTGGCACCGGGCTTGTGCTCTTAGTTCTGAGTGCGTGGCCATCACAGCAGCCAACGCTCGGAGGAGACACTGAGGACCCTCCAGTCCTGCAGTGCCATTGGCCACATGTGGCTCACAAGCCCTGGAAATGTGGCTTTTCCAAACTGAGATGGGCTTCACCTATAAAATGCACACGGGCTTTGGATGGTTTAGTACAAATAAGAATGAAAGGCCACAAAAGGACATGGAAGAAACCTAGATGCACATCACTAAGTGAAAGAAGCCGGTCTGAAAAGGTAACGTACTTGATGATTCCAACCATGTGACTTTCTAGAAAAGGCAAAACTGTGGAAAGAATAAAAACATCACCGGTTGCCAGGGGTTAAGAGAGGGACAGACAGGAGCACAGAGGATTTTTAGGGCAGTGAAACTATTCCGTATGGTACCGTAATGATGAAAACAGGTCATTTTTTATACATTTGTCCAACAGAACAGTGAGCACAGAATGTACAATACCAAGAACGAACCTAAATTACGGACTTTGGAGGACTATGATGTGTCCGAGTAGATTCATCAATTATGACAGACGTCCCACACAGATGGGGATGCTGACAGTGGAGGAGGCCATGCCCGCGTGGGGGCGGCGTATGTGGGGAATCTCTCCATCTTCCCCTGAACAATACCATGAACCCAAAACTACTCTTAAAAAAAAATGCCTATTTTAAAAACACACAAAAAAATGAAAGATAATGTTTTTATGTCAATTCCATGTGGAAGGGATAATATTTTGGATCTATCAAGCTGAATAAAACACATTACAGAATTTATTTCGTCTGTTTCTTTTTTCTTTTTTCATGTGTCTAAGGAGATTTTAAGTTACACAGAATTATGTAATTCTATAATTATGTAAAATTACATTTGTAGCCCATTTTATATTTCTGTTAGGCAGCGTTGGTCTGATCAAATGCTTTCTACAGAGCTGTGTCCCTCTGTCAGCCCCGAGGAGGGATGACTGGTTCACTCCTGTGCCACCTGGTGCCAGGCCACATCCCTGGTAGGGAGCAGACAGTCTAGTGAGTGTTTGCTGCATGAACGGGAGACCAAATTGCTGAGCACCTGACCAGGCTGGGAATGGCTCCACAATCCCACCATCCTCTCCCATCTGAACCCTCTGTCCTCCGCTCACGCCCTGTCTGTGAATCTGAAGCCTCTGTCTCCGCTCACGCCCTGTATGTGCAACCAGCATGCTGCATACTGGGGGGATGTTCTGACATCATCCTCAAGACGCATCCTGGAAATGTGTCCCCACTTGCTCGGCCCAAGGAGCTTTCTGCTTACACGTTACTTCCACCAAAGTAGCTCCCGAAATCAGTCCCTTCGTGCTCAGTATTTCATCGACGGCCCATCTCACACTCCTTAGGTTTCTGAATGGCAATCACGCAGGAATTCATATCCCGACTTACAGGCGAAAGGCCCAGGAAGAGAAATGTCAAGGAGCTTGCGGAAAGGTCACAGAGCATATTTGCTCTCCTAGATCCCATTTCCAACCCAAAGTGCAAGCAGTCACACGTGTCTGCTGAACCAAAGAGGAAAAGGTAGAGCATGGCCAAGCCAGGGTTCATTCTGCTTTGTTGTACTTTGCTTTATTTCCTTTTTCTGATTACAAAAGTAACACCTAATCATTATAGGAAGTTTGAGTGGTGACGAAAAATTTAAGGAAACCAGACAACATTATGCCTTTCAATCCTGCCACTCAGCCACCAACAAATAATAGCAGGTTTCCTTCCAGGTCTGGACTTAGGGCTCTTTACATAATGTACATAGTATTTTTCGCAATTCCTCTATCCTACTTTTTTCATTCAACACTATGGCATATATAATATGATATACATATATCATATACAAATATACAAATATAGCATATTTGATACGATATACAATATCATTTCAAATTCTTCACAGGACAAGCTAAATGCTGTATGCCACACGATAGGGCCTTGCCCTGCACTGTTATAAACAAACCTTCACTCCATTTTGTATTGTTTCCAGAATAAAAACCAAGAATTGGAGTTACTGAATCAAAGGGCAGGAAAACATGTGAGGCCCTTGATACAGCGCAGCAAAACTTGTAAGGAAAGAAATGGCCTTACTCCAAATTGGTCCAGTGGCCACATTTCTGTTCTCCAGTCTCTATCCCTAGGGATGGCCAGGGAGCCTGAGAAAATAACCCTGAATCACTGGGCTCAGAGCAGATCACCCCCAGGGAGCACTATGGGGGGAGGGTCCTCTCACCGTCAAACTGGCCAGGGAAATTTGTGGGAGAAGATACGACTTCCTTTTGTTGCAGGAAATGGGGCCAAAACTAAATTCACACCATTCTCAGGGAAAGAGAATTTATTGGTTCCTGTGGCTTGGAGAAGATACTTTGGAAAGAATGAAAAGCAGACTTACAGGGATGAGGCCCCAGGCAGTAGGCCTGACCTGGACTTAACACCGCCAAAACCTCTCCCTCTCCATTATCTCTCTCTTCCCTCCCTCTCCCTCCCTCTCTCTCTCTCCTTCCCCCATCAATTTATCATTTCCCTCTTCTCTCCTTAGCTTGGTTACCTTCCACTACAGACAGGTCTTCTCTACACGGTGGGGGAAAAGCTAACTGCCAGGGTCTACAACTTACATCCCCCTTTATACGTCCAGCCAAAAACAAGAGTGTCTCTCCTGCAGTATCTATACATCAAATCCAGGGAAGAATGCTCATTGGCTGTGCTAAGGTCACATGCCCACCCACTGAACCAATCACTGATGATGCCTGAGGACCAGAGCTCGGTGACCGGTCAGACCTGAGGCGTATGTCCATCTCATTGGCCAGATCTGTTATCAGAAGGAGAGAGACACAAAATCGTGCTGGATAGTCTTTTTTAAACCACTTTTTTATTTTTATTTTTTTAACGTTTATTTATTTTTGAGACAGAGAGAGGCAGAGCATGAACGGGGGAGGGGCTGAGAGAGAGGGAGACACAGAATCGGAAGCAGTAAACCACTTGTTTAAAGTAGTCTTTAGCTACTTCGGTGAAACATGCTCATGTATACCCACAGGCTCCAAGAACATCAAGCTTTGAAAGCAAAGGCATGGACATTTGATGACAGCTGTCAAAGCTAGAAGCCATTCCTTAAGGTAAATTTGAATTTCGATTTTTAAAAAAGAGAGGATGACGGAAACATAACTGATAAACATCAGGACACCCTCCTTTGATTGATTCCAAACAGATACCGCATAATTATGCTATTTACCTGGAGATGGCACATGCCAGACGACAAATGTTTCTCTGCAATTACCTGATTTTGTGTTGCCTGATTTAGACGTTCAAGTTGTCAGCAAAGAGCACTTACCCATAAATATAAAATTACCTACGTGTGTTATCCGGGTATAAGACAATCCGTAAACAGGGTATTTAAGAAAAGTGTACAGTGATTACTAAGGCATGCTGTTTGGGGGCATGTTACCTAAGCAGGCAATGAAGTCACTGAATGCTAGTCTCTATTTAAATGTCATTCATCTGCAGATAGGAAGACATTCTACAGCTTTTAATTAAGTCGTAGAATTTCTCGGCTTTACTGTGCATTGGGTGCAAGGTGGTTTTAGTTCATTCTCTTTTACAGTGGGGTGAACTGAGGCTTATTTCTCTGGCAGAGAACCTAGAAAGAAGGGTTATGAAATCTTCAACAGAATTTTCCACATCCTTTGCATCTGCCTTATATGTAAAATGCGATCACTTTTATAAATGTGAAAATATGCTTACACTTGACCTCAGAACTGTGATGGAACGGTGGGGCACACAGAAATTTATGTCTGTTAAGTGCCTACTATGTGCTAGGTATGGTGCAAAGCACGACACACATTCTATCTCATTATGACCACTCTGCCTTTTTTTTATGTTTATTTATTTATTTTGAGAGACAGAGAGACTGACAGAGAGAACAAGCCATGGAGGAGCAGAGAGAGAGAGAAATCTCAAGCAGGCTCCGTGCTGTTAGCCCAGAGCCCGACACGGGACCTGAACTCACAAACTGTGAGATCATGACCTGAGCTGAAACCAAGAGGCAGATGCTTAACTGACTGAGCCACCCAGGCACCCCAACCACCCTGCTTTTATAGGAGATGAAACCAAGGCTCCAAGGGCTGACTTTGAATGCCCAAGGTCACACGGCTTGTGAGTGGCAAAGCCGGAATCTGAAATCAAGCCGGTTGGTCTCCACGGTCCACGTTCTAACTACCACAGCGTGGGTTCCTAGGCTGGCAGCTGAGAAGGATGGAAGCCAAAATTCCCTCCTAACTGTCAGGTTCTGTGAGGCCAAATTTTGTGGCTCTACTCATAAATGGCCCAAAAATAGCATCTGGTGAATCAGGGCTCAGGGGAACCAAGTCCTGCCGGATAGTTCTGTCATCTGTTGTATTTTGCAAGACAAAACCTGTAGAAGCTACCTCATTTGCTGCAGACATTATGCCTTCCCTTGAGGATGGCAGGCAGCGGAGCTTAGCACATGGGCCAGAGTCCACAGAGTACAGCTTCCAAACTCAAATCACCCCGACTCCACTATATTCCCCAGCTGTGGCCATAGCGTGGAATACAGGCAAGGTATTTCTCCAAGTACTGAGTCCCAAAACTCTCACCTGTGAAATGAAGTCAACTATGTTACTCACTTCACAGGACTACTCTGAAATGACTACCTGAATTTTATTCAAATAGATTACACACCTGAACACATA
The DNA here is from genome assembly GCF_046562875.1 of Panthera onca. Lineage (NCBI taxonomy): Eukaryota > Metazoa > Chordata > Mammalia > Carnivora > Felidae > Panthera > Panthera onca. Next base: position 34,095,569 of record NC_138354.1, read on the forward strand.
CGGAGCACATAAAGGGGATGTTTCTGCCTTCTTCATGTCTCATTAGTTTGAAATGTCTGAAATGGATTAATTCCTCCCTTCAGCCAATATTTCTAGGGTACCAGCAATGTGCTAGACACCACGTTGAGCTTATACACCAGTGGACAAACAGACATGGCCCTGTTTTCATACAGCTTACAATCTACCTGGTGAGAAATATTTCTGGCTTTAACTGATACTCCTCAAAGTCCCACAGTGTCTTAAATGATACGTGCATTTGGGGCTTCCAAACAAAAAGCCCCTAATAAGGAGGCCTACAGATTGGTTAAGCACTTCAGTGAATCAGGAGGGCCCCTGAATCTCCCTGACTTCTGTTATTCTCAGTATGAGAATGAGCCCTTGCCTCATGGTCACAAGATGGTTGCCTAAGTTCCAAGTATCACCTCTCCACATGACAGCTTTCCAAAAGAAAGGAATCTTTCTTTTATGAAGGAGAAAAATCTTTGCTGGAATCTCCTAGTCGACTTCTCCTTAGATCTCACTGGCCAAAATTGAGTCACATGCCCACTCCTACACCAATCCCAGGCAAATGAAAGATTTCCACAAATAATTTGAACCAGTTGAGGCTCCTCTCCAGAGGCTGAACACATCGCCTCTTCTTCCAACAACGACGACGAAGATGGGGGAATATTTGCTGGGCAAAATGCCCAGCAGTACCTGCCACAACGGGCAGGTGAGAGGAGTCAGATGCAGCCTGGGGTGGGTGTGATGCTGAAAAACAGGCCAGCTGAGGTCCAAGTGCCCAGTGAGGAAAGGGGCCCAGACTACATACCTGGCAAAGGAGTGAAGGTAACCACACAGAAGAAATAACACATGGAGTCTTGAACTCAAATACCTCCCAACACCAGGTTAGTAACAAAAAATGCTAAAGCCCTCCAAGTGGACATCAAGGCAAAATAGGGGGTGAGGGGGGCATACCCCATCTGTCTAAAGGAGTCAGAGGCTACTCAGTAACAGGTGGTTATTGCTGGTGGGAATTCTGGCCAAAGGCTATCAGAGCAACTAAATTTTGAAGAGAAGTCTGAAATCCAGAATTCTAAAGGAAACCTCCCCCATTTTAAGTTATCGGTAACAAAACGAAAATATTATTAATAAAACAGTGGTCCAAACAAGATGGCTGCAGGCAAGATTTTCTGTGTGGACCTCTAGTTTGCAGTGTCTGGGACAATCTTATCTTATCTTCTCCGGAAGGCTCTCTCACTGCAAAGCTGGGCATATGTGCATTGATTCCCTCCTCCTTGCATCTTTTTTAAATGTTTACTTATTTTTGAAAGAGAAAGTGTGTGTGAGCAAGAATCCCAAACAGGCCCCGCACAAACCATGAGATCATGACCTAAAATGAAGTCAAGAGTCAGATGCTTAACCGACCGAGCCACCCAGGCAACCCCCTCCTCCTTGCATCTTACATGCACATCATATTCCCGGCCCGCAGTCACACACTTCTACTCTTTCTGACACCTCCCAGCCATAGCCCCCTAACCCCATAGCCATACTCCAGTCCTGGATCATCCTCATCCTGATATCCAGGAGGATCAAGAGCCAAATCCCAGACAAAGCAACCGCTTTGAGAAGCCAAGACAGCAGAACAGCATGGAAGTTTTTTTTTGCATCTCACGTCCATGAACTACAGCCAGATCAACACTACACCATCCTGCACACTAGAACACTGATTTGAGGATTAACACAACAGTTTGCACAACCTGAACCACAGAACTCAGCACGTACGTGGCGCGGAGAGGTAAACTGAGGGAGAGACAAGCTGCAGAGGGCAGGAGTTGTTTCTGCTTGTGCAGAGAGAGGACGGAGACGGGGCGAGTTCGGAAAATCACCCCCTCCAAAGCAGCTGGAGAGACAAGAAAAGTGGAAACAGCCGCGGGGACTGAACTAAGAAGGGAGAAAGGAGCAAGGAGAGGGTTTAAATTCCATTAAGACTCTATAAACAGGGAATCGCAGAGTCTGAAACTCCGCAGCTCGTTACCTGGTGCTGCTCTGGTGGGAAAGGCGAAGCCTGGTGCCGGATGCGTGATGTGATTTTGCATGATCCCTCCAACGCTGCCTCTACACGATCGCGTGAACCTTCTCTGGGGCGGGCTGGCGCCCAGCCGCAGTCTCTGGCGACGGCAGCAGCAGAGTCCTGCGAACGTTCCGGGGGGAGGCCGGCACCCGGCCACTGCTCGGGGAGACCCTCCCGCAGAGGATCTGAGCGGGTCCCAGCCGCGGTCCCTCCGAAGTGAGGAGTCGGGAAGCACAGCCGCGACGGAGATAAAACTCAGGAGGGAGGTGCCGCCTGGCAACCTGACGGCTTGGTCACGGACAGCGTAAAAGTGGGAGCGGAGGAAGCCCGAGACAAAGGACGCGAGCGTGACTGCTGGCCGGGGAGAGCAGCTACACTGCTACACTGGGTAGTTGCGCGACGCCATGCTCACTATTCCTGCGCATGCGCACACACACCTACAAGCGTCACAACACTCCAACCCGGTAAGCTGGGCAGCGCCATCTAGTGGAGAACGGAGCCGTTGCACTAAGCCCCGCCCAACCAGGCCAACCTCCTTCTTCAGGAACACAAGTCTCTCCGCCTGCTTAATTTACGGACTATACAGTGCTTCATAGTTTGACTTCTAGGGGAAACCAAAGTAATTTCAATCGCATTTCAGTCTATTCGCTGGTCCAGCTATTCAATTTTCTTTTTTCTCTTTTTCATTTCTTTTCTTTTTCTTGAATACAGAAGGAGAAAAAAATCTACTTTATTTTCAATTTTTATTAAAAACATTTCTTTAATTTTTTCAACTATATATTTTACTTTTTTGTAAATTTTTAAAATTCTATTTTACTTCCATCATTTCATTTTATTCTATTTCACTGTATTCATTTTTTCAAATTTTCAAATGATTTCTTCCCCTCCCCCTTTTTTCTCCAATCTTTCAGGCCCCTTTCAACACCCAGACCAAAACACCCCTAGGATCTACCATCATTTATTTGATTTGTGTGTGTGTGTGTGTGTGTGTGTGTTATTTTTAATCTTTTACGTTTTTTAATTTTTTTAATTTAATTTTTTTATCTCAATTCCTTTTCTTCCTTCAAAATGATGAAACCAGGAATTCACCACAAAAGAAAGAGCAGGAAGAAACGACAGCCAGGGAATGAACCAACACAGATACAAGCAGGATGTCTGAACCAGACTTTAGAATCACAATAATAAGAATACTAGCTGGAGTCAAAAATAGATTAGAATCCCTTTTTGTAGAGATAAAAGAAGTAAAAGCTAGTCAGGATAAGATAAAAAATGCTATAACTGAGCTGCAATCTCGAATGGATGCCACGGTGGCAAGGATGGATGAGGTAGAACAGCGATATAGAGGACAAACTTATGGAGAATGCTGAAGCAGAAAAAAGAGGGAGACTAAAGCAAAAGAGCACGATTTAAGAAGGAGAGAAATCAGTGACTCAGTAGAAAGGAACAACATCAGAATCACAGGGGTCCCAGAAGATGAAGAGAGAGAAAAAGCAGTAGAAGGGTTATGTGAGCAAATCATAGTGGAAAACTTTCCTAACCTGGGGAAAGACACGGACATCACAATCCAGGAAGCACAAAGGACTCCCATTAAATTCAGCAAAAACCGGCCATCAACAAGGCACATCATAGTCAAATTCACAAAATACTCAGTCAAGGAAAGAATCAAAAAGCAGCAAGGGGAAAAAAAAAGTCCTTAATCTACAAGGGAAGACAGAGCACTTTGCAGCAGACCTATCCACAGAAGTTGGCAGGCCAGAAAGCAGTGGCAAGATATATTCAATATGCCAAATTGGAAAAATATGCAGCCAAGAATTCTTTATCCAGCAAGGCTGTCATTCAAAATAGAAGGAGAGATTAAAAGTTTCCCAAACAAACCTTAAAGGAGTTCGTGACCACTAAACCAGCCCTGCAAGAAATTTTAAGGGGGACTCTCTGAGGGGAGAAAAGATAGACACACACATACATACATACATACATACATACAAACATACATACATACATAAATACCAAAAGCAACAAAGACTAGAAAGGACCAGAGAACACCACCAGAAACTCCCGACTCTACAAGCAACATAATGTCAATAAATTCCTATCTTTCAGTAGTCACTCTAAACCTCAATGGACTCAATGCTCCAATCAAAAGACATATGGTAACAGAATGGATAAGAAAACAAGATCCATCTATATGCTGTTTATAAGAGACCCACTTTAAACCTAAAGACACCTTCAGATTCAAAATAAGGGGATGGAGAACCATCTATCATGCTAATGGTCGACAAAGAAAGCCACAGTAGCCATATTTCTATCAGACAATCTAGACTTTAAAATAAAGACTCTAACAAAAGATGAAGAAGGGCATTATATCATAATTAAGGGGTCTACCCACTAAGAAGAACTAACAATTGTAAACATTTATGCTCCAAATGTGAGAGCACCCAAATATATAAATCAATTAGTCACAAATATAAAGAAATTCATTGATAATAATACCATAATAGTAGGGGACTTCCAACACCCAACTTACAACAATGGAAAGATCTAAACAGAAAATCAACAAGGAAACAATTGCTTTGAATGACACACTGGACCAGGTGGACTTAACAGATATATTCAGAACATTTCATCCTAAAGCAGCAGAATATACATTCTTCTCCACTGCACATGGAACGTTCTCCAGAATACATCACATACTGGGACACAAATCAGCCCTGAACAAGTACAATACGATTGAGATCATACTGTGCATATTTTCAGACCACAACACTAGAAACACAAAATCAACCACAAGAAAAAACTTGGAAAGGTAACAAATACTTGGAGACTAAAGAACATCCTAGTAAAGAATGAATGGGATAACAAGAAGTTACAGAGGAAATTAAAAAGTACATGCAAGTGAATGAAAATGATAACACCACAGCCCGAAACCTCTGGGACACAGCAAAGGTGGTCATAAGAGGAAACTACATAGCAATCCAGCCCTTCCTAAAAAAGGAAGAAAGGACTCAGATACACAACCTAACCTTACACCTTAAAGAAGTGGGAAAAGAACAGCAAATAAAACCCAAAACAAGCAGAAGACAGGAAATAATAAAGATCAAAGCAGAAATCAAGGCTATCAAAACCAAAAACACTGTAGAACAGATCAATGAAACCAGAGGCTGGTTCTTTGAAAGAATTAACAAAATGGACAAACCACTAGCCAGTTTGACCAAAAAGAAAAAGGAAATGACCCAAAGAAATAAAATCAAGAATGAAAGAGAAGAGATCACAACCAATACAGCAGAAATACAAACAATAATAAGAGAATATTATGAGCAATTATATGCCAATAAAATGGGTAATCTGGAAGAAATGGAAAAATTCCTAGAAACATATACACTACCAAAACTGAAACAGGAAGAAATAGAAAATTTGAACAGATCCATAACCAGTAAAGAAGTCAAATTAGTAATAAAAAATCTCCCAAAAAACAAGAGTCCAGGGCCAGATGGCTTTCCAGGGGTATTCTACCAAACATTTAAGGAAGAGTTAACACCTATTCTCTTGAAGCTCTTCCAAAAAATAGAAAAACTCTTTCTATGAAGCCAGCATTACCTTGATTCCAAAATCAAAGACCTCACTAAAAAGGAGAACTAGAGTCCAATTTCCTTGATGAACATGGATGCAAAAATCCTCAACAAGATATTAGCCAACCAGATCCAACAATACATTAAAAAAAATATTCACCACGACCAAGTCGGATTTATACCTGGGATGCAGGGTTGGTTCAATATCCGCAAAACAATCAGTGTGATTCATCACATCAATACAAGAAAGGACAAGAACCACATGATCCTCTCAATAGATGCAGACAAAGCATGTGACAAAATACAGCATCTTTTCCTGATAAAAATCCTCAAGAAAGTAGGGACAGAAGGATCATATCTCAAGATCATAAAAGCTATATATGAAAGCCCTGACGCTAATATCATCCTCAATGGGGAAAAAATGAGAGCTTTCCCCCTAAGGTAAGGAACAAGACAGGGATGTCCACTCTCGCCACTGTTATTCAACATAGTATTGGAAGCCTTAGCCTCAGCAATCAGACAACACAAAGAAGTAAAAGGCACCCAAATCAGCCAGGAGGAGGTCAAACTTTCACTGTTCACAGATGACATGATACCCTATATGGAAAACCCAAAAGATTCCACCAAAAAACTACTAGAACTGATTCATGAATTCAGCCAAGTGGCAGGATAGAAAATCAAAGCATAGAAATTGGTTGCAATCCTATACACCAACAACAAAGCAACAGAAAGAGAAGTCAAGGAATAGATCCCATTTACAAATGCACCAAAAACCATAAAATAACTAGGAATAAATCTAACCAAAGAGGTGAAAAGTCTATACACTGACAACTATAGAAAGCTTATGAAAGAAATTGAAGAAGACACACACAAAAAAAATGGAAACATATTCCATGCTTCTGGATAGGAAGAACAAATATTGTTAACATGTCAATACTACCCAAAGCAATCTACATATTCAAGGCAATACCTATCAAAATAACACAAGCATTCTTCACAGAACTAGAACAAACAATTCTAAAATTTGTATGGAAGCAGAAAAGACCGCGAATAGCCAAAGCAATCTTGAAAAAGAAAACCAAAGCAGGAGGCATCACAATCCCGGACTTCAAGCTGTATTACAAAGCTGTCATCATCAAGATAGTATGGTACTGGCACAAGAACAGACACTCAGATCAGTGGAACAGAATAGAGAACCCAGAAATGGACCCACAAGCATAGGGCCAACTAATCTTTGACAAAGCAGGAAAGGATATCCAATGGAATAAACACAGTCTTTTCAGCAAATGATGCTGGGGAAATTGGACAACAACATGCAGAAAAATGAACCTGGACCACTTTCTTACACCATACACAAAAATAAACTCAACATGGATGAAAGACCTAAATGTAAGACAGGAAGCCATCAAAATCCTCGAGGAGAAAGCAGGCAACAACCTCTTGGACCTTGGCCGCAGCAACTTCTTATTCAACACGTCTCCAGAGGCAAGGGAAACAAAAGCAAAAATGAACTGTTGGGACTTCATCAAAATAAAAAGCTTCTGCACAGCAAAGGAAACAATCAGCAAAACTAAAAGGCAACTGACAGAATGGGAGAAGATATTTGCAAACAACATATCAGATAAAGGGTTAGTATCCAAAATCTATAAAGAAGTTATCAAACTCAACACCCAAAAAACAAATAATCCAGTGAAGAAATGTGCAAAAGACATGAATAGACACTTCTCCAAAGAAGACATCCAGATGGCCAACCGACACATGAAAAAATGCTCAACATCGCTCATCATCAGGGAAACACAAATCAAAAACCACAATGAGGTCACTTTACACCTGTCAGAATGGCTAACATTAACAACTTAAGCAACAACAGATGTTGGTGAGGATGCAGAGAAAGAGGATCTCTTTTGCATTGTTGGTGGGAATGCAAACTGGGGCAGCCACTCTGGAAAACAGTATAGAGGTTCCTCAAAAAATTAAAAATAGAACTACCCTACGACCCAGCAATGGCACTACTAGGTATTTATCCAAGAGATACAGGGATGCTGTTTTGAAGGGGCACATGCACCCCAATGTTTATAGCAGCACTATCAACAATAGCCAAAGTATGGAAGAGCCCAAATGTCCATCGATGGATGAATGGATAAAGAAGATGTGGTATATCTATACAATGGAGTATTACTCGGCAATCAAAAAGAACAAGATCTTGCCACTTGCAACTACATCAATGGAACCAGAGGGTATTATGCTAAGCGAAATTAATCAGAGAAAGACAAATATCATAAGACTTCACTCATATGAGGACTTTAAGACACAGAACAGATGAACACAAGGGAAGGGAAGCAAAAATAATATAAAAAATATATATAAAAAATAATATAAAAAGCAAAAATAATATTAAAAAAATAATATAAAAAATTTTTATAAAATATAAAAAAATAATATAAAAATATAATATAAAAAATAATATAAAAACAGGGAGAGGGACAAGACATAGGAGACTCTTAAACATGGAGAACAAACAGAGGGTTGCTGGAGGGGTTATGGGAGGGGGGATGGGCTAAATGTGTAAGGGCCACTAAGGAATCTACTCCTGAAATCACTGTTGCACCATGTGCGAACTAACTTGGATGTAACTTTAAAAAATAAAATGAAATATTTTTTTAAAAATGAAAATATCACACAATAAATAAAATATAAGAAAATGAAAAAAAAAAAGAGGCAAATCACAGAGGCCAATCATGACAAGCTCTTAGAAAACAGTAAAGTGGTTTTTTTTTTTTTTGAGTGTGTTCATCATCCACTGAACAAACACTGACGCAGAGCCTACTGTGTACTGAGCACTGTCCCAAGCACTGGAGACACAGTGAAATGCAGACAGACAGACGGGGACCACCCCGGAACCCACAGTCCTGGCTCTCTCCTTGCTAGCCCATCATCATCACTTCCTCGGTGTGGTCTGCTGGCGAATTCCTTCCCCCTCTGTGCTCCTAACTTGGGGAAGCATGAAGTGAACGTTTAGGCAGGAAGAGAACATTCTTTCCGTCACCAACAGGACTCACTCCTGGGTGATGCCGAGCCGCAAGGGTCAGTCGATTCCCAAAGCGCCCCACCCCCGAGCAGGGCTCCTAGCGGGGGGCGGGGGGGGGGGGGGGGAGACAGTGAGTGAGGTGAGTTCCACGCCAGCACTGCTACAGCTCAGCGCCGAGTATGAAAGCTGGCACCCGTTCAGGGTTCAATAGGGTGCAGCTGATAGAGGTTTTGCACCTACCGGGGCGGGGGTGGCCTCTCCAAGTCAACAATGACTGAACCCAATGGATTTCAACACTGACTGCGCAGTGCAAACCATAACCCTTGTCCCCACGCACGCCAATTAAATGAAAACCCCAGAGTGTGGGGCCTGGGCATCAGCATTGTATAAAAGCTCCCCAGATTGAGAGCCAGGTTGCAGATGCAAGAGAACGAGCCTGTAATGAAGCTGAAGCTCACACAGGAAGCAGAGAGGTTTACAGTCCGGGGCTTCCCCTCACTAAGTGAGTTTCAGCTCAGCCACAGACTAATCATTTAACCTCACTGGACTCAGTTTCACCATCTGTAAAATGGGGATAGTACTAAATAATAGCTGCCTTGCCAGATGAAATGAGACGGTGAGAGTGAATGTCTTGACCAGTGGTAAAAGTGATTATTAATTCTTCATTAATTGCTTGTCTTCTTAGTCTTTCCATGGGGAGTCATCTATCAGGTAAGAGCAGTCCTGACTTCCACACGGCTTAGCTGTGAGTCCCAGGTTGTAGGCGTGAGCACGTGTGTGAGTGTGTCAGTGGCCTTTTATTCCTGCCTCCCTCCCTGACACTGCTCAACAAAAGTTTCGTCCAGTCCTGTCACAGGGAGAGGCCTGAGAACCTGAAGGACGCTCATGATTGAACACGGCTCCTAAGATATTTGGCAGAATTAGGAGTACCTTTGCCCCTCCATCCGAAACTCTTTCTGGAATACAATCCTGTCGCCCTTAAAAGTGAAAAGTGAAGAAAACAGCAGCCCAGCTATTTTTAGTCACAACTACTGCCTGGAAGACGGAATGGCTTTGTCAACTCTGAGCAGAAACGAGGGAGCCAGTCCTCTCCCGGAGCATCCCATGGCGGCTGGAGCTGACAGCCAACAAGGTTTCCACAAGCACGTGCGCAGTGACACATTGGAGGAGAAAGTCATCACTAATGGCCTGGGGAGGGGGGCATTCAAAAAGAAACTGAGCATTGCGGAATGAAAAGAGGAAAAGCAAAATTCACAGCTTTCTGCACTTCCCATGGCCTCCTGATGTGTCCTCTCTGACAACCTGGTCAGTTTGGGGGAAAATCAGAATTTAAAGTTGGCATTCCAGAATCCCTGAAGCCTAGAGGCAGAAGGCCAATGTCCCAGCGGATGCCAGGGGGTGGTGAGGGGCAAACAGCACAAGGGCCTGGGAGACAGACAAGAGGCTTGGGTTTCAATCTCAGCTCATCCGTGGACCACGCCAACCACTGCAACTCTCCAGACTCAGACTCCCTTCTATAAAAGGAGGAGAGTAATAAGTCATACCTACTTTCCTGATCAGCTGAGAGGATGAACGTAAAGGCCTTGACTCGTATTCATTGCTCATTTGTTCGTTCATTCAACAAGTAATTACTGAAGGCTGGCTCCACGTTCAGCATTCTTCCAGAAGCTGGAGCTTGGAGCCGTGACCAAAACACAGGTGAGGGGAAAGGAACCCTCAGGACCACTGGTGGGAAGGTAAATGGGTGCAGCCACTGTGAAAGCATTGCAGTGGAGGACCTTAAAAAAATTAAAAAGAGAACGACCCTATGATCCAGTAATTCCGCTAGGGGTATTTTACCCAAAGAAAATAAAAACACTAATTCAAAAAGGTGCATGCACCCCTATACGATCATTACAGCATCATTTACGACAACCAAGATATGGAAGAAGTCCCTATGTCCATCAATAGATGAACAGATGAGAAAATGTGAGATAGATAGATGATGGATAGATAGATGACAGACAGGATAGATGGATGGGTGGATGGACGGATGGATGGACAGATAGTTAGATAGACAGATACAGTGGAATATTACACAACCACAAAAAAGGATGAGATCATGCCAGTTGAGACAACATGGAGGGACCTACAGGGTATTATGCTAAGTAAAGTAAGTCAAACCGAGAAAGACAAATACCCCATGACTCCACCCCTAAATGGATTCTAAAAAAATGAATCAACAAAAAGCAGAACGAGACCTATAAATACTGAGAACAAACTGATATTTGCAAGATGGCACACAGGTAGGGAGGTGGGCAAAATGGATGAAGGGGAGAGGGAGACACAGGCTTCCAGTTCTAGAATGAAAAAATCATAGGACGAAAAGGCACAACATGGGGAATACAGTCAGTGACACTGTAAAAGTGATGTAATGGGACAGCAGGCAGCCACACTTGTGCTGAGCACAGCATAATGTATAAACTTGTCAAATCACTAAGTTGTACACCTGATACTAATGTAACATTGTGTGTCAACTACAGTACAATACACACACACACACACACACACACACACACACACACACACACACACAGTTTATGCCTAGCTAGATCGGCAGGGGAGGCTTCACTGAGGAGGTGGGGGTATCTGGGCAAGAACACATCAGGCAGAGGGATCAGCAGAGATGCTGAAGAGGCAACAGACCAGGGGAATGTGAGATGCACAGAGGCAGAGTGTCTCGATCAGAGCAGATGAGGCAGGAGACCAGCACAGAGTGCACAGTGGGGCTCCGTGAGGCCAGCTGGGCCTTTATAAGTAACCCCAATTTGGGGTTTACTCTGAGTTGGGATCCAATGATGTATCTATAGGTAGACAATTAGATCCATTATTCTTCTAGCTTAATCATGAACTTCATGAAGACCAACATTAATAAACTAACATTTTAAAAAAACTAACATTAACGAACAGACCAGCCTACCACCGAACCTAACGCTTTGTATTTGCCTGCGTGGTAGGTTCTGGGTGGGAGAATTGGATGGTTTCTTCCATGAGTGTTAATTTCCCTAGCCCTGCCCCATCCCACAGAGAATTCGGAGTTCTCTGCTGTTCCAACCACATCTCCAGAAACCCTGATGAAATGGATTTGAATGAAAGGAAAAGAAGGAGTTCATCCAAAGGCAGCAAGGTACCAAATGCTGCCCACATCTAATTGCGAGACCCTGGGGTAAGTCGCTCATCATCATGCCCCAGACTTCTCGCTGGTATAAAGGGAGCAAGGATGTAATAATCCCTCATTCCCTGGAGGTCACCAGACTCCGAGATGGCCCCAACGATTCTCATCTCCTAACACTCACGTGCTTGTGTAGCCCCCTCCTGTACTGGACAGGCTGGCCTCTGTAACCAAAAGCGTCTGGCAGAAATGACAGGTGTGACTTACGGTGCTAGGGCACAAGAGACAGTGCAGCTCCCACCCTGCTCTGCCTTGGATCACCTGCTCTGGGGTGAGTCAGATGACATGTGACAAGAACATACCAGCAGCCCTAACAGGAGGCCCGTGTGGGGAAGACTGTGCTCTCCAGCCCCTAGCTGGCACCAAACTTGCCCGTCGCGTGAGGGCACCAGCGTGGTTCTTCCGGCCCCAGCCAAGCCTTCAGACGCCAGCCTCATGAGACACCCTGAGCCAGAACCCCCCAACCGACTTTTACCGAATTCCTGACTCTCAGAAACTGTGAGATAATAAAGCTTCACTGATACTTTAAGCTGCTAAGCTGTGGGGTGATTGGTTATGCTTTGGTAGAACTGACACAGTCCATCAGTAAGCGGTGATGGCACACGTCTCGGCCTAACACAGGAGGCTCGCCGGGACTCACAGCCCCTGCCTCCTTCTCTGGTCTCCTCCCTCCCCCTGGGGCCCCGCCCCCGTCCTGACCCACCAGACCTCCTGAAGTTTTCGGAAAGCAGACAGCATGCTCCTTCTCCCCTCCGCCCCATCTCAAACGCTATCCTCCCTCTGCGATGTCCTTCCCCTACCCCTCCTGACACACTATGCTCCACAACCCAGCTCAAATGGCCACTTCCGCCAAAGCTTTCCCCGGGAGAAATGCATATTTCTTTCTGCGTTTCCAGAGCACCCAGTAAACACCTTTATCCCTGTCCTCATCTCTGAACATTATGATTAACTGCAGCCTTCTGCACATGACAAGACCCACATCTTGTCCGTCTCGGCATGGCACTACCCCCATGCCTGGTACATAGTAGGTTCTCAGAAAATACATGGAGGCTAAAATTACTCACCTACCACTCGCGCAGCACCCGCTGTGTGCCAGCACAGAGTATTGCCAACCCACCACCCCTCTGAGGTAAGGATTTTACAGATAAGGAAGCTAAGGCTCAGAGAGGCTAGCCTTTCATCCAAGAATCACAGCTGCCCAGAGATCATCCAGAACTGGAACCCAGAGAACAAAACGATTTATTTTTTTTAAATAGGTATTCCATCATTTCAGCATACATGATCTTTTTTTTTTTTTTAACTTATTTATTTTGAGTGACAGAGAGAGACGGAGAGAGGAGAGAGAGAGAATCCCAAGCAGGCTCTGCACTGACAGTGCAGGGGCTCGAACTCATGAACCGCGAGATCATGACCTGAGCCAAAATCAAGAGTCGGACGCTTAACGGACTGAGCCACCCAGGTGCCCCTGGAATGAATTTTTCTAAGCACTTTCAGCTCTCAGGGTTTCCTCTGATGTATCTCCCACTGAAACAAATGAGAGAAACAGCTGCAGAAACCATTTGCAACAGTAAATCCCAAGTAAACGCAAGGGGTGATAATTGCCCTTGACAACGCTGGGGATCCAAATTCTCCAGGGCCTTTTGGTTTTTCCAACCGTCTTCATGGCCCAGTCAGGCTCTCTGCCGCAGTGACCCCTCATAACAAGGCACCGTGACATTTCAGTGGCCACGCCTCGGAGGCGTTCCCTGCCCCCCCTGCCAGCTGCAGACAGGAGAGAGAGCCAGAGGGAGGCGTCCCCCTGGGTGCACACTGTTTACGTAACACTCTAATTTATTGTCCTGCCTCTGCCACTGCTTTAGGCATTCACTGTGATCGCATCCGTGCTAATGAATTTGTCGGGTAATAACGTGCGTGTCACATGCACTTACGCTCCGCGTCGCCACAGCACTTCTGCCAGCAGAGCCGTGACATGCTCACCTGGGAAACGTGCCAACTTGAGAGGAGATTGGGGGCTTTTCTTCCACCTTGTTCAGATGAGTCAGGCATTTCTGCTGAGCGTCTGCTACCTTCGCTTCTCTGACCCATTTGTCTTTGAACAAGGCCCTGATGCCCACCTGTCGGCCCCCAAAGAATGTACTTTTGGTGCCTTCTTCTACATCAGCATCATCTAGAACTTTCTGCAGTGATGGAAACGTTCTGTATCTGCACTGTGCAAGACAGTAGCCACTAGCCACGTATTTACTGCACGCTTAAAATATGGCTTCCATGACTGAAGAGTTCTTTTAAACTTTTAAAATTTATTTCATTTTAATTAATTTTCACTCAAATAGCTCCACGCGGCTAGTAGCTACCTTCCCGGGCAGTGCAGTTCTAAAAAGATACCAGGGGCACCTGGGTGGCTCAGTTGGTTAAGCGTCCGACTTTGGCTCAGGTCATGATCTCGCGGTTTGTGAGTTCCAGCCCGGCATCAGGCTCTCTGTGGTCAGCACAGAGCCCATTCCGGATCCTCTGTTCCCCTCTCTCTCCGCCCCTCCCCAACTTGGACTCTATCTCTCAAAAATAAATTTTTAAAAGCATTAAAAAGAAATTTTTTTAAAGAGACCAGATCAGAACTTCTCAAACTTAATATCCACACAAATCACCTGGAGACCTTGTTAAAATGCAGATTCCAATTCAGTAGGCTGGCAAAGAGCCTGAAATTCAGAATTTCTAACAAGTTCCCAAGTGATTGTGATGCTGCTTGTCTGCGGACCACACTTTGAGCAGCTCAGGATCTGGATGGTGGTTACACTGTTGTTTATATGTACAAATGCACTGAGCTGTACACATAAGAGTCATCCGTTTGCTATTGTTATATTCTCTCTCTTTCTAAAGATTGGGTCTCTCCAGATTCCGAGTCCACTGGTTCTTACCAATGGTTGCAGGTAGCATTGTTCCAAATACCACAGCACATGTCTGTACTAAAAAAGTATCTGTTGTATATCTGAAATTCAAATTTAACTGGATGCATTGTTGTTGTTGCCATTGCTGTTTGGCTAAACTGAGCAACACTGTTGCACATTAAAACTAACTCAGGATGTTTCCCTTAATACCAGTGCCCAGGCCCCACTCCAACTGGTTTATTAGCATGAGTCTGTCCGGAAGCTACCTGGATGACTATCATTTGCAGCCAGGGTGTGAAACACTGGTCCGGCAGAATCGTCCTCAAACTTTAACAAGTATTAGTATCCCCCAGAGGGGGTCATTAAACCCAGATTGCAGGGCCCCACCCCCATAGTTTCTGAGTCACCAAATCCTGGATGGGGCCTCAAAATTTGCATTTCTAACAAATTCCCAGGTGATACTGATGTTAGCGGTCCAGAGACCAAACTCAGAGCACCTCTGGTTTACTCTGTGCTGACCTAGGGAATAAATGAACCCACACTAGGAGCAACCTAGTCCCCAACCCCCGGTGAGGTACAGGTACAGAAGCAAACATTTATTGCGGCCTGAACTGCCTAAGAGTCAAGGGCATGATTACCCCCAAGGGGCTCCCTCTGCTGCATCCACCCAGGTGGTGAGAGGTGATGAGAAGCTTTGGGTGAGATGGACCCGATCCCAGCACTTACTGACCCCTGGCCCTTGAGATGTGCCTCTCCCCTGTCATAGCCTCGTTTGTGAAATGTAACATCCAGCTTTTCCTTAGAAGGTACGATGGACTGCGGTGTGCAACGTGGCCCAGTGTGTGGCTGCCACTCAGAGGAACACTCAGCTCTGGGGCGCCTAAGCCATCGCACCGCAGACCCACATCATCTGTCCTCACAAATCTGTGGCTAGAAGACAACGTGCTTGGGTTTTAATCCAAGCCAATGGTATCCAACTCCAGCTGCTATTAGAATCCTCTAGAGAGGCTTTTTCAAGTACTGGTGCCTGACCCCACACCCAGAGACTCTGTGACAATTGTGCTGGGGTAAGGCTTGGGCGCAGGCGTTTTTGAAGCTCCGCAAATGTTTCTCAGGGACAAAGAAGAGCTGAGAAACACTCCTCTCGGGCTGGCTCAAATCCCAGCCTCCTGGCAAACTGTATTACCGGTGTCCGTTTCATCATCAGTTTCCATGGCATATAAACAAGCCTTCTCTCTTTCACTGGACAGTGGGAGGAAAGAGCCTGAGCCACAAGACCCAGAGAGGCCTTAGAGCCCACCTAGAGCCCACCTCTCCCAGGGGATGAAGCTGGAGGAAATGGTCCGAGGTCCCTCAGCCGGGTATTTAACTCCCCCTCCATACATAAGCCAGCTGTGGTTCAAAATCTGTTTTTATTGAACAAACACTTCTAGGCTTCCTACATTCAAGACACTATTCTAAATGTTCTATGAATATCCACTCATGTAATCCCCACAGCACCTCTATGAGGGAGCTGGCGGTGGTGTCTGCATTCCCATCTCGCAGACTAAGCAAGTGAGGCTTGGAGATGCTAAGTAATCTGCCTGAGACGACACAGTGCGTCCTGGCCCACAAAGGCCACAGATCCCAGAAGGCAAAGATACTGATCCCTTTCCCTTCCGCCATCAACAGAGTCAACTATAAAGGGAGGGGGAGAAAGGTCCTAACTTTTACAAGGAAAGGAATGTCATGTCTCCATACACCTGCCTTCCCAGCTGAGGGCTTCTGAATGCCCTTCTAATAAAAGCAACCACAAACACCTCTTGGCACCAAGAAGGCTTTGCCGGCTAAGGAAATGAGAATTCGTTGTCGGTGACTGCTCGGTCAGGCAGTGTGACTAGACCAATCTCAGACCCCTGTCAGGCCATCGGCCTAGGATTCTAGAAACCCCAAGACATCCATGGTGAGCCTTAGCCCTCCCCCTCTCCAAACTGTGACTATCTGCTGGGGAGACCTCGGCCACAGCTCTGAAGGATTGTAAGACCCACATGTGCTACTTGGAGTAGCCACGCTCGACCCCAGGCACCAGGATCCCCACTTGGAACTCATCTTTGCAAACCTCAGACCTGTTCACATCACACCTGCATGGAACATCCTTCAATAGCTCCCTGTTGCCCTCACAGTAAAAGTACATTCCTCAGTGGGGTCGGATCGCATTCATAATGTGCTCCAACCTCCTCCTCAGACTCCCACCCTTTACCCTCCAGACACCCTGACCTGCCTGTAATCCCACACCCACCCTTCGCCATGTCCTGCCTCCAGACCTTTATTCAGGCTGTTTCCTCTGCCCAAAGTGCTTTTCCCTCCCTTGTCTACTCACTCACTGATTCCTCTGAATTTGGTGAGTGAATGTGACCGGCCATGGGGTGTTCAGACTAAACGGAGTTGATGGGCAAGTCCATGAAGGTGTTTCAGGGTGAGATTACCGTCTGAATCAGTGAACTCAGTAAAGCAGAATGCCCTCTCCTGCGTGGGTGGGCCTCATCCGATCTGTTGAAGGTCTGAACAGAACAAGGCAGAAGAAGGAGGGGGAAGGGGCGCCTGGGTGGCCCAGTCTGTTAAGCGTCCAACTTCAGCTCAGGTCATGATCTCACAACTCATGAGTTCGAGCCCCACCTTGGGCTCTGTGCTCACAGCTCAGAGCCTGGAGCCTGCTTCAGATTCTGTGTCTCCCTGTCTCTCTGTCCCTCCCCTGCTCGTGCCCTGTCTGTGTCTCTTTCTGTAAATAAATAAACATTTAAAAATTATTTTAAGAAAAGAAGGAGGGGGAAGATGGAGAGACAATGACATGTGCAGGCAGTCTCCACACTCACTCTTCCAAGCTCTGAGTCAGATCTGACTTCCACCTGCCAGGCGACAAGTTACCTGGTAAGTGATCTCGGCTTGCCGACCAGAGCTCCAGGACCATCACTGTCCTTGTTGAGATGATTACTTAGCTGTTCCACCACATTCTGCTCATTCTTTTTTTTTAATGTTTATTTATTTTTGATAAAGAGAGAGCACAAGCAAGGGATGAGCAGAGAGAGAGGGAGACAGAGAATCCGAAGCAGGCTCCGGGCTCTAAGCTGTCAGCACCAAGCCTAATGCAGGGCTCAAACCCACAAACCTTGAGATCATGACCTGAGTCGAAGTCGGGCACTTAACCGACTGGGCCACCCAGGTGCCCCCAGATTTTACTCATTGTAAGACGTGACTGAAAACAAAAAAAGTGAAAGCACCAATATTACAGACAAGGGATCAAACCTCAATCGAGATTGAAACGAGCAGGCATCGAAGTGACGAGCCTTCAACTTCACAGGATCTGGGCCAGTTACCCACGCTTCCATTGTGAAGGGAAAGGACAAAATTAAAGTCTACACTGATGCTAGAAACCTTGTTTCCGAGTGTGTCTAATGGAGAAACCATGAAAATACTAGGCTAAGTGAAAGAAACCAGACACAAAGGACCTGTGTTGTATAATTTCATTATAGGAAATTTCCAGAAAAGCAAAATTTATGGAGACAGAAAATAGGTGAGTGGTTGCCTCAGGCTGAGGAAGAAATGGAGAGACAGCAAAGGGGCATAAAGCCTGTTTGTGGGGTGATGGTCGCCCCGTTTGGTAAATATACTGAGAGCCCCTGAAAAATACACTTAGAATTGGGTACAATCTGCGGCTCGTGAACAGTACCTCAATAGAGCGTAAAGAAAAAAGGTAAAGGGGATAAAAAACAGGAGCAACAAAAAAGAAGTAACCGACAATGGTGTCGTGCTTCTAACTCTTTGGGAAGTGCTCTCTCCACACACAGAGGCTCACAACACGTAAGTCTGATTTCTGCACGTTAGTAGCTGCAAGCGTCATGTAGGGCGGCCGCGGGGCTGTGAATTTCTGCGGGTCAACAAGCTGGCTCTGTCTGTAGCCCCAGCGCACTGCTGGCACACAGCGTGTTTTGCCGCACTGATCTGAAGATAAATGAACTCCCTTCCTGCCAACGACGGCTGACAGGGTCTACGGGCGAGCAGTCCTGGGGGTCCGAGGCCCGTGGGCCGCTCAAACGTGGCCCCTTGGCCCACTCCGGGTGGCTTGCACTTTGATACAGGCCAGCCACTCGCAGGCACATGAACCTTCAACAGTTCGGCATCTGATCTGGCCTCGAGAGCTTTCTTGACTGGTTCATGTCCTGCGAGATGTGATCACCTAATGGACAAAGACACCTGCCTTCAGGTCTCTCCATGAATGGTGGGTTGCACACACAGGCTCCCTTCAGTTGCCCTTTGGCATCCACATCCTTATTCTCGATGGTTCTTGTAACTGGGGGAGGCTTTGGGGACCCTTTAAAACTCCAGGTTTGCCTGTCGAGGGGACACCCACACTCTTCCTCATCGAGCCGGGCACCACTGCCCTGCGACCCGTCCCAACCGACCCGTCCACGGCCACGCTGTTCCATTTAACGATGACGGATTGCAGGGGCCCCGGCTTAGCTCTCCATGCTGTGCAACGTGGATTACAACCAGCCTTCGCTCCAGAGCAGCACATTTGCATGCTAACAGGGGCTTCTGGGCCTAATTCTGTGTGAATTGCTCTGTCGGAACACTGTCCTTAAAAGACTGATATGGAGAAGGGACAGCTGGTAGCAAAGAATGTGGACGAATTCCACAAAGGATTTACTAACCTCAGCTCAATGTAAGGAAAAGGCCTTGGAAACAGATCTGCCCCAACCTCAGGCTTTGCAGTGGGAGGACCAGGATCCCAAAGGCATGCTTCCGAGCCCAGTCTGGCCCCTCCCCAGCCGGGTGCTGTGGGCAAGTCGGTTCACACCACTGAGTCTCGTTGTCCTCCTCTTTAGGATGGAGGCAATGTCACAGCCCTGGATCGATGCCTGGGTATCTCTTCATTCCTTTAGTCAAAGTGGGGCAATGAGTTTAGCAACAAATCGCTACTCCTGTCTGAGGATCAGCGGGGGATTAAGAGCCCAGAGATTTATAAATGTCACGGCTCGCTATGCCCGGCAGGAAGGAATGTGGGGCTGAAAAGTCACATCTACAGACACTGCGGGAGCCCATCCCACACGTGTGTGCAAGCAAGGACTCCCAGGGGGGAAGATATTTGACTCAAACTCAGAGTCACTTCAGACAGAAAATCTGGCAATTAAGTAGCTTATTTGAAATAAATGGTGATGATAGAAATGAACATTGATTTGCCCCTCATACATGCCAGCTCCTGAGCACTTAATAAGCATCATGCTGTTGACATCACCCATTTGACAAAGGGGTAAAAGGGATGTGCTATGTACCAGGCACCATTTGGAGATCAGCCAGGAAGCAAATAGAAAAATAGCCATGCCTTCATGAAGTTTACATTCTCCTGGTGCACTGGGGGGGGGGGGGGGGGAGGAGGGGGAGGAGGAGGAGGGGGAGGAGGAGGAGGGGGAGGAGGAGGAGGAGGAGGGGGCAGATGATAAAGACAGCGTATAACTGGATTACAGAACACGTCAGATTGTCACAAATACTAGAGAAGGTACAGCAGGAGACAGCGAGTGGCAGTCAGGAGTCACGTTCGAATAGGAGAGCCCATGGTACTTAGGCAAGGACCAAAAATGAGGGTGAGCGTGTGGAGGAAGAAGTCCCGGCAGAGAGAGTGCATATTCGCTGAGGTGTGAAACCACCATCACCATCAACTTCAGGACATTTTCGTCATCCTAAAAAGAATCCTATACTTATTAGCCACCGCGCCCCATTTCTTCCCTCCCATCTGGTCCCTGGCAACCACTAACCTGCTTAAATGTGTATGAGGTCTCCTTCTGGATGGTTTCTGTATGAAAGGATGTCTCCAGCTCATGAGGAGAGAGGAAGAGGGGAGGTTATGGGAGGTGCAAGGTAAAAGCTAGGGGACCCGTGGGGTGCCCGGGTGGCTCAGTCGGTTGAGCGTCCAACTCTTGGTTTCAGCTCAGGTCATGATCCCACAGTTCGTGGGTTCGAGCTCTGAGTTGGGTTCTGTGCTGATGGCATGGAGACTGCCTGGGATGCTCTCTCTTTCTCCCTCTCTCTCTGTCCTTCCCCTACTCACACTGTCTCTGTCTCTCTCAAAATAAATAAACTAAAAAAAAAAAAAAAAAAAAAAAGCTAGGGACCCATTACAAGGCTGTAATAATAAACCACAGTCCTGACCAAAATTCTCTGAGATGGGAACTCTTATTGTGTCCATCTTACAGATGAGGAAACTGAGGGTCAGAGGGGCTGACTCACCCAAAGACTCATGGCTAGGAAGGGGAACAGAACTGCCAGGAATGGAAACCCAGTCTGTCAACCTCGGGCAACTAACCGTCACTAGTCCTGCCTGGGGGATGCAGGAGGTGACACGGTGTCCCTCCCCCCCTCCCTCGGTCGTGTGACTTTGCAGTTGTCCCAGCTAAGGGAGGTGGGATCTATTCTCCCAGGCACTGAATTGGGTTTGGCCACTATGGCCGAGGGGCTGTTAGGCTTTAAAAGTGTCTGTGTGCTTGGCTCGCCCTCTGACACTTCTGCCAGCACCAGGAGGTTAAAATTCCAGGTCAAGGAGAACAGCACACATGCAGAGAAGGCTCGGATCTAATCCCCAGTCTGGAGGCAGCTCAGCCAAATCCAGCCACGATTCGCCAAAGCCCCATTGAGCCACACACCCAGGAGGGAGGAAGGTAATGCTTGGGGTGGCGAGAGCCACGGAGGCCTGGGGCGTGTGTCACACTGCAGCAGACACCGGCTGGTCCGAGTACAGACCCCACACCCTTGCAGCCCCGTCTGAATAACAACACCGGCTCGCGAGCGGTGTTTTGGTTCCCAGAGGTCCTTCGGACGCATTTTCTCATTTCGCCTTCACAGCAAACCTCTGAAGTAGACGCTTTTCCTCCTGTTTTGTAAACCGAGGTACTGAGGTTCAGAAACACAGGACGGCTCTTGCCTCCATTCATGCCGGTGGGACGGGCGACCAGGGCTTCTAACGGCACATCCTCCCCCTCCTGCCTTTCAGCCGCCTCCCCCTCCCCTGTGGCGTTCGTTAAGAATTATTTTATAATCAGGTACCCGACACGCCAAAAGGAAGCCGGGACAAATGCGTGGTGGCTCAGCTCCGCCTCCACACCCTCACCTGCGTGAGGTCCCTGCTCTGGTTCCCCCTGCCCCCCCCACCCCACCCCACCCCCACCCCCGAGGGTTTCTCTGCACAGCACTAACCGGGCTGCATTTTAATTGCTCAACTTCCGCATCCCCCTCCCCCCAGCAGACTGGGAGCTTGTGAAAAGAAGGGCCAAGCCCTCTTCATCTGCCAGAACCCGGGATGTTCACAGGCTCTGACCCGCAGAAAGGACGCGCGTACAATTTTTGAATAACTTCGCACAAAGGTAGCCACCGGTTTTCCACACTCAGGTCACCTTGATATGCGTTTCACGAAGCGCCACTAGTAAAATGGACAAGCTGGGCACCCCAAAGAGGAGGGTGTTAAGCAGGTTTTGATCCTACAAGTTTTAGTCCACTGTTCTCACACCAGAGACATTTTGCTCTACCCCGCGTTGAAGAGTTTAGCGGTCCCTACGCTGGCAGACCGTGCGTGCCCATGAGTGTCTGTGTCTATGTGCACGTGTCTAGGCATGTATATGTTGGTGTGCATTTGTGTATATGCGTATGCTGTGCATACATGTGTCTGCCTACAAATACGTGCATTTGTGCATATGTGTGTGCAAATACGAGCTGATACATGTGTCTGTGTGCATATGCATGTCTGTGTGCACACGTATGTGTTTGTGCACACCTGAGTATGTGTGACTTGTGCTTGCATAAGCACGTGTCTCTGAGTGCATATGCACGCTTCCGTGTATGTGTGTGTACCTGCATAATTGTGTGTGACCACGTGCGTGTGTGTGCACATGTGCGAACCTCCTCTCTCCACCTTCTCCTCTGCTTTCCCAACGGTCTCCGCCTATCTCTGTCCCTTCGTGTTGCTCACAGGCTTCTTATCAACAAGCACAGGCAAATCATCAGTCTTTGATTCAATTGTGAGTGAATACTATTCGTTCTGCCTACAAATATTTATGGAACACCAACTACTATGTACCAGGCACTGGGCTAGGACCTAAAGATAAGGGAGGAAGGAGGAGGAGAAAGACGCCAAGGAGGAGGAAAAGCATAGAAGTACAGAAATCCTGCCCTCACTTACGTTCTGGTGTTGATTTCTACCATAGATCACTGGCAGAAATACTCAGCGACAAGTAAAACTAACAGGGCTAAAAGGACACACGCAAGAATTCGTAAGAAGCTGAAGCCGCAAACAGAGGGGGAAAAAAATAATAAAACAAGTACTGCTGACAAAATTTAAATCCATAAAACTTGATCCAGGACATGTGAACTTGATAGAAAGAATGACCACAAAAGAAACAAGCAAGCCAACAGAAAACATTAAAAGAGCAGAAGAGTCAGCAGAAAGTCGGTATAAGGGAAAAGATGGATGAATCAGATGTTTGTTGTAAATTTTAAACAGAAAATAATTGATCCCATGAAAATAATTGTACTACAAATAAAGGTTTTAATAGGAAAAAATGGAAACCGTTTAGTTGAGCTGTAGGGAAAATTAAATCCTAGATTAAAATGACTTAATGGAATTTGCTGCGTGAAACACTCTTGCAGAAAATTTCACAAGTCTCAAGACTCTTTCCGTGGACGTGTGCATTAACAATGTACATAAGGTCAAAACAGCAGAGTAAAAATGGTGGGGCACAGTATTCTTCATCTGTGGCACATAATTCATTGGCAGACTCAGCCCAGGGTCGTTGGGCAGCGTGAGCAAGCTCCTGGGAACATGCATGGCATCAGACTAGAGCTTGGTTGGAGGCTTGCTGGTTTAGCCTCTCTGCTCAGAGCTTCTCATGCGTCATTGTGCATTCAAGTCACCTTGTTACAATGCAGATTCTGATGTAGCAGGTCTGGGGCCCTCAGGAGATTCTGTTTCTAGCAAGCTCGCAGACTGCTGGCCTGCAGACCACACTCTGAGCGTCTCCATCTCTGTAGACACTGGGACCAGAGCACTCTTCCCCTCTCCCAGGGCTTGGATTGGCTGCCTGCATTGCACAGTCCTTTCCAGAATGCTCCTCACCCCTCCCAAGGCTCAAATCAACTATCTGCATTGCATCACCGTTTCCTGGAAAGTGGCTGCTGTGGTCTCGCACGCTTTGAAAGATCTGCAGGGCAACAGGACCCAGGCGCTGGCAAGGGCTGACTGAGCCTGCCCCAAGTATGACTGTTGATCTAGCCATTGGCCTTGGTTTGAGGACCCTCATTCCCTAATCAGAGAACTCTTAAGGATTCACTAATCAAATCTTCTTCGTAAGTTCCCAGGGAGAGAGCAAGGCTTAATCCAAAGGAAGGAATCACTAAACACAGAGGCAGCACAGGGAGGTGGCGAGACTCTGAAAGCTGAGGGTTCTAGTCCAAAGGCTGCCCCCTGCACTCATGGGTCTCAGGCAAGCCAGGTATACCCTCTGGGCCTCTGTGTTCCTGTCTGTATAATGGGAACGTGAGGATGTAACGAGAAATTTCATACAAGACCCACAGTGCCTAGCTTGTTTGATGTTGCATACATTACAGTTTCTGTCTCCAGCAAAGATGCAGTTCTAGTCCCTGTAGCACACAGGGGTGAGATATTTGGGAAGCGGGAGGTTTCCTGGCACCTTTTACATCACACTCAAGGCAGATGCCAATGACTGAATCCCAAGTCTAGCTGGGATGATACTACAATCCCAGATGTCAACGCTGCAGAAGAAGGACAAAAAAGGCTTTTAAAAACGGGACTCCCTTGGTCTCTGCAAGGGCAAAACAAAGCCAGCCTCGGTGGACAGACGTCAGCAGCCCTGTGTCCATACAGGAACGGGCTGGTCCAGGGCCCTCGGGCCTGCTACCAGAATAACTTTGGAGTCTCTTTAAGAAAAGAAAAATAAAAGAGCAAGTCAAGCACATTTCCCCCCTTTTCAGCAGCCAATGAATCTCAAATGAGTTTCAAAGTACTTAGAATTCAGAAGGGTGGGAGCCTCACAGCCCTTGGCCATGGTCCTGAATCTGCAATTTTAGAACACCGGTTCCCAAGAGCAGACGCAGGCCACAGGCGTGGGACAAAGGCAGCAATCACCCACAGCGCCCTTGGCAAGAGGGTCCTCCAGAGCCCAGAGAAAGACACTCCACAGCACAAAACAGAACCCACTGGACATGTGATTCCAGGCAGAGAGCAGGCTCAGAACAATGCTTTATGGAGCGAGACTGACCCAGGCTGAAAGCCAATGCTGACACTTGCAGCCAGTGTGACCTTGGCTAAGTCACTTCAACTCTGAGTCTCTGCTTCCACGTCTTTAAAATGGACAGAAGAGAACCTACCGCATCAGGTATCATGAGTATTAAATGAATTACTGCCATACAGTAAACACCTGTGTCCTTCCTCCCAAATTCATGAATTGAAACCTCGTGTCCAATGTGATGCTATCTGGAGGTGCAGCCTTTGGGAGGCAATTAGGTGGTGAGGGGACCTCATGAATGAACAGGATCAGCGCTCTTATGGAAATGACCCAGAGAGAGGTCCCTTGCCCCTTCCACCACGTGAGGACATGGCAAGAAGATGTCGTCTGTGAACTGGGAAGTGGGTTCTGAGCCTCCGGAACTGTGAGGGATCCATTTCTGTTGTTTATAAATAGCCTAGTCAATGGGATTTTTTGTTAGTGCAAACTGAAGGGACCAAGACACTTACTAGGCATAAAGTGCTTCCTATAGGACCATGGTGTGTGGGAAGAAGCTGCATTATCCAGGGTTCCCACTCTACCCCGGAAAATCCATCCCAAGACAAGAGCTTTGGGACAAGTGGCTTATTGGAGGAAGTGAGCATGGCGGACAGGAATGGGATACAGAGAATAAGGAGACAGGAAAGAGAGGAACCCATAACAGGTGCATCCTAGGGCTGGTCACCACCTTGAGGAGATGGGGCTCAGTGTCACTAGGCCAGCCCCCTGTGCTGCCTACAGTCAGCTAAGTCCCCCATCCAGGGACACACGGGTCCAGTGACCAGTTAGTTAACTGCATGAGACACTGGAGTTTCAGTCAAGCCCTTAACTTCACGGTCTGCTCACCTTCGGAATCTGCCTGACTTCCAATGAAGATGACAAAAAAGGAAAAACTGAATGTATTTAGCACTTGACAATGTGCCAAGGAAATGCTTCCTGTGTTTAGAAAAATAACACACGCACGCATTGACAGACATGTTGCTAACACCTCCCCAAACTCCTGCCCACCCTTCTGCCAGCCCAGGAGGCCAGGGTTTTCTGTGCTCGCTGCTTTGGGGAAAGGAGGTTACAGCTGAAACGCAGCACAGCGAGAAGAATCAGTTCTTGGCTTTTGAGTTTCGAGACCGGCTTTTGAATCTCAAGTCAGAAATGAGAATGTGAGAGAATCGTTTTCTGAGTTTTGAGGTCCTAGGTTGTGAGCATCCCAAGCAGGACCCTGACAGACTCTGGGCGTAGAAATGATGGCATTAATAATAGATTTGGGAGAATTCGTAATCGACCAGAGCGAGATTTCCTGCCTTCAAGGAGCCAGAGACCGCCAGGATGGTGGGGAGAAGGGGGGGACTACATGAATGCTCTGACAGAGCCTTGAATCCACCCCCTTCCCAGGCCCCAGACCCAGGGGAAGAACTCGAAGGAAGAAGGTGGATCTGGGGAACTGAGAGAGGGCACCTGTATCTCTCCCCAGGTGCAGGTTGGGGAAAGTGAGTCCAAAACGACCCCCAACCATTCCTGCCTCCTGGGGTTCACACCCTTGTGTAAACCCCTCCCCTCGAGGCTGGGCTGAACTGCTGACCTGCTTCTGATGAAGAGAACACAGCGGAAGTGAGGAGATGCCACTTCTGAGGTCAGCTTACCAAAAGACTGCTACTTCTGTCTTGGGTCCTCTCCTACTCACTCTCCTGGAAGCCAGCTGCCATGTCAGAGCTGCCCTCTGCAGAGACCCGCGTGGCAAAGAACGGCCCCTGGTCAACAGCCAGGTGGGTGAAGCTGAGATTTCTGCAGGCCCCCCGGACTGTAGCTTCTTAGAGACCCTGAGCCAGAAGCACCCGGCTCAGCTGCGTGCAGATTTCTGACTCTCAGAAACGATGAGAAAATAACCGTTCAGGGCAGTTTTGACGTTGGTAAGTTTGGGGCAATCGTTTCTGCAGCAATAGGTAACTAATACAGAGGCCTGGGGCAACCTCCGAGCCCCCGCCTACCACAGCATTGGCTCTGGAAGCAGACAGCTGATTTCCTTTGGGAGGAGATCAGTACGAACATGTCCATCAGGGCTGGGAACGCAGAGAAGCCTTTACGAGGCATATGTGACAGAGATGAGATTGAGATATAAAGAGAAAGGGTGATGTCTCTGCAAGGTCGATGCATGGCCGTAGGCTCCCACTCACCGCAAAGACATGACGCCTTGAACAGGCCAAGCACATGAATTATAACACACTCACACCTGTGGCAACTCTGCTCAGAGAGCTAAAACAACTTCCCTAAAGTCACACAGCTAGAAGGTGGGCAGCTGGGATTGGAACACGGGCCGTTTGGCTGCGAACGCCAGCTCAGACCCCCTCCACCATGCTGCCTTCCTTGCTCCTGTGACCCCTGAGGCATGAGGCTCCAATCTCCCACGCCACTTGTGATTCTCAGGGGTCTGCGAGGGCTCTGCTTGGACTCCCACTGTGGGGTGCCAGCTTAGATCCAGGCCGAAGACTCCAATTCTGGGTGTTATTTTCTGGGACCCTTATTTACTACGCAGCTGACCTACTCACTTGTTAACAAAATGGCCAGCCCCTCCTTGTTCAGAAAGGAAAAGTAGGCAACTCCACACACACTTAGAGAGAAAGCCATTGCCTAATTAGAACGGCCATGGCCTGTGAGCTTATTAACAGGGGGCAGGTCGAACGGCAATGTCCCAGACAACAGCTTGGTCCCTCCCTCCAGAGGTCAGAAGCTCCCTCTCCTCAGTTTCATGGTCGGCTGGCAGAGAGAGGCAGCAGGCCATCAAGGTGTCGATAGCTTTCCTGCTCACCAGCCCAGAGCCGACAAGCAATTCATGCCTCTGTCTGTAAGCACAGGCCAGCTTTTGCCATGGTAACAAAAGCCCCAGACCGCAGTGGTTTGACACAACAGAATTTTACTTCTCAGTCACGCTACACGTTCCCCTGGATCATCACGGCACTCTGCTCCACAAAGTCACTCAGGCACCCAGGCCGCTGGAGGCCCCACCTTGGGGCCGTGCATCATTTCCATCCTCAACAAGTAGCACGGTCCCACCCAACTCCAAAGGGTCTGGGAAGGTGGCCTTCCATGTGCCTGGGAAGGAGAGGAAAACCCAGCATGGGTAAGCATCACAGTGCCTCCCACAGGTGCCACTGGCGTCAGCACCAGAGATGTAACCCTGCGTCTCAGGATGGACACCGGACAGGGCACCTGGGTGGCTCAGTCAGTTAGGCATCTGGTTCTTGGTTTCAGCCTAGGTCATGATCTCACGGTTCATGGGATCGAGCCCCAGGGTCGGGCTCCGTGCGGCTTGGGATTCTCTCTCCCTCTCTGCCCCTTCCCCACTCATGCTCTCCCTCAAAATAAATAAATAAACATTTTTTAAAAACAAGATCAACACTGGACATGCACCAGGAGGCATCGGTAAGCTGGAGGTCACACTGTAGGGCTGTCTTTCTCTTTCTTTTCTTCTCCATCACCAAACAAAACGTCTCCTATCCTCATGGATCCACGGCACACATTCTCCAGGATGCAACAGTGCTTAGTAAACTGCCACTTTGTAAAGTCAAAGAATGTTGGGCCTTAAAGGAGCCTCAGGACTATCACGGCAAGTTTTATTTGGGGCAGTTGAGGACATAAAAATCCAGAAATGGATGGGACATATCCAAAATTACACTTTTATTCATTCCTTTAACAAACATTTTTGAGTGCCTGCTACATCCCAGGAACCAAGTTTTAAAAATAGGGTTACAGAAATAAATAAGAGACCAGCCTTGTCCTCAAAAAGCCCATGGAAGCCTAGTGGGGGAGATTGACATGTTAGCAAACAAATAAACAAATGCATAGGGTGTGAACAGCACTGTCTGAGGGAGAGACAGAGACAGAGAGACAGAGAGGGGGAAAAAGGTTCAAGGTTCCATGACCCAACAAAGAAAAAGGAAGGAAGAAGAACAATCATCCACGAGGGATAAACGTCGGGGGTGGGGGGAGGGAGTTTGTCAGGGGGGAAGGGATACAAGTGAAGTTTTGAAGGCAGGTAGAAACTCACTAGGTTGGGGTGAAACGGACATTCCAGGCATGGGAACGGCATGAGCAAAGGCAATTTTCAGACTCAGCTGCTGCCTGGTTTTGATATTTCCTCCCCTGCATCCCTGGGTCTAGCACAGTGCCTGGCATATCACAGCTGCATGTACATTCATGAGCGAATACATCTCCCTGTGTCTCCTGTCTAGCAGGAGGTTGTGACCCTCGTACTGTAACCAGGATAGAGGAGGCTGAAATCTCCTGGCCCAGGGCTCCCCTATTCTGCAAGCTGCTCCCACAGGTGTTCTGGGCAAGTGGGGCCTGGGTAAGGAGAAGGACACAAGTTGCTGATGTGGACACTTCTCAGGGCTCGGAGGTCCCCGCTTCTTGCCATCTCCTGGTTCCCAGGGGCTCCGTTTCTGAAACTCAGCACAGAACACTAAATGCATTTCCTCCCGAGGCAAGGTGATTCATTTAGTCTCACCTCTGCCCGAGTGTGAAGCCTCTGAATCTGTGTTTGCTGCAATTAAACACAGAATGTGTTGTTTAAACAGTACTGTGATTATGACACAGACAGAAAAAAAAAAAATTCTAAACTCGATCGCATTCAGTCTGGCTGGCCAGAAAAAAAAAAAAAAAAGTGTTTTAGCTGCAGAACTTAGGAGAAAGGGAAACAGTTTTCATTACTGGTTTTTAGAATGTCTTAAAATATCCTTATCAGGAATAAAACCCAGTTATATTCTTGGTGCCAGGAGTAGATGAGAAAGCCTGCTTCACGTTCCTCTGGACAGCAGAGAAAAGGCAAACACCCCACCTGATTCTTTAAAGGAAAAAATGGTTCCCCTTCAGAGCCAAAGGGACCCAGAGAACATGAGGCTACCTGAGCACCCAGGTGAGGACTAATCTCTGTCAAAGAAGTTATCCGTTTATAGCAATAATGGGGGCACCTGGGTGGCTCAGTCGGCTAAGTGTCCGACTTCAGCTCAGGTCATGATCTCGCGGTCCGTGAGTTCGAGCCCTGCGTTGGGCTCTGTGCTGACAGCTCAGAGCCTGGAACCTGCTTCAGATTCCGTGTCTCCCTCTCTCTCTGTCCTTCCCTCACTCGCACTCTGTCTCTCAAAAATAAGTAAACATTAAAAAAATTATAGCAATAATGGATGTCTACAGCAAGGAGAGAGTTACTTCTTATTTAGAAGGAAAAGGAAACTCCCATCCTCACACCTTAAAAAATGAGAAAGTGTCTCCCTCCCACTCCTCCACCTGTCCCACTCCTTACACCTCTACTTTCGTCTCATTTCTGGATCATGTCTCTTACTCAGAATGCCCAGTACAGGCGAAGAGATGCTTTTGTTGGATGGATGAGAAGGAAGGAAAGAACAAGAGGAGGGAAAGAGAGGGAGAAGGAAGGAGAGAATGAGGAATACAGGGAGCGATGGAGGGATAAAGGGGTACAGGGAGGAAAGCAGAGAAGAAGGAGGGAAACCTTACCATACTTTTTTTTAGTTTTTTTTTTTATGTTACGTATTCTTGAGGCAGAGAGAGAGAGACAGAGTGTGCGTGGGGGAGGGGCAGAGGGAGAGGGAGACACAGAATCTGAGGCAGGCTCCAGGCTCTGATTGTCAGCACAGAGCCTGAAGCAGGCCTCCAACCCACAAACCTTGAGATCATAACCTGAGCTGAAGTTGGACACTTAACCGACTGAGCTACCCAGGAGCCCCGAAACCTTACCATCTTTAAGGACTTATGGGAACCCAACACTGCATATTGTGATCCACAGTAGACACGTGCCTCTTGGCCAATCTCCAAATGGCCTGTCGATTACCAGTTGGGGTCAAATACGTCAACAGCAACAAGGACACTACTGTTTAACAGGTGCATGGGGGCAGCATAGCACGCACATGGCTCTAATAAAAGTGGGTGCACCGAACACAGGGCACAAGGTTAACACCCTGGTGGCTTCCACATCCATCTTTCTCACAAGACTGGAGGTCCTGGAGAGGGAGACAGACAGAGAGAGAGAGAGAGAGAGAGAGAGAGAGAAGACTGGCTTCCTCTTTGTATCTGCCCAATGTCTCCTAGCGTCCACAACTCTGTGTCTAGCACTTGCTGACCCCCCTCTCTGAGCTGCCTTCCCGGTTCCCTTCTTTGCTGCTAAGCTTGAAAATTCAGCTTAGGCGACATCGCTTCCTTCGGGAAATCTGTCCTGATCCTCAAGCTGGAAGGTGGTCCTGCTTGACCTGCCTACAGCTCTATCTCCCTGCCTACAAGATGCGCTCCCTGAAAGCAAGATGATAAGATGAGGTCTTATCACCTTGTGCATCACTTCTCACCAGCTCAAGATGCCAGATGCCAGATGCAGATGCCAGATAGATGTTCACTGCATGACTAAGCAATGTGCTTTTTGGGTGTTCTCTTCTCCCCCTTATTTTCATTTCCCTCCCTCTTTTCTCTCTCTCCTTCCCTCACATCAAAATCAACCTAAAAGTACCCTTTGCTGTGAAATTTAAATTTGAGGTCATCCTTCAGTAGCTTCAGGCTCCAGTCAATGGAAACTGGACGTCTTGTTTTTTCCCAGGCTTGGTTCAATCCATCAAGTACTCTGTGCTCAGGTTGATTTCAGCAACGTCCTCATCACCGGCCTACTGTGTCTCAGGGCTTGTCCTCCAGCCCCGCAATTATTTTACAACGTTTTTCTAATCAATGTGGGACCTATGGATACTCATAAATGACCCTTGTCTTTGTGTTGCTACTTTTCATGGGTTTTCAGAATTAAGCTGCTCTTCGAATCCAGGCCCTCCTAGGGGAGACATTACCTTCCATTCAGTGAGAGAATAAAGGTTAATCAGTAAGTGGTCCTGTGAATAAGAAGATATTCATGGGGAGAAAGAAAACAGAATCCACAATAAAGTACATTTCTAGATTTATGAGCTCCTACATTTATGAGCGTCAGAGAAAATGGTGATATCAGAAGTTCTTTCTGACTGTGTCTGAGAGATCTGAATATAGAAATTGTAGTTAAATAAGGTTAAGGGGTGAAGGAACGAACTGAGTGTCTACTATGTGCCAGGCCAAGCTACAAGCAATGAACATTATTTTATCTAATTATGTTTTCCAGCCTCCAAGATGGCCTCCAATGATTCTTGCTTCCTGGTATGTATGCCCTTGTCTAGTCTACTCCTGAATGGAATAGGCTGACCGGTGTGACCCATGGGATTTTACAGAAATGATGGCCTATGACTTCTGAGGCTGAGTCATAAAAAGGGTATTGGCTCCCCCTTGCTTCCTCCTGAATCACTCACTCTGAAGAATCCGGCTGCCATGTTGTGAGGGCACTCAAACAACCCTACGGACAGGCGCTTGTGGCAGGTGAGGTCTTGTGCCAACATCCAGGACTAACATGAGCTATGTGGGCCATGTTGGAAGTGGCTCCCCTAGCCCCCGTCAAGCCCTTGGATGACTGCAGTCCTGGCATCTTGACCTCATGAGGGACTGTGAGCCACTCAGCTAAGCTGCTCCTAAATTTCCTCCCCACAGAGTCTATGGGAAAAGTAAATGCTTACTATTTTAGGCTTCTAGATTTTGAGGTCATTTGTTATACATCCACCGATACCTAATACACTAGTCAACCCAGCGTGGCAGACACTGTCTCCCTTGTAAGAGAAGTTTCCATCTTATATTCCTGATAGCCAATGTCACTTTAGGTGGGTAACCATTTAAAACAAGGTAAGTAAGTGAAGAGGAATCGAGGGTACACACAGATGTGGCTAAGAGCATGACAAATTCCACCCCACCTCATCCTCATACCAACCCTACTGCTACACCCATTTAGCAGATGAGGAAACCAAGGCTCAGAGAAGCCAACTAATTTGCCTTGATGTTAAACAGCGGGTAGAAATAGTAGTGGCTATTGTGTATTCAACCCATTGGACCGTCCGAAACACTTGTGCCCTCTACACATTATCTTATTTAGTCCACACAACGCTGACAAGGAGGCATTATCACCTACACTTCATTTTGAAGGAAGCGGAGCTCTAAGTCGTGAAGTAATCTGCACCAAGTTATACAACAAATGAGTATCAGACCCATGGTGGACATAACCCCAAAGCATGTCCTTCTACTCCGGCACAGTATCTTCCCTGCTCCCTCAGGGATGGTGGTCCCCTGGAAGACTGAGGTAACACAACAAAGATAAAGACCAATCTAACTCACAGTATATGGGGCAGCTGAGGACCTCATGAATCATTCATTCAACAAAAACACATGAATCGTTTTTTGTTTTCATGTTTATTTATTTTTTGAGAGACACAGAGCACAAGCAGAGGAGGGGCAGAGAGAGAGAGAGAGAGAGAGAGAGAGAGAGAGAAAGAGAGAGAGAGGGAGGGAGGCATAGAATCCAAAGCAGGCTCCAGGCTCTGAGCTGTTAGCACAGAGCCCAATGTGGGGCTTGAACCCACGAACCGTGAGATCACGACGCTCAACCAACTGGGCCACCCAGCAGCCCCCACATGAGTGTTTTATAAAAGTCCTTTCCTAAGCGCTAAAGATAGGTTAAAAAGGGTTATAAAATCGTTCACACTTTTCTCTTCCAGAGACGGGGGCGGGGCTCTGCCCCAGCCTTTGGGGGGGCTCTGTGACTGCTTGACCAATAGATGATGGAAGTGATACTGTCCCAGTTTCTGACCCTCAGCTTTAAGATACTGGCAGTTTCCACATCCTCTTTTTTGGAATGATTGATATGGAGGGAGCTGCCATCTAACAAGTCCAACCATACTCACCCTACCATGTTGTAATGATGCTCAAGCTAGCCACGTGGTGAGGCTGTGGAGAGAGGGCAGTGGTGGCCAGACCGCGGCGGTTCAACCGGTTCAGCCCAGCCCAAGTTCCAGATGCATGTGTGAAGACACCCCATGGACATTCCAGCTGCATCTGTAGCCTCAGACATATGTCACTCCTGACACAGAGCCTCAAACAAGCCATTCCAGTCACGTGAGCCACACAGCTGAGGGCCTGAGACATCACGGTGCAGAGACGAGCCATCCCACTAAGTGAGCACAGTGACGTGACTGTTCTGTGACACCACCACATTTGGGGTAGTTTGTTATGCAGCAATAAATGAGTGGAAGAACAAAAACAAGATCATTCCAGTCCTTCCTCTGCCAGAGAAAACATCAAATAAGCAAACACCATAGACCCACGCTATGGATGGGTCATGCCCAACCCAGGGAGCTGAATTTGGACAAGGTACATATCAATTCCTGAAAATCTCTTATCACAATCCCTTCCTGTTCAGTCCGTGCTCCATTACCATAACAACCAACATCCTATGACAACAAGCAGGGGCATTATCAGAACCAACAAGAGAGACTCAACCTTGAAAATATAACCTCTGTTTTCATTTCAGGGGTATTTGTCCCTGCAGTCACTCCATGAGCCCTGGAAAGATTCTGGTGGACACAAACGTTACCCAAAACGTTGATTCCAGCATCAGTAATCCATGAAACACCAAAATTATGTAAATCCCACAAGTCGGCTAAAATAACCTGTGGAAAAGGAGTTTGCTAAGATACGGGAGTACCAGTTGGCCATCTTTATTTGTGGTTGTCTGTGTTCCTCTTGTGAACCGAGAAAAGAAGACAAATTGAACCAGAAGAGTGCATCCTGGCTCCTAACTGCTTGATCAGGTGGTCCAGGTGAGCTCCAGGTTTATTGTTCGATCCCCTTTAAACCTACTCTACTAACCCTGTGACTCCCTACCCCAGTCTCCTATTGGCATCACCTCGCAAATTATTTTTAAAACACCAATTCCTGGACCCCACGCCAGATCAATAAAATTAGAATCTCTGGGGATGGTGCTCAAAATAAATATTTTCAGATTCCCCTGGGGATTTTAATGTGTGTGGCCAACATGGAGAAGTATGCACCCTGAGGGCAGGCATCCCTAAAAGGCAAATTTCATAATGATCCCCAACAGCGCTCTAAGGTAGGGCTACTGGCAGCACTTGGCCCTGATCCCTTGCCTGTAACTGTCATACCAGCACTGGATGTCAAGCTCTAGGTGGGTCAGGCGGATTCTCTCCCCCTGGAACATGGAATCTAGACTAGGAGAGGGCCACATGGCAGTGAGGTAGTGGTCACCTTCTGCCAGCTATGAGCGTGAATTTTTTCTTAAAGCCGGGCTGCTGAGAAAGGAAAGAGACAGATACCTAGGAAGAAGCAGGACACAACCAGGAAGAGAGTCCTGCTGGGTCGTCGCGCCTTCAGTTCCTATTTCCAGACCCTCCAGAAGCCTTGCTGCGCTAGGACGATAGAGATTTCCTAGGATCCTCTCGCACTCATGGCATTCTTTGTGTGGAAAGTGGTAGAATTCAAACCAACTTAAAATATGAACATTACTGACTTAGATGTCAGTAAGTACAGAGGAGGAGTGGCCGTAGGCGTGACTGGGTGCAGAAAAACAACAATGTCATGATCTCCATCACTCGCGTATCTGTCACCTTTCCAGTATCTGTATGTGTGTGTGGGCTTCATGCTCTTTTCCCAGAGACCGGCTTTTCCTGTGGTAAGAAACAGGCTGCAAGCAGCAACCTCCCATCATTTTAGGTCTAGGACCCCAGAGGCAAACCCCTTCTCCAGCTCCACATCAGAAAGTCCCAGGGAACCGTCCTTAGGCCAGAATTGAAGACACAGTCACCCATCAGCAATCCCTATTAGCAAGGAAATGGCTTCTTGTGATTGGCCAGGCTTGGGTCACCTGACCAGCCTCTGTGGCAAGGGGGGCAAGGTCTGTGATTGATTGACAGCCACACCAGAATCACCTGATTGAAGAGGAAGCGATGGAGCAGGAGATGATGGCAGACAACAGCCAACATTAACTACTTCCTCCAAGAAATTTTTCTTTCCTTTTTTAAAAATTTTTGCTTAAGCTCTCCCATTGACTTCATTCTTGCGATCAAAATGCCTTAATTAGGTATGGCCATAAAAGGAGAACAGAAGAAAACTTTGAGATGATACAGCTATTCTGTATCTTGACTCAATCAGTGCCAATATCCTGGTCGTGATATTGTCCTAGTTTTGCAGGATGTTGCTATTGAAGGAAACTGAGTAGAAGATACAGGAATCTCTCTGTATTTTCTCTTACAACTGAATGTGGATCTAAAATAATCTCACCAACAATTTTTAATTGAAAAAAAAAAAAACAAAACAGGGGCACCTGGGTGGCTCAGTCATTAAGCCTCCAACTTCAGCTCAGGTCATGATCTCGCAGTTCACGGGTTCGAGCCCTGCCTCTGGCTCTGTGCTGACAGCTCAGAGTCTGGAGCCTGCTTCGGATTCTGTGTCTCCCTCTCTCTCTGCCCCTCCCCCATTTGCACTATGTCTCTATCTCTGAATAAGTAAACATTGAAAAAAAAATTTTTAATAAAAACAAAAACCAGAAAACACAAAATCTTGGTGAAAGACAACCCTGCCACCCAAGTTCAATCTGGGCACAGCTTGGCTTCTTGATGGGATGCAACTGAAACCCATCATAAGGCAACAGAACCCCACCATTAGTCATTCAGCCAATGTCTTCAGAAAAGCCAGATCTGTCTTCTCCTAAATCTTTTTTTTTTTTTTAATGACAAAAAAATGAAGTCCTGACAGGATCCCTGAACAGCAGCATCATTCACAACCACACAGGGATAATTAGAGGTAAAAGTTCAAGAATGTCCCAAAGGCCACAGTTCACATGCCACAAAACATGACAGAATGTGATAATCAGCTCAGAATTGGCACTAATTCTTCATACGTTTCTGAGCATATCAAACACTAAAATGACTAGCACTGTGTAAGTGCCTGAAAGTTTCGGCATCACCTTTTCTTTTAACTGGGTCAAGGAACCAACAAATATGAGGAAGTGAACTGCTGGTCATGAAGGGTCAATTTGTCCTTCTTAAATGGTGGGGGGCAGGGGTAAGTAACAATTCAGCAGCATGGAAAGACTGAAACTAGGGTCCTGGCTTTCCGGGATCCAAACCTCAGCTCTTCCCTGGGCCAGAAAGTCTACAAATTTCATTCGCAAAGTAGACGTAACAATAGCAAACCCCACCAAAGGCCTACTGTGTGTGTATAAAGCAGTTAATGTACGCAAAGCACCTGGCACACAGTAGGTCTTCCGTGACTGTTAGTTTCCTTCCAGCTGGAAAATGGTACAAAAAGGCGTTTGGTGTGATTAATGCGTTTTATGAGAACATAAAAACCGGATGGCACTCCCCTGCTTAATTAGGGGAAAAAACAGTAAAATGCTCTTGTGGTATTTTCAAGTATGTGACATGAAATATTACGACAGCATCCTGGTCTTTTCCTCTTGAAAAGGAACGGAGGAGAATGTGCCAGTTAGAAAAATTAAGAGACTATAAATCCTTCCAAATCTGTGCATAGCCACACAATCGGCCGGTAGAAAGGTTCTTAAATTAACATCCTCTTAAGAAATTAAATGGTTGATGGATGATGCAGATGTCTTTGTGACGGACTTATTTACATGGGAAGATAGGACTTCTACATACTTTTCTTGTCCACAAAATTTATTTGAAACAATTGACCTGAAGCAGTAACACACCCATTTCATGGAGGCTGAATTGTTGCCTCTAGCCCAAATTAGTAAAGAATATAAAGGGAGGGGGGCGGACAGGGAGATGTCATCCACAACCCATTTTTAACTCCTTGCCACTCTGTGCTAGAAGAAATATAATAAAGCCACAGGAAAGAAACTGCTTGATGCGTTATCCATTCTCCCCTTCTTCCTTGTTAAACAGAGCCCTCACTTCGTTCAAACTGACCACCTGCCTGGTTTAAAACTACATTTCCCAGAATTCCTTGAGGACAGAATGATCACGTGACACGGTCTAACCAATGAGAAGTAAGCAAAAGTTAACCAGGGGGTGTGTTACTTATCTATTGCTGCATAACAAAAACCTAGCAGCTTGAAATAACAAATATTTATTATCTCTCACTGTTTCTGTGGGTCAGGGATCTGGGAGCAGCTTAGGAGGGTGGTTCAGGCTCAGAATGTCTCCTAAGATTTCAGCTCAAGACGTGAGCCAGAGCTGTAACCATCTGGAGGCTCCACCAGGGAACCGTGTGCTTCCGAGATGAATCATGGGGTTGTTCACTGGAGACCTCACTGACTTCTGACCAGAGAACTCACCTCCTCACCTCTGTAACAGGGCTCTGGATAGGATGCCTGTGTGTCCTCACATTACGGCAGCTGCCTTTCCCCAGACCAAGTGAGGAGAGTCATCTGTCCTGCAGCTAGAGAGCATCCTACCCACTTTATAGGTGAAGAAGCTGAGCTCCAAAGATGTTAAGGGGCTCACCCAACTAATAAATGGCACAACCCAGAATCTAACTCAGGTCTGTCTGACTGAAAAATCTGTGTTCTTTCTACTACCCCAAGCAGTCAGTTTGGGATCAAAACAAGCATTTATCAATAATTATAATAATCACCATTTATTGAGTCTCTGCAGTTTACTGTTTCAGTAAACAGTTTATTAGCTCATTGTTTTTATTTCATCCTAACCACTACCCTGTGTGGTAGACACTATTTTACCAGTGGGTGCACAGAGGCCCAGACAGGTAAGTGAATCACCCAAATTCTCCCAGCTTGGCGGGGATGCTGCCAGGACTAGACCCGGGTTCCCGACGGATGCACGTGGACCAGGGCTCATGCGGGATGTGGCAGCCAGAGAGGGACGAGAGGGGTGAATGGCAAGCTGCCTCACAGTGAGATCTTTCTTTGTGGTGGAGACCTGTTTACTAAGGACCCAGCAGGAGGTCAAGGTCCTGGACTGAGCCCCGGTGAGAAATGGCCGAGACCAAATCTTAGGAGTTGATTTGTATAAGGTAGGAAAAGAAATTTAGCTGTAAAGAGGATTTTTTTTTTGCCTGGTAGAGGGTGCTCTGAGACTTGACCTTCAGTCAAGTTCCCTTTTCTAAGCAGGAGACAGAAATAGACCACGGAAGACGCCGAGGAGACACAGGACGTGACTGCTGCTCCTGGGAAAGGCACTGGAAAGTCAGCATCTTAGCAGGCACTTGTCTCTGACTTTTTTTTCTAAGCCCACCCATGTTCCTGTGATTTACCAAGAGGCTGTTGGGAAGAACTCCCCACTGTGTGTGAATTCCAGTCCATTCCCCGAACGCAACGCCGAGGCGGGGTGAAGATCCAGCTGGCGCAGCCAGGGGCAGGCTCTTGAACCACCACCTCACAATCCCATTTTTACCCCTGAAAGCAAAGGGCAATTCAGGGGCGCCTGGGTGACCAGTCGGTTAAGCATTCAACTTCGGCGGCTAAGGTCATGATCTCACAATCTGTGAGCTCGAGCCCCGCGTCGGGCTCTCTGCTGACGGCTCGGAACCTGGAGCTGACTTCAGATTCTGTGTCTCCCTCTCTCTGACCCTCCCCCATTCATGCTCTGTCTCTCTCTGTCTCAAAAAAATAAATAAACATTAAAAAAAAATTTTTTTTTTTTTAAAAGTGTGAAAGTGGTGACACACACAGATGGAGTGACTAACCATGCCAAGTGTGGGGAGGAAATAATGCAGGGAGTTCTGACGGCACACAACAGGGAGCCCAGGCTAAGAGGTGAGGGAAACTTCTAGAGGAAAGGGACAGGAGTCCCCACCAAGACTGGAATATTGAGTGAGGTGGGGAGGTAGACTGTTCACATGGAGGATGGACCACGCAAAGGCCGGGAGAGTCGACTGCGCGGTTTAACATGAGCGCAGTTCCGTGAGGCTAGGGTCAGGGGAGGAAGGGAAAGTGGTGCAGAGGCCAACTTGGGAAGGGCTGTGGCTGTGGCCGGGGAGTTTGGACTTGGTCCTGGGGCCTGGAGAGGCCTGCATACTGAGGGGCAGCACATTCAGGCTTGCATTTTACTTCTTATTTTTTATTTATTTTTATTGTTTAATGTTTGTTTACTTATTTTGGAGAGAGAGACAGAGCGTGAGTGGGGGAGCAGCAGAGAGAGAGGGAGACACAGAACCTGAAGCAGGCTCCAGGCTCCGAGCGGTCAGCACAGCCTGACTCGGGGCTCAAACCCACAAACCATGAGATCATGACCTGACCCGAACCCAGACACTTAACAGACTGAGCCACCCAGGCTCCTGACATTTGCATTCTAGAAGGCTTCCTTGCCTACCATTCAGCAGGTCGATGAGAGGGGGCAGGGCTGGTGGGGCAAGGCTGGCGGGACCCAAGGCCGGTGGGACCTGTGACCTGCCAGCACCCAGGACCCAGACTAGAAACCCTCGAAGGGTGTTTCAGGGTGGCAGCGACCGGGGATCCTGCGTGCAGTGACTTCACCTAAAGGTTTGCTGCTCCTGCTGTTGGAACTCTTGACAACCTTCTGCTTTTACCAGAAAAAGAGGCTGCGTCACCCAGAGAGGGAACAGGACAGGACCTGCCCCTCCTAAGAGATAATAAAAGCTGATGCTGTTAGCTGCTGCCCCCGAGGCTCCCTCATTAGGGACAGGAATGGTCAACATCTCTCCTCAGCTGCCGCTGTCCCCGAGGAAACATGAGAGGTCTCTCTGCCTCTCCCAATTCTGAGGGAAGGGCCCTCACAGCCTGCCGGGCCTGCCGGCCCCTCCAACGCTCCGTTCACACTGCAGCCCCGGGCGCAGGCCTCGGCGGCTCACTTCTCTCCCTACGCTTGAACGGCATGCGTAACATGCAGACAGTGGGAGGAAACCGGGGCGGGAAATAGCAGGTGACCTGACAGCGGCATGAGACGGAGGGCCTGTCTTCCCGCCCCAGCCCTGCCACCTGCCGCCGCGTGACGATGGTCAGTCGTTTCCTTCTGCACGCCTCCCTGTTCTCGGCCGTACAGTGGGGCTACTAATCGCACTGGCCTGCAGGATCACTGCCACAGGTAAGCTGTGCACGTAAGTCACTCAGAACCGGCCCGGCGCTGGGTAGACACCCCTACGTGTTAGCCCCTGCCGACAGAGGGGAACTAGGGAAGACAGGGAAGGGGGCAGGCAGGCAGAGAGAACCTGAGACTGGAATGTACTGTGTGTGAGGACAGAAGACATTTCTTCCTCCAACACATCAGAAGATCGCATTTCAATTCACTGACTACTTTACTGAGGCCTGCCATGTGTACATCTATTCTGTACTTTTTAAAATGTTTTTAATGTTTATTTTTGAGAGAGAGACAGAGAGATGGAGCATGAGCCGGGGAAGGGCAGAGAGCGAGGGAGACACAGAATGTGAAGCTGGCTCCAGAGGCTCTGAGCTGCCAGCACAGAGCCCGATGCGGGGCTCGAACCCACGAACCGCTAGATCATGACCTGAGCCAAAGTCGGTCACTTAACTGACTGAGCCACCCAGGCGCCCCTACATCTATTCTTTAAATTCTCCTTCTAAGACTCTTAAAAACTGAGAACAAACTGAGGGTTGATGGGGGGGTGGAGGGGGGGTGGGTGATGGGTATTGAGGAGGGCACCTGTTGGGATGAGCA
The DNA here is from genome assembly GCF_046562875.1 of Panthera onca. Classification (NCBI taxonomy): domain Eukaryota; kingdom Metazoa; phylum Chordata; class Mammalia; order Carnivora; family Felidae; genus Panthera; species Panthera onca. The sequence continues at coordinate 34,137,127 of NC_138354.1, forward strand.
CTGGGTGTTGTATGGAAACCAATTTGACAATAAATTTCATATGTAAAAAAAAAATAATAAATTCTCCTTCTAAACAATGCCTGTGGGTAAGTGTTCTTACATGACCAGTAGGTGCAGACAAGATGCCCACAAGATGCTCAGCAAGATTGGGCTAGGTGGCTGTGCCTTCCAGAGCCTGATTGGTGTCCAATTCTGCTTAAAACACAGACCTGACCCCTCAATGGCTACAATCGGCAAATGGGCGGGAACAGACTGTAAGTCAGCACTTTGTCACGGGTGTCCCTGAACAACGCCCTGGCTGCTCTCTGCACTGTACTGGTCACTTGTCTACAAGCCCCTCTCCTGAACCCCACGTCCAGACCTCTGGAAGGCAAGACACTGCGATTTTTCTACCGGGGATCCCTGGGGTCTGATACAGGTAGGGACAGAATCAACATCACAGAACGGAGTTGAAATGATTTCTTCAGAGTAAGAGCCAAACAAGACATCTACCCATCACTATGCCCATCTCCACGGTGCAAACCCTCCCCAGTGGCCTTTTCAAGCCACTTGACCTCGGTATTCACCCAGCTCTGACTGTGTACCTGGCCCAAGTCAGAGATCATGTGGCACCCAGGAGACAGATGTGGAGTCCATCCCGGAGGAGCCTAGTCCCGTAGCCAGAAAAGGATTCCAGACCTTCTTACAGACAGCAGGGGTTGGGATGGTTCAGGGGATGGAGCCTGAGCCATAGCCTCTGCCGACTGCCCTGGTATAAATGCTCCCAGGCAGCCGACTGGAGCCACCCATCACCAGGAATGGCACTGGGAAGACACGCGACTTCCAGAACACCACTGCTTTACAGGCGTGGAGGTAAAAGGGACAGGGGACAAGCAAGCAGGAGAGGAAGCCGCATTAAGTGAAATAATAACCAGCCGGTCCTTGTGAAGGAAACGCGCAAGGAGCTTGGAGAGGGAGACAGGAGCATCACATTTACGCTGCAAGCCATGCATATCACTCTACTTTCAAAGAGGCCATAATGGAATTTTTCAATCCAAATTATGCTCCGGTATTTATCACAGAGACTCTCTGGCTCTGACAAATCTTTCTTCCAGCCTCACTGCTCTAGGCCACCTCCCCAGGGGGCTGCCACTCGGGACCTGCCACCTCCCGGGCTCTGTCCTGGAAGATAGACAGTCACTTCTCCCCAGGACGCACAGCCGAGGGGGGTTGAATTGATCGCGCCCTCCTGCTTTGTCCCCTACTCCTTCCTACCGGTAACATCGTCCTCCCTGGTGGCTGCTGCCATAGGACTCACAGTGAATCAAATCAATAGTGTCATCGATTAGGATGATACCACGTCCAAGAGGAGCAGGTTTTTCTTCTCTTCTACTCGTAACGGGGATTCTGAAGCTATTGGGCCCCAGAGAAGCGCCTTCTATTATTTAATTTTACTTATTTACCAGCATTGGGAAGTGTCCCCATTGGCCTTATTCTGTTCAGATTAGTAGAAAATGAAGTCGCACAGAAACAGTGGAAACTTCGGGGTCCCTTTTATTCCACTGTGAGAGTCAATAGCATAAATGGTGACTCATATGCATGCTAGCACCAGATTATCTGGGTTTCCATTCCGATCCCACTTCAGGGGGAAATAAACACATGTGAAATCCATCTTCCATGGGGTGAACTGGGTCTCCTCCCAAAAATACATTCCAGCCCTTCCTCACTGCAAGAATATGAACAATCCTTTGGTGTCCGTGTGCCTGTGTCTTCCTCATCTATAAAATGGGGGCAATAAAAGCCATCTCATCAGGGTTGTTGGCAAGAGTCACTGAGCAAATACGTGTAGAGTCCTTTAAAGAACACTGGGAATACTTCGCATTATTACTACTTCCCCATTCTTGTGTTGATTTCTTGAACACCTACTACGTGCAAGGTCCAGAGCTAGGAGCTTTGCCTATATGATCTCACTTAAAAGTTTAATATTTGGGGGGCACTTGGGTGGCTCAGTTGGTTAAGTGTCCGACTCTTGATCTCGGCTCGGGTCATGATCCCACAGTTTCATGAGTTCGAGCCCCTCACTGGGCTCTGTGCTGACAGCCAGGAGCCTGCCTGAGATTCTCTCTCTCCTCTCTCTCTGCCCATCCCCCACTCACGCTGTGCCCTCCCCCAAAATAAATAAACATTAAAAAAAACTTTTTTTTAAGTTTCATATTTTGTTCATCGGAGATTTTTCTGCATTACTTTGGATTTGTTAAAATATTACATTAAAACGGTATTTATTTTGATTGCTGTGTTCTGGGGCACCCCCCCTTAAATTCTGCACCCAAGGTAAGTGCCTCACTCACCTCACCCTGGTCTCGGCCCCCTTAGGGGACGATGAATGTAAGTCGGTGCTCTGGAAGCACTGCATCCCTCTCCCTGCCTGCGGTCTCCTCCCTGCCTGCAGTGGGGATTTTATTAATCACGCCGACTTCTGATATGAAGACAGAATACTGACAGTGAGACCAGAGAACAACCAGAGACAACATTCGTCCTCGGGTCCCTGCTCCCAATTTGCCACTAGGCGCTTTAAGAAAAGGTAGTTTTGAAGGCAGAGCCCCTGCCTCCTGGCTGTCCTTTGCACAGACCTGCGGGGGGCAGGGACAGGGCGGCACAGCCGTCCCCACACCCGGTGCATGTGTAGGACTCACACGTCTCTCTTCCCCTCTCAGGTCCGGACGGCATGGGGCCCGTGGTCATGGCCTGCTGCAGTAACAGACTTCCTAGGATAAAAAGACCCTGTGGAAGCCAATAGTGGGGCCTCATTCATTCCGTGGGTCGCCGTCTGCTCCTTCATAGAGTGAAGGCTCGGTAAGGACAGGGTCTGTCGTGTTCACTGAGGCAGCCTCAGCCCCCATTTAGCTATCTACAAGCTGGCCTAGAGTACAAGCTCAAATGCTTCCAGAACCAACGTTGGATGAATCGTTCAGCGGTAAATAGAGAGTAACAGAATAGAACGAGGGTTAGGTCACACAAGGCCACATACGTGGAGGGTTCAGATGCTCCCTCATCTTCCTCACCACACACACACCTCCTGCCAGTCTTGTCACAGGATCTTTTGTGGGGAAGGGCACAGAACGGTGGGAGAGAGCCCGGGAAGGAGTGAATTTGGAAACACAGAGTCTCTGGAAAAGCCTGTCTGTCTCTGTGGTTTCGTCCCGAACACGAACTTGATTCCCTGGATGGGAGGGCCCGTTACGCAACCACCACAACTTCCTAAGACGCTGACGTTGAATTCTCTGTCTTTGTATTTGAGACTCCAAGATCTTGGGACCAGAGCCAGAAGGCGGAATGGATTCCAGCGGCTGCCACCCTGGGTGGGCGTGACAGGGGGGCTCCGCCCACCTCTAAACGGAATGAGCGTGTGCACGTGTCTCAGGTACAGCCTGTAAAATCCGTGAGGTGGCCCTGCTCACACTCTTCTGCATACCATCGGTGCTCAGGCGGTGCTTGTGGCACACGTGTGTTACAGGTTGAATCGTGTCCCCAAGAAGATACGTTAAAGCCCCCAAGAACCTGTGATGGGACCTTGTCTGGAACTAAGGTTGTTGTAGATGGCATTGGGTTAAGATGAGATCATTAGGGTGAGCCCTGACCCAGCACTGGTGCTCTTTTAAGAAGAGGGGAATTTGGGGGCACCTGGGGGGCTCGGGGCACCATCAGACTTTGGCTCAGGTCTCAGTCTCGCGGCTCAGGAGTTCAAGCCCCGCATCGGGCTCCGTGCTGACAGCTCAGAGCCTAGAGCCTGCTTCGGAGCCTCCCTCTCTCTATTCCTCCTCTGCTCACGCTATGTCTCTCTCAAAACTAAATAAATATTAAAAAAAAAATTTTTTTAAGGAACATGGGAGGGCGGGGGGGAGGGGAAAATGGGCGATGGGCATTGAGGAGGGCACTCGTTGGGATGAGCACTGGGTGTTGTATGTAAGTGACGAATCACAGGAATCTACCCCCAAACTGACAGCACACTGTATACACTGTATGTTAGCCAACTTGACAATAAATTACATTTTAAAAAAATTTAAAGGAAGCGGGCAATTTTGACACAGACACAGACACATAGGGATAAAGCCACTGGTGACAGAGGCAACATGGGAATGAGTGATGCTCTAAAATCCAAGGATTTCCAGCGGCAGCAGAAACTACGTCAAAGATGTGGCACAGATTCTCCCTACCGACCTCTTACCTCAGACTTCCAAGCTGCAGGGCTATGACAGAATACATGTCTGTTGTTCCAAGCCCCCCACTGCCGGTCTCTTGCTACGGCAGCCTGGAAACTCATACAGCATGACATCAATACTGTCTCACAATGTTGGGTGCGCGTCACAGCATTCTGCTCCAAGTGACCCACACAGACACCAGGACACAAATAATCACGCCTCTGACCACGCCCCCCCCAACCTCGAGGATTAAATTCCTGCCGCCAAAGCTCGTTTTACCTTTAACCTGCACAGAGCTATTTGTATCCTGACCTGCAGTCCCGGTCTTGTTGAGGTTCGGTTAACAAGGTAACTGAGTACTTCTGGAAGGTCTCGACAGAACTGCATCGTTAGTCTCCCATGTCCGCTGGAAGGCAGCGTTTAACAGAGACGGGACTCCAGCTCCGCACTGGCTCCAGTCTGGTGTTCCCCACCATGGGGTCGGGGACCACTTACATCAGCAGCCTCTGGGTGCCCGCTCAAGGCAGAGGCCCCTGTGTGTTCCCCTTGAACCTGCGTCTAAGGGGAGACGTGCTAACACACCACACCGTGAACCCCTTCCGCACAGTCTCCTGGGCTATGGGGCCGGGTCGGGATGGGGAGGGGGCTGTCTGGGTCGTGGCCACAGCTAATGTGCCTTTGGAAAAGGGAGTTCCCTCTGCGGCCTTCTCTTCCTCTCTGTGGTCCTGGCGTGGGCGCTGGGGTGGGCTGCTTCTGGGATGCGACCAGAATTCATCAGCCCAGTGTCCACTGGGGGGCTGGAGACGTGCTCGAGACGAGACAAGAGGTGAGCGAGGTAGTGAGAGGAGCAGACAGAGGCCAGAAGCTCCAAGGCTCTCAGCCTCTGTCTGGGAGGTGAGGCCTCCAAACCCAAGAGAACACATCTGCCTGTCCTTACAACACACAGTAAGGCTGCTTTCCAGAACCGGCGGATTCTTCGGTTACATTCCCCAGGGCCCGGGGGGTGCCTGACTGCTTGGTACCACGTCTGTACAGCCGCTCCCCACCTGGGGCACAAGAATCCACCCAGTGGATCCACTCACTTACCAAACATTCACGGCGGACTGAGTACGTGCGAGGGGCTGTGTCAGACACTGTGGACACAGAGTCAGCAAGGGGCTAAGCCCCTGACTCACCCAGCCGTTCCTCTGGTGGGGAAGAAAGACCCCAAACAAGGCAACGGCAAGACAAAAACACGGCCTGAGCTCAGAGAGCAATCAGGGCCAGGGACGGGGGTGGAGCCCGGGAGGGACGGTTCTGATGAGCCGCTCAGGAGGGTCTCCCTGAGACAGCGACATACGCCAGAGACCTGGGTAAGTGGAGGCTGGGGACGCCTGGCTGCCTCCGTCAGTGGAGCGTGTGACTCTTGATCTCGAGGTTGTGAGTTCAAGCCTCACACCGGGTCACATGTCCACCCCTTCAAAATAAAATCTTTTTTAAAAACTTGAGGACTGGGCCCTGGAGACAGCTGGCTGAAGAGAATTTCAGCAGCAGGGAGAACGTGAGGGCCAATGTGAGGCCTCGAGGACACAGAGCACTGGGCGTGTCTGGGGGCCAGCAGGGAGGCCAGTGTGGCCGGCGGGCAGTAAGAGGAGGAGGAAGGTGGGGTCGAGAAGCAGACGGAGGTCAGAGATGGTCCTGGACTGGGCTGGCTGGGGGACCGCGTGGAGTCGGCAGAACGGATGGACTCAGGATGGGTCAGGAGTCAACGAGATGACAGGGCTCCCGGACTGAATGTGGGAGGAGGGTGAAGGAACAGGAAGCCATTCTACTTCTTAGAGGCTGGCAGGATATTGGCCGATATTAAAGAATGATTAATTCCGTAGATGTGATCGTGGTATTGTGGTTGTTCTTAATTGTCCTTACCTTTTAGAGATCCATACTGAAAGTTTTATAAATTAGAGGGTATAATTCTGGGATTAACTCCAAAGTAACAAGGGAGGGGAAGCCTTTGGGGGTTGGGGGTGGGAATGAAGCAAGACTGGCCAGAGGCACCCAGGCAGCTCAGCTGGTTAAGCGGGCAACTCTTGATTTGGGCTCAGGTTGTGATCTCAGCGTTCATGACATCCAGCCCCACGTCGGGCTCTGCACTGACAGCAGAACCTGCTTGGGATTCTCTCTCTCTCCTTCCCTCTCTGTCCCTCCCCCCAACATGTGCACGCATGGGCGCGTGCACCCTCTCTCTTTCTCTCTCTCTTAAAATAAATAAATAAACTTTAAAAGAAAAATAAGTAAATTGAGGTTCAGAGAGGCTGAAACATTGGCCCAAAATCATGCTGGCCTCCCTTCCCTGCTTTTTCTCTGTGCACACGTTACATATGCTCCTTATTTTATGTGACACACACACACACACACACGCACACACACACACACACACACGCTCCCTATAATAGAATTTAAGCCCTATGAGGGCAAGGATTTTATCCATTTTGTTCACTGATGTGTCTCTAACACCTCGCACAATGCCTGGCACAGAGAAGGAGTTCACGAATATTCCTTGAATATTGGCATCACACTGACAGTCCAGAGTCATCACCATGGCCCATCCAGCCCTACGTGATGCGGCCTCCCCACCCCCACCCTCTCCTTGCACCTCATCCTCCAGCACTGCTGGGCCCTCACTGTGCTCCACAGTCACAGGCCTCTCATTGCACCTCAAACACACCAACAGCACTCTGACCTCGGGGCCTTTGCACCTGCTGCCTGAACATTCTCTTTCCCCACCATCCTTATGGCTTATCTGCTCCCTTCATTCAAGCTTCTAGTCAAAGTCACCTGGTCACACCAGCCTTCCCTAACCTCCATATCTAAATACTGCCCCCACCCCACCCGTACTCCCTTCTCCTTTCCTGCTTTATGTTCCACCCTAATCCTTATCTCTCCCCTAAAACATGTATTTAGAATGTTTATCATGTCTTCCCTTCCATTCGCCACCAGAGATACTAAAGTAATGAGCTTGCAGAATTTCTCACGCTGAAGTGCAAGATGCAAAGATTCCAGAACACCTCAGACGGGGCCCCTCCCGTTGTTATTACCTCCACAAATGATGTCAGGAACCAGAGCATCAGAGCCAGGCTGCACCAGAAGACTGGTCACTGTATGACCCAACCTAGTTGACAGATGAAGTCAGCATGGTTACATGCTAAGGGTCCGGCGCCCCCGTGGTGGCTTCTACAGGATTGCCCAAGGGCCTCCGGCAGCCACAACTCAGCCCCAGTCGTGTTGGAATATGAGCACAAAGTTGTCAGATCTTCGGGTTTTTTTTTCTTTTCAAAGAAGTTGTAAGTCTGGATTCTTAGCTGAAAGTCCCTAATCTTTAACACTAAGTCTACGTCCAGCATGGCAACAACCAGATGCCCATTATGAAAGGGCCTGAATTCTTCAGGTTACCACAAGCCTCACCCAGAATGTTTTTGCTCATTTGTTTTACCTGCTTGGCCTCTGACAGTATTTGGCTTTTCAGCTCCTGATTTAAGAATCTTAATCAATGCTAAGCTAAAAATGAGCTAGCAGCATAATGTGGCTGCTACCAAAAAACTAAAAATAAAAAAATTTAAAGACTTGTGTTATCTTGGGTTGCATCAATACAGGTATACTGCCCAGGAAAAAGGAGGTTATATTCCGTATCTGGTCTCCCTGTGAGGTTTTACATCTTGAGTCAAGGCTGCCATTTGAAAAAAAAGATAAAGCCTACTGGAACTTGTTTGTAGGAGAACAGACAGAAAGGTTGAGGAATGGTCTTTATTCTTTGACCTCTCCTCCCCCCCTCAAAAAGACTTGTCAGGGATATAAGCACTATCTCCATATGTCTGAGCAGCACTTGTGGGAGAGAAACAAGATTTATTCTGCAGCTTTACTGGGAAGCACAATTAGATCCAGCAGGCGGGGAATACAGAGAGATAAATTTCCCCTCAGCGTCTAAAAACTGCATTTTCTCATCGTCAGAGCTGCACAGGAATGGAATGAGAAGGAGTGACTTCCCTGTCGCCGTCAGTATTCAAACTGAGGCTGGATGCCATTTAATGGGTATATTGTAGAGGTGATTCAGGCGTCAGAAATACAGTTGGTGGGGGCAGAAAGGAAAGGAAGAAGAAAGGACAGAAGGGAAGGAAGAGAAGGACAGATGGATGGATTTAGAGAGTGCCCACCGTGTGCCGGGCACGCCATCCACAGCCTCGTTACCTATCCGTCCCCTTCCAGATTTAGACTCTGGACCAGACCATTTCCCATCTGATTGCAATTAAGTTACAGTCCCCGGGGAAAGTGTGCTCATAACCCATCTCACCGCAGATGGAAATTATACATGAATTCCAAAGGGGCTGTAGTTAGGATTCTTTTGCAAAGGACAACGGGAAGCAGGTCCAAAAGGTCACCTCTGCCTCGCGCCCCACTCCCTGTGCCCCCCTCGACAGCAGGGAAACTACTGCCTACTCCTCTCTGAGCTACATTAACTGGGGGGAGGAGGGGGGATTGTCTCATTTAGGAAGCTTGACAGCTGTTCATTGTCGGCGAGGAGACTTCCAGAGAATTACTCGGCAACTGAGTGTTAACTAAGAGAGTCGACCACGTTAACAGGAGGTCCCCAAGATTCACGGGGAGAAAACTGCATCCTGCCACACCCCTCCCGTGCAGGTCACACCATCCCCAGTGGGCGCCTTGACCTCAGATCGTGAATTATGAAAAGGATAAGGGCCGCTGTGATTGGCCTCCGGCAAACGTTTCACCTCCCGACACGAGCCATTCCCCGAATAACTGCCAACGGGATCCTCAAAAAATGAACGCCAGACACCGCTCCCGGCACCAGTTCTTCCTGTGACACTCAGGATTCCGTCCAAACTAATCTGTCTGCGAGGCCCTTCGTGATGGGTCTCCTGCCAACCTCACCAGCCTCCCTCTAAGCCCATCTCCACCAGGCCACTGCTGGCTTAGACGGCATCTGTCCTAAGACAAGGATTTGGGCATGAGCAGTTTGTCTGGGAGGTGATCCCAGGAAGCAAAGTGAAGGAGAAAGGAGAAGAGACAGCACAGGATGCAGCGATGAGCAGGTCACCCTCTGGGTAGCGGGAGCTCGGTCCTGTTGGAGGCCCTGAGGGTGACTAGAGGACACGCCCCCAAGCAGCCCCACTGGGGAACGAGGAGCCTGAGATGTATTCGTTTTCTAGGGCCCCCGACTAAGTCCCACAAACGGGATGGTTTTAAAACATCAGATATTCTCTCCCAGCTCTGGAGGCTAGAAATTAAGGTGTCTGCAGGGCCCTGCTCCCTCTGGAGGCTCCGGGGGGAAGTGGCTCCTGACCTCCCCCAGGGTCTGGCGGTGGCTGGAAATTCTGTGCATCCTTGGGCATGCGGCCACGCCACTCCAGTCCACCCTGGGACATGTGGCGTGGCCCTCTGGTCCTCAGAACACCAGTGATCACCCTCAAGGCCCACCCGAATCCACTGGGACTTCACCTGAACTAACTGCATCTGCAAGACCTGCTGCCAAACAAGGTCACACTCTGAGGTTCTAGGGGATGCCGTTCAACCCCACACACCTCCACGGACGCCCTCTGCCCCACACCCAGGCAGAATTGTATAGTGCACAAGCCCAACAGTAGTACTGCCCGCACATCCACTCACTCTAGTCACGCTGGCCTCCTCAGTTTGGTGACATCCAGGTCTCTCTCATCTCATCCCACACACACAGCTGTTCCCTCTGCCTGCAACGCACTTCCCACCAATATCCACGTGGCTAATCTCTACTGTTTCACATCTGTAGTGGGCTCCTTTCAGATACAAAGAACAGAAGCCCAACTCAAGTTAGCCTCTGAGTCACCCCACCGGGAAATGAGGAATCTAGGATATTTACCCAGTGTATTTATTTTCTAGAGCCACCAACAAAGTACCACAAACAGGATGCCCCCCCACACACCCCGCCAAAATGGGAAACTCATTGGTTCTTGCAACTAAAAAGTCAGTCTTCAGGTAAGGCTGGATTTCGGGTTTCGAAGCATGCCCTCGGTGCTCAGTGTTGCCTGGTCTCTTGGATGTGCGGGTCCCGGAGGACTATCAGAAACCGTGGACGCAGACAGTTATGGCAGAACCACACTGGAAAGGCAGCATTCTCACCATTGGCTCTAGAGGAAGAACCCAGAATGGTTTCTGGTTTCTCTCAGACCATGTGCCTCTGCCTGGACCATCACCATGGCCAGGGGATGACAGCATTCTCATGGACCACATCCGGGTCATGCTCCCACATCTGAGAGTAAGGGACAACCGTTCCCAGTTTTCCCCGAACAAAGCTGTTACCCAAGAAAGGGCGAAGGCCCAAGCAAAAACAACAGGTGCCAACTAAAAAGCCCAATCGCAAGGTATTTCTTCAGAGAGCCCTCCTCTGACCTCCGTTCTCACCCCAAATCAGCCCTATGTTAGTTTCACGAATCCACCTCTTTCCCCTCGTAGCACTAGTGACTAGTTGATTATGCATATATTTATTTCTTTAACATGTGCCTCACCCACCGGACGAGCTCCCTGAAGGCAGAGACAATGCCTGTCTTATTCATGTCTGGGGTCTGGCGGTGCAGGCCTCGGCCACAGCAGATGCTCAATTTTTGCCTGGCTTTTGTAAAGGAACTCGGGGATTATCCGTTCCAGTGACCCGTGTTGCCGGAGCGGCCCTCACATCTGCGACACAGCCCAGTGTGCGGTAACTTTCAGAAGCCGCCACCCTGATCCCAGCTGTGGTGAGCGGTGCTGGCATAGGGCCAGCCCCCTGCATACACATGGCTCAAAACCCACCTTCAGACCGTCCCGCAGGAGGTCTGACCTCTGGCGTTTGCCTGTGTCTTCTTGTTACTCAGTCCGACTCGGCCAGCTCAGCACAAACGTCAGAGCTATCGGCAGCCCGCAAGAGCCAGGTTCAAACCACAATTCTGCTACCTAACACGTCTATGGCTGCAGGCAAGATTCTTCAATGCAATGAGAATCCATTTCCACAACTGGTTTTTAAAAACTATTTTCTCTACCTTTACCTTTCATTGTGATGCTGTACTTTATGAATCCTTATAAAGCCTTCTAGAAACCTTCCTGGAACATGGCAGGGTATGAATAAAATGGATCTGCAAAACAGAGATAATATTTACCATGCAGGGCTGCTGGGGAATTAGAGGTAATGTAGGCAGCACACCCGGCAGATGCCATGGCCATTATTATTATTATTATTTTTGGTAAGGCTGAATCTCAACAAATACCTCCTCAGACATCAAGCAGGAAACCAATTTCCTTGAAATTAAATGTCACAGATATGAAAGGTTTATCCAAAAATAAATACATAATCTCTAATCGGGACAAAACCCAGGGGTATGGTCAGGGCCACAGGACTGGCCCTGTGTTGACCCAGTGGACCCCACCGGATGGTCAGGAAGGTGAACTTCAAGGTGCAACTTAGCAGACAGGCCATTTTAATTGCCTGTGACCTAGCCAGAGACACTGCTGGGCTGGAGGTGAAAGAGGTGAACAGGAGTGACAAACATCTCTGGGTGACCACAGAGAGGCCGGGAACAAAGCAGCTCGGTGGTGAGCACAAAATAAGGTAGGGAATGTGCCCACAGAGCCAAAAAGTAAAGCAATAAATCAGATTTCTGCATAAGAGCTTGAGATGACTAAAGAAATCAGAGCTGCAGACTGACCCAGCTCTGGGTGTATTCAAATTTAGAAACAGCAAGCAAATGAAGATCATGAAACCTATCCCCGCCAAAAAAGGCAGGGGGAGAGGGAGCGGAGCAGGATGAAAGGTACTTTTTAAAAAAATATCAACTGCGAGAGAAATCAACCAAGGAAACAGAAGATGAGTCCCCCGTGATCACCACAAAATGACGGGAGATAAGAGAGGTCTTAAACTTAAAAGTAAAGTTCAAAAAGTTTGTGTAACCGCAAAAGAGGAACAAACGAAGGATGGGGAAGAATCTAGGGGAGAATGGGGGACAAAGTATCACAGCAGTAAAAGTCACTTTAGGCAAAAAAAAAAAAAAAAAAATTAGGACAACGTGACTGAAAACAACGTCAGCGTTGTAAAGAAGGGCTTTGATGGGATTGAAAGGAAACACACCAAAACTTTAATGGCTGCACATGAGCAGATGTGGGGCGGAACCGGCCCCCACACACTGGGCATGGTCCCAGTGAGGAGTGTGGCACAGGATATGCTGGAGGCTGGGCTGGAAAGCAGAGTGTTCGATCTTGCAGGCTTACAGTTCTCCAGTCTCAAGTATAACCATGAAATGACAGAGTTACAGCTAATAAGCCAACAAAAGGAATAAAAGGAAATCATAAAGGGCACCAAAGTGTACCCCAAATTAGGCAGAAAAACGAGAAAAGGCAACAGACCCTAGATGAGGTCGGTAGAAAATAAACGGCAAGACGACAGACAAAACGTGGAATGCCAATAATCCCATTAATGTAAACAGTCTAAACACCCCAGTTAAAAGGCACAGGTTACTGCATCTAAACAAAATAAAATAAAATAAAGCAAACTTCACTTAACGCAACCTACAAATTATAAAAGGGAAAAGAGAGATCATGCTAACACTGGTCAAAAAAGAGTTGGGATACCACACGATGTGGATTTCAGAGCAAAGTACATTACCAGGGATGAAGAAGTTCATTCCCTAAAGATGCAAGGGTCCATTCATCAAAAGGATGTAACAATACTAAGCTTTCACCACTGAAAATGGAGCTCAAAAGATACAAAGCGATGCTGATAGAATTACAGGAAAAAACAGACAAATCTCTAATTACAGTCACAGGTCTTCTCAATAATTAATATAAGTAGACAGGAAATTACAAGGATACAGAGGCTCTGAACAATGCCATCAGCCAACTTGACTTAATTGATATTTATGGGAACACTGGGTAGCCATACCCAATACATTCTCTCTGAAGATCAGACGAGGTGTGTCCCAAATGCAGCTGCAGCACTGACTCACAGCGCGAACAGAGCCTTGGTGCCTCAATTTTCGCATCTGTAAAATGGAAGTAACCCAAACACCTAACCGTGTGGGGTGAGGTGGAGTTAAATGGGATGGCGTGTACAAGGTACCAAGCACAGTACCCTAGAAGTAAAGAGTTCACTGGCCAGTGGAATCCTAGCTGAAAATGATTCCGCAAACGCCACATTATGAGACACAATTAAATTATATTTGAACGTTAAGGCAGGACATATGGGCAGCACAGTGGGGGGAAAAAAAAAAGTCACCAGATACCAAGCACATCTGTAAAGCTGCATCCCATCCACTTGGTGACACCCGGGTTCCTCTGGGCTCTTGGTTCTTGGACCATTAGTAGAATTTCGGGAGTTGTCACGTGCACGCGTCAACCTGGGGTGTTATTGAAGAGACATCTGACATGCTCCCATCATGGGTGACTGGCCTTGGCATATGGAGGTATTTTTAGCAGCTGCTCTCCCAACACAGCCAGATGTTTTTTCCATGTTCACAATGGGACGTCTCCTTGAAGAGCGTCCCGGGACCCACACTGGGTCTCCAGAACAGCTTGAAGAAGACGTGACAATCAAAAGATACTACTTTAGACAAATTTGATCATGTTGACTTTGGAGCAACGGATTTTTATGCATCTCCATGTAGGCATGTTGTTGCCTTAGCAAAGAGATATATTTCGGGAAAGGGATCTGTAAAGTAAATCCAACTTCTTCATCGACTTTCTTATAAAACTAGACTTAGATTTTCCCTGCAGAAACAAAGCAAAAAAGCAATTCAACTTTGATGGGGGAAAAAAATATATATATATATACACATATATATATATATGTACGTGTATACATATTACAGGTAGCCAGGTTTCAGGCTCTCTGTTGGTGGTGTTAATAGAACAGGTGATTTTTGAGGAGTTTTCCAGAGCTTCGCGATATTTTGCATGAATTCCAAGATCCCTTTTCTCTCTTTCCAGGAAGAGAATTATCTTATTCATGCAACAAAATTACCTCCCAGGCCACATAATCTCCTGACACTCCGTTTTCAACTTTTGGAGTTCAGCTCTCTTTCTCTGTTCATATAATTGCTAGCGCCTGCCAGAAGTGGGCACCAATATTGCACTTCGCTGGGAGGGACCACCTTGTAAAAATGTGTTCCAGTCCCCAGACTGCTTCAGTGTGTGTAAAACGAGTTCCGAGGCCTAGTTACCAATTCCACGTGCTCATACTTCATAAACGGGTTTTTTTAATTAGGAATACATGTGTCTGAAAATATCAGTAAGAAACTCAACAGAAGCTTAGTCAAGTTTAGTAGTAAAGGGCATCCAAGGATTGGGGCGCCTGGGTGGTTCAGTCAGTCGAGCATCTGACTTCGGCCCAGGTCATGATCTCGCAGTTCATGAGTTCAAGCCCCACACTGGGCTCTCTGCTGTCAGCACAGAGCCTGGCTGGATCCTCTGTCCCCCACCCCTCACTCTCTGCCCCTCCTCTGCTTGTGCTCTCTCGCTCTTTCTCTCAAAATTAAACATTTAAAAGAAGAGAGAAAAAAGGGGCATCCAAGGATGGGGCGTGCCCAGAGAAGCCTGACAGCAAGAGATTCTCCAAGAAGAGAAAGAAAGGAGTTCATGGCTTACAAGTCCTCTTCATTCAGCAAACAAGCCAAGAGGAATCCACAGAGCCCCTCTGTGGCAGGTGGCATGGTGAACAGAGAGGAGGATGAACTCATGGGGAATCATGTTTCAGGAAAGCTGGAGACATCGTGGGTTGAAGACACCAGCTTCCAATGGAGCTGAATCACAGGAAGAGACAAAACGATGGGGTATGACATGATAAAGGAAGACTTCGCAACCCCGAGGATGCCCACCACCCTGGCGCTACAAGAGTACAATGTCACCAGTCAAGAGGCAGACAGGAGACCAGACATCAAGCGATGCAGTCTCAGAGAGCAAGGGAAAACACAGCAGCAGAGGAGAAACGAAAGTATATCAGTCTATGCCTCCTGACTCGATCCTGGTTCCCCTCCCGCTAGAAACAGATTCCACTTCTCCCGTTGATGGGCCCTTAGGGAAACACACTGCTCCAAGCACACTCGGGGTGCCACAAAGGAGGTGCCCCTAAGTGTGCTTCTTCAGCGGGCTTCTTCCCTCCCAACGACTCACTCCTCCGCCCTCATCAAAGTCTTCCGTTCCTCGGGCTCCATTGTGTGTCATGTGCACGAGCTAGTGTCTGCCTAGAATATTCTATCCCAGGCCCCAGTTCGGCCTCCCTTCCTCCACACATCCTCCCTGACCACGCTCCCCCCTGTCAGAGATGAACACGGTGGACACTGGCTGAAGCGGTGAGAACAGATTTTATTCGGTAACCACAGCCAGGAGCACAAAGAGTGAGTCCTCTCCCGTTAGTGCAGAAGTGACTGGGGAAGGCAGGACCTTGGACAGAGACGTGAACGTTTACAGGAAGAGGGAAGGTGGGTCGTCCTGTGTGAGACCCATCTGAGTGTGCTCCCTGGTGCTCGTGGAAGTTAGCCTGCCACCCTCCCACAGAGGCCGGGAGACGGGCGGCAGTGGGGGGCTATCGTCAGATGCTGGCTGGAACAAACAGTAAATTCTTTGGGCAGCACTTTAAGGGGACTGGAGTCATCCCAGGGATGCGGCCTTGAGCCGTCAGAAACCATGTTAGTGCTTGTTCAAGTCCAAGACCACAGCTGGTGAATGGAGGGCTGAGTTCACCCAGAGGAGGGGTCTGTACCAGCCGACCTGGGCTAAGCGCCTCCCACACATCCCAGCCCCGTGTCCTGCCCGGCATTGCTCCGCGCATCCCGGGCCCAGACAGCCTGTCCACAAGGCAGGCTCTGCACTAGACCCTGGGCCCCACGGGAGCAGGCCCTGGGCCCCGCCGCCCATTCAGATCCCCACAGCCTGGCCCACCAAACACATTCAGGCGTTGCTCGTCGAATGCACACTCAAGGGCGTGCACACAGGAAATCCATGAGCCCAGTGTTGCTGAGGAACCCCCCCCCCCCCGCCTCCCTCACACCTGGCCAGCCACACACCTGCCCCCCCCCCCAGTTCCTCAGTTGTTCCCACTTGGGGCTCACTCTGTGACGGCACTTCGACACGGAATTCTCCCTGCTTGGGGGAATCTGGGCCTGTTATACATTCTGGGAGAATTACAGTTTTGTTTTTATTTTCTTAGAGGAGAGGAAAGCATCCTGGTCAAACTTTCTGATCAAATCCAAGAGGCCCAGGGCACCTGGGTGGCTCAGTGAGTTGAGCATCTGACTCTTAATCTGCACTGACTGCACCCTCTGCACAAACACTGCGGAGACTGCTCGGGATTCTCTCTCTCCCTCTTTCTTGGTCCCTCCCTAGCTTGCACTCTCTCTATACATATACACAAGTAAATAAACTTTTAAAAAAAATCCAAGAGGGGCACCTCAGTTGAGTATCCAGCTTCGACTCAGGTCATGATCTCATGGTTTGTGGGTTCGAGCCCCACGTCGGGCTCTGTGCTGACGGCTCGGAGCCTGGAGCCTGGAGCCTGCTTCGGATTCTGTGTCCCCCTCTCTCTCTGCCCCTCCCCTGTCTCTCTCTCTCAAAATAAACACACATTTAAAAAACCCAAGAGGCCCAAGCTCAAGGAGAAGAGTGGGGCTTCCCACAGGCGAAGGCTACAAACAAGTTTGAGACAACCTATGTGTGTCGTAAAAAGAAGGAGTTTGCTGTGATTCTCAGGAGCCAAGCTGAGAGGTTCCCAAGGCTGCAAGCACTCGAGGGGCGAGGTATCAGAAGTCATGTCCACTCCGGCTGTAGGGGAGCGCAGGGCAGGTGAGGGAGCTAGAGTCCTGTTGTGCCAAAGACTCAGACCAGATGCACCTGGGCTATTCATCATGAAGGTGCCCCACCCGTAGCCGCCAAGCCCTCCGCTGTGGGAATAAACAGGCAGGGTGGCAAAGAGTAGTCATGAAGCTGCAGCAGAAAGTGTAAACCAACCTCCTCTCCCACCTTCCTCCTGCTCCCCTGTCTCTTGACAGATGCGCAGACCCAGCTCCCAGACACCCACCAGGAGCTCATCTTTTCCTTTCAGACAGGACAGGAAGGAAAAGAGGGAAGGAGAAGGACTAAGGAATGGAGCAGAAGGCGGAGTGAGTGCACAAAAGGAAAAGAACAAAGCAGGAAGAAAAGGAAGCGAGGAGATAGATTCCTGTGTCTCTCCTGGCTTCAAGATAGCGTGTGCTTATAAAAAAAAAAAATTTTTTAACATAATAACGTAAGTCACACATAATCCATCTTACGCTTTTCTGTAGTTCCCTCTTACCTTCCTAGTCACGTAGAAGGGCTTTTAGATGGGTTTTTATTTTGCATGTACCTCCTCAGTCTCTCTGCAATTATATTTTATAGACGCTGGGATGGAACTCTAGGTTTTTTTTCTACCAAATGCTCAGAAATATTTGAATGGGATACCATTTCTTTCGTACCTTTGCCTTTCCCCAAAGTATCTATAGTGCTGCCTTGATTGTCAGCCGCATTCCTATACCCCCTTCCTATTTGCAGGTTTATCTATTCTGCATCGTAGGCTGCCAGTAAAAAAGCAGAGCTCTGGAGTCGGCCGAGCCGAGTTTGGAAGCCCAGCCCGGTCAGTAGCTCTGTGGACCTTGGGTGCATCCTGTGAAATCTCTGAATTTCTGTTTCAACATCTGGCAAATAGGGCTCATAACAATGCTTCAAAGAGTTACCAAGGAGTAACAAGCATTTTGCACAATTCCTAGTACGTACTAAGAGTTCAGTAAATACTGATTCACCATCACTCTGTTCTAATCATTCAAATATAAATATATAGATATATGGGGTGGCGCCCAAGTGGTTCAGTTGGTTTAGCATCCAACTCTTGATTTCAGCTCAGGTCATCATCTCAAGGTTCATGAGATCGAGTCCTGCACTGGGCTCTGCACCAACGATGTGGAGCCTGCTTGGGATTCTCTCTCTCTCTCTCTCTCTCTCTCTCTGCCTCTCTCTCTCTCTCTCTCTCAAAAAAAAAATATATATATGTATATATATACATACATACAAATGTGTATGTGTATATATATATATATATATATGTATATATATATATACACAAACATACATATATATATTACATATATATATAAATATATATATACCAGAACACCTATAATATACCAGAAACTGTGCTGGGCACTGAAGTCACAGAAAAGAACAGGAAAGGGCTTCTTGCCCACAGCTTGGTGTCTGTTATCTTGATGTTATTTGAGCATTGCCACCACCACCACCCAACACAAACACACACACACACACACACACACACACACACACACACACTATTCCTTCTGCTTCCCACTGGAACCTGGCTGTAATGTCGCTAGGATGCCCCTATTCCAAAAAGCATTAAGGGTTTTGTTGCCAATCTTTTGGGAAAAGCAGATGAGAAGTAACCATAAGAGACACAGCAGCAATGCTTCTAGAATCCTATTTCTTGTGTGTCTTTATCCATTGTTCTGGGTGGAGATTTTTCACACCCTGGATCCAATGGAGCCAGAGCACCAATGTAACCTTCCTGTCCACCACCACCCCACCCCCAACACACACAAAACACCTTCTCCCAGGAAGATCCCACTTCCTGGTACTTATGCTCAAAACAGTGGTGCAAAGTGGGCATGACTGTCCCCACCCCAGCCTCAAAGGAGCTCCGGCCTGGATGAATCCCTTCTGCCTACCTCCTTACCTCTGGGTCCCCGGAAAGATGCCTTGATGGCATTTCCTCCCAACAGGTACCCCACACCCACACAAACAACATGGGTGCTCTTCCTCTTTAGGGAGAAGAGACACAAGACCTTCATGCTGCTCCTTTCCCATGAAATGGAGGGCCACTTCAGTCCCCACGCCATATCTGTTATAAACTGATGCTTAAAATAGTGCGTACAAACTTCTCTAAAGCTCAAGGTTGGCCCTCTTCTCTCCCCATGAAGCTCTGGTTGGGACATTCAAATGGTTGGAAAGGCAGTGCACTTCCCCAGAAGGAAACTCCCACCATTCTGATCTGTATTCACCAAACAGCCGAAAGGGATAAAGCCCAAACTTGGTGTCAGAGGGAATGAGCCCAGAATGATAATCCAGGCTGCTCACCTCAAATGCACACATTGGACCCAGGTGATGCCAGGGTCCAGCTGTGTTTACAGGTCCCAAATGGACAGAGCCCCCAAGAGTTTGACATCAGAGCAAATTTCTGCCCCACCCTACACATATAAGAGAAACAAACAATTGAAAACAATGAACTGAGTGCCTTCTGTGTCCTCATTAAAGCTTTTCATGTACAGCTCATGTAGAAAATCATAATCTTCATGTGACACCTGGCATTCCTGAAGGCTGAGGGGACTGACATCTAAGGCTGAGGTTGAGATGCTTTGGGGCATCACGCTTGGGACTGAATGCATCAAGGAGGAACAGAGAGAGGGAAAAAGTGTGCTCCTCAGGCCCTGCCCTCACGCACCTAACTATGAAAAGGGGATGACATTAATAATTCCTATGTCACTGAGTGCTTATGGAGATTAGTTGAATTGATAGATGTAAAGAACTTAGGATAGTGTCAGACAAGTAGTAAGTATTCAATAAATGATGATGATGATGATGACGATGAAGATGAAGATGAATGTGATGATGGTGGGGATGATGACAGAGGTGATGATGGTGATGATGAAGATAGTGAGGAAAAGGAGGAGGCATTCATTATGCTGAGTGCCCTGAGGACAGGAACAGTGTTTTGCTCACAAGTGCAGACCTTGTCAGTCTTGTTAAACACTTCCCAAGTGCTGGAAACAGTACCTCTCAAGGGAAGACACATATAAGTATTTGTTGAGTCATTACACAAATGAGCTAATGAATTTCTCTCTCCGTCTCCAGTGCCTAGCCTCCAGTAGGTGCTCAATCAGTGTCACCTGACTTACTCAATACGCTCATAAATGGCCAACCTCATGGGTGTTTTGAGCTCCCAGACACTCCTTAAACCTCCACTCTCATCCTGGTAGCTTCCTGTCAAGAAGGGTGCAAGACCTCTGTCCCCCAACGGGGCATTTAAAAGGAAAAACAGCCCAGGTGGATGGGGCTTTCCAAAGACCCATTTGTGGAGCACACCCCTAACCTTAATAAGCATCCTTGAGTTTAGCTGGACACCCTCTGGGAGGAGCCAAAGTTAATTTGGCACTCTTTGGCCTTCTACCACATTTTCAATAGGAATAAAAGCAACTTTGATTTCCCCTCAGGCCTATAAATAATTCAGCCCCATTTGTGTGTCACTGAATCTGTTTTAGCAGGAACCGTACAAAGGTCAGGGCCAAGTAAGTGTCTCTCCAATGTTTGTGCATAATGTCAAAGAGTATTTTTAGGGCAAATGGTATTCAGAGGAGAGATGAAGAGAAACAGTGAGGTAATTGTGTTCAAGTGCAGATATGCCCAAATGGATTAGCGTGGGTTCCCCTGGCGGCCCCCTAAGAGGCAGACGGCTCCTGCCTGCATTGCTGACCTGGAGAGGGTTAATGAGGACCACGTTGCCCTTAAAATGGAATGGAGCAGCTTAAGCTTTTCCCAACCCAGGAGTGGTGCCAGAACAGTCTTCATCCCAGTTCTTGAGCCTCCAGATTCCAGCAGGACTTAAAAAAAAAAAAAAAAAAAAAAAAAAGACGAAAGGAAAAAAAAAAAAAAGAAAGCTTCTTCCTGCATAAGAATTAATGAAGCAATTAACTACCAGGAGAGTGCAGGAGACAACATTATAGACTTTGAAGCTGCCTGGTTGTGTGATTTGGGGCAAAGGACTTGAACCCACTGAGGTTCAGTTTATTCATCCATAAATTGGGGACAGTACCAGAAGCTGTATCACAGGATGATTATGAGGGTTAAAATAGACAATGTAAGTACAAAGCTTGGCACAAAGTAAGTGCTCCCTAATGACAGATATTCTTTTAAATATGTTCTAGGCTGTGATTTCCAATGGTTGGTCTTCCACAAATATGTGGTCTGGTTTTGATCTATCAGGAATTCTTGAAGAACTCTGGTTTGAGGAGGTTCAGTCGCTTGGTTGAGCACCCAACTCCTTGTGAAAGAATGAACAGACACACTACCTTAGCATTAAATGACTAGATCCGTTGGGAGATCTAATATCTACCAACATTTCAGGGTGGTGCTAAGCACAACTAATATTTTACAGTGTCTACAACTATTGAGAATTCGCACGGGGCTCTGCGCTGCCAGCATAAAGCCTGCTTGGGATTCTCTCTCTCCCTTACTCTTTGACCCTCCACTGCAAACGTGCTCGCTCGCTCTCTCTCTCAAAATAAATAAACTTAAAAACAAATAATTCTGGTTTGTAGACGTCACCCTTTCTTGTTTTTCGGTCTGTTGCTTTATATTAAGTTCTCACTTTTTCCTCTCTCTCCCTTGCTTGTGTCCTTTCATGGGACTTGGGGAGAGAGGAGAAGCGGCTGGTTGTCCTCATTTCTTACCTTGGTACTATCCCCTGAAACCCATTATCCAGGGAATCAAGACCCCACAAGGGCTGCTCACCTTAGGATAAACAAATTCCACACTTAAAAAGAACACCAAGGGGTGCCTGGATGGCTCAGTCACTTAAGCGTCCAACTTTGACTCAGGTCATGATCTCGAGGTTCATGGGTTCAAGCCCTGCGTCGGGCTCTGTGCTGACAGCTCAGAGCCTGGAGCCTGCTTCAGATTCCATATGTGTGTTTCTCTCTCTGCCCCTCCCCCACTTGTGCTCTCTCGCTCTCTCTCAAAAATAAATAAACATTGAAAAAGTTAAAAAAAAAAAAAAAAACCACCAAGAACAGAGAACACTATCTCGCACAGAAGGCCTGTGAAGCTCAGAGAAAGGCTGTGAATGCCTTGAGAAAATGCAGCTGGTGCAGGGGTCCTTAACCTGGGGTCCACAGACCCTCAAGGTGTCCTGGGGATAAGTCTGGGACTTCACGAACTTAAAAGGGAACTTGAATTAGAAAAAGATTTTCAATGACCTCTACCTGGAAGTTTTCATTTCCTTCAAATGAATGTAAACAACCAGGCATAGCAGTACTTACTTTATCATGACTTTGCCACCAAGGAAAACCACAGATATTTACCCGTCACATCACAATAGTTGCAGACACTGTAAAATCTTATTTGTGCTCAGCACAACTCGGAAATATTGGCAGTTACTAGATCTGCCAATACATCTAGTCATTTAATGCAGCAGTCAAGGAACTGTGTGTATTCATTCTATCACAAACTGGAGTTTGTTTGTTTGTTTGTTTGTTTTTGAGAGAGAGAGAGAGAACACAAGTGAGCCAAGGGCAGAGAGAGAGGGAGAGAGAGTGCAGAGGCCGGAGCGGGGCTCGAGCTCACCCAGTGTGGGGCTCGAACTCACAAACCGGGAGATTATGACCTGAACTGAAGTCGGAAGCTTAACCAACTGAGCCACCCAGGTGCCCCCCAAATTGGCATTTTCAAATGTCTTGACAGCGATAACATTGGTTCCCCATGTAATTCTAATTCTTTTATTTTATGCATTTAAAATAAAACTGAGAAGAGACCTGTCTTCACCCAGCTTTCCTTCAGCCCGTGCCGCCTAAAAGGTTACAACAGCTAGTGAATGGCCAAGTCGCCGTTCAGAGGCGTCTGCCAGGAACTCAGAACACGAGGCCCTTCGTGGGGCGGCTGGAGCCCTCTCAGTCTGCAGGCATACCCTGTCTTGTTCATGCTCCACTTACCATCTCCCACCCTTCCTCCACGCTATTCAGGCCAGTAAGAGGAGGAGGAGGAGGAGGAGGAGGAGGAGGGGGGAGGGAGGAAGAAGAGGA
Organism: Panthera onca; assembly: GCF_046562875.1. Classification (NCBI taxonomy): domain Eukaryota; kingdom Metazoa; phylum Chordata; class Mammalia; order Carnivora; family Felidae; genus Panthera; species Panthera onca. Next base: position 34,160,168 of record NC_138354.1, read on the forward strand.
GAAAAAAGCAACAAGAACCCCAATGGTAAGCCTCGCAATTGACCTAGTTCTTCCGTATGACCTCGTCCACATCAACCCCACCTAGTAGGTACAGAGGACTGGAGAGGCCAAGGGTATGGGCCAAAGCCACACAGCTAGAGAAGAGCAGGTCCGGGCCTCCACCTGCTCCCTCGTCTCTGACAACCACTGCATCCTCACCAACCCACTTGGGCTCTTTGCTTAGCAACCACCCTCCCAACACGTCATTACACCCAAACTGTCTTATCTTTATCTTTATCCAAGGTGCTTTATACTGCGCAGTTTTCATTATTTCAAAACTAGACTGGGGCACCTGGGTGGCTCAGTCCATTAAGTGCCTGATTTCAGCTCAGGTCATGATCTCACAGGTCATGAGTTCAAGCCCCAAGTCGGGCTCTATGCTGACAGCTCAGAGCCTGGAGCCTGCTTTGGATTCTGTGTCTCCCAATCTCTCCTCTCTCCTCTCTCTCTCAAAAATGCACATTAAAAAAAAAAGAACTTAACTTTCTTTTTAAAAAAGCAAAAAACTACACAGAAGTTTTATAGAGAACTCTTAATGTCATGAGGACCACATCCATGGGACTTGGGCAGAAGCCCCCTTTGCTGGTTCAGAGTCAATCAGTTAGGACAGGCTAGGTACACTGCAGGAACAAATGACCCCAAAAGCTCAGTGACTTGACAGTAACAAATATTTGTCTCTCACTCAAGTCGCAGGTCCATCAGGGCCAGCCAGAGCTGTGGTCCAGGTCTTCTCCCTAGGACCTAGGCTGCTGGAGCAGCCATAATCTGGGGCTTGACTTTGGCAATGGGGGAAAAAGGAACACGGCTCCCAAATCTTCTTTTAGGACGTGACTCAGGTCACTTCAGCTCATGTTTCACTGGCCAAAGCAAGTCAAAAGCATGACACCATTGAGAGAGGGAAGCATTAATCTCCTTCAGGGAGAAGGAGCAAATATTCCAGTGAAAAATTCAACTCGTTTAGGGGGAAAGCCCATAAAAAGGCGCTCTCTTTTGACTACAATCCAAACGCCCACAGGTTTGACCTTTGATGCATCACACGTTTACAAGACTGACCCTGGCTTCTTCTAATCTGCAGGCACCATAGTCCTGACAATTGTTAGGATGACAAATTGCCTTTTAAAATGCTTGAAATCGGGGTGCCTGAGTGGCTCAGGAGGTTAAGCGTCCGACTTTGGCTCAGCTCATGATCACGGTTTGTGGGCTCGAGCCCCGCGTTGGGCTCTGTGCTGAACAACTGAGAGCCTGCTTAGGATTCTGCCTTTCCCTCCCTCTTTGCCTCTCTCCCTCTCTCAAAAATAAATAAACATTTAAAAAAATTATAAATAAATAAAATAAAATTCCTGAAACGGTGCCACTTCTAAGAGAAAGTATATAGAGAAACCACCCTCCCCTGTTCCCTTCTCCCCACAATTCTGATGGTGTCTCCAAGACTCTGAGACTCCTTGGTCATAGTTTCTACGATGCCGACCGTGGCCAAGGACACACAGTGGGATTTCAACATGGGCACAGCCACTTGCTCCACAAGCTGCACCTGCTCAACCAGTGCACGGAACCACAACACGGCCTGCAAACACTCTCCTAAACCCTGTGAAGGGACTGCTCTGGGATAATCTTTGTCCCCTCTTAATTCAAACGCCACGTGGAGAAAGAATGCCAATGAGGCAAGATGGATTAGCAGAAGGGAGCTAAGAAGCCGTGTTGCCAAAATGGTTTTCTTCTTTCCTGTTGATTAATGAGAAGGTGGCCAGGCTCGCTTCTGTCTCGGACAGGTCATGGCGGAGAAATGTGAATGATGTCATCAGGTGATGGATTTTCTCCTGCCTTCACTCAGTGAGCCGTGCCCGATCCATCAAGCCTGCTGCAAGGTGGATGGAAGAACAAAGAGCGTGGCTGCAGGAACAACCCCCTGGTAATCAACTTGCTCAGATGACATGATGCCACGGGTTGGTGGGGAAGCATAAGGGTACAGTGCAAAAGCCAGAGGTGATCAAAGTAGGTGTGTATGTGCCTTATCCTACACACGACGCTGTCTGTCTGTTTTGCTCATTTTCCCCACCAATTTATGATGGAAATTTGCACTGTGTAACTGGGTGTTTTTTAATGTTTATTTATTTTTGAGAGAGAGAGAGACAGAGACACAGTGTGAGTGGGGAAGGGAGACACGGAATCTGAAGCAGCCTCCAAGCTCTGAGCTGTCAGCACAGAGCCCGACGTGGGGCTCGAACCCAGGAACTGGGAGGTCATGACCTGGGCTGAAGTTGGATGCTCAACCGACTAAGCCATCCAGGTGCCCCGTGATGGAAATTTTCAAATGCAACACTGATTCATTACATTTTGCTAAATTTGATGGACTCCTTATCTACCCTTCCATCCATTAATCTGTCCCATTCTTAGTTCATTTCAAAGTAAGTTGCAGACATCAGTACACTTCCTCCTAAATACTGGGCACGATTATCATTAAGTAGAGTTCAATACTTGTTTCTAGAGTTTTGGTGGACAACTGACACACAGTGTAATGGACACATTCCAGGCACACGTTCACTAGGTTTTGGCAAAATCATGGATCGGCATAACCCAAATCCGTATGAAGATATGGAATATCACGGCCACCCCGCAAGGGTCCTCTCTCCCTTCCCAGTCAATCCTAACCCTCATCACTGCTGAATTTTGCTAGTTCTAGAATTTCAAGAAAGTGGATACATTCCACATGCCCTTCCATGTGCCTGCCTTCTGCTCAGCACTTTGTTTCCAAGAATCATTCATGTTTTCTGCGTGTCTCCATAATTTGTTCCCTTCCATCGCTGAGTCATGTTTGATTGAATAAATGTTTGTTTAATGCACTATCTACAGGGAAACTTTTAGAATTAAGTATTAAGTTTTAAAGAGCATACATTGATTGTTTTTACAGTTCGCTGACATCTAAAAATTAACACCTTTCACATAAAAACTAGATTTCTGGTTCCTTGTAAGAATCAGAAGATTAGGTGACACTAGGCTTATGTTCCTCCATAGTAACAATGGTCTGGGCCGAGGGACAGGAGCCAATATGAGGCGTGACATGTATATGCTCTCTTGTTTGCCACAGTCCTCACTGCCCCCTATTGTCCCATCTGGGTAACCTCATTCATTTATGCCATCTGCCTGCCCTGATTTTCTGACTTCTGTTAATAGTGACCAAGTGCTCCAAAGTGATCCTGGAATGAATTAATGAAGGAAGGAAAGGTAAACAAAGTGTGGTTTCATTGGCCATATCGTGCCCGAGATCCTGCATTACACACAGGAGAAGATCCTATATTTGGAATCAGTTATACCTGGGGCCAAATCCCACCTCTATTTCGTATTCTTTTCGACACCCCCACCCCTGGCCTTCCCTCTTCTGTAACGTGCAGATAAAAATGCAAACCTACCGGACGCGGGAGGAAATCAATGGAATAACATATTTAGCTTGCCTGGCACCACCGGATGGTAGTTTATAATCATCGATGTCATTATTATCATTAGCTGGTTCTCCACAAGAGAGGAGGTCAACCCATTTTTCATTCTGTCTTTCCAACGCAGCAATCTGGAACCTCTGAATTCTGAGAGAATATGGTTGCGCTAATGGAGGGGAGGGATTTCCTGATCCATACACCTCCTTTCTAGCCAGCCACCATCTCAAGCATGAGTTTAGTCCCAGATAGAAGCCACTGCAAAAGCAGAATCCAGGCGAAAATACACAGAAACTTCCTTTCTCACATTGTGGAGGACTTGGGACAAAAAGACTGGAGAACTCCAAAGACAGAGGGTGGAGAATTTCAGATGAAAAAATCCAGAAACAGGCCCAAAATAGATGCGTGATGTTGATACATAATAGTGGTCGCACTCACATCAGTGGGAGAAAGAAAGATTATTCCGTAAGTGGTTAACGACTGGGAAAGCATCTGGAAAGACAGAAAGGCAGATCCTCACTTTACACCTTGCACCAAAAACAAATTCCAGAGGGAGCCAAGATTTAAACATTAGGTAACGGAACCATTAAAATACTAGAAGAAAACACGCAAGTTTTTTTATATGTAAAATCTTGAAGAGAACACATTAAGGACTACTAAAATTCAGAATCCATATACAAAAGAAAGGTACATCTGAACAAATAAATAAGCAATTTCTACCTTTAAAAACCACCAAGCTTAAAAAGACACGACAAAACTGGGGGAAATATTCATGCAAACCAGAAGAAAAGGTCATTTCCTAAATAGAAAGAAATCCTGTAAATCAATTCAAAAAATGCCAACAGCTCAATAGGAAAATGGACCAAATGTCCTTCATTTAAAAACAAAATACAAATAGGGGAGCCTGGCTGGCTCAGTCGGTTAAGTGACAGACTTCGGCTCAGGTCATGATCTCGCGGTTTGTGGGTTCGAGCCCCGTGTTGGGCTCTGTGCTGACAGCTCAGAGCCTGGAGCCTGCTTCGGATTCTGTGTCTCCCTCTCTCTCTGCCCCTCCTGGTGTTGTGCTCTGTCTCTCAGAAATAAATGTTTAAAAAAATTGTTAGAAAAAATAAAATACGAAGAGCTCTCAAACATCTGAAAATATGCTCATCCATAAGAATTACAAGATCTATGTAAATTAAAACTGTAATCGCGAGTTTTGAACTTCTAATGGGCCAAAATCATAATGGCTGAAAACACAATGTCACTGAGGTTGTGGGGAGAGAGATCCCCATTGCTGCTATTTCCCCCCAACATGAATGACATTGTGTTTTCAGCCATTTTGACTTTGGCCCATTAGAAGCTCAAAACACATGGTAATTGATAAGCCGCTATGAAGAGAAATTTGGCTTAAACTTTTCTTATTTGATATACATATATATTGTGAAGTGATCACCACAGAAAGGTTAGCTAACACATCCATCATCTAACTACACGTGTGTGTGTGTGTGTGTGTGTGTGTGTGTGTGTGTGTGTGAACATTCAGATCTTAGCAACTTTCCTTTTTTTTTTTTTTTTTTTTTTTTTTTTTTTTTTAATTTTTTTTTCAACGTTTTTTATTTATTTTTGGGACAGAGAGAGACAGAGCATGAACGGGGGAGGGGCAGAGAGAGAGGGAGACACAGAATCGGAAACAGGCTCCAGGCTCCGAGCCATCGGCCCAGAGCCCGACGCGGGGCTCGAACTCACGGACTGCGAGATCGTGACCTGGCTGAAGTCGGACGCTCAACCGACTGCGCCACCCAGGCGCCCCTTTAGCAACTTTCAAGTACGTAATACCATACTGTCCTCCACAGTCACCATGCTGTGCACTGGACCCCCAAAACTTGTTCATCTTGTAACCTGCAGTTTGCACCATCATCTCCCCACTTCCCCCACCCCCTGGCAACCACCATTTTACTCTCTGTTTCTGTAATTTGGCTTTTTTTTGAGATTCCCCATATAAGTGGGATCATACAGTATTTACCTTCGTCTGACTTATTTCACTTGACATAATACCCCCAAGATCCATCCCTGTTCTCACAAATGGCAGGAATCCCTTCTTTTTAGGGCTGAATGAGACCCCACTCTGTGTGTGTGTGTCCTTTTCTTTATCCACTCATCCGCTGATGGACACTCAGGTTGTCTCCATGTCTTAACTATTGCGAATAATGCTGCCATGAACATAGGGGTGCAGGTATCCCTCCAAGATAGTGATTTCATTCCTTTAAATTGCTGGATCATATGGTAGTTTTATTTTTAATTTTTTGAGGAACCTCCACACTGTTTTCCATGGTGGCTGCACCGATTTACATCCCCACTAACAGTGGCACAAACTTTTAAAATTAAAAAACACATGTACTATGTGACCCGGAAATTCTGCTGGGGAAAAGTTATCCTACAATCACACTTGAACTTGTGTGAAATACAAAGGCTATTTGCAATATTGCTTACAATAGGGAAATAGTGAGGATAACCTAAAAACTATAAATAAATTCTTGGGAAGATAGATTATGAGACATCCTTAAAATGGAATGCTGCTTTTCTAACAGTATAGAACAGTCCCCAAGACGCCTATTGTTAAAATTGACCAGGAGAGGAGAGGGAAGGGGAGATAGGGAACAGAACGGTGACTGTAGTAAGCCACCATTGATGCAGGGGACGGTGGGAGAGGAATAGAGCATAAATATATGGGCTGTCTCTGGAAGGACAAACAAGGAACCAGTATCGACAGCTCACTCTGAACAGGGAGGCTGCATTGCCAGGCCACGTACCCTTTTAAATTTTATGCCACGCACACGTATTACCTAATCTTTTTTTTTTAACTTAAAACATAGTACAATTGCCATCTCTGGGCCATTTAAACAGGGATGACTATTTTAGTGGACTATCATAAAAAATACTCAAGCATTGTTAGAACGGTCCAAATATATTCTCCTATAACCCGAGAATTCTAGGAATTTCCTGAAATACATCAGCACCGGCTAATTTCATTGCGTTCAAGAGGCGGAAAAGAATTTCTATTAGATTTGTAGAAGCATTGCATGCTTTTGACCTCCAAGTCCCCAAATCTCCTGGCATAGAGCAGAAGGGAGTTTCTTTGGGTCACCCAGCCTCCTGCAATGGCCTTCAGAACGGACAGGACTTCGTTCCACACGGCACTTAATGACCACCCAACTCCCAGGGGCCATCACACACACAGGCATGGGAACAGAATGTGGTTCTCAACATAAATGGAATTTGGAGCTATTTTCAAAGCTAGAACTCATTCAGACCGTAATGTGAAGGCATTTTTAGCTTCCAAATGGTAACTGACATTTGAAGGTTTATAATCTGCCAAGCTCCTACATGAATTCTCTCTTCTAATTTTCACCGTGATGATGTGAGAGGGGGTCCTCTCCTTATTTCCATTTACAGGTGAAGAAACTGGCAGGCTCAGAGGTGTTTGTCCAAGGTCACAATGCAAGACTCAAACTCAGGCAGTGTGACTCCAGCAAGCCTCCCCTCTGTCCACCCTACAAGGCTTTTAAAATCACAAAGCCTTGCCTCCCACCTGCCCGAGGCCACTATGTCAGGCAGCAAAGCGTCAAGTGATTACACGGTGGGCAGGACACGGAGGAAGGTCTCCCTCATGTGAAACAAACTGCCCACACCCCCGTGCTCCTAGCGCCACTTATGTCTCTAAGCAGCAAGGTCCGAGTCAGCCGTGAAACCCAAGCGGGAAAACGTGGTGGTCAGGAGCTAAGATTCTACTACTTCCCAGCCATGGAACCTGGTTTGCTAGATTTCTCTGGAGAAACAGAACCAATAAGACAGATAGAGGCAGGGAGGGGTTATTATAAGGAATTGGCTCATGCAATTAAGGAGGCTAAGAAGTCCCACGATCTGCAATCTCCAAGCTGGAGGCCCAGGGTAGCGACAAGTATAGCCCAGCCCAAACCTGAAGCCTGAGAAACCAGGCAGCTGATGGTACAAACCCCAGTCCACGTCCAAAGTCCTGAGAACCAGGCTTGCTGACATGTGAGGGCAGGAGAAGATGGCCCTCTGAGCTCCAGCAGAGACAGCAAGCCTACCCTTCCTCAGCCTTTTTGTTCTACGTCGGCCCTCAACAGATTGGGCGACACCTGCCCACAAAGGTAAAGGCCATCTTCTTTAGTCTACTGATTCCAACGCTCATCTCTTCCAGAAACACCCTCACAGACACACCCCGAAGTCCTGTTTTACCAGCTATTTAGGCATCCCTTAGCTCGTCAGGTCGATGCACAAAATTAACCACCGCTTGGAGCCGGTGACTTAGCCATCGGGTAATGAGGTGGTCTGAGTAAAGGGCCTGGCGTGCAGTAGATCATCAGTCCAGGTTAACCAATGGATCACAGTATCAGGAACGTTACTGTTTTATTGTACGACGTTTCCATCTTGCACAACTCAAAAGGGAGCTCCTGAATGGAGCTGTGATTCCTCTCAATCGCTCTCCCCTCCTCCTCTCCATCACCAAGCACAATGCCTGGCACACAGTAGGTCCTCCGTGTAAATGTGTGAATGAAACTGGATCCACTTCAGCCTGAATATCTTTAAAGGGTTGACACTGTATGTGTGATCTGACATATTAAGTCTGCCAAGGGTGAGTTGCTGCTGGGAGGGACACTTTCCTGTGACTGAAAGAGGCTGGATGCACAGGGCTGGGGGAGGGGTGGTTCCAGGCTCCAGCAACTCCTCTCCCCCTGCACAACCCCCACCCCAAAAGTTGCCTCTCCTACAAGCATGTGCCTCTAACACCTTTACAATGACAACAACTCCTAAGGCTTTTACTCCACAACTTTGCAAAGATTTAAAATAGTACGAGAAAAAAAAAAAATAAATAAAATAGTATGAGAGAGGGGGTATACTGACTCAAATTCACACTAAACACAGAGATGGCAGGAACCTCAGACGCTGATCAGTGATTCTGAACCTTGCCGCAGGTTAGGATCTTGGGGAGAGCTTTTAAAAATGACCCATGGAATCAGAGTCTCTGGCATGGGGCTCGACATCAGTATCCTGAAAGCTCCCAGGTGGCCCAGATGTGCAGCCAGGGAACTAGGTTCCCTAGCCACTAGGTTACCCAGTCACACACCCTTCCATCCACCTATGGAATCCACCTATGTCAAATTAACCGTGAACCATTTTAACGTGAGCGATTCAGTGGCATTTAGTATGTCCACAATATCGTGCAGCCAACACCTCTATCTGATTCTAAGAGACTTTTGGCACCTCAGAAGGAAAGCCCAGACCCATTAGGCAGGCACCCCCAAATCCCTTTTGCCCAAGTTCCTGGAAATCACTAACCTACTTTCTGTCTGCATGGATTTAGCTGCTCCGGAAATTTCACTGAATCGGCATCACACAATCTGCGACCTTTCATGTCTGGGGTCCTCCCACAGCATCGTGTTCTCAAGGTTCACGCACATCATAGCACGTGTCAGTACCAGGTTCCTTCATGGCTGAGTATTCCAAGTACAGATCTACCACACTGTGTTTATCCAGTCGTCCGTCAGAGGACACCTGGGCGTCACCCAGTGACGGTGTTGCGTCACCTCCTTCTAAGGGAGGCCCGGGGAGCACAGGGAGCTTGCGGGACCCACACGACTCTGGGAGGCAGACCGCGGCTTGGACCCTCGTCTCTCAATTCACACTCAACGTCACTTCTGTCTCCGCTGCTCTCCTCCTCAGTGAGCCTGTCAGCCTCCTGAGCGTGTCAGCTTCCCAGCAAGTGTGTCAGCCCCTCCAGGAGTGCACTGCCCCCCCTGTGAGTGTGTAAGCTCCCTGGCGAGTGTGTCAACAACCTGGTAAGTGTGCCAGCCCCCGACAAGTGCACTGGTCCCCCGGTGAGCGTGCCAGCCCCTGGTGAGTTGAAAGGGGCACCTGAGGGCCGTCTGTGTGTGTGAGCAGCACTCCGTCTGCTGCTCAGCTCCCCCACGGGGAGGGATGGGAGAAAGGACAGAGGGTGGGGAGTGAGAAGCACACCCGGTCCCCACCCAGACAGAGGGTGGGGAGTGAGACAGGCCTCCCGGTCTCTCAGTTCCCTGCCCCAGGCCGGCCCACGGGACCCCCAGAATCTCGGGCTGGCACCCCCAGGAGCAAGAAAGACCAGACACTCAAAGCAACTAGTGCACTCAGGAGGTGAGCCCAGGAGCCCGAGGAAGGGTGTGGGAAGGAAAGGAGCCAAGACAGGGCCCACGGATGCCCATGGTGCCCATCACTGTGGGCACCTCTCTGGTAGCCAGCAGGTGGCTCTGCAAAACGGTATAGACGGTGCCCCTGAACTGCCCCATCTGAAGGGGTGTTCATCCTCCAGTCTCCCAGGAATCATTGCTCCTGGGGCTTCAACTCCATGATGCTGCGGGCTGCCCTACACTGGGCTGAGAGAGAGCCCTCATGCAGAGAGCGACAGGTACCAAGGTGGGGACAGGCATAGTCAGTGACGAGGGCAAAGGGCGGACACGGATAAAATGTGTTCTCATCTCTATTTCCGAATCTGCAAAATGGGTCTGTGAGTGAGACAGCGTATAAAGCGCAGAGGCAAGGCCACAGCAATGTTCAGTATTTGCTCTCCCCGACCTCACCCCCACTTACTGAACACACACTTACTGAGCACCTACTACGCACCAGGCATTTTTACTGAGGGCTGTGGATAAGAGAGATGCTGCCTTGGTCAGCTTGGGCTGTGGTAACAAAACAACGCAGACTGGGGGCTGAAACAACAAATACTGATTTCTCACGGTTCTGGAGGCTGAAGTCCAAGGTCAAGGTGCTGGCACATCTGGTGTCTGGTGAGGGGCTGGCTCTTCCTGGTCTGCAGATGGCCATCTTCTCACCGTGTCCTCACACAGAGGGGGGAAAAGAAAGCGTTAGTTCTCCTCCCCACCAGGGGGCTCCACCCTCATGACCTAATCACCCCTCAAAGGCACACCTCCCCAAACTGTCACATTAGGGCTCATGTGAGTTTGGGGGGGGGCCGGGGGGAACAGACATTCAGTCCATAGCAGAGGTAATCCCTGTGTCTGGTACACTCACAATCTGGTGGTAGATGAATGGGACCTCCCCCTCCTCCTGATGCAGAAGGACCAAAACGTGTCCGAAGCTCCAAGTCCATCAGTCGGGGGAAACGCAACCAGCCCCTGCTCTCCCTTGATTTCAAAACCATGGACCCATCCTGACCCAGATCCCTCGTCCGCCTCCTCTCGGAGCTGGTCACTAAGAGAAATGAGCCAGTTAGGGCCGCGGTTCTTTCGACCAGATCCACAGGTCACTGCCAATCTCAGCTCAAGGTTCTGATGGGCGCCCGCACACTCCCTGCAAAGCTGCTGAAACTTAATTCGGGACAGATGGGAACTGGTCAGCCGTCAGCCATTTTCAATCTTGGAAACCTCCAAAAATAGCCAAACCCTAATGCATATTTCAGGTTGGACTTGTTTATTTTCCCTCGCTCTGAGCCAGCAAGCTAATTTCCCCAGAGGGAGAAGGCAAGCAACGGCTGCTGCCAGAAAACAGAAAAATCGGCTTTAGCTTCTGCCTTGATTGCCCGTGGGGAGATGCCTCCCGGGCTCCACGTCTCAGTGCTCTCAAAGAGGCCCGGCGACCAGGGCCTTTCTCTTCCGTGGGCGAGACATGGGAATAAACCCAACCCCGAAGCCCAGCAGGTGCCTGACTCTGGACACAGACAGCCGGGCCTCTCGGCTTGCAAGAGGAGAAGCAGGAGGCAAGAGCAGGATGCCAGCCTTGATCCTGTCTCAATAACCAGGCTAGGAGGGAAGAAACAAAAACAAAAACAGAAGTACTGCGGCTTAAATTTCAGAGTGAGGAAAGACCCTGGTAGACCTAGGACCCTGACAGACCTAGTGTCTACACAGCTAGGGCCAAGGATGGAGGGATGGTGGTTGGTCTTAAGTGAAGTAGGAGAAGGAAAATCTACGATTGGCATGGATTCCTGTCACAGGAGCACAACTATATTTAACCGGCATGGAGGGTTGTCAGAACACAAGCTAGGAAACCTTGACTTACCCATGCACTGGCTGCTAGAGATTTCTGGCTCACCTTGAGGCAGAGAAGGTCATGGGCCCAGACCTCTGCACAGACTTTCCTTCTGCCAGTAGAGCTACTTGGGTAAGGACCGCCCTGCCATCTCCCCAGGTCCTTCCTGTCTGGGGCCTTTTTTGGCTCTAACAGAAACCTCGTTCTCCCTGGGGCTGTAAGGGTTGCGTGATTCCAGAACCTCAAAAAGGAGAGGCAGAACTTGGCTCCAGAAAGAACCAGACGGCAGGAAAGCATCTGGCAGCGATCCTCACTCTGGGGCTTCATAGAGACCTGGGTGGGAAGCGGTCCTGGTCTCCCTCTCCCCGCTACAGAAAAGCAAGGGGCAAAACTCCACACGCAGGACATTCACAAAGAAGGGGAGGCGCTGACCCAGACAGCCAGGCTGAATCATCGCCCGCGAGACAAGCTTAAACCTCCACACTGCTGTTTCCTGCAGAGTCTCTTGATAAAATGACCAAATCCCCCAAGATCGGAAGCTCTTTTCGTCTCTTCTGGAGACATTCTGGAAGGCGTGACCTCTAAGAGGGGATCCAGGACCTCAAGGGTAGGAGCAAAAGAGGAGGCAAAATCAGGGCGGTCCGTCCCTTTGTGAATCTGCCCGGACACCGTCCTAGTTGCGTCCACACCTGTCGATTCTACGTGGAAGGTAGTCACATTCTACTTTTGGCCAAATCTTATCAGTTAAACGGGTCTTGTGGTCTTAGTCTTAATTTACACACAAAGAAAATCGGACTCCAAAAGTTCACGGGACCTGTCCAAGGTTACTCAGGCAACAGATGATGGAGTCAGGATTTGCATCCGCGTGAAAGCTGAGCGAACTCTCTTCACTGCGCTGCTTTAGAAGACATGGAAATTCCAGGAAAATGACACGCTATTTTTGAGGTGGTTCCACAAAGCCATCTCCTTCACGGTTCTGCTAGTCAGTGCCCAGTGCCAAAAGGAGGTATTGGCTTTCCTCTCTCCTGTCTCTCCTCTGCCTGAAAACCTCATTTGCATTAGGTCTTAAACAATACTTTTGGCTCATGCTCTTAGGAAACAGTGGAGGATGGAGAGGCTAGCTCTTCCTGGAGACTGCCAATGTCTAAATCCAAACTGTCCCTCCAGTGACGGGTGGTCCGCATGGACCTCGTCCAATTCTTTTTCACTTCCAGAAGAGTTGGTGTCTGTTCCACGTGCCCTGTTTTTCGAGACAACTTCCTCTTGGAGAAGGGCTGGCACATACGGGCATCTCCTGGTTCTTCCCCAGCTCTGCTCATGGCAGACATTTTGTATCAGTCTTGGCATTTCAGCCCACCGATCCCAGCCTCAGCCTCAATCTTCCCTGCTTAAGTTAAGTACCACGCACCTACTGCCAACCAAAGAAATCCGCTTCCCATCCTTCTTCTGTGGCAAAATACTCCGTCCAACTGCACTTCCGAACGATCCTTTTGCACCGGAAGAGCAGTATCTCCCCTCTCCCCCAGGAAAGTGCTGAGTGCAAGGCTCATTTTAGAAAAGCCACTTCCTATTCCAGAGCCTCAGTGTGGAGTACACTGTGAAACCATCTACCCTGACAATTATTAACTAAATATGAAATTGTCCCAACGTGAATTCATGACAAGACCATTGCGTGGGACTTCACCTTGGTTCCCAAGGGCACTGTGAGGTCAAGGACACCAGTCCCGGGTTAAACTACGTGTGAGCCTGGCCAACCCCCACCTCCACCACCATGCAGGTCTGCACGGAGCTTTAGTAAGTTACATGATGCAGCAGATTCTACATGCACTCCAAACTCAAGGGCACAAGTGCCTGCATTATTTATAGTTCCTGTGCAGCATTCCTCACAGGCAGATGCACCATACGCCGTGACCTGTGCAGGGGAACTTTGCCTCCCTCCCCTAAAGGCAGCAAGTTAAGAAAGTAAAATTCCAACAGTCAGGACTTGTCCCTGCTGCTTAGGCAAGACAAAGAAGCCAGAGTTTCTGGAGGGGCAGATCACAGACTCAGAAAAGGTTATGATAAGACTCAGCATCACCAAAGCCCACCCAACAGAAGGCACCATGAGGAGGAAAGAAGGTATGGGAAGGGAAGGGGAGGGGAGGGGAGGGGAGGGAGGAAGGCAGGCACTCAATGCGTCAATGCGTACAGGTTCCTCTTCTGTATGAGTCCTACTCAGTAAATTATGCACTGATTTTCCTCTTCCTTGTCCTCGGGAATTACAATCAAGCTCTGATTCTGCATATTGCCTGAGTTTAGCCACATATGTTCAAATTAAAGATAAACTCTCTTCAAGGGGAAACCGTCCCTTTCAAAAGTGGAAGCCTACTTGAAATGTAAATGTTGCTTCAGTCCTAACCGGAGGAATACTTCTGACTCACGCTGGAATCCAGTCTGTCCCTCCATGTGGCACGTGCACCGACACTCCACGCCTGTGCCCCTGGCAGACATCACTAATCAATCGTGCCTTTCTTTCACTCTGAGGTGAGAAGCAGCCTCAGAACTGCCCTCTGCACAGAGCTCCAGGAAGCCACTCTCAGTGCCCGGGGGCTGACATGTGAGAGAAAAGCTGTTTGCCACTCTGCCATGGAGAATTTACTTATACCAGGCACCCAACTCTGACTGCCCTGAACGACACAAAATCCTGCTTCCTACTTCCACTCTTGTCTACCATGGTCCTTAGCTGTGCCTCAACACCCAAGCACCATACACAGACTGTGTCCACAGAGGGATCCAGATCATTCCAGCTTTCCCACATCTTCTCCTTGAATTATCCAGCCTCATCCTATTCTACCAACAAGATCTCCCCTGTCCCTAGACTTAGCACTTCCCCATTTTCCTGTGGTCCCTCGGAATCCTAACATGAGGACCCTCCAAAGTATCCTTATCACACCCCCTTGTAACTCAAGCCCTGGCTGACTTGTCCTAATCGCTTGGAAAGAAAGATTTTGACAAAGTCTGCTTACCCTAGAAACACGATAATGACAGTTGAGCTGGTAACATTCACCAAGCATCTTCACATTCGTGATCTCAGGTGATAAAACACGAAGTCTTGGGAGGTGAGTCTGTAAAGACCATGAAGTGTGAAACCAAACATCAACAGGTCCAAACCTTGGCTCGACCCATCACCAGCTGGGGAGCTGTAGCACATCACTCTGCCTGCCCCAGCTACATTTTCTTCGTATTATGGAGAACTAGTGGTCCCTACCTCCCAGGGCTGCTGCAAAGATTAAATGAGATCATGCACACAGGTGCTTACCATAATGTCAGATGATGAGAAGAGGTTGGCTGCAGTGGATGCTGTCTTTGATTTGGTTTCTGAGAAGATCCTAAGGTAAGGGTTTGAACGCCATGCATTTGTAAGGAGATCCCAAGAAGCACCAGAGGGAAATAAGTCAGGGAAGGGAAAGGAACCGATACAGGGTGTGCTGTGAGTAGGTCACCACTGTGGGCAACTGGGGCTCCATCCCAAAAGGGACTCTGGGAGGCAGGGTAGAACACACCCCCAGAGCTATCCCATCTGTCTGTTTCCTTCTTCCACTAGGGCAGGTGACCTCCCAGACAGGCAGTGAAACGTGCTTTACCCATCCATCCATCCATCCAATAGCTACTGAATATCCCCTAGATACCAGCTCCTCCATAGGAGATGGGGATACCCTTGTGAATAGACATCACTGTTGCAGGTAAAACATGACCTCCTGGACACAGGTAAGCAATACAACAAGTGCAATGAAAGACTGCACGTAATAGAGACATTTTCTACAGCAGCGCATCTCGAAGTTCAATGCACATGTGAGCGACCTACAAAATATTACTAAAATACAGACTCTGCTTCAAGGTCTGGGATGAGGTTTGAGAGTTTACATTTCCAGCAAGCTCTTAACTAATGCTGAGGCTGTGCAAGTGGAGAAAAGAAACTCTAGAGAATTCATGGGGGAAGCAAAGGAGGAATTAATTCATCCTTGGGAGAAGGCACCTGCTTCCTCATAGGGTCATCTCAGCATTGGGATCTTTCGGGGAGGAGGAGGAAATTATGAAGTCCATGAATGGGAAGGGATCATTCACAATTATTTAATCCGCATATACAAGAAGGCCACTCTCATACCATCTCCAAAAAGGGCCATCCGGCGTCTTCATAAGGACATGGAGAAGACAGCTCACCCTGACTTGTACTGTTTGAATATTTGAACAGCCAAGAAATTCTCCATTCTCCCAGCTATTGCAGGAGAGTGAGTGGAAGGAACTTTACAAAACCAGCAAGTCTCCTGGCAGCCGGGAGCAGTCTCTGGCTTGGACCCATGGGACCAGAAGCAGAACGCAAGCTTGGGACAAAGTGGCACACCGATGAGGCCTCAGCGACAGAGCATCTGAGCCAGATAAGGAGGTGAATGGACTTGGCCATCCAGATTTCCGATTCGTCCTCACCTTCATTTCCTGAGAAACTCTTCAGGCTCCCCCCTGTTCTTGAGCACATGCATCTAATTAAGCCTAAACGAGCTAGCTGGAGTATATGCAAATGGAGTTAGGTTTTAGCTGAAGTTGCCTAAACCCAGATGTAACAACAGGAACAGAGTATCACCCTGAAAGACCAACGTGAGCTACCGAACAGGATGCAAGAGCCTTGACGGTCAATCGATTGTCCACAGCTATGCGTGTACTGTTACTAAACTTTTCGGCGTCCACGATTATGTCGTAATCGTATGTTATGGGAAGACAGGGGATGAGATGGAGAATCCCACACTTAGAGTAAAGCCCCTCCTTTTTTTTTTCTCAGCCTGGCTTGAATCAGTTCCTCTTATTTGCAACTAAAAGATGCTTGATTAAAAGACAGGTTTCCAGATGGTCCAGGCCAGCCAGTGTTCCCAGCCCAGTGAGTATCGGCTGATGCCTAAATGAGCAATGTTACAGCCCAAAAGAAGGTAATTACGTGGGGTTTCTGGTATCCGCAAGCCATGAAGGAAGCCGTCCCGCATGCCTAACGTCCTACTCCGCTGCTACTGTCCAGCCTCTGAACAAGAGGAAGACCACAAAGTCAGCACTGCCGAAGGACGAAGGAGGATTTGGTGTTTGGACTGACCTCTGAATTCAAAGATGAGACTCTAGCTTCCAGTCTCCGCTCCACTACCGAGTAACCAAAATGCCCTTAAAGAAACCACTCACTCCTCAGTTCTTCCTACCCTAATGTGGACCTGCAGCACAAACGTTGTCAGCTTCCTGTCCGTCACCTGTAGCCTCTCCCCTCCCTCTGACAGCATCAATATGCTTTGGGCAAAACCGACTTCGCGCCCTGAAGCCGGGGTGGGGGGGGGGGGGTGGGTAAGCTCTGACTGGCTGAAGCCGACCAGTATCGGTCAGTCCCCAGCCACGGTCCCCGGTCCCCAGTTCGGGGCGGGCATGTGACCCACGCAGGTGCAAGGGAGCCGAATCTCCAGCCTCTTGCGTGGAATGTGGAAACACATTCCTCTTTCTGCCCTGAGGATGCGCATGAGAAAGCGTGAAGCGTTGCTTGTTGTATCCATATCGCAGCCATGAAAGAAACCAGCTTGAGAGTGAATCTGACTTGCAAAATAACTAAAAAAAAAAAAACAAATCACAGAGAAATGAAGGCATAGTAATAATCACACTGCACCCAAAATTGGTACTTCCTTTGGACATTTCTGTTCTATATCAGTAAATTCCCTTTATTTTTATGTCCATTGGAAAGAAGCTTTCTGTTGTTGAAAAACGTATGCATCCATCCATGGATGCCCGGCCTTTAAAGTGCCTTCCCACATCACAGGACGGTGTGTATTGCCTGGACTGAAATCACATTTGTCGTTTGTAGGAAAGGACCGTGTGAATCCTAAAATTCTGTAGAAAGGGAAGGGAGTGTCGTCTTGAAAACATCTGGAAGTAAAAGAGTTAACCTTTTTGCCGAGACCCAGAGACAATTTAGTTAAATGTAATGAAAGAGGCAGAAGGAAGGATTCATTTTGATAACAATTGGCTTTGAGAAGCAAAAGCCAATTATTCAAAGCTTCCTGCTTACTTATTTGGATCTGTTTAAGAGGCTCCATCAGGCAGAGCTGTATTTGCCCCTGACTGCACTGGTTCAGAGGGAGCTGTGAAGCAGCACATTCGCTCTCGGGAAAATGCCACCTCCGTGCTCGACTTGGAGGAGGGGGTGAGGAGTCCACTCTCCTGAGAGTCCTCACGGACAACCCATCCATCGCCTGTGCCACTCACAGAAGCTCTGGCCTGGGGATGGCGCGGGAACGCCAAAGGGGGTGGGCTTCCCGCTGGTCTTCCTGTTGGCGGAAAGGACCCTGGTTCAAGTCCACACTCTGCCCCTAAACCTGCATGGCCTGAGCCTCAGTTTCTTCATCTGCAAAATGGGAATGCTAGCCTTTGCTCTGTCAAGCCATATCATGGGATGTGCTAGCTGCACGTGGATATAAATCCTTTCTTCTTGCAGTTCTATGGGAAAGATGGGAAAGGAAGGAGAGAGGCAAGACCTAAAAAACCACAAAACTCACATGGAGAAATGGAGGGTACAGATAACAATGGCATGGATTTTATGTTATATCTTGGACAAAAATCTCTGCCGTGGCCTCTTATCTTGTCAGATAGGCATTCGACAGTCATGCCACAAAAATCCACTGAGTGCCTACAATGTGCCAGATACTGGGTTCAGACAGAAATAAGACAAAGTCTACCCTCACAGATCTTACTTTCTAGGGAGGAGAGACAAACAATAAATATATAAACAAATAAAAAAAGATTATTTCATGTATTAAAATTGTCCTTGCGGAAATCACATCTCTGAAACGACGAAATGATCATTCATCCGTGTTTGCTGTGTATTTTCTGTCTCTCCTGAGATAACGTAAGCTCTGTGAAGGCAAGAATCATTGTTACATTTTTCAATGTAGCTCAGCTTCCTAGCAATCGGAGGCACATAGTAGGTGTTCAGTAAAGATTTGCTGAATAGACGGATTTAATGCAAGGTGCTGCAGAAAAATAAAACAGGGTAATAGGGTGGAGAGTGCTGGGGTAGAAATAGGACAGAGATTCTGGTTTAGACAGAAGTCCAAGGAAGCTTCTCGGAGTAGGTGTCCTTTCAGTTGACAGCTGCATGGTGAGAAGTGGGCAGCGGATATGAAGACCTTGGGAATGCCTCCCAGGCAGTGAAGAGGGCATGTTCAAAGGCGCTGAGCAAGGAGGAGCTCGGTGTGCTGGAGGACTAGAAAGCCAGGGAGGCTGAAGAATGAGGGTGAGGGGAGAGCACTGGGAGACAGGGCTGGAGAGATGTGGAGTGAATTTTGATCCCTGCTAGAAGCTATAAACACGTTTATCAAAGTGCCTGGAACATAAAGAAGATGCTCTTTGAATATCTGGTAGGTCCAGGTGGCTCTCGTTTTGTGCAATGGGCAGTTGCTGAAGACTCAGGGAGTATTTAGTCTTTCAAAGAACCTGGGTGGGTGACGGCAATCGCCGTCTTCACATAAGACCTGTCATGGAGAAATGGGAACAGAACTGTCTGGTGTGGAAACTAAGTAGGGGCCACAGGAAGAGAGATTTCAGCCCATGTGAGAGAAACATCCTGCCAAACTCCACAAAGAGGAAATCAGAGCGGTAAGCTTCCCATCACTGGAAGATTTTAAGCCAAGGGTGAACTTCCAGTGGGTAAGAATAGGGAGGAGCCCAGGCACTGGGTAGACCAGATGACCTCCGAGGCATGCCAACAGACGGCTTCACAATCATCTCTTAATCTTGCTATCGAAACACACTAGCATTTGATCTCTGCCTTTGTTTACAAACCCCATCAGTGAAATGCTCACAGAACACATCTACTAATAAGATAGCAAAGACTGGAATGCATAATAAGGGATGAACGCATGCATCCTTTGTTCAATAATACAATATTTTTCTTGAATAATGCATGAGCTGCTTTTCATTTCGGAAATGAGAGAGTCTATAATCCCACTGTGCGTCAAGTGAATATTTTTAAACATTTATAAGCGGGAGGTGAAGACAATGGTAAGAAGCTTAGGGACAACAGAAACTTGGAACCAGG
Source organism: Panthera onca (assembly GCF_046562875.1). Lineage (NCBI taxonomy): Eukaryota > Metazoa > Chordata > Mammalia > Carnivora > Felidae > Panthera > Panthera onca. The sequence continues at coordinate 34,179,758 of NC_138354.1, forward strand.
ACAGGGAGAGGCAATTCCATTAGAATCCCAGAAGGATGGAAAGAACTGGAGAGGCCACCATTCATCCCTCTGCTGTGAGGGTGCCTGAGGTCATACCAAGCAGAAGGAAGAATCCAGGCCAAGTGACCTGCTCCAGAGAGCTTTCCCCCCAGGCCATGCTGATTTCCAGTCTCCAAGGAGGGCTGGAAGACGAAATCAACCTTGATTCCAGGAATATCAACCTTGAAGTCCAGCTCTTGATTCTCTAATCATTTTAAACTCCCAACCCTGGCCACACGGGAAAGTGTGATCCCATACACCGCAGTCACCCTGTGTGCCCCTGAGGGGGAGCAGAGGGCAAGGAGGCCAAAAGGCAGGTGAGGGCCAGATCATGGAAGGTCTCAAAAACCAAGCCAAGGAGGTTTTGACATCCACCCTCTGCTGACTTCTCAGACTAATGACACCTGCCATCCTCCCCAACCTTGGCCACCACTCTGGCTGTCTGTGTGGCAGGTAAACTCGTAGGGAGAGTGGTAAAGCTGCAGGTGCCTCTTTGATTTCCCCTTATTGGCCAGTATCAACACCTAGATTCAACACTCCACTAAAAGACTACATTTCTCAGTCTCCCTTGCCAGGTGCGACCACATGACCACATTCTGGCCAATGAGATGCAAACAGTTATGGGGCAGGGATGAGGGGAAGGGAGGATTCCCAGAAGGTTCTTTAGAAGGTGTTGAGGGAGAAGAGACCCCTTTGCTCTTTCCTTCCTTCCCCTTTCCTGCTGCCACACGAATGGAATGATCTGATTGGGCCCACTCCGGTAAGCTGGAGATGGGGATCAAGGCCCAGTTGACTCTCTGGGGTGAGGATGTTTGCAAAAGAAGACTCAGCAAGGGCAATGTAACAGATGCCCCCTCTGTGTGGGAAGGCCATGGAGAGTGAAACATCTGACTCTGAGCATTCTTTTAGGGATCTCTTTGTGTTCTATCTCAGAAGATTTCAGCAAGATGGGTGAAGAAACAGTGCAAAGAGTTTCTCGTTAAAAAAAAAAAAAAAGGCAGACATAATAACACCTAACATGTATGCCTTCAGCTAAGTGCTTGTCTGACAGGCACTTCATTTACTCCCTATGACAAAGCTATGGGGAAGGCAGGACTACTCTGCCTTATCGTGCCACCGAGGAAGTGGGTGCTGAGAGTTCACAGGCGGGTCTGGAAGCTGGGGGCAAACCCCACTCTGCCTCACTGCAGCGCATGCCTCCTCTCCCTCCCTTCTGTGCATGATCAGAATAGCTGTGTGCAGCAACAGAAACGAGGGCAAGATTGCTGGCTTGGCCAGAGACAGAACCAGGCATCACCCATGAGCCAAGAGCTGAAGGAACCCTACCATCTCAGGACAGCAGGAGGCCGTCCTGGAGCCACAGCGCGGCCCCAGAGAAAAGCGTGGAGCACAGCAGAGGAAAGACTGCGGCAGCTACATTGTGCACGCGTCAGTCCTGCTCATTGACAAATCCGACTCCTGTTCGGGCCCTGTGAGGTCTGCGGCTCCACCAGGCTGTCTGACAGCCCGGCAGGGGGAGAAGATATTTCATAATTTACGAGCTGAGAGGTGACGTGCTAACGTCCCCCAAGGGGAAAAGTCTGTTCTATTAAGATGCCCACCCCAAAAATCATCTTAAAAATAAGTTACCAACTGCTGAGCGATGCAGGCCCCGACATCCAGCATGTAGGGTGTCCCCATCCTGATTTAATGAATGAGGGAATTGAAGCTGAGCGAGGTTAAGAACCACGGTCAAGATCACATGCTCGGACAATGGCGAGCCAGGGATTCTAAGTGGCTGTTTGAAGTGGCTGTTCCAATGAGCCATATGCCACCTCCCAGAGCTAACGTCTCCAAGCAAAGGAAAAATGCGAACGGGGATCCAGACAAAAGAAAAGAAAAACGGATAGGCCTTGGAGCGGCCGGCCGTTCGTTCTCAGCAGAAGCCACCTCCCTTTGAAGCAGGAGGAGCTCAAACCAGCAGCGTGCCATTTCTGGGCTCACTAGGCAGACTCTCTACCCCTTTCCACGGTGAGCTCTCCTTTTTGGTCTAAGTTAGCATTTTAATTACCACGATTTTTACTGTACGCGAAGCCCACAGCAAGCACACCCCAGGGACCCCAAAGACAAAGAGGAAGCAAAAAACGAAGAAAGGATTGATAATAATGTTCATTTTTAAAAAGCAAATCTCAATTCTCCTTCCTTCTAAAGCTTTTGATTTCATCAACCCCAGCGAACGCTGCATGGAGGCCCCAGCTCTGGTCTCTCGGCTACCCGGCTCTGAGGGGTCCCCTCTGGTAGCCACCGTCCGCACAGCCCAAGGCGAGGAGCTTGAGGGCGCTGCTCTGTGGTCTCCTTCCAACCCAAACCCTAAGACACCTGCAGTGTGAATACAGCGTTGCGAGCATCGTGTCAGCTCAGCAAGAATCGTGCGTTTGGGGAAGGCGTGAAATCATGCCAGGTCCAAAAAGCGGCCCTGACTCCATCCTGGGGCGGGAAACCTGCTTCCATCCAGCCCAGAACTTACAGTTCACAGGTAATGGAAGGACACACCTCTTGTCATCGCTTATTCCCCTGCGCCCTGATTTCTTTCTGGTTTCCCTGAATGGCCTGCCAATGGAGGCAGGGCAGAGCTCCGGGAGGACACAGCCTTCGGAAACCACTCAGCCTCCGACCAGCTTTGTGACTTGGAAAAGTTACTCAGCCTGTCCACACCTCAAGTACCTCATCTTTAAAAATACCCAGAATATCTCATTCCCCGAGTTGCCAGGTTAAATGAGATCATGTTTGCTAAACACCTAGCATGGTGTGTAGAACACAGGAGCTGCCCCGTTAATAGTACGAATTATTAAGTGTTCTCTGTATCATCTCTTTTTCTCTGCTTCCAAGCTGGCCTGGCTTAGCAAACATGTGTTACAAACAAGCTCAAACATAAAAGGATTTCAAAACTCTACACTGCTTTGCGCACGTAACGTCTTGGTGTTATTCTCTGTGAATGGGGGACATAAGATTCCCATCAGAGCCATGGGAACAGAACGAGCGTGAAGATGACCTCCAGGTTTTGGATCATTCACTGGAGTCACTCACATCTGGCCCAAGATCCTCTGGGGCACATGTTCTGCTTGAGTCGAGCTGAGTTGCACTGAACTCAGTCAGGGATTGAGCTGAATTGGAGCCACCTAAGAGCAGGTGGCTCCTAGGGCTGCAGTCTTATGGACAGCATGGTCTCGTGGGCAGTACACGGGAGGGGAGATGTGGAAATCCACGTCAGGAGCACAGCCTACATCCTGGGAATCTGTCTCTGGTGGAGCAGGGTTGTACGCCTGGCTCCACCCTTCAATATCTGTATAACCCTCTCCAGGTCCTTCACTTCCTGACTCAGACTCCTCATCTATAAAATGGGGATAATAATGATACACACCTCATATGCCACGGAATTAAATAAATAAACATTTATGAAGTGCTTAGAACAATGCCTGGTACATAGTACAAGCCACAGAAGGGTTAGCTCTCTGTCACGGTTAGACTGTCAGCAGGTGACAGTGGGTAAGGGGGACACGCCTCTGCTGATCTGAGGGCTTCCTGAGCACCGGGGATGGGTCTTTCACATGCATCACATCAGCTAATTTTCCCAACAACTCTAGAAACATCCATGCAGTTCTTAGTGGCCTTTTTGCTTCTCCAGCTCCCACAAACCACCTGGAAGGAATAAAGAATGAGTCCAAGAGTAGCAAGACAAAACACAGTCTCGTTACTTGGCAGTTTGCCAAGTACCAGGCCAAGCGCTTTGCACACACTATTTTGTCTTAATCTGTACGGTAACTCTAGGAGATCTGATGCCGTCATCACCTCCCTTGTCACAGAAGGGCAATGTGAAGACCAGAGGGATGGAGTAACCTTTCCAGGAAGGCACTGGCCCAGCCAAGGTCCACGTCCAGACGTGCCGAGCTCTAGCCTTCGACATGCCCTGCCTCTCAGAATCCAGGTCTATGATCCCATTTCACAATGAGAAAGCTGAGTCTAGAGAAGGTTAAGCCACTTGGAGTCAGTCTCCGGGTCTGCTGTTCTCCGCCCTGCACCCTGGCTGCTCCACACACTGGCCTCTGCACCCCCCGCCTCCTGGAGGCAAGTGATGTTCGTTCTCTGTGGGGAGTTCCCGAGGGCGAGTCAGAGGCCAGGTGCTGGAGCAAAGGCGCACACACGGTGGCCAGCCTGGGGCGGCTGAGGCTCGCGCGCTGCTAGCGGGAAGAAGCCCGTCCCTGACAGCCTGATCCGTCCTGACTTGCTTCAGTGCGCAGCGGGGCTCTGGGAAGCAGGCCCTCCTCAGCACTGGGAAGCAGCAGCCACTGCCTCGTGGCTGCAGAGCAGGCTGGTTTCTGCAGCAGGCTATCGACCTGACTGCCGTGTCCACAGCCCTCAGGACCTTTCTCAGGCCTTTCTCTCTTCCTGTCTAGAAAGACCGACAGGGCCCCGGAAGCTGTTCCGCCTGCCAACACCGGATACAGTCAGGGCTAGAGACACCCAGGGCGTCGGTCTTACGGCTCCCGTAATATAACTTACAACTGCGGAGCTCCTAACCACGCCCCAGACAATCTCTCAGACACACATAAGGAAGAGAAGTGTAGTCTGGAGGGCTGGGGTCCAGGCAAGAATAAGGAGGCACTGGCAGGTGCTGAGCGTATCCTTCAGCTGTCGAGGCAATACCCTGATGTGACGGCTCAGGCACTTTGCGCCCACCATGTGGCTTCACCCTCTCGGGCTGTCCTCTGATGCTGACGTCACTCCCACGGACAGACGGGAAGCCAAAGCCAAGTGGGGCCAGGGGATATGGCCCTCACTTACGATCACACAACCATGATGTCTAGTAAAAAGGTATTAGAGAAACCGGGCCAAAAGGAGCCCCGGGGTCTCAGACGGAAAGTCATCAGATACACACGCACCTGCCTTGGTGTGTGTTTGCTCCCCTGTCAAGCAGCGGCACGGGCCCCACCGCAGCTCAGCCCCGCCCCCACAATCAGTTCTGGAGAAAACGGAGACAGTACAGTCGTGGCTTTGCCCCTTGCCAGCACGACACCTGCAGGCATGTCACGTAATCTCTCTGAGCCTCAGTTTCCTTACTTGTATGCAGTTGGGCAGCCTCACGAGGTCAGGGCCGTGAGGGTTTTGAGGACTCTGCTTCACGCGAGGCATAAGCCCAGTCTGGCACATAAGGAGGGGGCTGTCTGCTTATCATCACTGTTCTCGCTGATCCTCACCTAATTCTGCAAGGCAGGCAGGAGGAACCCCATTTTACGGATGAGAAGACCAAGGCTCCCTGGGTGAGGCTTGAGCCCGGGTCTGTCCGACACAGAAATCTGTGTCATCCCCTCTCAAACGCTGTTGCCCTCAGTGTGAGCGTTGCTGGTCCTCGTGGGAGCGCAGCCTGCTGACTGCTGGCAGGGACGGGAGGACACACTATGTGCCTCGGGACCGACGGACATGGACTCTGACTCCCTGAAGCCCTCTGTGCTGACCTGGCAGGAATGGCCTCCAAGTCCCCCGAGAGAAATCCCCTGACCCCAGACCAAGGTTGCGAGAGCTGAAGGGTGCCTTGGGGATATGATCACCCCCTCCCCTTTTAGCCCTGACCTGAGGAAGCAGGTGTGTGCCCGTGACAAGTGCAGAAGGAGTGTCTGCCACCTGGCAGGTGCTGAGCCAGGCGCAGCGCGTCCATCGCCTTTTTCACGCCTCTCTGCAACCCCTGTGATGGTGATGCCATTCCCATTGAGCAGATGAGGAAACTGAGGCCACGACAGGTGAGCTGACTTACTTATGATCACACAACCATGAAACAGCAGAGCAGGGATTCAGACTGAAGCCTGTCTGGGACCGACACCTTTGCTCTCTCTGCCCCATCACCACGCGGGAGGAGTTAGGGAGCTCCAACCCAGGTCACTGCTCCCGAATCTAGTGCACTATCAAGTACCTGCAAGGCACTGGGTAAGCACCGCCTGGCAGAGCAGCTGATGAAAACTGCGCGTCTCTATTTCCCATATTAAACTCCTGACAACGGCACAGACACTCCGTTTGCAAAGCGCTTCTGTGCGTCTTTAAACACATCTAGTTGAAGTGGCAAGAAGAACCAGAGCACTGCCATTTTCGGAGGAAAATGCAGAGCCCCAGGCCCCAGCCCAGACCCGCTCACCCAGAGTCTGCATTGTAACAAGACCCCCGTGTGATTTATGTGCACATCAGAGTTCAAGAGGCACCACCTTAGAACACCTGATCCAATCAACCGAGGTGAAAGGTTCTGGTTTGCTGTGACCAGAACCGCCAAATGACTCGTCTAAAGACACACAGCAGAACGGGGCCTGCACACCTGGCCCCTTGCTGCCCAGGACTGCCCTCCTGAGCATCCATTTCACTGCGGAACTGCCTCCTCCGCCTGAGTCCGAGCCCCTGCTCACACCTTCCAAGTGGAGGGAGGCTAGGTTGTGGGCACAGTCAATGAGTCTCGTTAGCTATCAGAGAACAAAAGTAAACGGCAGTGCTTGGAAGGACACGGTGACCAAGGCTCCCGAGCAAAACAGGCAGCAATTTGGTCATTAAAAGCTCAGCTTCCATAGTCGAGGATCTGACCTGGGTAATGCATTTGTCTGTAGCACACACTGCCACACAGAGACAAGCCTGTGTCAGCATCTCGTCGGAACCTGGCCCGTCTGGGGATGACAGTGAACCCAAGCCCACCCTGTCCTTCACTTAAGACCGTGCCTGCGGCCCAACTACTCGTGGATGCTTATCTGCAGAGTGCGGGTAAGCGGCGTCTTTTTTTCCCCCCTCTCTATCCGTTTTATTCTGTCTCTATTTGCAAAAGGAAAAGAATAACTGAGGGAAAATGTTTAAGTGGAGAGAGAAGTCTTGTGAGCGATCTTGAGTTTTACCGCTGCTAGGAAATCAGTCACAGGATTTTCGGGGTTTATGATGCTGACTTGGCTGCTGTTCAAGCAATGCGCTTGCAGCTTCCAACTGAAGCCGAGAAAGGCAACCGCTCCTGAGAAAACACCAGCAAGGAGCCTCCGGCTTCCTCCTCCTGCACAGAACCAGTCCTCTCGATAGCGCCCCCTTCCTGTCAGATGAGGACACTGGGGGGTCACAGAGGAGAAGCAATTCTGCCCAAGGCGGCACCACCAACGGCCTGGAAGTACCAGCCCAGCTCAGCTTGACTCCGAAACCCACACTTGGTGCCACACTGCCTCGTGCCCCCGCGGTGTTCATCAACTTCTGGTGCAGCTGATCACTCCACGCGTACTTTGCAAACATGAGACAGCTTCGCCCAGCTCTAGTATGCACCACCTCCTGGCTGCCCGGCCCTGAAAGGACCTCTGCCCATAGTCTCATCAGTCCAGAGATGAGAAGTACTTGCACACATACGCTGTCTCTCCTGCGTCACCCGTGGCAGACGGCCATAAACGATGAAGTCACCCTTCTTCTCTGCACCCAGACAGTCTCAGAAGCCTTCTCAACACCACCCCACAGGACACCACCGAACAACCAAGCAGAGTTAGCGTAAGAGGTTTAACCGGATGTGTTGGTGCTGGCTCGCAAGAACAGACCATGCGTATCTCTTGCCAACTCTGTAATTGATGTCCTCCATGGCCTCCACTCAGCCTATTTGGGGCTCAGAAGTTTGCTGAAGGCTGGGATTTTTGCTCAGGGCTTAGCAGTCACGCCTACAAAACATGGCTACTGGATATCTCCTCCACATCACATTCTTTCTTTCCACAACCACGTATGAGCACCTATGAACAAATCCAAAAATGCCCCTGAGACCCAGGGTCTATGAGGTATGATGGAGTGCTGATAGGGAAGGAGGTCAAAGAAAGCCTAACATTGATTAGGCAGCTCTTATGTGCCACCTACTGTTCCAAGCATGTATGTTCGTACACATAGTATCTTTAATTCTCAAAACACCACTGTAAGGGAAATTGACTGCACAGAGAAATAAAGCCATCTGCCCAAGAACACACAGCAAGTAAGAGGCCAAGGAGGATGTAAATCTAGGCAGGGGTTTCAGGGCCCATGCTCTAAACCACTTGACAGAGGAAGGTTTGCGAGAACTGGGTTTTGAGGGATGAGTAGGAGTTTATTTGATCAAGAAAGGGAGCATGAAGGACTTCTTGAGTTCGAAGGCAGAAAAATGAATGCCTGTTTTGGGACACTCCTGGTACTTTGGATAAAAGACAAACCGTCTATAAAATGCTTGGCTGGCTGCCTGTCCCACAGAAAACATGTGACTTCCTATTGCGTGATATAGAGGGACCACAGAATATTCCCGAGGACAGGGACTGGGGAGAGGAACAAAGCAGTGAATGTGGAAGACACCTATGCAGTGTTGCGGATTTGGAATTCATCTCTAAGAAAGCGGCGTTCCCAGCACTCCCAGAAACAGGAGGTGGGGACGCAGGAGCAGAGCCCAAAGCAGCCCACTCCCAGAGTGGCATTTTTGGAAATATCAGGTTTTTGTTTAAAAAGTCATGCAAACGTTGCTTTCTCCTCCATAATACATTTGCATTTGTTATAACAGAAATAGGATGTCTTAAACCTTTTACCATGGAGCAAAAGTGACAACACAAGAGGTGTCTCTTGTCCCGCTGTCCAGGGTATCTGCCTCAGCACTAGTGACACTGGAGGCCAGATAATTCTTTGTCGTAGGGGCCGTCCTGTGCATTGTAGGAGGCTTAGCAGTATCCCTGGGCTCTGTCCAACAGACGCCAGCAGCACCTCTCCTCCCTGAGTCATGACAACCCGAAATGTCTCCAAACATTACCAGATGTCCTGGGTGGCAAAATCACTCTAGATAGGGAACCTCTAATCCGGACTCAGCACTACTGTGTCCTGCTATACGGACCCCAATTTGAGACGCACATTGGGCCGTATTAACAGTTACAGCCTCATCCTTTGTGCCGCGTGCACAAAATCCTCTGCACAGCCCGCCCAGAAACAGAACCGCATTCCCTACCCAGGCTCACCAAACATTTTCTGCAAAGGGCCAAACACTGTAGGCTCTGCCAACCGTATGGTTTCTGGTGCAACTACCTAGCTGCCCAACTACCAACTACCCAACTACCCAGCTCTGCCAGTCAAGCACAAAAGCAGCCATGAGCCATTTGTAAACAAACTGGCGTGGCTATGTACCAATAAATCTTTATTTACAAAAACAACCAGCCAGCCCACGGGCCACACGTTGCCAGCCCTGAGCTGTTCAATAAAGAAAATGTGTATACTTCGGTGGAATATTATTTAGCCATAAAAAAGAAGAAAATCCTGCCATTTGCAATAACACGGGTCAACTTGGAGGACATTCTGCTAAGTGAGGTAAGCCAAACGCGGTATGATCTTACTTATACGTACAACCTAAAAAAGTTGAACTCACAGAACCAGAGAGTAGAATGGGTGGCTGTCAAGCTCTGGGGCTGGGGAAATGGGAAGATGTAGGTCAAAAGGCACAATCTTCCAGTTATAAAATGAACAAGTTCTAGAGATCTGGCGTATGGCATGATGACTATAGGTCATCATACTCTACTGAACCCCTGAAATTTGCTGACAGATTTTAAGTGTCCTCACCCCACCCCCCACACGCTCGTAACTATGTTTGGTGCTGAATATGGGAATTAACTTGATTTTAGTGATCATTTCACAACGGATATGTATTTCAAATCATCAGGATGCACACCTTAAGAAAGACAGATACATAGGTAGTCAGACACACGCACACATACATGGACAGACACACAGACGGAAGTTCCCTGCATGCCAGGCTGTGTGCTCAGTGCTGGGGACACAGTGGAAGCAGGCCCTTGCCTGCTGGGAGAGGAAGACACTCAACAAACACAGCTCTAAACACTTGCTCTAAGAGCCCTGAAGGGCAGGAGGCAGAATGGAACTAGACAGAGGTTGTGGAAATCTTGCATAAGAGGTGACGTTTGAGCCAAGAGCTGAATGAAAAGGAAGAAGTCCTGGGAAGAGCCGAAGGCAGGATGTTCCAGGCAGGGAGAACAGGCACTACAAAGAAAGAGGGCTGAGAGCATGTTTGGAAAGTTCCACAGGTGCCATAGAGGCCTGGGTGGCTTGAGTGTCATGAGTAACAGGGGGAAGGGGGGGAAGGGGAGGCACCCGTGCAACTGGAGAGGAAGGCAGAGGCCGGATTAGGTGGGATGCCTGAGGGCCATGAGTCGCCCTGGCCCTGCTGTTGTGCTCTGGCTCATCTGAAGTCTCAAGAGTCCAGCCTGCCCCAGCTCCTACGAGGCCCTTTCAACAGTTGAGTCCAAGAGTCCCAAGACAGGTTGGAGGGCAGGAGGACAGGGGTAAGACACGGAGAGGAGCAATATCCACCACACCTTCTCCAAATTAGCCAGAGGAATTGAGCTAGACGCAAGAGCGTGTCTGGAACCCTCCATAGGTCACCCACAGTATTAACCCACATGAGCATTAATCACCAGGCATTTATGACAAGGACAGGGACCCATTTGCAGCCGGAACCAGAACTGTCCCTGGTTGAGCACTTGATGCACCAGCACAAAGCTGGGTGCTCCAAAGGTGTGTCACAGATAAGCCTCACAGCGACCCTTCCTTCGCCCCCATTGTGCAGAGGGAGAAACCGACGTTAGGTCTGTCACACCAGCCTGAAGAGTTAGCAAGTGGCCCCACAACCCACTCCGCTTTCCCGCCCCAGCTGACACCTGCCTCCCACCCATCCAGGCTCCCTCCCTGGTCCCCGGGGCAGGCCACTCTCACAGGTTAGGCATTTGTCCCCTCTGGATGACCATGCCTGGGGGCGGAGGCCACGTCGGTGACCTCTCCTGGACCATGGTGACTTCTTGGACCCAAGAGAAAGCCTGAAATGTGGGGCTGGGCTTCGAGGATCGCCAGGCAGCAAGGACAGAGCAACGGTGACAGGTTCACCCGCCCTGGGGCTCGGTGCTCCTATGTGCCCCCTACCCTGCCGCTCCTGGTCACAGGGCAGTCCCCCACCGGGCAGTAGGGACGCTGGTGACAAGCTGTTATTATGTCTCCCTCCTTAGGGAGACAAAGGTCAGTGAATTCACACATTCAAGACATTCTTACAGGGTCCCTCGCTTGACCAACTCCCAGGTACCCCTGACAGTGTTTTAAAACAAAACACAACATTCCCGGTTGGTTTTGCTGCTTTTCCAAAGCAAGATAATCACCCATTTGCACACCCAAGAAACCACCGCTTCATGGCACTAGCTCTTAAAGAACGTCGTCATGCTCCCCATTTTACAGGGGAAGGGACCAAGCCCAAAACGTGGGGTACCTTCCATTCCCCAGGCCGCGTTCGGTGTCTCCCCCACCAGGCGCCGACCACAGCCCGCCAGCGTCTTCTGGAAGATGGAGGGGCTCTCCTCCGGGCCGCCCCCCACGCTCGACTCCTAGGATTTGCTCTGATTGGACCAACTGGCGTCACATGCTCTCCCTGAACCAATCACTGCAGCCAGGGGATGGGACTCGCTGATTGGACAGGCCTCAGTCACATGTCTACTCCTGGGGCTGGAAACCAAAGCACGTGACTCGGGAGTGCAGGAGATGTGGCGCCCACGTGAAAGTATTGAGTGCTTTTACCGAAAGAGAAGGGAATGGACCCGAGCGTCTAGACCGCAGCAGTCACAATTCCAGCGGACACTCGATCCAGTGGATCAAAACTCGTTGATCCTGGCAAGAACCAAAGACGCCCCGAAACCACCTGCCGCGGAGACGGGTAGACTTACTGACTCCGTGCGACAAGGGAGCACACACCCCATGGGCAGTCATGAAGTAGCTCGGTAAAGGGGTGTTGGGAGCGGGGCACAGTGGGACTTGGGCTCGTGTTAAGCGATTTGGGGAAGAGTTCAGCGAAGCCGGGCTTTGCTCTGGATTGGATACCGTCAGGAAGTGGGAGTATTTTATGATTATTGTAATTCGTCTCCTCTAGAAGGTGGCAAGAGCAAACCAAGCCTGAAGCTGGGATTGGTATAGAAAAGCAGTCACTCGTGGTAGCCAGGAAAAGGAATCGTTCGGTCCTGTTTGTGGCTTGGACAACGCTTATGTTCCGGCTCTGTTTAGACAAGATTGCAAAACGAGCTTGTTTTTATCTTGACCCATCAAGGACAAAAAGGACAGAGGACCCTTTTCTGTTTTAATGTATTTATCTTATCCACCTGTGATTGACATACAGCATTGTGTAAGTTTAAGGTGTGCCTGTTGGTTTGATACATTTATTTACTGCAGGGCAAAGACCACCTCAGCTTAGCTAACACCTCCATCAGGATTCCATAATTACCCTTTCTTTTTTGTGGTGAGAACAATGAAGATCTAGTCTCGTAGGAACTTTGAAGTTTACAATGCAGAATTGTTAACTGTAATCCTATCCTGGGTGTTACTCTCCAGAACTTATTTACATACTAGTTGAAAGTTCTCACACCAATCAGAGTGGCTAAAATGAACAAACCAGGAGACTATAGATGCTGGAGAGGATGTGGAGAATCGGGAGCCCTCTTGCACTGTTGGTGGGAATGCAAACTGGTGCCGCCACTCTCGAAAACAGTGTGGAGGTTCCTCAAAAAATTAAAAATAGATCTACCCTATGACCCAGCAATAGCACTGCTAGGAATTGACCCAAGGGATACAGGAGTGCTGATGCATAGGGGCACTTGTACCCCAATGTTTATAGCAGCACTTTCAACAATAACCAAATTATGGAAAGAGCCTAAATGTCCATCAACTGACGAATGGATAAAGAAATTGTGGTTTATATACACAATGGAATACTATGTGGCAATGAGAAAGAATGAAATCTGGCCCTTTGTAGCAACATGGATGGAACTGGAGAGTGTTATGTTACGTGAAATAAGTCATACAGAGAAAGATACCATATGTTTTCACTCTTATGTGGATCCTGAGAAACTTAACAGAAGATCATGGGAGAGGGGAAGGAAAGAAAAAAAAAAAAAAAGGTTAGAGAGGGAGGGAGCCAAAACATAAGAGACTCTTAAAAACTGAGAACAAACTGAGGATTAATGGGGGGTGGGAAGGAGGGGAGGGTGGGTAATGGGTGTTGGGGAGGGCACCTGTTGGGATGAGCACTGGGTGATGTATGAAAACCAATTTGACAATAAATTTCATATTTTAAATAAATACATAAATATAAATTAAAATTAAAAACAATTAAAAAAAAAAAGTTTGCACCTTTAAACTGCATCTCCCCAGGGCCCCCACCCTCCAGCTCTCAGTGACCACCATTCTGTGCTGTTTTTACAAGTCACAGAGGGCCTTTTCTGGTGTTGATGTTCTGTGAAGGTCATGCTCACAAGAGCACACCAGGGTCCAGCTGTGAGTGCCAAGCCAGCTCTTAGCAACACCATGCTTTTGCTCATAGTACCGGCACAGGACGCATCCTTCCAGGCCAGGATGTCAGGGACTGCTCTTCTTTTCAGAACTGACACAAGAAGGGTCAAGCCGCTTGCCCAAAATCACAAAGCTGGGTACATAGTGGAGCTGTGATACAGGTCAAGACAGTGTGCCTCTAGAGTATGTGATTTAAAGTACACATTGCCTGGGGCGCCTGGGTGGCTCATTCAGTTAAATGTCTGACTTCAGCTCAGGTCATGATCTCATGGTTCATGGGTTTGAGCCCCGTGGCAGGCTCTGTGCTGACAGCTCGGAGCCTGGAGCCTGCTTTGGATTCTGTGTCTCCCTCTCTCTCTGCCCCTTCCCCACTTGCACTCTGTCTCTCTCTCTCAAAAAAAAAAATAAACATTTTTTAAAAATTTATAAATAAAGTACACATTGCCTTGGGGCACATGGGTGGCTCAGTTAAGCATCCGACTCTTGGTTTCAGCTCAGGTCATGATCTCACATTCATGAGTTCAAACCCCGTGTTGGGCTCTGTGCTGAGAGCACCGGAACCTGCTTCTCTCTCTCTCTCTCTCTCTCTCTCTCTCTCTCTGCCCCTGCCCTGCATGCTCTCTCAATCTCTCTCTCTGCCTTTCTCTCTCTCTCCCTCCCTCCCCCCCTCAAATAAATAAACTTAAAAAAAAAATGAAACTACACATTGTCTTGCCTCACTTTCTTGACATTGCAGGGCTCCAACAACTATGAAAGAAGGAGAGAAACATTCATTTTCGGAACATCTACTCTTGCCAGGCACTGACATAGATCCTTTAAACTCCTTAAAACCACCCACCCTTGTATTAGTTTCTCAGGGCCACTATAACAAAGCATCCCAAACTGGGTAGCTTAAAACAATAGAAATTTAGTCCCCCATAATCCTAGAGGCCAGAAGTCAGAAATTACAGTGTTATCAGGGGCGGGCATCCTCTGAAACCTGTAGGACAGGATCCTTCCTTGCCTCTTCCAGCTTCTGGCAGCCCTAGAAGCTCAAAACACTCGAATCTCTGCTTCTGTCTTCACATGGCCATGTCACCTTGTGTTCTCTATGTGTCATCTCCTCTTATAAGGACACCAGTCACTAGACTAAGGGACCACCCTACCCCAGCATGACCTCATCTGAACTAAAGTTTCATCTGCGAAGACCTTATTTCTGAATAAGGCCACATTCTCCAGTACCGGGGGTTAGGACCTCAACAGATCTTTTGGAGCGACACAACTTAACTTGTAACAACCCTTAAAGAATGCTCTTCATTTTACAGAATCAGATTGTGAGTCTCAGAGAGGTTTGGGAACTTGGACAAGGTCACACAGCTAGGACATAGCAGACCCAGGATTCAAGCCCCAAGACTTTGACTCCTTACCCGCCCCCTCAAAATCTCAGAAAATCATAGCCCTGGAAGTCAAATGTGGCGGGGACAGAAGGCAGGGAGGCACTACCTTCCAAGAGCGAAAAGCCTGTTTTGCTTCCCTTTGTTTCTTCAGAGTTTCCCTGCAGGAGAACAGCAGCGCCCAGAAGGCAACAAGCCAGAAAAGACACGCCTCAGTGCAGAAGACTCCTCAGTCACCAGCGTGGCCCCCAAGCTGTCCAGGAAGGAAGCAGTCGTAGCAAACTGACGTTGACAAACTGCCCGCTCGCTTTTCTGAAGATTCCCAGAGCTCCCATTTTCCACACTTCTATGATTCAATTAGGAATCCCGAAATGTGTAAATCTTGGCATTCTTACTGCTTCATAAAAGAAACAAAGTATAAAATGCAGGCACATTTCCTTAAATCTTAGCGGGTTTGTTTCCTTTGGGTCCAGATATGACAGCCAAGGTTTTATAATCCTTTCTCTGAGGATGACAGATACCGCCCCTGCAGACGGCTCCAGAGGAGGCCATGGCGTCGGACATGGGGGAGGGGGAGTCCCAGGATTCCAGGGAGAGGGCTCGGAGAATCAGCATAATTATTGTTACTGTTATAATAATGACCTCCTTCGGTGTCCTTCCCTATCTCTCATATTCCTCCTCAGCTCCGGCCTCCCCTCTCCTGCCCCTCTCGCTGCCACCACGGCCAAACTCAACAAAACCCCATTTACTCCGTTGCTTTCCTGCCTGCAGAGATGGGTCCCAAAGGCCTGTCCCGCCCTGCACTACACCTAGACTGATGGGGAAAGGCAGCCAAGATCAAAAGCTCAGCGAAAAAGAAGAAAGCAAGGGAAGGCTTGAAATGTAACAGAGCCAGGTGCCTGCCTTCAGACCCCTCCGTTGGCCCCTCCCCATGGCCATGAGCCTCTTGGAACTTCCGTTTTCTCATCTCTGGGGCACCTGCCTTATGACCTTCAGTGAGATCATCCACCTGGCACTCGACGCCAGCTCCCTTCCCCCGCTGACCGAAAGCCAAAGCGTGGGATCGTGCCAGCCAAGAGGCAAATTCGGCCCGTGCAGTTCGTCTCCACCCTGGCAGCCGGCCCACTGCCCACATCCATTCCCTCTCCTGACTGGAAACAGATGACTCACGCGGGGAGAACGAGGTTGGAGGCACAGAGCACAGTTAGACGGCCTGGCCTCTGCTGCATCCCTCAGGCTTTGTGAAGGGCCAGCACGTGGACACCGGGCCACGAACATGTGCTTTGACCCCTGCTTCTAGAAGCCCTGACCTCCCGCAGAGTTCTCATTTGGTACCATGTGGCGGTGAGGAGCCACCTCGCCTGTGTTCAAATCCCAGCGCCACGACTTACAGGCTGTGGGACCAGAGCAAGTCACATGGCTTCTCCGAGCCTTCGTCGGGCAGATGAGGACAGGAGAGTCCGTCGTTAGAGCTGTGCTAATACGGCAGCCACCAGCCAAACATGGATGTTATTAAATGTTAATCCGCTAAAATTAAAGAAAGTTTGAAGTTCTGTCCCTCAGATCCATGAGCCACATCTTAAGTGCCCAGTGACCACGTGTGGCTAGTGGCTACCATATTGGACAGAGCAGACATATAGCATATTTTCCTCATTGTGGAAAGCTCTGTTGGGCGGCACCAACTTAGAGGGTTATGTGAGGATTAGATGCCTCGGTGAACGTACTGTGCTTAGCACCATGCCCAGCAGACAGGAAGTGCTCGGCACAAGGCTATTCTAGCATTGCATTCCCTGCAACGTGGTGGCATTGCTCCCATTTAGCAGATGAGAAAGCTGAGGCACCTTGGAATGACCATAACCTGCTCAAGCTGTCACAGCCAGTAAGCAGGAAAGCCAGATTTAAACCCTCACTGGAGTGACTTCAAGAACAGGTGTGTTTTCCATGGTGCAAGGGGTCTCTGGGATGGGAAGAGAGAGCCTCAGAAGCAAAGAGAGCACAGTGCACTGAGCCCCGGGGAACAGAAAGTCCGCCCCACTCGCCCACCCCTGAGAGTGTGGCCTCAGTTGTAGGACCCGCCCCTTCTCTAAGCCTCCGTGCCCTCTTCTGTACAGCAGCGTGCTTTGAGTGTCAAGGGAGACACACATTCCGAGCACAGAGTAGTAGGTACCCAAGAAGCAGCTTTTGAATATGAATAACGACCACCAAGGACTAAATCTGAACTGCAGCCTTCAGATCTGGCCCTTCCCGAGAGAGCCCACTTGCCTCCTTGGCTTTCCATAGGAATCGCAAAGTTGTTGGGTCTGCACTCTGGGAAGCAGGAAAGCTCATTGCCTCTCGGAGCTGACGTGTGGCCCTTTAATTTGTTAATCTTTGCACATCAGAGTTCCAGACCTCTGCAAGGGTGCAGAACCGTCAGTGCTCTATGCAGAAACAATCAATTCTTTGATTAAAATCTGACAGCTTAATTAATGAGTGCTTAATAGCTCAACCTTAATTATACTCTACATCATTATTTGATAGTATTCCCAGATTTCCCACGTGGCTGCACACACATGTCTTTTATCAACTGATTACAAATGCCTGAACTTGACCCCCATACTCGGGAAAACGTCGCGGGCATGAAAGACTTCATTAACACTAACGCTGACCTCACCAAGGCCTCGCTCGCAATTGAGAATTCTCTGATTTCAAAGTTCTTTGAGATCCACTGGAAAGAATTCACTGCATGGCGGTATTCTCTTCTCAGCTCGATACATTTGCAAGTTTTATCAAGTATTAAATAATATCTCTGGAGCTTACTTTCACCTGAAAAAAATAAATAAATAACCCAGAGAGTCAGTTGGCTTCTAAACTAGATGAGAATCACTGGAATTCTTTGAGCGTGATGGCAGTTACAAAGGGCACCATATAAGCAAAGAAGCCGTAAGGACCTGGGTGTGAACCTTTGATAGTGTCGGGTGGGTTTTTTTCATGGGTCCTTTTGTTTTCATGATCTATAATTGATATGTAATATTCTGTTAACTTCAGGTATGTAATAATAATGTTAACAACGTAATGATTCGATAAAACTTTGAGCTGTGTGACCTTGGTCGGGGCCCTCTACCTCTCTCACCTTCCATTTTGTAAGTTTTGTAAATTGAGCCTCTATGTTTGTGAAATGGTATTCACAATACCTGATCCTTTGGATGTTGATGTGAGGGTCAAGGGGTCGGAAAGGTGTCTGCCACACGGTAAATGCTTGATCAATGCCCTGTGTTAAACCATCCACTAATGCAGAACTATGCTTTGTCCAGTTGCCCATGGAGACCACTCAGTGGGAGGAGGAGGTCATACCTCTGCATCTGGGGACTTGTGGGGAATGATCCGGAGGAATGGCTATCAGAGTTGATAACACCATTGTGGTCTGCCAAATTAGCCACCCCCTCCATAGATCTGTCTTGGGAGCTTTGTGGGGAATGACAGAAGTTCCCAGAACCACCTCATGAGCTGTAGCCTGGCCTAGAGAAGGCCTTCACTTTGAGTTGAGATACAAGCCTGTAATTACGGCTTTGTGTAGGGTGGCTTTAAGCAAGTCCCTTTCTCTTGGAGACTTTGTTTCCTTATTTGTAAAAGAGACTAGCCCTGTTTTTCCAAAGACCTGCTCCTGCTACAGAATCACCTGGGTTGTTCAGTTAAATTGAAATATAATGTGTGTATACACTTACACACACACACACACACACACACACTCATACCCCAGGTAACAACTATTTTGTCATAGTAATTTTTTTTTATATATATATACTGATGGCTGGGCCCTCAGCCCCACAGACATTGATTCAGTGTGTCTGAAGGGACTTCAGAGAATCCGTTTCTTACATTTTCCAGGGACGTCTGGTGGGCAGCCATGTTGGGGAACAAGCAGGGTGGCCAGCCTCCAGTTGGCCACCCACCCGGAAACCGGAAACCGTCATTCTGGTTCTCGTGGTGGGACAGGAGGTGCACACCATCCCCGCTTTGCCCTCAGCGCACAGAACCTGCCGAGCGAGTGAGACCAGGAAGTGAGCTGAGCTGCTGGAGAAGACCCAGCATGATCCCCAGACCGCTCCCCGGGCTCTGTGACTAGACAGCTCTCTCGAGTCCGGTCAGCTGCCATTCCCGGTCACTCTTGACATTAACCATACTGGTACTTGGCATGATGGAAACTCCACCCAACACGATGGCCGTGACCAGAAATCAAATTGTGCTCCTCAGTAGAGGATTTTTTTTTATCCCCAATATTATTTCCCATTAATTTTGAAAAGTATTTTTGCTGGATTTTTTTTCCATTATTTTCCCAGCATGGACCTAATCGTGACCAAAAAGTACTTTAAAGATCCCATTAACTTTATCTAATGGAAATCCCCACAGTATCTCAATTGCCGAAGGTCTTTTTTATTCGAGAGTTAACCTTGGGGAGCCGTTAGGTGTTCTCTGGGCCATGCGTGCACAGAGGACCGGGGAAATCTTTCATTTCTGCCTCCTTGGAGAGCTTGGCACGCTTGGCCAAGTATGGAACTACTCACTCCTAATTTGCTTCTCCCGGTGAATATTGATTTGACTCCTGTTGTGTGGGACACATGCACATCAGCGCCCAGCTACGTGGGGCACCGAGGGTTTTGGTTAATATTCAGCTGTGAGCAGTCTGCCCGCGTAATTTTCTGTTTTGCTCGTTCCACCTGTTGTTCCCCCAGATGTCTTTGTTAAGAACGTTTTGTTACAGAAGAGCCGTTGCCGTGGCTGGTGCAGGAGGCTGGGCTATGTCGCCCGTGCTCTGCTGGGTATCTGTGAAGTCCCATGGAGGGCAAGCTTGCAGACGCAGAAAAGGGGGTGCTTGCTCACTGGGAACAGGGCACATTCCGGTGCCTGTCCACGGCAGACCTGTCTGGGTTTGTGCTTCTGATGGATTTGCCCTTTTGTGCTTTTGGACTGGTGCTCAGGGATAGCTGACGTCCCTCTTTCTCCTTCTTGGCCTTCTCCATATTCACTAGGCAGCTGTCCACGCTGTACGTGGGAGAGAACCATGTTCTGAGCAGGATCTGTGGTGCCAAGAGCCTCCTAGTCCTTTGATTCACCTGGACGTTTGTGAATATAATTGACAGGACCGTTCTATTTTAAGAATCTAGGAACGTATAAGGGTGCCTGGGTGGCTCAATCACTTGAGCATCCGACTCTTGATTTCGGCTCAGGTCATGATCGATCCCAGGGTTGAGGAACTGAGCCCGTATCGGACTGTGAGTGGAGCCTGCATAATATTCTCTCTCTCTCTTTCTGCCCTTCTGCCCCCAATTGTTCACACTCGTGGCGCTCACTCTCTCCCTCTCTCTAAAGAAGAATCCAGGAATATATAAAAAGAAGACAAGATCCTTAAAGGCAAACAAGTTTGATGGGGGCGGGGGGGGGGGGGGAAGGTGTCCCTTGGATATTTGTTTTTCCCCCTCTTTCCTGTTAATAGCCAAGGCTCTCATGATGGTTGAGTTGGAGGGTGGTGCAAGGGTTTTACAAAAGGTGTCACATGAGAAGGCACTGCCCACCCCCCCCAGTGCTACTGGGAGGGCATCCAGAAAACAGCAAGTGTTCTAAGATTCCACAAGCCAGACAGGACTCCCACCTTGTTTCATCACTAGGGACCCCAGGGAGCCTGTACTCGGTGGGGGGGGGGGGGGGGCGACGGGGACAGACAGGGAATCCGAGTGGAGGCAGCCTACAGTGCTGTGCGCATTTCTAAAAGCGGAGCAAACCAGATGCTGATGGCACAGGCAGGAAACAGGCAGCAAAGTCAGACGGGCGTCGGCAATTGGAGAGGAAGCAGGAGACACAGCAGCACATGGGAACCCCCTCTTCTGATCGAGACCGGGGAAGTAGGACGAGTCTTAGATGCCAGGCCAGGCCTGCCCGAGACAAAAAGTCTCCAGCTGGGGTAGAATAACAGACCATCCGATGTTGCCCAAGATAGAGTGATTTCTTAGGCTGCAGGGCCTTCCATTTAAAAACCAGGAAAGTCCTCCAGAAAACTGGGATGAGTTGGTCACTCTCAGTCACAGACACGGTTTAACAGTTCCCCAAGCATGGACTTTAAAGTCAGGCACAGGTTTGGGATGAGCACTGGGTGTTGTATGGAAACCAATTTGACAATAAACTTCATATATTGAAAAAATAAATAAATCAATCAATAAATAAATAAAGTCAGGCACAGGGATTTGAATCCCAGCTGCACTAGCTCAGTGACCTTGGGCAGGTGACTTCACCTCCCCCTGCCTGTAGCACGGGACCGGCTAAGATGCCTCCTTACTGGGATGCAGGAAGATAAAGATTAACAATGCAAGCAAAGTGTGCAGCCCAGGGCCCAGAGCAAGTGAGCATCAGGTGGGCTTTTATTCTCGTCGTTCTGAAAAAGCGAGATACCAGGGCGCATGTCGACACCTACCAAGCTAGAAGGGAAGAACCAAGCCAAATGTGGGGGTGCAGCAGGACAGCGGGAAACAGGGAAATCAAAAGGCTGTGAAAGTCTGGAGCAGATGACAAAGGTCAGAGAAGCCCCTGTGGGGCGGGAGGGGGTGGAGGCGGGGGGGGGGGGGGACGAGGCTGCCATAGGAGGAGGTGGGACAGCGTTGGGGCGAGACTCGGGGTTAATCTCTCACACTCCGTGCTATGGCCGTAATGTGCCCTGTGTTCAACAGCTCCGGGCTCCCACTCGATGGAGAAGGAAGACTCTTGAGTCTGGAAGGAGGAAATGGACCCCCATAAGCCGCCCGCAACCTGGAGGCATTGCCCCCCCTCCTCTTTGACCTTCCTGGGGAGCACTTACCCCAGCGCCTGATGATCGCTGCCTAGAAACTGACTGGCCAGCAGAGTCTTCTATGGACAAAGATAGTCACGCTGGAAAGAGAGAAGGAGCTGAAGGAATAGCTTGGAGCGGGAGGTATAAGGATGTTAAACAAAAAAATTTTTTTTAACATTTACTCATTTTTGAAAGACGGAGACAGAGTGCGAGTGGGGGAGGGGCAGAGAGACAGGGAGACACAGAATCTGAAGCAGGCTGCAGGCTCCGAGCTGTCAGCAACAGAGCCGGACTCAGGGCCCGGACCCACAAACCGTGAGATCATGACCTGAGCCGAAGTCGGACACTTAACCGACTGAGCCACCCAGGCGCCCCAAGGATGTTTTAAACAGAACATACCTCGGTGGCAGAAATAAAAAATACTATTACATGAGAAGTATTTGCAGTCTCCTTTCTCTTCTCCTCTTCCCCCGCTTCTGACCTTTTATAGAGAGAGTTCTTTCCTCCAGGGTCGGTTCTTGGATGGATAAAGTTTATTCATGTGTTCAAAGGGCAGAGTGGAAGAGAAACCTTCAAAAGTCAGAAAGGCCGAGTTGATCTACACGGGAAAGAACGGAGACAGACAAGAGCAGAGAGGAGAAAGCTGTCTGGACCGTGTGTCAGGGTTCCGGAAATGAAGAGCAGAGAAGGAGCGAGGATTTGGTCTGCTCCCACACGCCAGTGCAGAGTTTGAGACAGAGACTTGCAAGGGGTGCCCATGAAGATTTTTAAAGACCAAGTGAAGAGTTTTATTTCTCCCAATCAAATTTTCTTCCATAAATTCTCTTCATGCAGTTTCTTTTATTTCTAAAATGTTTATTTATTTTTGAGAGAGAGAGAGAGGGAGAGAGCACGTGCAAGTGTGGGGGAGGGGCAGAGAGACAGAGACAGAATCCCAAACAGAATCCGGGATCCAGGCCCTTTTGGCACAGAGCCCGACACGGGGCTCGAACCCATAAACCCTGAGATCATGACCTGAGCCGAAGTCGGTCACTCAACCGACTGAGGCACCCAGGTACCCCCATGCAATTTCTTTTAATGCAAACCTGTGCTGAGACTAGACCACAAACACATTGGGACTTCTACAGGCTACCCTAAGTGCCAGTAATCAACATTCATTAAAAGCCTCCTAGGTTCCAAGCAGCTCAACACTGAGTGTCCGTTGCAGCAGGTGAATTGCATTGAGTGCCCAGTTCATGGCCTCCCTGCTTCCACATCTTTCCAGTGTGACATTGCAGCCCTCCCATCAAGGGGTAGTCTCGTTCCCTGGCCTTATATCTGATCTGCCAATAGATTGCAGTGGATCTGACTGTTCCGGATCTGAGCTGAGGCTAAGAGGCTTTGCAGGTGTCAGCTGTCTTTCTCGAGCCCTTGCCTTCACCATGAGGATACACACAGGCTAGCCCTCTGGAGGCTGAGACCTTGTGGAAGGGAACCCAGAGACCACCTCAGCCAACAGCAAGCCAACCCCCAGAAAAAGCCAGCAAGCAGGTGCTCAGCTGGTCACAGACACATGAGGGACCCTCTCTGGGAGGAGATCTGCCCAGCAGACACCCCCTCTGATGCCAGAATACAGAATCCTACAAAACAAACGTCCGTAGTTTTTAAGCCGCTAAGTTTTGAGATGGTTTATCAAATAGCGATACCTATCTGATACATTTACTAAGTAAACAGTGTTTTGGATATATTATTTTGATCCTCGCAACTAATAATTTATAACTCTCTTTCTTATAAGAGGTTTCCCTGCAGAAAGGAAACCAAAGGAACTTGCCCAAAATCACTCATCTGATAAGTTCCAGAGCCAGAACTGAAAATAGCTTCATTTAATTCAAAACCCATCTATGTGCCTCCTATCATGCTGCCCAAGGTGATGCCAAATCTGCCACTGCCCAAGGTCAGCTCTATTTCAGGAGAGGTAATGGGACAGGCCTGGACATCAGCCACAGAAGCCAGACTCCTCAATGTCCAGGCGAACCAGGACTGTGGCCCAGAAGGAAATTAGCACCTCACGAAGACTGGGGCAGAATATTAAGCCTCACAAAAGATGCTCCAGTGTTGAGAAGCATAAGAGATGTGTGGGAATGAGCAGCACTGGAGTTGCCAAAGCGAGATTTATGGAAGATAAACAAAACCCATTTGGTCAAATGGAAAATGAAATTGCAGAGCAGAGCAGTTCCAATAAGAGGTAAATAGACACTCTCCAAAACCTGTTAAATAGGTTGGCAGGAAGTCAGAGGTATCTATATACACATTTCCTCCTATCATAAGTCTTTCTACACACACACACACACACACACACACACACACAATATACACACAGGGTTATGGGCAAGTGCACACACAGGCATCACACAGGTAAAAACAGATCTACCTGCTTGCCACACAGCAGCACATGCATGCACTTACTGACATGTGCAGCAACAGAGAAGCATGTGCACACACACACACACACACACACAGGCATAAATGATCCTGAAATGTACAACACCAAGACACAAAGGAAAGTATACACATGGAGACACATAGATATTCACAGAGAGACATGCACGCCCTCTTGTGCAAGCACGAGATGTTTGCATGTTTACACATGCAAATACACTCTTGCGTGCATACACAGACTCACCCTCATCAACCCCAGGTGGGCAGAGAGAAATCGTCTCCATACTGGGAGGGGATTTTCTCCTCCAGGATTTGTCCTCAGAGCTAAAGCATTTCACCTGCGAATCCCACCAAGAATCTTCCAGTGGATCCCCCAAACTCAGCAAAACAGCTCAGCCCTCCTGGGACCCTGGGGCCAGTCCTGACCCTGGATTTAGAGCCCCGGACCAACAGCTGGGACTATTGATGGAGTCAACATCCTGTGCTCCCTTTGGGGAAGTGATACCTCTGCCCCATCCTTAGGCTGAAAGGGGAGCGAACACAGCAGCTTTGACACCAGGAAGACCAGGGTTCGAATCCTACCTCTCCTGCTTCCTAGTCCATGAACTTGGGTCCAGTGGCCTAAACACACTGAGCTGAAGTGTCCTCACTTGCAAAACGGGATTTGTCAGGATTAAAGGTGATTGTGTGTGTAAGTGCTTGACTTAGCATCTGGCACACAGTAGGTGTCAGGAGCTACTGGGAGAGACAGGATGTTTTCAAGGCTGGCACATAGTAGGTGTCGGGAGCTGGTGGGGGAGGGGATATTTTCAAGGGCAGGTGCTCCATCCATTTACAGACTTAATCTTGGGTTTTCCTTTTTTCTTTTTTTCCCTTTTTCCTCCAAGCATAATATAGACCCAGGCTTCTTGGCATTTATATTCTATCACTTTTTATGCATCATTATTATATATTTGATACAAAATGATCCTTTTTCCTCTAAATCTCCTTTAAATTTTCCCTTAACTCTGTGATATGAACAAGGGGTAATTTCTTCTTCTGTCTTCAGGCCTCATCTTTTCCAGAGGGACTATATATCCAGTTATGATCATTATAACCATTCAGCAAATCGATTTTGTTAAACCCCGATTCTCCTTAGAGGTGTTTCAAGACCTGAAAAAAAAAGATGTTTTAAAGCTGACATCTCGAAGTCAAAACCAGATCTGCTCTCTTTAAGAGAAGTCCATATTTAAAGGTGGACCTTGAAACAGCCAGGTTTTGAATTTTCATTTTAGTGCTCGTTCACCAGAGGCCACAAGCATTTCTGAGCACCTACTGCGTGCCTGGCACCAGTCGGGATCCTGTTCACAAGGATACGTAGAGTCAAGTGCAAAAGCAAAGTACGTAAAGAACTATAATTTCAATGTGGTCAGTGAAACTATGTGTAAGAGATTAGTTTGTTGTTGTTGTTGTTGTTGTTTTTCATGTGCAAGGGAAAGACCAAAAGGTGAAATAATTAGTTCTGCAGCAGAGAGGTCAGGAAGGTCTGGGAGACGTGCCGTCCTAGCTCAGCCAGCGCCCCCCCCCCCTGCCCCCCGCCCCTTGCTACTAGAGAATCCCATTTCCTTTGGGGAATCCTCACTGCCCAAGTCTGCACAGCCTTTTGGAAGCTGTCCATCCAGCATCACTCATAGGGGTGGGCACCTGACTCATCTCACCTATCAATCTCTCAGGCCGGGAATATCAAGCAAAGTGATGGAGAAGAGTGATACAAAGGCAGCAAACAGTTGGCAGTTGGGAGAGACTCATCTTTAAACCCCTTTGCTGAGATGCCCCAGAGCGGCCCCAGCTGTCTGTCCTTGAAGCTTTTCCACCCTGTAGTCTTGCCACAAACTCCTGTTCTTGCCCTCACACTAGGCAGAGTTGAATGATGGTGATCAAAGGTACAGAAACCTCCCCGGGGAGATGTGCCACTTGGCGTGTGAAGGGTGGAGAGCTGCAGGTGGCGAGATGTAAAGGCAGAGGTGCAAGACCGCGTCACGCAGGTGGGTGGTGACGTCATCAGCACCATGGAAACACTGCGCGGTGCACTTGGGTAGTGACGTCATCAGCACAGCTGGAAAAGGCAGGACAAGAGCCATAAGGTCCTGGAGGACAAAACCCCTCTCCCCTGTCCCCCGGCACCCAGCACGGAGCCTGGCACGCAGGGGCGCTCAACAAATGTTAGTGGAACGAATGAGCGGTGGGGGACAGAAGCAGGGCTGGCTACAGAGCCTCCTAACCCAGGACGGACTTTGCAGTGTCCTTAGGGCAGGTGGAGCCACAGAAGAGTGTTTTCATCAGGGGAGACACATGTTTCAGAAAGCAGGTGTTTACACAGTCACCTGTAATAATGTAACATGACAGGTGTCAGCTGACAAGGGTGGTAATCGCTGTACAGTGTGGACGTGTATCAGAGCAGTGCACTCTACACCTTAAAGTTGTACAGAGAGGTGTGTTCTTTGATTCTCAAGCTGGGGGGAATATCAAATAAAATAATAAAATCTTCATTTTTAAGCTCAACTCTGGCTTCCAAGTGAGGAACGGAGTGGCCCTGACCGGGGCTGGAAGCAGGGGCCCGAGTAGGAGACCGGCGCGCTCATCTGGGCGGGGATGGCCACGTGGCCCGAAATTGGCCGTGGCGGTGGGCGTGGATCTGGCGGGTCCCGGTGATGGTTTGAATGTGGGCGGAGAGAGGGAGGGGGAAAATGTAAGGATGGCCCCAAGCTTCTCTCCTGGGTGGTGCCGTTGCCTGGCAAACAGAGCATGAAGGCAAGAACACGTAGGGCGGAAAAATGAAGCATTGGGTTCAGACTTGGGCTTGGGGCTTCCAAGGAGCAGCCAAGGCGAGATGCTGAGTAGGTTAGGAGCACAGAGAGCGGCCGGGTGGGTAGAGTCCAGGGATCCATCAGCATCCAGGTCAGGGGTCTCTGGATCCCTAAGCCTGCCTGAGACGTTCCGTATGCAAGTGCAGTTTTGTGGAGAGAAGGTCCGAGTCCTGCATCGTTTTCTCAAGTGGACCTGTGCCCCAGAAGTGTTCCAAAACACCAGCAGGGATGGCAGATGAAGCCACGGGTTCACGGGTGGATGGGTTTGCCCATGGATCGGTGCATGGCCAGGAAGCAGGCTCTCACCAAACAGCACGTCTGCCAGCATCCCAGTCTTGGACCTCCAGCCTCCAGAACTGTGAGGAAGATATTTCTGTTGTTTGCAAGTCACCCGGGGTTCGCTGTTTTGTTATAGCACCCCGAACAGACAAGAACGAGTAGGAGATGGTAGGTAGATGATTGATTGATTGATTGATTGATAGACAGGCAGACACACACACACACACACACACACACACACACACAAAGAGAGAGTGACAGAGAAAACAAGACACACACACAGATCTCAAGGAATTGTCCTGGCAGCTGTGGGAGCCAGCAAGTCCAAACTCTGCAGGACAGGCCAGCAGACTGGACCCTCAGGCAGGAGTTCCATGTTACAGTCTTAAGGCAGAATTTTCTCTTCTCCAAAAAATCTCTTTCTGCTCCTGAGGCATTCAGCTGATCGGATGAGGCCACCCACGTGATCCCGGATAACGGCCCAGGCCACAGGGTGTCAGCACTAGAGAGGGAGGAGACGGAGAGCCGGCTTCTTGCTTTGCTTCTCGTCCCCAACTGTAGGGGACAGTGCTCCCGTTGCTGGCGTGGCCTATGGACATCAAGCTCCAGCTGGAAAAGCCACTCTTTTTCTCACAGGGAAGAGGGAGTTCGGGGTGGAGGGAGTGGGGAGAACCCCACTCCGGGGGCCCCCTGAAAGAGGGAGATAGGGCAAGCTCCTCACTGTGAGTGCCCTGTCTCAGCTGGGCTGCTCTAGCGAAACACCATGGAGCGCGAGGCTTAAATAAAAGACATTTATTCCTCACGGTTCTGAACGCTGGAAAGTGCAAGGTCCAGGTGCGGACAAACTCGGTTCTTGGTGAGAGCGTTCTTCCTGCCTCG
This sequence comes from Panthera onca, assembly GCF_046562875.1. Classification (NCBI taxonomy): domain Eukaryota; kingdom Metazoa; phylum Chordata; class Mammalia; order Carnivora; family Felidae; genus Panthera; species Panthera onca. The sequence continues at coordinate 34,207,750 of NC_138354.1, forward strand.
CAAGCCCTGCCTTCTCTCTGCTTCCTCCCGGGTGGAGAGCTCTGGTCTCTCCTCTTCTTACAAGGGCGCCAATCCCATCGTGAGAGCCCCACCCCCAGCTTAGTCTGACCCCAGAGGCCCCGCCTCCAAACACCATCACATTGGGAGTTGAGCACTGACAGAGCGGGGGCGGGAGGATCACGGTAAGCTCGTAACAGCTCATAACAGACCCAGGCAGAATATGAGCTGGGAGGAGGAAGACCCCCCCAGGCCGCCTTTCCAGGAAAATAACTTCCAAGTACAAGAACTGCTCGAGTTGACTTTCAGAAAACTAGTGCAGAAGAAAACCCAGGGGAGTCAGGTGCCTTTTGTGATTTTCGGCACCAGCAGACCCGAGAGCCATCATCAGCTTCCCCAGGGACAAGCCCGTTGCTTTTTTTCCTTTTGACAAGGGCTTTGAAAATCACCTTGAGGCAGAGGTGTGGGGAGATGGGGATCCACCATGAAGTACAGGCTTGAAGAAGAATCTCAGGGGCACCGCCGGCATCCTGAGCAAATCGAACATAATCACCATCATCGTCATCACACCCCCCCACTCCGTGTGGGCCTCCTGTGTCCAAGCAGTTGACATATGCTATGGCCCCTCATTGCCACAAAAATCTGAGCATACGCATATTAAGGGTTTTCCAGGAGCCCGATTCTGCACCAGGTGCCACACGGCCTCTGTTTTTGAAGCAACCCCCACTGTTATCATCGAGCCCTGTTATCACCTGCCTTTTCCCATTGAGGGAACGGTCTTGACCCGGTGAAGCAGTTTCACAAGCTGGTAGACACCAGAGCACCTTCCTCAGCCTCAGCCCCTTTGACTTTTAGGGCGGGATTGTTCTTCACTGTGGGGACTGTCCTGTGCATGGTAGGGAGGGTAGCAGTGTCCCTGGTCTCCACCGGCCAGAGGCCAGTAGCACCTCCCCCAGGCTGCGGACGACAAACATGCATCCCTGGGGAAGGGGGCATGAAATCACCAGGGTTTTGAGAACCAGTCCAAGAGAGCGGTGATTTGAATCCAGGCAGCCCGATCCCAGAGCAGCTCCTCTAGTCCCTACATGACAAATACTCGTTATCCCCTGTCTTCAGCCTGACGCAGAGGCTCCCGGAGAGGAGCCAGTCCCCACCCGCACGCAGCTCCTGTGGGGCCCCGTGGATGTGAATTCAGATCTGACCCCAAGCTGAGCCCTCGTCCCACACACCATGCAGCATCTATTTTGAAAAGGGATCATCACCCCCTGTGCCCAATCCTGGGCTTGAATTTGGGCAGGAATTATGAAGGATGCACCCCAATGGCCGTGCTCGAGGTCACATGGCCAGAAAGTGGCCAGGCCTGCATCCAAACCCAGGTCTGCAGGCTGCAAAGCACAGACCAGTTACACTTTGCTCAGCTGTCCCCAGCTTAGGGCAGTCTCCTGGCCTCCACCACCCCCTTTCCTTCTCTGCCAGTGACACCAAATCTCACATCCACATCCTGTTTGCTCGTGCAGTTGCTGGTTCCACTTGCCAGTGCTTTATGTGTGTTGTAAAAGACAGGGTGACATGTGGCTTCAGGGATTCAAAAACGACAGGTTGGAAACCCCAGTGCTTTGCTGGAATTGGAGCTGAGGGACCGGGCAGGGGGAACTCTATGGCTTATCAGGTGCCCCCACCCCCACCCCGCCTCCATGACCAGAGCCAATGAGGGAAACGTGCCTGAGAGCTCAGCTCTCCACTCCCAAGGAAACAAGAGCCCTCAGAAGTTGGTCTGTCCATCAGGGAAGAAGGAAACAAGTCTGGCTTCTCATCAGTGGCCGTTCCGGTCTCTTTCACCAGAGACCTGACCTGTCATTTCTGTTGTCTGGAGCGAATGAGCTTGAAGTGGGCCTTCCATGGGCTCCCTTGGATGGAGGGAATTTGCTTAACGCTGGGGACTGCCTCTGTCCTTGATGGTGCCATTCTGTATGTTTCTCAGAGCCCTAGTACCTATGACAGTTGCTGCTTACTGAGTACCTGCTGTGCCGGGCAGCATGTCAAGGACTCTGCTTGTGTCAGCTCCTCTGATCTTCACGTCAACTCTAGCAGAGAGGTTCCGGGGACTTCCGGCCCCGCCACTTACCAGCTGGAAGACTTTGGGCCTCTCCATGCATCTGTCTTCTCATCTATAAAATGGGAATAATAATAACAGTAACAAGCTCACAGAGTCGTCGTAAAGATTGAGTGAGTGGTTTTTGTAAAACGCTTAGAACGGTGCTTACCGCACACAACCGCATAGAAATGTTCACTACTTTTGTCATTTTCTGCACTTTGCAAGCAAGACTGAGGTTTCTGGGGGTCAAGGAGCTGGGCTGAGGCTCAAGAGTCGGCAGCAGCAGAGCTGGGACTTACCCCTGGTGTGTCCGGCTCCAGAGCTAAGTTCATGCCACCAGACCATGGAAGGGGCCGGAAGGGACATAGAGGCAAAGGAGCCGTGCAATAGGCAATGCCAACAGACTATGTCACTCCGAAAGCCAACAGCAGCCGCACCCACCAGGAGGGCGCCAGACCAGAGCAAGGACCCCTCAGCCCAGGGCCAGGGCCACCAGAAGGACTGCCAGGGGAGCTCCACAGCCCCCAAAGAAAGTCCAAACTAGTTTGGAATGAAGGTTCTCCTAGACCTTTCAACTTCACTGGTTCCATCCTCAGGCACCCTCCAGACAGACCACACACACACACACACACACACACACACACACACACACACAATGAACCTGCATCTGTATCCAGAGCTCCATATCTATTGAACACTCTCTCCATTCCATCTGAAATGCCTTCCTCTTCTCCGTCCCCACCTCCCACCCATCCTCTGAGACTCATCTCAGATGTCACTTCCTCCAGGAAGCCTTCTGTTGCCATCACCATCCCCAGCTGGGCTTGAAGCCTCTTTGGGGCTCCCATGCTGCTCCCCTCCAAATGGCCCCACACTTACAATGCCAAACTGCACTTCTCTGTCTCGTCCATGGGCCCTGGAACACCTCCCACACTGAAGCAAGAGACCACTCAAAGTAGGCACTCGGGAAACATTTGTGGATGAAGGAACGAACGAATGAATGAATGGATGAGTTTTTGAAGGGTGGATAGTCTGTGTGGGTGCCCTTCTATGTGAAAAGAGATCTCACTGCGTGTCTCCATAAAGTACATAAAGCCCACTAGTAGGTAATGGTCCCCGAGACATACACTGACACCGAGTAGCTACGCTCAGCCACACCTAACAAAGAGGGTGGGTTGCATGGCAGGCAAGGAGCTCCCCAAGACTGGGGGTCTCCCAGCAGAAGCTGAATGGACACTTGTCAGGGAAATCATCATTAGTTTCTGAATCACCTAAGTGATGGCTGACGTTCTAAAGCTTTCCATCTACACTCAGCTGACTCTGAATCTTCTGAGGCCAGCACGGGATGATGAGGGGGATGGTGGTGACGATCGCCATCCGTTAGGGAGCACCCATTGGTGCCACGCAATGTGGGGGGCCCTTTACCTGAAGAGCCGTCGCCGGCCCTGCTCACATATGCGATGTACAAGTGCAGACGTTTGCAGAAATTGAGCAGCGGGGTCCTATTGGGGGAAGAGAAAGAAAATCTCTGTATGTAGCCTTTAATGAAAGCTCATTTTTCCGGGGCTGCCTTCGACCACACCGTTCTGGCATTTTCATACTGGTTCGTGCATTTTATACTTTTCTTTCACAAGTGCGTGACAGGCAGCAAGCTGAGCCCGAAGATCATCCAGCTAACGTTAAAGATCTGCTGTGCTGGTGGCTTCTGTGATTTCATCTTCGCTCTCTCTCTCTCTTTTTTTTGTTCTTTGGCTCAGTTGTATCTAGTTTATGAGATCCGTGCTCCTTCGCCAGTAGGATCAGCACTTCTTTCTGCTTGGTTTTGTACAGTAATTGCAAAAATGCAATAAAATATTAACGTCCTTGGCACAAAGGCTGTTGCGGCCCACAAAGGTGGAGACCCTCCCGGAGAGGAAATGTTTGCCAAAAGGCATCATCACACGGATGTTAAGATGTCCTTGCACCAGCTGGTGTACAAAAACTCACACTGAAGGATTATGTGGGCTTCGGGGTAAATGCCCCCAGAGTACGGTTTGTCCCACAGATGGATATGCGCAAACCGGAAGCTACCGGAAGCATTATTCTGTTCACTTGTCTGCTGGGATGTTGTCACTCTGAGCAGTCAAGGAGCTCCCCCAAAGTCACCCAGGCCGTGAGAAGCAGAGCTGAGCTGTGAATCCAAGGTGAGATTCAGCGTCTGTGTTTACTAACAATAGATGATGCTTACTGAGCACTTATCACATGCGGCACACTACAGCAAGCACTGCTGGTCTTTGACTCACTTGGTCCTCGCCCCAGCCCCAGGAGGAGCGCCCCCATCTGACAGGTGCAGAGGTTGGACGACTTGCCAGTGGTCACCCAGCTACCGGCAGTGGAGCCGGACCGCGGACCTGGAGAGCCTGGCCCCCAAGCCTCTTCCTCTCCAGAGGCGTGGGGAAGCCACAGTCTCAGGACAGACCCTGAGCACAAAGCACTCCCCCGTCGCAGAGTAAGGACTGAGGTTGGGGCCAAGAGGAGCCAAGGGCCCTGGGGCGGGGCTCGTCCCGGGAGCTGCTGTTTTCCTGCGGAAAGCAGCTCCACCATCAAAGCCTGTGTTCGAGAGGCCGACCTTAAAGCACAAGGACATCTGAGCCAGGGCCGGTGTCGCTCTTCAAAGGAGCACTGCTCTGAGAAGCCCGTTCTGTAAGCGTTTCTCATGCACGTCCTGTCCTCACAAGGCCCCGAACACTCAGAGCAGCCACTTCATTGAATGCTGCAGAAAGCGGCCGTGTGAGTCTCAATAGGTCCAACTTCAAGAGCATTTGTGCTTTGGCCACTAAAGCACCAAATGTAAACCCCTGGCCTCAGTACGGGAAGAGGAGCAAGGGCGTGGAAGTCAGGAGATCTTGGATCAAATTGGAGCTTTGGCATGGCCTCAGTGTGTGAAGCCGGCACAGGTTACTTGACCTCTCTGAGCCGCCAGCACCCGGGGCTCCTGTGCCACGTGCTGAAGCAAAGAGGATGATGAACTGGCGTGAGCTTCCCTCTGTGCGTTGAGGTTCAGACCTACATGACTGGGGCCCAGATGGGGAAAAAATCCGGGGGGCGGGAGGGGGATGCAGGGAGAAGAAAGAAAGGAAAACAGGACCCTGCAGGAAAGCAGGAGAGAACCCTCTAGCTATAGGAGTGACTGTGCAGTTACCTGACTGGTCCCATGGAACAAGCCAGGCCTGGTGGCTCCTGTTACTATGAACAGATGCCATTTATCGAACACCCTACCGCACGCGAATTATTTTACTTGCCACAGAAGCCCTGGGAGACGGGTATAAATTAGGCCCATCCGAAAAATGAGCAAAGCCCCTTAAAAGGTCACCACGCCAAGAGCCCAGGGATAATAAGACACCACTGGGACTCGCCCCCACGAATGATGACCCAGAGTCTACACTCTCTCCACACTCTGTGCGATTCTCAAGCGATCTTGGTCTGCCAGGCCAAAGCTTTAGAACACCTCATGCATTTAGCATTTTTTCACCTGGTCTGCATTGAGCACCTACGACGGGCCAGGGCCCGTGTGACCCATGAGAGAGACAGCAGCAGAGAAGGCCAGTCAGGTCCTTGTGTTGACGGTACCTCGGCACAATCCCAGGTGGGCACGGTCGTGGTTTGAGGGTGAGTGGGACGCCGGCAGATGCACATGGAAAGCACCCCCTCCGTTCCCAGAAAGGAAGACCCTGGGTTGGTGGCAGTAAATGTGTCCCAGGGTGGAGGAGAAGGAAGTCGTTTCCAAGTAACATGCACGGCTCTGCAGCAAGACGGAAAATGTTCCTGACTGCACCGGTTCCGGAGGCATGAAATCATCTCAGGCGTGAAACGCGGTCATCTCAGAGTTCAGAAAAGTTTCTGAAGGTGGTCTGCAGAAAACTCACCTGGAAGATGGGCAAGATGCCGAGGAGGGGGAGAAGCAGGTGTTTACGTGTCCATCCGGAGTATTTACCTCACAAGAGTGCAGGACCTAAGAGTGACTGCTTTGAACGCTTATTAGTTTTCATATTTTACTCACTTATTCAGCACAGACACACCCCAGTTGTGACGGTCAACACATGGCCCCCGCTGGAGGGGCAGGGTGTTCAGATCACCTTCGGTTGAGACCCACGGAACTAGAAGCTTTCACAGAGCCGATCAGGGCAGGAAGTTTAGACTTGAGAGTGTCCTCAACATTGTTTACTGAGCAGGATATAGAGACCACTTTTCGTTTTGAGGATGGCCAAGCTGTCCACAGCCGGGTGGGCGGATGGAGCGTGAACACCAATGGCCAGGAAGTGGGACCTGCTGGTCCACGGTGCAGGCAAGGCATTTCATACCAGGGTTTAAAGCCTAGAATCCACAGAACTGGAGGAAAGCAAGCTGAGGATTTGACTGCATAGCCAAGGAAAGTTGTCCTATAAGCAATATGCAAGCTAGCAAGCTAAAGTTGGTAGTTACGTTAATCTAAAAATACGATGTTCTGCATATTGTGTAAGCAATCATACAGTCATCAACAAACATTAAGTAAGTGCCTACGACATGCCAGGTCCTGAAATTTAAAACTGATAAAGACACTCGTGCCAAGCACAGTATATATAAGCATATGATGTAAGTTGTCTCAATAAGCCAGGGGGAAATATTAGCAGAAATATTATCTCCTTTTTAAAAATTTTTTTTAACGTTTATTTATTTTTGAGACAGAGAGAGACAGGGCATGAACGGGGGAGGGTCAGAGAGAGGGAGACACAGAATCCGAAACAGGCTCCAGGCTCTGAGCTGTCAGCACAGAGCCCAACGCAGGGCTCGAACTCACGGACCATGAGATCACGACCTGAGCCGAAGTCGGACGCTTAACTGACTGAGCCACCCAGGCGCCAATATTATCTCCTTTTTAAAGGAAGCTGCTTCTTACAGAAGTTAAGTAGCTGGTTAGTAAATGACAATAGCCAGGATTCAAACCAAGGTTTGTTCCTCCTCGAGGCCCATTTCTGTAAGAGTAATCTATACCAGTTTTCTTCTCAAGGTTCCAGAAAGCAAAGAACACTGCTTAATCCAGGTTTACAAGGCTGGTGTGAGGAGGGGCAGGGGGAGGGCAGGAAGGGGTGCAGACGAGAGGGGAAAGGCAGACTGGAGGAGAGGAGCTTTGAAACGTCTTCGCTTCTATTACGCTCCAGCATTAGCAAGGCTTCAGTTCACACACATTAGGGCATTTGACCCTCCCTGCAGTCCCTGTGAGATGAGCTTAGGCCCAAGTAAGTGTCTGTCACCTATTCCTGTTTCAACTAATACCTCGGGGCGTCTGGGTGGCTCAGTCAGTTAAGCATCCAACTCTTGATGTCGGCTCAGGTCATGATCTCACAGTTTATGAGTCTGAGCCCTGCGTCAGGCTCTGTGCTGACACGACAGAGCCTCCTTGGGATTCTCTCTCCCTCTCTCTGCCTCTCCCCCCACTCACATTCCCTCCCTCCCTCCTCTCTCTCTCTCCTGTCTCAAAAACAAATATTTTTTTAAAAAAGAGTCAAGCTCTGGGACAATGTGACCTACTAACACAAAAGGGACACCTTTGGTGAGATAGTACCAAACACTAAGAAACAGTCCGATGGAAGCAGAATCGTCTCAAATTCACACACACACGCACGCACGTGCACACACACACCCGGCCTCTCAGCACAAAGAATGGCTATTCGCTGGTGTGTTGGATGCTCACTTTCCAGAGATGCCACATACAGGTTGGTTAAGATAACTTCCTGTTGTGAGCTTCCAGGATTTTTCCTTGAATGTGTTTTTTTTTTCCCTCCAGTGTTTTGAAAAATAATCAGTTGTTGAATTAAACCTGAATTCAAACAGCCCAGAAATTTGAGTTGACTGATCCAGACTTTTTCTGAAGCTCAGAAGGAGGAGGAAATGAAAGTAAAGCTAATATTATCTGCAAAAGGCAAGCGTGGCCTGAACTCCTCAAACTGGCTGTGCACCCCAAAAATAAACCTTTTCCTTGGTTGTCCAGCTGATAAAACTGAAGCTCCTCCTTCAGGAGCCAATTTGGATATTGTTGCCTCCTTGGAGCGTTCCTTGATTCATTTCCCTAAACAGTTCCTCCCCCTTCCAAGTTGTAATAGCCCTTTGCTCCTCCCTGTATTACAATCACTTCTCAGACTTGTTTGCATATCTGTTTACAACACTGGCCTGTGAGCCACCCAAGCTGTTCATTCTCCGCTGCACTCCCAGGTATATATAGTAGGTGCTCAGCAAATATTGATGGAGTGGTTGAAATAACACACGAATAAGGCAGAGAGGGAAATAGGAAGGGGTTCAACCAAATGAGTCAGTTGCATGGATGGATAGACCAGTGGGTAGGTGAATGCATGAGTGGAGAAATGTAGGCTAGGTGGATGGATGGATGGATGGATGGATGGACGGACAAATAGGATTGGGTTGGCTGGGTTAGGTTGAGGTGGGATGGGTTGTGTTGGGTTGGTTAGGTTAGGTTGATGTGATCAGACTGAAGTTATGAAGGAAGTGAATGATACCCTCAGAATCCTCCACAACTGGTATCCTACAGAGGATTGTCCCACACATCTACCCCACCCCCAGACCCCCGGGCTTCTCTCCTCCAGGTTTAATGTTTCCAAGCTCTAGAGCATTTCTTCCTAGCCCTCTTACTGAATCTCTCCATCATTTCCTCGTTCCTCTTCTCTTGGGGCTTCCCCAGCTCCTCCTGACTCGCCAAGTCAGCTTTGCCCATGGATTCAAGAGAGCAAAGGAGACTTTGCTCCCGGGAAGCAAGCAGATGGCTAGCTTCCAGCCCCCCAGGAGGACTGGAGGGAGGCCACCTGCTTACCCACGATGGGTCTAATTAGGGCAGATGCTTTTTTCTGTGACTTACAGAGCTTTGTTCTCCTTTCCCACCTCTTCCCCTGGAGCAAAACACTGGAGCCAAAGTGAGCTCTCTCTCGGGGACAAGGCTGCAGGTGTCTACTTCTGAAGCTTCTTCCTTGTCCTCTAATGACCTTCAGCTCCAGACTCAGCCGATCCAAAGAGGAGCAACCCTTTTCTCAGGAGCAACCCCTAAAACCCCTGGACTCTGGGCAACATGGACTGGGAACCTCCGCTCTGGCTTGAGAGCACCACTTAGAGGATGGGAAGACTGAGGACCCAAGAGGGGAAGTGACTTACCAGGGTCACCCCATAAATCGGTGGGGACTAGGGGCTGAAGTCCAACATACGTGGCCACTATGCCACCTTACCATGTCAAGTCCTGCACGATTCCCTTGGAGCCCCCTGGATGAAATTCAGCATCATGTCCAAGGAATGTGTCCCACTGCAAGCTCCTTTAACATTTAGCATCAGTTGGGGCTGATAGGAGTTCTGATTCTAAGGCAAAACTATTTTTATTTCCAAGCTCTAATAGTATCAGGTGGTATCAGTATCAGTCAACAGGGACTTAAAAGGAACTGTAAGCAAATCATAATGGAAAGCTCTCTCTCTCCCACACACACACACACACACACACACACACACACACACACATCTTTCTTTTATTAGCTGTAATTAGGTTGACCCAGATTGATCTGGAAAAATTTCCAGGCCCAGAATGAATTTCCCTTTTAAGACTGAAAATCATGAGGTTTTTCAGAGAATGAAACTCCAGAGATAAGCAAAGTGGTAGCTTTGGGGCTCCTCCAGCAACAGCAGGCAGACAAGAGACCTTGATCAAACTCCAAGACAACAGCCAAAGCCGATGTTGTCAAGTCAAACAAACATGTGGTCTGGTTCGCATTCGTGTCCCTCTCCAGCTGTGTTACCTTGGGCCACTTACTCACCCTCCCCGAGCCTCCGCTTCCAATCTTGTACATGTGCCCCATCCCAAGATTCATTCTTTGCTAAGTAGCCAGAAGAGTCTTCCAAAATATGAATCAAAATCCAGGCACCCGTCTGATTCAACATCTTGCCATTTAACTTAGAATAAAACCCACACTCCATGATGTGTCCAACAAGGACCTCTATGACCTGACTTTTGCCTGATAATGGCAGCACGCTAGGATTGTATTTGGGTCCGTGTAACAGAAACTTAGGTACATTTGCATTACCAAATGGGGAGAGACTTTTCTCACACATCAAGAAGTTCAAGAGTGGTCCAGAGAAGTTCCAAAATGCCCTTGGAGGCCCAGGCTCCTTCTATCCTCCTACTCTGCCAGCCTCAGAAAATAAGAAGCCTCAGGGCACCTGGGTTGTTCAGTCGGTTAAGCATCCAACTTGGGCTCAGGTCATGATCTCACAGTTACAGGGTTTGAGCCCTGCATAGGGCTCTGTGCTGACAGCTCAGAGCCTGGAACCTGCTTCAGATCCTGTGTCTCCTGCTGTCTCTGCCCCTCCCCCACTCCTGCTCGCTTGCTCACTCACTCTCTCTCAAAAGTTAAACATTAAATTTTTTTTTTAAATAAGAAGCCTCATGGTCACAAGACAGCTGCCCCACTTCTAGGCTTTGTGTCTAAGTTCCAGGCAGGAAGAAAGGAAAGAAGCAAAGGAGAAAAGGCGCGTGCCAGTTGGGTCTGTCCCTTGTTATCAGGAAACATAACTTTTCCTTAGTTTGCTACACGTCATTGGCCAGAGCCCTATCACATCACCAGGAGCAGCTTCTAGGGAGCCTGGGAAGATGGGCACTTTGCTTCTGGAACAAAGCCAGGTTTTGTTGATAAGGAAGAAAGGGGAGTTAGATATTGGGCAGGGGACAAGCAGCATCTGCCATATGGCTGCCATTCCCACTCAGTGTGCCGGTGGTCGGCAGAAGTTGAAGACAGGCCCCATGACCTCTGCACCCTGAGGCTCACATCCTGTACAGTCTCCTCTCTTTGAGGATGGGAAGGACTTGCCTTGGCCAATAGAACATGGCAACAGTAAAGAGACTTTGCAGGTGTAACTAAGGTCCCAAACCAGTTGATTGTGAGCTCCTCAAAAGCTAGATCATCCTGGGTGGGCCTGACTTAATGAGGTGAAAGCCCTCAAAAAGGACTGGGGCCTCCATGAGCAGAGACCCTCCTGGTTGGCTGGATGAGGTGGACGGTCGTGTTGAGGAAGCCCATGTGGCGAATGGCTGCAGGGGGATCTGGGTACTTCCGACTCCAAAACCTGAGAGCTGTGTCCAGCCACCAGCCAGCAGAAGACCAGGGCCCTAGGTCGTGCGTCCATAAGGAAATAGATTCTGCCAACAACCTAAATGACGTTGGAAGAGGAGCCTTCCCCAGTTGAGCCTTGAGATGAAAATGCCATCTGCCCGACACCCCAACGGCAGCCTTGTGCGACCCTGAGCAGCGGACCCAGCTGAGCCCTGATCAAATTTCTGACCCGCTGGCCCTCAGCGAGATACCAAGTGCCCGTGGTTTTGAGCTGCCAAGATTGTGGTCATGTGTTAGGAAGCAGCAGATAAAGAACAGAGTGCCAAACATGTAGGTCTTTCTGTCGCTTGGTTGTAAGCACAGTGGTCCCCCCTCATCAGCAAGGAGGTACTCCCCGCGGATGCCTGAAGCCACACATAGCACCAAACCCTGTACATATTATGTTTTTTTCCTATACATACATTCCCACGATAAAGTTTAATTTGTAAACAGGCACAGTAAGAGATTAACAACAACTAATAATAAAGTGAGATGACTGTGACTCTATAACGTAATAAAAGTTATGTGAACGTGCTCTCTCTCTCTTTCAAAACATCTGATTGTCCCAGGGGCACCTGGGGGCCTCAGTCGGTTGAGCGACCGACTTCAGCTCAGGTCATGATCTCATGGTTTGTGGGTTCCAGCCCTTCATTGGGCTCTGTGCTGACAGCTCAGAGCCTGGAGCCTGTTTCGGATTCTGTGTCTCCCTCTCTCTCTGCCCCTCCCCCTGCTCATGCTCTGTCTCTCTCTCAAAAATAAACATTAAAAAAATTTTTTTAAGCATCTGATCGTCCCGTACTCGCCCTGCTTCTTGTGACGATGTGAGAGGACACAATGCTTCCATGAGGAGATGCGGTGGGGTAGAGCGGGTGACGTAGGCACTCTGACATAGCGTTAGGTGACCACTGACCTTCTGCCAATGGTTAGGACAAGGACCATCTGCTTCCAGAACACGGTTGACTGCCGGTGGCGGAAATCACAGAGAGAGAAATCGCAGATAAGAGGGGACCACCTCAGGGCCTCCGCTTGTATCCCCTTCTCCTGCTTCACTGCTGTCTTCCGGGAGCACTTCGTCCGCTTCCCACAGAGCGATGCCCCCCCCACTTCGGGCTCCAACTCAAGCCCCACCAGAGATGCCCTTCTCTCCCGCCCCACATAACTGCCTTCATCGCTCCCTATGCCTCCCTCAGCTTCGTGGAGCCCACAACCATCTAAAATTATCCCGTTACTCACGTACCTCCTTGAGAGTGTCTCCTCCGCCAGGACGTCAGCTCCAGGAGGGAGGGGACTCTGTTCATCCTTCCTCCCCAAGGCACCTAGAACAGTGCCAGGCGCACGGTGAGCTCGGGAAAAATACAACCCTCTCTCTGTATATCCAGACTCCTTATGAAGTGCTGAGGCCTCCTGGAAACAGGATTCCCCAAGCCATTTCAGCACAACACACTCGTGAATGTCCCACGAAAGGAGCAGAGGGTGCTCCTGGCCCCAAGGCCTCCCCCTCTTCCACGGGTCCAGCTGTGGGGTCGCCCAGAGCCTCAGCGAGAGCACAGAGTAAGAACTTTTCAAGGGACACAAACATTCCGTCTGTGGGAGCATAAATTTAACAAAACTATGTCTCAAGAACAAAAGTCAAATGAGGGCATTTTTAGAACAACGAAAGCTGAAAGCTTTAACTACCAGTCGCCCAAAGGGAAGACCTTCTAAAGGAATGAAAATGACCTCACACAGAGAGGTCTGAGATACAAGAAGGAATGCAAGGTGGGGCAGAAAGACGAGTGCAGGTGAATGCAGATGGACATTGTGTACGTAAAGCAAAAATTCCTGCCTAATAAGCAGGCTTACTGAAGAGAGAACTAAAATCTTGGCAACACAGGCATGTGGATTAGCGGGAAGGGGATTTGGGTTAAAATCGTCCATGGTGTTCGCATGTTCAGGCAGGGCAGGGAGGTGGTGACGGCCGAGATACTCAGCCAAGATTATCAAGTTTCAGGTGCAGAGTAAAATTTCAAAAATCATCATTTAAAGAGTAAACACACAGGTTATAATTTTCATTCCCAGGAGAGAGAGAAAAGTTAGTAAGAAAAAACTTTTTCATTTTTACCAACCAGAAAAGAAAAAATTATATATAGACTCACAGATAGATAGATAAATCGATTTATAGATCGATAGGAAGAAAGAAAGAAAGAAAGAAAGAAAGAAAGAAAGAAAGAAAGAAAGAAAGAAAAAGAAAGACAGGATGGATAGATGGATGGAAGGAAGGAAGAGAAAGGGAGGGAAGGAGGGAGGGAAGATGGATGGATAGATGGATAGATGATAAATAGAACAAGACAAATGAAATTCAAAAAAGTTAACATGAGAGAAACTAGCTCAAACATATTAAAATGTTTACAACAAACGTAAACAGAATAACCATCCCAATTAAAGAGATTATCAGACTGGAGTGTGGGAAAATCTAGCTATATGCTATTTACAAAACACACACACACACACGCACACACAGAAAGATGAACAGTGAAGGGATGGAGAAAAATGCATCAGGCAAATACTAGCAAATAAAGGTACAGCAGCCACATTAGTACCAGACAAAATGGTCTCTAAGTCATAAAAGAAGTGATTCAGGATAGAGAGGGTCAGCACAGAATGATAACCCTTCACTTTACCGGGAAGATGCAAGTTCGAGAGAACAGGCACCTAATCATAACTCTGCAGGACGAACCACAGGCGCTTGTCCACCTTCCGCACAGAGGGACACGCCTTCAGGTGGCCCAGTCAGCCTTTGGCTGCAGGGTCCACAGCCCGTGAAAACGATCCACAGCCTGGCGAGCCCTGCTCAGCTCTCCAGGCACATTAACCCGAAGGGCCTGGGGTCAGAGCTGCTCCCCACACCTCGTGAGAGGGCCAGGCGTGTTAGGAGGAGTTCTTACTCTGCGGGCTGGGGCAGGAACACAGAAAAAAATAAAGGAGCAAGTTCGCATTCTGAAGGCAGAGGTCCTGACCTTGCCACACCCGACATTTCTCCAATTTTTTTTTCTTAGCACCTTAAGAGGAAGAGAATTCTGGCAAACAGCGACCTGATGTAATCCTTCCGTCTCAGAGAGGGAGGAACAGGAAGCCCGGGGAGGGGAGGAGCTTGCCCTAAGTCACACACATAATGTATCTGTGTGTGCAAATAATCATTAATATTCACACAGTGACCCAAGAGAGGTTTTGAAAACAAATGAATCTAAACGTTAAAATGGCACATTTCCCCTGAATAAAGAAAAAAAAAAAAGAAAGAAAAACCTCTGTCGAACAGCCCCACTAAATTAAAAAAATGCACTTCCATAGGTCTGCCTTGGCTCCGCAAAGGGCCAGCAAACAAGAAAGCTGTAACACGCCGTGCACGGCATTGAAATGTCACAGAGCTGCTGACTCCGGTAATTCATCACCGAATTGAAGGCATTGCATATGGGAACAGCAAAAATCTAATTCCAGCTCATTTCAATAAGAATTGATCTAAGAGTTCATTACATAAAGTAATTTTTACCCGCACAACTTGAGCGCGCTCAAATGAGGATTAGTATCTCTCCCGATAGCTGAAACTGGTAAGGGGAAATTTGCATACAGATAACGCAATGCTACGGTGCAGATCCCTTGCATCCAACTTAACAAGTGTTGGGTTTTTTTTTTATGTTTCCTTGGTTTTGGAGATGAAGGTTAGAGAGGTCTGGCAAAGGAGAGTTTGGGGTTATTTTTAAAAGGGATCTCAAATCCAGGTTCATTTGTCTCTAAGAGCTGTGTGACCTTAGTCATGTAACTTTACTTCTCTGAGCCTCTATTTCTTCATCCATGAGAATATTTCTATCTTGTGATAATTTAATAAAGAATTGAATGTAAAGTACTTAGCACAGGTTAAAGTTCTTGATGAAAGGTAGCTTTTAAAAGGCTCTCCAGGGGCGCCTGGGTGGCTCAGTCGGTTGAGCGTCTGACTTCAGCTCAGGTCATGATCTCACGGCTCATGGGTTCGAGCCCCGCATCGGGCTCTGTGCCGACAGCTCGGAGCCTGGAGCCTGCTTTGGATTCTGTCTCTCTCTCTCTCTCTGCTCCTCCCCACCTCACACTCTCTCTCTCAAAAATAAATAAACATTAAAAAATATTAATAAATAAATAAATAAAAGGCTCTCCAGGGGCACCTGGGTGGCTCAGTCAGTTAAGCATCCAGCTCTTGATTTCGGCTCAGGTCATACACGATCTCATAGTTCGTGAGTTCAAACCCCACATCAGGCTCTATGCTGACAGCACAGAGACTGCTTGGGATTCTCTGTCTCCCTCTCTCTCTGCCCCCCCCCCTGCTCATGTGCAAGCTCTCTCTCTCTCTCTCTCTCTCTCTCTCAAAATAAAAAAACATTTAAAAAATAAAGAGAATGCTCTCCAAACGCTGGTTCACTAGTCTGAGATATCAAGATAATATCTACCTGGTGAGGGTCCTTAAAGACCAAGAATGAATGTGTGTGGAATGCAGGTCCTGCTGGATCCAACCACCAGCCCCTATGGGTGGGCTGGAGTGAATGCCTCCAAGATCTGGAACCACAACCTTGTGTGGGATTGGCATTTGGACTGGGGCTCAGCTGGACCCAGACACCCAGTTCTTGGTACAGGAAACAATTCTTCCATCTTTTATTAAAGAGGCTTTCTGGACTCAAAGAACAGGTCTCTGGACAAGTTGAGAAGTTCTCAACCTCAGCTGTTCCCTGGGATCATCCAGAGTGGGGGCAGGGTTCTTTGAAAAACCCCAGCGCCAGAGGAGTCAAGATGGAGGAACAGCATGGAATTTTTTTTTTGCATCTGGCGTCCATGAAATAGCCAGATCAACACTAAACCATCCGGCACACCTAGAACACTGATCTGAGGATTCACACAACAGTCTGCACAACCTGAACCACAGAACTCAGCAGGTACACTGCACGGAGAGGTGAACTTGGGGAGAGAGAAGCCGCGGACGGTAGGGAGCTGTTTTTGCCAGCTAGAGGATGGAGATGGGGGGGGGGCAGATATGGGAAAAGCACACCCCCCCCCAAAAAAAAAAAACAGCTGGAAAGAAAGTGGAAAAGTGGAAACAGCTGCAGGGACTGAACCAAAAAGGGAGAAAGGAGAGGGTTTAAATTCCATTAAGACTCTATAAATGGGGATCGCAGAGCCTGAATCTCTGCAGCTCGTTACCTGGTGCTGCTCTGGTGGGAAGGTCGGATCCCCAGGAGCAGAGTGAAGGCCGGTTATCCTCCGGCCACATGGGGAGAGGTGGTTTCCCTGCCGGGAGGACATCTGGTAGAGGCTGTGTGGCTGCCTGGTCCCAGCAGACCCCAGAGAACAACCACATTCGCTGGAGCTGGAACAAGGTCGTTAAAGGTGAAGCCTGGGGCCAGATGCATGCTGTGATTTTCCACAATCCCTGAAACTCTGCTGCTACACGATCGCGTGAACCTTCTCTGAGTCGGGCTGGCGCCCAGCCGCAGTCTCTGGCGACGGCAGCAGCAGAGTCCCACGAATGTTCCCGGGTGAGGCCGGCACCGGCCATTGCTCGGGGAGACCCTCCCGCAGAGGATCTGAGCGGTCCCAGCCGCGGTCCCTCCATGAGGGGTCGGGAAGCACAGCCGCGACGGAGATAAAACTCAGGAATGAGGTGCCGCCTGACAACCTGCAGGCTTGGTAACATTCAGCGTAAAAGCGGGAGCAGAGGAAGCCGGAGACAAAGGACCGGTGCGCGACTGCTGGTCAGGGTGAGCACAGAGCTCCGACACTCGACACCGAGTACCTGGGTGACGCCATGTTCACCACTGCCGCGCATGCACATACACACCTACAAGCACCACAACAATCCACCCCCGTAAGCTAAGCAGCGCCATCTAGTGGAGAACGGAGCCATTACACTAAACCCCGCCTAACTGGGCCAACCCCGCTCTTCAGGAACACAAGTCTCTCCGCCTGCTTAGTTTACAGACTGTAAAGCGCTTCGTAGTTTGACTTCTAGGGGGAAATGATGTAATTTCAACCATATTTCAGTCTGTTTGCTGGTCCAGCTATTTAATTTTCTTTTTTTCCTCTTTTTCGTTTCTTGTCTTTTTCTTCAATACAGAAAAAAAATTTATTTTTATTTTCAATTTTTATTAAAAATATTTTTAATTTTTTCTAAATTTTTTTACTTTTGTGTAATTTTTTCAAATTCTATTTTACTTCCATCATTTCATTTTATTCTATTTCACTGTATTCATTTTTTCAAATTTTCAAACAAGTTCCTTTTTTTTTTTATTTCCCCTTTTTTCTCTAATCTATCAGGCCCCTTTCAACACCCAGACCAAAACACCCCTAGGATCTACCATAATTTATTTGATTTGTGTGTGTGTGTGTGTGTGTGTGTGTGTGTGTGTGTGTGTGTTGTTTTTAATTTTTTAATTTTAATTTTTTAATTTTTTTAATTTCAAATTTTTTTACCTCATTAATTTCTTTTCTCCCTTCAAAATGATGAAATGAAAGAATTCACACCAAAAGAAAGAGCAGGAAGAAACGACAGCCGGGGAATTAACTAACACAGATACAAGCAAGATGTCTGAACCAGAATTTAGAGTCACGATAATAAGAATACTAGCTGGAGTTGAAAATAGAGTAGAATCCCTTTTTGTGGAGATAAAAGAAGTAAAAGCTAGTCAGAATGAAATAAAAAATGCTATAACTGAGATGCAATCTCAAATAGATGCCACGGTGGCAAGGATGGATGAGGTAGAACAGCAATATAGAGAACAAAATTATGGAGAATATTGAAGCAGAAAAAAAGAGGGAGACTAAGGCAAAAGAGCACAATTTAAGAATTAGGGAAATCTGTGACTCATTAAAAAGGAACAACATCAGAATCATAGGGGTCCCAGAAGAGGAAGAGAGAGAAATAGGGGTAGAAGGGTTATGTGAGCAAATCATAGCAGAAAACTTTTCTAACCTGGAGAAAGACACAGACCTCAAAATCCAGGAAGCACAGAGGACACCTATTAGATTCAACAAAAGCCAACCATCAACAAGGCATATCATAGTCAAATTCACAAAATACTCAGGCAAGGAGAGAATCATGAAAGCAGAAAGGGGAAAAAAAGTCCCAAACCTACAAGGGAAGACAGATCAGGTTTGCAACAGACCTATCCACAGAAACTTGGCAGGCCAGAAAGGAGTTGCAAGATATATTCAATGTGCTGAATTGGAAAAATATGCAGCCAAGAATTCTTTATCCAGCAAGGCGATCATTCAAAATAGAAGGAGAGATTAAAAGTTTCCCAGACAAACAAAAATTAAAGGAGTTCGTGACCACTAAACCAGCCCTGCAAGAAAATTTAAGGGGGACTCTCTGAGAGGGGAGAAAAGATTAAATAAATAAATACATACATAAATACATAAATATATAAATACATAAATAAATACATAAATACCAAAAGCAACAAAGACTAGCAAGAACAAGAGAACACCACCAGAAACTCCAACTCTACAAGCAACATAATGGCAATAAATTCATGTCTTTCAGTAGTCACTCTAAACATCAATGGACTAAATGCTCCAATCAAAAGACATAGGGTAACAGAATGGACAAGAAAAGACCCATCTATATGCTGTTTACAACAGACGCACTTTAGACCTAAAGACTTTCAGATTGAAAGTAAGGAGATGTAGGGGCACCTGGGTGGCTCAGTTGGTTGAGCGTCTGACTTTGGTTCAGGTCATGATCTCACAGTCTGTGAGTTCAAGCCCTGCGTCAGGCTCTGTGCCGACAGCTCAGAGCCTGGAGCCTGTTTTGGATTCTGCATCTCCCTCTGTCTTTGACCCTCCCCCGTTCATGCCCTGTCTCTCTCTGTCTCAAAAAAATAAATAAAGATTTAAAAATTTTTTAAAAAAAAGAAAGTAAGGGGACGGAGAACCGTCTATCATGCTAGTGGTCAACAAAAGAAAGTCAGACTATCCATACTTATATAGGCAATCTAAACTTTAAAGACTGTAACAAGAGATGAAGAAGGGCATTATATCATAATTAAGGGGTCTACCCACTAAGAAGACCTAACAATTGTAAACATTTATGCTCCAAATGTGAGAGCACCCAAATATATAAATCAATTAATCACAAATATAAAGAAATTCATTGATAATAATACCATAACAGTAGGGGACTTCCAACACCCCACTTACAGCAATGGAAAGATCATCTAATCAGAAAATCAACAAGGAAACAATGGCTTTGAATGACACACTGGACCAGGTGGACTTAACAGATATATTCAGAACATTTCATCCTAAAGCAGCAGAATATACATTGTTCTCCAGTGCACATGGAACATTCTCCAGAATAGATCACATATTCGGACACAAATCATCCCTCAACAAGTACAAAAAGATCAAGATCACACCGGGCATATTTTCAGACCACAACACTAGAAACACAAAATCAACCACAAGAAAAAATTTGGAAAGGTAACAAATACTTGGAGACTAAAGAACATATTACCAAAGAATGAATGGGCTAACCAAGAAGTTAAAGAGGAAATTAAAAAGTACATGGAAGCCAATGAAAATGGTAACACCACAATCCAAAACCTCTGGGACGCAGCAAAGGCGGTCATAAAAGGAAACTATATAGCAATCCAGGCCTTCCTAAAAAAGGAAGAAAGGACTCAGATACACAACCTAACCTTACACCTTAAAGAGCTGGATAAAGAACAGCAAATAAAACCCCAAACCAGCAGAAGACAGGAAATAATAAAGAATGGAGCATAAATTAATGCCATCAAAACCAAAAAATCAGTAGAATAGATCAATGAAACCAGAAGCTGGTTCTTTGAAAGAATTAACAAAATGGACAAACCACTAGCCAGTTTGACCAAAAAGAAAAAGGAAATAACCCAAATGAATAAAATCAAGAAAGGAGGAGAGATCACAACCAACAAAGAAAAAATAAAAATGATAATAAGAGAATATTATGAGCCACTATATGCCAATAAAATGGGCAATCTGGAAGAAATGGACAAATTCCTAGAAACATATACACTACCAAAACTGAAACAGGAAGAAATAGAAAATTTGAACAGATCCATAACCAGTAAAGAAATCAAATTAGTAATCACAAATCTCCCAAAAAACAAGAGTCTGGGGCCAGATGGCTTTCCAGGGGAATTCTACTAAACATTTACGGAAGAGTTAACACCTATTCTCTTGAAGCTCTTCCAAAAAATAGAAAGACTCTTTCTATGAAGCAAGCATTACCTTGATTCCAAAACCAGACAAAGATCCCACTAAAAAGGAGAACTAGAGACCAATTTCCCTGATGAACATGGACACAAAAATCCTCAACAAGATATTAGCCAACCAGATCCAACAATACATTAGAAAAATTATCCACCATGACCAAGTGAGATTTACACAAAAATAAACTCAAAATGGATGAAAGGCCTAAATGTAAGACAGGAAGCCAGCCATCAAAATCCTTGAGGAGAAGCAGGCAAAAACCTCTTTGACCTTGACCGCAGCAACTTCTTACTCAACACGTCTCCAGAGGCAAGGGAAACAAAAGCAAAAATGAACTGTTGGGACCTCATCAAAATAAAAAGTTCTGCACAGCAAAGGAAACAATCAGCAAAACTAAAAGTCAACCAACAGAATGGGAGAAGATACTTGCAAACGACATATCAGATAAAGGGTTCGTATCCAAAATCTCCAAAGAATTTATCAAACTCAACACCCAATAAACAAATAATCCGGTGAAGAAATGGGCAAAAGACATGAATAGACACTTCTCCAAAGAAGACATCCACATGGCCAACCGACACATGAAAAAATGCTCAACTTCACTCATCATCCGGGAAATGCAAATCAAAACCACAATGAGATACCACCTGACACCTGTCAGAATGGCTCACATTAACAACTCAGGCAACAACAGATGTTGGCAAGGATGCAGAGACAGAGGATGTCTTTTGCACTGCTGGTGGGAATGCAAACTGGTGCAGTCACTCTGGAAAACAGTATGGAGGTTCCTCAAAACGCTAAAAATAGAACTACCCTATGACCCAGCAATGGCACTACTAAGCATTTATCCATGGGATACAGGTGTGCTGTTTCGGAGGGACACATGCACCCCAATGTTTACAGCAGCACTATCAACAATAGCCAAAGTATGGAAAGAGCCCAAATGTCCATCGATGGATGAATGGATAAAGAAGATGTGGTATATCTATACAATGGAGTATTACTTGGCAATCAAAAAGAACAAAATCTTGCCATTTGCCACTACGTGGATGGAACCAGAGGGTATTATGCTAAGCGAAATTAGTCAGAGAAAGACAAATATATGACTTCACTCATATGAAGACTTTAAGACACAGAACAGATGAACACAAGGGAAGAAAGCAAAAATAATATAAAAACAGGGAGGGGGACAAAAGAGAAGAGACTCTTAAATATGGAGAACAAACAGAGGGTTACTGAAGGGGTTGTGGCAGAGGGATGGGCTAAATAGGTAAGGGCATTAAGGAATCTAACCCTGAAATCATTGTTGCGCTATATGCTAACTAACTTGGATGTAAATTAAAAAATAAAATTAAAATAAAAAAAAAATAAAAACCCCAATGCCATGGATGCCTGGGTGGCTCAGTCAGTTGAACATCCAACTCTTGATTTAGGCTCAAGGCATGATCCCAGGGTTGTGGATTGAGCCCCATTTCGGGCTCTGCACTGAGTGTGGAGTGTGCTTAAGGTTCTCTCTCTCTCTCTCTCTCTCTCTCTCTCCCCCCCCCCTCCTGCTTGCTCTCCTCTCTCTCTCTCAAATTAAAAAATTTTTGAAAAAAAAACAGTGCCCAGGCTTTCCGTCGAAACCAACCAAAACAGAATCGTTGGGCACAGGACTCAGATATCGGCATTTTCCTAAGCTCTGGGGTGATTCCAGTGAACAGACAGGGTTTCAAACATCTGGGGTTAATGGGTGGTAGAGGGTATAAAATTGTGTGGATGGCTTTTCCCTACACACGTTCTCCCAAAACATCTGCTAACAGCTTGAAGGGCCATGTGAGCCAGAGTTTTTCCCCAAAAACACTTTCCAGTAACAACGTCATAGGAAGCTCTCCAGAAGTGGACTTTCTAGTGAACGCAGGGCAGTTCAGAAAACTTTTCAGATCAGTCTCTGCCTTGGTCAGCAGAACAGAACACCTGTGCAATAAGGACTCCCTTTTTTCTTTTATCCTTTGAGATCAGGCACATTTAACAGCCAGATGTGAGAGAGAAAAAGCATTCTGACTTTGGGGACCACCTGTGGTTCCACGTTCCTGGGCTAGGGGCAGGGGGCACAGAATGTTGTGGGAGGGGGGCCGGGAAAGTTCAGACCTCAAAGAGCCTTTAAGTTCTGTGGCAGGCTTGAGGGCAACGGGGAGCCTTGGAATGTTTGGTGTTTGTGTGGGTTTTTTAATGTTTACTTATTTATTTTGAGAGAGAGAGAGAGAGAGTACAAGCAAGGGAAGGGCAGAAAGAGAGGGAGAGAGAATCCCAAGCAGGCTCTGCATCGTCAGCAAAGAGTCCAATGTGGGGCTCGAACTCCTGAAACCCTGAGATTGTGACATGAGCTGAAACCAAGAGTCAGACGCTTAACCGACTGAGCCCCCAGATGCCCCAAAGTCTTGGAATGTTTTAAGCAGAGGAGTCATCTAGACAAACTGACATTTCTGCAACCATACTGTCCCTGGGGAATAAAGAATGAGTTCGATGGGCGTGGCCAGAAGCAGGAAGAGCAGTTAGCAACTGATGCGTGGAGCCAAGGTCAGGCATTTCCGGGACCCTGGTGGTTCTGTGCCGGAAAGTGCCCAGCTCCCAGCGTGTCTGATTCGGGAGCTCTGGAGTAGAAAACGAGCCCCTGAATTTCCACGTGTTCCCAGGTGGTGCCGATGCAGCTACTCTGAGAACACTGAGGACAGCTGCTGAGGGGAGGAGATTGCAAAGCAGCTTCACGGTTCTCAGCGGTGGCTGCACCCTGAAGTAGCCCCAGACGCTGCAGCCGCCTCACCACCCCACCCCCCTGCATGATTCAGCTGGCCTGGGCTAGGGCCTGGACATGAGCCCCCAAGCGATTCCAGGGTGAAATCCTTGCTGCTCAAGGCGTGGGCGGTCGGAGGAGCACCAGCAGGGAGCACGCTGGCAATGCAGAGGCGCGGGGCGCATCCCAGCCCCAGCGATCCGCGTCCACATTCCGACAGGATCCCTGGGTGATTGTGCTATGCGTCAGAGTTTGAGACATACTGACAAGTAGTATCTGGCCTGAAAGAGGATTCCAGAAGCAGCTGGAATCATGGGGGAGATGGGAGTCCAGACCCCAGGGTGATGACGCAGGAACAGACCCAGGGGAGTAGAGAGATGCGTTTGTTTATTCAGATGGACTATAAGGACCCAGAGTGTGTGCCCAGCCCTGTGTGACCCTCACTGTGTGGCCCCACCTCTGTGACCCTGAGTGACCCTCACTGTGTGGCCCTCACTGGGTCAAGTGCTACAGTATCAGGCAGGCACCCGGCCTCAGGCCATCAAAACACGATAATAAAACAAGAGGCCTTGAGCTGTTTCCTGGCTCGGTGTCCCCAGAGCTCCCTCAGGGCGAGGACACCGTCCAGCCCATGACACGCCAGGCACACGGCAGGCTCTCCATAAATGCTGTCTGAGGAGTGCCAAGTGCAGTGGCTTTGGGGCCGGACCTTCCGAGGTGGACAGGGTCACTGCGGGCAGAAATGGGCAAGGGCTCCGGGGATATCAAAGGCTGGAGCACGAAAGGGCCAGACAGTAAATAGTTTAGGCTTTGGGGGACCCTGTGGTCTCTCGCTCTGCCCCCCGTAATGTGGAGGCCTCCACCGACGATCAGTAAACAAACAGGCTGTGGGCTGTGTGTGGCCGTGGCACACGGCCCCTGACCCGGAGCCAGGAGGAGGCACAAGGGCGAATCGGAGGTCGTCATTCGCAGGCCATAGGAGGCCTTCCCCACCGAGCACAGGGGAGCAGACCTTGAAACAGGAGTGGCAAGCTGGTGCCAGGCATGGCCAGCACAGCGGAAGGCTCAGAGGCCAGCCTGGGGAGACTGACGTGGCAGGAGCTCGTCTGGGGACATCGGGAGCCGGGCAGGGGCCAGGTGGATGTGGGGGTGGTTCCCGAGAGAGCTGGACGACAGAGTAAGAGGTTGCACAGGAGGCCTGCTTCCTGGGAGACTCTCTGGCTGTGGGATCCATGGGGCCCCAAGGGGGGGGGGGGGGCTCACAGACAAAGTCCGTTCCTGGACCCAGGGTCACTGGAGTGGATGGATGCCATGGCCAGCCAGGTGCAGGGAAGCCAGCGGCACCTGCGGGCGGGTGGGGAGCCGGGTCTGGGAGCTCAGGGAAGAGTGTGCGTCACAGCTGGAACCCCTGTCGTACCTGAGTGCCCGGGGCACCTGGAGAAGACGGTCTGGAAAAGCAGGAGAAAAGGCTCATGTGCAGGGTTAGCCCTAGGGTTGCTGTTCTGAAGGATGCGAATCTGGGAGACAGAACTGACCCAGGACTGGGGGCGGAAGGAGCCCCAGAGCAGCGCTCCTCCAACTTGAGTGCCCGCGGACCCCTGGCGATGCTGCTAAGGAAGAGACTGGCTTGGTGGGGCGAACGGGGGGCCAAGCCCCTGCGATTCCAACAGGCGCACCCGGGGCGCCTGCCGCTGGTCCAGGACGAGGCTTTGAGAAGTGAGGCCTTGGAGAACCCCACCTCCCGCTCTTGTCTCCCAAATGGGCAGTGAGGCCTATTGGGTTATTATTTGGGGGTGGGGGGAGCACTATACCGGAGCCTGGGGACACTGAGCGAATCTGAAAAGTAGCTCACATTGGAGTCCCCTGAGATGTGACAGGCACTGTTCTGTCCACCTGGTGACTCGTTTACTCCTCGCTGTGGCCCAGGAGGTGGGTCCCACAAGTGCCCCACTCCCCACACGATTTGGTTACCCAAGAACAAGGCAGGCCGGCTCCTGAGCCAAAACTCCCTCCCGGCCCACAGAGGGAAGCAACTGACCCCCTATAGCAGGAGCCCAGCCCGCCCCAGACTAGGCCACCTCTCCTGGAAAATTCCAAACTTCTGCCGTGACGTTGGACCCAAGGCATGAAACGAACCTGCCGAGCCGGAGTGGGCCGCAGGGACACCAGGGCGCTCACGCACATCTCGAACGGTTCTCAGTGGCATCACGACAGCCCTGAGAAGAGACACCTGCGTAGCGCTCCCGCAATGCACATAAATGCCCCCCCAAATAAAAGGGGAATAACTTAGTGGGGAATTTTGCGACCGCTGCGGATGTTATGGGCATCATCTTCAGAAGCGGCTCTCGGCAACAGCGACCCCGGAGCGCGGACCCCGCCGCGCGCGGCGATGCTGCCACCTAGTGGCGACGGGGGGCGGCTGCTGCGGAAGCGAAGCGTCCAAACCCCGGAGCGGCAGGGGAGGCAGCATCCTGCGAACACCAGTCTGGGCGGAGGCTGTTTTTAGCTGGGTCTCTCCTTCTGTGCCACTTTCATCATGGAAACCGGCTCTCTAGACCCAAAAAAAGCTGCGACGTGCTTTGCAAAAGCTGTTCGAGGGCCAATTTTAGCTGCATGTCTTGGAATTTGGGCTCCCGGGAGGGAGGAGGGATGCGTGGTTCCCAGGAAGTTGGGCAGCTTCTGGGAACCTAGAACCTGGAGGGTGGTCCTGGCCCATGAGGGTGTGAGATTATGGATCCCTTGGGTTCCAGCCTCTGCACCCGGCCCTACAAAGGAAAATGTATTTGGGGGTTTTCGAGGCAGCAGCTACTGCGTCCTGGGAGCTTTGCCATGTGCTATCAAGAGCTTTCTTTACATGGAGCATCTCAGACCCTAAAAGGAAGCAGAGAACTGCACCCATTTTATAGCTGGAAAGATCAAGGCTTTGGAAAAGTGCAACGGCTTAGCCAGGGTCATAGAGCAGGTAACTAGCAGAACCATGATTTGAATTCCAGAGTCTCTGTGTTAACCCAGAACCCAAACAAAACAATGGGTCAAAGAGCTGAAAGTCCTGAATTTATCCACACTTTGCTGCCAACTCATTGTGTGAACCTGAGCAAGTCAATTAACCTCTCTGGGTCTCAGTTTCCTCTATGGTAAAACAGGCATGATATTCATGCTTCTGAAGGCTGAGTGAGCATCCAAAAATAAAACCTGACATCCTTTGAGCCAGCGGTTCCATTCCCTGACCTGGGGGCCACCCAGACCCTCAGGTTCTTCTACGGATTCCAGGAGATAGATGGAAATAAACTCAGCATGAGAAGGAGCCCCTACAATGGGCATTGTCTCTGTTTACTTCCCAGGAATCCATACAGCAAGTCAGTCCAGCCCCTAGTTTCTGGGGTTCCGATCCCAGCCCTGCCCCTTACTCACCTTTGTGGCCTGGTTCTCACCTGTCAAATGGGATTTGATTCTGGTGCTGACCTGGAGGTTTCCTCCGAGGATTAAACTGCATACGAGACGGTAAACCTCCCAGGCAGGGGCCAGCACTAGAGTCACCATCATCCCAATTTGCCCAGGACTTTGCCCGTTTTAACCTTGATGCTGTGTGTCCCAAGAAATCCCTCAGTTCTGGGTGAACCGACATGATTGGTCACCCTACAGGCCACACAGCCGAACCCTGGCCACCGGACTAGATGTCCCCGTTCTGTCACACACTGACACCCTGTGTGGCCCTTTCCATGGCCGGGCGTGATAGAACTGTACGTCTGCCTCCCCAGGTAGATACAGTCCTGTCTGATCGTCATTGTGTCTGGCTGGGGACTTAGCCCCTGGAAGGCGATGAGCAAACCACAGGGAGTGAAGAGATGGCCACCTCTGTGTCAGGGCCTCTTGCTAGACCCTGGGGGTACAAAAGCGGACAAGGCATCAGAGGCTGTGCCACGTTGCCAAGTAGAACGTGCTGCGTTAAAGGGCTGTGACGGAGTAAGCATGGGGGCGGGGGAAGGGGGGGAACCCACCGACGGACCCTAGCCCAGCTTGAGAGACGGGTGTCAGAGAAGCCTTTGGGAGCATCTGATCCGAGGCGGGCCTGCAGAGCTGAATTAATCAGGTAAGAGAGGGGAGAAGGGAAGACAGAGGTTGTTGTCCACACGACAAGCCAATGCCCTGAGTGTCAGCCTAACCCCCAAACGAGGGAGGCTTCACCAGATTCCAGTCTCCCAAATCCCAGAGACTTCCCGGCCCCCCCTCCCCTTCCCTATGCAACCCAGTCTCTACTCACCTGATAACACAGAGGGCACGTTACGTTAGCCGACAGCTCATAGCCTTTGTCCTTGTCCTCAAAGGTCCAAGTTCGTGCCTAAGATTCTGGACAGGGCATTAGAGGAATCTCTGCAACCCCCATGCCAAGCCTCAAAAATCCTACATTGGTTTAGTAGGTAGGCAAAATGGCAGGCTTATTGACAGGTGGCTATGGCCCAGAGGGACCCGTGAGCACAGCTCGTCACTGGAGTTGTGACCCAGTGGTTCTTAACTGGGGTCATACCGTCTTCCAGGGAAAATCTGAAATGTCTGGAGACCTTTTCTGGTCATCACAGCTGGCGTGGGGGGTGCTCCGGGCATCCGGTGGGCAGAGACCGGGGTGCTGCTGAGCCGCGCAGCAGAGAACCGTTCAGCCCAAAACAGCAGCGGTGCTGAAGCTGCCTTCGTGTGGCTGGCCACGGCCGGCACTGGAGGAGGCCCCTGGTCAGGGGCTTGGCTGTTCAGAGCCCCCCTGGACAGACAGAGGGGGCAGGGAAGTTTTCTGTTCAACTTTTTTTATGTTTATTTATTTTTGAGAGGAGGGGGAGGGGCAGAGAGACAGTGAGAGACAGAGAATCCCAAGCAGGCTCCATGCTGTCAGCACAGAGCCCGACGTGGGGCTCGATCGCACCAACTGCAAGATCATGACCTGAGCCGAAATCAACCAACTGAACAGGCACCCCCTGCTCGGCTTTTATTTCCACTTTAACACATCAGTCTTGCATATGACCTTTAATTTTTTTTTTTTTAACGTTTATTCATTTTTGAGAGAGAGACAGAGCATGAACAGGGGAAGGTCAGAGAGAGGGAGACACAGAATCCGAAACAGGCTCCAGGCTCCGAGCTGTCAGCACAGAGCCTGACACGGGGCTCGAACTCACGGACCGCGAGATCGTGACCTGAGCCGAAGTCGGACGCCCGACCGACCGAGCCACCCAGGCGCCCCTGACCTTTAATTTTTTACCTGGTCACTGACCCTCAAGGCGGGCCCCATCCCTGCAAGAGAAAGATCGGGGGTGTCTCAGCCCTTCCCTGCTCCCCGTCCATTCTGTGCACAGTGGCTGAGCACCGGGAGTGTGTCCTAGGCGCTGGGCCAGGGGCTGGGCAAACAGTGGTGACTCGGGTCCAACCCCTGCCCTCAGGAGCACGCAGTCTCCCGGCAAGGTTTGGTCCCCTCACATGGCTGGAGGTCCATGCAAACAGACTTACCAGGGGCACAACTTCAGGGGGAGCCCCCTCCCACCGGGGAGCCCCCTCCCACCCTGAGCCCCCTATAGCATAGCTCCAGAACACAGGTGAAGGTGACCTCCCCCGGGAATGACCGCACGGCAGCCCCGTGAAATGCCAAAACACAGCAAAGGGTCAGTGCCACTTTAGCACACACCCCCCACGTAGGGCTTACTCTGTGCTGGGGACCTGACTTGGCTGGTCCCGTTTTGCCCTCATATCACCCCCTGTGAAGCAGATGTCATTATAAGCATCTGCAAATTGGAGATAAGGAAGGTGCAGGTCCCGAGCTGAACGATTTACTCAGAGCTGCCCAACTCAGAGGTAGCAGAGCAGGAATTAAACCCATGGAGGCTGATTGCAGAAACCACATGCTTAACAACTCCCCTGTCAGCGGAGAAGAAAACTTCAAAAGCCCAGCGAGGAATGAGCATTTTTAGAGCTCAGGGAATTGCCTGAGACAGAAAGTTTTCTCGCAGGAAATGAAGAGATGGGCTCTGAGAGGATGAGATGTCAGTCTGAGCAGCTTGATCTTGTCACTAGAGACCTGCAAAGGCACATCGGCTTCCTCTCGTGGTCGACCTGGATTCATGCTAGCGTCGGGAGAAAGCGTGGGGCATGGGGCTGGATAAAATTGACCAGGGACGTCTGCCTTGGGTGTGGGAGTGAGGAATAACAGTGTGCACACAGGTGCACACACACAGACACACAGAGACACATACAAACACATATATACACGTACACATATACATACACACAGAGACACATACCTGACACACACATGCACACACAAATACATGCATACAGATAACTGCGTGCAATAAACCCATGCATACAGACCCACATAGACCTCTGCACACACAGACACATACACACATAAACACCTGCACAGAGGCATCTGGGCACACCTGTGCAAACACACAACCCCATATACTCAGAGGCCCATGGACACACATACACTCACTTGCATTTATAATATGTGTACATAGGGGACCCAGAGGCACACATATAGGACTCTCTACGTAAGCTGCTGAGGACAAAAGAACTCTCAACTCACATCACTTGGAATGATGACACTTTGGGGACCATTCTCCCTGCAAAGAAGTCTCCTGAGTTAAAAAGAAAAAAGAAAGGGGAAATGAAGAGAAGAGGAGAGGAGAGGAGAGGAGAGGAGAGGAGAGGAGAGGAGAGAAAAGAGAAAAAAGAAAAGAAAAGAAAAGGCCAAACAGCGTATTTAAAACCCGCCTCCCAGCACCTGCAGCACTGGCATGGGCTTCTCACATCACCATGGAAACCATGCCACCCGGCACTCATCATTCAAAAACTTTTCTGGCGTTCAAAAACATCCACATATGTCAAAATGACATTGATCCGTTCCACATAGGTGACCCTAACTTTGAGGGTGGTTCCAAGGACAAGGTAGACAGAACGCAGAAGGACTTTGCTGGCCTGCAGGGTGAGTCACCAGGAAAAGAAGGCACTGTTGTCAGTCCATTTGGCTTCAGATTCCTGTTTTTAATGCCTCAGGCAGTCCTGGCCAGGGAAGAAAAGATGCCCCAAAGGAAACAATCACCCTGTAGCTTTATAGCAAGTGCCTTTCTTTACATTCTCAACAAACATCTCTAAAAACATATAATGGAGTTCCACTGTATTTTATGTTCCCAATCAGTTATAGCATTTTATGTTATAAAATGGGCCTTGGGAATAAATTACCGATTTATTGCATAGTGCTTTTAGGAAATATGGGTGCTCACAGGCTCAGAGAAGTTAAGTAACCAGCCTAAGATCACACAGGAGAATCGGGATTTGAATGGAAGTTTGACCCTAAAGCCTTTGACTTTCTACTGCAACTTGCCCTGACTCCGTAATTCCCCTTCCTGTGATCCGTAGTTGATGTTTTAAATCTCATGCAGGACCCTTGCCTCTTTCTTTACGTCCATGAGATGCCCCCTCCCAAACTCTGCACTTCACCCTTCCAAACTACTTGCATTCCTCTGTGTATCAGTCTCCTGGGGCCATCGTAACAGAGCACCACCAGCTGGATGATTTGAACAGCAGAAATGTATTGTCTCACAATCTGGAGTCCAGAAGTCTAAGATCGAGGCGTTGGCAGGGTCTGGTCCTTCTGAGGGCTGGGAGGAGGAATCTGTTCCAGGCTTCTCTCCCAGCTCCCAGTGTCGTGCTGGCCATCCTGAAGCCCCTTGGCTTGTAAGGAGTTAACCCTGACCTCTGTCTCTGTCTTCACATGGCCACAACCGGGGTCCCAAGGTACTCAGCAGCCGGCAAAGGTCTTCTTGGAGAGTTCTCGGGGAAGACTTCCCGGGAAGGGTCCCCGCTGATTGCGAAGGGAAGGCCCCGAGGACACCTACACTAGCTTCTCAGAGACTTGACTTCCAACACCACCCAGAGTCCTGATACAGGCTAATGAGGCAGGATGAAATAGCTGGAAATTGGAAGAGTGACCTCGTGGCTCTGGGGGAGAAGTCAATGCCAGTCTGCTCTAACTCATTCACACGCGCACACACACATACATACACACACACACACACACTCACACACATTGCCCATGTTCTGCCAGCAATTTTCAACCAAGGGATGGTATGTTGCAACCAGCCGGGAGGTGTATTACCAAGTAATCTGTTGCTAATAATAAAGCGTGAATCTTGCAAATATATGTGCAAGTAGAGATTCAAGGTTATTCCTGTGAAACATCAGCCTCACTCACTGCATTCTGATCACGTTTCTTCATTGCGAGACGGAAGAAGGGAATTTACAGCCAGAGCATGGATGCCGGGAGGGGGGCGGTCCACAAGTGCTGGACTGGACAGCCCGGGGACAGCCTCTCTGTGCCCCGTGCCCTATGAGATACGCACAGAAACAACATGCTTCCTTCTTTGTAACAGGCACAGGTGCACATACTGGGGGTAGACCCCACGGAGGAAAAAGGGTACACATGACTAATAGAGGTCAGGAAAGATTCCCAACCTCACTACAGACCCACAGATGCAAAGTAGGAGGAGGAGGCACCATTATCATCCATCCAGTTGATAAAACATGTTGCATTTGATCTTACCAGGAACTGGCAAGAGTGGAAGGGTGGAAAGTGAAGTTCCCTCAAACGTGGCAGAGGGGAGTGTGAGTGTGACTGATACGGCCATTTGGGGAACAGGGCAGATCTGGATGTCATTACCTTCCTGACCTCAATTTCAACTGCTCTCCCACTCTGCCCTAAAATCTCCTCAACATCACCAGGAATGCCCCTGCCTCAGGGCCTTTGCACTTGCTATTGCCTCTGCCTAGAATGGTCTTTCCCAGTTTCCTACATGGCTCATGTCCTTTAAGTCTTTAGTCACAGGTCACACATATCCTGAGCCATATTTCAATTCCCACACACTTATACACACACTCCCCCCACCCAGTCCCTCCTCCCTGCTCCTTTTTCCACAGCATCCACAGATCACCAGATATACATATGTTTTATGTATTCCTTTGTTTTTGTCTGCTTCCCCCAACACACACCTGCACAGAATGTCAGCACCAAGAAGGCAGGGACTTCCTGACTTACCTGTTCCCTGCTGTGTCCCCAAAGCCTGCAGGGGGCCCACCCCAGATGGGCAATACGTATTTGTTGAGAGAATCAGGATGATTTTTTTAAGCTTATTTATTTGTTTTCACGAGAGGGAGAGGCAGAGAGAGGAGAGAGAGAATCCTAAGCAGGCTCTGCACTGTCCGCACAGAGCCCGACGTGAGGCCTGAACTCACAAACCTTCGGTTCGTGAGCCGAAAACAGAGTCAGAGGCTAAACTGACTGAGCCACCCAGGTGTCCCAGGAGTCAAGAGTTCAGATGGAGGCAACCTTTGACTTCGCTGTTAAGAAACGACCTGTACTCGTTTTCCATCGCTGCCTAACAGATTACCAACTTAAGACGACACCCAGGTGTCAGCTCGTGCTTACACAGGTGAGAACTCCAGCCTGCTGCGGCTGGAGTCCCCGCTCAGACTGAAGTCAAGGCGACTGCCCACCACTGCGTTCTCATCCCGAGCTCAGCGTCCTCTTCTATACCTACTCCTGGTATTGGCAGAATGCGGTCCCCAAATCCTCGCTGGCCGTCCTCTGTGGGGCCTCTCAGCTTCTAGAAGCCTCACTTTCCTCCCCACGTAGACCCTACGTCTTCATACCAGCACGGCGGACCCTTCCTTCCACGCTTCCCATTTTCTTGCTTCCTCTTTTGCTCCCCGCTGGGGAACACGCGCTGCTTTTAAAGGGCGCATGCGCTCAGGTTAGGCACCCGCATAATCTTCGTGTCTGAACTTAACTGACTTGGGACTCAAATGATATCTGTGCTGCCCCTTCCCAGCAACACCTGGATGCGTGTCCAAAGAGCCAAGACGGCGGGAATCTGGGAGCATCTTTTGATTCCGTCGGCCACACCATCCTAGACAAACACTCGGTGTGCAACGGGCACAGGGACGTGTGTGCACCCTGCGGGACTGTTTGTAACAGGAAAACATGGGAACAACCCGCGGGTCCGTCGGTGGGAGACTAGACGTATGAGCGACGGCATAGCCACACTCGGGTACATTCCACAGTCGTGAA
This sequence comes from Panthera onca, assembly GCF_046562875.1. Taxonomy (NCBI): domain Eukaryota; kingdom Metazoa; phylum Chordata; class Mammalia; order Carnivora; family Felidae; genus Panthera; species Panthera onca. Next base: position 34,241,124 of record NC_138354.1, read on the forward strand.
ACAGAAGGAGGCAGGGCCACGGAGCACATTTTCACCTGCAGAATCTACACAGTGGGCCATGTCTTCTCCCGAGGTTTGAGCACCAGCCCTGGAGAAAGGCTGCCTGAGTGAGTCTGCTTCACTGCTTCCTACCTGTGGCAGCGTGGAGATTTTCAAAACCTTTCCGTGCCTCTGCTTCCTCATCTGTACAAGGGAGGTAATAATAATAATAATAATAATAATAATAATAATAATAATTGTGTGGGTTAATTAAGATAATGCACACAGGGGCGCCTGGGTGGCTCAGTCGGGTAAGTGTCCGTCTCGTGGTTTCAGCTCAGGTCATGATCTCACATTTATGGGTTCCAGCCCCGAATCGGGCTCCGCGCTGACGGCGTGGAGCCTGCTTGGGATGCTCAATCTCTCTCTCTCTCTCTCTCTCTCTCTCTCTCTCTCTCTCTCTCCCTGTCTCTGCCCCTCCCCTGCTCACGCTGTCTCTCACTTTCAAAATAAATAAATAAACCTTAAAAAAAATTTTTTTAAGAGGGGTGCCTGGGTGGTTCAGTCAGTTAAGCGTCTGACTTGAGGTCAGGTCATGATCTCACAGTTCGCGGGTTCGAGTCCCACATCGGGCTCTCTGGTGTCAGCACAGAGCCTGCTTCGGATCCTCTGTCTCCCTCTCTCTGTCCCTCCCCTGCCCTCTCTCTTGCTCTCTCTCTCTCTCAAAATTAAATAAACATTAAAAGAAATAATAATGCACACAAAACTCTGAGCTCTTTGCTGAACAGAGTAGATGCTGATAACTGGACAGCTATCACTAGAATTATAATTATTAACATCGCTGTCGTTTCCCAAGTGCCAGTGAGGTCTATTTATTCTGCATGATATATGCCAGGGTGCCAGGGTTTAGTATTTCTGTAGATCCAGATATGGCACTTTTTACTCTGCTATAGATAGAGATATAGGATGTTTTCACTCTGTTATTTATACCAATAAGGCAAGTGTCACTGTTGGTAACATACACAGCAATCAGGCGCTTTACTCTGTTATTTTTAGGCAAGGGTTTCTGGATGTTATGTATGTGGTTCGGAGATATGCATGTTTACTCCTCGCCATCCATACAGACCTGGCATGTTTGGGGTGGTTACATATGCTTGGCTCACAGCACCGGCGGATCCCGTGATGCAATCCCGGAAGAGTCTGGAGCAGACTTAAAGGCGTAAGTGAAACGGATGAGAGAGACACAGAGACCTTCGGGTTTAAAACGGAGGAAGTCTCAGGCACCCCGGTCAAGTCGGCCACCCCAGGCACAACCCCCGTCAGTGTGCCCCAAACATCGCTCAGTCATACCCCACACGCATGACCACTTAGGAGCATGGACTCTCTGGAGTCGGGCTCCGGGTGCAAATCCTGCCTCCACCACATACTCATCACACAGCCTTGACAACAGAGTGAAGTCTTGGGGCCACCCGACGCTCAACTGCGAGTACAGCTAATTATAAAACCAAGCTCAAAGGTCCTGAGGATTAAGTGAGCTAATACATAGCACCTAGAATCACGCCTGGCCCACGGCAAGCACTCAATAAACCTTTGCATATTGCTGTTAGCGCATCTGCTGCCAGGTCTGCTATCTATTTAAATATCTCTTATATCTACACACTCTTAAAAGGTTTAAATGCATTTACCGTAAAATGAAATTGTACATCGCTACCCTAACTGGAGAGCCAGACTTTCAGCCATAAATAGCAGGTAACTGTAAGCACGAATGCATAGCTACGAACCAAGGCTGAGGCCCGACTTCGGCGATGCTGACACCCTTTGGAAATCCAGTCATTCCGGACCAGTGGAAACAGGCTGGGAGACCAGGAAGGACAAGATGAAGTAGAATCGGGGCTCGGAACTGATGTGCGACTGGACTCCAGCCCAGATACAAACACATCACGCCGTGCCCTCGGGCCATTAAGGTAGAACCAGCAGGAGGCAGTAAGTTTCCACGGCTTGGCCCTTCACCCAACAGGTAGATCAGATGCCTCTGTTCTCACCTAATTTGGTCCTCCCGCAGGCAGGCTGGAGGTATGCTTGGGACCACTCCCTGCACAGGCCCTCGCCCCTCAGACAAGTCACGTCACCTCTCCAAGCCTCAGTGAACACGCTCGGAAAAGTGGGCACAAGAACACCTGCCTCTCAGGGTTTGGGTGACCCTGAAAGGACCGGATGGGATACAGGTAAATACACCTTTGTGCTCACCACCTGGCCTTTTCCAGGCATCGAGAATTATCCTGTGGAAGCTTCCCATCACCAGGCCATTCCCAAACTCTCATTCCCCCGGCCTCGATGGCCCAGATGAACCATGAAGGTATATAATCAGAAAGCTCTTCCGAAGGCCAGGAATGAAGGGACTCTAATTTTACCACTCTTAGGTAATTGTTCTTTTTTTTTTTTTTTTCCTGTACTTGAAAACCTGGTCTCCCACTTAAAAATACTTCAGACATTGAGCTTGAATCATGGTACGAACTTCAAGTGACAGGTTCATAATACAATTAGGGTACCTACTTATTATCTCCTATTATTGAATAATATGTTCATTAATAGCTCTTCCCCTCCTTCACCATAACATTCCCTGCTAAAAATAAACACAAACACCAGGAGCCCGGGTGGCTGAGAGCTGAACTTGACCAGCAGCAGCACTGGGTGGGACCTGGGAGCCAACAGTAGGGTAGACATGACCAAATCCAGCCGGAGGCCAATCTGTTGATTATCCACCAGGCCATGTAGAGGCAGCGGGAAATGAGACAGCCCCGCAGATGTTTTATCTGGAGTCATCCTCACCACATCTCTGCAAGCTAGATATTTTTCACCATGACTCCCCATTCACAGATAAAGAGACTGAGGGTCAGGGAGCTCCCCTTGACTTGCCTGCCCAAGCATGAACCGCGAGGCGATGTCAGAACCAGGATGCAAACCCTGTTCTCCATTTCACAAATGGATGTGACTCTGTGTGTGTGTGTGTGTGTGTGTGTGTGTGTCCTTTCCCACAAAAGAGGTTATCATCTGTTACCCTCCTCTTCCTCCTCCTCCTCCTCCTCCTCCTCCTCCTCCTCCTCCTCTTGCTCTGCTCCCTCCCCTCTCCCTCCAGCGTGGGCATCCAAGCAAGGAAGGTCTCTCCATAGGATTATGACAGATCAACTATGCATGTCTATGCGCTCAGAGCTGCTGCTATACGGGAGGGCGGGGCTTCTACCTTCTGGAGCTGAAACTGTCTTCGTAGAAGATCTGGAAAGTCATATAAATAGCTCTGGTACATGCCAACAGCCACCTTCACGCTCTGATGTTATGTGCTCCCCTGAAATAACTCAGGAATTCAGGGAACAAAAGCCTTCAACTTTCAGGATCTCCCATCCCATAGCAACGAGGACACTGTCCAGAAATCATGTTCATCCTGCTCCTGGGCTCTCTCCCTCACCCACCCCTCAGGGCTCCCCTGGTCCATTATTCCCATTTTACAGAGGACAAGCATGAAGATCAAGGAGGGTCTGTTCTCCAGTTAACACATGGGGAAACTGAGGTCCGTGGAAACTGTACTAGCAAATATGATGGTTAATTTTGTGCATCAGCTTGACTAAGTTATGGTACCTGGATGTTTTTTTAATGTCTGTTTATTTACTTTGAGAGAGAGATAAACAGGGAGAGAGCGTGCACATGAGCAGCCCTGAGCAGGGGAGGGGCAGAGAGAGAGGAGAGAGAATCCCAAGCAGGCTCTGCACCATCTGCACAGAGCCCGACTCGGGGCTAGATCCCATGACCCTGGGATCACGACCTGGGCCAAAATCAAGTCACACGCTTAAGTGCCAGAGCCACCCAGGCACTCTGGTGCCTGGATGTTTTGGTCAAACACTAGTCTAGGTGCCACTGTGAAGATACGGTGTAGGTGTGATTAACGTTGATGTTAGGTAAAGATTACCCTCCATGGTATTGGTGGGCCTCATATAATCAGTTGAAGGCCCTGTGAGCCAAAGCGGAGGTATCCTAGAGAAGAAATTCTGCCTCGAGCCTGCAACATAGAAACTCCACCTGAGACTCCAGCCTGCTGGCCTGCCCTTCCGATTTGGGATTTGTCAACCTCCACCATTGTGTGAGCCAATTCCTTAAAATTAAAAAAAAGAAAATGATGTCAAATACACTGGTTCTGTTTCTCTGGAAGATCAACGGAGCAGGTAAGGACAGACAGAGCCCAAGAGGCTGGAGAGGACAAGAGGACTCCCAGGAATGGAGCCCCATCCTGTTCCGCGAGCTCTTGCACTGTTATCTTGGGAAAGCCTCACCGGCCACCCATAGAGGCAGACTGCGCCATTGTTCCGGGATTCAGAGAGCTTAAGTGACTTGCCCAGGGTTGCACAGCTGGGAATCCAACCCTGTGCCATCTGCCGCGACCATCCCTACTCTCCAAATACCACACTGCCTGCAGGAAGATGGTACCTGAAAGTCGGGGGGCATCATTCCTTTCCAGAATCCCAAGGGGAAAGCCTCCTAAGTCCTTCTACGGGACGTCGTTGAGGTCAGAAACTAAGATGCACTTTTTTTAAGTGGCACAAGATGGAAAACCCATCTCAAAGTCTCTTCAGCAATAAAGAGAGCGTCTTGGTCCAAGTGCGTGGGAGGCCCAGTGGTAGAGCTTCACGCGCACGGAGAACGGGCACCTGTGGCAGCATCAGGGTCTCCGCCAGAGGGTGCCTGTCCCTCCTCTGGGTGACACAGCTTTCTCAGGCTCTACAGGATGGCCCCAGAAGCTTCCAGCTTGCACGTGAAACCAGAAGCTCCCGTGGAAAGAGAAATCCTCCTGTATACTTTGAAGGCTTGGCATCGAGACCCTTGGGACTGGCTCGGCCCTCTTCCCTCTTGCCTGAACGAACCGACACGTAGGCCACATAGTGGTCAAGAGCCACACTGCCTACATTCAAATCCTGGCTCCATCCCTGACCCACTTGGGTACCCTGGACAACAGCCTTAGCCCCTCTGTGCCTCTATTTTTCCATCTGTAAAATCGGGGTAATAACTGTACTTCCCTCAAAGGCTTGTAGTGATTAACAAGTAATGAGATGCCGTGCATTTATAAAATGCTTAGAGTAGTGCCACATACACAGCCCACAGGATACGGAAGTGAGTGTTAATTAAGATCCTGGAGGTACGGGTGGAAATACGCTACCTTGACTTGCCTGGAGTGCATCCCCTTATCTGGAACCTGGCTCTTCCCCACCTACACCACACTGCTGAAGAGGCCGAGGAAGGTTCTCCAAAAGGATATGGAGGTACCGTTAACAAAAGAGAGGAGAACGGCAAGCAGAAAGGCCGAAATAACAGCTGCCTCACACGGTGGCCTCAGCGAAAGGCCACAATACCTGATTATTTCCTTCCCCGTTGGGTACAAACCTGAGGCTGAAGCAGCCTTAAATTGGAAAGATAAAAAATATCCTAATTATGTGCAAGAATCAAGTAAAGCAGGCCACCCTGTCCTCCTGCTACGGCTCTCTCTGCACGTCTACCCGCTGAAAAATGAAACTGGCAAAAATCAGGCATTGAAAATCTACCCTCGACTCATTTACTCACTCAACAGACATTTAATGAGCCCTGCCGACGGGTTTCCCGGGAAGTTACCCGACTTAAGCTTCAGGGGCTGTCAGATGGGTCTCTTCCAAAGCCTTCTACCTAATTTGATATTTGGGATTCTGTCCTTTCACTCAAAGACATCGTCCCTCGGACCACAGAAGCCTGAGGCTGCACAAAACCTGGGTTTGCCCAGGCGATGAGGTACTACGCAGCAGAGATGCAGAACGGGTCCGCCTGACTTCAAGCAGCGCCCTCTACTGGGGGACATTGGGAATAAGCATGAGGATCATTTCCCAGGCAAAGGTAACTTGCTGCTCATTCATTCATCCATCGAGCTAACGTGTATGGAATACCTACTACGTGCGAAGCACCAGGGATCCCGAGATGAAAAGTCAGGGTGGGAGTCTTCTCTCAAGGAGCTTATAATCAGTCAATCAGTCAACCGATCGATACAAAAACAAAACAAAACAGAAAAACAGGATGAGGTGGTTTAGAATGACTGCACGGATACCTAGGACAGTGGGTCAGGCAAGGCTTCTTTGAGGATGGGAACTTGTATATGAACAGGGAGCAGCTACAGTGTGTAAAAGCAGGAGGTCGTCCCCAAGGGGAGCAAACTGCATGCCAAGGCGCTAAGAAAGGAGTGACCTTGGTGCTCACTGGAAGAGAGAGAAGGCCAGTATGGCCAGGAGGAAGAGTGCCAGTGGGAGAGGGTAACAAGACGAGGTCAGAGGAGGAGAAAGACACTAGACCATGTAGGACTCTACTGCCTGGATGAGAGGGCTGGATACTGAAACTGGAAGCCATCGGGGGTCAAGGCAAGGGAGTAACATGGTATCATGAACCTTATAAAGAGAGCTCCCTGGGGGCGCCTGGGTGACTCAGTCCGTTAAGTGTCCGACTTCGGCTCAGGTCATGATCTCACAGTTCTTGGGTTCAAGCCCCACTTCGGACTCTGTGCTGACAGCTCAGAGCCTGGAGCCTCCTTCGGATTCTGTGTCTCCCTCTCTCTCTGCCCCTCCCCCTCCCCCGTGCATGCTCTGTCTCTGTCTCTCAAAATAAATAAACGTTAAAAAAATGTTTTCTCAAAGAGAGCTCCCTGGCTGCCGCAGACAGAGCATATTGTCAGGTGGGAGCAAAGACCAGCTCAGGGGTTCGGCTCCTAACCAGCTGGCGGACATCCCCAAAGTTTTACAATCCACTGTTGTAGGTTGTGGGGGGACAGCCCTCTCGGGTGTTACGTGCAAAAGGACACATCTCCTGTGGAGGGGAATTTGGCAATATCTAGCAGAAGTCCATATGCATTTATCCGTTGACTCAAAATCCCACTCCTAAAAATCTACCCCCAAAATTACACTGGTAGAAAGACAAAAAGAAGTGTGCCCAAGGCTGTTCACTGCAGCATCAGTGATGAGAGCACAAGACTGGGAATCACCTATTTGGGGGCATCAGAAGGAGCCTGGTTACATTAATATTTCACATTCACCCAACCCCATCCACTACATGGCCGTCAAAGCAAGGCAGAGAGGGGCGCCTGGGTGGCTTGTTGGTTAAGTGTCCGACTCTTGATTTCAGCTCAGGTCATGATCTCACAGTGTGTGAGTTCGAGCCCCACATCGGGCTCTGCGCTGACAGTGTAGATCCTGATTGGGATTCCCTCTCTCTCTCAAAATAAATAAACTTTATAAAAAAAAAAAAAAAAAAAAAAAGCAAGGCGGAGAGTCTCAACATTCCGCTACGGACTGATTGCCATGATGTATCATTAAAGGAAAAAGCAAGGTGGAGAAAAATGCGTCTATTACGCTGCCATTTACCTAAGACAGAGCTGGAAAGTGAACACATGTTTTTTAATGGGAAGATAAAACAAAAGCAAGATTGACTCTACCTACCAAGGGGGGAGGAAAGAGTTGAAGAGAGAAGAGACAGAAACTAGATTTCGCTGAACAAATCGATTCAATTTGACTTTCAAATACTGTACTATTTTAAATAACACATTTTTAAAAGCAGAGAATTAATTTCAATGTTACAATTAATTGTTTTAATTCCTCAAAATAAAAAGGTAAAGGAAACAAAGGGGCCGAACCATGTGTCGACTTGGCGATGTAGCCACATGGGAAAAAAGCTATTCGAATGACTCGAGTGATTTTCAAACATCCCTAGTAAGATATACCTGAAGGACAAAAAAAAAAAAAAAAGAGAGAGAGAGAGAGAAAGAGAGAGAAAATTCTGTTTGCATGCATCAGATCATCCACGGTAGTGTTGTTATTGTTTTCCTGAGACCATTCTGTGTGTGTGATAATATAATATTAAGCTGGTTTCCTCAGGAATCAGGAATTTGGGTATGAAAGAAATAAGGCACTGATGTAAGATTGCAGGGGTTAAGTGAAAACCCGCTAGTCCCGAAATGACATTCAAAGTTTCCATATAATCTCAAAATGTATTTTATCTTCAAAAACAGCCCCCTAGCAGCGCCTGGGTGGCTGGGTCAGGTAAGCGACTGATTTCAGCTAAGGTTATGATCTCACGGTTTTTGAGTTCGAGCCTCGCGTAGGGCTCTGTGCTGACAGCTCACAGCCTGGAGCCTGCTTCAGATTCTGTGACTCCCTCTTTCTCTGCCCCTTCCCTGCTCATGTTCTGTCTTTCTCTCTCAAAAATAAATTATTAAAATTTATTATTATTTATCAAAAATAAATAATTTTTAAAAATTTAAGAAAAAAACCCAGCGTCCTAGCTGTGGACTCCAAGGACTGCTCCCCACCAGGAGAAACCAGGGATCAGTGGAGAAATGTCTGATTCCACATCTGGGGCAGAGGAGAGGAAGAAAAGGAAATTAGAGATTACCTGTCAGTGACCAGGAAGAAAACCAAGAGAGCGAATGGACACCGAAGCCAAGAGAAGAAAGTGTTCTAGGAAGGAGGGGAGTGAAAACTATCAAGACCAGCAGCAAAATTAAAAAATTCTTCCGGAAACTACCAATGAAATAAAAAATAACACAGCCAGAGGAAATAGATCCAAATCCTGCCATCTGTATGCTCACCTGTAACAGGAACGTGGCATTTAGAAAAGGTGAGCAAAAAAGACACATACTTTTTTCCTCGTGGTTCTATCAAAATGCAGGCATCATCTCCACATGTGGCGATAGTTACAGAGGAGCACATTTGTCTCGGCTCCCCTGACCCACGTGAGGCAGTGAGCACCCTGTCCTTGGAGGTGATCAAGTTAAGGAAGGAAGGTCATCCTTCAGGGATGCTATAGGGGTGATTCAGCCTCGGATATCAAAATTGGGCCCTAGGAGTTACCGCTCTCCAGAGCAAGAAAACAATATGGCGCAGCAAACAAGAGGGGCTGAATGAACATTCCAGATGGATCTGTGGAACTTCCCCCGTGTACCCCTCATTTCCTCCAGCTCCAAGATACTGTAATTCCGTGGTGTGTGCTGTAGATAAAAGGACCCCAATTCCCTTCCACGGAGCATTTCTCCAGGTATTTGTCTCCACTGCCATCTCCTTCCGCTCCATCTGCTGGGGCGTCTCCAGCACATTCTGCAGCCAGGATTAGCCACAGAAAAACAAGCCAAAAGAAGCCTTTTATGGACACCAGCAGCCGCACAGGCCAGCCCCAGGCCCTTCTGCAGACTCCAGCCATGTGATGGTCACAAAGGAGCCCCAGAGCACATCTGTGCACCCACAGGGATGGAAGGGAAATGACTAGTCCCCCCGTGTGACCTCTGTATTAGCCAGGGTGCCCCGAGGAACAGAACCAATGGATATATGTAAATAGAGAGAGAGAGACGTTTATTATGAGGGACCAGCTCACAGGATTTTGGAGCCCACAGGTCCCAGGATCTGCCACCTGCCAGCTGGAGGCCCAGAAAGCCAGTGGTATGGTTCCAGGCCAAACCCAAAGACCGCGAACCAGAGGAGCCAATGATGTGAGTCCTGGTCTGAGTCTGAAGACCTCGGTTGATGGGCATAATCGCTCCACAACTTGGTAAATTCACTTTAAAAAATCACTGAATTATAGAGGCGCCTGGGTGGCTCAGTTGGTTGAGCGTCCAACTTCGGCTCAGGTCATGATCTTGCAGTTCATGGGTTCGAGCCCCACATCAGGCTCTGTGCTGACAGCTCAGAGCCTGGAGCCTGCTTCCGATTCTGTGTCTCCCTCTCTCTGCCCCTTCCCCGCTCACGCTCTGTCTCTCTCTGTCTCTCAAAGATGAATAAACGTTAAAAAATTTTTTTTAAAAATCACTGAATTATACCCTTGAAATGCACGAATTATACAATATGTAAAATATGCTTCAATGAACTTTTTTTTTTAAGTGTTGGCACCAAGGGTCCCAGTGGATCAACCAGGAGAAGTTCCAGTGTCGGAAAAAGAGTCACGCGTTAGCTCAGTGGAGTCCCCAGGCGTGGAAGCCGGCTTCTTGGCATCCCACAAAATGTTAAAACGTGATTTTAGGCAAGATAATGTCCTGTTTTATTATGGTGGCAAGAGAAGGCTGTGAAGAGGGGTGAGTGGCCACAAGGACCAGGACACCATTGGTAACAGGTTTAGAGCAACTTGAATTTATACTTACTTTGCTTTGAAAACTTTCAGGGAGAACGAAATTGTCCAGAATGTCAAGGGACTAGTTCTCCATGATTGATTAGTAGTGACTGGCCGGAGCACTGTGCTGAAATTGACTAGTGATGTCTTGCATGGATTCAGGAGTAGGAACAAAAGCAAGGTGTGCTGTTTATTCACCAGCCCTGCTTACACACTCAGAATCACTGCCCTTGTACAAGAAGAAGATGCCATAAGCCTGAGACACCTGAGGCAGGGAGAGCAGAATCATCTTGTTCCAGAAGGTCAAGATGATCTTCTTTCTAGAGAAGAAAATCCCGACGCCAAGGGAGCTTCCGTGCTCTCTTAATGCCTCTGAAGCCCAGAAGAGAATCTCTTTCGCTATGAGCCTTTTTCACACAGAAGGTGTGCTAACCAGAAACCATTCACTGCAACCAGAACTTTTAAGGAGTTCCACTGATACACTTAACCTGCCAAATTCTCATTCCCACAGAGGCGAGGAAAACCACAGAGTGACGCGTCTGACCCCATCTCCCCACAGCCCATTAGTGCGGTCAAAAAACCTTCCCCACCTCTTTAACCTGCCGTCCTACAGAAAAGTTTTAATAAGAGGCTCATAAACACATAGATTCATCTAGATTTACCAGTCATTAACACTTTGCCACATTGCTTATCTCTTTTTTTTTTTTTTTGGCTGAACTATTTGAAAATAATTGGTGGCATCATGACATTTCATCCTCACATACTTCCGCATATATTTCCTAAGAACAAATACATTCTCCAATGCAACCACCGTGCGGTAACATCGTTGGCATGCCCGTGAGATTTAAGTCATACGATATTAGTACCTGAGATGCAGCCCATATGAAAATCTCCCCAATACACCCAGTAATGTTCTTCTCTATTAATTACTTAACTAACCCAGAATCCAATCAAGGCTCAAATACTTTACTTAGTTGTCACGTCTTATTAGTCTCTGCACCCAAGAACGATCAGGCTGCCTTGTCTTCACCTCCATTCATCGATGCTACGTCAAAGTCTAGGCTAGCTGCCTTGTGTCTTATGGAAGGACCCCCTCTTTTTGAAAGGGGCACAGCTCTTGAAGAAGGCTTTACGGTATCGATTTCTCAGTGCCTTTCCCACCCTTCTGCCTGCAATTATGAGATTTCAGCAAGCATCCTATGCACGGCCAATTTAATTCCGATTCTCCAGTTAAGAATGGATTCGAGACACCTATCTCTTCTCCGCACACTGTCTTCATTAGATGTGGCTGCCAAAGACAAGGCTGGCCTCACTAGCTTAGTATAAAATCAAGTGAAGGTTGGGGCGTCTGGGAGGCTCAGTCGGTGAAGTGTACAACTTCTGCTCAGGTCATGATCTCACGGCAAGTGAGTTTGAGCCCCACATCAGGCTCTGTGCTGACAGCTCAGAGCCTGGAGCCTGCTTCGGATTCTGTGTCTCCCTCTCTCTCTGCCTCTCCCCAACTCACGCTCTCTCTCTCAAAAATAAACAAAACTTGATAAAATCGAGTGAAGGTCATCTGGCTGGCCACCGCCTCCCCAAAGAGGAGAGAAAATTCGCTTAGGTTTGGGGCTGTTGGTATAGTTTTGACGCCTTTCTAAAATAACCTCCTTGCTGCTTTATTAATTCCTGTGGGTGTTTCATAACAGGTGACAGAGTTGCCCTTTAATTGCTGAGGGATTTTAATTTTGCACTGCTGTTTGCTGTTCAAAATGATTTACCTTGGTTCATAAACAGCTGCATCACAGGGACTCCCTCTATGGTTAGAAAAGCAAACTTACGGGCTGCGTGATTCCAACACACAACTCACACACACACCTTCAGTTGGGACCGTGTCTCCCAACATCACAAGGTTCATATCACCCTCACCATTCGGGGCAATATCTATAATTACTGACTTAACACTTTCATTTAAACCACACTGCTTTGCTTATGAAATAAGTAACTTTTCCAATAAGATCTTCTATCCCCACTAACAGAAAGCTGGCATGACTTTCCATAATCAGCCATAAAAATGAGATAAGCCTGAGGCCTGCTCCTTCTGGTTTAAACGGGAGATCGGCAAGAGTTAAAGACCGAGGACACCACGCTGAGACTCTCGCCTGGGAGCCCGCAGGGGAATGGGAGAGAACTGGAGACAGATTAGTTTTCCACCACAAGATGTGCAGTTATTTAACGTCGGGTCCGATGAGCCCCTGGAATGATCTTTGGCGCCCGCAGAATGTGTGCCCACACACTCTACACTTTGACAAACACCAGTCTTCCTGTTTGGGGTGGTTTCTTTTGTCTTGTTTTTCTTAACACACTACGCAAAGACCAATCCTTACGTTCGACAACGTATTCTAGCGTCTGTTTGGAAAACTTGATTAACATATTGTGCCAGATGGATGGCGAGCTGGGAAAAACCTCAGCGAGAACTAAGGCTGAAGCATATCAAAATTACCATGTTTGGAGATGGCATATGATCTAACGTTAGTGGTCTCATGGAACGTAGCCCAGCAACAACCATCAGTGACACGCACATCATCCCCGGTGGGGTTCGCCGCTTACCCAGCATCCTTCACACCACCACCTCGCTTTGTCCCGGCAGTGAACTTCCATGCAAGTCTCTTTCTTTCTTCCTTCCTTTCTTTTCACATCCCTTTTACAGATGATAAAATTCCTCAGTGGTAGGAGGTGGCGGGGGGGCCCCAGGCCAGGCAGAAATGCAGAATTTAATCTCTCTTGTGGGTGACTTGGAGACCTATGGGAGGCAAATATGGGTTTAGGATTCAGACAGGTGAGTATTCAGCTCTCGGCCCTCACCCTGTGCAGGTGTGACCTTGGGCAAGCCACCTCCCCTCTCTCAGCTGCAATTCTGTGGTCCTTACAAAGTAGAAACGAACACCTATCCCAAAGGATGTTGGGAGACTCTGAAGAGAACATGAGAGCATGATGAACGTCTTGTCACTGATGTTAGTGTGGTCATAGTTGAAAAGACCTACCTCCTTTTTGTCCCTGAAACTAGTTACATCAGTATCTTTATCCTCTGAGCAATCTCCCCAATTCAAGGGAGCTTTGACCCCAGATTTGTCCCCCAAGGAGGAGGAAACCAACGAGAGCCACGAAGACGATCCCCTGGAACTGCCGAGAGGCCACCTCCTCAGGCGTGTCACGGGCTCAACTCTGCACGATGATTCTCCGAAACTCTTAAGACACAGGGATGCTCCTTGGGGTCTTAGAGGAGAAAGTTGCCACCGCACATCTCTGTCTGTTGTAACCTTCCAGGCAGCGAGCCCAGCACGGCAGGAGCTGGATAAATGTTTGCTGAGCTGAGCCACTGATGCTGGCAGGGAGGAATGACTGCACATCCCCACACTGAAGCGCCCGAGAGACTTCCAAGAAGAAAACGATGCACACTTGTGCAGCCCGGGAGATAGGACGAGGACCACAGAGAGAAACAAGGTCCACTCTACATAAGGCAGCATGTTCTTCATCAACTTTTTCCAACCATCGGGTCCACTGCCTTTTATGGCAGAAAGCATCACTGGATACATTCAAGCAAAGACTCCCCGATCATGCAGTGGGTGTGATCTGGATGAGTGATCAGATTAGAGAAGGCTCTAGAACATTAAGCCTGTCTGTGGTCCATTACGGTAGCCCCAAGCCCCGTGAGGCTTTCACGCACTTGAAACGGGGCTTGTTTGAATTGTAGAGGCAAAATATGCAACAGACATCAAAGATTTCATACCCAAAAAGGATGCAAAATTAATAACTTTTACACTGGTTTCCTGTAAAAAACGACAATTTTCATATACTATATTAAGCAAAATATATTTAAAAATTTATCTCACCAGGGAGCCTGGGTGGCTCAGTCGATTAAGTGTCCGACTTTGGCTCAGGTCAGGATCTCGCTGTTTGTGAGCTCGAGCCCCATGTCGGGCTCTGTGCTGACAGCTCGGAGGCTGGAGCCTGCTTTGGATTCTGTGTCTCGCTCTCTCTCTGCCCCTCCCCTGCTTATGCTCTGTTTCTCTCTGTCTCAAAAATAAATAAAACATTAAAAAAAAATTTTTAATTTATCTCACCTTAGCAAAGCCTCACGTATACAAAGAAGAGTAAGATTTAACTGTCTCCTCAACGTAAGAGTGAGCGTGGGGTTACAAACAATGTACTCAAAGTACTGAAACACTGACATACTCCCCAATTTTTGTTTTTCTATGTGTTTTACTTTCTATATAAGGACGACCTCAGTGAAAATTTTGGGGAGTTATTCAAATAAAAAGAGGGGCGCCTGAAAACAAAAAGGCAACGAATGGAATGGGAGAAGATATTTGCAAATGACATATCACATAAAGGGTTAGCATCCAAAATCTATAAAGAACTTCTCAAATCCAACACCCAAAAAACAAATAATCCAGTGAAGAAATGGGCAAAAGACATGAATAGACACTTCTCCAAAGAAGACATCCAGATGGCCAGCCAACCCATGAAAAAATGCTCAATGTCACTCATAATCAGGGAAATACAAATCAAAAACCACAATGAGATCACCTTACACCTGTCAGAATGGCTCACATTAACAACTCAGGCCACAACAGTTGTTGGCAAGGATGCAGAGAAAGAGGCTCTCTTTTGCACAGCTGGTGAGATGCAAACTGATGTAGCCACTCTGGAAAACAGTATGGAGGTTCCTCAAAAAATTAAAAATGGAACTACCCTACAACCCAGCAATGGCACTACTAGGCATTTATTCAAGGGATACAGGTGTGCTGTTTCGAAGGGGCACATGCACCCCAATGTTTATAGCAGCACTTTCAACAATACCCAAAATATGGGAAGAGCCCGAATGTCCATTGATGGATGAATGGATAAAGAAGATGTGGTATATATATACAATGGAGTATTACTCGGCAATCAAAAAGATTGAAATTTTGCCATTCGCAACAACGTGGCTGGAACTAGAGGGTATTATGCTAAGTGAAATTTGTCAGAGAAAGACAAATATCATAAGACTTCACTCATATGAGGACTTTAAGATACGAAACAGATGAACACAAGGGAAGTGAAGCAAAAATAATATAAAAACACAGAGGGGGACAAAACAGAAGAGACTCTTAAATATGGAGGATAAACAGAGGGTTACTGGAGGGGTTGTGGGGGGAATGGGCTAAATGGGTAAGGGGCATTAAGGAATCTACTCCTGAAATCATTGTTGCACTATATTCTAACTAACTTGGATGTAAATTTAAAAAATAAATTAAATAAAAATCAAATAATAAATAATAATTGGAAAAAAAGAGGGGCATCCGGGTGGCTCAGTCGGTTGAGCGTACGACTTTGGCTCAGGTCATGATCTCGTGGTTCGTGGGTTCGACCCACACATCGGGCTCTGTGCTGACAGCTCAGAGCCTGGAGCCTGCTTCGGATTCTGTGTCTCTGTCTCTCTCGGCCCCTCCCCTGCTCACAATCTGTCTCTGTCTCTCTCAAAAACAAATACACATTAAAAAAAATTTTTTTTTAAGAAAAGAAAAATCAAGGCCATCAGATTTTGGCTGGAATAGAAAATGTAAAGTTAACAAAATATGTTCATATGCCTTATTTGGGGGCTAAAAAAACAAAATGAATAAATACCGGTAACAGAAAAAAATTGATCTCACCCGGGGTTTTTTTTTTCACCTTTTTAATGTAGCCACTAGAATATTTTAAATTGCCAGTTGGGTCTGTGGTTGGTGTTGTAATCTCATGGTAGCACAGTCCCCAAGGTGGAGTCCACAGGGATGGAAAAAGGAGGAAAGAATGAGGAGATGCCTTCAAATGTCCCCTTCCTGGTCCCCACTCCATCCTTCAATCAAAGAACCTCAGGAGCACCTGGGTGGCTTAGTCAGTTGAGTGTCTGACTCTCTGTTTCAGCTTAGATCATGATCTCACAATTTCATGAGTTCAAGTCCCACATCAGGCTCTGCACTGACAGCATGGGGCCTGCTTGTGATTCTCTCTCTCTCTCTCTCTCTCTCTCTCTCTCTCTCTGCCCCTCCCCCACTCATGCTGTCTCTGTCTCTCTCAAAAAAAAATATTTTTTTTAAATAATAAAGAAAGAAACATTTAAAAAATTGTATAAAAAAAAGAATCTTAGATGAGCAGCAGGACGCTTTAAAGATTAACCTAGTTTAGGAGCCAGCAGACCACAGCCCAGAGCCCCAGCCAATCCACTGCCTGTGTGTTGTTTTTGGTTTTGTTTATTGAGGTGATGTTCATATAATACAAAGTTACTCATCGTACAGTTACAATTTAGTAGTGTTCATCTTTTCTTTTTTTTTAAATAATTTTTTAATGTTTATTTTTCAGAGAGAGAGAGACAGAGGATGAGCCAGGGAAGGGGCAGAGTGAGAGGGAGACACAGAATCCAAAGCTGTCAGCACAGAGCCCAACGCGGGGCTCAAACCCACGAACCGTGAGATTGTGACCTGAGCCGAAGTCGGACACTCAAGCAACTGAGCCACCCAGGCGCCCCACATGCCCATGTGGCTTGTGCAGCCACCTCTATCTAGTTACAAAACATCTTCATCAGCCCAAAAGGAGACGTGTGCCCGTGAAGCTATCACTCCCCACTCTGCCTTCCCACCCATGGAAACCAGTGACATGCTTTCTTATCTATGGAATTGCCTGTTCCACTGATATGAAACCCTGTACTGTGTGCCCTTTTGCGTCTGGCTGTTTCCCCTTAGCACAAAGACCGCAGGGTCCATCCACATCAGAGCAGGCATCAGGACCCCATTCTTTTTCATGGTTCAATACTGTCCCATCATGTGGGTAAACCACATTTTGTTCATCTGTGTGTCTGTCTGTCTGCTGGATATTTGAGATGTTTTCCCTGCTGCCTGTTTTTGTAAACGGCATTAAATCAGAGCACAGCAGAGGCCCCTGGGTGGCTCAGTAGGTTAAGCGTCCGACTTTAGCTTGGGTCATGATCTCGCCACTCGTGAGTTCAAGTCCTATGTCGGGCTCTGTGCTGACAGCTCAGGGCCCGGAGCCTGCTTCAGATTCTGTGTCTCCCGCTCTCTCTGCCCCTCCCCAACTCGTGCTCTGACTCTCAAAACTAAAGATTTAAAATTTTAAAAATTAAAAAAGAAAAAGAACACAGCCTCATCTATTTGTGGACGGATCGTCCCCCCACCCCCCACACACACACAGCAGCTGATTGAGTGGCTGTTCCAGAGACCACATGGGCCACAAAGCCTGAAAAACTTACTATCTATTTACACAAAAAGTTTGCCAACCTGGGGTCTAGTTCATCCAACCCCCGAACACCTATTTTTAGCTGAAGGAACTGAATCTACATCCCACCCACCCTTCCCTTCCCAAACCGTGTTCCTGTCTATTACAGACTGAATGTCTGCATACCCCCAACCCTGTCCCCAGAGCTCCTGTGTTAAAGCCCTAACCGCCACAATGGTATTTGGTATCCAGAGGTGAGGTATGTGGGAGGCGCTCAGAGTTGGACTGAGTCATGAGGGTGTGCCCTCACGATGGGACTCGTGTCCCCGTTTGGGGACAGTCGAACAGGGGCAGAGGAAAAGTCGTACGAACACACGGCAATAGGGTGACCATCTGCAAGCTTTAGGAAAAGACTCTCACCGGACCCCGGGTCTGCCTGCCCCTTGATCTTGGACTCCCAGCCTCCAGAACTGAGAGAGATAAATGTCTGTTGTTTGAGCATCCACCACCCCTGCCCCAGTCTGTGGTATTTTGTTACGACAGCTCCCACAGACTGAGAGATTCTCCCATCATCTTCCCTGTCACCCACACCGAGCATTGAGAAGTCATTCTTGATGTCCCCAGCCCCTTCCAATCCAGTCGAACCAGGGTCTGCCTTGCACATCCTAGATTTGCCCTGCCCTTAGCCCTTGCCCTCCATCCCAATGGCCAGCACCCAAGTTCATGCACTGCCATCTTTCTCTACATTCGGAGAAAGAGAGGAGAGGGTGTAGTAAGTGAAGGTCAAGGTGCTGATGAAGTGGTTTACATGTGAGGTGTGATCAGGCTTCTCTCCACCTTCCTGTGTGAGACGAAGGCCCCCACCCAGGGAAGGAGGCCATCAGAAAATGGGACAGAGACCAGGGAGGGGTGGGAGTGAGCAAAGAGAGCGGGTTTGGGTGGAGCCCTTGATCCTCCACAAGAAAGCTATCTACACATTCGATGCAATCCCAATCAAAATTGCACCAGCATTCTTCTCGAAGCTAGAACAAGCAATCCTAAAATTCATATGGAACCACAAAAGGCCCCGAATAGCCAAAGTAATTTTGAAAAAGAAGACCAAAGCAGGAAGCATCACAATCCCAGACTTTAGCCTCTACTACAAAGCTGTCATCATCAAGACAGCATGGTATTGGCACAAAAACAGACACATAGACCAATGGAATAGAATAGAGCTTCCAGAATTGGACCCACAAAAGTATGGCCAACTCATCTTTGACAAAGCAGGAAAGAATATCCAATGGAAAAAAGACAGTCTCTTTAACAAATGGTGCTGGGAGAACTGGACAGCAACATGCAGAAGGTTGAAACTAGACCACTTTCTCACACCATTCACAAAAATAAACTCAAAATGGATAAAGGACCTGAATGTGAGACAGGAAACCGTCAAAACCCTAGAGGAGAAAGCAGGAAAAAACCTCTCTGACCTCAGCCACAGCAATTTCTTACTTGACACATCCCCAAGGGCAAGGGAATTAAAAGCAAAAATGAACTATTGGGACCTCATGAAGATAAAAAGCTTCTGCACCGCAAAGGAAACAATCAACAAAACTAAAAGGCAACCAACGGAATGGGAAAAGATACTTGCAAATGACATATCAGACAAAGGGCTAGTATCCAAAATCTATAAAGAGCTCACCAAACTCCACACCCGAAAAACAAATAACCCAGTGAAGAAATGGGCAGAAAACATGAATAGACACTTCTCTAAAGAAGACATCCGGATGGCCAACAGGCACATGAAAAGATGCTCAACGTTGCTCCTCATCAGGGAAATACAAATCAAAACCACACTCAGATATCACCTCACGCCAGTCAGAGTGGCTAAAATGAACAAATCAGGAGACTATAGATGCTGGAGAGGATGTGGAGAAACCGGAACCCTCTTGCACTGTTGGTGGGAATGCAAACTGGTGCAGCCGCTCTGGAAAACAGTGTGGAGGTTCCTCAAAAAGTGAAAAATAGACCTACCCTATGACCCAGCAGTAGCACTGCTAGGAATTTACCCAAGGGATACAGGAGTACTGATGCATAGGGGCACTTGTACCCCAATGTTTATAGCAGCACTCTCAACAATAGCCAAATTATGGAAAGAGCCTAAATGTCCATCAACTGACACATGGATAAAGAAATTGTGGTTTATATACACAATGGAATACTACGTGGAAATGAGAAAGAATGAAATCTGGCCTTTTGTAGCAACGTGGATGGAACTGGAGAGTGTTATGCTAAGTGAAATAAGCCATACAGATAAAGACAGATATGTTTTCACTCTTATGTGTATCCTGAGAAACTTAACAGAAGTCTATAGGGAAGGGGGAGAGAAAAAAGGGGGGGGGGGCGGTTAGAGAGGGAGAAAGCCAAAGCCTAAGAGACTCTTAAAAACTGAGAACAAACTGAGGGCTGATGGGGGGTGGGAGGGAGGGGAGGGTGGGTGATGGGCATTGAGGAGGGCACCTGTTGGGATGAGCACTGGGTGTTGTATGGAAACCAATTTGACAATAAATTTCATATTAAAAAAAAAAAAAAGCATGAGCAAGGAGGAATTCAAGATGTCCTTGTGAACCCTGCCACCTGCTGAGAGCCCCAAGGGGTGAGAGGTAGCAGTCTCAAGTGGTTAACAGCCTGAAGTTGAAGCCAGACGACTGGGTTAAAACCTGGCTCTGCCCCTTGCCTGCTGTGTAACCTCAAACATCTTACTCAACCTCTCTGTGCTTCAGGCGCCTCATCCATAAAGGCAGGGTAATTAATGGGCATGGTTCTTGGTTGTTTTGTTTTTGTTTTTTTATAAAGTGACCCCCTGTGTGATCATGAGTGACACTGTGAAGCAGGTTGATTTGAAAAGAAAAGTGCACCGTCCAAGTCGGGTACCATATTGGCTTCCTGCAGCTGCTGCGACAAGTTACAGGCAACCGGGCAGCTGTGAACAACAGCAATTTATCGTCTCACGGTTCTGGAGGCGACATGTGTGAATCTAGGCGTGGCCAGGACTGGTTCCTTCTGAGGCTAGGAGGGAGAACCTGACTCATGTTCCTCTCTTAGTGCCTGGTGGCGGCCACGATCTTTGACCTTCCTTGGCCTGAGAGTAGATGTCCCCACTCCAATCTCTGCCCATCACTGCATGGTGTTCTCTTCGGTATCCCTTCCCCTCCATCTGGATCTTCTCCCCTCTCAAATCCACTGGTCGTTGGATTTGGGGACAACTGGGTAATCCAGAATGATCTCACCTCAAAATCTTGGTTTCATTACACCCGCAAAGATCCTTTCTCCAAATAAGGTCACATTCACTTGTTCCGGGTGGACAAACCTTTTTTTGGGGGGGGGGGGGGGCAGGGGGAGGGGGAGGGCTGATGTTCAACGCACTGCAGGCCCCTAACGCACTTACCCCAGGCAGGAACTGCTTTCATTCCACGGGAGGGATAACAGGGAACGGTCCAGAAGGGTTTGCCGCGTGCCAGGCATTGTGTGAAGTGATGTCCACTCACTAGCTCAGTTATAGGGCTTTCACAATTTGCTCCCCCTCAGCACTTGAAAGTGTGACCGCCATCCCCCCGGGGGTCCTCAGTGCCTGCAGAACAAGGACACGTGAATTGATCAGTGGCACCATCTGGAAGGGGCTGGGAGTGAGCGCCCTCCCTCCCCCACCACCCGTTCTCCTGTGAGGATCCACAATTTGATCGCTTTCAAGGATGTAAGGCAATAACCCTGCTTCAAAAGAGCCGACCCTTTTATCTCCTCTAAGGCTTTCATTCTGCGGGGGACCCAGTTTCAGAATTGAACCTCGGTTTGTTTCTTTAAAGTTCCTATAATGATGTAAGGTGGGGTGCTTGACCTTGGGGGGGGGGGGCGGGGAGGGGGCGGGGCGTAAAAAAATCTTTCCCAAGCTTGCCGCATTTTCAACCACACTTTGCACCAAGTACAAGTAACAGTAGGGGCGCCTGGGTAGCTCAGCTGATTAAGCGTCCAACTCTTGACTTCGGCTCAGGTCACGGTCTCACGTAGATTCGAGCCTCTGCGCTGACAATGCAGAGCCTGCTTGGGATTCTCTCTGCCCCTCCCCTGCTTCCTCTCTTTCTCTCTCTCAAAATAAATAAATAAACTTGAAAAAAAATTTTAATAAAAATAAAATGGGGGCGCCTGGGTGGCTCAGTCGGTTAAGTGGCCAACTTCAGCTCAGGTCACAATCTCGCGGTCCGTGAGTTCGAGCCCCGCGTCAGGCTCTGGGCTGATGGCTCAGAGCCTGGAGCCTGCTTCCGATTCTGTGTCTCCCTCTCTCTCTCCCCCTCCCCCGTTCATGCTCTGTCTCTCTCTGTCTCAAAAATAAATAAATGTTAAAAAATAAATAAATAAATAAATAAATGAAATGAAATGGAATTAATTTAAAAAAAAAGAAGTAATTGTAACAAAATACTAACAGCAACAAGAAAGGCATGTGGGCCCCTCCATCCCATATCTTCTTCAGGCTCTGAATGGCTCTTAACATCACCTTGTGCTGCCTGGGGCTAAGTGACTCACAGCCTGAGCACTGGTTGAGGGGGGTGGGCAGCTTACAGCCCTGAGGGCACAAGGCAGGCAAGTTGAGGAACAATTATAATGAATGGGGACCTCGAGCTGTGACAGAGGGGGCCACCTGCAGCCTTACCTGGTGAAGACCCTGACTACTGATCTGAGGCTACACAAGCAGGGACAGCCAGCTTGCAGGTGACAGAACTCAGCCAGGGAGAGCAGCCCACAGGAATCGGATACTGCTGTGAACTAAGAATATTCCTTGAGGACCCCCACTAGCTGTCAGACACAGTCTGGGCCCTTTGCATGTATCTCCTCGGTTAACCCTTACAGCCACCCATGAGCCCGGTGCTATCATTCCCAGCTTTTTCCAGCCCGTCCCCACAGCCTCCCGTGGACGGACCGCTTTGGGCAGGCTGCCAAAGCTCCCGATATGTGGCCACCGCAAGGAAAAATATTGAAAGTTCCGGTCCTTGAGGTTTTCCTTCCCGATGCACATTTCTGGTGCTACCGAAAATATTTTGACATCTGCTCATAGCCAGATGTAACAAGTACCTTTTCTCTTCCCCATGCTATGTGAAACGTGAAAATTAAACAGAAGGAGCAGCCCTTGCTGGGAGGACTGTTACAGCAAAACTTCCAGACCAGACTGTGGCCAGAGCTCTGCTGTGTGACCGTGGATAAGCAATGTTGCCTCTCTGTGCCTTGGTTTCCCTACCTGGTGTAAGAAGGGGCAATAACCATGGGGCGCCTGGGTGGCTCAGTCGGTTAAGCGGCCGACTTTGGCTCAGGTCATGATCTCGCGGTCCGTGGGTTCGAGCCCCGCATCGGGCTCTGTGCTGACAGCTCAGAGCCTGGAGCCTGTTTCAGATTCTGTGTCTCCCTCTCTCTCTCTGACCCTCCCCCATTCATGTTCTGTCTCTCTCTGTCTCAAAAATAAATAAACATTAAAAAAATTTTTTTTTTTTTAATAAGAGAAGGGGCAATAACCAGACTGTTTCTGAATAACCAGAAATTCAATGACAATGTAATAAAGCAGGGCTCAGCAAACCTCTATGTGCAGGACCAACTCTGCCACAGAAAATATGTAAATGAATGTAAAACATGTAAAGGAACAAGTGAAAATATGTAAATGAATGAATGTAGATTTATGTTTCAATAAAACTTTATTTACAAAAACAAACCATGGGCCAGGATTTGCCTGATGGGACTGCAGTTTGCTGACAAGAGGCCTGGCTTCAAATCCCAATTTGTGACTCCTTTTCTTATTATTAAAATTTCTTTTTAATGTTTATTTTTGAGAGTGAGAGAGTACAAGCAGGGAGCGGCAGAGAGAGAGGGGGACACAGAACCCGAAACAGGCTCCAGGCTCTGAACTGTCACCCAGGTGCCACCCTGCCGCCCACAATTGTGCCTCTTACTAGCTGTGTGATTTGATGCAAGTTACTTAACTTCTCTGATCCGTGGCCTTCTCGTCTGTACACCGGTGTGAATAATACAACCTTCCTCTCAGGGCTCACGGAAAGACCTGTGAGATACTGCCTATAATTCCCTACACACAGAGCCCCGCACCTGGTAAAGGCTCAGCAAACATCAGCCACTCCTGTCACTAATGCAAACCACTGCTGCTTCTCCTGAAGTCTTTGGGCATGGTCAGCCCTAACACCCGCAGTCTACCCTCCCACACTCAGGGTGATAAGGGAGCTGAGGGCAACACCCACCCCTCCCTCTCTCCGGACTAGGTGGGATCTGTGTGACCTTCTTCAGGCACTCCAGGCTGCCCAGGAACAAAGGAAAGATAAGAAAACAAACAGTTAACTGATAACAATCACAGCCATGCAGGACAGGAGTCACCATCAGTTTACAAATGTCTTAGTAAATTACAAGACAAAAGCAATCTTATTAATAGCCTAATCTCCAGAAACCTATAGACTCAGTTTCCTGGAGCCCCCAATATCACGTTCCCCTCCATAGTGATGTGGGGAACAAAGGCAAGAAGGAAATGGCAGGTAAAATTAAATTTCTTTATAACCTGCAGCCCATTGACAAATACTTGAGGCAAATACAGAGTATAACATTTCTCCAGAAACCCCTACCGTCTCATGTTCAGGCCTTACTAGAGGAAAAACAACCTAAGCTTGACAACAGCAAGGCCTCGGGTGTCTTAGGAGTTCTCTTTAGCAAAACCAAGTCCTTCTGAAGCCCTCTCATTTGCCTTTACCTCCCCCAACTCCATAGGATATGGAAGCTCTTCTGCCCGGGGATCCCCGTGCTTTAATAAAATCACCTTTTGGCACCAAAGACGTCTCTTGGCCCTCGCTCCGGACCCCATCACCCCAAAACCACATCAGTGGGCCTCTATGGGAAGCCTGTCTGTTTCTCCACATCCCTCGAACTGTGAGCCTCCAAGGGCACAGTCTGGTACACAGTAGGTGCTCAATGAATACCACTAGAATGAATGACTACGCAGACCTCGTTCCTAAGTCCCAAGCTAAACCGACCCCAAATATGAATTTTTTCCTCCCAAATAAACCTGGAGAAAGCCAGGCCAGGGGAAGTGAATAACCACTCAATGGTTGGTCTGCCTTAGACTCCTAAAGACCAGAGTCAGATGTGGAAAATGAGGGCGAGAGACACACAAAGGTTTGCTTAACGCCACCCAGCAGGTTCAAATCAAAGACAGTAGGAGTCAGAGTTCATACCCGGGCTCCTTGTTTATTCACCATATCCCCATCCTCTCTCCCTCACTTAGCCAGCCCATGGACGAACACCCCTCAGTGGGATCTCACTGACGTGGTGGGCTAGACAGGTGAGCCGGGATTTAATGTCTTTGGCATGGTCATCCCAGCCAATGCTGAATTCCGCCAGCTTACTCCACCACCCTGCCCAATCGTGGATAGATTCACTCACGAAGGTGGGCTCCCGGGGACCAGGGCTGGGATGCTCACAGAACTCACAGGAGCAGCACAGGGAAGTGAAAACATCTGGCTTCACCAAGGGGTCCCTGAAAGGATCCCAGCTTTAGCACAGATGCCCCCTTCTCGGCTCATCCTCAGGATCCAGAACCTCCTGTCTGCCACCGTAACAATAAAGATAAATAATAACTAAATCATTAAGGCTCTATCACGTGACAGCTCTTGGAGACAAGATCTCACTGAAGCTCACAACAACCCAATGAGGTAGAAATCACCCCTACTGCAGAAACTGCTACCTGCTTCCTGTGATCCCTCCTTCTTCAAATTTTGGCAAGACACATAGCTTTGGAGCTCAGATAGAAATGAGATCTCCCAACCTCCCTGGCAACTGGGTGAGACCATGTGACTAACTCTCGCCAGTGGGAAATAAACAGAGGTGATGAGTTTCCACGTCACCTCCTTAAAAGGAGTTACTAGTCCCCCTTCCACTTGGCCATGCCTCTATTAGCAGAACAATAAAGTAAAAGGAACCTGGATCCCTGAAAGACTTCATGGAGATGTCAGCCTTGAAGCATGCACCTTGACCCTTGTGTGAGAGAAAAAACAGACTTCTATCTACTTAAAATTGCTGCATTTGGGGGCTTCTTTGTTACAGCTTCGTATGCTAACTAATACATCCTTAGTACCCTGATGAGCATGTCTATGCAGCAGATGAGGAAATGGATCTCAAAGTGGTTAAGTTACTTGACCAAGTGAATGCAGATGAGATACAGCCAATGAGAGACAGAATAAAGCTGTGTTTGACCCTAAAGTCTATGTCCTTCCCCCAAGTCACCGTGCCTCTCAATTACGAGACTCATGCTGCAGGCACTTCTTCAATGTACAAGGTCCTTTCACATACAACTAACCAACTGACTAACACGTGATCTAGTTGTGAGAAGGGAGATGATTCATTTTCAGAAATATCAAATACAAGCTGTGCTGTCTAGTTAACAATCGATTTACAACCTATTGGAAAATGTACAAACCTCTCCATCCCCAAAATGGAATCCCAAACCCTTAGACACTCCACTTCCTGGTTCTTCCCCTTTCCTTGTCGAGAGCTTATTTTCGCGGGCTTTGCAATGAGCATGAGGCAAAGAACTGTAGTCTCTATCACTTCAAGGAATGTACAATTATGCCAATCAGACTACGTTTTGCCTTACATGGGCACAGGAGACTTCTGGGTAAGGCTGTGACTTCTGTAGTGCTCAGCCAATGAGGAACCAGGGGAGGGACCTGAATGCTAGGAGATAAATTGTCTGCTGTAACTGCCCCAAGTGTGAGCGTCCATCAGACACCTGCTCTTGCAAGAACTTGATTAAAGCCTCACTTCACTGTGCTCTGAGTCTCCGCATCCCTCCTTTGATTGGGTCGGTGGACTTATTTCTCACACTAGTGAAAGCAGTTTCTTTGGGAGGGATTGAAGGCGCATCCAGAGGAACACGAGACAGGGAAAGAGAGGCAGACAACCGAGCACGCATTACCCAGAAAGATGCCCTGTATGCAAAATAGAGCTCAGTACCACTGGGCAACCCTAGCAAGAGAGTGCAGAACATACCTCAGTTTCCCATCAAAGGGGCAAGGCACCTGCAGTATTTCTCCCCCTCTCCCAGCCCTCATGGGCAGAAGGAAGCAGCCGGGAGTGTGAACACTGGCAGCCTTCCCCATGCACAGGCAGATCATGCTGTTAGCCCAGAGGGCCCTCAGGATACCAACGCAGGAAGAGGGGAGCAGGTAGAAATAGATGCTAAGGGCTAGGAGAGTGCCAACACCTTCGGCCATCCAGTGCCAGGAGGACTCTTAGCGGGCAACTGGTCTACCTCTTTCTAGCACAAAAGCGGCCATCCAGTGCCAGGAGGACTCTTAGCGGACAACTGGTCTACCTCTTTCTAGCACAAAAGAGAACTCTGCACCAATCTTTGATTCAGGCAGCTTTGATTTCAAACTCATATTTGCTTGATTTTTAAGATACCATTGCCTGTAAGATGCACGGTAGGTATATAACAGCTTTTCTGGACTTAAAATCAACATTAAAGACACACAAAAGGCATTTTGGGTTCAGACCTCTTAAAAGGCTTAGAGGAAAGCATCTCAAACTCTAGACAATATGGTTCTGTCCTGCTGTCCCCATGAGAACGCCTGCACCCTTCTGACCCTCTGTCCCAATCTGGGCTGAGAAAATAGAGGTATTTTGTTTGAAAACCTGTTCTGCCTCTGGAGTTCTGTGATTTTCTGTTTCCTCCCAGCATCTTTGTCATGGCAACACAAAGCACATTTGCATTTCAAAAATTGCCCTCTAGTCCACACCTTAAAACCAGAATCACCACCTCCCCACACAACGTTTATAAACAGGCAACTTCAACCCCTTTGTGTCCAGGTACCCTCCTTTTAACAAGAGACACATACAGTTCATTGCTCATTGTGTCACTATCTTTCAAATGCACATTTATTAATTAGATGCATTAGGGGCTGGCTAATTTTGTTAGGAGGAGAAAGGAGGAGAGCTAACATTTATTAATGGGCTGTGGTGACAAGACAGTATCTCATGGCTTTAGATGTATCATTTTATGGGGCGCCTGGGTGGCTCAGTCTATTAAGCCAAGTCCATCTGACTTTGGCTCAGGTCATGATCTCTCGGTTTGTGGGTTCGAGCCCTGTGTTGGGCTCTGTGCTGATAGCTCAGAGCCTGGAGCCTGCCTCAGATTCTGTGTCTCCCTCTTTCTCTGCCCCTCCCCTGCTAATGGTCTGTCTCTCTCTGTCTCTCAATAATAAATGTTAAAAAAATTTTTTTTTAAAAAGATGTATCATTTTATGCAAGCCCCACAGCCCCTCCACCAACAAAAGAAACTAAATCTCAAGGAGGTTATGTCACCTGCCCAAGGTCGGGTAGCTGGCAAGGTGCAAATCTGAGACAATGTTGGTAAAACTGCCTCCTTCCACACCTAGCATTTTGTCAGGGCTTGCTGCCACAGACAAAAACAGAAACAGGCAGAGAGTGCGGGAGGAGGGGGAAAAAAAAGGCAGTTGGGGGGGGGGGGGGGAGAAAGGAAAAGAAGGAAGGATTCCATCCCCAAAAGACCTACCCTCTTACTCATGCCAGACCACCTGATGCCGCCTGATGTCGCTAAGAAACCAGGGCGTGTGAGCTCTGCTTCCCAAACCTTAAGGATAGCCATCCAATCGCCCCAGCAAAAGAGGGAGCAACTTCCCTTTTCCTTTCTTCTCTCCCTTTCTCCCCCACTTAAATACTCACCAGCCCATATCAGCCAGCCAAACTCCCTGGTTGTGAGATTTATTTTGTTCTCTGTTGTCTGGTCCATTTAATTTATTTAGCGTGTTGGTTTTTATGAGTATTGTTTCTCTCCTTCGCTCTGGAGAAGTTTTATTTTTAAAGTTTTTTTATTTTTTTATTAAAAAAATTTTTTTAATGTTTATTTATTTTTAAGACAGAGAGAGACAGAGCATGAGCGGGGGTGGGGCAGAGAGCGAGGGAGAGACGGAATCCAAAGCAGGCTCCAGGCTCTGAGCTGTCAGCAGCTGTACATTAAACTGCATTAGTGCGACTGTCGGGCAAGCCTGGTCTGGGTAGGACCACCTGAGGAAGCTACTGGCCGCCCCACGCCTTGCTATCTGTGTGCTCCCAACCACTAAAGAATGCATAATTCCACCATTAGAGATTCATTCTTTTGGCCATTCAAAAGCCATCTGTAAAATCAAAGGATCCTGGGAGAAGTGACAGATACCTAATATCCAGTGCTTCCTCACCTTTTTATGATTTGAGGATGGGGGGGGGGGGGTGAGGCAGAGGAGGCTAGGGACCCTCTTCTTAGAAAAATGTGGACAGATGCAAATCCTACATGATGCTTGGACCCCAGAGAGAGAACCCCTGCTTGAATCTGTTATCAGTTGATTCCTCAGTAAGTAGGTTGAGAAGAAGAGTTATCTCATAGTGGCAAGAACGCAGGCCCTGCAGAGAAAGATGCTGAGAAGCCCCAGGAGGGTCAGGGACGTAGGAGGGAACCGGAGCTTAAGCAGCACGGAGGGCACAAGGATGAGAAAGATGAGAAAGATGAAATTGGTCTGTTGGAAGATAATCCTGGGGCAAGGAGGAGGAAGCCTTTACCAGAATCTAGAGAGAGGGATAGGGAAAGAGAAGAAAGCAGAGGGCTGTCTGGACGGGGGCTGTGACCCTCAGTCCCGAGATGCGATGGACCCCGATTGACCCTGCAAGGGGGAAACACAGAGAATAAATATCTTGACCTCACTCCCCGTTCCTCCTCCTGTTATTGGTCCCATTTTACAGATTAGCAAGGTGAGGCTCAGAGATGTGAAGTCACCCGTCCAAGGCCACACAGCTGGGAAACGAAAGAGCCAACATTTGAACCCGATTCTCCACTTCCAAAGTAACTCTGTTTTGTTGTGATTTGGCCAAGGCCAGTCTGCAAAACTTAGCTAACAGTACCTTAAGCCCCCGAAGTGCCACGCTACCAAACAGACCGCAGGAGACGCGGATCTTGCAAATGCAATCTACCAATGGGGTAATATGCATTTGGTTCCAGCTGGTGTCATTGTGGTCAGTCACTAAGCAGACACAGTCCCTGGTACATCAGTCTCAGGAGCATCAAGGAATCTCCTGAGCCTCCAACAACTATGCCAGTCTCCCAGGACTAGAGGGAGGGACAGGTCACCAGCTTGGACCCAATCAGGATGCCTCCTCCAGGGGGGCTGCCGTGAACACCCAGATGGTGGACTTGAATCCAAAGCAATGCCAGTACTGTGGGCACCCCCTCAGTCTTGGGGAGACTGCTTCCCTGAAGGGGGCTCACAAGGGCCAGAGGAGGGAGACGGCTCTGGATCCAGGCTCAGCAAATCCTGAGGATACAGAGGGGACCAAAGAGGACACAGGCCATGCTCCCGAAGCTTACAGTCCAGAAAAGCTTACAGTCCAGACAGCTCTGAGCTGTCAGCACACAGCCCGACGCAGGGCTCAAACCCATAAACCGTGAGATCATGACCTGAGACAAAGTCGGACGCTCAACCGACCGAGCCACCCAGGTGCCCCTCAGTGGGCTGTCTTATCCCTCAGACTGTCCCTCTCTGAAGGAACAGCTATATCCGCCTCGCTTTGGGTCACACACCTATCCCCCTCTTTCTGGGGGACAGAACAGTCCCCAAAGTTGTCCAGAAAAGAATCCCCAGAACCTGTGAACACAGGTATGTTAAGGTTATGGACCTCAAGTTCAGGAGACTGTCCTGATCATCCTGGCTGGCCCAGTCTATCGCATGAGTCCTGAGAGCAGGAAACTTCCTCTGGCTAGAAACAGAAACACACAGAAGTCAGGGAGATTTGGAGCTCATAAGGCACTTGGCCCGCCATTGCTGGAGGGACCCCATGGAGAGGAACACGGGCAGCCTATGGGAGCCAAGACCAGCCCCCGGCCGGAAACGAGAACCCCATCCTACAATGACACGTTACTGAATTCAGCCAACACCCTGAATGCGCTTGAAGTGGATTCACTCTCAAAGGCTCTAAAAGGAACGACCCGTCTACACCTTGATTTTGGCCTTGTGAGACTCCAAACAAAAGGACCCATGCAGCCACCCTTATCTGGACTGCTGGCCTCCAAAGCTGCCCCCTTATCATTTTTTTTAATGTCTATTTATTTTTTATTTTTTTTTTTTTTAACATTTTTTTATTTATTTTTGGGACAGAGAGAGACAGAGCATGAATGGGGGAGGGGCAGAGAGAGAGGGAGACACAGAATCGGAAACAGGCTCCAGGCTCCGAGCCATCAGCCCAGAGCCTGACGCGGGGCTCGAACTCACGGACCGCGAGATCGTGACCTGGCTGAAGTCGGACGCTTAACCGACTGCGCCACCCAGGCGCCCCATAATGTCTATTTATTTTTAAGGAGAGAGAGAGACAGAGCATGAGCCGGGGAAGGGCAGAGAGAAAGAGAGGGAGACAGAATCCAAAGCAGGCTCCAGGCTCTGAACTGTCAGCACAGAGCCCCATGCAGGGCTCCAACTTGAACCAAAGTCGGACACCTAACCGACTGAGCCACTCAGGCACCCCTGCAGCCTTATAAATGGGTCTTATCCAAGCTGCCAAATGCGTGGTAATTTGTCATAGGAGCAACTACACATTCCCGAGCTGTGACAGGGTCACAGGGAAAGGTCCTGGAGGCTGGGAGCCCATGGAGAGAGAGACCAGGAGCACTAGGGTGCCTGGGTATGAAGACTCACTGGGGACATCCAGCCCAGCTGAGCCCGCCCCACGGGGGACAGAAATGATTCCGACGGCAGCACCTGACCCACACCTGCATGGCAGACCCCAGGGCAGAAGCGCCCAGCTGAGCCCAGCCGGCCCCCAGAAGTGGGAGAGACAATGATCCTGCCCTAAGCTCTGCAGAAATAGAAACCCAGACAGTCTTGTTAGGAAGATAAATTAGAATTAATGCCCTAACGCATCTGAAATAGTAACTATCCCATAAACGTCAGCAAATGCACTTTGAGTATGATCAGCTCCACGTTACAAATGAGGCAGCCGGGACTCAGGGCAGTCGTGGGGCGTGCAAAGCTGCAAAGCGGTACGGCTGGGATGTGACTCTAGCTCGGCCCGACCGCAGCTCTTCCCGCAGCCCCCGGCTGCCTCCTGCCCCTTGACCCCTGCTAGAAACAAATGTAGCTGCATTACTTCCACGGCAGCTGGCCTGGGTGCTGCCAGGCTGGTTAACGGCCATGCCTGCGGCTGCACAGCCTCCTGCAAGCCCGCGCACAGGCTGCGGGAAGTTCACCTCTCCCACCAAGACTCCGACATCATTAGATTCTCATTTCCTCTCCCGAGTGGACGCAGGAAAGGATGGCTGGGCAGGGACAGAGCAGCTAATGAGAATCGAACCTACCACTCAGCCCTGCCTCCCTTCCCCCTGGCTCTGCACCCCGAGAACCAACGCAGGAGGCTGCTCCCCTTCCTTGGCCAGCGTCATCACCAGGGCTGGTGGGCTGCCCGGCCGGGGGCTTTGGGCCCAGTGGGCTGGAAGATTCTTTCCATGTGAGACAGCAGCGTCCTGCTTCCTGAACAGAATAGCAGTGACCAGGTCCCCCATCAGCACCCCCTCCAGCAGAAGGTGAAAGAGCAGACGTGTGGCCCACGGACGGTCCAGAGCCAGCCGCCCCCACCCCGCTGTGTGGTCCCCCTCCCCCTGCAAGATGCAGGGAAAGAACGGAGCCAAGAAAGGGATGTTCTTTCTCCGTTTGTGCTCTCCCTTTCCTTCAACTCCCTTCTCTGCTGTCTTTCTCCTCCTCCTTTCCTTCCCTCTTAATGCTGTGTACTCCCTCTCTGTGGACCATTCTCTCCCTCCTTTACATGTGCACACACACACACATGCACACTCACACATGGGTGCACACTCACATGCATGCACACGCGCATACCCCATCTTCTGCACCCGAAAGAAGGCACCAGCCCCCACCAGGTAAGCCACAGAGAGAGCAGAGACCTCGAGCAAGCAGGCTCCTTCGGACTCGAGCCCAGGGGAGGCTACCAACAGCCTCTCTAAAGACATCGGCCTCTCCCCAACGCACAGCCCTGTCAAGTGGCAAAGGAAAGACTTTGGAAAGATAGGTTTCCTCCTCTGCCCAGTCCCCACTGCCCATTCCTGCCCACCTCTGCCCTCTGGCTACTCTGGGGACTGGGCCGACAGAGACTTGTAGGCTGCACTCACTCAGGAGGCCATGCAGGGATCTCACGACAGGCAGCCATCAGCTTCCTTCTGCAGAGACCACAGGACATGGCGTTGGAGGTGAAGGGCCGCGGAGCTGAGACGTCAAAACTCCCCTGGGCTCCACCTGGTGTCTCTTGAGATCCCCTTCCGGCCCTGCCTCTCTTTCAAGATCTGGAGCGTGGGGCCAAGGAATCCCCCATAGCAGTGTGGATGAAGACGTGATGAGGGGAGAAAGGGGGCCACATCCCTGTGGCCTCGCAGTTAACATGTGGGGGGCAGGATTGTCAGACCTCTCTCTCCCACCACTCAGCTTCACAGCCACACCCTGTCTCCCTTCTGTCCTGTTGGGAGCCCTGTTGTGTAGCCACCTCTCAGATGTGCCCTTGAAGCCAGATGTGTCTGGCTCCTCTTCTGGGACCATCACTAAGGCTGGACCATCACTCCCACCCCGCTGGGGAGACGCCGTGGCAAAGGGAAAGGAATAAAGTCTGCGGGTCTAAGTCAGATCCAGAAACCACCACCCAGATCTATCCCTCCAAACATCATAGGGGAAGGGAATCTAGGAAAACAGTGTCGTGTGCTCCTTTGGTCTTCTGGTAATTCTGACCGCAGACCCCATGGGGCACATCGGAAAGGCCCGGAGAAGGGGCCGTGTTTCCCCCAGGTGTGTGACATTACGGGACGCAGCCGGTGACAGGCAGGAGGGAAGAAGGTGTCATCTCGACAGCATCCATCCTCAACGTCCATAATCTTAGCACAGCCCAGAACCACACCCTAACGCCACATAGTGGGGATCCTGAGGCCCATTTTACAGATGAGGACACTGACACCAGAATGCTGAGGTGGCCTGCTCCGGATCACACAGCTCATTACCAGATTCAGTCTCAGGACGACCCAATTCTTGGTCTCCACCAGCTGAGGGACATTTGCCCACTCCCTTCCAATGCCTGTATTCAGCATTGGCACTAAATGCCTAGGCTTTACCCCCGGAGCTAGGAGAGGTAGGCAGCTAATTTCCATCAGAGCTAATGGAAAAAAGAGCGAGCCCTTTTTTTATAACTGGAAGAGAATTCAGCCGTCACAGCCAGAGTCTAATATCTCAGATTACGTAACACAAGAAAGAGAACAGCAAATAGATTTAGTTAGGGAAGAGAAGAAACCATTTGGATTCCTGGCCGCAGAAGTGAGGAGGTGAAGGTATAGTGCGATTCCAGACAAAAGTACTTTTCTGCTAGGGATTTCAAATCCGCATCACGGTCAAAGCCGCCACCTGTAGAGGACCCGTGGGGTCCCAGCTCTGCACAATAGCCCTGGGGACAGGCTACTCCTACGCCCATTTCAGAGATGAAGGACTGAGGCTCAGAGAAGTAACAGGCTTCACCGATCAAAGCCAAACGCAGTCCATCATTCAACACCCACTCATCGGGTGCCGGATGTATGCCAGGCACACACAGGAGCACCACAGGCGCTCAGGACAGCAGAGACGATCCGGGAGCCAAGCCTGCACCTGTCTCACACCCAATCCGCTCCCTTCAGAGCAGGAACTCAATCACTGTTTGTTGAATGGATGAATTCCTTCCAAGTGTTCATTCCACAGCTACTTTATTGCTGGCAAGAGCTCCTGGCCGAGGGCAGCTGGAATGAGGTGTCCCAGGCAGCCATCAGCAACTCATGCCCCAGAGACGGCTGCTGCTGAAGGAGCGGGGGGCTAGGTCCTGGTCCTGCAGCCCCAGGGATCCGCCCCCCACCCCCATCCCCTGTGGCCTGCGTCAGGCAGCCTATGAAAGGTGTGTTACCTCATGGAGTACTGACTTTTATTTTTTTAAGAAGCCAAAAGCGCAGCTGTTACAGCAATCGATAGCCAAGGAGAGGGGGTGAAAAGGCAGCCCCCCGAGATCCTCCAGCATGCTCCCCCAGCTCTCCCAGCCCCCTGCGCTCCTCTCTCCGGGTGAGGTCCTGGGAACCAGACGAAGCAAGGGGCAGGAAGTGTGGCAGCAGAGAGCCGGTGCAGACGATGTTCCAGCTGCTCCAATATAAACAGCCTTAGAGTGGAGTCCCACCTGTCTTACAGATGAGGGAACCCACGTGGGAAGGGGCTGGTCCCCTGCCCAATGTCACACAGCCACCGAGTGATGGCAAGCCCCAGCACGCAGACTCTTAGGAGAGCTTAAGAATAGCACGTGTTGTCGGGGCGCCTGGGTGGCTCAGTCACTTGAGTGTCTGACTCTTGATCCCAGGGTTCTGGGATCGAGCCCTACATCAGGCTCTGCACAGAGCATGGAGCCTGCTTGGGATTCTCTCTCTCCCCAACCTGTGCCCCTCCCCACCCACCATGCACACACATGCTCTCTCCATAAAAAAAAAAAACATTTAATCAAAAAAAAAAAAAAGGCTGCTTCTAAGGAAGACCAGCACAGCCAAATCTGAGCCCTGCAGGCAAACAGGCAAGATCCAAAAGCTGGAGGAATAATAAGCACAGTGCATATATCAACAGATATTGACTGCTTACTGTATGCCAGGCACAGGACATGCACTGGAGAGACAGGAATAAGCAGAAATAAACACCCTCCCTGCCTTTGTGGAGCTCATGGCTCAGTGGGCGACACCAGTTAATCAAAGGAGGACACGAATGAATGTAAAATACCAACCATTACCAGGCTCAGAACGGAGAAGTACGGGAACCATCAGAGCAGGTACCAAGGCAAACAGACCCCATTTGGGGTTTCCTTGAGGAAACGACGCTTGAACTGAGACCTCTAGGGTACAGTGGAGTTAACTGGGCCAGAGAGCATTTGGCACAAAGGGAGACGCATGTGCAAAGGTCCTGAGGCAGGATGTGTGTATTGGCGAGGGCAAGAATTTGGAAAAAGGCCAGTACAGTTGGAGTTGAGGGAGCAAAGTGGAAGCTGGGCATAGCCTGAGGCTGAGAGGTAGGCAGGGGCCAGATCACAAAGGGCCATGAAGTCCTTTGAAGACATTTTGTCTTTATCCCAAGAGAAAAGGGAGTCCATTGAACTGTTTCAAGCCAGGGAGAGGGGTGGGAATTTCCATGATCGAACGATCCCACGATCAGGCTGCTGAGTTGAGAGGGAGCCCAGTGACCCGGAACAGAGATAAGAGGGAAAGAGCAGAAATGCTAACACAGGGGCTCAGACAGCCTTATACCACGCTCTCCGGGCCCACCTGACGGGCCCAGGCGGTGAGGGGCACCAGCCACATCCCACATCCTTCCTCGGGTGTACACGGAGGTGTCACTCTGTGTTCTGTGGTTCCTCCAGAATCCCAGCAAGGCGAGCCCGGGGCGCACAGCACCTCACCAGCAACAAGACCTTGTCCTGGTCACTTAACCTATCTGTGCCCAAGCCCCTGCAAGTCAGGCTCCACTTTGGGGAATGTTCAAAGCTAGTCAGGTCATGGCGGGAGAACTGGGTTTGGAGCAAAAGTCCAGCGAAGCAGGAGTTCACCAGCATTGCTGACTCACTCACTAACCGACCCATTCTGTCCTCACCTTGTCACTCAATCATCCCTGCACCGCCTCACCCCTCCTGCCATTCCCGAGGGGATTCCTGTCACTGAAGGAGCATTCCCCTTGGGCACAGGGTATGCCCTCCAAGTCACATCTCCATTTTATGCAGGAAAAATCCTCATTCCAGTCTGGAGGCAATGAAAGTCCGTTAAGGAGCCTTTGAGAGAGGGGCTTAAAAGCACAGATTTCCCCAGGAGTCTGGAGGGGAGTCTCAGCCCGGTGTAGCCTGCCTGACCTCAATTAAATAATCAAGCACAGCCTCCTTCCTGCAGGGCAGGTGGATTCTTGAGAGCGTGATGTTGCATTTCCTACTTCAAAGTCCAATGCTCACCTCCTCTCAACTCCGAAACGCCTGGAAAATCTGAAGAGACATCTTGGTGAGATCAGAAAACCATTCTGTTTCTCAACGCACAGGTTTGAATCTATCAGCTTGAGTGTGCTCACCCTACCCACCGTCTCCTACCCCCTCTACCCCCAAAGTTGTAAGAGCTGCATTTATCGAGCACCTACTGTGTGCTAAATGTTTTATGTTAACTCATTCACTGAATCTGTAAAACAGTCCCGTGGGGTACACGCCATGATCGCTGCCCCACCCGTCTTATTTTGAAAGGAGAATGCTGACACGGGGCAGGAGGCTGGCGTTTGAACTTGAAGTTCAAGGTCCTGGTTATGACACTGCTCTGTGCTGGGGGCCAGGGGACCCAGAATTGGGATCCAGACCCACACGACTTTACTGTATGACTGGGGGCAGGTCACCGATTTCTCTGGTCGTCAGCATCCCCGGCAGACTGTCCAGGCTGTGGCCCTACTGACCCATCCATCCTCCTCCCCCTTCCTCTACTCCCTCCGTCACACTGCGGAAACACTGTGCCTTCTTCATTGCTGGTGCCTGGTGCCTCCCTCCCAGCAGTGCCTGTCACCCGCGATGCCACTCCCCAGGCTTTATCTGAGCTCATTTTTCAAACCACTGCTTGGGTATCACTGTGGACAACTGTCGTGGAGCATCATAAGGAGGTCTGACTTTATTTTATTTTTATTTTTTTAATGTTTATTTATTTTTGAGAGAGAGACAGAGGGTGAGCAGGAGAGAAACAGAGAGAGAGGGAGACACAGAATCCAAAGCTGGTTCCAGGCTCCCAGCTGTCAGCACAGAGCCCGACGCGTGGCTCGAACTCACAGACAGGGAGGACCATGACCTGAGCCAAAGTCATGAGCCGAAGTCAGACGCTCAACTGACTGAGCCACCCAGGCGCCCCAAGGAGGTCTGATTTTTTTTTAACGTTTACTTATTTTTGAGACAGAAAGAGACAGAGCATGAACGGGGGCGGGTCAGAGAGAGAGGGAGACACAGAAACCGAAGCAGGCTCCAGACTCCGAGCAGTCAGCCCAGAGCCCGACGCGGGGCTCAAACTCATGGACGGCAAGATCGTGACCTGAGTGGAAGTCGGACGCTTAACCGACTGAGCCACCCAGGCGCCCCAGGGAGGTCTGATTTCAAAACAGAACTGGAAGGGGTGCCTGGGTGGCTCAGTTGGTTAAGCGTCTGACTTCGGCTCAGGTCATGATCTCGCGGTCTGTGATTTCGAGCCCCGCGTCGGGCTCTGTGCTGATGGCTCAGAGCCTGAAGCCTGCTTTGGATTCTGTGTCTCCCTCTCTCTCTGCCCCTCCCCTGCTCGCGCTCTGTCTCTCTCAAAAATAAATAAACATTAAAAAAATAAAATAAAATAAAATAAAATAAAATAAAATAAAATAAAATAAAATAAAACAGAACCGGAAGTGCAGGCAACAGGTAAAAAACCCTCTTCTCCATCCACAAAGCCAACAATGCTGGCGAGACATGTCCCTGTTTGGAGTATCCATTTCTAAGTCACAAACCATTCCAAAACTCAGTGGCTTCAGACGAGATTTATTTATTTTGCTCACAAATATATAATTTGGGGGGGTTCAGTGCGGACGACTCTGCTCCATTACGTGCAGGACCCACTGGGGCAGGCAGACCAAGGGCTTTCATGACAGACGAGTGTGGGCTATCTCCCTGCTGGGACGCCAGCCAGGGCTGGGGGCTGGGGACGTCCGTTCCGCCTCACCTGGGCCTCTCCATACGACGCCCGGGCATCCTTCCAGCCTGGTGGCTCATTTCCAAGAATGAAAACAGGTGGATGTGCCAAGCATTTTTATGACCTCAAGTCATATACCACCCTTTCCGCCATCCTCAGTTGGTCAGGACAGCCACCCATGCCCATCCAGGGTCATGGGGCTGGCAAGGTTCTAGCAGAGTCCATGGGCCAGGGGATGCCATCTTTGGAAAATAAAACCTGCCACAGTTTGCATAATGGCTTTCCTGTGATTTCCAGTTAATTGCTTCACAATTTCTAGTTACTTCCCCGCATCTCTTTGATGGGAATCTGGTACCATTCCTCGTAACCCAGGGTATTCAACACACAATGCTGCACTCCCAAAGGTGTTGGGTCTCAGGGAATATCAAAGGATGTGACAAAGGCCCAGGCAAGATAAGATCAAACGCCAGTCCTCCTGCCTTTTTTGTTTTGTGGGTTGCCATGGTGATGGGAAGGGCAGAATTATGAAGAAGACTAGACATTATCATAATATTGGAGCTTAGAATATCTAGGTTGGTTTACACACACACCTGCCAGAGACAATTGCCAGCACTCAGTATTTAGGATAAAAAAAAATCAATTAAATCTTTTAAGATTCTACTGACTAAAAAGCCTCCTGCAGAACCCCCAAGAAACACAGCCATTGGGATCGTAGGTCACTTCCTCCGGGAGGTCTTCCGTGATGCTCCAGAGGAGTCTGTGTTCTGCCTCCTGGCTTCCCAGAGTAGCTTTCACTGGCAGATGTATCCAGCTGGAGTCTAAGACCTTGTTTATTTTTGTTCTTGTTGTTCACACGTAAGCTTTTAGTTTGCAACTGTCAATTCATTTTTTTACTTTTTTCTTATTTATCTAATGGTCCAAAGGCTTGCAAATCTGTACTTAATTGCATTTGAACTGCCCATTTTTACATGTATTTTAACACACACACACGCACACGCACCGACAGGACAGAAACCTACAGGAAACAAAACCCAAGGGGTATAAAGTCAACTGTCAAATGTTTTTAAAACATTGTATCTATTTTGCACCTACTGTTTACCTATCGTTTGTGATGTTGGCTTTCCATTTATAATAATGCTCTCAAGTTATCTGTTTAAAATGCAATGAATATATTAACTTAACTAATATATATGATCTATGTTACAAAAATTCTTGTACACATCAAATGCATATATTCATCACTTTTTTTATTTTTTTATTTTTTTTATTCATCACATTTTAAATGGGTTGGCTTTAATTAAGGAAATAATAGAACATGCACATGGTCACAACAGCACGGTGATGCAGGAAGGACTCGAGTTTGAGGAACACGGGGAAGCTTGATTCTTCCTCTAACACTTGGCTTGCTGAATTTTAACTTTTGGCGACAGGGGCCACGTCCTGTCTCAGGACAGGATGACTCAAAGGCAGCTGGCTTTTGGGGAGCCTGGGTGGCTCAGTCTGTTAGGCATTCAACTTCGGCTCAGGTCACGATCCCAGGGTTCATGAGTTCAAGCCCCGCATCGGGCCCTGTGCTGAAAGCCCAGAGCCTGGAGCCTGCTTTGGATTCTGTGTGTCCCTCTCTCTCTGTTCCTCTCCTGCTTGGTCTCTGCCTCTCTCTCAAAAGTAAAAAATTTTTTAAAAAGTAAAAAAAAAAAAAAAAAAAAAAAGCAGCTGGCTTTGGGTGGAAAGAGGGGGCGGGGGTGGGCAGGGCCAGGTGGAGCTGCATCCCTGCCAGGCTCCGGGGAAGTTTCTAGCCCCTTGGAGCCAGCAGTCCGCTTGTCAGGGTCCCCGCTCTCTGTTACAAAGCTGGGAGCAGAGTTGGGGCGCCTGGGTGGCTCAGTCGGTTAAGCGTCCGACTTCGGCTCAGGTCACGATCTCACAGTCCATGAGTTCGAGCCCCGCGTCGGGCTCTGGGCCGATGGCTCGGAGCCTGGAGCCTGCTTCCGATTCTGTGTCTCCCTCTCTCTCTGCCCCTCCCCCATTCATGCGCTGTCTCTCTCTGTCTCAAAAGTAAATAAACGTTAAAAAAATTAAAAAAAAAAAAAAAAAAAAAAAACAAAGCTGGGAGCAGACAGGGAACAATCATATGGATCAAGATGGAATATTATAGAAGAGGCTGTTTAATGAGCAGTGGTTTGAATTAGGACCAGTTTTTATGCCTTTTTTTGTTTTCCACCGACCGTCATTGAGAATTGCCACGAATGATGTGTTAA
The DNA here is from genome assembly GCF_046562875.1 of Panthera onca. Classification (NCBI taxonomy): domain Eukaryota; kingdom Metazoa; phylum Chordata; class Mammalia; order Carnivora; family Felidae; genus Panthera; species Panthera onca. Next base: position 34,281,552 of record NC_138354.1, read on the forward strand.
TTCTGTTCCCTAGCGGGTCTCCGATATGGCGAAGGATGAATTTTAAATTGTTTGATCAGAATTAGCAACATTAGTCACTGCAAATAGCCTTTTAATTTCCACAGAGCTGCCAAGGGGAGCAGAAATAGACTCGGTGAGGAAGGTTCCAGCAGGCAGATGTGCTGGTGGCAGATGAGGCCGCGTGACTTCGTGTCTCCAGGTGCCCCCACCAGGTCTGAGCCCCAGCTTTCGACCTCCTGGAGGTGGGAGGGTTTGCCCTCCCCCCGGGCAGCTCTGGGGTCTGAGGGCGATTCCTCGTGGCTCCTGCCCTCCCTCCGGGCTCAGATCGCATCTCCCCAGGTCCCCGCAGGCATCGGCCGTAGGAGCTGCTGGGGATGGTCCGTTCTTCCCCAGCACTGCCACAGAGAGACCTCGTCATCCTAAACCGGGCAACAGCACCCCTCTGCTTCAAACTCTCCAAACGGCTCCTCCTTGCTCTCAGACTAAAGGCCAGCCTCCCGGCCTTCGCACACAAGTCCCCACCCACCTCCACTCCCCAGCTCCGGCCTCCCCACTCCTTCTAGAACAGCCCAAGTCATTCTTGCCAGAGAGATCTGTCACTGTAAAGTCCCCCCTCCCCAGGCTTCACCTGAACATCCCCTTCTCCTTCTACAGGCTTGGCTTAAAAGCCACCACCTCAGAGAGCACCCCTCCACGGCCACTCCACCTGGAGGAGGGTCCCCTTCACGCCCATCTGCCTCGAGGTCTCATTTCCCTCACAGAAAATGCCAGCACACCTCGGCATTGCTGGGGTGGTTGGTTTGCTGCTTTGCTATATTTATTTTGTGTCTATCTTGTCCCACTAGATTATAAAGAGCATCATCCTGGTGCCTTAGGACAGCACCAGGCGCACAGAAACCCTCCGTCGAGAGCCATGAAATGAACAAGTGAACGGATGAACGGATGAATGAATGAATGGGCGGCCTCACTCTCCCAGGTAAGTTGCTTCTCCGTCGGGGAGTGTGGTAGCTTCTTCCTCCACGCCTGGGCTTTGGCATCGGTTTCCAGGCTGGCCTCCCTGCCCACAGCCTCGCTCGCCCACTGCGGATCCATCCTCCACCCCGGGGCCTCCGGGGTCACATTTCTTATGTGCAAATCTGGCCTGTCGCATCCTTAACACCCTCCAGTGGCCACCCAGTGCCTTTAGGACAAGCACAAACCCTTCAGATCTCCACCCCACAACTGAGCCCCCGCATGGACCTGGGCGACCTTCACCTCTCTTGCCTCCACTTCCTGGTCTGTAAAATGGGGGTAACGACGAAACCGACATTGAAGGCTACTGACAAGATTAAAGCAGTTAATCCTGTTCAGGGCTTCGAACAGTGTCTGATACAGTAACCAGAATCAGCAATGACTCTAATGGTCACAACACCATCACTGTCATTGTCATTCCGACCCCAACACAAAGCTGTTTACGGGATCCCAGGGCCAAGAGCAAGGACGTGGTCTTTGATTTCAACAATGTGGGTCATTGGTTCTCAGCGGGGGGCAGTATTGCGCCCCAGGGACTGTTGGCAGTTTGGTCATTTGGTTGTCACCACTACGGAAAGAGGCAAACAGTGAGTAGAGACCAGGGATGTCGCTAACCGGCCTACAAGTGCGCAGGACCCCCCCTGCAACAGAGAGTGACCCAGCCCCAAGCGAAGAGGGCACAAGACTGAGAAACCACGATGTGTGTCAAAAAGAAAGGGCTGGTAAGACATGGTCTGAAGACTGGCATTTTTGTTAGTGGTGACGCATACATTTTTAAGACTGTCTTATAGGGGCGCCTGGGTGGCTCGGTCGGTTGGGCGTCCGACTTCGGCTCAGGTCATGATCTCACAGTCCGTGAGTTTGGGCCCCATATCGGGCTCTGTGCTGCCAGCTCAGAGCCTGGAGCCTGTTTCAGATTCTGTGTCTCCCTCTCTCTCTGACCCTCCCCCGTTCATGCTCTGTCTCTGTCTCAAAAATAAACGTAAAAAAAAAAAAAAATTAAAAAAAAAAAAAAGACTGTCTTATAAAAAATACCAGCCTGGGGCGCCTGGGTGGCGCAGTCGGTTAAGCGTCCGACTTCAGCCAGGTCACGATCTCACGGTCCATGAGTTCGAGCCCCGCGTCAGGCTCTGGGCTGATGGCTCGGAGCCTGGAGCCTGTTTCTGATTCTGTGTCTCCCTCTCTCTCTGCCCCTCCCCCGTTCATGCTATGTCTCTCTCTGTCCCAAAAATAAATAAAAAAAAAAAAAAAAAAACGTTAAAAAAAAAAAAAAAAAATACCAGCCTGTTATTGAAAAGAATCTGTACACAACCAGACATCGATTCCTACTGATTCTACTCTAAAACACACCTGCACCTTGGGGCGCCCGGGAGGCTCAGTCGGTTAGGCATCTGACTTCAGCTCAGGTCACGATCTCGCAGTCCATGAGTTCAAGCCCCACATCGGACTCTGGGCTGACGGCTCAGAGCCTGGAGCCCGCCTCGGATTCTGTGTCTCCCTCTCTCTCTGCCCCACCCTCACCCGTACTCTCTCTCTCTCAAAAATAAACAAACAGTAAAAATAATTTTTTTCAATAAATAAATAAAACACACCTGCATCTTGAAGTTAAACATTGGCTCTCCATTTCTACCACCTCCAGCCACCATCACCCCACACCTGTAGGACACCTGCTGCCTCCAATCCATGCAATACCCAGCAGCCAGAGTGGGCTTTTAAAAGCATGATTCTGGGGGCACCTGGGTGGCTCAGTCGGTTAAGCGTCCACTCTTGATCTCATCTCAGGTCATGATCCCACGGTTCATGGGATGGAGCCCCACAGTGGGTTCTGTGCTGACAGTGCAGAGCCTGCTTGGGATTCTTTCCCTCTTCCTGTCTCTGTCCCTCCCCAGCTGGTGCTGTTTCTCTCCGTCTATCAAAAAAATAATCTTTTAAAAAACAAAAATAAAAAAATAAAAGCATAATTCTGGTCAAGCCACTCCACCTGCTTAAAATCCTTCAATGCACTCATCCATCTTACCTAGAATAAAATCTAAACTCCCACAAGCCACTGTATGACTGTTCCCTGCCTCCTTGTCCTGCTTCATCTTACAATGTCCTGTCTTCCTCACTCGCTACTTTTTATCCATTGCTAGAATAAGCTCATGTGTGCCCAGCCCCAGGGCCTTTGCACATGCCGTCTCCCTTTCCCCAACACTCCCATGACTGACTGCATCTCACCCTCTAGGCTTCATGTAAGTCTCCCTTCATAAAAGAGACTTCTCCCGATCACTCCTGCAAAAGCAGTTTCCCACCCCCCTTGACTCTAACACAGGGCATGTTACCCCAAAGAGCACTTATTAAGACATTGTTTTTCTGTGCTTATTCATTGTTTTTGTCTGTTTCCTGCATTAGACCAAAAGCTACTTGCTGTGGGACTCTGTCTCCCCCCTAGACTCCCCCATTACAACAACACTGCCCACCTCACACACGGATTCACTGAACGTTCCCCACACCACGTGAGGTAAGCAGTCTCCCCCCACACCATCGATGCGAAAACTGAGCCTCGGAAAGACAAGGAAGTCGTTCAGTGCCCACGGCAGAGCCAGGATCCAAGCTCAGGTGTCTCTGACCCCAAAGCCCAAACCTTTCCCAAAGCGTCCTGTTAGAAATGGAAGACCTTTTGACACGAGGTCAGACCCAACACATCTTCACTCTGAACCTCTCTTTCTCATCATCTGCAAACTCAAAAGTAACTACATGCCAGCTCTTCAAGGCAGCTTCTGGGTATAGAACACCGGCCTCCGTGAAGAGGGGGAGGCGGCTATGGGAAATGTCATCATCTTTCTCCTTTTCCCAGAAAGAGCGGGCTCAGCAACGCTGCTCTGTGCAGTGGCAGTCGCTGACAGTTATAAACCACGGCAGTTTCCAGCTCTTTGCAGAACACACGGGAGGATCAGTCTTGGGCTCTGCCCGTTGTCTGCTGCTTCTAGAGCCACCTGGCTTGCGAGAGTCAAAACGTGGCAACGGCCTCCCAGTTCCGTGCCAGGCAGCGGGGGGTGCTCCTGAAGGCCCAGCCCAGTCCCTAACAGAGCCCACTGGTCAGAAGGGCTCGACCCATTGCCCAGGTACTCACCCCAAGCCATCACCTCTGCCTCCTAGATGACTGGCTTATTTATTTGGCTCCTGGTCTAGTGTCCTCTCTCCAGACTGTAAACGCCACGGCAATAGGGATCTCTGTCTACTATGTAGCAGGAGTCTCGGCAAATATTTCCGCAATGCACCAAATGACTAGTCCTGAGGTCCCACCATTACGCCCAAGTATGAGAGCATCCCTGCAGAAACAGCCACTTGTTCCCACCCAACAGGCAGGTTACGTCCACGTGTCGCTCTGTGAACATGGCTTTCCCAGGAGTGGTGGCGACATGCCAGGTAGGGGACACAACGGGTGGTTATGAGACCGTCTGCATCAGAACCCCGGCTCCCACGGTCCTCACCTACAGGCTGTGCAGCTCTAAGCAAGTCACATAACCTCTCTGGACCTATAAAATGGATGTGGGAGACAAACTAACAGCCCCCAAGGGGTCCATATCCTAATCCCCAGAACCTACGAATATGTTACCTTGGTGGCAAAAGAGAACGTGTTGATGTGTTTAAGTGAAGGGTTCTGGGATGGGGAGATGACCTCAGATTACCCGATGGCCCGGGAAATCGCAAGGGTCCTTGAGAGGAGGCAGGAGGGTCAGAGCCAGAGAAGAAAGAACTATGAGGGTGCAATGCTGCTGGCTTTGAAGATGGAGGAAGTGGCCACAAGCCAAGGAGTCCGGGTGGAGAAGCTGGGAAAGGGGAAGAAACAGACTCTCCCGGGGGGTCCCCCGGAAGGAGCACAGCACTGCTGACACCCTGGTTTTAGTCCAGGGACACATTTCGGACTTCTGACCTCCAGAACCGTATCATAATAACTGTGTGTTGTCCAGGCCGCCGAGCGTGTGGTTTCTGTCGCCACAGAAAGCTAAGACCAAAGGCAGAAATAACGGTACCTGCCTCCTGGTGGTGTGGGAGAAATTAAACAGCAGAGCGGCCACAGAGTGCTTAGCAGAGTACCCGGCACATGGCAGGTGCTCAATCAGGGTTACTCAGTACTGTCACACCAAGGGTCTGCCTTCTCCACCCTTCTGCTGTCACCCACCCGCCAGGGACAACGCCATTCTCCAAGGAGGCTGGGACTCACCTCCCCTCCATCTGGTACCCGTCTGGGCACCTGTGTCCTGCAGCTAATTCCCTTAAATAAACACCGAGGGCTTTAAAGTCAAACAAGCTGGGGGCGCCTGGGTGGCTCAGTCGGTTAAGCGTCCGGCTTCGGCTCAGGTCATGATCTCACAGTCCGTGAGTTTGAGCCCCGCATCGGGCTCTGTGCTGACTGCTCGGAGCCTGGAGCCTGCTTCAGATTCTGTGTCTCCCTCTCTCTCTGCCGCTCCCCTGCTCATGCTCTCTCTCAGTCTCAAAAATAAATAAACGTTTAGGGGCGCCTGGGTGGCTCAGTCAGTTAAGCGTCCGACTTCAGCTCAGGTCACGATCTCGCGGTCCGTGAGTTCGAGCCCCGCGTCGGGCTCTGGGCTGATGGCTCAGAGCCTGGAGCCTGCTTCAGATTCTGTGTCTCCCTCTCTCTCTGCCCCTCCCCTGTTCATGCTGTCTCTCTCTGTCTCAAAAATAAATAAACATTTAAAAAAAAATTTTTTTTTAAATAAACTCAAACAAGCTGGAGTTAAAATCCCGGTGCTGCCATTTCTTTGTCGGGCAGTCGTGGGCAAACTTCTTGACTTTTATCAGCCTCGTCACACCTCCCTCGAGGCATCACCGTGAAGCCAAGAGGAATCATGCCACAGAGGACCCAGCAGCCCCAAAATGATGCTCTTATTATTATCATCACCCACAAAGAAGGGGCTGCTCGAGAAGGTGGTGAGTTCCCTGGCACGAGAAGGGGCCGACCTACGTCCTGCCACCAACTCATCCCCGGACACCCACACGTTAGACGGTGGAGGGCAAGACCGGTATAAAATGTCAGAGTAGAACGGACAAGGGAGAGGGAGGTATATTCCGAACCAGCACCCCCATCTTACAGAGCGTTAAACTGGAGGCTACGGTGAGGAAGCAGAGGCCTGGCCAAGAGCCTTGCCCTCCCACCTTTCTGAACTGTGAGCGCTGTGTTCCGTGGGTGCTCCCCCCCACCCCCTGCAACAACCGCACCCACAGCCAACTGTCTCCTGTTAATATTAACGTGGTGGAAAATTAAACCAGGCTCACACACGTTGCTTTCCAGGCTATGAGCCCTGGGCTGTGCCTACCAAGTCCTGAGTTAGGGGAAAAGGCGAGGTCTGACCTGTCTGAGGATGGGCAAGGAACACAACAGGGAGGTCACACACGGGGAAAGCTCCCGAGCCACAGCCAGGGAGGTCACACACGGGGAAAGCTCCCGAGCCACAGCCAAGAGGCCTATGCTTCCTCTTGATAGAGGCCTCTGCACTCTGGATCCTCAGCCCAGAGGCTCCCCTCTCGCCTTCCAGGAAGAATCATCACAACATCTCACTACCATCACCATCTTCATGCCAGCCTCCCCTTCAAAGGCCCACTGTCCAGTGGAGAAGCTCCTAGAATGAAGAGCGAACAGATGAGCACTGGGACAGAGACCCCCAGTGAGGAACTGAGCGCAGGGGGTGAAGGAGAGTCTCCCTGGGAGAGTCAATACTGGCACAAGCAGAGGGTACCAACTGACCACCTTTGCTTGGAATCACGTGACAGGCACTGTGCCAAGGCTCTGGAGTCCAGAACTCAGGTCCTGGCTTGGCTCTAAGCATGTGACCTGAAGGCAGAGTATTGCTGTTTGTGGCTGGGTCATTCTTTGTGGTGGGAGCATCCTATGTGCTGTAAGTGCTTAGCGGGACCCCTGGCCTCCACCCACTAGTATCCCTCATCCTGCCTGCCCCCCAAAGTTTCTCCTGACATTGCCAAATGTCCCGGGGGCTGGGAAGAACGAGCGCAAAATCACCCCTGGTGATTCTGAAGGTCGAGAACCTTCAGGAACTAATAAGTCACTCGCTGTGTCTGCTTTGGCAGGACAGATAATAAGTCACTTAACCTTTTAGTCCTGACTCTTCATCTGTTAAATGGCATTCGGAGCGTGGGTCCCCCACGTGGCCTGCTTGATTCTGAATCATGGCTTCACCAATTAATTGCTACTTCCATGGTCTCCTCCTCTGTACGGCGGAGACAATACTCATGCCCACCACACAGAGTCACTGTAAGAATTCAGGAGATGATGCATGGAGAGTGCTTAGCTCCACAAGAGCCCCATAAGTGTGAGCTACTATTCTCCTTATTACTACGCGACTCCCAGATGGAGACCAAGGATTTATGTGAACACAGGCTCCCAACACAGGCTCTCATCTCAAATATAGACCTCTCTGCCCTTTCTCTGCAGCTCAGCCGAAACTTCCGTAGCCAAGTTCCCGGGGAACCACGGCAGGGCAGACAGAGCCCCTGGAGTTCACCTCCAAGCACTGGGCGGAGATAGTCTCTGATCCCCAGAGCCCTGCTCCCTGCCGACCTGTAAGAGTTAACAGTGCAATATCCCCAGCCTGGGCTCCAGCCCTAGGAAAGAGACGCGGCAAACTGTCCAAGGTTTGAATATCCTGTGTCTGTTCACTATTATCGTCATGGTGCCTTTGGCCAGTGTGCTTTTTACCCAGAGACCTGACAGCCACCCAGTCTGGGCCCAGCCACGGTCCCACGCCATCGTGGATGTGATACAGGAAGTGGTTTCAAAAGGCGAAAGATGCAGAGAGAGAAAGAGCACGCGAACTCTGGAACGTGGAAATAATCCTTCAGAGGCAGGATTAAAAAAAAAAAAAAGGATGCTGCTTTCTTCTCAGTCTCAAGGAAGTCTCTCCTGGTCTCTGACAAGGATGGATGGGTGCAGGAGAAAGGAAGTGGTTTCGTGCTCAAAAGAATTGGGCTCGGTATTAATCATGCCTTTTTTTTTAGTCTATATTCTTGATGTTTTGACATCTTCGAGCCTTGCTGATTCAGAAGGGGCTGGCCCTCCCAGGGTTAGTTGATTCCTAAAGGTAGCCAACAACTCACCTTGGAACACACATTCCGCGAGCAAACCAGCCAGTCCCGAGCCCATCCCCCAACCACCCCCCTCATCAGGCTCACACATTCCCTCCAGGCCACCACCCCTTGCCCGAATCACTCTACAGAGCCCAGTGAAATTATGCCACTGAAATTATCCCAGCCAACACTAAGCCTACTTACCCTGCCGCACTAATCCAGTTAAATGACTTTGGACAATCAACTTCTCCCATTGCCCGAATCTCTCCATCTACAAATACCAGCAACAGTCCCCTCCTGTTGGTGATGTAGTTTAAAATGGATACTGGTGCGCCCGGGTGGCTCAGTCGGCTGAGCATCCAACTCTTGATTTCAGCTCAGGTCATGATCTCAAGGTTCGTGAGTTTGAGTCCCGCATTGGGCTCTGTATTGATGGTGTGGAGCCTACCTGGGATTCTCTCTCCCCCCTCTCTCTGCCCCTCCCCTTCTTGGGCACATGCATGTTCTCTCTCTCTCTCTCTCTCTCTCTGTCTCTCTCTCTCTCTCAAAATAAATAAATGAACATTAAAAAAAAATAAAACAAAAAAGTAAAAAGGGATATAAAGTGCTCTGCACCACACCTGGCAGGTGGGGGGTGGGAGTGAACAGTCCTCCAGGTCCCCACTAAGGAAAGGAGGCAGTACGGGGTATGAGGAGGTGGTGAGGGAATAAATGAAATGCCTCATGAGCAGGGCGTGATGACTGGCAGGAAAGAGGCATGAGATGTGATGCCTAGGGAGCCCCGGAACGCCCCAACCTGTGACCAAGAGGGGTCCTCCCTGTGAGTCCTTCCTGAGACAACAACACCTCCTCCTAGACTGGAAGAAAGAGGCCCAGGCCACCATTAGGATGTGGGAAAGGGAGGGTGGGGGGCAAGCGCCCCCCCCCCCCTCCACGTACTCATCTAGAGAAGCCCTGACGTTACACAACATCACCTCTCTGGGTCTCGGTTTTCTCATCCCTGGAGTGAACCATAAAATCTGCAACTGCCTACGTCACAGAGATGCTGCAGGGCCCAGGGGTCACGGGTGCAAAATCAACGTCTCGGTCAACCCCAGGGCGCCACGCCGATGAGGGGTATGCTGGCACCTCGTCCTGGAGCATTCTGCCGTCCCCAGCCGGTCCTCGGGTTCTGACAGTTCCAGACGCTCCTTTCAACACCCCAAAATTCAACTGCCTTTTCTGTGCACTGTCTCAGACCCATAAATGCTCCAGAAACCATCTGCCCACACTTGGCATTCGTTTACTTTCAGACCATACCGCCAGCCCGTTTTTATGAATTAGGTCTTCCTGGCACCTGCCATATTCAACAACCAGCCACCTAAAAATGGCACAAAGGAACCAGCCACAGCCTAATCATGTGGCACCTACCAGATGCCTGGAAATATTGGATTAACTGGACCGAGCCTCAGACACGTTCCATAATCCATTTGATTCCTTGGCTTGGCAAAATCCAGAGGAAAATTTTCTTTGTTTAAAAAAAAAAAAATCATTGCAAATAAAAGGAAACAAAAATCAATACAGGGGCGCCTGGGTGGCTCAGTCGGTTGAGCATCCAGCTTCGGCTCAGGTCATGATTTCACGGTTCATGAATTCAAGCTCCGCATCGGGCTCTGCGCTGGCAGCTCAGAGCCTGGAGCCTGCTTTGGATTCTGGGTCTCCCTCCCTCTCTCTCTCTCTCTCTCTCTCTCTCTCTCTGCCCCTACCCCACCCAGGTGCTCACGGTCTGTCTCTCAAAAATAAACAAACATTAAAAAAAATCAATGCAAGAATGCATGCTCTTGACCCTTAGCCAGGCCACAAACGCCTCCTTGTGCCTACAAACTACAGCAGTGACATTGAGAGCAGAGCAGAAGGAAAACTTACAAGATACGTGTTTCCATCCCCACACACATGCGTGTGTACATGTGTATATAGAAACATGCACACACGCTCGCCATATGGAGAGAGACATCCTGGGGGAAAAATCCTTGAGCCCCAGAGTTGTTGCAGACGTCATTAGTCGAATTAAGATGAGGTCATAGTGGAGGGGGCTGGAGTGGTGTCCCCTAAGACGAGCAGAGGAGAGAACCAGACTGGCAGGGAGGAGGTGGCCATGTGGTGGGGGAAGCAGAGAGCAGAGTGAGGCAGATAAAGCAACTCAAGGAGCCCCAGGGATTCCCAGGAACCACCAGACGCAAACACGGGCTCTCCCAGAGCCTTCAGAAAGAAGACGGCCTGGCTGACCCCGATTTAGGACTTCCTGCCTCCAAAACTGTGAGACAACACATTTCCATTTTGTTAAGCTACTCGCCTTGTGCTGATCTGTTATGGAAGCCACAGGAAACCAATACATCTCACAGTGTAAAGAGTCAGGACGTCTGGCCTCCGTGACTTTGCCAGTGCTGTTCCCTCCACCTGGAAAGCCTACTTCTCCCTTAACGCACCCAACAAAATTCGACTTCATTGTCCAAAGCACAACTTGGATGGCGCTCTGTTCAAGAAACTTTTTCTGACCACCCGTGCTCCCATCGCCACCATGGTTCTTGGGCTTTCCATCGCTGCATCACACGTCCCCAGGGTGGGACAATTCTCTGTTCTCAAGTTACCTTCACTGTTCACTGATGTGTGAGCTCACAGAGGCCAGGGAACTCACGTATTCATACCGGCGACCCCGGTACCCACAAAAGACCACACATCAGAACCAAAATTCAGCTACGTTCTCGATTAAATAGCTCGTCTGAGCTGGAACTAGAATATTTTTTTCTTCTTCTTGTAAAGGAGGGATCTGAAGCAAATATGACAAAATGTTGACATCTGTTCACTCCAGAGGGTGGGTACACGCGTGTCATATTATTTCCTGTACTTTTCTGAAGATTTGAAATATTTCGTAACGCAGATGTTCTCAACCTTAGAAACAGAATGTAGCAGGCCATCTTGGGACACTACCAGTTCACTGGAGAGTGATTTCTTTCTTTTTTTTTAATGTTTTATTTCTTTCTGAGAGACAGAGAGAGAGCATGAGCAGGGAAAGGGAAAAGACAGAAGGAGACAGAGGATCCCAATCAGGCTCCACGCTGACAGCAGACAGCCTCATGCAGGGCTCAAACTCACAAACTGCGAGATCATGACCTGAGCCCGAAGTCGGGTGCTCAATGGACTGAGCCACCCAAGAGCCCCTGGAGCCTGGTGTCTATTGGAAAAGCATTTCTAGTCCAAAACACGGCCTCTGGACACAATTTTAGACCTCAGCCCATCACGTGTTTGGTGAGGAGTAGTATTTCTTGAGTACCCACTGTGCAGTCCTTAATGGTGGTGGTCATGTTTTCACTGTTCCCGCAGTCCTATGAGATTACAGGATTGCTCCCTCTTCTCAGCAGAAGAAACCGAAGCTCTCCGGGACTTGCCCAAGGTCATACAGCTGAGGAACACTGGATGGGGGATCGAAACTGAGTCTGTGTTATTCCTAAACTAAATAACAGTAGCAGAAACGTAGTCTTCACTGGGTCTCAGACACACACATTAGCTTCTTTCAGCCATGCAACAACACCGTGTGACAGGTCCAGCTGTCATCACCGTCCCATGTTGTGGATGAAGGACATAAGGCACAGAGAGGCTGAGCACCTTCCTGGTGGCACAGCTCGTCCGTGGCAGGGCTGGGATTCCAACTTGTGCAAGCCTGTGCTCCTTCCCACCGTGGGAACAGGCTGCAGCTCCTCCAGGAAGGGCCCCCAACACCAGAGATGATGTCCCCCAACTCCTGGGGGTCTCTGGAGGTCACCAACATCCTTGGTTCTGCCTCCACACCCAAGAGCAACAGCCATGAGCAAACCTGCACTGGGGAGGAGGAGGTCAACGGGACTCCAGGCAGGAGGGTATTTACAGAGGGAAACCACCCAGCAGCAAACCCTCAGTCTTTCGCTGGTTACAGAACCCCATGTGAGCACGTTTCCAGAATGCACAGGGAAGAGAGGGAAGGGACCATCCCAGGGTCTTTCCCACCTTCCTGCCTGCTCACCTCCACATTTTCTTTTCAGATCCCCTGCCCCACATCTAAGGGCTGCAACCTGTATTAAAACTCCAGAAACCAGAGCACCTGGGTGGCTCAGTCAGTTAAGCGTCCAGCTTCTGCTCAGGTCATGATCTCACAGTTCGTGAGTTTGAGCCCCATGTTGGGCTCTGTGCTGACAGCTCAGAGCCTGGAGCCTGCTTCAGATTCTGTGCCTTCCCCCACTCACACTCTGTCTGTCTGTGTCTCTCTCTCTCTCTCTCTCTCTCAAATAAACATTAAAAATTAAAAAAAAGAAACTATAGAAACCTAATAGTCTAAGACTTTCTAAATTAATCCCACCAGTCAGCAACAATATTTAAAATTCTCAACTACCCTCCATTCCCTGCTAGAGATTTAGCAGACTCGATTGAATGACCAGACATGTGCCATTCAGACATCCCTTTGGTCTGTTCCATTGGTCCTAGGACATGGCGGCTAACTCCTCTTCCCTTCTAGATATATAGCCTTTATTCACCAAGATAAAGACCTAGAATGCCCTCTGGCATGAAGAGATTAAGATTGCAAACATGAAATCCTTCTCTCTGAGAGAGAAGGAAGCATCAGGAGTCCAGATGCCGACCACAGTGTCATCAAGAATCTGACTCCTGAGAACATGGTCTTCAGAGTCTTTAAATGTGAGAGGAGGTTGTGGGATATATAGAGACCCAAGCCAAAAGGTGCCCCTTTAGGCAAACTTGAAGTTCACTTGGCTCCTATTCACAGAGATAACATTCCAACCCAGCTCTGTCTCTTGTCTCATCTGGGTTGTTCCTGGGTCATATGGGAGATCGTACCTGCCAGGGGAAGGGTCTATGACCCATGTACATTGGAGAAATCGCAGCCCCTGACAATGACCTCTCACTAAGGTTTTTGGGACTTACTGAATCAGCACCTCAAAAAGTCTCAGAAACTTGCGTTAATACCTTCTTCCCCAGAAAGAACCACTCTTCTGACTTCTATCACGTTCAATTACACACTTGAGGGAACTTTCTGAGGAAGGGGGAAGTATCCCATAGGCCATCCTGATCTGGTCTGTGCTTGCACAGGTGTATACATCCGTAAACATTCACCCAGCCACATACTAGGAGGCATGCACGCTACATGTGTTATCCCTCGATCTCTCTTAAGCTTTTTTTTAAAAATGTTTAATGTCTATTTATTTCGGGGAGAGAAAGAGACAGGGCACAAATGGGGGAGGGGCACCAAGAGCGGGAGACACAAAACCCAAAGCCGGTTCCAGGCTCCAAGCTGTCAGCACAGAGCCCAACACGGGGCTCGAACCCAGGAACCATGAGATCATGGCCCAAGCCAAAGTCAGATGCTTAACCGGCTGAGCCACCCAGGCACCCTTCTCTTAAGGAAGGAGATGGGTAATCAACCTCAGGCAAAAGATCATTGAAAGGCTAGAAAATGAGAAATTTCTAGAAATACTTTCATGTTGCTGAGAGAAGGAGACTGAGAATGAAGCAGACATTTGACTGGTCACAGATGGAGCCACATCCAAAGAAAGCCCAGTTGTCACAGATAGAAAATTTGGATTTCTTTTCTTTTCTTTTCTTTTTTTTAATTTTGAGAGAGAGAGAGCAAGGGGAGGAGAAGACAGAGGGAGAGTGAGAAAGAGAGAGAGAGAGAGTGGGGGGGGAGGAGAAGACAGAGGGAGAGAGAGAGAGAGAAAGAGAAAGAGAGAGAGAGAGAAAGAGAGAGAGAGAGCGGGGGGAGGATAAGACAGAGGAAGAGAGAGAGAAAGAGAGAGAGGGGGGAGGAGAAGAGAGAAGAAGAGAGAGAGAAAAAGAGAGAGAGAGAAAGAGAGAGAGCGGGGGGAAAAGACAGAGGGAGAGAGAGATAGAGCGGGGGGATGAGAAAACAGAGGGAGAGAGAAAGAGAAAGAGAGAGAGAGATAGGTGGGGGGAGGAGAAGACAGAGGGAGAGAGACAAAGAGAGAGAGAGGGGGGAGAAGACAGGGAGAGAGAGAGAGTGGGGAAGACAGAGGGAGAGAGAGAAAGAGAGAGAGAGAAAGGGAGAGAGATAGAGCGGGGGGAGGAGAAGACAGAGGGAGAGAGAGAAAGAGAGAGAGAGCGGGGGGAGGAGAAGACAGAGGAAGAGAGAGAGAGAAAGAGAGAGAGAGCAGGGGGAAGAGAAGACAGAGGGAGAGAGAGAGAGAGTAGAGGAAGAAGACAGAGGGAAAGAGAGAAAGAGAAAGAGAGAGAAAGAGAGAGAGAGTGGCGGGAGGAGAAGACAGAAGAAGAGAGAGAGAGAGAAAGAGAGAGAGAGAGCAAGGGGAGGAGAAGACAGAGGGAGAGAGAGAGAAAGAGAGAGAGATAGAGAGAGAAAGAGAGAAGGAGAGCAGGGTGAGAAGACAGAGGGAGAGAGAGAGAGAGAGAGAGAGAGAGAGAGAGAGAGAGAGAGAGAATCCCAAGCAGGCTCCACACTAGCAGTGCAGAGCCTGACACAGGGCTTGAACTCACGAACCATGAGATCACGACCTGAGCTGAAATCAAGAGTCAGACGCTTAACCCACTGAGCCACCCGGGGGCTCCCCAAATTTTAGATTTCAGAGTAGCTTTTGACAAAGTCCAAAATGCAAGCTTCCAACCTCTGAGAGCTGCCAGCCAGAAAGGACCCATCGAGTCAGTCTCTCGGAGGCATCCATCCATCAAAGCGCACAAGGAAACACGACAGGATCTAGGCGCAGGGGCAGGGAGAGAAAAATGCTGGGGCCCGCGATGGATGGGGGCGGGGCAACGGGGACGGGTGACCCCCTGCTGCACGTTTATTCAACAAGCGTTCTGTCACGACCACGCAGAGGAAGGGTGACCCAGTGTGGGCAGGCAGAGGGGGCTCAGAGGGAAAGCTCCTCAATGTCTGTTCTGGTCCCACTGCACCGGGGCTGTTTACACGGCCCAGAACAACCCCTCCGCCGTCTCCCCACCGGGATCCCCTGCTGCTCGGTCCGGCTCATCTCTTCCTGACTGTGAACCAGCAGAGCAGCCTTTTTAATTAACAAGTCGTGTCTCTATCCCACTGTACATTTATCTCACTGCTCAACACACCAACCAGGTGCCTTCAGGGAAAGAGGAGAATTTTAAGAGGCTGGGAAGGTGGGGGTGAGCGGGGAGCTGTTAAAAGGTGTCTAATGAACAGGTGCAGGCTTGTTAGTCACGGGGAATGCATAAATCTTTGAAATTAATTTCACCGATGGTTCATTTTTCATTAATATTTTCCTGGCCATAAAAAAGTAACCCTCTGTTCTCCTGGACCCCAGGGGACAAAAGACACATTCTTGGAGAGAAGACCAGACTCAAACACCACACACACATTCTGGGAGAAGGACCCCCGGGTCATTTCGGTGACGGGTGGGACCCACTGGGGGAAGACCCTGGAGACAGCAACAGATCCAAGTGCAAGCCTCCTCCAGGCCACCTGCCAGCCAGGAAGCCGAGGGCAAGCCCCGGCCCGTCTGATCCTCAGGGCCCTCCCAGGGAAGGGGGAGGAACAATACCTCACACCAGAGCGTTGTAAACACGAAGCAAAGCAAAAGTGGGGAAGAAGTGCTTCGTAAACCAAGCGCTGAGCACGTATGCGTTAGCTAAGGTTTGGGTTTTCTGCATGTTTGGTTTTGGCGGATAATAAAAATTGGCCAAAATTAGAGCGATTCTTCAAAAAGAAACGTATTTGGGAAGATCCAGGACAGCCAAGGCATGGGAGCACCTTAAGCTCACTGATTCTTTCTGTCGTTCATTTATCTCTCCATCCCGCCCATCCTCGGGGCATACGTTGCAGGACCCCCGGTGAACACCCCAAACCGCACACAGCACTGAACCCTATACATACTATGTTTTTTCCCTATACACACATACCTTCGATAAAGTTAAATTCATAAATCAGGCACAGAAATGAACAACAAATACCTAATACTAAAATAGAACAGTTATAACAATGTACTCTGCTAAGTTATGTGAATGTGGTCTCTCTCAAAATACCCGACTGATCCGCCCTCACGCTTCTTCCTGTGATGATGTCAGAGGATACAATGGGTACGTGACGAGATGAAATGAGGGGAATGACGCTGGCGTGTGATGTAGAGTCAGGCTACCACCAACCTTCTGGTGAAACAGTCTGGTGGCGATCTTGGAGAAGTAAGCAGATCATTATAATGTCTCTTGGTAACAGAGATCATGGGGTAAAACATAGAAGGTGCAGGAGAGCACAGGAAAAAAGCTCTGTATCAGCCAGCTACTGCTGCTGAACAAGCATCCCTAGAGGCACACAGCACTAGCTGGAACAGATCTGCTTCCAGCCGCAGGACTACAAGGGCCAGAAGTGACTCTGCTCCACGTGACTTCCACACGTGCCGTTACCCAGGGCGTGTTTTTCACAGCCATGCTGGAAAGCCTTGCCATCTCTCAGAGGAATTTTAGATTATAAAACATATTAAAGAAGGGCAGGTTATTTTCTCTTTCAAGTGCCCGCAGCGGAAATAAACAACAAGGCACTGCCGAGTGGGAGCTGGTTCAGGCCTGCTGGATCCGTAATAACCTATTTACGTGTCACGGATCTGTCCCACTTCACCAGCTTAAAGTACAAAAATGAGGTCACAGTCCTTTTTAATATTCAAATTAAATTACTCCGGGAGCAAAAATTGGTTCAACCTTTTTGGAGGGCAACTGGATAATGCCTCCCCAAATTTTAAGTGTGCTTCCCTTTGAACTTGGGGATCCTACTTCCAGGAAGTTGTTCTACAGAAATCCTTGCACAAATACAAAAATACCTCCGTGTTTGTTACAATGTGTATGGTTGCAGCATTGTAGGGAAGAGCCACAGAAGACATAGAAGCAACTTAACTGACAATTAACAGAGGACTGGATGAAAAGTACGAGGCGGGGACAGATGTTTGCGTTTCAGAAACCGTCTAAGACAACCGTCTAACGATAACGCAAAGTCGCCGGACCACGCAGACAACACAACGATATGTAAATCTAAAAATACACTACCTAGGGGTGCTGGGGTGGCTCAGTCGGTTGAGCGTCAGAGTCCTGATTTTGGCTCAGATCATGAAGATCCCAGGGCCGTGGGATCAAGCCCCACAACAGGCTCTGCGCTGAGCATGGAACCTGCTTAAGACTCTCTCTCCCAGGGCACTTAGGCTCAGTAGGCTGAGCGTCTGACTTTGGCTCAGGTCATGATCTCGCAGTTGGTGAGCTTGAGCCAAGCATCAGGCTCTCTGCTGTCAGCACCAAGCCTGCTTCAGGTTCTCTCTCTGTCCCCCTTTCTCTGCCCCTCCCCTGCTTGTGCTCACTCCCTCCCTATCGCTTTCAAATTAAAAAAATATTTTTTAAATACACTACCTACGTCTATGTATACCTACAGATATATCTAAGTGTTTATCCAAACCTGTATCCACACACATACGTATGTCTCTATGTGTATATCTTATCTACAGGTGCATCTGTCTGTACCTGTATCTGTCTGTGACGGTATCTATATCCAAATCAGTTAATAGTCAAGAAAGGAAATAGCAACAGACAAGGTGAAGGGCACCTCCACCTTTTTTAAAGTTTATTTATTTATTTTGAGAGAGAGAGAGAGAGAGAGAGAGAGAGAGAGAGAGCCTGTGCACACGCATGCACATAAGCAGGGAGGGGCAGCGGAGAGAGAATCCCAAGCAGGCTCTGCTCTGTCAGCACGCAGCCCAACGCGGGGCTCAAACCCACAAACTGTGAGATCATGACCTGAGCTGGAACCAAGAGTCGGACGCTCAACCGACTGGGCCACCCAGGCGCATCTTGACTCCAAATGTTTCCATGTTGTTGTTTTCATATACTTGGATAACAGCGACGTAGTTTTCAAAATTCAAATAAGCCTGTGCCCCAGCGTCTCTCAGCCACAATAGCACCAAGGACGTCAGTCCTGGCAAGCGTCCCAGGAGAGAGAGAACTGGGGACAGGGGAGCATAGGGTGGAGGGATCTCACGCTGCCCAGCAGCCCCGTGCCCTGCCGCTCTGTCTCCTCCAGGAAGACACTGATCACAGCCATGCAGGGATTGGAACACAGAGCTACCTTTCCCGCACACGGGAGGTTGTGAACGGCGTCTTTCCACCACACAGCGTGCACACACACGCACATGCACACACACGCGTGCACATGAGCGTACTATTATCAAGGCCTGTCTCAGAAGCAGACTCTGAGAAGAAAATTCTGGTGCAGGTTGCTCATCTGGGACATGATCCCAGGAAAACACAGGGAGGAGATGGGAAAAGAAGGACAGAGGTCAATACAGGACACGCCTGTCAACAGGTCTTGCTCTGGGCAAGTGGGCCTCAGCCCACACCACAGCAGGGGGCTCTTGGGGAAGCAGAGCATCCCTCCAGGGTACTTGTCCACCAATTCCTGTCTGCCCCTCCTGGAAGGAGGTTCCGTGGGGGCAGGAGTGTGTGAACTCCCCTACTGGTCTCCTGTGGCCCCAGTAAGGAAGTACCACAAACCGAGCACTTCAACCATAGACATCTACTGTCTTCCAATCTGGATGCTGGAAGTGTGAACTCAAGGTGAGGACAGGGCTGGGTCCTTCTGAGGCTGGGAGGGGGATCTGCTCTGGGTGTCTGTCCCGGCCTCGCGGGCTTGCTAGCATCTTTTGCGTCCATTGGCCGGTGGGGGCATCATCCTGATCTCTGCCTCCTGGTTCAAACAGCATTTTTCCTGTCCGCCTCTGTGTCCAGATAACTGCCCCCCCCTTTTTTAATGTTTTTTTTTTTTTTTTTAATTTTTTTTTTAACGTTTATTTATTTTTGAGACAGAGAGAGAGCATGAACAGGGGAGGGGCAGAGACAGAGGGAGACACAGAATCAGAAGCAGGCTCCAGGCTCTGAGCCATCAGCCCAGAGCCCGATGCGGGGCTCGAACTCACGGACCGCGAGATCGTGACCTGAGCTGAAGTCGGCCGCTTAACCGACTGAGCCACCCAGGCGCCCCAATGTTTATTTATTTTTGAGCACAAGCCGGGGAGAGGCAGAGAGAGGGAGACACAGAATCTGAAGCAGGCTCCAGGCTCTGAGCTGCCAGCACAGAGCCCGACGCGGGGCTCAAACCCTTGAACCGTCAGATCGTGACCTGAGCCAAAGTTGGGCGCTTGACCAACTGAGCCACCCAGGCGACCCCAGACTTCCCCCTTTTATAAGTACACGGTCATACGGGGTTAGGGCCCGCCCCAGTGACCTCACCTTAGCTTGATATCTGCAAAGCGCCTATTTCCTGGGGGTTAGGACTTCAACATCTTTGTGGGGGACACGAGTCAACTCCACATGACCCCCCACACTTCCAGCCGCGCCCGGGCCAGTGAGGGAAACCCTGCACAGAGTCTAGGGTGTCACAGGTACTCACAGATGGCAGACCCCGGGGCCAGGGGGTCATGGGCAGGACACCAACACGTCTGCCACAGCCTCTGAGCTCATGAGCCGTCTCCGGGCTGCACTTCCGGTGCAGAGCAAATCGGGTGAAAGCCGAAAAGGCCAGCAGCGATCCCTCAAGCATGACTGAAAGATGCAGCGTGGGGTCTGAAAACCAGGACCCGAGTGCTCGTTGGGCACGGCTCCGGCCGGCTCGGCTCGGCTGCCAGCTCAGTTATCGGTTTCGATGAGCTGCCTAATAATGGCAAGTGCCTCCAAATGGCCCTCCAGATCATTTCATTAAAAGCTGCGGCGACGTCTACAGCTGAACCCAAGTGGTGCTGGGAAGGCCATCAGGTTAATCAAAACACGAGGACAGCTCTCGATGCCTCTTAATTAACAAATTAGGTCCTGCTGCCAACTCAGCAAAAGCGAGACTGGGCCGCTGACTCTTGGGACATTTGGATTGCTCAGCCCTCGCTCTCCTCAATCTCTGACAGCCCATTGGAACTTAGGGGCGGCCGCAGTGGGGGGCGGGGGGGGGCATTCTCACTGTAAGCAAATCAAGAGAGTTCCAGAACCGCTGGTTTCCCACCAAAATATCTGCATCCCCTAACACCTGTTCTCCCGTCTTCCCTGTGCTGACATGCAAGTTCCATGGGGGACCCTCCCCACCCTAGGGTGTCTAGGACCAAGGGACACTCTTCACGGGGCTCAAATGGAATGTCCCGGCACACTCCAGCCGCCTGAAAGCAAGGACTTGGTCTGCTTTGTTCAGAGCCGTTTCCCCAGAGCTGCAGTGCCCCTAAATAAATATTAAGTGAGGGGCGCCTGGGTGGCTCGGTGGGTTAAGCATCCAACTTCGGCTCAGGGCATGATCTCGCAGTCGGTGAGTTCGAGCCCCACCTCAGGCTCTGTGCTGACAGCTCAGAGCCTGGAGCCTGCATTGGGTTCTGTGTCTCCCTCTCTCTCTGCCCCTCCCCTGCTGGCGCTCTGTCTCTCTCTAAATAAATAAACATTAAACTTTTTTTTTAAATAAATAACTATGAATTGAACAAAACCATGAACGAAACGAATGAGTGAATGGGTTTCAGCCCTGCCTGCAATCCTACAAGGTAACATCCTTCATATTCTTCCATGCTCTGCTTATCTTTATTGCCCCCTCCTCCAAACCCTGTACCACACACACAAATGCACATATAACATGGAGGCTCTTTTTCCTCAAAAGAAAAAAAAAAAAAAAGGAATCATGTCACAGGCATGAATCAGCAAGTTGCTTTATTGCTAAGCAATAGATAGTGTGCCTCCCAGATCAATACAGGGAGATCTACCTAATTCTTCGTAATGACCCATGATGTTCCATAATACTGAATGTGCCAGAATTGATTCTATTATTCACCTATTGGTAAAGTAATGTTTCCAATTATTGCCAGGGCAGACGACACACCAATAAATATCTTTGCACACATATCCTAACATTCTGGCCATTTCGTTTGTACCAGGATAGATTCCTGAAGGTCAAGGGGACCGAGCGTTTGTCGTATGAACAGACACCAGGGCTGACCTTAGTTAAAACGATGCAGAGAAAGGTGATCCTAGCCCATGGCAGCCGGGCTGTAAGGGAAGAAATCTGGTAGCTGAGCCTCTCACATGCCCACTTCCCCAGCTCTCTCCCAGCCACGCAGGGCACACGCGATGAATTATTCCCTGGGGATGCAAAGAAAACTAGGATGTGGTCCCTGCTCTGGAAAAATCCCAGAGTCCAACAGAAGGGAGCAGAGAAGAGCCATCATGTACTGAACTCCCTCGGGGCACCAGGTTTTGTTCTAGGTGCTTCCATACACAGGACGCTTTGCTCAGTCCTCAAACAAATTCTGCCAGGCAGGAAAGAGGATTTCAAAAGTCCAGCACAGGAAACTTCCTGGGGGCCAGGAAAGGGGTGTGCCTTGCCCAGGGTCAAACAGCCAGCAAGTGAGAAAGCTGGGATTTGAACTTGAGTCTGGCTGACCCCAAAACCACCTTCCAGTGCACCACCGGGCTTGACCTTGGCTGGCTTCGAATCAACCACAGGTGCCGGTCCCAAGCCTGGAGGGCCTGATGCAATGGGTCTGAGGCGTGGTCCACTTGTGGCTTGAAAGCCAAGAGATTCCAATGTGCAGCCAAGGCTGAAAACAGCTACAGGTCACCCGTGATTCTCGCCCATGGTGCATGCATCCCACTCACCTGGAGGGCTTGTCAGGGGTCAGCTGCGGGCCCCCAAATGCAGTGTCTAATGCAGGGGGCCCTGGAAGGGGCGGGGTGGGCAGGACATACACTTCTGAGCAGCTCCTACTGGTCGGGATCCTTGCTGAGAAAGCCATGCTGAACACCACGGACCTGTGATCTTTTCTCCCTGTTGTAAAATAGGGACACGAAGAATCACAGAGCAGACCATATGCAGCACGGGCCCAGCCAACACAGGCGGCCATTAGAGGTTTTCAGATGGTCTCACCTCTCGGCTTTCTCTGAGGTTTTCAAGACTAAGAGAGTGTCATTTGTGGGTCCTCAGCACCCAAAACAGCCCAATCTGACCGTTTCCTTTCTGCCTGGTGTTTGCCATGTGTCTCCTGGGACTGCCTGTAATTTGAAGAAAGCCCTGGCTTCCCCCCATTCCCACCCCGCCCCCACTAATCCCTCCATCAACACATACATACACACCAAAAGCTGTGGTCGCTGCGATTCTGAAACATTGAAACTCCAAGATGACAGACAGCCCCCTGCAACATGAGACGTGTTCTCATTTTATTGCATTTCTGGGGACAGGGGGCTGTTCCTGCAGAACTCACGGCTGCCAGCCAGCTCCGGGAAGTTCATCCCTGTGGATTCCTCGGCACAAAAAAAAAAAAAAAAAAAAAAAAAAAAGCCAAGCTTCAATGGGCAGAAAAGACACTCGGAGGTCGTCTGGGCCATCCCCAGCATCTCCCACCTCCTGGCAGGGCGCCGCAGACAAGGCTTCCCGGCTGCCCGGACACGCAGAGGAAAGCGGTCCTCTAGCGCCCCCTGCTGGCTGAGTGGGGAGTGGCTGAGGAGCCAGGGCAGCTTCTCCAGAATTGCAGCAACTTCCAAGGCTGTTAGCTCTCCCTGCCTTCTCTCCTAAGATGCAAATTCCCCCCGGAAGGGGCTTCTGTCTTTCCAGAACAACCTTCTGTACCGGCAACATGCCATGTTCACATTCATATCTCCAGCCAGTAGCCACATTACTATCTCTAAGAGGTAGCAAGACGTTCTCATTCACCAGCCATTTGCTGGATCTACAGGGAGTCCGCTGAGAATATAAAGGAAATTGCTCGCGCTTTGGAGGCTTTCACAGTCTAACCTGCGGGTCAGCAAACTACAGCCCACCGGCCAAATCTAGCCCGCTGTGTTTTTGTGCAACCACCTGTAAGTATGGTTTTTACATTTCTCGATTATTTTAAAAATCCAAAGAGTACCCTTATCTATTATGATGAGCACTGAGAAATATATAGAATTGTTGAATCACTATATTGTACACTTGAAACTAATGTAACACTGTATGTCAACTATACTGGAATCAAAATTAAAAACGTAATTTAAAAAAAAAATCTAAAGAATATTTTGTGACACGTGAAAGAAGCTCAGAGAGGTCACTCGACTTACCCAAGGCCACACAGCTACGAGGCGGCAGAGCCGGGTTCAAACGCAGAACTGACTCCAAAACTCACGTTTATTCTACAAGGCGGCTTCTGGACTCACGCACAATCTCAGCACCTTGTGCCGCTTTACAGAGGAGAAAACGTGGCTCATAGAGCTCAGGTGACCTGTTCAAATGGCACTCGGCCAGGGAGTGGAGAGGAGGGACTTGAGCCCTGGCATGGGCCTGCAAACCCAGCGTTCCACTCTACACGGCATCGGCTGACTCTGGACTGCACTGATTCTCTGGAGCCATGAGGCATGTAGCAGCACCGAGAGGAAAAGAAGTAACACATTTCACGTTTTTCTGCAGAAGTTACTCTTCTGCAAAATGAGTAGCACTCTTCTGTGCAGCGGTGTTTACAGGGTCCTCTAAGGAAAGCGCCCAGGGCTGCAGGGGGGGTTGAGAATAAGGATGCTGAACAGCACAGCCAGAACACTCCCGCTTTTCTGTTATACATTTGAGGAGCGACACAGGGTTTCATGTGGAAAAATCAGCCGTGAGGTCAAGGAAATAAAGCTTGCAAACAAGTGCTACGTCATCGTGGGCTGGCCCCAAGGTCCCAGGGCAGGGTGGGAGCACGTGCCACTTAACGGGCTCGGGCCGCCCCTGACCTGGCAGCTTGAACAACAGGGATTTCTCCTGTCCCGTCACAGTCCTGGAGGTTGGGAGTCCAGGAGCAAGGTGTCAGGCAGGCTGGTTTCTTCTGTGGCCTCTCTCTGTGGTGGGCAGACAGCCATCTGCGTGTTTCTATGACATTCTCCTTCTACACGTGTCTATGTCCAAATTTCCTCTTCTTTTTTTTGTTTCTGTTTCTTTTTGAGACAGAGAGAGAGAGAAAGAGAGAGTATGAGCGGGCAACAAGCAGAGAGAGAGGGAGACAGAGAATCTCAAGCAGGCTCCAGGATCTGAGCTGTCAGCACAGCCCCCGGACGTGGGGCTCGAACTCACGAACCCGCAAGATCAGGACCTGAGTTGCAATGCTCAACCGACTGAGCCACCTAGGTGTCCCCACATTTCCTCTTCCCATAAGGACAACAATCCTACTGAATTAGGGCCCACCCTAGTGATCTCTTGTTACTTAATCACGTCTCTGAAAACCGCACCTCAACAGACAGCCACATTGGGAGGTGCTGGGAGCTAGGACTTCTGCCTATGAATGGGGTAGGGGAGGGGGGCACAATTTGGCCCAGAACAAAGCATTAGGGCACCTGGCTCCTCTGTCCTACAGAATCAGGGGCAGGAGGGTCTGCAAGGAAGAAGGCCCAGGGTCCACTCAGAAGGGAGGAGGCAGGGTCCAGCGTGCCCAGCATCCAGACTTGGGCGGACAGGATTTATCACTGCAGTCACCAGGGTAATTGGAAAGAAGCAGGCTGTCAGGGGCAGAGCCCAAGAACAGTATTTTAGCCATGCCCCCCCTGCCCAAGCGCCCGATGCTGCATGAGTTATCACCCGGGGACCCTCAGCCCCCACTCTGGGCCCTGCAGAGGCGAGTATGTTTCCATACGAGGGGCTTTTCAAGGTCACCTATGTGAGCAATCCACCCTGGCCCCCCGGGGGGTTGGGGTTGGGGGAGGCTGTGCAAGCCTTGCAGGGACTGGACCTCCAGCTCAGCCGTGCTCAGCCTCCCCTGCAAGATGCAGCCACCAGGACAGCCCGCCCCACCCCCACTCCCCTCCCCGGCAATTCTGGTTGCAAAGATCTGAGTGTGGGGCTGAGAACCGCTGCACCGACAGCACTCCTCCATGACCCACCTCCAGATCCCAGCAGAGAACTATCCCCGCCCAGAGAATATTCCAGCTTCAGATCCTGCCTCTCTGTCACTCTCATCACAAGCAGGAGCCACATGAAAAAGTGTCTCCAGCTGCCCTGCTGGCTTCCCATCCTAGCCCTGGACTTGGACCTGGACCCCGACCCCACCCGGGCTCTCCCATCTCATCCCCTCCCCCCACCAAGCTACCATTTCATGGTCATCCGGCTCCCAGGCCTGGATCCTTGTGCCGCTGGATCCAAATGACCCCTCAGGGAAGCCACCTCATCAAGAGCCCTTTGCCCTGATGGGTCACGGAGAAGATTTGGGATGGGGATCAGGACGAGGTGGGGACTGGTATGGGTCGAAGAGGGTCCCCCACCAAAATTCAGGTCCACCTGGAACCTTAGAATGTGACCTGATTTGGAAATAGCATCTTCACAGGTGCAAGAGTTGAGATGAGACCTAAATTGAGGAGAGAGGCCTAAATCCAATGACGGGTGTCTGTATAAGACGGGAGGTTGGACAGAGTCATGGGGAGAGCTGGGGTGGGGTAGCTACAAGCCAAGACACCAGGGGCTGGGGGCACGAACCAGGAGCTGGTGGGTTGGAGCCAGAGTCCTGGGAGGGAGGACGCCCTGTGGAGACACTCTGGCCCCCAGACCGGTAGAGAATAACTTCCGGAGGTTTAAGCCACCCAATGCCTGGTCTTTTGTTCAGACCACCCCAGGAAACGGATGCAGGGCAAAAAGGACACCCAAGTGGATCTCCAACAAAGCCAGCCTCAGACTTCTAGGAGCCACGGGGTAGGTAGGCAGCTGGCCCGGAGCAACTGGCCTGCCTGGGACCAAGAGCTACCAGGGAGCCCCACAGGCACACACACAGACATACAATTCTGGGGAATCCAGGTGTCCAAATGTGGGGCGCCCCGGGACTCGGGAGCTGGGAGATTTGCACTGGGCATCCAGACGCCGTTCACTTAACATCAGCGTCTCTTCATCCCTGAAGTGGGGTGTGAGCCTGGGCCGTGCCAGGCGTGGTGCAGAGGGGAGGCTCTGGGACAGGGGAGGGGAGGGGGGCAGGGGTAGGCTGGAAGGGTGGGGTCAGGATTTGATCCAGGGTTACTCTGGGACAGAGCCTTTTCCCACGTCACCGCCCCGGCCTAGCCTTAAATGCCTGGCTGTTCTGTTCCTTTCTGTGACATGTGGACACTTGGTCCCCGGAATTTACTTTGAGGACTTTAATAAAAAGGGGATCTTCCGTGAGCTCCCACCGATATCCCCAAAGTAGAAAGGCTCAGAGAAACGCGGGTTACTCTTTCTTCCCCAGCAAATTACACAGAAAAACAGCATGAAGTTCGATTCTCGAACATTCCATACACCTGTCCTGTTGGAGAAGGGTTTCAGACGGGAACACAATGACCTACACTTGCATGAGGACCACACCGAAGATGAGAAAATGCAGAGATTCCTAAACAGGCCGTGAAAACCCTGTCAATGGAAAGGCCATTAGCCCATACTGACCATGACAGAGGAGTCATCCATCAAATGCCCACGACACACAGTGAGCGCGCTGGGTCCTTCCTGCGAGTGAACGCTGACCCTCAGTCCACAGCCTGGTGGGACGTGGGGTGGCCCCCCGGGGCAGACAATAAGGGGGCTACCTCGTCTTTGCAAATAGCATTGAGTTTCTGCTGGAGACAGAGGGGGATTTCAATGTATTACTAAAGTACAGTTGACATACAGTGTTGTATTAGTTTCAGGAGAACAACATAGTGACTCCCCATTCTATACATTACTCAGGGCTCCGCTGAGTTTTAATAATATATACCTAAACTTCAAATCAGCACATATTTATTACTCACCTTTTAATAAACATCGCATTCTCCAGAAGTGAATTTGGAGAATGCCCAGCTACACAGCCAAACAGACCCGGCTCCGTGTTTGTTTGGAGAGAAAATTCCTGGTCTCTGGGGGCCCTCGGCGTTCTGTCAGGGGGCAATGCACATCTCCAACACCCGCGTGGCGCTCAGTGTCCCTGGGTGCGAGCAGCAGAGTCAACACGCTCAAGGAGGGCACAGTGACAGGGAGACAGAGCTGGACTTACTCCCATTCTGTCACTCTGTGTTTACAGCTTAGGACCTCGAAATGGTGGGATCTTCGGGGTGAGCTCTTTTTGCTCGGCAAGTGCGAATTCCAATTCACATACGGAACAATTTAGTGAATTCGAGTAACATGTTTAAAACTGAACTGGACGCTTCTCTTTTAGCTGTTAATCCTTTGGTGTTTTGTTTTGTTTTGTTTTGTTTTGTTTTGAAGAGAGCGAGCGAGCACGAGTGGGGCAGAAGCGGAGAGAGAGGGAAAGAGAGAATCGCAAGTAGCCTCTGCACCATCAGCACAGAGCCTGACACAGGGCTGGAACTCACAGACCACAAGATCATGACCTGAGCTGAAGTCAGACACTCAGCCCACTGAGCCATCCAGGCGCCCTATTAATCCTTTGTTTCAAAAGGAAAGAAGCAGGGGAGTGGCAGGGACGGGTGAAATAGGGGACAGGGATGAAGAGGTACAAGCTTCTGGTTACAAAACAGATGAGTCACTGGGATGAAAAGTACAAGAGACAGAATGCAGCCAATAATGGTATACTAACATTCTATGGTGACAGGTGGTGACTACACTTTTCATGCTAAGTATTTCGTAATGTAGGTAAGTGTCAAATCTCTGTGCTGTCCACCTGAAACTAACATACTATTATATGTATAGTATATAATACATATATACATAATATACATATAATAATAGTATATTATATGTATATAGTATATAACTGTACTTCTATACATGTATAGTATACATGTATAGTATACATGTATACTATATATGTATAGTATATAACTGTACTTCGATTAAAAATTTAATTTTTTAAGTGTTTCATGATATGAAGGGCAAATCAAGTGTCTGTGATTGCTACTATCACAGATCATTTTGTCCCTAATGTAACTAATGCCACTGATTTGCACACTTTGAAATGGTCAGTGTGGGAGGGCACCTGGGTGGCTTAGTTGGTTGAGTGCCTACTTCGGCTCAGGTCATGATCTCGTAGTTTGTGGGTTCAGGTCCCACGGTGGGCTCTGTGAGGATGGCTCAGAGGCTGGAGCCTGCTTCAGATTCTGTGTCTCCCTCTCTCTCTGCCCCTTCCCCTGCTCGCATTCTCTCTCCCTCCCTCAAAAATAAATAAACATTGGGGCGCCTGGGTGGCTCAGTCCATTGAGCGTCCGACTTCGGCTCAGGTCACGGTCTCGCGGTCCGTGAGTTCGAGCCCCGCGTCGGGCTCTGGGCTGATGGCTCAGAGCCTGGAGCCTGCTTCCGATTCTGTGTCTCCCTCTCTCTGCCCCTCCCCCGTTCATGCTCTGTCTCTCTCTGTCTCAAAAATAAATAAACGTTAAAAAAAAAAAAAAATTAAATAAATAAATAAATAAATAAATAAATAAATAAACAGACATTTAAAAAAACTTTTTAGGGGTGCCTGAGTGGCTCAGTTGGTTGAACGTCCAACTTCGGCTCAGGTCATGATCTCACGGTCCGTGAGTTCAAGCCCCGCATCGGGGTCTGTGCTGACAGCTTGGAGCCTGGAGCCTGCTTCGGATTCTGTGTCTCCCTCTCTCCCTCTGACCCTCCCCCGTTCATGCTCTGTCTCTCTCTGTCTCAAAAATAAACATTAAAAAAAAAATTTTTTTTAACGGTCAGCATGGTAAATTTTATGTGATACATATTTTACCACAAATATTTAAATCAATAATGTAATATGCTCAAAACCATCAAATTATACTTTTAGTGGGTGAAGTATATGGCATGTGAATTGTATCTGAATAAAGCTGCCCCCAAAAAGAAAGTAAAAGGTGTTAAACGATCCACTCTGGGTGTACATAAGCCACATACACCACTGGGTGGTATTATTGCTATACTGTGGAAGAGGAAACAGGGGCACCTGGGTGGTTCAGTCGATTAAGCACCCGACTCTTGGTTTCGGCTCAGGTCACCATCTCAAGGTTTTATGAGCTTGAGTCCCGCACAGGGCTCTGCAGTGACAGCACGGAGCCTGCTTGGGATCCTCTCTCTCTCTCTCTCTCTCTTTCTCTCTCTCTCTCTCTCTCTCTCTCTCTCTCTGCCACTCCCCCACTCGTGCAGTCTCTGCCTCTTCAAAATAAATACATAAACTTTAAAAAAAAAAAAAAAGAAGAAACAGAAGCTCAGAGAGGTGAAGTGATCTGCTTAAGGTCACACAGCTGGTGAGCCGCAGAATCTGGATTCCAAGCGGGGTCTGTGAGTCCCCTGTCTGCTCTGCCATTGTGCAGTCTTCAGCACCTGCCTTGGCCCCTCCCTCTGTGGTTCAGGAACCCGAGGGTGCTCACAACCAAAACCCTCAGACCAGCCACTTCCCACCTCTCCTGGGATGGGAGTCAGGGCCAGATGTGGCAAGTAAGGGAGCAGGAGGTGACGGTGCTCTGGGAATGCCCTTGGCAGGGAGCATGTGCCCGCCCAGGGCACGGAGCAGGCACACGCTTGGGTTTCTGGGCCAGCATGGCTCATGTGATAACCCAGAATTTACCAGTGGCTGACCAGGGCCAGGCCAGCGCCCACACCATGGGGGACTCAGGAGACACTTGGCACTTGATTTGTTCAGATTCGGGTTCCAGCAAGAGACAGGACAGCCCCAGTGCAGTAGTTACTCGACTGCTCGGGCATCTTTTGGAATCCTGGACACAGGCCACAGGCCACTATCATGTGTCTATCCAAGCCCAATATGGTGGGTCTCGAACGGACCACCAGAGGCTGGAGAGCAGCCTGGGATCCTCCAGGTTCCCAGGTTCATGCAAGGAGAGACTCCCAAAGTTCCCGCGGGCCTCTGGCCTCACTCCTACTCCTCCACCAGCTCACGGCCCCACCGCATGGAAACTGAGGACGAGGCAGAGCACCGCCAAGAGACAGGGCACAGCCTGGCTTCCCAGGCCTGGGGACAGTTCCCCCCTAACTACCGGCTCGTGTTGGCCAGAGACAGAGAGAGAGAAAGTTAATCAGAGACACACACAGATGAGAAGGGGACAGACCAGGGGTTCTCGAGGCAACTGTGTCCCCCAGGGGACAGGTGACTGTGTCTGGCGATGTGTCATATTGTCACAACTGGGGAGGAGGTGCTACTGGCATCTAGTGCGTGGGGACCAGGGACGCCATTAACACAGCAGCATCCAGTCCCAATGTCGATATTGGTGGAGTCAACACAGAGACAAGGAGGCAGCGAAGAAACAGGGAAGGACACAGAGATAAAGACACAGGAACTGGCATCATCTGAAGTGAACAAAACCAGGAAGGGGCTGGGGGGGAAGGGGGAGGGGGCGGAGAACAGCTGAGTCCAGTGGCCCCATCTGATTCCAGTTCCAAATTCAACGGACTGACATCTTAAAGATTTGGAGAATAATAAAAATGCGCTTCATAAGAATATATTATCCGTGCCGGTCCCGAAGGCTGGCAGCGTTTTCCTGGAGGGCTACAGAAAAAGCAGACGAACCAAGCTCAGCCATCATCGGGGGCAGAAGAAAAAGAAAGCCAGGCAAGCAGGGGGCTTCAGCCACCCCTAGGGAAAAAAATAAATTAAGTAATTTCTTTTTTTTTTTTTCTTTTTAATGTCGTATTTATTTTTGTGACAGAGGGAGACAGAGCATGAGCAGGGGAGGGGCAGAGAGAGAGGGAGACACAGAATCCGAAGCGGGCTCCAGGCTCTGAGCTGTCAGCACAGAGCCCGACGCGGGGCTCGAACCCACAAACCGCGAGATCATGACCTGAGCCAAAGTCAGACGCTTAACCAACTGAACCACCCAGGGGCCCCAATTAAGTCATTTCTAATAAATAAGCCACGAGATGTTGAAAGGGTACATTTGCTCCACTTCCAAAGGCTTTCAAAACACCCATTTCTGGTCGCAAAATAAGCAGACCCAGATGGAGACCCAAGGACTCCCCAGAAAGCTGCTTTGCAAACCCCCAGTGGTTCCAAGTGCAGGGCTGAGCTCTTCGAGGCCCCAACACCCAGCATAATCCCTGGGGCAAAGCAATGCCCCCAAAACATGTGCAGTATTTCCAATGACTACACTTGACCTCTTTGTAGGACCAAGGTCCTTCCAGAAGCCTCTGTCCTTTTCTGCATTCACCTCCTCCTTTCCACTCCCCTGTTCTGTTCCAGCCACACCGGCTTCTATGCCTTCCTTCAAACCCACCAGGCACACTCCTGTCCCAGGGCCTTTGCACTTCCTGTTTCCTCATGAGTCACTCCCTCTTCCCCTTCAGGTCTTTGTCCAAAGGTCCCTTCACAAAATCGCCACTTTCTCTCTTCCCCATTCTCTGCTTTGTTTTTCCCTATAGCACTTATGTCCCCCCAACTTGCTAAATAATTGCCTTGTGGATGTATTCAATATCTAGACAGACCCTAGGGTGTATAGAAAAGGACCACAGGAAGTATGTGTTGAAAGAAGGAATGGTCTTTACGCTTCACCAGGACTCTCTATGATTAGTAATACCATCGGCCCCATTTAAAGATGGGGAAACTGAGCCTCGGGGACCTGAAGCTTGCACATCCAAGAAGGGGAGAGGCCAGCATTCTGCCTCAGCACACCTGACTGCAAGCCCAATCCCCCACCCCGACCCGAGGCCCCACAATCAGGCCGGGCAGGACTGCAGGACAGGCTCACGACAGGAGGAATGAATGACCCTGAAAGTGACAACACCGAGCTAACCCTTAGTGGGCAGTGTGTGTGTATAGATGTGTGTGTAGGTGTGGCACAAGGCACCCCACATGTGTCCTCTTTTTATAAAATCGTCTAATGTTTTATTTATTTTTGAGAGAGAGAGACAGACCATGGGCAGGAGAGGGGCAGAGAGAGGGAGACACAAAATTGGAAGCAGGCTCCAGGCTCTGAGCTGTCAGCACAGACCCAGATGCAGGGTTCGACCCACAAACCAAGAGATCATGACTTGAGCTGAAGTCAGATGCTCAACCGAGACACCCAGGCACCCTGAACGTATCCCGTCTTCTAACCCTCACAAGGTAGGTACCATCATAGAGCCATCTTACACGTGAGGAAATGGAGACACACAGAGGTCACGTGACTTGCTCAAGGTCATTTAGCTACAAGTCCCAGAGCCGGATTCCAGCTCAGGCAGGTGTCCCCAAGGCCCTCCTTCTCCACCACGGGGCTGTGCAGCCTCCCAAAGACTTTGCTGAGAATCTTGTTCCGTCCCTGGGTCCCTGGGTCCAGGGAACCTTGGGCAGTTTCCTTGTCTTCCACCTTTTCACCCAGAATGGGGGCCATCTGGACTGGCTCAAAGATCCCTCACTGATTCCTGCACTAAACATTGCGTAAGACTGCCCCCCCCACCCCCCCACCGCCCTGCATGGATAAATAGGGAGCTCAAACGTTTAGAAAGACACAATGTGCAAATATGGAAAGCCAGAGAGTGCAGGGGGCAGCCCTGGCCGGCCACGCACCTGTGGGATCTCCCTTTGAAGGGGGTGGATGTTATGGGTTGCACTGGGCCCTGCTCCAAAAAAAAGCTGTTGAGACTTTGGAACGTGACCATGTGTGGAGCTATGTGATCCACACAGGTAACCGGGTTCAGATAAGGGCGTGAGGGTGGGCCCTGAGTACGAGTGATGTCCTTATGGAAAGAGGAAATTTGGACACAAAGACGTGCACAGAGAGAAGATATCACCTACGAGCCAGGGAGTGCTTGCAGGAGGGCGGCCTGGGACAGATTCTCTCTCACTGCCCTCAGAAGGAACCAGCCGGGTCAGCACCTTGTTTCTGGCCATGTAGGCTCCAGAACTGTGAGAAGAGAAAAGTTTGTTTCAATGTATTCATGGTGCTTTGCAGCAGCGGGAGCCTCGGCAGACCACTATAGACAGCGCAAAGAAATGTGGGGTTCTGTGGAGAGTGTAGGACAAAGGACATGGTCACCGAGAGCACTCACTGCATACACACTAAAATCATTTCAATGCCGCCTGCCAGCTCCACTCTTGGTCTTTGACATGAGGTCCTGCCTGTATGTGAACTTCAGTTCTTTTTTTTTTTTTTTTTTTAAGTTATTTACCTTGAGAGAGAGAGAAAGTGCAAGCAGGGGAGGGGCAGAGAGATGGGGAGAGAGAGAGAGACTCTGTTCTGTCAGCATGGACCCCGATTCAGGGCTCGATCCCACAACTGTGAGATCATGATCTGAGCTGAAATCAAGAGGTGGATGCTTAACTGACTGAGACACCCAGGTGCCTCTTATGTTTATTTATTTTTGAGAGACAGAGAGGGACAGAGTATGAGCAGGGGAGGGGCAGAGAGACAGGGAGACACAGAACCTGAGGCAAGCTCCAGGATCTGAGCTGTCAGCACAGAGCCCCACATGGGGCTCGAACTCACGGTGAAATCATGACCTGAGCCGAAGTCAGATGTCCAACCGAGGGAGCCACCCAGGTGCCCCAAGCCTTTTTTTTTTTTTTTAAGTCAGCTCTATGCCCGACGTGGGGCTTAAACTCAACACCCTGAGATCAAGTCACATGCTCTACCAACTGAGCCAGCCAGGCACCCCAAACACAGTCCATGAAGTTCTACAGTCCTGCATGAAGTGTTTTCCCTGTACTGTAAAACGGAGTGGTACATGTAGTCGGTCAAGCATCCAAATCTTGATTTCGGCTCAGGTCATGATCTCACAGTTTCGTGAGTTCGAGCTCCACGTCGGGCTCTGTGTGGACAGCACAGAGCCTGCTTTGGATTATCTCTCTCCCTCACTCTTTCTGCCCCTTCCCCACTCATGCTGTCTCTCTCTCAAAATAAAGTTGAAAAAATAATAAAATAAAATAAAATGGAGTTAACATATAAAACGCTGTTTATGCAATAATAAAATAGTATATGTTATTTTTGTATTTATTAATATATTATAGTATTTTATATTATTCAATATTATTAATATAATGAAGTTATTATAAATTATATCATTTTTAAAAATTATATCAATGTAAAGTAGTATGGGCATCATCTTCCTCCCACACGTTATATTTAATATTGTTAAATTTTTGTATTAAAAAAAATTTTTTTTAATGTTTATTTATTTTTGACAGAGAGAGAGACAGAGCATGAGCAGGGGAGGGGCAAAGAGAGAGGGAGACAGAATCCGAAGCAGGTTCCAGGCTCTGAGCTGTGTGCACAGAGCCCGACACGGGGCTTGAACCTACAGACCACGAGATGGTGACCTGAGCCGAAGTCGGATGCTCAACTGACTGAGCCACCCAGGCGCCCCAATTTTTGTATTTTTTTAAACATTAAACAGTAACCCTCCCAGGGCACCAGGCTGACTCAGTCAGTAGAGTGTGCAACTCTTGATATTGGGGCTAGAAGTTCAAGCCCCCTATGGGATGTCGAGATTACTTAAATTAAAAAAACTTAAAAAAAAAAAAAAGAGTAACCATCTTGATCTTCCTCTTCTCTTTTCTTTCAACCATTGATAATAAACCTTGTGACAATTTTCTTCAGCTTGACTGTCCTTGCTTTTTTACCCTCGGGATTCCTTAGGAATCAAGGTTTGTGTCCTGAAGACTGGCAACATTTTGCTGAATCAGAGAACCTGACAGTTAAACAGGACCTTAGAATGATGGAGTCAAAAGACATTAACTTAAGGTCACCTGGGTGGTTCAGTTGGTTGAGCATCTGACTTCGGCTCAGGTCATGACCTTGCAGTCTGTGAGTTCAAGCCGTGCATCGGGCTCTGTGCTGACAGCTCAGAGCCTGGAGCCGGCTTCGGATTCTGTGTCTCCCTCTCTCTCTGCCCCTCCCCCGCTCATTCTCATTCTCTCTCTCTCCCTCTCTCTCAAAAATAAACATTAAAAAAAAATTTTTTTAAACAGACATTAATTAGACACAGGAGAAATCATTAAACAGTCGATAAAGGGGACCATCTTAGAGCATAAAGTTGAACTGGGGGCCACCGACTCCCAGAAAATGTTCCGACTTGTGTTTTGAAAGAGAGAAAACCAAGAAGAATGGAACCAAATTGTTTTTAAAAGGCTGCATTTCAAATGTGGAACAACTGAGCTGCGTGTTTGTAAATACAGCTATTTAAAAGAACGTGTGACTTAGCTCCCAATGAAAATACCATACAAATTTGTGAGGCCTGGCTTTGTCAGCTAGAATGAGTAAACAGGAGAACAGAGGAGCTCAAAGTGAAGTCATTTCTAACTGAATTAGTTGTTTACGGTGATCCTGTTTTCCTTTTTGTAACTGTTTGGAAGCAAAAGGAAGGTAACAACACAATCTTGACCATTTTTCTTTCCAGAAGAACTCCTCTGTGGAGCTCTCACTGGAGATGAGGGACAGTTATTATAACTGAGCGCTACAGAAGCGACTAGTTTTCCGGAGTGTTTACAATGTGCCTGGTATTATGACAGGTGCGTTGCACACAATATCTCATTGAGTCTCCCCAAGAAATCTGTGAGGTCATGCATTTATTAAGACGAAGATCAGTTTACAAGTAACAGAGACCCAAAATGACAGTGACCTAAATAAGATATGTTTACTTCTCTGTGACATAAAAATCTGAGATAAAAGGGTCCAGGGCTGGTGTGACAGCTCCATGGTGTTAGGGAAGTGACTTTCTTCTATCTTGGATAACTAATACGCATGCCTTCCATTCTCGACTCCTAAAAGGTCCTCGTGTTCCAGAGGGCTGCTCCAGCTCCAGCCATTACACCTATAATCCTCTTCAGGGGCAGGAGGAAAGAAGAGAAGGGCAACACTCCTTAGGAGTTTCCTTCCACTTTTGCCTACGCCCCCTTGGCCAGAGCTTGGTCACATGGCCACAGAGCTGTAGTTGCCAGGGAGGCTGCCTCTCCCTCTCAAAATAATAAAGAAACATTTCAAAATAATAAACAAACAAACAACACCAAGAGAATCAGGAAACAAGCCACAGACCAAGAGAAAATACTTGCAAGGAACCTATCTGATAAAAGACCATTATCTAAAATATACAAAGAACTCTTAAAATTCAACAATAAGGGGGCACCTGGCTGGCTCAGTCAATGCAGCATTTGACTCTTGATCTCGGGGTTGAGCTTGAGCCCCACATTGAGTGTAAATATTATTTAAAAATAAAATCTTAAAGGACCACATGGGTGGCTCAGTGAGTTAAGTGACTTCGGCTCAGGTCATGATCTCACCGTTCATGAGTTCAAGCCCCCCGTTGTGCTCTGTGCCGACAGCTTGGAACCTGGAGCCTGCTTCGGATTCTGTGTCTCCCTCTCTCTGTTCCTCCCTGACTCACACTCTTTCTCTTAAAAATAAATACACATTAAAAATTAAAAAAAAAAAAATCTTAGGGGCACCTGGGTGGCTCAGTCGGTTAAGCGTCCGACTTTGGCTCAGATCATGACCTCACGGTTCGTGAGTTCGAGCCCTGCATCAGGCTCTGTGCTGACAGCTCAGAGCCTGGAGCCTGTTTCAGATTCTGTGTCTCCCTCTCTCTCTTCCCCTCCCCTACTTGCACTCTGTCTCTATCTGTCTCTCTCTAAAAAATAAACATTAAAAAAAAAACTTAAAAAAACTATGAGATCATGACCTGAGCCGAAGTCAGACGTTCAACCAACTGAGCCACCCAAGTGCACCTAAAAAAAAAAAAAATCTTAAAAAAATTCAACAATAAGGAAAGAAACAACCTGAATAAAAAATGGGCCAAAGACCTTAATAGACACCTCAGCAAAGAAGACACAGATTGCCAGTGAACATATGAAAACATGCTCCTCATCACATATCATCAGGAAATGCAAATTATAACAGTAAGATACCATCCAGTATCTGTGAAAATAGCCAAAATCTGAACACCAAAACCATCAAATACTAGCAAGGATATGGAGCATCTGGAACCCTTATTCCTTCACGAGAAGACAAAAACGGCAGGGCCACTTTGGAACACAGTCTAGCAGTTTCTTACAACACAAAACATACCCCCACCATATGATCCAGGAATGACACTCCTTGGTATTTACCAAAGGAGGTGAACCCTTATGTCTACACCAAATCCTGCATGGGATGTTTACAGCATCTCTATTCATAACCTGTGGTACACCCAGACAATGAAATCTTATTTGGCACGAAGAAGAGATGAGCTTTCCAGCCATGAAAAGAAACGGAGGAAAGTTAAATGCACGTTCCTAAGTGCAAGAAACCTGCCTGAAAAGGCTACGTGCTGTATGTCTCCAACTGTAGAACATTCTGGAAAAGGTAACAGGATGGAGGCAGTAAAAAGCTCAGGGGTTGCCCGAGGCTCATGAAGTACAAGGGATTCTCAGGGCAGTGAAACTAGTCTGTATGATGCCATATAATGGATACATGTCATTAGATATGTGTCCAAATCCATGGAATTTCCACCACCAGAAGAACTCCTCTATAAACTATAAGCTTTTTTGACACCAGTTGTAACAAATGTCCCACTCTGGTAGGGATGTTGATAGTGGGGAAGGCTGTGCAGGTGTTGGGGGGAAGGAGGTTATGTGGGAAATCTGTGTACCCCCTCTCTCAACTTTCCTGTGAACCTAAAACTGCTCGAAAAAAATATTTTTTAATTTTTTTTTTTTAACGTTTATTTATTTTTGAGACACCGAGAGACAGAGCATGAACAGGGGAGGGGCAGAGAGAAAAGGAGACACAGAATCTGAAACAGGCTCCAGGCTCTGAGCAGTCAGCACAGAGCCCGACGCGGGGCTCGAACTCACGGACCGTGAGATCATGACCTGAGCCGAAGTCGGACGCTTAACCGACCAAGCCACCCAGGCGCCCCTAAAAAAATATTTTAAAAATATATATATAATTTATTGTCGTTAGCTAACAGTGTATACAGTGTGCTCTTGACTTTGGTCAAGATTTGGTTTGATTCTGATGATTCGTCACTTACACACAACACCCAGTGCTCACCCCAACAAGTGTCCCTCTCAATGCCCGTCACCTATTTTCCCCTCTCCCCTACCCCCATCAGCCCTCAGTTTGTTCTCAGTATTTAAGATTCTTTTATGATTTGCCTCCCTCTCTGTTTGAAACTAATTTTTTCTTAATCTTAAAATAGAGTCAAGGAACCTCTTGAAATGTATCTCTGTATGTTTTGAAGGAGAAAGTCAAAGGCTCTGTGCCCAGCTCCAGCCCCCTTTTAAATTATAAAATATCACTGGTCTGGGTGGCTGGCTCTAAAATTCCAGCCAGCATCAGAATAACCTGGGGAGTGTGGCAAAATTCTATACAGGGGCACCTGGGTGGATCAGTAGGTCGAGTCCAACTCTTGATTTTGGCTCAATTCACGATCTCTAGGTGTGTGAGTTCAAGCCCCAAGTCAGGCTCTCATTGACAGTGTGGAGTCTGCTTGGGATTCTCTCTCTCCCTCTCCCTCTGCCCCTGCTCTCAGTCTCTCTCAAAATAAACAAACTTAAAAAAAAAAAGCCTAGATATTCAGGACCCCTGCCTCCCTCCAGCAAGGTCTGATTCAGGGGCACTGGTATGGGTCCTAGATCTTTACTATTAAAGTTCCCCAGGGGGTGCCTGGGTGGTTCAGTCAGTTCAGCGTCCAACTTCCGCTCAGGTCATGATCTCACAGTTCATGGGTTCAAGTCCTGCACCGGGCTCTGTGCTGACAGCCTTGAGCCGGCTTCAGATTCTGTGTCTCCCTCTCTCTCTGCCCCTCCCCTGCTTGCACACTCTTTCTGTCTCAAAAATAAAAACATTAGGGGCGCCTGGGTGGCTCAGTCGGTTAAGCGGCCGACTTCAGCTCAGGTCATGATCTCGCGGTCCATGAGTTCGAGCCCCACGTCGGGCTCTGTGCTGACAGCTCAGAGCCTGGAGCATGTTTCAGATTCTGTGTCTCCCTCTCTCTGACCGTCCCCCGTTCATGCTCTGTCTCTCTCTGTCTCAAAAATAAATAAACGTTAAAAAAAAAAATTAAAAAAAATAAATAAAAACATTAAAATATATCTATTAAAAAAAAAAGTTCCCCACCCGCTGACACTAATGCAGGTTCAAGGACCACATTTTAAGAAACACTGCCCCAAAGGCTCCCTCGATCCATATAAAGATTTTGCCATAAGGGAGCTGGAAGGGCCCTTCTAGCGTTGACACTCTCAGAGGCTTCCAGAGAACAAGCAGCTCTCCCAGGGAGAGCATGTGCAGTGAGTGAGGGCCTTCATCAGCTGGGCCTGGGGTCAAAGTGAGGGGCTGCAAGGGACAGCTGCCGTGTAGGCCAGGAGCCTCTAGGTGGCAGTGCCTCGCCAGAAACAGAGCCTGTTTCCAGAAAGGCCGAACTGCAAGGAGGGAGAAGGCAGCTCAGATACTTGGTGGGATACTCAGATGCGTGTCAACTGAGGAATGAATGAACACACGAGCGAAAGATCACTTGAGGGGGTGAAGTTCTCAACAATGATTGTAGCTAACATTTATTGAAAACTTGCTGCCTGGCACTGTTCCAGTCAAACTAAGATCATATATCACACTGTACATGTTATGGGCATTCTCCCATGTTTTAAATAATTTTTTATTTATTTTTGAGACACAGAGTGGGGAGAGAGAGAGAGACGGCACGAGCAGAGGAGGGGCAGAAAGAGAGGGAGACAGAGGATCTGAAAGGGGCTCTGCACGGACAGTGAGCCTAATGCAGGGCTCGAACTCACATACCGTGAGATCATGACCTGAGCCCAAGTCAGATGCTTAACTGACTGAGCAACCCAGGGGCCCCTCCCGTCTCTTACCATATTCCTCAAGAACATGCTTTATGCAGGCTTCACGTTTTCCCAGCTAGTGAAACTGGTATGTTTAATCAGTCCCATGTCATGTGGTGTGTGTGTTGCCTTGTTCTCCAAATACTACACTTCATATTGTTGTGTAACAACCGGCTCCCGCAAGTCTGATTATTCCCCTGTTGGGATTAATACTTAGAAACGGAAATATAGGATAGGAAACTGGGACTATATATATAATATATGCACATATGTATTACATATATATTCTCATTCTCTAACTCCGCCAGGGAACATCATCTCAGACTTCCCAGGGCTGAGTGCCAGACACTCATCGTTTCAAAACTACTCGAGGGGAGGGGCACCTGGGTGGCTCAGTCAGTTAGGGGTCCGACTTCAGCTCAGATGGTCTCCCGGATTGGGAGTTCGAGTCCTGCTGTGAGCACACAGCCCATCTGGGATTCTCTCTCCCTCTCTCTGCAGTTTGTGCACTCTTCGCTCTCTCGCTCTATTCAATTCAATTAATAAATAGAAAAAAAACTGTATTCAAAACACAGTATCTCCTTCTCAAATCTGAGTTTCACAAAGGCTGAAATTTCTATTCATGTACGGGTTGGTCGGTCATTCTTATTTCTGTTTCTGAAAACTCCCTATTCATATATTTTTTTTTTATTTTTCCTTTTTGGCATACTACCTTCTTATTCAACTATGTGCATGGAGGTGTATATAAATATAGATATACATATATGGATATACAGAGATTAAATCTGTAATCCTTGCCACAGTTAGATTTTCCTTTCCATTTTGTTTATATTGAAGTTTAAATTTATTCTTACAGTCAAGCTTTTATTTTAAAAAATATTGTCCCCTGGGGCGCCTGGGTGGCTCAGTCGGTTAAGTGTCCAACTTCAGCCCGGGTCACGATCTCGCGGTCCGTGAGTTCGAGCCCCGCGTCGGGCTCTGGGCTGATGGCTCAGAGCCTGGAGCCTGCTTCCGATTCTGTGTTTCGCGCTCTCTCTGCCCCTCCCCCGTTCATGCTCTCTCTGTCTCAAAAATAAATAAACGTTAAAAAAAAAAATTTAAAAAATATTGTCCCCAATAACTTGATGCTTATAAAGTTAAATACTCACATATATTTTCCTCCAGTTTTTCATGGTTTAGGTTTTACATTTAACTCTGTCAATTTACATTTAACTCTGTCAATATGTCAGGGAGCATGAAGTGATGCTCTAACAAAAATATTTCTCCAAATAGTCAATTTTTCTGATGCCACCTGTTGTGACCAGTCCATCCCCTGTCATTTTGCACTCTCTCCTCACGGACCACCAAGTTCTTATATAGACCAGACTATTTCCTGGAGCGTTCTATCCTGTCTTTATCCTGCTGCTAATACCTAACCTTTTTTTTTTTTTTACCGTGTATTTTTGAGATAGAGCGTGTGCGTATAAGCAGGGGAGGGGCAGAGAAAGAGAATCCCAAGCAGGCTCCATGCTGTCCAGAGAGCCCAACACGGGGCTTGAACTCATGAATTGCGAGATCATGACTTGAGCCGAAATCAAGAGTCGGACACTTAACTGGCTGAGCCACCCAGGTGCCCCGATACCTAACTTTTAATTATTACTATTTGTTTTAATTTCTTTTGTTTCTCAAAATTGCCTTAGCTATTCTCAGCTGTGAATTCACTCAGCTGAACTTAAATACTGCTGACCCGTTTCCAAAAATCCCTTTGGACTTTCATTAGAACCATAAATCCAACTGTAAGTTAATTTGAAAAGAATCAGCACTCCAGGGCAAAGACGGGGAAGTGGGTACTTGAGGACCGAGCCAGAGATAGTAAAAACTGGCCTTCGGGGAAGATAACTGTATCGTCTCAATCATAAACTTTTAAGTTCTTATTTAAGGAATCTCTACACCCCAAGTGGGGCTCAAATTCACGACCCCAAGACCAAGAGTTACACCTTCCTCCGACTGAGCCAGCCAGGCGCCCCTCAATCATAAACTCTTAGATGGATGTATGCTTTGACCCAGAATGTCCACTTCTTGAGATCTAGAAGTCTCACACATGGGCACGAAAGGTGTTCACTGTAGCACTTTTTGCAACAGACTAGAAATAAACTAGATGACATCACGGAGGTGGGTAATAAGCTATGGTGTGGCCAAATCTGAAAGACCAGCAGCGGGCAGGCAGGGCACCATGTACAGAGAAGGAAGGAGGTTGTCGATCTAACATTAAGACAAGCAGACACGCTAAACAAATGCTTACGGTAGGAGTCCATCTATTTTTTGTTAGGCTTTTTTTTCTTTGATGTTTGTTTATTTTTGAGAGAGACAGAGCAGGAGTGGGGGAGGGGCAGAGAGAGAGGGAGACACAGAATTCGAAGCAGCCTCCTCCAGCTGTCTTGGGAATGGCGAGATCATGACCTGAGCTGAAGTTGGACACTTAACCTACTGAGCCGCCCAGGTGCCCCATGTTTATTTATTTGAGAGAGACAGAGCGCACAGGAGAGGGGCAGAGAGAAAGGGAGAGAATCCCAAGCAGGCCCTGTGCTGTCAGCACAAAGCCCGACATGGGGCTCCATCTCATGAATCATGAGATCATGACCTGAGTCAAAGTCAAGAGTCGGATGCTCAACCGACTGAGCCACCCAGGCGCCCCAGTCCATCTATTTTTTAAATCATTAAGAAATGCTCCAGAAGAGAAGGCAGCAAACACTCTCTGTAAAGGACTAGATCGTCAATACTGTTGTCTCTGTGAACCATAAAGGTATCTGTAACCTAAGAAGACGACAATGTGAACAGGTGTAAATAAAACTTGGCAAAACCAGGCAGTGGGCTGGACATGGCCCTCAGGCTGTAGTTTGTGGACTCCTGGCCTAGGAAAAAAAACTACCAAAATTGTATCAGAGATTGCCTCTGCAAAAGAACCAGGATTGGGACTTGGGGGGGACAAAGGAGGCCATTAGCTCTGCTCTGGGTCAAGGTCTGTACTAACTAGATGGCAAGTGCCATTCTAAAGAGTGTTTAAATATTAAGTCATTAAACTCATGTAAGCCTCATAGCAACTTAAATAAAAGCTATCATTCCCCACCACTTACAGATGAGGAAACGGAGGCCCAGAAAAGTCAAGCAGGTTTCCTCAAGGTCACACAGCTCGCCAGTGGATTCAAATCCAGACAGCCTACGTCCAGAGACTGTACATCAGCATTACTTATTTTTAGTCCTTCTATGGTGCTCCATTTCCTTAAATAATGGGCTTTAATATTCTAAACCAGCCGCTTTAATAAAGAATCCCATTCTTGTAATAAAGAGCATGATTGCATGGG
This sequence comes from Panthera onca, assembly GCF_046562875.1. Lineage (NCBI taxonomy): Eukaryota > Metazoa > Chordata > Mammalia > Carnivora > Felidae > Panthera > Panthera onca. Next base: position 34,324,660 of record NC_138354.1, read on the forward strand.
AGAAGAGGCGATGTTCTCTCTCTACGCCGAGACCACTAAATACCATTTAACTGGCGCGAATAAAAAGCAAAGTTAAACGCGTGAAATGATGCCAATGTCACGCTGCCTGCTGGATCACAAGTTCCAGGGAAATAAGGACTGTACCTTTTTCGGGTAAGGGAAAGTCACACAGGAGAGGAGAGTCCAGACTTCAGAGAAACACAATCCCACGGTGGAGTCACCACTGGGCCTCTCCCACACAAGTCACACAACCTCTCTGAGCCCAGCTTCTCCACTGGCAGGACAGGCACACACACATGCCATCATCACACCATGGGATTTGGACATAAGCACCCAAGAGGAAGTTGAGATATGCGCTTATCAGGACGCCTGGCCCCTCTCATGTGCCATCACATCAATTCCTCCAGGACTCGCAGACTTGATTCTATCTGTCTGGTCCCCAGCTTGTTCCACACTGAGAAGCCAGAGCCTACTTTGTCCACAGCCGGGGTTCGCCTTCTGCCAAAGGCTAAAGGAAGAACTACAGCCATCACGGCGTCCCAGGAAGGGACTCTTGAGGCAGAGCCCTGAAGGCCAGGCCAAGGGCACCACCAGCACTCCATGTGGCACAGCCTGGGAACGCGAGTTAGAGGTACAGGAAGCAGGGTCTAAAGCCTGAGAACAAGTTTCTGCAAGTAACAGTTCAGATTTCTCAGCATGCTGGACCCCAAATCCAGGGCTGGTGAGAGGGGCCATGTACAGGTGGACAAGCGGAGGCCCAGAGAACTGGGCAGCTGTTTCTGAAGGAGCCTAGAAAAGCATCCACCCGTTTGCTTCCCTCGGGTCCTGCCCCAAGGACAGCCTCATTCACAGGGGCTCGGATGGAAAGGCAGGGTCGGTGTTTAAACACATGAACTGGGTGTCCTTGGTGGGAAGTGCACTCTGCAGTTCACTGGGGTCTCAGGGTTGCCAGATTCACTCACCTGTCCCCATCAACGTCCTGAGTGTGTGCCACCCCCAACAAACAGGATCCCCTGGAATTTTCACCGGCAGCCTGGGATACTGTCACTCAACTTAAGAGGAGAGGATACAGGGCAAGACAAGCAGCCAGCTTGACCAAATTATTCAGTGAGGTCTTGGCAGTGAGGGTCCTTCCAAACCAGATCAGCAACTGGACTGGGCATCAGAGAAGGGGGGTTGGGAGCGGGGGGGCTCCTTAGGGGGAAAGGGGAGGGCTGTGGGATCTGGCCGCAGACCCCGTGGGTTCAAATCCTAACTTCATCGACACCCCGCTCACCACCAGGGCCCCCACCCACCCTCACCTCCACCCAGTCCTGCCCTGGGAGGACTGCCCCTTTAAGGCTCTGGTGGGCGGGCCCAGCAGTTTCCATGGAGCTCGCTGAGCTGTTTCACAGTCTTCCGAATTCCAGGCCCAAACAGGAAATGAGTCACCGCAGGAAAATGCAGGGCTCCCAGCCGTAGGGAGCTGCCGCTCAAGGGCGACCTCGGAGGTCCCCCTGTTGGGGTCAGGCATCGTTGGGGTGCTTGGCTCAGCAGGAAGTGTGACGAGATTTCAGCATCTGCTCATACTGCTTGGCTGGCTGGGGTGCAGCTGACACAAGATCTCACACTCCACCCAAGTTCATCGGAGTTGACCAGGGTCAGGCAGATCACTCAGGCATCTCTTTTTGGTTGCTGGCCGGACCCCCAACAGCAGGGGTTGTTGCACACATACTAAGACAGAGCTCAATCATTTACATGGGCATCCCTACTTTCCAGAAGAGCAAACTGAGGCTTGGGTGAAGATCACCTGCCCAAGTCCTACACCACCCCACTCTCCCCAGTCCTTAAGAATTTGAATTTTTTTTTAATGTTTGTTTATCTTTGATAGAGACAGAGACACAGAGCGCGAGCTGGGAAGGGGCAGAGAGACAGGGAGACACAGAATCCGAAGTAGGCTCCAGGCTGTCAGCACAAGAGCCCGAAGCAGGGCTCGAACCCACAAACCTCGAGACCATGATCTCATGTTGAAGTCAGGCGCTCGACTGACTGAGCCACCCAGGTGCCCCTAATCCTCGAGAATTGGAACCCGAGTACCAGTTCAACAAGAAATGTGTAAGTGCCTTCTAGGTAGGTCGGAAGCCAGGCAGACCCGGGGTTGGGATGTGGTTTGACCTGGTTTGGCCACTCCCTTCCCGTCTCAGTGGAGATGCCCTCATCCCTTCAGCCACTACTTAACTGGTGGTCTACTTGGAGACAGGAGCGGAGATAAGCTAGAAGGAACACACTCAACCTTCAGGAAAGGCAGACCCCAAACAAAAGCAGACCAGTAAATAAACCTTCCAGGAATAAATGAGAGAGCAGAGAACAATGCAAGAGCCAGAGAGGGTCAGATGGGCTCTCCTGCAAGAGGATAAGGAAGATGAACCAGAAAATAAGGGGACAGCCTTTTCATAATGGGGGCAGAAAAACATCCCAGGGGCACACGTAGAGAATTCCGAAGACTTCCAGTCTTCATAAACCTTGCAGCAGGAGCAAACGTTAGAAGGAGGGAGACACCTCTACAGGAGAAGCTTCCAGTGGGGTGGACCCCAGACACTGCCAGATCCTTCCCAGGGAAGGAAAATGGGAAATCCTCACTGATGGCACCCACTGAGAATGCCAGCAAGGGTGACAGCACCTGTGCCCCAAGCTTGGTCCCCCCAGCCTCAGACAGGGCGAGTTCCACACTGGGGGACTGCAAACTGACCCCCACTCCCCCATCCTGCCTTCATGGGGCCTCCCCGCTGGCTGGGCCGGGAGGACTGCACACAAGCACTGGGGCCACCGACCCCCCCGGCCAGTTACCCATGCTGGGTTCATCTGTTGGCGCTCTGGCTTCCACAGCTGGAGGGGAGCCCACGCAGTGGACAGAAGCTGCCTGTTCCAGGAAGCCGAGTCAACTTGATCTTGATCTCTGGGCTGTTGGGTCCCAGGCAGCTCCGCGGGAACCCACCTGCTCGTGTTGTGGGCCAGTTGAGGGCACTGCTGGGAACAGTTCCTGCCTTTTGAGGCGGGTCCATGCCGAACCCGGGAGTGTCACCTAAACCCTTCCTGGTGACACTCGGCACCTAAACAGTCCACTGACCTCAACGCACTCTGGTCCTCCCCCCAGAGCGCTCTCCTCTCGCTGAGGGCAACTTCCAACCCACCACTTACCAGCCTCAGGACCTCATCAGCTCCCCCGTGGAGAAATGGAGCACGTACGGTCTCACAGCCAAGACATATTGCCAGGATTAAGACCTCTGGGCTCACCACATGCCAGGGATCCTCTAGGTTTAGGCATTACCTCATTTCATCCTCACAACCCCCCTTCTAGATGGGGAAACTGAAGCAGGGTGGCTAAAGAACTTGCCAAGACAGGGGCGCCTGGGTGGCGCAGTCGGTTAAGCGTCCGACTTCAGCCAGGTCACGATCTCGCGGTCCGTGAGTTCGAGCCCCGCGTCAGGCTCTGGGCTGATGGCTCGGAGCCTGGAGCCTGTTTCCGATTCTGTGTCTCCCTCTCTCTCTGCCCCTCCCCCGTTCATGCTCTGTCTCTCTCTGTCCCAAAAATGAATAAAAAACGTTGAAAAAAAAAAATTTAAAAAAAAAAAAAAAAAAAAAAGAACTTGCCAAGACAGGTGACACCATGACCACGAGGCCCTAGGCTCCCCCAGCAGTGGCAACAGCACAAGGGCGGTGGCCACAAAGCCAGTCACCGAAGTCTCAGCTTCTCACCTGGTAAATGGACAGAAGAGTGGATGTGTGGGCGAGCACCCAGGTGTCTCCAGCCCTTCCCCAAGTGCACAGTACAACATACACAGGCTGGGAAGGGCCACTTCGGGAAACACAAGTGCAGACTGGAGTGGCTTTGACCCCCTTCTGTATGCCTGTATGTGTGCACATACACAGCAATGTTTTATAAGGTATACCCAGCACCTCTAGACGAGATAGGGAGACTTGGGGGAGGGGGGTGGTGGGGACAGATCCGCCCTGATATCCTGGGATTGGTCCTCATGATACGTGTCTGTGACAGGGTTCCAGGTTTAGATGACACAATGGCCCACACACTGGAGGCCCAGGCTCTTCCCTGTCCTGTCAACCTCGGCCCCGGGCCCCACTCAGCTCCAGGCCACACGTGCACAGGTTAGTGCCAGGGAGACGGCTCCGGAGAGAACAACTCTTCACCCAGGACCTTCCTGTACAATCTCCCCCCAGGTGCACATACTAGCAATGTAATTTTTTAAAAGTCAACAGAGGTGGCAGGACTTAGGATCCGTTTTAGATATTCTTTCAGATACCCTGTCCCCAACTCAGACCCTTTGGGTTCAGTGTGTGTGTGGGAGGAGAGTCCAGGAATCTATCTGAAACCTCTCCCAAGGGGACACATTCCCAACCAGGTGGAGAGCCTGTCTTGGGGACGGCATACTTGCTGGGTCACTCCTGGTGAGCCAGGATGCACCACGCCCCGAAGCCTTGTGGGTGCAAACTTCCTCCTGCCAAGCAAGCCCAGGAAAACACCCTGCCCCAGAGGAATGCACTGGTCAAGTCCAGACTTCCTCAAAGCCTGAGGGACCGAAGGTGGACGGGCAGGCAGCCCGCTGAGGGAGGGCGGGCAGAGTCCAATGTCACTGGACACCTGCCCAGTAAACAATCTGGAAAAGGGCCAGAGCAACACTCCCTTCTGCAGAACACATTGAGGCCCTCGGACAGTGTTTCTCTACTGGAGGGGCCTGGAAAATGCTGGTACCTATGGCCAACCCCAAGGAGTGCCATCTAGTTTGTCTCGGGTACAGCCTGAGCACAGCTGGTTCTGGTGTGCGCACAGATTGAGAACCACGAAATCTGAGGAAGAGAGGAAATTGGGGGGGGCGGGGAACCAAGGCTGCAGGGGAGCACAGAGGTCAGGAGAGATCCCTCTCAGACTCTGAAAAGGGAATTTTATCCAACCAGATGGATGATGGTGACCATACTTAATGGTTAACGTGTGTGTGATTATTACTATGAGCCAGGGGTCCTCTCAGGCACTTTAATCTCCCCAGACCCATGGCAGGGCCCGTCTATACCCCACTGACCCCAAAGTTCAGCTCTTAACCACCACACCCTGGTTCTGGAGACGCTGTGAAAGCCCAGAAGGAAAAATAGGGACTCTTCACGAAAACCTAGAAAATCTCAAGGCACCTTGTATCTGCTCACTCATTCAAGAAACGTCCAGGAACCTACTCTGCCAGCCACTGATGTCCAGAGAGCCTGGTTTTCAAGCTGCTGTGAAGTCAACGTAGTAGGATCACACACCACAATCTGTTTCGTGAACCTGCGAGAAACTGTGAAGTGCTGTGCACCGGACGGAAAGAGAGGAAGCGCTCTAACTTCTTTTGGTTACTGTGTGTTATGTGTATGTCTCCACACTAGGTCTCGATGCCACGGGTATTTCACACTGTGGATTGCAGCCCAAAACATCAGAGAAACACTGAAGATGGACAAGAGAAAAGCCTTAAGATACCAAATAAAAAGTGTAAGCGAACACGATTCCATAGGTTTATGTCAACCTAGGCCTCAAACACCAAATCAGAACTTCTTGGTAGTTGATTTCTAGATACACCTTGAAACCAACCTCACCACTGTGATCAGGAGCTTCGCCTTGAGAGAAGAGATGGGGGAAGCCACCAACCTCTGCCCACGGCACTCAAGGACAGTTTGGTAGGTGTTTCCCCGTCCCCCGAGGTATCTGAGCCCTGGCACCACCACCCCACCCCTAAAGAGAACCGATGGTCTGAGAATCTTCCTCGAATCCCAAAGTCACAGTGACACATACCTTGGTGGATGTGTAGAGGACATCTGGATCGAGCATCCGTCCGCCGGCTCAGGTGCTGAAGGCGGCCGGGAACGCTGGTGGTGGCAGACTGCCCCGAGTCCCCCCAGGGCCACCTTTCTCATGGTATTCAGGCTGCTGAGGCTCCTCACTGCTGAAGCTGGATAAAACCTAAGACTCCTGAAGCTGTCAGGTTTCAAACTGCACCAGAACACGGTGAAATCAGTCCACTTCCAAGACTGGAAATCCCAAGTTCATTTCCCACGACTGATGTCCCCAAGGTGGGTTACCCGACACTGACTCCTAAACACCTATCGATCAGCGTGCGTATTTTTAATGGTTACATACATAAAACACAAATACTAGGAAGGTTACTCTCCAAAACCATTCAGCTTTTACCTTTGGGGAGGAGAGATTAAAACAGCCTCTCTACTAAGGTCTGACATTTTAATTTTCCTTACAAAAATGCACGTGTTGGAGCACCCAGGTGGCTCATTTGGTTGAGTGTCCGACTTCAGCTCAAGTCATGATCTCATGGTTCGTTGAGTTTGAGCCCCACACAGGGTTCACCGATGTCAGTGAGGAGCCCGCTTCAGATCCTTGGATCCTCCAGCCCCTCCCTCCCCCTCCCCGACTTGTGTGCCATTTCAAAAACAAAAAAAAACAAACTATGTGTTACGTTTTTCTTAACATGCCATTGCAAATATTATCAGCCACATTCCAGAGTGCTCAAGGTACCACTGATGAGAGGCAGATTATAGATGTAGATGTAAAGTACCCAAGAAATTCAAGTCACTGAGCTTCACATTGTTTTTTCCCCTAATACACCCCATTTCACAGATGATGAAACCAGCCCAGGGAGGCAAACTTACCCAGGTTCCCACACCTAGTAAGTGGTGGAGCCAGCGTTCAAATCCACGGGATTTCAAGCAAAGATTCTTCCTTCATGCAAGGGGGCAAAAAAGCAAATGAAAATGGTAAGATCACCCCTGCCTGCAAATAGTCCAGATACCCAATGCTGGCTCAGGTGCTGGGAGAACCGTGTTGGCGTGAGCCTTAACCAGCACTTTGCAGAAGGTCCTTTGGTAGGACCCATTAATATTTTAAATATGAATTCCTTTGAACCATTTTACCTGCAGAAACGTATCCTACAGAAACTTAACGAAACTAGAATATTCACTACTGCACAGCACCAATTTTGAGAAACTAATACTATTTGTTCAGGTATCCGCATACGTACTCTGGCACAGAAAGATGTGTATACACGGTTAAGTGGCTGTGTGGCTGGATTTGGGGGAGTTTTAACTTTTTTTAAAGCATTAATGCAATACAACTGAAATGAGAGGCCACTGGAAACTCGCAACAGCATCAGTGAGACTTCCCGGCTTTACCAAGGGTCACAGGATGTGCGTCGGACCCTCCAAACCTGTGCGTGTCGAAGGCTGCCGTCTGCTGAACTCCGCGAAGATGGTGCACGTCTTGTAGGAAGAAGTCCAATGCGTCAGTACAACACACGGAGTGATGGGACGGCCAGCCTGGGCGCGAAGGCCTGGTCCTCTCTCAAAATACGGTCCCCTCTCGACCATCACACAGCTCGGAAACCCTGAAGTATGGCGCTTGCAAGCTGGCCAGCATGAGGTTAGGTCACCTGAACTGACCAGAAACGTAACAGCTTTCATGGCAGGGGGAGCGGGTACCATGAGCATCTGACCACATCAACCTCCTGTAACTCAATTAAAGGGATGAATCTTCAGTTTCTTTGAACCGTAAAGTAAAACTTCTTCTTCTGGCAGAACCTTTCGAGTCACCCCGCGACCCTTAGAGTCCGGGAATACATCTGTGAAGATTCCCCACCACCCTGCAACTGGACGCCTGAGTCATGCATCTAATGAAGTGGCAAGCTCTAACAAACAATATGAAATCTGATGCAATGAGATAAGTATACTGACATAGTCACAATACCCCTCAAAAAAAATCATGACAAAAATTTAGTGATTCATTCATGGTAAGTTTCTAAAATTAACTATGTGGCCCATGTTCCCAACTAGGTCCCCACTCTCTCCATTTCCAGATCATCCCTCGGCCTCTTGTGTCCTCACTGCACTGAGGCTGGCTCAATCCCCCCACACCCCCGCCCCCGTCAGGCCCTGGCCACCCCACCCCCCACCCCCGACCTACAGGGGGAGCCAGCCAGCCCAGCTCTCACTGCTGCAGGGAGCCCTTCTGGCCCGAAGACACAGCTGTGTGAATTTAATGGGTCTCAAAAGCCCTGGGGGGGGGGGGGGGGGGGGGGTGGAATGGTAGGAAGGCTGGTTCTTTTCTAAAAGACTGAACTTGACTCGATCAAAAAAGTTAACTCGGATGTGGTGACCAAAACAAAACCGCAGACAAGCCCCATAGTTTTTTGGATTTTTAAATTATTTATTCATTGAATGATTTAAGGTGTGTACCATGACTCCAGTTGGGTAAACCACATTGAAGAATTTGACTGTGGGTCTTTAGTTCAGCCAAATGCTTTCCATTAATTTTGCTCTATAAAATACTAAACATTGTAATTAAGTTTTGAATGCTTCAGCCATGCTCGGAACACTGCAGGGTAAGTAAGGATGAGCTGAACCCACTCATGCCAAGTGAGGGCGACAGCAACAGGTCTCATGAGCCATGAGGTCTGAAAGAATCCGAGGATCTAGCTTAAGATGAAGGGAGGTTCTGTTCCCACAGAGTAAACCGTTCAGTTTTAAAATTCAGCCTACACTGTTCTCAAGAGACTGAAAAAAAGAAAATCAATGTCATTTAAAAAGTACCACACAATATGCAATCTTCCATGATTTGTCTGCATCTAAAATGGCACAATCAAAGGCTTCAAAATTCTAGCAGTCAGAACTAAGTTTTCCTATGAGAGAGAAATCGTTTCCCTTTCTACTCCTAAATGTGAAGAGTTATTCTGTGCTCAGGGGGCACGGGAGAGAGCAGGGGAGACAGAGCGGGGGTGGGGGGAGTTACGAGGAGGTTGACAAATCGCATTTGAGATTCAATGCAGTGGAAAAAAGTAACGAATGCTAAAGTTTTTAAAAAGTTTAATGGAGCCAATAAGGCATATAAATCGTGTTCTGGCAGACATTAAGACCTGCTTTCTCTAACCAAAGAAAATGGCACATGTTTTATCAAAATTTGACAATCGAGAGTAAAGGGTACTGAGATTCAGCGTCAGAGCACCAACTAAAACAAAAAACAACCAAAAATAAAAAATTTAAAAAAACCTGTTATTCTTCGGAAGGAGGAACTAGAGAACCAAGGCATAAAGGGAGGGTTATACAGGCGTTCCTCAATCTCAAAATCCTTCAGGAAGAGGGGGTCTGGCCACTTGTGAGCTACGCTTCACACCACACCAAACGCCAATTCCAGAATCTAAATTTACAACGATGGGGGAAAAAAAAAAACCAATGGTAACTCCAAATGCATTTCTGGGCATATTCCAAAGGGAAGCTTAAAAGTATTCCTAATACACAGGCTCGTCTGTTTCAGGTATAATTCTTCCTGCTATTATATTCAAACAAAAAAGAATGATCCACTTTTTGCAAAAATTTTCAAATACCTCACTTTCAGTCCTAAGTTTTACTATGGAATTGACTTTTGTTCTGTTGGGTTTTTTTTTTTTGTTTTAAATAGGGCTATATCTATATGAATACAGAACATTTCTAACATTCCATTCACCTCCCACCCAGTCCATGAATATTATGGTTAACTTAGCAAAGTTTCTTCACAGAAAGATATTATTAAATGGCTGAAGGAATTGCAAACTTTAACAAAGTGCTGTGAGTAATTACTGGAAAAACCCACTGATTTGCAGTGGTCTTTTAAGGATAAAAACAGGAAGTTAACTGATACTGGACTACAAGTTTGCAAGGAAACATTTTCACTGTCCTACTTGATATATAACATAATAATATGATAGAATAAATTACAGTACCTGGCAGGCTGACATCAGTTCTTCATCTAAAAAAGACTATCATTCAGTTCAAGATATTAAAAATGAAGGTGAAGCATGCTCTAAAACATTGTGGCTACAAGAGGTCTTATAAGGGACCAAAAGAGGAATCTACTCAGAACCTTTATTTAGGTCTAACTAACATCTAGAGAAGCCTCCATGCGATTCCATCTTTTCCAGAATGAGATTCCAAACTGCACTCTTTAGGGGAGGGGGGACTGGAGAGTGGGGGGGTTGCTACTTAGGTTGCGATCACATTATTGGCAGATCGAAGACCTTTATCTTCCACCAACTCCAATGGAAAACTGCACAAAGTAGGGCATTCGTGAAAAATGTAGATAGAAAAGGACATGAGAGACTGGAATACCTACCCTCCCCCACCATCCAACTCCCTCTCGCTAATGCTGAGCCAAAAAGGAAGCCCATCCTCCAAGTTCATGACCTCACTACTGTAGGTCCCCCTTGAATGCAGTCTACAAGTTTACATTTACCGTAAGGAACAGTACCCTGCGTGGGAAGTAGTACTTGTCTTAAAACAGGAGTATTTTAAGCCTACGGGGTCAATCGGGGGGGGGCACTTTAATAATCATATTGCTACTTTTAGAGCGCTAACACACACAAAGTGAATCCAATAAAGTTCTGTGTATTGATTCAATATTAAGTATTAATTGCATGACCATCATAGCACCTCTTTACTTCACACAATCACCAGAATCAGACACTGCTTGGAAAACTAAAACCAGGGCACAGTCCCATCATTAGAAGTTGCACACTGTGGACTACAGAGAGACCAGGTGCACGGTACAGGGCCGCTGCAAAAACTGGAAGCCTGCAGATTTGAGGAAGCCAAATCGTGGGTCTGAGATCATTTTAGGAACCTGGCAATACTGTTGAAGCAAAATACTCAACGCAGCAGGAAATGGACCAAAAAGAAGAAGAAGGGGAGTGGGGGTGGGAGGGGGTGGGGGAAGCATTCTATATAACCAAATAACATCTGATAGTTCCTTTCCCTTTGAGAATAAATACAGTTAAGGTCACTTTTAGCCTTGGAACGGATAATATGTTTGCCTATGATGATCTTGCTAATGACTACACGATGTCTGATGTCCTCTGCTAGGATTATAGTTTTAAGAAAGCCATGGTTACAAGAGGCATCTACTGTAAATACCTAGAGCTTCCTTTTATGGCAACCACTATAGAATTCACTTGTCTTAAACAGTGAACAAGGGAAGATGGCCTCATGTTTCCTTTGCAATAAGAGTATATGTGGAGGATCGAGTGGCTTTCAAGCAGCATGGTGGGTGTGAAAATGTCTGTAGTTTAGATCATTCTGTTGCGTTTATGGGTTGGTGAGTCTGTAATGACATCGCCACACTGGGCTGAGGTACGCTTTCTAGTTCCACCATTGTCCAAGTGGAGTGCCATTTCTTCTGATATGAAAGTGTTCAAATCGACATCATGGAGTCCATTTCTCCTTCGACTAGCATTCGATCCACTGCTTACATGTGTAGGAGAGCCTGGGGTACTCGAACGCACGCTTATACTAGCCATTGCACCACTAAGACCTAGGAAGAAGAAAAAAGGTTTTAGAGTTGCTCGATTATTTAACCCTCTTGAAAGCAACCCACTTTACTTTCAATGTTTCATAGTGTCAAAGGAGGTCTGCCTGTTTTCTTAAGGAGTCACCAGGGGGCAGTTATGTTTCCTTCTGGAAAAATGAATCGCCGGGCTTTTGGCGTAGATGTTTCATTGGGAAGACTACCACTATTTACAATATTGGTAATTACAACTCTGGGAAGCATACTCTGTCTCAAGCACCATATAAGGTGGATACACAGATCACAAAACCCTCCCATCTACTCTACTGGGTATATACTGCTTATAATTTATGGCTGAGGACAGCAAGCGCATGCTTTAAATAGGACATTTTGGTTATCCAGAGTCACCACCCCCAATAGATCCCCCTATAGTGTGTGTACGTGCACGAAGGGGAGCGATGATTTCTAGGTCTGAGTGGGCTCATTCCGACTTCCCCCAAATGATCATCCAAAACCGTGCACGCTGCAGCCCAAAAAAGGGGTCACTACTGAAAAAGTACGCAGGGACCTCAAGCACAAAGTGAGTCTGCCCTTGGATGAAACAAGCTATACGATCGCCCAAGGTCTGGACTTGATTGGTCTCCTCGGGACAACCTCACTTATCATCATGGATGATCCCTCTGAGAAGGAGGTAGTGCCTATGGCCGTATAAAAAAATCCTGCTGCCTTCAAGGTTGAATTAAATCCAGAACAGACCCAGCACCCAACGCTGGACACTCATCCCTCAGATTCCTGAACAGTTAAGGAGGCAAACATATGTTCCACTCTGAAATGTTCAGGATGAACCTGTGAAAGGCCCAAGAGACGCCAGGAAACATTAACCACAGCGTTGAATTTGAAAACCTAACATCACGAACGGTGGATTTCCCTTACGAACTTCCCCTTACGCTATTCTAGCCTCACACAGGGTTTTTGTTATTGCTTGACTAAATTCATAGACTATGACCTAGGATACTCCCATGTTCCCAAAGAACAGAACTTCTCAGATTTTAAAATGAGCTTAGAGGTTGGTCTGGTAGGGGCCCATTCTAGTTTATACTGTTAATGTGATTCAAATTTGAATGTTGAGAAAAAAATTCTCTTTCTACCACATCAACTTTGACATTATTCTGACTCTACAAATACTCTGTGAACATTCTCAGGCTGCAGGCGTCAACAGCCTCCCTTATGCTGATTGTGTTCTGCAGCCCACACCTCTTCCTGCTCTCAAACTCCCTACCTGGTAGCCATCAGCCCCCTCCTTGCTCTGCCTGTGGAAGATGCGTCCTCCCTCCCACTGGTGGCGAGAGGAAGGGTGGGCATGTCACTCCTTAGCTCTAAGCCATTGCAAGGCTGGTGCCTATTTAAAAAAATATAATAGAGGCACTAATCTTGGGAGTACTTCCTGTGTGAGGCAGGTGCTACGTTAAGTACTTTTAATTTTCATCCTCACAGTGATCCTACGACATCCATATGGTCTGTTTGCGGATGGGAAACGGAGGTTAAAAGGTTAAGTAAGCGACCCAAGGTCACACAGCTAGTAAGCAAGAGCTGCGACTCAAAACTTAAGCACAATCTAATGTTCCCCTTGACTGTTACACTCTTCAAGTCAACATGATTTTAGCATGAAGCGGCTACAGGGTCTTGCGCCTGGCCTCTCTCAGGCCTCGTGCTCCCACACCACCGGGAGAGCGGATGTGCACGGCCAAGCAGCTCTGGTAGGTTGGCCAGCACCTCTCTTCCACCGTGTGCACCTGCTGACGCCTGGCCCCCAGCTCCTCCGGCACCTATTCTGCCCTGAGGCTCCTTTCCTGACTCTGCCACCTCTCTCCTATTTAGTCTCTGGCTGGCTCCGCTTCCCTCCTGCTTGAAACTCTCCACTCCTTCCTGTCTGCAGCCCGCCAGCTCCTTCCTCAGTGGCCTCTGCGGGGTTCACTTCCACCGGACAAGTTGGGTACCACGCAGGGTGGTGTCCTCGACCCCTTAGCTTACCGATGGGCATTGTTTTCCACAGCACAGGGGATCTCTCCTGTGCACATGGGCCCACCCACAGTTCTAACTGCCTGCTGGACCTCTCCCATTTAACATCAAAAAGGCGCTACACGCTGCTTCTTCCTCAGGCCATGCAGGTTTATTAAAAAATAAATAAAAGGGAAAGAAACATCTTGGGCTCATTTCATGCAACGCGGTACAATCGTGTAGCTTCATCTCCACCTAACGTACATGGTGCCTGGCACACAGCATTCGCTCAATTCTGCAAACAGGGGAGTGCTTCAAAGTCTATCCATTTTGAAATGCACTGAAACCCAAACCTGCTGGCATTCATCCCCTCTCCAAAGCCCGGAAATAAACCCAGGTGGCTCTTGTCTCTTAAATCTCTGCCATCAAGTTTTTAAAAACTTAAGTTATTCCCAAATTGCTGGCATGTTTTTTTCCCCCCAAGTTCTATGTGCTGTGCTTTCTTTTTTCCAACCTAGCGGCCTGAAACAAACTACTAAAAGGTGTCCGTGAAATTAAAACAAGAACCTTTTCATAGCTGGTTCATAATACAGGAAGTCCTAAGATAATTAGACTGCAAAATTTAGGCCTTCGGCACGAAACTGGGCTAACTTCAGTAATTAATCCCCTTTATCATTTGAAACCATCAAAAGAACTCAACAACCCCCCCCACCCTGAACCCCTCTTGTTAACATAGCAACATGTTTATTAACACCTAAGGACAAATACCCAAGGCTCGCAGAATACTCCACCAGAAGTGAACAGGCACATCAAGCAAACACTTCTATTGTTTCCACTGCTATTCTCCGTGAAAAAGAAGAGACATTAAATATCAATTTGGTCCATTTGAAAATTCCCCAGTAACTGCTGGGCAACTGCCATCTTTCTTCTGTTGAGTGTATGACTGGGGGCTTTAGTTGGGCAGCTCAAGTGCAACCACAATGTGCAACATGAGCTTCCTCCTACCTACTCTCAGCAGTGAAAATTCTTTTCAACATTTAACTAGCTGAAAATCTTCCCCAAAAACACTTTCGTGTCAAAAAAAAAAAAAAATTAAGATTAACAACCAAAAAATATATATTTTAAACAGCCCAAATTTTATTTTACAAACCAATGACAGCTACTGGAAGATGCTTCAGGAAACCTTAGCTAAGCCACATGAACAATCAGGCCTATACAAGTACAGAGAGTCTGAACATGCTTCAGAACTAAAAACTAAGTTGTACAGCCCGAGGGCATACAACTTAATTTCTACCAAAACACACTTTTTCAAAAGGGCTATGGGAGTATCAGTTGACAAAAAGCAGAACAAGTAGTATGATTAGACAGAAAAGTCTCCATTGCTTAATACAAGATAAACTTAGCAGTTTTAAAGTTTCTGCATTCGTTTTAAATGATTAGTGCAGGAGGGAGGGGAAAAAAAAAAAGATTAGGATGATTTAATCATACTTTAAAAAGAAAGCTCCCACTGGAGCTAAAACAGTTACAGTCCAGGTTATAGGTATCTAGGTTACATGGTCAAATGTTAAGAGCAGCACATAACTATTATTTTCATACCAAGTTCATGCTTCAGATAATAAGATAATCCTGTTTTCAGAATTAATTACATGTAATTCCAGTTTACCAGCACATAGTTAGATCACATATAGGCACAGAAAGAGCAAATGCAGACCGATGCACCCCCCCCTTCCTCCGTCCAGCAGCCCGTGGCCTGGAGGCCGCCTCTACACTCTCTACCTGCTCCCCAACTCCCTAAGACTGAGAGCAGAGGGCCAGCCCCAGAGGAGAAAAGGCGGAGGACTGTCATTGTCGATCCACTCAGCACAGGCTCAGAATGCTCGGCAGATACGCTCCACCAGTTTTTTTCATCTGCAGCATGAGAGGGGATTTGAAATCCCCACAATTTGAACCAAGTGAGAACTTCCTGACTGGAACCCTAGGAAACTGGCATTCTTGCATTTCAAATGAATTGCACTATTCAAATGGCCAGAGCTCCCTGTGCACAAAGTGGTGTTCTGAGGTTTTGAAGCAAGCAAGCACTTGTGTGTAAATGTTGTGTTTGAAATGCACCAAGGAAGGAGTTCAAATCACTGAAAAAAGAATTCTACTAAGATTTTAGTAATTTGAAGTAGATACCACTCCCCACCCCAATATGTAAATTGTAATACTGAATTTTTATTGAAGTAAAGCACACTAAATCAAACCAATTACAAAGATACATGTGTCACACCAAGAAAACATTTTCAGTTATGCTGACAGCCCAATGCTTTCAGTTTTTCAAAGACAATTTTAATGCCATGGGAAAAATGCTCACGACGTTAAAATGAAAAAAAGATACAGTACCATATATGCAGTATGATCTCAACTATGAAATAATTTTAATATTTATACATTGAAAAAAAAAGACTGAAAGAAAATGCACCAAACATTTAACTGTGGTTATCTCTGTATAGTCAGATAACAAGATACTGAATTTTTTACTTTTCGGAAATTTTCAAACTTTCCAAGAGAATGTTATTTGTAAATCAGAAGACTAGTGGAAAATTTAAACTCAAATGTTCAAGTGCTTCGTAAACTACCGGAGGACATTAAGTACTAGGTGCACGAACTGGCTTTGAGGCATGGCTGTATGGACTCCTTTTTCACATCAATGAAAAACTGTCCAAGAAAATTTTACTGCCAACTTCCAAACAATTTCGTATCATTGATGGTAGCTTTAGTGAAGTCCTACCCCAGAAACTTCAGCAGCTAATATCTAATCTTAACATAAAGAAATGCCAAGTTTTCATCAAAAATTTTAATGCTGTTAATTGCCTTCATTTTCCTCATTCCCAAAAGCTGGTTTGAACAAAGGCCGTAATTTAGAGATTCCAGCCTTCAGAGATGAATTTTAATTAAAGAAGCTTCTTTGAAATAATCATTTTTCTAAGCATTTAAGAGAGGTGATTGTTTTGGTGCATTAAATCTCTTACATCTTTATTTCCAAATAAGTTTTTTAAAAAATATTTTGCTGTTAAAATAACTACTGACAGTTCTGTTATTTCAGGAAGATGCAGACACGCACACAGTAAAGTCTCTAGCACTGTCCCACACGCTGCACAGGGAGTGTGGGCAAGAGAAGGGAGCACCTTGACAGGTACATGGATTTCCAGTTAGTCCTCTGCAGTGTTACAAGAGTCTCCTTTACACTACTCCACCAGTGTAAAATCGCTTAACCTAAGCACCGGTGCGGTAAGAATATTTCTAAACATTTACCTCTAGGATGGAAGGGGACAAGAATCCTTAAGGAAGAGACAGAACCAAGCACAATTACTTAATTTCTTCTTAAATGTACTGGATCTCAGGTGAAATTGTATCAAGAAGCTTTGCTCTCACTGGAATTTCCTAACTTCTCTTCTGTACCACTCTAGAGCACACAGGCCAAACGAAGTGCTGACCAAATTAACCAAAGCTACAAAAACCTGTGCTCAGAGGAGTACGAAAACCCGACTGGTTCAAGCTGCCTGGAATCACAGCTTTCCATAAACCCTAGGAGAAGGTGGTATCAGTTTTATACCCTGAGTATGACAAACTAGGAATAGGCCCTACATTTTTCCTAAGTTAAATTCCTACCTGACCTTACACAATTTTCCAAAAAGCCCTACACCCAGTTTTCTCCATGTCCAAGAATCTGTCAAGCAACTTAATGATTTAAGAGAACAAGAATCACCATGTACGTAGTCCAGAGAAGACTAAAGGCAAAAAAACCAAGTAGCCATAAATGGAGTCTATGAACTCCGAAGGCAATGTACCGTGCCTCAATCTGACTGCCTAGGTTTGAACACTTCAAATGCTCTCATAGAAATCTATCAGGCTAGAAATTCCTCAAAGACATTACCTAACTCCTCTTTGTATCACACAGGCCCCTGCCACTAGTCTCTAATAGACTGCATGGTATTTACTTTCAGTAAAATGCTGGGCAATAGAAAAGGCTGCAAAATGACAATATATACTTTATTTTTAAATGACCACCCCTTCCACGGAAGGATATGAACTGCAGAAATCAGAACTCATAAGACTACAGCCACAAAAAAAAAAAAAGGCAGGATTTCAAACTAAAAAGGATTCAGACTTCAGACTTCAATACTTAAAGAGCTGCTGGCTTAACTCACAAAATGCTTTCTTTGAAAAAACAAACTTTCCTTTGTTTGAAATTCTCCAGGGTCATGTAAATGCTGGGTTGCCTAAGCCTCTTTCAGTACTTACACTGGTGAATGTAGCATCCCACTGCCTTTTTAAAACTTCCTATTTTAAACACCAAAGGAACTTAAAACTGGACAATGGGAGATCCTAAAGCCAAATGCCAATGACAGCAACAGCAGTGCCTATTATGACACGACACCCTGCATGCTAGGGGCCTGAGTCTGAACTGACGAATTTTACAGGACGACCCAGGCCCAGTGATGTTAATTCCTAGTACTTCAGTCAAGATTGCCATCAAAATGACCTCTGGAACACAAACCCAAGTGTTTCTGATTTTTACAGAACAGTCTGAACCAGGGCCAGAACCTACAAAGACCATCCACAAGATGATGTGAGGAGGCTTTAATGCCGGTATCAAAAGAGCGAGCGAAGTGACTTGGTATCCAGCTCCTTCTCCTAATCAGCTCTCTCCCCCCTTCCAGGAATGTATGCCCCAATCTATGCCCCAATCTTACTCTCGACCCTTTCCTAACCCGCATGATAATGAACAGAACTCAGAACGAGGAGACCAGATTTCATCTAAGGCTTTCCAGATATAACACTAGCTTGGGCAAGTCAAGTCAAAGTCTGTCCACCCAGTAGAAAGAGAACCTCACTAACTCCACAGATTTGTATCAAGATAAAAAAAAAGCACAAGATCCTAGCAAGGAACATAAGTTATAAACAGTAAGTTTTAAATTATCCTTCCCCTCTGGAGTAATATATGCAATTTAAAAGGGCATCCTTACTGAAAAGAGGAGGGAAAAAGTACCCTCAAAGGCTACCTGATCTCCAGGTCTACTTTTGCAATAAAATGCCACCCAGAGGCAAAGAGAACACTCTTTGCACAGGACTCAGAACTAACCGAAAATCCCGCTTCTCCCAAGGTAAAAAGGTGTTGTGAAAGGTTAAGTACCTTGCTTGTTTCTCATTTAATCTAACACCTTACAAAGACGACTGCCTTGGGAAAGTAAACCATCTTGCCCAAGGTCATACCGGGAATGTAGCCTACACACAAAAGCCTAAATAAATATTCTTCCTACTAAATGAAGCAGAAATACAGGCCCCGAACCATTCACCTTCAAGCCTACTTCTCAAGGTTCACCCATGGCGAAAACCCCAAGATACAAAATTCATGTATTTTCTGATGTCTTTAGGGAAGAAAAGTAAGCCTAGGGATCTTTCCCACCCCACTCCACCCCTAACCCCATGGGGGAAGGACCATAAATGCACAAATATGGAGGCACAGTGGTTAAGAGTGTGTATACAGGCAGATCCGGAATACCTATTCTACCAGTTACTCATCTGTTCCATCATGGCCAGATACGCCCTTTCTTCGTCAACAAAATGGTAGTAACTCCGGGCAAGTGTAAGGTTAAATGAGAATGTCCTAAGCTGAGTTGCTTGCACTAAGTAAACACTAAAATAGCTGTAATGGTACATCATCCTCAAACCCCATTCGAGTCTTGGTTGTTCTAATTAAAGAGTTTACTTTGTAGCTCTCCTAAGGTACACCATTACTTCTACCCTTATTATAGTCATCTGGGGATCTTGATCCTCAACTCTTTCTAAAGGTTCTCTGCACCCACTGTACTATATATTTTCACATAACAGACCTCTGAACTCTGTGTTCAACTTAGAATACATCTAACACCAGGTTCTTTGCCAGGTTCTGGTAAAGGCAGAAACTTTAAGACCAGGCCCTGCCCTAAGGTAGCCCCATGTTGGAAAGGACAGCCAAAGAAGCAAATCTAAAGAGAAAGAGCAGATTAACAGCTCAAGGAAGGCTTCAGAAGGGAGAACGAAAGCTTCATTACGGAAGAAGCGTTTGATCAGTCTTAAAGTATGAGCAGGCGGAGGGAAAGAACTGGAAAAGAGCACGGAGCTATTTCACACATGAGACAGTATAGCTAAGATATCTGACCCACGGTGAAGATCCAATCAGAAGGGCCTTTCAGTGCTGGGTTCTGACTTCAACGTATTTCTCCATCAACAAAAGTCATTTTTCAGTCAAGTGACGAGACAGAAAGGACTGCTCCAGTGGCCTCAGGAAACACGGACTGGCAACTGGGTCATCTCAGGGCCAGGAAGCAAGAGCAGGAAGATTATTCCAAGAGCCCAGGGTTTATCCTCTCCAAAGAGCCTTCCCTTAACGTACACCCAGTGTGCACTGTAAAATGTCCCTTTCTGCCCTTAGAACATCATACACAAACCATGCTCAGGACATTAAATTTTCCAAGTATGTGTTGGCCTCAGTAAAAAAGGAAGCACTCACTCTTCATTTATATATTCCCAGAGACAGCACAGAATCTGCCATGTACGCATCTGGATGGCTCCATGAGGAAAAGCCAGGTATTTGCTGACGGGGCGGGAAGGGGAGTCCGCGTGAAGCCCTGTGTGAGAGCCCTGCCTGCAGGGGTGGCGTGGTGGACAGGAGAGAACACGCGCGCCCGGCAGGCCCGAAGTGGGCGAAACTGCAAGCAAGGGGCCTGCAGAAGGCGGCGAGGGCTCGAAACCGCGGGAGTGAAATCTAAGTCAGTCAAGAACCTGAGGAAACGTCAGAGGCTGAAGGAGCCGACAAAGAAAAGACCAAAGAAAAGGGAAACTCCAGATGAGAAGGCATGCCTAAGCCACATCATCAGAAAGGGAGACTGAGAACCACCAAAACGGTCCAGAGGATTTTAGGTCCACCTGAAATCTTCTATTACGTTAAAAATGAGGCGGCAGGTCCTAGCTGCACGTGTAGCACATGCCTGTGTTTCCCGGACTTCTTGGTGAGTTTAAGATCCAGATGACTAGATGCCATGGTACTCAGAAAAAAAGCGACCTATGCTGCAGACAAGAGCCAGAACAAAGCACAGGACTGATTATGTTCTGTAAGCTTCAGTAACCAACAGATCTGACTGAAACTGCTTGCTAACCATCTGATGGATGTATGACTGAAATTGGGTTCGGTCTGAGGCAGATGAGGTACTAATCAGAGGATCTTACTATCACACACAGTGTAAGAAATAAATGTACTGTAAGTACATCTTTGCCATTTTTCTTCAAATAAAAATGCGTATTTTAGATAGATTTAGGGTGCTTGGTACAGGTGTTTCGGAACTGATAAAGAAAAACTATGGGGGGGGGGGGGGACCGTCCTGTCTTATAAAAAGGGATAGAATGGTGTGAATCCCCTATACTCATGTTTGCGGTTTATAAACTTAAGAAGTTTGCTTCAATACACAGTGCTTCTCCTATGCACCCCTCCCCCACCAACCCATACCCTAAAACTTCATAAATTTAGACTCTCCTTCCAATGCAGATTCCTAAGAACTTCAATTTGACTTCAATTACATTTCACAGATCTGGTTAAGCAAATTATATGCAAAACTAAATTCTGACAAGTATGTGCCCTAATTGAGATGTCTCCAAATATGTTTTCAAAGATCATCTAAACAGCTTTCACTTCAATTTATAGACTATCCAATAAATCAGATCACTAGGACCGCTGGTTACAAAGTTGGTCATTAATCTGCCTTACAACTTAGTTAGCAATGCCCTATTACTAGAAATCATTCCAGTCATTGTAAACACTCAAACCAGACTAGCATTCTCAACACATCGATGTCCTCTATAAACCACTATAGGACAAAACACGATGCAATTTATGTTTCTGTACACTCTTTCAAGAGGCCATATTACTAGACTGTTTTAAGACACAAATTCAGGGTATGAACCTTAGGATAAGAGTAAAGAGTACACTGAGTCTCCACTATATTCTGGACTTGTGCTAATGGGAAACTTTATTGAAGGGAAAGATTATTTTTCTACATAGCTTTATAATTATGAACTTTCTCAAACCTCACAATTTAAACTTAAGTCAAAATTATAAATATAATCTCTTCTTAAAACTACATTGTCACTAAAACTCCAACAGAAGTTCAGGAAAATAATAAACCACAAGTTGAACAGTCTAAAGAGGGGTTGGGGGAAGCTGGCCCTTTTTACAAGGTATACAATTGCACTAAGATTTCCTAACAGGAGTGGCATCTGTGTGTCTTAAAACTATCTTCTTAAGTATAGTAGAATAGAGAATAAGGAAATCTTAACGAGACAGGTATGGAATGAATCTTAAATTGCACTTGACGATAAGGAAAATCAGAATGCTTAGAGAGACAACCGCATACGGCCCTACCATGCGCAGACAGGACAGCCACCTGACACTACACACGCTTCCAATCATTTGTTCCAAACTTAACGGTAAAAGATGTGAACTCTGTAACAAAGACCAGATGGACCTCTTTTTTGCCTGAGTTTCAGAGGTTCTGATGCATGACTATTCCACTACATGAGACAGTGGCAGTCCTAAGTACTGCATCCATATATCAGGGACTTTCTCTTGCAACAGATGTATTTTTAACTTATCAAACTATCAAAAGGGAAAAACACTGTTTCCAACCCCAGGTTCTGATGAAGGGTGTAGGTAAAGAATCAAGGTCCGCCAAAGAGAACAAGAACATAAGCATTAAAGCTTCAAGGATATAGATGTCCTCTGCATATATATCCCACCTTTTTTACTACCAGGTTACTTGGTTTTTTAGATGGCCTATACTGTGGCCCAGAAATGTTGACTTCTAACAGGACTCCTGACCTAATTCACTAATTGCTTCTCTCTGCTCAGTCACCTGCACCATTCAAGTTTTCTTTTCTGTATCTACTAAGTCTCATTATTTTGTTGTTCTTTTATTTTCACAGCAGTATTAAATGTCCTGTAAGTACCTCTCCCAGTTCTATCTGGAAATCTGTATTAGAGAGGAACAAACAACAGACTTGTTGACTGCATATCCCAGGCTTCTCCAGTAATACTTAAACCCCCTGGCCAAGAATGCCGCCTTCTGGCAGGTCTGGCCTGGGGAGATAGTGATGGACTGTCCTGACAGTCCTGACTATCAAATCAAGGACCTAAGGGACAAGAGACATAAGGAAAATCAATCATTCTTACATTTCTCCATTCCCACCTGGGTCATCAACTCTCACCTTTGACAGGCACACTCAGTAACTTACAGGGCCAAAGGGAGTCCCCAGGAGAACAGCCCAACAATTTCCTGCCTCACTTGCCTGCTGCTAACCAGGTTCTCCAGGCAATTGGAAATATAACAGAATTCTGAAGACACAAGAACTTCCTGTTTGACTCAGAATAATAGGAAAACATGTACAATAAGAAGTATAAAGCAATAAATTCTAATCAACGTTGCAAGATTCTGTTACTGTGACACTGATAAGCTCAAACTAACTTTCTAAAAACATTTTTTAGAATAGGCTAGCTAACATTCAAAAATGGCCCAGGTAAGTTCTTAGCTTACATTCTGCGTAAACATTTCTGGAGCATTTAGTTACTAATAAGAGACAAAACACAAGACAATATATCTGGACCTAAACCTAAATGTGTAAAGGGGTCGACAGGCACACTCTTAACCACTTTTCCAAAGAAATATGTTTAAACGGCTTTACCATGCAGAGCTATGGCTTCCCGGAAGGGTTGCAAATCAGTCTCTACAGATGAGCTAGTTTCCGTTGAAGTAGCTCGGTTAGGGGACACTACAGTCAGTCTTGGGGGAGCTCTAGAGTTTCGTGGTGGAGGAACTTTCCCACACAGGAAGCTGATCAAATCTTCTCTACGAATAGTTCTTCTGCGCTTTTTAACCCAAGCCAACACATCCTTATTGCGTCGTTGATAGCCAATCTGAATTCCAATATCAAAACTTCGCTGATGAGTATCCACGCTTTCTGTTAGGAAAAAAGAACAAGAAAAAAGATACATCATGATCAGCAGAGCCATGCAGCATTCTCTCCTAAGAGAAAACTATTTCAGGAGCTAACCAAAATGAGCATCGTGAAGACTGGGGTTCTGGAGGTCTATCAGTAATTTAGTCAACTGAATGGTATTTCATCCATGTTTCAAGTGTTATACGTGGCATTAAATCTTCACGGTCTAAATTCAGAGCTAACATCACACAGTCCTAGAGCTTCTGCCTTGTTCCTTAAAAAAATAATAGTTTTATTCGTTACTTTAAAAAAATTATTTTAATGTTTATTTTCGAGACAGAGCATGGGTGGGGAAGTGGCAAAGAAAGACAGAGACACAGACTCCGAAGCAGACTCCAGGCTCTGAGCTGTCAGCACAGAGCCCAACGCGGCACTGGAAGGCACTGGAACTTACAAACTCAGAGATCATGACCTAAGCTGAAGTCAGACGCTTAACTGACTGAGCCACCCAGGAGCTCTGATGGATACGTTATTAAACGTCTATCAGTACTATACTCAGCTTCACTTTAGGAAAAAAAATATCAAGACGACCTTGAAAATGGTACTATGGTCCCCCTGGTGCAAATGAGGAAACAAGGAAGTGAATTACACCGAGTAACTCTACCAAGGTGTAAGAATACATATGAGAGCTGGAATTTTGCTCCAGAGTCCATGATTCTTAACCACTAAGCTTCTACACTCTTTCAGAAAAGAGTGAATTCCTGGGGTGCCTGGGTGGCTCAGTCAGCTAAACATCTGACTCTTGGTTTTGGCTCAGTGAGATCGATCCCCACGTTGAGCTCTGCAATGACAGGGTGGAGACTGCCTGGGAATCTCTCTACCTTTGCCCCTCCCCTGGTCGTGCTCTCTCTCTCAAAATTCACTTTAAAAAAGAATAAAAGGAAGGAGTGAATTCTCACAATTCTAAATAGGAGCATCACATCATTCAACAGAGAACTAAATATTACAAAGCACTCAGGCCACCTACATTTACCATGTCATTTTGGGGATACACTCTTACAGATCAGTTCAGCACCAAGAACTGGGAACACACTGAAAGCCGCAGCAAACAATTTAGAAGTGAGGAAAAATTAATTCTGATTGACCAGTCAACACCAACACCAAACAGCACAGTGGAAACAGAAAAGGCTTCCTTTCCCTAGTATACACTTGGATTCTGCTTCCAGTCCCCCAAAAGTTTCCCATCATTCATAATCATTCCCAAAAGACCTTGCAACTAAAATCTCCGACTGGCCTCCCAGTCTCCCTGTAAGTACTACCCCTCCCTGTATATACTAAGCCCAAGTTTTCAAAAAAACAATCCCTGCTCTTCCCATGATTTTACACAGTTGGAAAAAGAACTGGGAAATTTAAGCCACTGCAATTTATTTTTAGTTGGACTGCTCTGCTAGCAGAAAATCATGAGTATACTTCTAGTGACATTAAAGAAAATGGTTTCGGGGTGCTTGGGTGGCTCAGTTGGTTAAGCATCCAACTTCAGCTCAGGTCATGATCTCATAGCTCATGAGTTCGAGCCCTGAGTCAGGCTCTGTGCTGACAGCTCAGAGTCTGGAGCCTGCTTCAGATTTTGTCTCCATCTCTCTGTCCCTCCCCTGCTTGTGCTCTGTCTCTCTCTCAAAAATAAATACATAAATAAAAAGTTTAAAGAAAAGAAGATGGTTCCAAGGCACCTGGGTGGATCAGTCAGTTAAGTGTCCAACTCTTGATTTCAGCTCAGGTCATGATCTCAGTTTGGGAGTTTGATCCCTGCATCGGACTACACGCTGATGGAGTGGGAAGAGCCTGCTTGGGATTCTCTCTGCCCCTCCTCTGCTCTCTCCTTCGCTCTCAAGAAAAGAAAAGAAAAGAAAAGAAAAGAAAAGAAAAGAAAAGAAAAGAAAAGAAAAGAAAAAGAGAAAAGAGAGGGAAGGGAAGGGAAGGGAAGAGAAGAGAAGAGAAGAGAAGAAAAGAGAAAAAGAAAAAGAAAAAAGGAAAGAAAAGGAAAGAAAAGAGAAAGGAAGGAAGGAAGGAAGGAAGGAAGGAAGGAAGAGGGAGGGAGGGAAGAAAGGAAGAAAAAGAAAAAAGAGCTGTGTTCCAGAAAGAAACACAATAATCCAGACATCACAGAGAATCCCAAACTGCCATGAATTTGCATTATTAAACAAGATGGCAAGAGGGCAGCACAAGCAGAACTTTATAACAAGGCCTGTTCTTTAGATGACAAATCCCTGTTGTTAAAAAAAAAAAAAAAAAAAAAAAGTTTTTTTAATGGAAGAATTTGTCCATGGGAGCACGCTTTAAAAATAGTAAACTCCAAGGGCGCCTGGGTGGCTCAGTCAGTTAAGGGTCTGACTTCAGCTCAGGTCCTGATCTCACAGTCCATGAGTTTGAGCCCCACATCAGGCTCTGTGGTGACAGCTCAGAGCCTGGAGCCTGCTTCGTATTGTATCTCCCTCTCTCTCTCTGCCCCTCCCCTGCTCGCACTCTGTCTCTGTCTCAAAAATAAATAAAAACATTTAAAAATTTTTTTAAAAAAAGTAAACTCCATCACAACTTTGAGAAGAAGATTATTCTTATTTTAAAGATAGAGAAAGCAGCTTGGGAATGAAGTAATTTCTCTAGTATCTCAGACTTGAACACCAAGTTACAATGTGAACGAACAGCTTCTGATTTCTCCTTTCATCAGAAACAAAGCAAGAGTGAAATTCATTTTAAACATAAACAGCATTTAGGAGTATACTATAGCACTTTCCATCTCTTAAAGACTCTACTGAAGCTAATCTCAGGACTAGGTAAACTCTAAGATGACCTTGGGAAAGCCAGATCTAAAAAGAAGAGATTCGGGGCGCCTGGGTGGCGCAGTCGGTTAAGCGTCCGACTTCAGCCAGGTCACGATCTCGCGGTCCGTGAGTTCGAGCCCCGCGTCAGGCTCTGGGCTGATGGCTCGGAGCCTGGAGCCTGTTTCCGATTCTGTGTCTCCCTCTCTCTCTGCCCCTCCCCCGTTCATGCTCTGTCTCTCTCTGTCCCAAAAATAAAAAAAAAAAAAACGTTAAAAAGAAGAGATTCTGAAAGCACCGGAAGCATTTTCAGAGAAATCATGTCTTTGAGCAAAAACTGATCCCATGCCACAGCACCAAACATACGTGTGTACCTAGAAGCAACCAGGTTTCTACAAACCCACCCTACCTAAAAGAATGATTATACTCAAGCTCATAACTGGAGAAGGGGGTTTCCAAACAGAGCGAGGAAATTTTATTTTTCAAGAACCAAATGGAAGCAGGCCCAGAATTGGAAGTACAGAGGGGGGAAAAGTTGGAAGTGCAAAAGGAGTACAAAAAACAAGTGCAAAGGAGGACTGCACAGCACAAACCAAGATGAAGTAGTCGTGTAAATGTACACCTGGCAAACCAGACACCAAAAAATTCTCCATAAACTGGATACAAAACTCAAGGGCCAAAGGGAGGGGGCCACCAGAAGCGGTTATTTAAAAAAAAAAAAAAAAAAAATGACAATTCAGGGAAGAAAGCTAAATTTTGGTTTGTTCTGATGGAGGACACAAGGAAATCCCAAAAATCAGATCTGCAAGGGCCTGACTTTTTTTTTTTTGAAGTAGGCTCCACACCCAACATGGGGCCTGAACTCACAACCTTGAGATCAAGAGCTGTATGCTCTACGAACTGAGCCAGCCAGGCTCCCCCAAGGAGGGCCTGATGCTTCAATCACAGATTTGAACAAAGCTGGAAAACGCAATTATTCACTGGTTTAGATGAAAGACAGTTATGTAAGTTGTGAAGCTCTTTTAAAATTTACACAACTAAAAAAAATGTCTTCCTAATTGACCAATTATTTCACCTCAGAAATTCTGAGCCTGAAACAACAGAACCAACCAAGAACACACTAAATATGAGGCACTTTCTAAAACATGGACTTTTACAGGTTAGAAGGTACAGGAAGAGAAAAGCAAAAAGTGACATTTAAGGTCTTCAGGTACACCCTTTTGCACTGCCGGGCCCAACTTGGTTTTGTACCATTAACAGCATATCCTGAAAGGCGAATCCAATCACCTCACCACCCAGATTAACCCAATCTCAGTTACTTCCCTAAACAGAAAACGTCACATTGACTGACCCTAAAGCATTTCAAATACAGTCCTTATGTTTAGGACTTTAAACTGTTGCTTGGTTGAAAATAAAATCCTCCCACCATACCTTGCACTAAACAGGAGACACATGAATACTTACTGGAGCATCTTAGGCCTGACTAGGCTAGATTTTAACGTCATCACAGGTTGATTTAGTGAACAGCAGCACCATAAACATGCGCAAGGATGGCTTTCTGAAGGCTCTCAGCCCAAGACTGCTGTGACTACATCTGAACCTTGACAGACAGACATCCAAATTCTAGAAATGCAGAGCACAGAAACTGTGGGGACAGTCTTATGTGCAAAGCTATTTTACTGAAGCCAAAAAGCCTCTGTGCAGCAGGGCCAGAAGCTTGAAGGTTAGGCAAACCCCAAGGGCATCAAAATGTCAACCCAACCTTTAAGCACAACACATTCATTTCCTTATTCAAAATACAAATGGACTCGGACAAGTCATGGTAGATGTCCCATGTTTCATATTTAAAAAAGAAAAAAAAAAGGGTTTTATATAAGCAGCTGAAACAGAATTCCAGATTTTTACAGGTCTAATCCTGTCCCCACTGGCAGGGGACAAGAGGCACAGAATCACCTGATTACCGAGATGAAGACCAAATGCACAATTTTGTTACTTAGGACACCGACAAGATTAACCCAATCTCACTGTTTATAGCTTTTTGACACTCACAAACCTTATGGGAGTTAGCCAGAGCAGACCTCCCCATTTCAGAGACAAGGAACTGGAGCTGAGGCTCAGAGGGCCGTGCCTGGGAGTCAGGTGAAGGGACACAGTTCTTCCCCAACCAAAGAGAAACCGTCTCCCACTCTCCTTAGAGGGTCTACACACTGTGAGAACACACTGCTAGACCAAAGTAACATTTGCAAGGAATACTAACGACTAAATATCTGAACTTAGAAACGCGTCGACACTAACCAACCAGTCTGCCACAGGGCAAATAAGTATGAAAAAGGTTTCATTACATACAAAGATCTGAGCTACAGGCAAAATAAAAGCCTTTTCCAACAGTTTTGAGAAAAGGACTCCTATATTCCCTAACAAAGCAGTGTATCCAAAAAGAAGCACTCCCTTGTAGCTACTTAGATACTCAATTTTCACCCAGCACACACAACAATGGAAAGGAGCCAGGGAAGAAATGCAGTGGCCTCATCTGCCTGGCATCCAGTCCTCACCCTGCCTCTCCGAAAGGGATTCCAAAGTTTCTGTTTGGAGAGCTGTAGGGAGAGCTTTCTTCACATTCACTCAAGAGGTGGAACACGTGGTTTAGTGCTCATCTCATGTGCACAGCCCCAAACAGTACCTATGATACTGGTTCAGATTAAGCATGTGACCCAACTCTGGCCAAGAGCCGGTAGAAAGAAGTCATCTGCTGGCAGCTCCCGGAAAAGAAGCGCCAGGGCTCGTCAGCGTCAGTGAGTGACCCGAAGACGCAAGCTGCCAACGAACTGAAACTAGCCCCAAAACAAAGCTCGTGCTTTGCACATGCACATGCACACACACAGTGTAGAGAGCTGAGAGCAGGACAGACTGAATTAAATCCATCCTATCCTCAGCCTTCCAGCCAGAGAGGAGCCAAACCATGCCCACACCACTGAAGCCTGTCTGCCTTGTAATTTCTGCTTTATTTGCAACCAAAACATCCTTTTACAGAAAAGTTGTATATAAGAAAAAGATTGTCGGGGTGCCTGAGTGGCTCAGACAGTTAAGGGTCCGACTCGGTTTCAGCTCAGGTCCTGATCTTGCGGTTTGTACGGCCAATACCTGCATCTGGCTCTGGGCTGGCAGTGTGGAGCCTGCTTGGGATTCTCTCTCTATGCCCCTCCCCTGCTCGCGCTCTCTCAAAATAAATAAACTTAAGGAAAAAAAAGACTGTCTTCTACAAAAACTGACAGAATCCACAAGGGATATTAGTGATTGAGGCCACTACTCCTTATATTAAAAATAAAATTTAAGACTTAGAGAACAATAATCCATATTAAGGCGTTTCTGAACAAAGCTTCAAAGGTCAATAATGGGTTTTTTACAGGTGAGTCACAAACCAAGTCCACAAAGTCAAATTCTAAGGAGATGAAATTCTATTTATCTCCAAGTAGAACATGCTTTCTCTGACCACTGATTTAGACACCAACTGCTCACCACTGGGCCCAAATTCTCAGTACATCCTGCTCACCCTCACTCCACATATGGTCTAAGATTGCTACACGGAAGTGAGACAGCATATTATAAAAAGGATTTGGCATCAAGATATCTCAAAAATAAGGACTTAAAGGGCATCGTGCTATTTTTCTCACCTGCCAATCCAATTTACATTTAGTACTTTTAGGGAAAGATAAAAAAGGAAAGTACTTCCCACTAAGCTTTTTTCAACACAAGAAAAAAATGCAAAGACATGGGGCACCTGGGTGGTTCAGTCAGTTAAGTCTGACTTAGGCCCAGGTCATAATCTCACGGTTCGTGAGCTCAAGCCCCACGTCAGGCTCTGTGCTGATGGCTCAAAGCCTGGACCCTGCTTCGGATTCTGTCTTCCTCTCTCTCCACCCCTCCCCCATTCATGCTGTCTCTCAAAAACAAAGGCGAAAAAAATTTTAAATTTTTAAAGATTAAAAAAAAAAAAAAAGAAAAATGCAAAGGCAAAAAATAACCTAGAATTTCTTCCCTTTATCTTAAGGACTTCCCAGAGCCAGAAAAAGCTGAAAAACAGAACTTTAATACCAACAAGGTCAACACTCACCTTGCCCCAGATACCCTAGCACTAAACTCAGATCTTGTCCTCTAAGGTTTGGGTAACGTATCCCCAGTTACAGGGGAAAAAACGAAGGAGCACAAATGGTGAAGCATCTCCCTCCATTACCTGTCTTCAGAACCATACAGCTAAGTACTGACAGCCCAAAATCCAAACTCCGACAATAGCAGCAGTGCTGCTTGCAGTGCTGGCTTTCTTTAAGCACTGCTAGAGTAGACATGCCCCCTGGGCAAACAGTGCTCAAGGGGAGAACCAGAAACATCTTTAACCCCCGAAGAGCATCAAGAGAAACCTCCCAACACAGATGATAGAACTCACTATGCAACTCAAGTTTGTGATGCAGTTTTTAAAAGTCAACACAAGGGCACCTAGCTGGTTTAGCCAGTGAAACATGTGACTCTCGACCTCAGGGTCATGAGTTCAAGCCCTACACTGGGTGTAGAGCTAACTTTAAAAAATTAAAATTAAAAACTATTTTAAGGGGCACCTGGGTGGCTCAGGCAGTTAGGCATCCCACTTCAGTTCAGGTCATGATCTCACGGTTAGTGGATTCGAGCCCCACATTGGGCTCTGTGCTGACAGCTCAGCGCCTGGAGCCTGCTTCAGATTCTGTCTCCCTCTCTGGCCCTCTCCTGCTCACACTCTCAAAAATAAACACTAAAAAATTTAAAATTAAAAAAAAAAAAAAAAAAAATACTATTTTAAAGATAAACGGGAAGGGCATCTGGGTGATTCCATAGATTAAGGCTCTAACTTCACCTCAAGTCATGATCTCGCAGTTCATGGGTGCAAGCCCCACATTAAGCTTTGTGCGGACAGCATTGAGCCTGCTTCGGATTCTTTTTCTCTCTCTGCCCCTCCTCCACTCACTCTCTCTCAAAAACATTAAAGAAGAAAAGTCAGCTAGGGAAATGCTGAGAAGTGGCCCTGTAGGGTGAGAGCAAGCATTGGCTCAAGGGCTCTGCTGAAGAGCTAAGGTACCTGCAGCCACTTTAGACTCACCACTGAGGCCCATGGGATTAGCCTTATCCCAGGACAACCACCAGTCCAACCTCTCTTCTGGGCAAGGACCCCCCCCCCCCCCCAAAACAGAAAGAAGTTAGCATTAGGTAAGGAGACCAGTACTTTCCTACTGAGGAATCAGGAGACAGATTGCGACTGGCACCCAGGAAAATGCAGGGGTATTTATATTAATATTTCAGTATTTATACTGAAATAACTTCAGTAACTTTTCGCTCCCCTCTTCAGTTGCAGACATCAGAAACTGTACCAGGCCAGGAACAGAACCTGACTGAAAAGTAAACAAACATCGCCCTCTTTATATTTACCAAAACAAGATAGAGATGAGAACCGACCATCAAGATTTTTTCTTCCCCTTTCCAAAAGAGGATACCCAAGTCTGGCCCTACTCAGTGGAGTAGAAGGAACCACACACTCCATTTTGCTGAATCCTGTCCACGATGAGGGACAACTCACTCTCCTCTAAATCCTTCGAGCCGAGCCAAACCAAACTGACACTTGATTTTTCAAAAAGCCCACAAGCAACCAAAAGATCCTCAGTTAAGCTTTTACCACCATTCTGAGCTTCCAATGTGCTCCCTTTAGGGGTTATCAAGAACCTGGTACAAGTGCCAACCTCTCTGTCCCCGGACTGGAAAAGGAGCCATTTTTAGCTTTAGCTTTAGTCTTTCATCATATAAAATACTGAAGCAGTGTCCACTTAAAGAGACCCTCCAAATCTTTCCCCTTGTAAATTACATGTAAACGTTTAATGAGAGCTATGAAGGATGATTTAGATTTACCACTACTCCAGGCTGTATGCACTGGTGACACTACCTTGCTAATTGTACCAGTTCTATTTAAGGTACCTAATTATTCCTACAGCTGCATTCCTGGTCCCCAAGCACTTCACCCTGAAAAAGAGGAACGTGAGGCTCTGCAGAGCATGATCCTTTCTCTGTCAATCAGTTAAGACTATGCTGCCACACTACCAAATACCACAAACCACAGCTTACCTCTCCTAACAGGTAAAGAAAGACAGACTTACCTTTACAGTAACACAACACAAAATACAACGAGTTCTAACAATCTAATATTCACAATAACCCAAGAACATCACGTGATTTTATTTTTTAAAAAACTGAAGCGCTCTCATTAAATCTTCTCAACAGAAACAATATATTACAAAAAGTAATTTCAAATCCAGTAATCAAATTAGGGATAATTTCAGAGTTCAGCTTTTGAACGCATCTTCTCACCTAAGGCAATATACAAAACTGCCAGCTTTAATTCTAAAGAGATACATCATAAAAACACACAACAGCACCAAAAACTGAACAGAAAATCTAGGGGACATTCGTATTTTTGCATGACCTAGGCAAAGAGCTTGGCATACAGAAGCACCAAAAATGGTGCCATCCCCCAGCTTCAAACAAAAAGCAACTGCAACAAACAAATGAACGAACTGTAGTACCTCTCACACAACAAAATGCTACTCAGCAAAAAATAAGTAAAAAATAAAAAAGGAGGGGCAGAATTCACACCTTCAGTATGAACTCAAGGGATCAATCTCAGAAACATGGGAAGTGGATGAAGCCAGGCACAAAAGACCGCATACCATAAAGCTCTACTCATGACCTAATGGAAGTGAGAAACTATATACTACACACGGCAATCAGATCAGCGGTGCCGCGGGCTTGGGTTGGAGGTAGATGCTTTCTCTCGATGTAGGTTTGTCAAATTTGAGCTACGATTCTTAAGAAGACTGACTACACAATATCCAAATTATACTCCAAGAAAGGAGTTTTTAAAACAGGTACTAAATATTTCAAAATTCTCTGGATGAAAACAAGAGCCATTCCAGACAATGCTTAACACCCTCAAGCACTGATAAATGTTAGAGTAATTCACTCAAAAGTCAAAATTTAAGGAACTCACCTACATAGAATCAAAGCTGACCACTGAGACAACATTTAATCGTTTCCTTTTTCTCGCAAGCCTAGACTGAGTTCCTCCTTCCCTGGAATTAACATTCCATTCACCAGTTTGTTTTCAAATTACTGTCCCCCAAAACTGCAAATTCCACCCAGGAAATCTCACAAGAAGGGACATTTTTCCTATAGAATGCTGCCACCATTTCCACATTCTTACACAAAAATGAGAACCTGAAAAGGCAGTCCACAGCCTGTGCTTCAACTTGTTTTGACAATTCTGAAGTGCACATAGTCCATTACTGTTACCAGCAGCTTCTACAAGTTTGAAAACGTTCGATTTAATTACATTTTTCCTAAGATTAACAAATTCAAATCCTTTCTCCATAGGAACCTTAACCCCAAAAGACATCAAATCCAAATTTCCAAATCTTCAAAATCGTAAGACACGAAATCTAATGCCATGGTTACTGAGAACGCACAAAGAGCAAGAACCTTTACTTACAGATCTTCCGGTCACTGGGGGGCGGGAGATTAGCCCCCAAAAAACACTATCAATAAAGCACAAATCTACCGACACAAACTCTGGTAACACGTTTCCTGCCAACAATATACAATGAGATAGATGGCAGCTCTGCAAGCAATTATTCGAGGTTGCTAGGGAAGAACAGTACGTTAACGTGCGCACAGATTACTCCCATCAGCTGATTTTCAACGCACTTAAATGCTACCAAAGTACCTTGGTCTGAGTTGCCTAACTCTCAAGAATCCTTTCCAGGAGCTGCTCACGTCGGTCTGTGGCACCAAACCATAAACCCTTTTCTTCCCTGGGCGACTTCTGCGATGAGAAGCTGCACCCCTCTCGGCTTCTCAACCTCAGCACTACTGACACTCGGGGACGGGGAGCACGGTCTCCTGCAGGGCAGGATATCCAGCAGCCCCCTCTCGGCGATGACATGACGTTCAAAACTGCCCCCAGCGTCAAACGTCCCCGAGGCAGGCGAAGACGGGGTCAGACGCCCCAGCTGAGAATCCGTGCTCCGGCCAGGCCACCCCCGGAGCTCTCGCCCCACCAAGTGCTCCAGGCACTCGGCGGCCGGGTTCGGCCGCAGAAAAGGCTCGGGCAGTCCGGGCCGGGGTGTCTACCTCCCTGGCAACGGAGGACTCAAGCCCTGACGCAGGCTGCCCTTCCCCTCAGGCGGCAATGCAGCAAGGTTATCTTTACCTTTGTAGAGGTTGGTGACGGCGGTGGCTGCGTTTTGGAAGGGGACCCAGAGAGAAAGTCCTGGCTGCTGACACACTCGGTCTGAAAAAGTGGGTGAGGGGTGCAGGGGAGAAAAAAGAAACACAAAAGACACAGAGAGAGAGAGAGACACAGAGAAAGAGAGGTTATTTGGGCGTCAATCACTCCGAACGGCCATATTAGGTTTCGCCATTTTGTTCCAGGGTTTCGGGATCCCACACTCGCTGCGAGGACGGCGGGCAGGGGGTCGCGGCGGGGACGAGGCCGAGCCGCGGGGCTCAGAGGTGCAGCCCCCCGGGGCCGAGCCGCGCCCGCCGGAGGCGCCCCCTCCCGGTCCCCGCCCCGAGGCCGGCTCCGGGCACAATGGCCGGCCCCGCCGCCTGCCTTCGCCATTTTGTGAGTGGGAGCCCCTCCCCGGCCCCTCCCGGCCCGAGGGGCGCCGGCAGCCGGGCCCGAGGCGCGGGCGGGCCCCCGGCGGCCCCAAACGGGGGCGCCCCCAGCGCCGGCCCCTGCTCAGCCGCGGCCCGCCCGCCGGGCCCGCCCCCCGCGCCGCCATCTTGTGAGGAGGGGGCGGCGGGGCGGTGGCGCGGCGGCAGGGCCAGGGCGGCCACCCCCGGGGCTCTCCGCCGACCGGCCGGCCCCGAGGCGGCCGAGGCGGCGGCGGCGGGGCGGCGGCGGCAAGATGGCGGCGGCGGGCCTCACCTTTGTAGAGCTGGGCCACGGCGGTGGCCGAGTTCTGGAAGAGGTGCCACAGCTTCTGCTGCTTGTGCTCGGGCTGCGCGGCGGCCGCCGCCTCCTCCTGCAGCTCAGGGGGCAGCTGCTCGTCCTGCTCGGCCTCGGCCAGGCACTGCCGCTCCCACTTGGAGAACCAGTGCTCGGGCCCGTGCTCCTGGATCTCGGCCTCGCCCTCCTCCTTCCGCTCCTCCATCCTCCGCGGCCTCCCGCGGCCTCGCCGCCGCCGCCGCGTCCTCCTCAGGCGGGGCCCCCGCGGGAGCGTCGTCGTCGAGCGGCCCGGCGGCGGGGCCCAGCGACCGGCGGCGGCTCCTCGCGGCGGCCCAGACCTCCTGCACCCCGACGGCCTGCGAGCCCCGCCCCGCGGCCCCACGCAGCCCGGGACGACCCCCGCCCCGGGCCTCCCCACCCCCGGGCTTCGCGGAAGGTCGCCGCGGCCCGGACGACTGCCGCCGCACCTCGCGTCGCCGGCCCGAACCCGTCTACCGCCCGCCCATGGCGCCGCGGCCCTCCTAAGGCCGCCGCCGCTGACCGCCTAGCCCGCCGCACAGCCCGGCCTATGCCGCCGAGCCCACCCCGAAGACTGAGGAACGTCGTCGTCGCCGCCGCCGTCGACGCCTCTGCGGCTGCTGGTCTCCGCCCTCCCCCGCCCACATGCTGACTGGGGAAGCACCGCCCACTCGGCTTCAGCTCCGGCCCGGTTGGGGCGCGCCCGCTTCGAGGACCCCCATTGGCCCGATCCGACCGGTTCCGCGTGCCGGCCTCTGAATACAGCTCCGTGATTGGTTCTCCGGCCTGTCTGCCTGACGTAACCAATGGGCGGGGGAAAGGGAGTATATGTCGGGAAGGATGGAGGAGGAGGGGGAGGAGCTGACAGTGGTTGTGTCCAAGCCAACCGGGGGTGGGGTGGGGAGAGATAAAAGGTACGCATGCGCACTCGCTTGCTCGCCGCTGGGCACAACCACCCCGCGGGGCGTCGAGTCGGGGTCACGTGACCCGCCCTAGCGACCGCGCCCCGCGGGGGCTTTTCAGGCGCTTCCCGGCCTCAGGGGAAGCAAAAGTAAGTCGGGCCTCCGCGCCTTGGAGTCGCTGGGGTGTCGGGGGTGGCAGCCAGCCTGCTCGAGCCCTTTGGGCTTCCAAAGGGGAGGAGGGACGTGGAGAAAGAGAAGGAAACGCCCAACTTGTGTCCAGCTTGGCAGAGTGCTCCCCCATCTGTTTATTTCAGTGTCCCATTTCTCTCACGGGCAATTTGGGCCTCCGAGCTCGAAGAAAAACTCGCAAGTGGCAAGGCCAGCGGGCTGGTCTTCGGGGACGGCGTCCCGTGTCGCGGCCGCCAGTCCACCCTGGAGGCCGCCAGCGCAACGGAGCGCGGGACGGGGAGCCCAAGCCGGGGTGGGTGGCGGCCCCGCACCTGTCCCGACAAGCACGCTGCGGGGCCACGTGCGGGCAGCCTGCGTCACGCGCCAGCCCCCGCCTCCCGCGGCCGGAACCCGCGTGGCCGCGCCGAGTGGACGGCGCGGCCTCCAGTTACCCCGCGCGGCGCGGTGACCCTGTTGCCCCTGTGACCCCGGGGCACCCCAGTGGAAGCAGCCACGCAAACGGGCGATGACCGCACAGAGGCAAACCCGCCACCCCAGACGCCGGCGTCAGGGGCAGGAGCCACCCACGGCTGGAGAAGTCGGCCAGGCCACCATCCCCCACTAGCTGCCACCTCGCGCACCCTCCTCACTTTGACCTACAGGATATGGGTCCGCCTCCTTTATTTTCACCTGACACCATCCCCTGCTTGTCTTGTGCTGCCCATTCACACTGGCCTTCTTTTTGTTTCCCCAGGACACTAAGCTCTTTTCTGCCACAGGGCCTTTGCTCTCATGGTACACTCTCTCTGGACTCTTCCCCCTCCCCCCACCCCTCAGTTCTCAAGGCTCAGCTCAAACGGCCTGTAAGCACAGAGCTCTTGTCATACCAGCCTTGTTAAAGTAGAGCTCTGTACTCTCCTATTGCCTGGTTTTACTGTTTCATACCCCGTATCACTACACGAAATGATCTATTGATGCGTTTTCTTACAGGACTGCTGTCTCCAAAAAAAAAAAAACTTCAAGGTCAGAATCTTGGCAGTCTTCTTCCTGGTTGAATCTTTAAAAAGACAGGTAAGGTTTAGGAAGAAAGGGGATTGGAGGCCACGCAGAAAGTACATGCCAGGCAAAAGTGGGTGTTAGAGGGGAACCCCAAGTTTTCAGGCAGCCAGAGTGGGAGCAGCAGGCCATGAATGCGTTTTGTCCATCCACTATCAGAGGCACACAGCCTGGGGCTTACCTCTTTTGCACAAGCACAGCAAAAACTATCTGTTGATTCTATAATATTAAAAGAATTTTTTCGGGGCGCCTGGGTGGCGCCGTCGGTTAAGCGTCCGACTTCAGCCAGGTCACAATCTCGCGGTCCGTGAGTTCAAGCCCCGCGTCAGGTTCTGGGCTGATGGCTCGGAGCCTGGAGCCTGTTTCCGATTCTGTGTCTCCCTCTCTCTCTGCCCCTCCCCCATTCATGCTCTGTCTCTCTCTGTCCCAAAAATAAATAAAAAACACTGAAAAAAAAAAAAAAAAAAAGAATTTTTTCGGGGCACCTGGGTGGCTCAGTCGGTTAAGCGGCTGACTTTGGCTCAGGTCACGATCTCGTGGTCTGTGAGTTCGAGCCCCACGTCAGGCTCTGTGCTGACAGTTTAGAGCCTGGAGCCTGTTTCAGATTCTGTGTCTCCCTCTCTCTGACCCTCCCCTGTTCATGCTCTGTCTCTCTCTGTCTCAAAAATAAATAAACGTTAAAAAAAAAATTTAAAAAAAAAAAATAAAAATAAAAAAAATAAAAGAATTTTTTCAATGATTACAATAGAAAAACATCTGAAAATCTGTTATTTTTATGGCAAAGAAGTTTGTTTTAACGTATTTTTTGAGAGACGGAGAGAGACAAAGCAGGAGCAGGGGAGGGGCAGAGAGAGGGAGGCATAGAATCCAAAGTAGGCTCCAGGCTCTGAGCTGTCACCACAGCCCTACACAGGGCTCGAACCCACAAACCTCGAGATCATGACCTGAGCCAAAGTTGGGCACTTAACCGACTGAGCCACCCAGGCGCCTGTATGGCAAAAAATGTTTAATTTGAGGGCATTTTCATAGAGATTTTTCTGAGACTTGCCAAGGTCTTAAATGAGTGTTCTCTCTCTCTCTCTCTTCCTCTCTTTCTCCCCCTCCCTGCCCCCAGACACACAGAGATGACTCTGGAGACCCAAGCTATTGGTCAGTTTCATTCTAAACTGCTGTTTATAAAACCTAAGCAGCATTATTACACGTCAATACCTGCTGGGTGCTCATAGCCAACCTGCAAGGGCTGTGGGATGAGGCTCACCTGTGGCTACTGTAAAAACATATGGCCTATGCTATGATGGTGGAAAGTTAGATTTGTAAGGAGGATAAATGGGTATTTCCCAGTGGTGGAATTTCAGAGGACTTCCTGCGGGGGGAAGCATTGCTAGACCGTGAAGCACAGCCAAGGCTCCTGGAAGGCAGAGGCCCCTCAGAGCACTGGGACACATAAGTTGAAAGGCACAGAGATACAAAGCACCTGGGTGGCTCAGTTGGTTAAGTGTCTGACTTCAGCACAGGCCATGGTCTCACAGCTTATGGGTTCAAGCCCCACATCAGGCTCTGTGCTGACAGCTCAGAGCCTGGAGCCTGTCCCGGATTCTGTCTTCCTTTCTCTCTGCCCCTCCCCCATTCACACTCTGTCTCTGTCTTTCTCAAAAATAAACAAACATTTAAAAAAAATAATTAAATAAAATAAAAAGAAAGGCACAGACATGAAAAAAGGCTTACAAAACCAGTAATAATCTAGTTTGACTTGAACCACATTTTTTTCTTTCTATTGATGAGATAGTGCCATCTAGTTTGGCTTTCTAAATAACTTTATAGGCACTTCCTGTCTGAGTGACCTTGGGCACATTAGTAAGACTCTTTGAGCATCAAAAATGGAGATGATAACAGAAATTCCTGAGGTTTGCTTTCAAGATTCAATGAGAATAAATGAGAAAAGAACTGAGTTCCTCACACATCCACAAAATTACTCAATAAAAACTGGCACTAAAAAAAAAAAAAAAAAAAAAAAAGTTAGTCCTCAAGGGGCCTGAGAAAGTGATCCTGGATTAACCTCCAACCTTGGAATTGGGAGGTCTATAGGAACCACAGTGCATGTGACATCTCTCAGCTAAACTCTGGAAACTTCACATCCATTTAAAGTAAGTAGCTGGGGCGCCTGGGTGGCGCAGTCGGTTAAGCGTCCGACTTCAGCCAGGTCACGATCTCGCGGTCCGTGAGTTCGAGCCCCGCGTCAGGCTCTGGGCTGATGGCTCGGAGCCTGGAGCCTGTTTCCGATTCTGTGTCTCCCTCTCTCTCTGCCCCTCCCCCGTTCATGCTCTGTCTCTCTCTGTCCCAAAAATAAATACAAAACGTTGAAAAAAAAAAAGATTTAAAAAAAAAAAAAAAAAAGTAAGTAGCATTTGATGACTGAAAAAAATATGAGTTAATGTATACTTTCTTTTTTTTTTTTTTTTCATAGGCTCCATGCCCAACGTGGGGCTGGAACTCAGGACCCCAAGATCAAGAATCATGCTCCACAGACTAGGGCAGCCAGGTGACCCTGCACTTTGATTTTTAACACCTTCCAGACGTTTAGGTATGTATACATAAAGACTTTTTTTTTTTAAGTTTTTTTTTTTTAACATTCATTTATTTTTGAGAGAGAGAGCGTGAGTGGGTGAGGGGCAGAGAGAGACGGAGACACAGAATCGGAAGCAGGCTCCATGCTCTGACCTGTCAGCACACAGCCCAATCAATGCAGGGCTCGAACAAACCTTGAGATCATGACCTGAACCAAAGTCGGATGCTTAACTGACTGAGCCACCCAGGCACCCCTATATGTAAACACTTTTAAATACAAAAGATATATTACACAGCTTGTTATGAAACTGACCTTTTATTTTCCATTTTGTAATATATCTTGGACGTCTTTCCCGTGCCAACAATATACAGTTGACCCTTGAATGATGTGTAGGTTAAGGGTATGACCCCACACACAGTCGAAAATCCATGTGACTTTGTACACCCCTGAAACTTAACTACTGATAGCTTTTTTTTTTTAATTTTTTTTTTAATGTTTATTTATTTTTGAGACAGAGAGAGACAGAGCATGAATGGGGGAGGGTCAGAGAGAGGGAGACACAGAATCCGAAACGGGCTCCAGGCTCTGAGCTGTCAGCACAGAGCCCGACGCGGGGCTCGAACTCACGGACCGTGAGATCATGACCTGAACCGAAGTCGGTCCCCTAACCGACTGAGCCACCCAGGCGCCCCCTGATAGCTTTCTATTGATTGGAAGCCTCATCCATCATAACATATACAGTTGGTTAACATGTAGGTTTTATGCTATGTATGTATTATATACTGTGTTCTTACAATAAAGGAAGCTAGAGAGAAGAAAATGTGACTAAGAACATTACAAGGAAGAATAAATACATTCACAGAACTGTACTGTACTGAAAAAAATTTGCATATAAGTGGACCAACGCAGTTCAAACCCATGTTTCTTAAAGGTCAACAGCAGTCACCTGCTTACTTCTTATTAACAGTCACATAGTACCCCATCGTATAGGCCCATCATAATGTATCAGTTCATCACCACAAAGCATTTTGGCTGTTTTCAGTGTTTTAGTACTATAGGAACACGTACTCAGGGTCTCTGTACAACTAACTCATCTTGGCCATCCTTTAATTCCTCCTTTCCTATACATTCCATGAGGTAGAATCCCCTGTAAGAGCACCGTATTCTGTATTCACTGGTTCTAACAAGTACTCCTTCTTGTTTCAACAGAAGAATTGCAATTGCACAGAACAGAAAGTAAGAAGTGAAAAGTTATTCCACCTATCTTGTCTGGCATGTGTCTCAATCCTATACTCAAGAGCTAACATGTAACCTTTGGAAATGGTGTCCGTGTGTATGTGTGTACGTAACTATACACATGTATGTCCCCCCTTTAAGGAAAAACACGCGACCATTTTATGAGTACTATCGCACTCTTCTTTCTCTTAACATAGTTTGACACCATTCCTTGTCAGTACATAAAGCCTTTTAAAATATTCTGAAAGGGACTCCTGGGTGGCTCACTCGGTTGAGCAGCCGACTCCTGACTTTGGCTCAGGTCATGATCTCATGGTTCATGGGATCAAGCCCCATGTCAGGCTCTGTCTCTCTCAAAAATAAATACACATAAAAAAAAATACAAAAAAAGAAAAAGAAAATGTGCTTCAGAAAGGCAGAGCAATTGGCACTGGCTCCCATAAATACATGCGTGCCATTTTTCCGTAGTCTTACTAATGGTATTAAAAAAAAAACCAAAAACTCTGTACTTCGCTGATCAAAGAAATGAAAAAAGGTTATCTCCTTATGGCTGTACTTTGACTAGTCTAGTTTCCCAGGTTGTCATTGGCTTTCTGTTTCATTTATCCTTTTCCATTTTTCTTGCTTTGAAAATTTTTTTAAAGAGTTCAGTCTTTGAATTTATAGCTCCTGAGTTTTGCATCAGGCTTAGAAAGGCTTTCCACACTCCCAAGATTATTTGTTCACATGATTGAATTAAAATTTTTTTATGCTTATTCATTTTTGAAAGACACAGAGAGACAGAGCACAAGCAGGGGTGGGGCAGAGAGAGTGGGGGACACAGAATCTGAAGCAGGCTCCGGGCTCTGAGCTGTCAGCACAGAGCCCGACGCGGGGCTCAAACTCATGAACCACGAGATTGTGACCTGAGCCAAAGTCGGACGCTCAACTGACTGAGCCACCCAGGCGCCCCCACGTGATTGAATTAAAACTGAAATGGAAGCCCATCTTTTTCCTTCTCTCCTGGACTACCACACAGCAACGTCAAGAGAATGGGTGATACCGACAGCTTCTCATGATACATGATGCGCGCATTCATCACAGTAGGCCATACACGTGGCCTCATAGATCAATTTCTGCCAGGAAAGGTCAAAGTTAGAATGAAGGGCATGAGTCAAAAGACATGAGAAAAGTCAAATAACATTGTGAGCACAAGAGGTCAATAAAAATAAGATAAAATCAAACATCTTTTACTTAACATTTCACCGCACATACATTTAAATAAAGGCAGTCCTTTTTGGGTTTTAATACGTTGCCTGCTCAAGTTTAGCACCAGTGTTGGCGTTATTAAGTACACTCTTGAGCTGGTTTCTGAATTTCACTTTTGCTACGAGGCATGGCATCCGGTTCCCCCAGAGGGGGTGAGCTGAGGGAGAATGCCAGGAGGAAGTTCTCCTTTGTATGACCTAGCCTCAGAAGTCATACAGCATGTGTACAGCCTCTTCCATGGAAGCAAGCCACTAACTCTGGGTCGCGTTCAAGGCCAGGGGGATTGGCTCCACCTTTGAAGGGAGGCATGCCATAGAAATGGGGATACACTTTAAAACACCACATCTCGATTGTACCCGTGCTGCACTCAGCTTCCTACTGAGGGTGAGATTCTTTGACCGTGCAGTCCTGGACTCCAAAGGTGGGGTGGCTTGTTGGAGATGCGGGTGACTCCCCCCACTCACATTTCAGTCACCGTGTATGGGAACAATGATCTGCTCTTCTGGGAGGTGAGGGAAGGAGTGTGGGAGGGATGTGTTCTGATTCCTTCTCGTGCCTTTCCTGTGATCAAATGTGCTCACAACTCACCTCACTTGGTAAATTAAAGGGACGTGTTTCTCCCTAAACTCTTGTTTTCTGCAGAAACACAGAAAACAAATTGTGAAAGAAGATTTTCGACAGATTTGAAACCTTATATGTTCTCCTCCCCTTGCTATGAAATGCAGCTTACCTTGGGCAAATAATTCTACCTTTCTTAAGAAAAAGAGAAAATACTGCTAGTCTTGGGGTGCCTGGGTGACTCAGTTGATTGAGCATCCGACTCTTGATTTCAGCTCAGATCATGAACCCGGGGTCAATGGGATATAGCCAGCTTAAGATTCTCTCTCTCTCTGTCTCTCTCTCTGTCTCTCTCTCTCTCTCCCCTCCCCACCCAGAGAAAAAGAAAGAAAAAATACTGCTAGTCTGTTTATAACACAGAAAAAAGTGTCAGAGAATCTCAGACCTTGTGGGGGAAATTATAGATTCTCCCAAAGGTCTCTCAAAACTGAGCACAGAATGGGATAATGTAAGCATGTTGGAGACTGCATGCTTCTCTTCCAATATCCATTCCACAGTTATTTTTTGCAAACAGAGCCTAAATTGTATTCAAGTGGGCAGTGTGCCCAGCTTAAGGACTACATTTCCCAGCCTCCTTTGCAAGGAAGGGAGGATGATGAAATCATAAGAGGAAGTCATTGGGTGGGGCTTCCAGGAAAGCTATTTAAAAGGAAGTGACTTAGCTTGGTCTCTTGCTACTTCCTCCTTCCTGTTGCCTGGAACTCAAACAAGGTAGCCAGGGCTGCAGCAGCCATCTTTGACCATGAGGTAACCTTGAGGAAGGAAGCCATATGCCGAGAATAGTGGAGCAGAAAGGAGGAAGTCTGATGAATTTGTAGATGTCCTCAGACCACTATTTAAGTAAAAGAAAAGCCCTCTAGTTTATATGAGCAGCTGTGGCTGGGTCTCTGCACCAACAGCTAAACGCAATCCATTGCTTGTTATATGTAAAGGACGTAGTAATCTGTGCAGTGCTAAATAAATGCAATCTCCTGTAGCTTGGGGAAATTTGAGGTTGCTGGTTGTGCTTCCTCTTTGCTTTTACCCACCTTTTATGCAACTTTGCCCCATTACAACAGCGTGTTCCTTCCAGGGCTGGTGTTCAGCCTGGAACTGTAGCTGCAAGTTGCTGCCAGTTATCAGTACTCCGGTTAGGAACGATCTCTCTTTCTGGCTCCTCTCTGAGGGGTGAATCACAGGCAATTAAGTGCATTCAGAAAGACAGCCCGTGGCCTTTCCGACTTGTGAGAACTCTGCCTGTGAGGCCCAGGGCTTGGGCTGAAGGTACGCTTCAGCCCAGTGGTGATGTCACTGTGAAAAGTCTCATGATAACGCTGT
The DNA here is from genome assembly GCF_046562875.1 of Panthera onca. NCBI lineage: Eukaryota > Metazoa > Chordata > Mammalia > Carnivora > Felidae > Panthera > Panthera onca. Next base: position 34,368,968 of record NC_138354.1, read on the forward strand.
TTCTCAGGCCTCCAGCTTCTGCCTGCTAAGTGATTCCTTCACTTTCCCAAAATCTGTGGGGGTTTTTTAAATGTTTGTTTTTGAGAGAGAGGGAAAGAGAACACGAGCCAGGGAGGGGCAGAGAGAGAGAGGGAGACAGAGAATCCCAAGAAGGCTCTATGCTGTCCACGCACAGCCCAACATAGGACCCAAACTCATGAACCATGAGATCATGACCTGAGCTGAAACCAAGAGTCAGATGCCTAACAGACTGAGACACTCAGGTGCCCCCCAAAACCAGTTTTAAAATGGCACAGCTCTCGGGCGCTGGGGTGGCTCATTCGGTTCAGCATCCAACTTCAGCTCAGCCCATGATCTTGCAGTTCATGAGTTCGTGCCCCATGTCAGGCTCTGTGATGACAACTCAGAGCCTGGAGCCGCTTCAGATTCTGTGTCTCCCTTTCCCTCTCTCTACCCGTCCTCTACTTGTATGTGTGCTCTCCTCTCTCTCTCAAAAATAAACATTTAAAAAATAAAATAAAATAAAGTAATAAAATGGCACAGCTCTGAAAAACAAAGGCTCAGTTCCGTTTGCCAGCCTGGGTCTCACTAGAGAAACAGCTTCTCATTGAGGCGAGATGTCTATGCAGTGGAGTCACAGTATCTGACCGAAACCAGCATCCTGAAACAGTAATGCAGGCTCTCGAATTCAATCCCCAGCTCTGTGATTCTCACCTGAATCCCCCCCGGTCGATCTCATTCAAAGGCACAGTCCAGTTCCTCACAGCTGGGGTGCGCCCTGGGTGGGTGCCCGTCCAATAAGCCCCCAGCGATGCCCGTGCCCCAATGCGCAGACGGCATCTTGAGTGGAAAGGCATTTGCTGGCTGTTCTCAAAACACAGTCCCAGGCTGTCAGGCACCTTCTTGTCATTTAGGTCTCAGTTCACATGTCACTTCCTCTGAGCAGTCCTCCTTGACCGGGCGTTCCACAGCAGAGTCTCCCAGCCCCCATCACTTCTACCTCACCCACATTTCACCTGCAGCACATGCCCCCCCACCCATGCACCGTATGTTTATATGCATCTTCCCCCCCCGCCCCCAACCTCCACTACAATTGGCATAGGATCATGTCAACTGATTCTCTCAGTCACAAATTTAGAATTTGGGTGGAGACCAGAAATTGGGAGCTAAGTAACATTAATGGCTAGGTGATTCTTTTTTTTTTTTTTTTTTAATTTATTGTCAGATTGGTTTCCATACAACACCCAGTGCTCATCCCAACAGGCGCCCTCGTCAATGCCCATCACCCACTTTCCCCTCTCCCCCACCCCCCCATCAACCCTCAGTTTGTTCTCAGTATCCAAGAGTCTCTTATGGTTTGCCTCCCTCCCTCTCTGTGACTTTTTTTCCCCTTCCCCTCCCCCATGGTCTTCTGTTAAGTTTCTCAGGATCCACCTATGAGTGAAAACATGGTATCTGTCTTTCTCTGCCTGGCTTATTTCACTCAGCATAATACCCTCCGGTTCCATCCATGTTGCTGCAAAAGGCCAGATTTCATTCTTTCTCATTGCCAAGTACTATTCCATTGTATATATAAACCACATCTTCTTCATCCGTTTGTCAGTTGATGGACCTTTAGGATCTTTCCATAATTTGCCTATTGTTGAAAGTGCTGCTATAAGCATTGGGGTACATATGCCCCTATGCATCAGCACTCCTATATCCCTTGGGTAAATGCCTGGTAGCACTATTGCTCGGTCGTAGGATAATTGTATTCTTAATTTTTTGAGGAACCTCCACACTGTTTTCCAGAGCGGCTGCACCAGTTTGCATTCTCACCAGCACTGCAAGAGGATTCCCATTTCTTCGCATCCTTGCCAACACCTATAGTCTCCTGATTTGTTCATTTTAGCCACTCTGGCTGGTGTGAGGTGGTATCTGAGTGTGGTTTTGACTTGTGTTTCCCTGACGAGGAGTGACATTGAGCATCTTTTCATGTGCCTGTTGGCCATCTGGATGTCTTCTTTGGAAAAGTGTCTGTTCATGTCTTCTGCCCATTTTTTGACTGGATTATTTATTTTGGGAGTGTGGAGTTTGTGAGTTCTTTATAGATTTTGGATGCTAGCCCTTTATCCGATAGGTCATTTGCAAATATCTTTTCCCATTCCATCGATTGAATGGCTAGGTGATTCTGTTCCTCCATAACCCAGGACATAACCCAGCCTAGGAGCCACCTCTGTTTCCCTACCCCCCCCCCCCCCCCGCCCCGCTCTCAAATTCATTTCATATTAAGCTGGAGCTTCATAGTTTCTAATGTTTGCATAATCCCAGTGTACTACTATTAGTCTTTTGGCATTTTTCCTTCCAGTCTTTTAATACTTTTTTCCAGTCTTGGGGCTCTTGGATGGCTCAGTCAGTTGAGCATTCTGCCACTTCAGCTCAGGTCATGATCTCACGGTTCGTGGGTTCGAGCCCTGCGTTGGTTGGGCTGTGTGCTGACAGCTCGGAGCCTGGAGCCTGCTTCAGATTTGTATCTCCCTCTCTCTTTGTCCCTCCCCCACTGGTTCTCTCTTTCTCTCTCAAAAATAAACATTAAAAAATGTATATATTTTTCAAGTCTTTTATATTAACATAATTATTTCCATAATTAACAGCAGGGCCCCTGGCTCCTATGGGCTTGGCCAGCCAGTTGTGCTCATCTACCCAACTCCTTCTCCGGTGACATCATGAGGTGGCTTGAAATCAGCCACGGGGGGTGGGGGGGGATGTTTACAGCATGAAAATCAGCAAATACCGCAAACCAGAGCTTTTCTTTTCAGGGAGTCAGTTGTTAAGAACCTGTCAACTCGCCATTGATCTGACTTATAAGACATTGGGTTTCCCCAGCCACGCATCCACCGACTAGTTAACACTCTCCTAAAGTGTTAGGTCCTTTTAAATGGAGACGGATGCCATATAAATAAACACAGAAACAAGAAACTTCTAGGAAGTGATAAAGTATAAAAAAATTAATGAAACCACTGATAATGTTGAACGTATTCCTTTTCTCCCCTGCCCCCCATCACAAACAATTCCTCAAGTTTCAAAAAGGTCTAAGAAAATGGGACACCTGGCTTGCTCAGTCAGTTAAGCATCCGACTCACTGGTCCATGAGTTCAAGCCCCAAGTCGGGCTCTGTGCTGACAGAGTGGAGCCTGCTTGGGATTCTCTGCCCCCCTCTCTTTGTCCTCCCCTGCTCATACTCCCTCTCTCTCTCTTAAAAATACATAAATAAACATTTTTAAAAATGCCTAAGAAAAAAAGAAATAAAAGGTCTAAAGGGCATTCTTCCTAATGGGTGCGTATTATTTACTCCTTGTGATAATAATCTTCTGATGTATTCATGCTTTCCTCGGCAGTTCAGAGTTTCTCAGCCTCAGCACTGTTGATATTCTGGGCCGAATAACTCGTGTGGGGGGCTGTCTCATGCTTTGAGACGTGGCTTTTACCCACTAGATGCCAGTAGCAATGCCCACTGCACACCAGCTGTGGCAACCAGAAATGTCTCCAAGTCTCGCCCCCTGGTGGTGAAAATCACCCCAGCTGAAGGTCACTGACTCAGCTGGACTTGACCTTAGCAAAGACCTCCAGGAAGGAAGCGCGTCTCAGAGAGTGGCCCCATGATCAGTAGCAGATGTGCCAACTGGGAACTTACTAGAAACGAAGATTCTCTAAAATAAAAACTATAATTAATTAATTAATTAATTAATATAAAAAGTTTTAATAAAAAATAAAAATTTTTAAAATTTGTTTTCATTTTTGAGAAAGAGTGTGCATGAGAGCTGGGGAAGGGCAGAGAGAAAGGGAGACAGAGGATCCCAAGTGGGCAGTGACAGCAGAGAGCCAGATGTGGGGCTCAGACTCACGAACTGCGAGGTCATGACCTGAGCCAAAGTTGGACGCTTAACTGACTGAGCCACGCAGGCGCCCCTAAAAAATCTTTTTTAATTTTTTAAAAAGGAAAGGGGGGGTGGAGGAATCAGTTAAGCATCTGACTCTTGATCTCAGCTCAGGTTTTGATCTCAGGGTTGTGAGTTCAAGCCCCACTTTGGGCTCCACGTGGAACATACTGAAAGGAAGGAAGGAAGGGAAGAAAGAAAGAAATGACAATTCTCAGGCACCTCTCCAGACACCTGAAATCAGAATCTCTGGGGTGGGACCAGGCAGTCTCTCCTGGGGATTCTGATGCACACTCCAGCTTCATAAGGTCCAGGGATGAAGGTTTTCAGAATCACAACACTGTTCCATGCCGTCCTGCAGTGCGTGGTTGTGGTTGCATCATAATCATGCCCCCCCCCCCCAAGCCCCCCGCACCCGCTGATCCTTGGCTGGTACAGGTGATTAGAGAAAATTAGCTGAGTTCAGGTGTAATTTTGACTTAAGTACCACCTTTCAGCCCGAGATTACCAAACACCACTTATTTTTACCCCAGGGAGGCTCTGGGAGGCTCCAGGGCCAGAGGCAAAGTTAAGAATAGAAAGCAAACGGGTCCTGACTGTAAGTTCCAACCACCACAGGGTGTTTCTCCACTACATGTAAACCGTGGTTTTCTAAATAAAGAGCAGTTTGGTCTTTTCAGAAACCAAAGAACCACAAAATGCAAAGCCAAGCCAAGATGTAGTAGCCAACTAGTAGCTACCTCCTGCTCTTCTTACCGTCTTGTACATTGGCCACCATGAACTCAGTTCAGAAATATGGGTTCACAGGGGCACCTGGGTGGCTCGGTTGGTTGAGCCTCCGGTTCTAGATTTCAGCTCAGGTCACGATCCCAGGGCCGTGGGATCAAGCCCCATGTCAGGATTCATCTGCACCGCGCAGCATGGAAGCTGCTTAGGATTCTCTCTCTCTCTCTCTCTCTCTCCCTCTACCCCTTCTCCCTTGCTCATGCGCGCTCTCTTTCTTAAAATAAAAAATTAAAAAAAAGAAGAAGTAAAAAAAAGAAATATGGGTTCACAAGCTTTCTCCCATGGTTCATAAATGGGGGTTCCTACCACTGGAACAAGAATGCCTCTGGTCTAGCAGAGGTGGGGGTATCGCCCCATTCTGGGAAGCATTTGGAATGGGGGGTGGTGGGAGATGGCTGTCACACTCTGGGACTTCTGGTGTTTACTGGTTAGTTCCAGAATGGTTAAACATCTTACAGAGTAGTTTGTGGGAGTGTAGAGTGGTACAATCACTTTGAAAAATAAGCCAAGAGTTTCTTTTAAAATTCAACATACAGGGGGTGCCTGGATGACTCAGCCCATTAAGAACCTGACACTTAGTTTAGGCTTAGGTCATGATCTCATGGTTGATGAGTTTGAGCCCATCAGGATCCATGCTGATGGTGCAGAGCCTGCTTGGGATCCTCTCTTCCTCTATCCCTGCCCCTCCCGTAGTCTCTCTCTCTCTCTCAAAATAAGTGAATAAACTTTAAAAAAAAATGTTAATTCAGTATACAGGATGCCTGGCTGCCTCAGTTGGTAGGGAATCTTACTCTTGATCTTGGGATTGTGAGTTTAGAGACTTAGGTAATATCCAACTGTGTGGAGATTACTTTAAAAATAAAAACATAGGGGAACCTGGGTGGCTCAGTCAGTTAAGAGTCCGACTTCAGTTCAGATCATGATCTCACACTCCGTGAGTTCGAGCCCCAATGTTGGGGTCTTTGCTGACAGCTCAGAGCCCAGAGCCTGTTTCCAATTCTGTGTCTCCCTCTCTCTCTGCCCCTCCCCCGCTGGTACTCTGTCTCTCAAAAATAAAAATAAACATAAAAAATAATAAAAATAAACTTCACAAAATAAAATAAAATTCAACATACACTCACGATAATACTCTACCATTTCCAATACCATTTCCACCAATACTCCTAGGTATTTACCAAAGAGAAAAGAAAGCCTATATCCGCCCTTATAGTTACATGCTCTTTTTTAAAATATTTTTTTTTTGTTTAGTATTTATTTATTTGGGTGAGGGAGGGCCAGAGAGAGCCAGAGACACAGGATCTGAAGCAGGCTCTGTACTGAAGGCAGCAAGCTGGAAGCGGGGCTTGAACTCATGAAGTGTGAGATCATGACCTGATCTGAAATCAGATGCTTAACCAACAGAGCCACCCAGGCACCCCCCTGTGTTTCTCTGCAATAGGCAGAAACTGGAAGCAACCCGAATGTCCAACAGGTGGAAAGATAAACAGACCATGGTGCATCCATACAGGGGACTGCTATGCAGCAGTGAGAAGAAATGAACTCTCGGTCCACAGTACAACACGGGTGAATCTCCGAATAACTATGCTAAGTAGAGGAAGCCAGACCACCCCCCCCCAAAAAAAGTGTGTGCCTTATGATTCATTCCCTTTACAGAAAAAGCAAACTAATCTATAGCCACAGAAAACAGATGAAAGGTTGCCTGGGGATGTCAGGGAGGACAGGGAAGGACCAGAAGGAGGGATTACAAGAAGATTCTATTGTAATCTCCTTTGGAAAAGGAAAGAGTTTGGGTGATAGTTATGTTAATTAAGCCTCTATGGGGCAGCTCAGGACCTGGCAGCTGGATTCTTTTCAGCAGAGGAAAAGAAAGGAGGTGCCCAAGACAGAAATGACAGTTTTTTATAACCTACCCTTGGAGGTGACGTCCACCACTTCGGCTGTATTCTATTCATTGGAGGCAAGTCAGTGAGTTCAGCCCCCACCATGGGGAAGGGAATTACACAAGGGCATGAATACCAGGAGGTGTGGATCTTTGGGGACCCCCTCAGAGGCTGCCCAGCACAAGGAACAGGTGCAAATATGTGCATCTTCCCTAGCTCTTCCCAAACGGGGGTGCGTTAACCATGGCGCTGGCAGACCACAATCCCAAAATCACAGGGACATTTTCTTTCCTTCTTAAAAAATACAGCACTTGTATAGCATGGAGACTAGAGTTAATGATACCGTGTCGTACATTGGAAAATTGTTGAAACAGTAAATCTTACAAGTTCTATTCACAAGGAGAAAGGGTCTGTAAAGCTGTGCGGTGATGGATGTTAACTAAATTTACCGTGGTGATCATTTAACAATATATACAAATATTGAATCGTTATGTTGCATACCTAGAACTAATACAGTGTTACATGTCAATTGCCAGTTAGATCTCAACTGAAAAAAAAAAATTAGAATCATGTCCCCTGTACCCCAGGGGTGCTAAGAGCTGATGGTACCAATATGTTTGGCAGACTGTGTTTCTGTGAATTCTCCCAGCAGCTGAAGCAACAGCCTTTTGTAAGAGAACAGGAGAGGCCCAGGCTCAGGGTGGGGTGAAGGATTCGAGGGGCGGTACGCTGCATCCTCCAAATGCACTGTGTGGGTTATTGTCTGGGAGCATTCAAACATCTGTTCTAGTAGTCAGGCTACTGCCAGTGACTGAACCACAATGACAAGAAGATCGAATCAGCTAAACCTCACGGAAGTGAATTCCTTGCTCAGGCAGAGCCTGCTCTGGGTCCAGGCAACAATCCATCACAGCTGCTGCCCTCCACGGGATGATGCACAGTGACTCAGGGATGCAGGCAGCGTCTGTCTTGTGACTCCACCCTCTGCGAAGGGGAAGACGAAGCCTGGAGAGTCTTACTTACGGTGGCTTTTTGCTCCCTCAGATAGGAAGTGACACATCACTTCTGATCATAATCTGTTGGCCAGAGCCAGTCATATGACCCTGCCTAACACTATCTCCTGACGCCCAAGAACAAAGACCTGGATATTGCGGCAATCCTTAATAACATTTTCATAGAAGGTCGCCCAGCCACACATATGATTTCACATGTGTTTGTTTTATTTTATTTTATTTAGGTTTTTTTAAATTTATTTATTTTGAGAGAGACAGAGACAGTGTGAGTGGGGGGGGGGGGGTGTGCGAAGAGAGAATCCCAAGCAGCTTCATGCTCATGCTCAGTGCAGAGCCCCACGTGGGTTTCAAACCCACGAAAGCGTGAGATCATGGCCTGTGAAACCAAGAGTCGGATGCTCAGCTGACGGAGCCACCCAGGCTCCCCTATTTTATTTAAATCCAAGTTAGTTAACGTATAGTGTAATCACGATTTCAGGAATAGAAATTAGTGATTCATCGACAATAAAACACCTGGGGCTTATTCCAACAAGCACCTCCTTCATGCCCATCACCCATTTAGCCCATTCCCCCACCCAACACCCTGCCAGCAACCCTCAGTTTGTTCTCTGTATTTAAGAGTCTCTTATGGTTTGCCTCCCTCTCTGTTTTTAACCTTATTTTTCCTTCCCTTCCTCTGTGTTCATCTGTTGTGTTTCTTAAATTCCACATATGAGTGAAATCATATGATATTTGTCTTTCTCTGACTTATTTCGCTCACCATAATATACTCTAGTTCCACCCACGTTTTACAAATGGCAAGGTTTCATTCTTTTTCATTGCCGAGTAATACTCCATTGTACCACATCTTCTTTATCCATTCATCAGTCGATGGGCATGTGGGCTCTTTTGATACTTTGGCTATTGGCTGTAAACATTGGGGTGCATGTGCCCCTTCGAATCAGCATTTTTTTGTATCCTTTGGATAAATACCTAGTAGTGCAATTGCTGGGTCTAGGGTAGTTCTATTTTTAATTTTCTGAGGAACCTCACACTGTTTTCCCAAGTAGCTACACCAGTTTGCATTCCCACCAGCAGTACAAAAGTGTTCCCTTTCCTCTGCATTCTCACCAATGTCTGTGGTTTCCTGAGTTGTTAATTTTGATTCTACATGTGTTGATATTTATCATAACGCCTTTGTATTAACTTATTTGATCCCCATAATTCTTCAAGGAGGTTGATATTTTTATTCCTATTTTAAAGAGCAATTGAGGCACAATGAAGTTCCTATCCACAGAACACTTGTTTTTGTTTATGATATTTCTTTAAAAATTTTTTTTTAATGTTTGTTTATTTTTGAGAGAGACAGAGACAGAAACAGAGTGTGAGTAGGGAAGGGGCAGAGGGAGAGGGAGACACAGATTCTGAAGCAAGATCCAGGCTCCGAGCTGTCAGCACAGAGACTGATGCGGGGCTCGAACTCACAAACCGCGAGATCACGACCTGAGCCAAAGTCGGACTCTTAACCAACTGAGCCACCCAGGCGCCCCAATAAATAAAAACATTTAAAAAAATTTTTTTAAAAATCACACCAAAGCAATCTGCACAGATTTTTAAACAACTATTTAATATGCGGTGTTGGTGGGGATATAGAGAAATCGGCATTTCATACGCTGTCCGGGGTGAGAGTGGAAATGCGGAGGGCGTTCGGCAGTTCGCATCCAAAGATTTCAAATATGTCACCCTAACCCTTCGATTCTATGTTTAGAAGTTTATGTGAAGAAAACAAATCTGTATGCAAAGATTTGGTTAGCAGAAAACCCAACCCAGCTTATTACAAAATTATTTGTAGGACCCAAAACTGAAAATAACCTAAGTGCCCCAAATAGGAAATTAGCTTTAAAATCGACAACCCTACAGTTCAATGGCATCTGGTGTCGCTGTTGGTGGGTTCAGACCCCATGTCAGGCTCTGTGCTGACAGCTCAGAGCCTGGTGCCTGTTTCAGATTCTGTGTCTCCCTCTCTCTGCCCCTCTCCCTCCTCACACACGGTCTCTTGCTCTCTCCCTCAAAAGTAAACATTGAAAAAAATTCCACAAAATAAATAAAAACATTGGTCAATTGTGACAAATACATGATAATAATGTAAGGTGTTTGTAATATGGGAAAATCATGCGGGAAACGCAGACGGTGTGGGGTATATGGAGAATTGCTGGCACTATCTTCACAACTTTTCTGTAAATTTAAAACTGTTCTAAAACTTTATTATAAAAAAAAAAAATCACCCAGGGTGCCTGGGTGGATCAGTTGATTGAGCATCTGGCTCTTGATTTTGGCTCAGGTTATGATGTCACGGCTGGTGGGATCGAGTCCACATCAGGACTGTTAGGGATTCTCTCTCTGTCTCTCTCCGCCCCTCCCTTGTGCAAGCTCTCTCTCTCTCTCAAAAGTAAATAAACATTAAAAAAAAAAAAATCACAACCAATTGTGATCGTTTGGTCCACTTTAAAAAAAAAACACACAAGGGTTCTTGCCTCTAGCTGTAAGGACACAAGGCTCTTCCGATTTTGTCATCAGGAAAACTGCCGTTTGGAAACAGAGCCTGGCTGTGGCCTGTGGGGGCACCAGGGAAGTTGTTGGCTGAGCTGAGGATAAACACCAGGGATTCTATTCTCAGTAAGTGGCTCTCACCCCTAACCATCCTTCCTTCCCCTTCAGTGTGTATCATGTCTGGGCCTGAATTATCCTGTCTGGCTAAGTCCTGATTCTCGGAGACTTCTGGTGTTGGAAAACATTGGGAAATTTCAGTGGATTTGGCTGCAAAGGGACTTTGTGCTTTTTTTTTAAACGGGTGACTGACTTCAACATTAATGCCAATGCTTATGACCGGAAATCAGATGATGCAACGCAAAGCAGGAGCATCAGATTTTCAGATGACACGGGGCTTCAGGTGACAGCCAAGCCACTGGTTTGCCAGCCTGGATGGGTGCAGCCCTGAGAAGGTGCTCTTGCAGAAACACCTAGGATACTGACTTATTCAGTGCAGAGAATAACCACCCCAGAGTTGGGAGTTAGGATCTGGCGAGAGTTTAAATTAGGAGAAATGGTAGTTGAAGAGCTTAAAAACATAGGGAAAAAAACCAGGGTTGGTGGGGGGGAGGGGCGCCTGGGTGGTCAGTTAAGCAGTTAAACTCTTGCTTTAGGCTCAGGTCATGTTCTTGCTGTGTGTGAGTTTGAGCCTTGAACCAGACTCTGCGGTAACAGTGTGGAGCCTGCTTGGGATTCTCTGTCTCCCTCTCTCTCTGCCCCTCTCTGGCACTCATTTCTCTCTCTCTCTCTCTCACTCAAAATAAATACACTTAAAATAAAATTTAAAAAATAATAATACAAAAGAAGAACAAAGGAGTGGCCATCACATCTGTGAGTGTTCTGAGAAATCATTGAAATTCACTAAAATTATTCTGACAACAAAAATAGCAATGACTAGCATGTTTTGCACACGCAGCAATGCTATGTTTGTTCCCTTTATAAAAGAAACCCTCTGACCCCTCTCCCCACAAAACCCAGTCCTGAGGTTGAGGCCTGAATCATTACACATCCCTTGGACAGGCTTGACCCAAACCAATTCAAACAAAGAAAGCAGAAAGTGGCCAAACAGCCAAATTCTTGGCTTTCACCAAGTTCCTAAACGGGCTTTTGAAACTCATGGCAGAGATGATAATCTTGAAAGCCAAGGCTTTTGATGTGCAAGATTCACAAAAGAGAGTTTTTTTTTTAATGTCTCTTGGATTGGCTAGACTTGGTAAAACAGCATCGACCGTAAGCTGATGAGCTAGTCCATTTTTCTATTCTTTCTACTTGTTTTGTTTTTTTTTCTTTTTTAAATTTTTAAAATTTTATTTTAGAGAGGAGTGGAGGGAGTGGGAGGGGCAGAGAGAGAGAGAGGGAGAGAGAATCCCAAGCAGGCTCTGTACTGTCGGCACAGAGCCCGACGAGGGGGTCGGTGTCACAGCTGTGAGATCGTGACTTGAGCTGAAATCAAGTCAGACTCAACTGACTCAGCCACCCAGGTGCCCCCGTTTTTTTCTTTAAGTAAACTCTACACCCAACGTGGGGCTCAGCCTCAAGATGCTGAGATCCAGAGTCACATGCTCGACCGACTAAGCCAGCCAGGTGCCCTTATTCCCTCTAAAATTTTCAGATTAAAAATTCTGCTACAGTTAGTTTTAATCTGCAAGCCGGTAAACCTGCAAGAAGGTTATTGCAATTCGGCAGCAAACAGCCGTTTGCGGAGGGGTGGCCAAGATGGGGAAGATTCAGGAGGTTGGAGAGAAACGGAGGGATATCTGGTGGTAGCCCACTGGACTGTTTCCACATCTCAGGCCTGAAATCCCCATGCATTTCGCTCCTCCTTCACTTTGGGAGCTTCAAGCCTGCAGCTGGGCCCTTGGGGAGACGCAGAGAGAATACAATCCTAGGTTGGCCACTGCGGTGGTTTCCGAGAAGGGTCTCTGCCCTGGACACCACCTGCTGCGAGGGGACTTGAGGTACATCCAGATGCCTTTGGGCTGCAGTCCAGGTGCCCTGGGAACCTCAAAAGGTTTTCAGTAGGCCGTGGACTGAGCTGGTTTTCAAAGTCCCCTCTACCCCAGCTCCTGCACGGGGCAAGTTGGAGCGGGCTGCCTATGAAAATGGACCAGTTAAGAAGCACCTCAGCATTCCTAGTGCTTAATATAGTCACCCTTTCTTCTTTCTTTTTTTAAGTTTATTTATTTTTGAGAGATACAGAGAGAGCACGAGCGGGAGAGGTACAGAAAGAGTCTGAAATCTGAAGCACACTCCAGGCACTGAGCTGTCAGCACAGAGCCCGACGTGGGGCTCAAGCTCACAAACCGTGAGATCATGACCTGAGCCAAAGTCAGACGTTCATGCGACTGAGCTACACAGGCTCCCCACACCCTTTCTTATTTCTGAAAGCAACCCTGTGCAATGGGAATTGGTTTCCTCATTGGGAAAGCAGGGAATCTGAGATCAGAGAGATTGAGTGAAGGACCCAAGGTCACACAGCAATTAATTACCTGTCAGGTTGCCAGATGAAATGCAACACACGCATGGAACATACTTATACTAAGAAGTTATTCACTGTTTATCTGAAAGTCAGATGTAACTGTGTGACCTATGCTTTGATTTGCTAAATCTGGCAACCCTAATTACTGACCCAGCCAGGATTTGAGGCCAGGGTCCCACTCCAAAGTCCTGGTCCTTCCTCCAAATGGCCCCAACTCTAAGGCAAGCATTGGCTTTGGTTCATCTCCATATTCCTACTCATTGCCTTACTGGGGCCTTGCCATCAGCCAGAGGGTCTCCCGGAAATGTTTGTCTTGTGAGTATAGAAGTGGGTGAGCAGGGGCACCTGGGGGGGCTCAGTCAGTTGAATAATGCTCAGGTCATGATCTCAAGGTTGTGAGTTCGAGGCCTGTGTCAGACTCTGTGCTGACAGTGGGGGAGCCTGCTTGGGATTCTCGGTCTCCCTCTCTCTCTGCCCCTCCCTCTAAATAAATAAATAAAACAGAAAAAGAAGTCGGTGTACAATGTCAGAGAATTTGGAGACCTTTCTGGAGAATCCAAAATATTGGTATAGTGATCCTGGTATAGTGGGTAAGAGCACCCATTCTGAAGACTGGGTTCAGGTCCTGCCACTGTCACTTACCTAACAACTGTGTGAATTTGGACAAGTCACTTAAGCCCCCGTACATCTGTAAAACGGGGGCGGTAATCCTAGCACTAATAGTAATAACCTTCTTCATAGGACTATTTCTAGGACTGTTTCTAGTAAACTCACATAACACCACGCATCATATAGAGGAAGATCATGGGAAATGCTAGCTGCGATGACGAGCCAAGAGTAAGATAAAGAGGAAACCAAAATGCGTAAACCCTCCTCACCCTGCCAAGGGACGCCCTGAGAATTCTTTTCCAGGGTGGGAATCGTTTTACTCCCTGTTGGCTCTGTTGGGGGTGCATAGACCTCTGCTCCCAGAAGGGGGCGCAGTAAATATCGCTTCAATAAGCGAAGGAGCCAGGAGAGGAGTTTCTCAGGGACCAGAGTCCACCTCTTACAGTAACCCCAAGCCAAAAGAATCCCACAAAGGCAAAAGCTGTGTCAGAGGGCAGTAATCTGAGGGACGACTCCAGAATGTGACGGTGGGTGAGGCCAAGCATCTCTTATTGAAAAGGGTGTGTGCGTGTGTGTGTTTTCTAAAGATTTTATTTTATTTTATTTTATTTTATTTTATTTTATTTTATTTTATTTTGAGAGAGAGAGAGCACGAGTGGGTGAAGGACAGAGGGAGAGAGAGAGAATCCTAACCAGACTCCATGCTGCACGTGGAGCCTGACATGGGGTTCGGTCACACGACCCTGGGATCGTGACCTGAGCCTAAATCAAGAGTTATTCACTCAACCGACTGAGCCACCCAGGTGCCCCTAAAGCTTTTATTTCCAAGTATGCTCCACACCCAATGTGGGGCTCGGACTCAAAACCCCAAGACTGAGATCAAGAGTCACATGCTCTACCGACTCGGCCAGCCAGATGCCCCCAAAAGATTGTGTTTTGAGACAAATGTTTGTTTGCTCAGAAAAAGCAGAGAAGGGGTGGGGGTGGCAAGCCACAACAAATCCTGCCATTAAAGCAAAATTAGTACAGGTCTTAAATTCCAGAGGTTACAAAACAGCCTGGCTGAGGTCATTCATGCCTAATTATTGTGCCTAATAATTACCTTGACTAATTAGAGCAAAGGTTTTGGAGTGTGTTTCTATTCCCAGACATTGAGTCACCAGTGACCCAGAATAAATCATTTCGCTCTATTTGTGTCCTGCATCTTCCACATGGAAGCACCCTCGGCCAACCCCTCAGGGAAATTCCAAAGGCCCCATTAATTAATATTTGGAAAACAATGCAATGTGTATATGTCAGGCCTATAGAAACATGACGTCAATATATTTTGTATGTTGGGTTCATTTATTTAATTATTCAACTACTCTCCAGGGGCACATACTATTTATTGAGCTCCTACACGGAGCCAGTCCCTGAGATAAGAAGTAGGAATTCAAAGTGAACAAGACAGATGGGCCCCTGTCCTCATGAAGCTTATAGTCGCAGATGGTAAGTAAGTAAAGCAACAGAGAAAATTATTACAAACTGTTAAGTGCTATGAGGAAAACAAACAGATCTCTGCCAAAGGTACTAGTAGGAGAGGTGATCACGGTCGCTTCTTGGAGGAGGTGGTCCGCAAGCTGAGACCTGAAGGAAATAGGCGGCTGAATCTATATGGAAGACCCGACAGGAGGGAAGACACAATGGGCGGGCAAGGGTGGTGGAGCGCTCATGACCAGCATAGACTTTCTGGGTTTGAATCCTGCTCTGCCATTGACTTACGGGAGGATCTTGTGTGAGTTGTTCGCCATTCCTCCACGCCTCAGTTTCTCCATCTGTAGAGCGGGGATGACAACACTTGTCTCGTGGGGCTGTCATGGAGAGTCAGCGAAGGGATATTTGTGAAGCACTTAAAGCTTTGCCCTGCACGGATCACACATCACTGTGCATGTAAGGGTGTCGATGCGACACATCCCCTCGCTCCCCTGGCTGTCCTGCAGCCAGATGGTTTCCTGTTCTCTCCCTGCTTCCTCCCTACAGGACCTGCATCCCTCCTGTCCACGTGGGGGCGCGCTCTGGCTCAGCCTGGAAACCCCGGGGAGCTGAAGTTCCAACGTTACACCCATCAGGTGTGGACAGCAGTTGGGGGTTGAGGCCTCAGTCTCTCCACCCTGCACCCAGCCCCCTGACCTGTACCCTGCATGGTCCCTCAGGTGACTGCACCAGCCCCGGTTAAGCTGACCGCCAGCGGCACACGGCACAAACCTGCTGGGTTCCTCAAGAGAACCCTCTGCTGGTCCTTCTTTGAGCCCTGTCTCATTTCACGCCCTCACAGAGCTTCCTGGAATCACCTCCTGGGGCGGTGATGAGACTCCATGAGTCTGGAGGGTCAAACATTTTTTTTAAGTTTATTTATTTAGAGAGAGAGATCAAGAGCAGGGGAAGGGTGGAAAGAGAGGGAGAGGGAGAGGGAGAGGGAGAGAGAGAGAGAGAGAGAGAGAGAGAGAGAGAGAATATCCCATGCAGGCTCCACACTGTCAATGCAGAGCCTGATGTGGGGCTCGAACTCACGAAATGTGAGATTTTGACCTGAGCCAAAATCAAGAGTTGAATGCTTAACCGACTGAGCCACCCAGATGCCCCTCTGGAGAGTCACACTTGTGGAGGCCCTTCACCTGAGGAAGAAGGAATCAGCAATGTGGTCCATCCCTATGATGGAATAGCATTCAGCCGTAAAAAGGAAAGAAGGTCTGATACTTGCTACAAGGCAGACTGAGGCTCCAGAACATTACCATAAGTGAGGGAAGCCAGACACAAGAGGTCCGCTGGTTCTGTACTTCCGTTTATGTGAAATATTTAGTTATTTATTTTAAATATTTATTTACTTTTGAGAGAGAGAGAGAATGTAAGCAGGGACGGGGGAGGGGCAGAGAGAGAGGGAGTGACACAGAACTCCAAGTGGGCTCCAGGCTCTGAGCTGTCAGCACAGAGCCCGACTTGGGGCTCGAACTCACCGACTGTGAGATCACGACCTGAGCCGAAGTCAGACGCTTAACCGACTGAGCCACCCAGGTGCCCCTATATGAAATATAAAATATTTCAGGATTCAAACCCAGAAATACATAATACACGGAGTCAGAAAGCAGACTTTTGGTTGTAGGGGATGGGGGAGTTTGGAGAACAGGGAAATGAGGGGTGACTGCTTGGTGGGTTAAGGGTTTCCTTTTGGGGTGATGACACCTTGGTGGGGTGCCTGGGTGGCTCAGTCAGTTGAGCATCCGGCTTCGGCTCAGGTCATGATCTCACAGCTCCTGAGTTCAAGCCCCGCATCGGGCTCTGTGCTGACAACTCAGAGCCTGGAGCCTGCTTCGGAATCTGTGTCTCCCTCACTCTCTGCCCCTCCCCCGCTCACACTCTGTCTCTCTCTCAAAAATAAACATTTTTTAAAATTTTTAAAAAGAAAAAATAAAATAGTTTGGAAGCAGATGCAGGTGATGGTTGCACAGGAGTGTGAATGCACCAAACATCACTGAACTGTTCACTTTATTTTTTTAATGTTTATTTATTTTTGAGAGAGAGAGAGAGAGAGAGCCAGAGCATGAGCGGGGGTGGAGCAGAGAGAGGTACACACAGGATCGGAAACAGACTCCAGGCTCTGAGCTGTCAGCACAGAGCCCGACACGGGGCTCGAACTCATGGACCACGAGATCATGGCCTGAGCCGAAGTCCTATGCTTAACCGGCTGAGCCACCCAGGCGCCCCTGAATTGTTCACTTTAAAGCGATTAACACTGGGGTGCCTGCATGGCTCAGTGAGTTGAGCAAGTGACTCTTGGCTTCGGCTCAGGTCATGATCCCACAGTTTGTGAGTTCCAGCCCTGCACTGTGCTGACAGTGTGGAGCCTGCCTGGGATGCTCTCTCCCTCTCTCTCTGCCCCTCCCCTGCTAGTTTATAGAACTGTCTCCATCAACCCCCTTGACCCTCTGTCCTGCCTCACCGTTGGATTCTTCACCGTTGGAGACCTCTGCTGGTCTCCAGCTGATAGTACAATGTCATATGTTACAATGTGACATATGTGTTACAATGTAATGTATACATTACAATGTGACATACACAAATTTGTTCATTGTTGTTTTTTCTCCCTGGGATGTAAGCTTCATGGGGGCAGGACTTTTGTCTGTTTTATTTACTACCACATCCCCTTGCCTGGCACATAGTAGGTGCTCAGTGAATCCTGATTAGGTGGAGGAACCTAGCAAGATAGGCGTTAGCATCTGCAGTTCACAGACGGGGAAATGCAGGCTCAGTGATTTGCTAAGGTCCCACGATTAGTAAGTGGAAGACAGAATTTGAAGTCGGGCCATCTGGGGCCACGGCCCATGCTGCAGGGAGCTTTCCTTCATCAGCTTCCCATTCCCTGCTGGGATGAGTTAGAAGTCAGAAAATTAAAGACGTACAGGCCATGACTCATGTCTCAGGCAAGGAAGAGGGAAATCATGACCCGGAGCTGAGTCATCGTTTCTGCTTCCCTGTGTGCTGACTCTTTCATACTCTGGTTCTTGGCCTCGCCGGGCTCTTCCCTGGGGTGAAGCCAGGGGCTCAACATAGTCCAAGGTTCCTTTCTCATCTTGACTCTGCCCTCTTGGCTGGGACAGTCTGACCCAGGCAAAACCACACATTCGGTCCAGGCCAGCAGGGCCCAGAGAGACACGTAGATCCCGGATGCAAGAATCCGAGGCCCCTGTAAGGTCTGAACCCTGGCAGCGGTAAAACCTCAGAGAGCAGTCCAGCTTTTAGGTTTTCTTGGATGGATGGTGCCGGGAGTAACTTATTTTAAAACGCTAATTAAATCTAAAAAAACAAAAAAACCCTGGGGTGCCTGGGTGGCTCAGTCGCTTAAGCATCCGATTTCAGCTCAGGTCATGATCTCAAGGTTTGTGGGTTGGAGCCCCGCATCGGGCTCTGTGCTGACAGCTCAGAGCCTGGAGCATGCTTCGGATTCTGTGTCTCCCTCTCTCTCTGTTCCTTCCTTGCTCAGTCTCTCTCCCTCAAAAATAAATAAACATTTAAAAAAATTTTTTTAAACTTATTTAGCAAAACATGGAAATAAAAATAAGGATAGTAAAAAAAAAAAAACCCACTAATTAAGTCACTTTTTAAAAAAGAACACAGCCTTAACATCAGAAAGAGATGGCTGTGAAACCCAGCTCTGCTGCTTATTAGCTGTGTGCCCTTGGCATGCTACGTGACCATTCTGTTCTCCAATTTCCTCACTTGAAAAATGAGGAAATATTGTCTGCTTCCCAGGTTTGGCAAGAGGACAGAACAGGACATTTCTTTCTTTTTTTTTTTTTCATTTAAAAAAATGTTTATGTGTTTATGTATTTTTGAGAGAGAGAGAGAGAGAGAGAGAGAGAGTGGGAGGGGCAGAGGCAGGGAACAGAGTATCCAAAGCAGAAAGAGGGACAGAGGATCCAAAGAAAGTGGGCTCCACGCTGACAGCAGTGAGGCTGACGTGGGGCTCGAAATCACGAACCACAAGATCAGGACCTGAGCCAAAGTCGGATACTCAACCGTGTGAGCCACCCAGGCGCCCCTCTTTTTTTTTTTTTTTTTTAAGTTTATTTATTTTGAGAGGTAGGGGAGGGGCAGAGGGAGGGAGAGAAAGAATCCCAAGCAGGCTCTGCACCATCAGCACAGAGCCCGCTGTGGGGCTCAATCTCATGAACCATGAGACCATGACCTGAGCTGAAATCAAGCTTAACCAACCGAGCCACCCAGGCTCTGCTACAACAGAACATTTGGAGTGAGGGCCATTTAGCCAGTTTGTTCAGCCTAAAGAAGGAGGAAAATGTGACTTAAGGGCATAAAGAGCATGGACTGCTGAGGCCTGAGGCCCAAGGCAGAAATGGGAGGCGGGGGGTGGGGGGTGGGGGGGGGGGGTGGGGGGGGGGTGGGGGGGGGGTGGGCAGTTGGAGGTAACAGGATTCTGGGCGTGGGCCCCTGTCTGGCCAGTGAGTCAAAGCTTGAGGCTGGACAAGTGGTTTAACCTCTGGCAGCTTTCCTTTCTCCATCCCCACAAGAGTGGGGGTTGGGCCTCCACTAGAGGCTGGTCCCTGCTAGACCCTGCCCTGTCCCTCACAGAATGACATGACAGTATTCCACAAAAGGAAGCCTGTGAAGGGACATCATGGTGGGGGATCTGAGGGCAGGGGGTTAAAACTATTACTCTGGTCATACACAAACATATTTTTGTGAAAGACTCTAACGATTCAAATCGATGTACAGCAAAGTACAAAGTTCCTTGCTATCAGCTTCTGCCATCAACAGTTTGGAGCACATCCTTACAGCCTCTTTGCTCTGCATTTATGTGGATTTGTGCACAGGGCTATCAGCTCACGCCAACTGGGCACTGACTACATGTCAGGCACTGCTGAAAGCAATTTACATAGATGAACTGATTTAATCTACATGACCATATGCCACGAATTCCATAATCTCTCTTTTACACAGGAGGAAATGCCAACCCAGAGGGGTGAGGTAAACTCCCCAAAGCCACACGGCTTCAGAGACGGGGGGCTGGGATTCGAACCCAGATAGCCCGGCCCCAAATTCTATACACATTACCATTGCATTCTACTCTCTCTTTTTAGAAATTTTTTAAAGTTTTTTTTTTTTTTTAAGTTTATATATTTTGAAAGAGAGACAGCACAAGTTGGGGAGGAGCAGAGAGAAAGAGCGAGAGAGAGAATCCCAAGCAGACTCCGAGCTGCCTGTGAACTCACTGCTCAAACTCACGAAACCCTGAGATCATGACCTGAGTCGAAACCATGAGTCAGACACCTAACTGACCCAGCCACCCAGACCGTCTCTTAAATATTTTCTCTTTTCCACAAATGGGATCATACCTCCTGCATTTTTTGCATGTTGCTGTTTGCACTTGATACATTGTACTTACTTACTTACTTGCTTGCTTATTTATTTACTTACTTCAGAGGGTGGGGAGGGGAGAGGCAGGGACAGAAAGGGACAGATGACCTGAAGCGGGCTCTGCATGGACAGCAGAGAGCCTGATGCAGGGCTCGAACCCACGAACTGTAAGATCATGACCTGAGCTGAAGGCAGACACTTAACCGACTGAGCCACCCAGGCGCCCCCTGTTCCTGTACTCTTACCAACGCTAGCTGGGTACAGCTTTCACTTATCACCCCTGGATGGGAGAGGTGGGAATGTTATTTCTTGTTTGATGTTTTACTTTGCATTTCCCAGATTACCAGTGAGCTCAGGCATCTTTTCAAGTGTTCATAAGGACCATTTCTGCATCATCTTCTGTGAGTGGAATCTTCTATGAGAGTCTGTGGATATTTAACGTGTCTTTCTCAGAGCATCCTAATTCCATCCGGTAGTGGCCACTTGTGTTCTGTTTTATCAGTCTCCTGTAAAGTCAGATTCACAGCCTTTGACCTAAAGGAAGCCAACAGGTGGACTCCTCCGGGCCATGCTGATTGGTTGAGGACAGGGCTCATGACCCAGGAAGGGTCAGCCAGAGAAAACAAGTCCCCATTCCTTGATGTCTTTTCAAGCTATTGGACAGAGAAACTCTGCCTTCCTCTACATTTGATTCAGTGAAGTGGCCATGTAACACCCAGAGGAGCCAGGAAATGAAACCCCACAGAGAAGGCAAAGCTGATGAATACAGAGATTCTGAGTCCGGATGGTATTATCTGAGCTGCTGGGTCCAGCCTCGTCCAGAGACAAACTACGCTTGAATTCCCTGGTGGTGTATAAATGAATACATTCTTTGTTTCAATTATCCTTATTTTTTGTTGTTGTTTTAATTATCATTATTTTTAAAGAGCTTAGGACGAGATGGTTGGGTTCTTTCTTTCTTTCTTTCTTTCTTTTTTCATTTCCCATCTTGCAATGCATCCTAATGGATCTTCATGCCCGGAAGGAAGAAAACAGATTCACATTCAGCCAAACTGGGCTCTCCAGCCTGAAGGCTCACAGATGCGCTTCTAGGCCTGCCCAGGAAAAGTTAAGTGCAATTTTTTTTTTTTTTTAATGCTACACCAAATGGAAGGAAGAAGCCCCACTGTTTTGGAGGGAGGTAAGGTGGGCATAGAAAAGAGAATGCTTGCCTTGGCAGATGCTTAGAGACTTATTAAACACGGCAACAACAACAAAAAAGGAGCCTTTGTGATCAGAGCAAACGGCAAGGGCGGCAGGCATGAACAGACGTTCTCATTACTTTTTGTTTGACTCAGGTTTTCTGGCATGGGGGTGGGCCATCCGTGGGCTGGAGCCTCTCCTTTCTGGAAAGAACCAGAGCTCTCACCAAAGACAGGAGAGCCTCTTCCACATTCTGTGAACAACTGTCTTTGGATTCTGATTTTTCTTCTCCAAATATAAATGACTGCTCTTGAGATTAGTCGGAGGTCCCCAGGCTGGGAGATGGGAGCCTGCCGACTTGCTGAGAACACTGCTGGTGGTTCAGCAGGTAGCAAGAGCTGGGAAAGGGCGGAAGTAGAGCGGAAAGAGCCGGGGATTCCCGGTTTCAACCCCTGACGTGTTAGCTGCTCCCCAGTGCCCCCCAACTTACTGCCACCGGGACGCTGCGTACTTTGCTCCCAGGTGCCGTGGCTCAGGAGTTCAGAAGGCGCGTCAGCCACGAGGACTTGTGTCTGCTCCTCCTTATCCAGGGCTTCCGCTAGAAGACGCCTGAAGGCTCCTTCACTCCCACGTTCGGTGGTCGAAGCTGCATGCAGGCTGGTCCTCAGTTTCTCTCCACATGGGTCTCTCTGCGTGGTTGGTTTGGGTCTTCAAACAGCGTCGTGGCTGGGTTGCAGGGCCAAACATGCCGAGAGAGAGAGAGAGAGAGAGAGAGAGAGAGAGAGAGAGAGTCAGCTGGAAGTTGTATCATGTTCATGACCTAGTGTTGGAAGTTAAATAACATCACTTCCCCTGTGTTGTATTAATTGAGGCAGTTACAAGGTTCTGCCTAAGGTCAGATGGAGAGGAAATAGATCCTGTTTCTTGCCAGAGAGCCAGAAGGTTCTGGAAAGGCACATGGGACCAGAGATATTGCTGTGACCATTTTTGGAAATTATAGTCTGCCACGCTGACTGCATGAGATACCAGGCAAGTTGATTTATCTCAATGGCCTCAGTTTCGTCATCAGTAAAATGGGGATAATAATGGTATCTACTGTGTAAAGAAAGAATCACACAAAATAACGTATTTATAGTCCTTAGCACTGTGCCTGTGATACAGCAACTGGTCAGTGAAAATCAGAGTTTATTGGTGGCCACCTGGGTGGTTCAGTCGGTTAAGTGTCCGACTTCAGCTTAGGTCACAACCTTGTGGTTTGTGAATCGGAGCCCCGCGTCAGGCTCCATGCTGACATCTCAGAGCCTGGAGCTGCTTTGGATTCTGTGTCTCCCTCTCTCTCTGCCCCTACCCCGCTCGTGCTCGCTCTCTCTCTCCCTGAAAAATGAATAAATTTTTAAAAATTTAAAAATTAAAGAAAGAATAAAATCTTAAAAAAAAAATAATGTAGAGGCTATCGTTAAAACAATAAAAAAACACCACCAAAGAGCGTGAGTCACTAAGAGCAAAGCTTTCGCCGTCACCAATCCCGCTGTAACGTGACAAACACCATTAACGGTTTGATATACATCCTTCTATATATTTCTATAAATTCTAATAAATTTCTATTTATTTCTATAAACTTGTTCGATGAGTTGTGCCCAGTGTGTGTTCTACAAAAATGAATGTGCACACAACATGTGTCTTTCCACAGCGAGATCATCCCGTGTGTGCTATTTCACTACACGTTAGCATGTCTGGGAGATCAGGGACACCGTGTTGCATCACTCCAGAGGGCATCTGGGCGGAGAACGCCATGCGAGATGTGAATGGGTCCAAGAGGAGGCATCACAGGCCACACCCACACCAGGAAGATTCAGCACTGTGGACAGGGGCAGGCTCCCTCCTCCACTCTCCCTCCAGGAAGTAGGTTTATGGCAGACACAGATGACTGAGATGTAGACGTTGCTCTCAGGTACTCTTGAACAATAAGTTAATAATACATGTAGGGGCGCCCGGGCGTCTCAGTTGGTTAAGTGTCCGAATCTTGATTTCAGCTCAGGCCACGATCTCACGGTTCATGAGATCAAGCCCCACGTCAGGCTCCACACTGACAGCACGGAGCCTGCTTGGGATTCTCTCTCTCCCTTTCTGTCCCTCCCCAGCTTGTGCTTTCTCTTTCTCTCTCTCAAAAATAAAAATAAGCTTAAAAAAAAAAAAACAATGATATAGGGGCTCCTAGGTGGCTCAGTCGGTTGGGCGTCCGACTACGGCTCAGGTCATGATCTCGCAGAGCGTGGGTTTGAGCCCTGCATCGGGCTCCATGCTGACAGCTCAGAGCCTGGAGCCTGCTTCAGATGCTGTGTCTCCTCTCTCTGTTCCTCCCCTGCTCACGCTCTGTCTCTCTCTCTCTCTCAAAAATAAAGATTAAAAAACATTTTTTAATTAAAAAATAATATATATGGATGACATCCTTACTCGAGAAAAGAAAACAATGCCCATAAAGAGAATCATTAACATTTCTTGAGTGCACTGGGCTAAGCACTCTGATGCGTTGCCTCAGCGAATCCTCATACCCACACTATGGTGGAAATGGCGATCTGATTTTATGGACGAAGAAACAGAAGCTCTGAAAGGTGAATTAACAGGAGCGAAAGGTTGTGACCTTACAAGTACACACCATGCTGCCTTCCAGGAAAATCTCGAGACATGGTATCTGGGAGGTCAGTGCCTGTGGCCAGGTATGACACCGGGCCAACTGGCCTCCGAGGTTAAACCACATCCTCCCAACAGATTCGCCTGTTGTCTGACTGTTTATTCATGCTGCAGCAAGACTCTGCTGAAACCCACTCATCTTTTACTTTTTTTAGCACTGGGACAATGAACACGTGTCTCGTGGCGCGACGTGGCTGTAACACCCTCGAGGGCCACAAGCACATCTTACATCGGCATTTGTGTGTGGAGGCATCCAGAGCAGGACACACTTGTTCAGGGTGTCCAGCCTGTTTGCTCGAGGACATCCCAGGATGACCTCTGCTGGCCTCCTCTCCCCCCCTGCTGTCTGCTTTCCGTATTGCAGCCAGCATCATTTTTTTTTTTTTTTTAACTTCGTTTTTTTCTTTTATTTTTTAAGAGACAGAGTGACAGAGCATGAGCAGGGGAGCAGCAGAGAGAGAGGGAGACACAGAATCTCCAAAGTAGGCTCCAGGCTCTGAGCTGTCAGCACAGAGTCTGAGAGCTCGATGCGGGGCTCGAACCCCAGGAACCGTGGGATCATAACCTGAGCCAAAGTCACACGTTCAACCGACTGAGCCACCCAGGTGCCCCAGCATCATTGCTCTTAAGCAAATGCTTACCTGACCCTCCTCACGCCACCTGCCAGACTTGGGGGGGGGGCACTCAGAGCATCCTGCCCCTTCCCCCTGCTTGGTGTTCAGGCCCCCCTCGTGCACTGAGCCTGCCGACCGCTCCAGATCCCTGTTCTGCTCCCACTTGAGAGTTTGGGGATGCCAGGCTGCTGAGGGCTCCTGTGCCCCACCACGGTCAGCCGCGTCCAGCTAGCCTGTCTCCTGATGCGGACGCTTTCTCTGCAGCTCCTGGCAGGTCTCCCGGCTAATCTCACCTGGCACCTCTTGTCATCTTTCCCATGCCTGTCCATAGCAGTAGGACATTGCTCTGCTGGTGCCCTCCCAGAGCTACAAGTCATTCTCCAGGAGGCCCTGAAACACCCTTCACCTTCCCTGGGTGAACTGGGAGAGCCCAAGACTCTGATGACCACAGCCTCCCCTGTGCTCTTCCTTTCTTCTCCACCTTGTAGAAGTGTCTCCTAACCTGCCTCTACAGACACACCAAATCTTCAGAGGCCTCAGATCCCAAGGTACATAGAAGCAAAGGCCAGACCTCTCCCTACCCGAGCAAGAAAACAAGAAGTGGGACGGGGGCGCCTGGGTGGCTGAGTCACTTAAGCATCCGACTTCGGCTCAGGTCATGATCTCAACGTTTGTGGGTTGGAGCCCCGCGTCGGGCTCTGTGCTGACAGCTCAGAGCCTGGAGCCCGCTTCGGATTCTGTGTCTCCCTCTCTCTCTGCTCATGCTCTGTCTCTCTTTCTCTCTCTCAAAAATGAATAAACATTAAAAAAAAAAAACTTAAGAAAAAAAGAAGTGAGACAGAATTGGAGCCGTATGTGCTATCTTAGTCCGTTCGTGCCACTATGACAAAAATACCGCAGCCTGGGGGGCTTATACGCATTTGTTGCGGTTCTGGAGGCTGGGGGGTCCAGGATCAAGGCGCTGGCACATCCAGTGTCTGGAGAGGGGCTCTTACTGGTCCCCAGACGGTGTCTTCCCTCTGTGTCCACACCTGGTGGAGAGACAGCTCTCAGGGTCCCCTTTACGAGAACACTAATCCCAGTCACGGGGTCTCCACCCTTCGTGACCAATCACCTCCCAAAGGCCCACCTCCTAACACCATCACATTATGGGGCAAGATTTCAGCTTACGAATTTGGGGAGGACACAAACATTGTCTTCTTTCTCATACTGAGTTGTGAAATCCTGTGTGTTTCTTATACCATCAGCACATCTCACTTTAGGGGACTCCCCACATTTCAAGGGCTAGGTTGGTTCTTGGCTCCCATACGGAGTAAGCACAGCTCTAAAAGACTGATTTTCAATGAGAAGTGGCTGCCCCTCCCAGGGAACATTTGGGAAATTTGAGGAGCCCTTTTTGGTTCCATAGTTATTGGGGCACCACCAGTATTCAGTAGGCATCAGCTGGGGATGGGAAATGTCTTGCAATGCATCAGACAGTGCCACAAAATGAAGAGTTGTTCTGGGTCCCCTATGTGACTTCTGAACATCCCACTGACCCTTCATGAAGGTGGTAAAAAAAAAAAAAAAAAAAACAAAAAACAAAAACAACTCAAAAAAATCCTATGAGCTTTGAACCTACTTCTGTTGTATGCATAATCACAAAGTATCTTTTGTACTGTTTCTTTCTTTTTTTTAATGTTTATTTATTTTTGAGAGAGAGCAAGGTAGGTGCAGAGAGGGGGTGGGGACAGAGATCCAAAGCAGGCTCCTCACTCACAGCAGAGAACCCAATGCAGGGGAGGAGCTCATGAACCATGAGATCATGACCGGAGTCGAAGTCGGACACTCAATGGACTGAGCCACCCAGGCGCCCCTGTACTGTTTCATTATATCGGGAATTTTGCAGAAAGTTAAATCCTGGAAAGATCATGTTCTGTTTTGTTTTTTGGGGGGGAATTTTACCAAGAGTCATCCACCATTTTGGAAACTCATATCCCCAAACATGAGATATAGAAATATATAATAACATTAAAAAATATATTATATTGTATATGTATATATACGTTCCCAAATGTGATATTTGAGTGGCTACAAGACACATCCTTATCACTTGGAGCATCTGACTGCTTCTCTTAAGTCTTTCAGAACAGTTGTGGCTAAGCATTTACTTATACAGGCACCTGGCTCGCTCAGTCAGAAGAGCATGTGGCTCTGGATCTTAGTGTCATGTGTTTGAGACCCACATTGAGTATAGAGATTATTAAAATAAATAGATAGATAAACTCTAAGTGTTTACTTAAAAAAAATACATGTTCTTGGGGCACCTGGGTGTCTCAGTTGGTTAAGTGTCCGACTTCAGCTCAGGTCATGATCTCACATTCATGGGTTCAAGGCCCACATCGGGCTCTGTGCTGACAGCTCAGTGCCTGGAGCCTGCTTCAGATTCTGGGTCTCCCTCTCTCTCTACCCCTCCCCTGCTCATGTTCTGTAAGTCTCTGTCTTTCTCTCAAAAAAAAATTAAAAATGCATGTTCTTGAGGCACCTGGGTGGCTCAGTCAGTTAAGCATCCAGCTCTTGATTTGGGCTCAGGTCATGATTTCATGGTTCATGGAATCGAGCCCCTTGTCAGCTCGGTTCAGCATGGAGGCTGCTTGGGATTCTCTGTCTCCCCTTCTCTTTCCCCTTCCCCTGCTCACATTTTCACGTGAGTGCTATCTCTCTCAAAATAAATATATAAACATTAAAAAAAAAACTCATCTCTTAAAAAAATGCATGTTCTTTTTATTATAAATGGCTTTATTTTTTAAAATGGCTTTCTTTTAATTTTTCTTTTTAAATTTTTTTTAAAGTTTATATTTTTGAGTCAGAGAGTGAGCAGAGGAGGGGCAGAGAGAGAGGGAGACACAAAAATCGAAGCAGGCTCCAGGCTCTGGGTTCGAACCCATGAGCTGAGATCATGACCTGAGCTGAAGTCGGACGCTTAACCGACTGAGCCACCCAGATGGCCCTAAGTTTTTCCTTTTTAGAATGTAGTTGGGGCCTTATAATGTTTTTGTAAATTGTGTGTGGAGAAAGTCTACATTATTCACAGATTTTCTTTCAGTAAAGTGAGGTTACAAAATGTTGTGTTAAAAGGGAACTGTGGATCTGATGAGCTGTCCCCATGACCCGGGTTCTGACCCAGCCCAGCTCTCGGATTGGCCTCGAGGAACACGACTCTTAACTGTCTTTCACCAACTGGGTTTCTAGGGTGTCTACTGATGGGACACTTTGATTGTGTGTTCCAAACCCTGAATGATCTGGGAACAGTAGTCAGACCAGGTCAGGAGGGACCTCGAATGCCATCCTGAGGGCTTTGAACTGAATCCTGAAGGCAGCACGAAGCCATTGAAAGGTTGCTATTTTTTTTCTTTGTCTTGTTTGTTTATTTCAAAAACCCCATGCCCAAAGTAGTCCTTCAGTTTTTCCCCACTTTTTTATTTAAAAAAATTTTTTTTCAACGTTTTTTATTTATTTTTGGGACAGAGAGAGACAGAGCATGAACGGGGGAGGGGCAGAGAGAGAGGGAGACACAGAATCGGAAACAGGCTCCAGGCTCCGAGCCATCAGCCCAGAGCCCGACGCGGGGCTCGAACTCACGGACCGCGAGATCGTGACCTGGCTGAAGTCAGACGCTTAACCGACGGCGCCACCCAGGCGCCCCTTCCCCACTTTTTTAAATGTATTTTTTATTTTTGTAGGTAATCTCTACACTCAATATGAGGCTCAAACT
This sequence comes from Panthera onca, assembly GCF_046562875.1. NCBI lineage: Eukaryota > Metazoa > Chordata > Mammalia > Carnivora > Felidae > Panthera > Panthera onca. The sequence continues at coordinate 34,397,370 of NC_138354.1, forward strand.
CACGACCCTGAAATCAAGAGTCGCAGGTTCCACCAACTGAGCCTGCATTCCTCCCCATTTTTAAAAAAAAGTTTATTTATTTTGAGGGGCGGGAGGGGCAGAAAGAGAGGGAGACCGTGTGAGCATGGGGCCCAACATGGGGCTCTATCCCAGGAACCGTGAGATCATGACCTGAGTGGAAGCCGAGAGTTGGACGCTCAACCAACTGAGCCACCCGGGCGCCCCTCCTCCCCATTTTCAATAAAGCCTTTATTTAGAAATAATTTTAGACTCACAAAAGGTTGCAAAAAAATAGTATAGAGATTTCCCGAATACCTTCCACCCAGTTTCCCCTAGTGATAACATCTCACATAAATAAATGTTGTCTGTTATCAAAACCAGGAAATGAACACCTGATATGATGCTCTTCAGCGAACTGCAAACCTCGTCCACTTTCCAGCTTTTGCACACATTCTGTGTGTGTGCTCCATTCTATGGAATTCTATCACACGTGCACAGATTCGTGTAACCACCACCACAATCAGGGTTCAGAACTGCTTCTCCCCCACAAAATGCGTGACTCTGTCTCTTTAAAATATTTTATTTATTTATTTATTTATTTATTTATTTATTTATTTAAAAATTTTTTTAAGAATTTTTTTTAATTTCTTTTTATTAAGTTTATTTATTTTTGACAGAGACATTGTGAGAGCATGAGCTGGGGAGGGGCAGAGAGAGCGGGAGACAGAATCCGAAGCAGGCTCCAGGCTCTGAGCCGTCAGCATAGAGCCCAACACGGGGCTCAAACCCATGAACCATTAGATCATGACCTGAGCTGAAGTTGGACACTTAACACACCGAGCCACCCAGGCGCCCCCAGATTTATTTTTTAAAGGGTTAGGAGCGTTGCTTTCACATTTTGTGAAACTAAAGCTCCATTTGCTACTGAGCAACAATAACAGTGTTGGATTCACGTCCCTTATCCTCATCAGAGGACTTCAAAGTAGAAAGGGAATTATGCGGGACCTGGAGATACATCCCTTGCTGCTGCTGTATCTTTTTTAAAAGGAATCATAAGAATAATTTGTGAAATAATTTTGATTAATGATTCAGTAAAGTGAATCTCAGTCTTGACTGCACACGAGGAACACGACACCGAACAGATTTTGTTTTTTTAAGTAACCTTTACATCCAATGTGGGGCTCGAACCTACAACCCCAAGATCGAGAGTCGCACACTCTTCCGACCGAACCAGGCAGGCACCCCAGAGACATTTATCTAACAGGTTCACCTAGACGCTGTAATACAGGGAGGGGAACCACCAGGTACATAGGTAGACAAGCAACCAATAGGTTGGGACAACTGGATATCCATATGCAAAAGAATGAAGGCGCATCCCTATTTCACACCATATACAAAAGGTCGATTCAAAGACTCATTGACCCGGAGGTGCCTTGGTGGCTCAGTCTGTTGAGCATCTGACTCTTGATTTCAGCTCAAGTAATGATCTCACGGTCGGGAGATCGAGCCCTGTGTCAGGCTCCGCGCTGAGACTACAGCTTGCTCTGAATTCTCTCTCCTTCTCACTGTGCCCCTTCCCTGCTTGTGGTCTCTCTCTCAAAATAAATAAATAAACATTAAAAAAAAAAAAATCAATGACCTTACCTGGATCACTGTTCTTCCTTCCACACAGCAATATTCCTTAGTACCCACTTCTTTATCAAAAACAAGAAAGAAACTTAGATGACAAGGCGTTTTGGCATTTGAAAAGTAACCCTAAGAACTGTATTATGCAAAGCGAGATTACTCAAGGCTTCCTGGCATTGAGTTCCATGAACTTGTCTTTCTGAACTTTAGATTCTGACAAGATGAGGAGGAGGGGCGGGGTGTGGAGAGAGGAGGGAGAGCACGGAGGAGTTTCCAGGATTCAAATGTGCATCGCTGCTACAAAATCGCATGTTGGGGCAGGAAAGCCAGCTCCCGGAGGCTCTGGGAGCAGGAGCTGCACAAACACCAGAAGAGGCATTTCTCAGCGACGTGCATTACAATGTAACTAGTTGATTCTCTGCATTTTCCTCCTCTCCAATGAGAAGTAGTCGTATTAACGCTGCTAAGAATTATTGAATTCAAAGGTATGTTTTTGTAGACAGGAGGAAAGAACAAATCAGAAGGATGGGATTAATCATTTATCTGATCACCTAGTTCACGTGCTATGAGCTTTACAAACCCTGGGTTTTTTCCCTGGGTCTCCCCGCCTTCCTCTTCCCTGAATTCACACTGAAGTCAGCCTGTTGCTCACTGCCTGAGGGGGGTTGGGGGTGGGGCATAGCAGGGGGTAAAGTAGAAGAAATCCTCAGAGCTTTTGTTTTCCAAAGTCAGTTATGGGGACCGAAGATGCACCGTGTTGTGAAACTGCAGAATGGCTTCATTTGTTTGCTAGAGTTTGTGTAGAAAAAAGAAAGCTGTGTAACCCTAGTGGCCAAACGGCTCCTTGGAGAAACGGCTGATTTTAGGTCTGGAGCAGCAAGCGTGCCTGGGGAGCACGGCAACAGGAGCCATGGCAAACGGTGCCAAGTTCAAGAGTCTCCCATGGGGCGTCTGGGTGGCTCAGTCGGTTGAGCGTCCGACTTCGGCTTAGGTCATGATCTCACAGTTCTTGGGTTCGAGCCCTGCGTCGGGCTCTTTGCTGACAGCTCAGAGCCTGGAGCCTGCCTCGGATTCTGTCTCCCTCTCTCTGCCCCTCCCCTGCTCATGCTCTGTCTCTCTCTCTCTCTCAAAAACAAATAAACAAACAAACAAAAAAGTCTCCCATAGGCCGATGAGGGGATGATGTGAGTATCCAATAGGAGAACTGAAACAGGGTGAAAGATAGCAAATATATTTAAATCTATAAACTCAGGGGCACCTGGGTGGCTCAGTTGAGCATCCGACTTCGGCTCAGGTCATGATCTCGCCGTCTGTGAGTTGGAGCCCTGCATCAGGCTCTGTGCTGACAGCTCAGAGCCTGGAGCCTGCTTCAGATTCTGGGTCTCTCTCTGTCTCTGTTCTTCCCCTCAAAAATAAATAAATAAACTTAAAAAAAAAAAAAAAAAGAAGGCAAGACATGCCTTTGTCCTTTAAAAAATAATAATAAATAATGCAATCTACAAACTCAAGGGCGCCTGGGTGGCTCAGTCGGTTAAGCTTCCGATTCTTGGTTTCAGCTCAGGTCAACATGGTTCATGAGTTCAAGCCACACGTCGGGGTCCTTGCTGACAGCTCGGAGCCTGCTTGGGATTCTGTCTTGCCCTCTCTCTCTCTGCCCCTCCCCTGCTCGCTCCCTCGGTCTCTCTCAAAAATAAATAAATTTTTAAAAATCTATAATCTCATAATCAGACAAAAAAAAAAAGCCTCACCTTGGCAGATGCTAAGAAACCAACTCATTATTTTGGAAACTGCCAAATAAAGGGGAAGAAACAAGTATTTGTTCTGTCTTCTGAGAGTAACCCTGCCTAACGCGGGGGGCCGAAGCAGAACAGCCCGGGCTTGTGCCGCAGCAGCAGAGACCTGGGTGATTTATTCCCACATCTTTGCATCCCTTTGCAAGAAAAGTTGCCGAGAGTATCTTCCCTCCTCTGTTTTGGGTTTTTTGTTGTTTTTTTTTTTTCCTTCCACTAGGACTCCCACCAGGTGAGAAACCAGAGTCGGGCTTGGCTGGGCGGGCAGGCAGGCATCTGCTGGGGCCGCCTCCTCCCTGGAGCCAACTCCTAATCCCGATGCCCACGGTGGTCCAACCCCCACTCCCACTCCCCCCCCCCCCCCCCCCCCCCCCGCTGCGGAGGCTATGCAGATGGAGTGCTACCCAGCTCACCTCCTCCGCCCGCCAGCCCGTTGGCCCCCAGCCTGGCCAGTGCCGGGAAGGAAAACCTGCGAACCAGCCCTCTGGCTGCTGTGCATACAGCATGAATTTTGCATCCCAGGAAGCCAAGCAGCTGGCCCCAAGGACTCTCCTTTTCTGGAGCCATCCGGAGGAAAATGTCCCCCAATTCAGGCAATGTGGGACTCCCACCTCCAATTAAAGGTGTAACAAGGGCTGCAGGGATGCCTGGGTGGCTCAGTCTGTTAAGCGTCTGACTTTTGATGCTTTTGGCTCAGGTCATGATCTCACAGTTGTGGGATCGAGCCCCTCATCAGGCTCCTAGCCTGGTTGGGACTCTCTCTCTCTCCCTCTCTCTCTGTCCCTTCCCTGCTCAGTGCTCTGTCTCTCTCAAAATAAATAAATAAATAAACTTAAAAAAAAAAAAAGTGTAACAGGCATCAGTCCGCTTCTTCAGGAGCTGGTGGCTCATGCACCTGCTGTCCCTTCTCACCTACTCGGGGTCCCTGTCTCTCTGCTTCATTCCCATGTGACACCGTAAACCCAACATGATTGTCTGGACCAGAGTGCTCCTCCAGCTTTCAGGGTGACTCAAGGGAAGGGCAGCCCAGGGCGGACAGACTTAAACTAAAAAGGGAAGGGATTGATTCACATAACTGGAATGCCCAAGGGAGGGATTTCAGGTCTGGCTGGATCCAGCACTCATGTGAGGCTTGGCACTTCCCCCATCCGCGCCCCCCCACATCTGTCTCTTCTTCTCTCTGTTCTCATTTTGTGTCTCTTATCTCTTCTAGCCTCTCTTCCCCATCCCCAGTCTCCTCCCGTTTCCTCCCTCTCCTCCCCCCTCAGTCCCCTCCTCTACTCAGTAGATTCGAACAGCACACAGAAACACTAGTTGTGGCTACCCAAAATGCACTTGAAGCATTGCCAGAATGGATGTGTGTGTGAATCATCCCTCCTTCTCCCCCACCCCTATTTGAGAACCACTGGCCTAAAGGAAGAACCTTTACCTGTGAGATAAAGGAATAGTGGGAGAAGGAGTGTATGGATCCTGAATCTGGATTTCTCTGGAGATCAGATTCCTGGTGCTGATTTTGTGAAACCCTGCGATGAAACCCCTTCTTCTCAGTCCCTGAAGATTTCTGGGTCTTTGCTATTGTTTGTTTATTTTTTTTTTTAATTTTTTTTTGACGTTTATTTATTTTTGAGACAGAGAGAGACAGAGCATGAACAGGAGAGAAGCAGAGAGAGAGGGAGACACAGAATTTGAAACAGGCTCCAGGCTCCGAGCTGTCAGCACAGAGCCCGACGCGGGGCTCGAACTCACAGACTGTGAGATCATGACCTGAGCCGAAGTCGGACGCTCAACCGACCGAGCCACCCAGGCGCCCCTGTTTGTTTATATTTTAATGCTGTGAGAATAAAAGAGACATATATTTGAAAATGTAAAGCAAGGCACACAAATGACAGGACCTTGTTTAAGGTCAAGCAAACCAGTTGTGGGAGCAGGGTTGAATGGTCGCCTCTGCATCGAATTAGTGGCTTTTAAAGATGCATTTAAAAAAATAAAATAAAATTAAGATGCATCGAACTGTGCCTTTGATCTAATAATTGCCTTTTGCTGTGGTGATGTCTCACTGCTGGAACCGAAAGTCACTCTTATTTCCTCCAGCTTAAAGGAAAATGAGATTTTTCTAGGAGCCAAAGTTTAGAAAATGACAGCTCACCCAGACTTGGGTTTAACGGGACCATTTTCTTCCTGAATTTGGGTTGAGGGTGACATCTGGCTCTCCTTCTGAACTTAATTCCTTTTATCTGACTGCAAAAAAGCCTACACTCTGAGTTTTCCTTTTTACCCCAGATTTCTGGAAACAACTGAACTTAAGTACAGAGACCATCAAATTCATTGATTATCTTGTCTTGGGCTCCCAGTACATGGATCCTGTCTTCCTTTTAAGAGGTTAGAGGTGACTCTTTTTTCTTTATTTTGACATCTTCGCCCTCTCTGGGTCATAATATTTCAGGAAGGAGTATCTGTAGATACCATTGGGGAAATAAGTAAATATGTCAATTGTTGGATTCTTAAGCTGAATCATATGAAACTGACTTTTCACGGGTCAAAAATAACTGAATATAGGCAATTTCATATGCCACAACTTAGTTTTTATGGGGCTTTGGAGAAGCCACAGGAGGGGCGCCTGGGTGGCTTAGTTGGTTAAGCACCTAACTTTGGCTCTGGTCATGATCTTGCAGTTCATGAGTTCGAGCCCCGCGTTGTGCTCTGTGCTGACAGCTCAGAGCTTGGGGCCTGCTTTTGATTCTGTGTCTCCCTCTCTCTCTCTGCCCCTCCCCTGCTTCTGTCTCTCTGTCTCTCTCTCAAAAATAAATAGACAGCAACAACAACAAAAAGCCATCAGAAACACAGCATCTCGAGGCCAGAGGATGCTCTGGGCCAAGCATAGGCCCAGACTGGGACTGCGGGGGGGTGGGATGGGTGCCGCAAAGCCCACCTGGGATCCTGAGACGAGGGGCTTTGCCTCCTTCCTCCGACGTGGTAACCTCCCTCAAGAGGCCGGCTCTGCTGCTGGTCAATTTGGCAATTTCAAGTTGTCCCCCAGTCCAGTGTGGCTCAGTCAGGGGGGCTGGGAGGGGGAACCTCGATTACAAGCAAAGAGACTCACCGGTCCTTCACTCTGCAGCAGTCACTGGGGTCCTGCTCTGGGCCAGGTACGGTGCTCGGCACCAGAGGCGTCCAACAACCAGTGGATGCAGCCGCCTGGTCTCGGGGCGCCTGGGGGACAGCCCCAGAAATGAGCCATGTCTACAACCCAGTGATTTTTTATTTTATTTTAAGTATCTTGAGAGAGGAAGAGAGAGCGAGCACGAGCAGGGGAGGGGCAGGGGGAGAGAGAATCCCAAGCAGGCTCCATACTGCCAGTGTGGAGCCCAATGCAGGGCTCGAACCCGCAAACCGGAAGATCATGACCTGAGCCCAAACCGAGAGTCAGACGCCCACCCAGGTGCCCCAACGACACGGTGATTTGATGGAGGAGACGACACGAGAGGTATCTGCCTCTCTGCTCCACCAACTTTGGTGTGTGGACCAGCGGCACCGGGGCAAGTGTTAGAAATGCAGAATTCCAGGGGCGCCTGGGTGACCCCGTAGGTTGAGCATCCGACTGCGGCTCAGGTCATGATCTCGTGGTTCCTGAGTGCGAACACCGCATGGGGTTCCCTGCTGTCAGCGCAGAGCCCCCTTCGGACCCTCTGTCCACGTTCCCCACCCCCCACCGCGCATCCCTCCCCCGCCGGTGCTCTCTATCTAAAAGAAATAAATGAACATTAAAATAAAAAAGAAGTGCAGAATTCTAGGCGCCCCTCCAGACTTACTGACTCAGAATCTGCATTTTCTCAAGGTCCCACAGTGGTTTGACTGCACACCGAAGTTTGAAGAGCATGAATCTAACCGAATCAGGGGCAAGGCAGGCTGAGGCGTGATGTGTGCATGGGGGAGGGGGGGCGGGCTTTGAGCACACTGCCTGGAGATGACAGGTGAGCTGAACGTGTGAGTAGGAGGCAGCCACGGGAGGCAGAGACCCGGTGGTTGCTCTGCCAACCTGCTTCTTCCTTTGGGGCCAGACCACATTCCCAGCTTCCCTTGCGAGTGTCGTCTTGTCGGTGGAATGTGTAGGGAAGCCTGGGGCACCATTTGCAAGCCTGGCCCATGAAAACCTCCAACGTGCTGATCCTCCTTACTCTTTCTCCGTCGGCCAACCAAATGGAGAGGACACTGAGGAGATCAGAGCCACCGAGGACGGACAGAACGTGGGGCCCTGACAGATGGGGTGGCCCCTAGCCAGGGGGCTCCCAACTGGCCAAGGAGCCAGAAATAAATTTCTCTGGGTAAGCCCTGAGATGGGGGGGGGGGGGGGGAGGGGTGGATTTACACAGTTGTCCTCTCCCCACTAGTACAGCAGCCAAGAAAGGAGGGTGACTTCTGTTTCTCTGTTTTGGTTTTAGGAAGGTGACCAGAGGTAGGAACAGGCAGAGGCCACATTAGGAAACCAGGACTTTCAGCGATTTTCTTCAGCTTTTTGGAGTCAGGCAACCGCCGCCCCCCCCCCCCCCCCCACCACCACTAGCAGCTGATGAAGATTACAGACCCTCTTCTTCCCCAGATCCACTCAAACAATTTAACAGATGATTTCAGAGGATTCTCTCTGCAAAGCCCATCTGTGGATACACAGGTGCTCCGTGGGCTCCAGATTAAGAAATGTTTTGGGTGATGGGAAACCACTATTTATTTATTTTTAAGTTTATTTATTTATTTGGAGAGAGAGAATGAGTGGAGGAGGGGCAGAGAGAGAGGAGGGAGAGAGGATCTGAAGCAGGCTCTGTGCTGACAGCAGAGAGCCCAATGTGGGGCTTGAGTTCACGAGCCGCAGGATCATGACCTGAGCCGAAGCTGGACGCCCAACCGACTGAGCCGCCCAGGCATCCGGGGGAGCCACTTTTAAAAAGGAAAGTCATGTCAGAGGTACCTAGAGAACCTTTTCCTAGTAGTCAACTAAGGGTTTTGAATTTGTTTTTTAAGACAGCATGGTCGTTCCCCACAACACTAAACACACTCCTACCGTACAACCCAGTAATCGCACTCCTTTGTATTTGCTCAAATGAGTTGAAAACTCATGTCCACACAAAGACCTGCACACAGATGTGTGCAGCAGCTTTTCTCATCGTTGCCCAAACTGGGAAGCAACCGATTCGTCCTTCAGCAGGTGGCGAATGGAGAAACTGTGTACAACCTGATGAGGGAACGTTTATTCAGCGCTGAAAAGAAAGCATCGAGGTGGCTCAATCGGTTAAGCGTCCAACTTTGGCTCAGGGGCTGATCTCACGGTTTGTGACTTTGAGCCCTGAGTTGGGCTCTGTGCTGGCAGCTCAGAGTCCACTTTGGATCCCCTGTCCCCCTCTCGCTCGGCCCCTCTCCCCATTCTCTCTCTCAAAAATAAATAAACATTAAAAAAAAAAGAAGAGGGTGCCTGGATGGCTCAGTCGTTAAGCACCTGACTTTGACTCAGGTCAGGATCTCACAGTTCCTGAGTTTGAGTCCCACGTCAGGTGAGTACAAGCCCCACTTCGGGTGAACATGAGCCCCAGGTGAGCCCCGCTTCTCTCTCTCTCCTCTCTCTCTCTTCCCCTTGTGGAATTCTCTCTTTCTGCCGCCCCTTCTCGCTTCTCCCTCCCTCTCTCTCTCTCTCAAAAAAAAAAAAAAAAAAAAAGGATTAAAAAAAAGAATAAGAAGAAAGTATCTAGCCATGAAAAGACACGGAGGAACCTTAAATGTACATCACTAAGAGAAAGAAGCCAGACTAAAAAAGCTATATACCATCTGATTCTAACTCGGTGACAAGCTAGAAAAGGCAAAGACTATGGAGACAGTGAGAACAATCCCAGTTGCCACGGTGGGGAGGAGGGAGGGGTGAACGGGATATTTAGGGCAGCGAAACTAGTCTGTATGATACCATAGTGATGGACTCCTGTCATTATACATCTGTCCAAACCCACGGAATGTACACTACGTAGAGTGAACCCTGATGGAAACTACGGACTCTGGGTGATGATGTGTCCATGCAGGTTCATCCACTGTGACAGATGCCCCACTCTGGCAGGGATATTGATAATGGCTGTGCATGCATAGGGGCACAGGGTGTAGGAGAAATCTCTGTAGCTTCTCCTCAATTTTTCCGTGGCCCTTAAACTGCTCTAAAAATACTAAATAATACAGTCTTAAGAAAAAACGGTGAAAGGGGTGCCTGGGTGGCTCAGACGGTTAAGGACCTGGCTTCGGCTCAGGTCATGATTTCATGGTTCGTGGGTTCGAGCCCCACGTCGGGCTCTTTGCTGACCGCTCAGAACCTGCAACCTGCCTCAGATTCTCTGTCTCCCTCTCTCTCTGCCGTCTCCTGCTTGTGCTCTCTGTGTCTGTCTCTCTTAAAAATAAACATTAAAAAATAAAAAAAAAAAACAGTGAGAAAGCAAGATTTTTTCGTAGCTAATATGGCTGGAACACACCTATCTGATAAGGCCACGCACACCTGCATTTACTGAAGACAGGAGAGTCTGACTTTCCAACGTCAGCTGGAACCTAGCTCCCCAGTCTCCGCCCACCGCTTCCGAAGCGGCTCTTTTCTCCCCACGGCCACTAGAGGGTGCCAGACCTTGACGCTGCCCAGGCAGCTGGGGTCGAGGCCCGGGGCGAGCGATCAGCCCCGGGAGGCCCTCCCTGCCCTCCGGGGGAAGGAACAGCAGTCTCTGGAAAGCCCCAGGACTGCAGGTAAACACTCCGCGTCCGAGCACCTGCTGGCCGCTGTTCCAGCCACGCTGACGACCGTCTGGGGAGGCAGTTTCAGGAGACCCAGAGCAACGGCCACCGAGGGCCTGTGGTCCCCTCCCTCTGCATGCCTGAGCCTTGACCCTCCCCCCCCCGCCCCCCCCCCAGCAGCCACGGGGTAGCTCGAAACCCTCCCAGCCCCTCTCCAGACAGTCTGGCTGTGTCTGAGAGCGTGCAGGTCCATTACAGGCTAGAATAACCCTGTAATGGATCAGGCTGCGCTTCCTGTACAAGTCTTGGTTTTCACTTACTGTAAGTAATCCCGCTTCTCCTCCGATGAGACTTGAGAGCAAGAGGAGGAAAAGGGCAGGAGGTTAGCAATGAGTTTGCCTGAACCAACATGGCGGCCGACAATGGCGGCCAAAGCAGTGACTGGGGCCCACCTAGGCCTCCAAGTATAATCCAGGGAGCTCTGAGGAGAGCTGGCTCTGGCAGGTGCTAAGGGCCTGGGGCTCTGGAGGTGGAAGGACTTGGGTTTAAACCCAGCTCTCCCATCTACCAGCCACTCTCCTTACCTTCCCTCTCAGGGCCTCGGTTTCTTCATCTTGAAAGTGGGGTTGATATTCAGGACAGTGTAGGAGCTGATGGCTTCCTAGCACTCACCACAGAAGGGCCTCAACTTAACTCATGGCAGCTAAAATTAGACAGTGGCTTAAAGGAACCGTGTTATTATCCCTCCATTTCTGTGGGTGGACCGGGCTGGCTGGGCTGTGCCATAGCTGATCTTGCCTGGGGGCTCTCTCACGTGGTGGCTGCCGGAGGGGCTGGGGTCACCTGGAGGCTAAACGGAGACCCCTGAGAAGACTGGGCCTCCCTCCCCTCTAAGCTCTTCTGGCCTCTCCTCTCCGCACAGCCTTCTCTGACACGACCCCAGAGCTTGAACTATTGCATCCTGGGACTCCCAAAAGTGCAAGCCAGCCCTCCTGAGGCTTGGGTCTGGAGCTGACAGCAATTCTCATGTGTCATTGCCCACTGGTAAGCCCCAGGCAGCACAGACCCCCTGTGGGAGGGAACTACCCGGAGGGGCGGCTCCCAGAGAAGCGCTGTGGGGTCTGGACCCTGTGGGGTCTGGTGTATCCGTGTCCCAGGGCCGCCTTAACAAGTCCCCATGAACGTTAACGGCTTAAAATAACACGCATTTAACGTCTGACAGCGGTGAAGGTCCGAAGTCCAAAATAGGTCTCACTGGGCTAAATTCAGACTGTGCCCCGGAAGCCTCCCTTTCTGGAGGCTCTAGGAGAGAATCCTTTTTCCTGGCTTTCCCAGCTTCTAGAGACCACCGACATTCCTTGCTTTGTGGCCCCTTCCCTGTCTTTTTTTTTTTTTTTTTTTTTTAATTTTGTTAATGTTTATTTATTTTGAGAGAGAGAGAGAGAGACACAGAGCACGTATGGGGGAGGGGCAGAGAGAGAGGGAGACAAAGAATCTGAAGCAGGCTCCAGGCTCCATGCTGTCAGCACAGAGCCCAAGGCGGGGCTCAAACTCACAAACTGTGAGATCATGACTGAGCACCACCACCCCCACCCCCGCCCCGCCCCCTGCAGACCATTTCTCTTTTTTCTGGTTCACAGCATTCCTGATGCCTCGTTGGTTTGGGCCAGGGGCAGAAAACTATGGCTCACAGGTCAAGTTCAGCCCGCCACCTGCCTTTGTAAATGAAGTTTTATTGGAACACAGCCACAGCAGTTCATTCAGTACTGTCTGTGGCTGCTTTTGTGCTGTAACAGCAGAATTGAATAGTTGCAGGGAAAACTGGCCTACGAAGCCAAAGAAATTTATTCTCTGGCCCAATGTAGAAAAATGTGCTAACCCTCGGTTTAAGTCAGTGGTTTTCAACCCCAGTTGTACATTAGAATCATTTGGGGAAACTATCCTTTTAAAAATGCCAGGGGGCGCCTGGGTGGGTCAGTTGGTTAAGAGTCTGACTTCAGCTCAGGTCATGATCTCGCAGTTCATGAGTTTGAGCCCCGCATTGGGCTCTGTGCTGACAGGTGGGAGCCTGGAGCCTGCTTCAGATTCTGGGTCTCCCTCTCTCTCTGCCCCTCCCCTGCTCATGCTCTGTCTGTCTCTGTGTCTCTCTCTATCAAAAATAAAATAAACTTAAAAAAAATTTGTTTAAATGCTAGAGGGTACCTGGTTGGCTCAGTCGGTTGGGCATCTGTCTCTTGGTTTTAGTTCAGGTCATGATCTCCTGGTTTGTGGGTTTGAGCCCCGCTTGGGGTTCTGGGCTGACAGCTCTGAGCCTGCATGGGCATTAGTATTTATTAAAAGCTACTAAGGTGATTTTATTAGGCTACTAAGACTGAGACTGGTCTAAGCCAGTCATGGCAATTCTGTTGTTCTTTAATAAGAATTGGCTTGGGTGTGGAGTGGGGATGAAAATCAACTCTGGTCAATGAATTATAATGGAAAGTCCACCGGGGGGATTCCGGGAAAACTTTCTCGCCCGGACATAATGACCATGAGGAAGGAGTGGCTGTATTTGCTGCCTTCTTTCCCTTCCTGCTGTGAGTGGTATGTAAGAGTCTGATGGTTGGAGCTGTGGCAGCCATTTTGTGACCATGAGAAGATGAACTCAAAGTTGAAAAGCCACAGTACTGAAGGTGGTGAAGTAGAAGGAGGGCAGGAGCCAGGGTCCTTGCCGACAGCACTCAGCTTCCAAATGAACCCTGGGTGGCCTCCCTCCGCACTTCTTGTTAAACAATAAATGCCCTTGTGACTTGAGCCCCACTGGTGGGGTTTTCTATCACTTGCAGCTAATATATTCCTAAGTGACACAATGCTGTAATGGGGAGACAGAGAGAAAAGCAACAGTTACAGTGGGGTGGGTGTAGTGAGTTGAATGGTAGTCTCCCAAAAGATATGTTCACACCTACATCTCTAGAGCCTTTGAATGTGATGCGCCCTAAATCCAGTGCCACATATCCTAATCAGAGATGCACAGAGGACAGACACAAAGAGGTGAAGGCTGTGTTCAGACAGAGGTGGGGGCTTGGACTGGCACAGCCACAAGCCCAGGAAGACCATGCCAGAAGTCACTAGAAACTGGAAGAAGCAAGGAATAGAGCTTGCCCCACAGCCCCTGGAGGGAACACACCTCCGCTAGATTTCAGACTGCTGGCCCCACAACCCTGGGGAAATAGATTCCTATTGTTTTAAACCACCAGTTCGGGGAAATGTGTTGTAGCAACACGACAGTGGAGTTCTGAAGCGGCAAGGCATAGCAATCAGGCTATATTTCCACGAACAGTTCATTCTGAAACTCATCTGTTTCTCGACGAACATTTAGTGAACTGATGCTCTGGCCTAATAGTGTAACTGTCCCAGGGCATGTGGCAGCAGACAAGAGAGACTCCATTCCTGAAGTCACAGAGGCAGACGGCATGTTGAACGAGCAGTTAGAGCACCATGGCGAGAACCGTGATGAGGGGCTGTGGAACTACACAGAGGCACACCCGGTGTGTGGTGGTCAGGGAGGGCTTCCTGGAGGAGGTGATAGCTGAGCTGAGAAATTTACAAGTAGCAGTCAACTGGTGAGGGGGGGGACAGGTGCATCCTTCATTTTGTGTCTGTGTCTGGCCTTTGATGAATGAAGAGAAGTGGATCACATGGCAAAACTCCAACCATAACAAAGTACATAGTCCTGTCCAAAGCACCAGGCAGGCACTTGGTACATCCAGAGTGCTCGGCTTCCTAGGGCTTAGCTGGGGATTCAGGGAAACCGGAGTTCAGGTCCCAGGCCTGCTTGATACTGCCAGCGAGGAAGCTGGGCATGTCATTTAACCTCAGGGCGCTCTGGCCCCTTCTTTGATTATTCTTTCTTGGCCTACTGTGCTCCCAGGTCACATATCCTCCAGGGTCTGGACACAGACATTGGATTTCGCTTGATCCAAACCAAGGCCATCAAGGCCAATGACCTGTTTTTACAGAGGTGGATACTGACCTAGGGAGAGAAAGAGCTTCCGGTCAGTAGTGGGGCTGGGGACTAAGTGTCTTGCGTTCTAGAACTGAGCTTGTCCACTACCAATTGCTGCTTCCCAGCCCCCCGCCGGAAAGGGGGAGCCCCATGGGATCTGACAAAGGGGTGGCATGTTTTCAGATCATTCTGTCAAGCTATGGCCACTTTTAGGGAGACCAGCTTCCTTCTAGAATCGTGTCCGCCTAGGAAGACAGTGACAACTTTTGAAAACAGCAAAAATCATGAATCGGCCATACGAAGGAGTACCATGCAGTCATTTAAAAACTGATGTGGTACAAGACCATAATGTATTTAACAAAATAGGGGCTCCTGGGTGGCTCAGTCGGTTGAGCATCCGACTTCGGCTCACCTCATGATCTCGCGGTCTGTGAGTTCGAGCCCCGCGTCAGGCTCTGTCCTGGCAGCTCAGAGCCTGGAGCCTGTTTCGGATTCTGTGTCTCCCTCTCTCTCTGCCCCTCCCCAACTCGTGCTCTGTCTCTGTCTTTCTCTTTCTCTGTCAAAAATAAATTAACATTAAATTGCATGCTGCTATTTAAAAAAAATTTTTAGGGGCGCCTGGGTGGCTCAGTTGGTTGGGCGTCCGACTTCGGCTCAGGTCAGGATCTCGCGGTCCGTGAGTTCGAGCCCCGCGTCGGGCTCTGTGCTGACAGCTCAGAGCCTGGAGCCTGTTTCAGATTCTGTGTCTCCCTCTCTCTCTGACCCTCCCCCATTCATGCTCTGTCTCTCTCTGTCTCAAAAATAAATAAACGTTAAAAACAAAAAATTTAAAAAAAATAAATAAAAATAAATAAATTTTTTATTAATAAATAAATAAAATAAAATTTATGGGGCACCTGGGTGGCTCAGCCAGTGAAGCATCTGACTCTTGATTTCGGCTCGGTCATGACTCACGGTTCGTGAGACTGAGCCCTGGAGACTGAGCCCCGCGTCGGACTCTGAGCTGACAGCGTAGAACCTGCTTGGGATTCTCTCCCCCTCTCTCTGCCCCTCCCCCACTCTCTCTCAAAATAAATAAACTTTAAAAAAATTTAAAAATTTACTTAGATATGCAGAAAAATTGCAAAGCTGTCACAAAGCGTTCCCATCCACCTGCACTCCAATTCTCCTCTCCCTATTTTACATTAGTATCATGTATTTGTTGCAGTTAGTGAACCAATACTGATCCATTATTATTACCTAAAATCTACACTTTGTTCACAATTTTCTTACTTTTTACCTAATGTCCTTTTTCTGCCCCGGGGTCCCATCCAGAACACTGCTTTACATTGATTTGTCATTTTTCCTTTTCTCCCCTCAGGTCTTTTCCTTGTCTTTGGTGACCTTGACAGTTTTGAGGAGTACTGGTCAGATATGCGCAGAACACGACGAGCCTGAGATGATGCAGCTGGGGAGGAAGACCACACAGATGGAAGTGCCATGCTCATCACACCAACTCAAGGAGGCAGATTACCAACATAGCTTCTCGCCCTTGGTGTTGACCTTGACCACGACCTGGATGAGGTAATGTCTCTCAGGTTTCTCTACTGTCTGATTTTGTTTTTGTCTACGATATATACTTTTTGTCTACCTTTATTGAGATATAACTCAGTGGTATCTTAGTGAATGAAAAATGTTAGTCTCCAAAAAAGATGTAAAGTATGGATGGCTAAATATATATGTAATGTATATATATGTGTCCTACAAATGTTCTTTTTATCCGTCCTGCATTGAGTCTTCTTTCTTCTGTTAATACCCTCCCAGATTTTCTTCGGGGCATGACCAGTCCTTCATACTTAGCTCATGTGGTTTATGTGGGGCTGCTCTGCCATTCCTAGATTCCCAGGGTGGGCACATGACCCAGTGTAACCAATCAGGGCATCCTATCCTCACGGTTCAGGGATGAACATGTGACCCGAGTGTCCAATGAGCATCAGCCCTGGAAAGAGGTGTTGTCTGTGTGCTAGGCTAGGCTAGCTGATAGGGTATGAACTTGGAGAACAAATTTGAGCAGAGCAGAGCTGGGAGATGGAGAAAGACAGATTGCTGACACGTTATTTGAGCACATGTATCCAACCGCTCCTGAAGCTAGTGGATTCCTCTCCGGTTGTGTGGGTCCGTTTTTCAGCTCCTCCTTTAAAAATTATGTTTTCTACATTTTTCTTAGATCTCTCTGTTATATTTATCTATTACTATCTATCATCTATCTATATGTCTATCTATCTAGCATCTATCTATCTAGCATCTATCTATCTATCTATCTCTTTATATTTATCTATCATCTATCTAGTATCTGTCTCTGGGTATTTATTACTGAATCCTGTCATCTGACAATGACTTAGTCTTATCACACACTTTCATCCTAAATCCTTCAATATTTACCTCCTAAAAGCAAGGACTTTATCCTATACAACTCCAATTCGATTATCATATTTGAGAAATTTAACATTGGGGAGGACACCTGGGTTTTTGCAGTCAGTTAAGCATCCGACTTCGGCTCATGTTATGATCTCATGGTTCGTGAATTTGAGCCCCACTTTGGGCTCTGCTCTCTCTCTTTCTCTCTCTGCCCCTTATTTGCTCTCTGTCTCTCTCTCTCTCTGAAAAAAAGAAAGAAAGAAAGAAAGAAAGAAAGAAAGAAAGAAAGAAAGAAAGAAATCTTAAAAAAAAAGAAAGGAAAAGAAAAGAAAGGAAAAGAAAAGGAAAGGAAAGGAACGGAAAGGAACGGAAAGGAAAGAAATTTAACACCGGGGTACCTGGCTGGCTCAGTCAGAAGAGCATGAGACTCTTGATCACAGGGCTGAGTTCAAGCCTCATGTTGGGTGTAGAGATTACTGAAAATAAATAAATTCACTTGAAAAAACTTTTCTGATATATGGCCCATGTGCAGTTTACCCCAGTGGTTCCAATAATGTCCTTGTCTCACAATTCAGGATCACACATCGCACTGTTGCCGGTTCCCCGGTCTCCTTCAACCTAGAACTGTTCTCCAACCATTTTTGCTTTTTATGACATTGACGTTTCTGTCCAGACAGTTATTTTGTAGAATATCTCAGTTTGGATTTGTGAAATTGATTTCCACTGCTTGGATTCTTTTTTTTTTTTTTTTAATTTATTTATTATTTTTTTTAGTAATCTCTACCCCGAACACGAGACTCGAATTCGTGACCTTGAGATCAACACTCACACACTCTACCAAGACTGAGCTGGCTAGGTGCCCCTCCACTGTTTACATTCTGATGAAATATTTTTTTTTAATCACGTTTTTTATTTTTGAGAGAAATAGACAGAGTGTGAGCAGGGGAGGAGCAGAGAGAGAGAGACACAGACTCTGAAGTAGGCTCCAGGCTCTGAGCTGTCAGCGCAGAGCCCAACGTGGGGCCTGAACTCACGAACCGTGAGATCATGACCGAAGCTGAAATTGGAACGAGCCACCCAGGCACCCCCTGATGAAATGTTTTTGGTGAGAGTCCTTCCTAAGTGATGTTGTGTCCCTCAGTTCCTCACCAACACAGGGCACTTGGTGTTGGTTTTTCTTATCATTGGTGGCGTTAAATTTGATCATTGTTTTAAGGTAGCATCTTCTAGATTTATCCACCATAGAGGCCCCTTCTGTCATTTGTACTTGATAGGTAATCTGTGGGGCGATGCTTTTAAGACTGTATATACCTCCACTCCTACACACACATACACATAACTTTTGAAAAAGCAGGTTTGAATGGGATATCTGTCCCTTGCATCCAGAAGAATCCGCATCATTATAGTGTATGCCCGCTACCAAAATTCATCCTTTTTTACCTGCTCTGTGAAAATGGATCTGGGCCCTTTAAAACTTTTCTTCCTGTGGCACCTGGGGGGGTCAGTCTCTTAAGTGTCCGACATCCGACTTTGGCTCAGGTCATGATCTGGCAGTTTATGAGTTCGAGCCCCACGTCAGGCTCTCTGCTGTCAGTGCAGAGCCCGCTTCTGATCCTCTGTCCCCCTCTCTCTCTCTGCCCCCGCCCAGCTCTCTCTCTCAAAAATAAACAAACATTTAAAACAAATTAAAAGGGGCGCCTGGGTGGCTCAGTCGGTTAAGCGGCCGACTTCGGCTCAGGTCATGATCTCGCGGTCCGTGAGTTCGAGCCCCGCGTCGGGCTCTGTGCTGACAGCTCAGAGCCTGGAGCCTGTTTCGGATTCTGTGTCTCCCTCTCTCTCTGCCCCTCCCCCACTCATGCTCTGTCTCTCTCTGTCTCAAAAATAAACGTTAAAAAAAAAAATTAAAAAAAAAAAAAAAAACAAATTAAAAAAAAACAACTTTTTTTCCTGCGCCAGCTGGCCCTGAAGCTTTGTCAGTAGAGGGCGCCAGAGAGAGAGAGAGAGAGAGAGAGAGAGAGACGTTTCAGGAGCAAAGGGTTTTACTTCCTGGTGCCCTGTGCTTACCAGGCAGGCGCTTAGAGTGTGTCTGGACATCTCTCCAGGGCCCCAGCTCCTCCATGGCTTGCCTCCAGCCACGCATGTAGCTTTAGCCAGAGTCCAGCTCCTTTGGTGTGGGCAGTTTTCCAGGCACCTGCCGTGCACTGTGGTCAGCAGCACCCAACTTCCCCTTGACATCCCCCCCAACCCCCGCCCCGTCAGATGGTTTTGTGGTGAGAGCCTCCAGGGAGACTCTCCCCGGCATCCCAGGTAGCAAATTTCCAGCAAGTTCCAGAGGCAACACCTCACTAACAAGGTCTGGCTGCTGCCAAGAGCGGTAGAGAGAGACTCTTCTTTGGGCATTGTGTCTCATCCCTAGCATCTGATCCGTCACTACACCAATCGCCCATGGGAGTTAATAATTCTTTAAATTAAACTTTTGCTATGCTAATTGCCATATGGCTTTGCTGTCCTGGCTGGGTCCGGATTTATGCCTCAAGTGTCATGAGAGAGGTGGTTTTTTTACTTGTAATTCAAACACTATTATCACGATTGCATTTTTTTATTATTTTATTTTATTTTTTTAACATTTCTATTTATTTTTGAGAGAGAGAGAGAGAGAGAGAGAGAGCATGCACAAGCGGGGGAGGGGCACAGAGTGAGAGGGAGACACAGAATCAGAAGCAGGCTCCAAGCTCTGAGCTGTCAGGACAGAGCCTGATATGGGGTTTGAGCCACCCAGGCGCCCCATATAATTTATAATTTTCTAGTAGCCACATTTGTAAGGTAACATAAAGAAAAAAAGAAGAAGAGGCAGAAGAAGCAAAAATTTACAAAAAAAGTTAAAAATGGGGCACTTTACCTGCTTTCACAGAGCAGGTAAAAAAGGATGAATTTTGGTAATTCAGTCGGTTAAGCGTCCAACTTCGGATCCAGTGATGATCTCATGGTTCGTGGGTTCAAGCCCCACGTCGGGCTCTGTGCTGACAGCTCGGAGCCTGGAGCCTGCTTCAGATTCTGCGTCTCCCTCTCTTTCTCTCTGTATCTCCCCCACTCATGCTCTGTCTCCCTCCCTCTAAATAATAAACTTTAAAAAATTTAAAAAAATAAAAAAGCAACAGAGTAAGAAGAAGCAGTTGAAAATAATTTTAGCAATACATTTTGCTTCACTCCATACGTGCAAAATATTGTCATTTCAACTTGTAATCAATACGAAAATTATCAAAATTGTATTTCTTCCTGATACGAAGTTTTTGAAATCTAGCATGCACTGAATGTTCACAGCACCTCTCAATTTGGACTAGCCCCTCTAAAGGTTCTCTAGCAGCCACAGGTGGCTGACAGCTTTCATGTGGGACCGCCCAGCTCCGGAAGGATGAGAGAGCCAATGAGAAAGCCTGCAAAGAGCGTTCATTTTAAGCTGAGGAAATCAGGCTGAGGACAAAGGGTCAGGTTGAAAAGATTGGGTCTGAGTTGATATAATTCTCTGCTTGACGGAATCTTCAACAAACACAGGATTGGCCTGGCGGGGGGTGGGGTGGCACGCTTTAATATTTCGAAAGTTCTCTGATACCATACAAGTAGCCATTTCCCCCCTAGTAAGTGCAATGCCAAGGGCCGCCTTAATCAGACTTTCGACATTCAAGTCTTTTTGCTCTGGTTTGTATTGCTGTGTGACCTTGGCAGATCACTTAATTTCTCTGTGTCTCAGGTTTTTTTCCGTTCCCAAAGGGTGGATGATAACAATAGAACAATTCAGAGGTTGTTTCAAGGAGCATTAATGTTAAGCACTCAGAACGTGCTGGGCCTTTGGTAAGCATCCTTTGGACACTGGCTATAGACTTGGAATTGTTTTCAGCTCCTAAGTCGATAACGTGCAAAAAGAAACAAGTTGGAGGCGAACCTATCGCCAGCTGGGTTTACTGAGCTTCAGACGGGAGAGGGAGGAAGGGAGGTGAATGTGCCAAGAATGTAATTCATTTAAAGTCGTAACATAAGGAAGTGGGTGGCAGTGCAGATAGAAAAGCAAACTGGAGAAAGTTAGCCAACAAGCAAAATAAACCGGGAAATAAATGGATATAGCAAAGTAATGGCCGTTAGTCTTTGCTGCCCTGCTGTGCCCCAAGGTTTGGAAATTCTGTGCCTACAGGAGCTAGGCTGGTTTTGCAAAGAAGTGAAGCAGCCCGCGTGTAACAACAGGGTGTTGGTGGGGTCTGTGGCAACCAGTTTCTCCAACTGAAGTTGGTACTAAAATGCATCACTTTATTTAACGTAGTGGGTAAGAGCATGGATGATTGGAATCTCCTATGAACTTGGACAGGTTGCTTAAATCCTCTGCTTCGGTTTCCTCATCTGTTAAATGGGGATACTGGTAACAGTGAATCACTTCGAACAGTATCTGACACAGACATTCATCAAGTGTTAGCTACCATTATTACAGTTGTTGTTGATGTGTCATTGGTTGCACTGCAGAAACGGGGGCAGTGGGGCAGGATGTTCAGGCTAAGCCTCAAACTGGTATGACGAAAGGCGCTAGTATGGCAGTCAGACCCAGGTCTGCTACTTACTCGTTGACTGACTCACTTGCGTTACATAGTATCTTTGAGTTCAGCTTTCTCATGTGTACAATGAACGTAGATCAACCAGATGTTTGTGGCTGGAAGGAACACAAATTTATGTCGACCACAAGAAAGCGCATCATGTCACATAGCAAAGAGCCCAGTGGTGGGGTGTCCTCGAGGTGTGGCTAATCCAGCAACTGAATCTGACCCAACCCTCAAGCTTTCCTTCTCTATCCAGGCTTTGCCTTCAGACTAAGGTTGAGTTTCTTTTGTGGTCACTAGGTGGCTTCTGGCTTCTTGTGGGAGTTGAGGGCATGTGCCTTGTTGTTCATATCTAATGAGCAATGGAGAGCCCTCCCCTCCCTCCTGATGATGGAATACGATTCCTTCTTTTCAGTGTAATTGGTCTCATACCTACCCATGGACTGAGAATCCATTCATTGGGAAGTGCCTGAAGCTGAGTGGCTTAGGCCTGGATTCCTGAACCAATCACAGGCAGGGAACGGACCCCCCCTCCCCCCTTTATCAAGAAGATTAAATAAGAAAATGTCTTTAAAGCACTAAGCACAGTGCCTCACACTTACTATTAAGCTTATCTATGTTGTCAGTGGGAGCTGAGTTGAGTGCACAGAACTGCTAAATTGTTGTCCAAAAGAGAGAACAGAGAGAGTACAGGCAGGATAGATTTCTATATTTATATATCAATCTCTCTGTATATCAGTCAATCAATTTATCTAAATCTGTGTATAACTACATATATATAGTTGAAAGAGAACGAGCATAAATATCCTTAGCTATTTGCCAGCTCTCAGGTGTGGTGTAGACAGACAGAGGCTAACACAGTGATGAGGCAGCTCTCGCATGCAGTCTGGTATAACACCGGGGAAAGAAGTGATAGGTACAAACAAATTAAGGGACTGATCCTAAGTGGATACAAACAGAGGTGACTTAATGTGAGGGTCATGAAACGTGAGTTTTGGGGTATTTGCTTATGTCCTCCTAAGCCCTGGGAGGGGCCCTAGTAATTATTTTATTTTAGAAGTTTTGCTCCTAAGTCATATATTAGATCAAGGGTCGACAAACTAGCTCTTGGGGAAAGTCTGGGCTGCTGTTCATTTCCTAGCAGTTTTTTTTTTTTAATTTTTTTTTAATGTTTATTTTTGAAGGAGAGAGAGACAGAGTGTGAGTGGGGGGTGGGGGGAGGCAGAGAGAGAGGGAGACACAGAATCCGAAGCAGGCTCCAGGCTCTGAGCTGTCAGCACAGAGCCCGACGCGGGGCTCAAACCCACAAACCGCGAGATCATGACCTGAGCCGAAGTTGGTCGCTCAACTGACTGAGCCACCCAGGCGCCCCGCTAGCCGTTTTATAGTCATAATTAAACTGTTGTTTTCCTTCTTTCCTCCCTCCCTTCCCCCTTCCTTCCTTCTTTCCTACCTTCCTTCCCTCCTCTTTTCTTTTCCTCCTTTCCTTCCTTCCTTCCTTCCTTCCTTCCTTCTTCCCTCCCTTCCCCCTTCCTTCCTTCCTTCCTTCCTTCCTTCCTTCCTTCTTCCCTCCCTTCCCACTTCCTTCCTTCCTTCTTTCTTTCCTTCCTTCCTTCCTTCCTCCTTTCTTTTCCTCCTTCCTTCCTTCCTTCCCTCCTTCTTTCCTCCCTCCCTTCCCCCTTCCTTCCTTCTTTCCTACCTTCCTTCCTTCCCTCCTCTTTTCTTTTCCTCCTTTCCTTCCTTCCTTCCTTCCTTCCTTCCTTCCTTCTTCCCTCCCTTCCCACTTCCTTCCTTCCTTCTTTCTTTCCTTCCTTCCTTCCTTCCTCCTTTCTTTTCCTCCTTCCTTCCTTCCTTCCTTCCTTCCTTCCTTCCTTCCTTCCCTCCTTCTTTCCTCCCTCCCTTCCCCCTTCCTTCCTTCTTTCCTACCTTCCTTCCTTCCCTCCTCTTTACTTTTCCTCCTTTCCTTCCTTCCTTCCTTCCTTCCTTCCTTCCTTCTTTCCTTCCTTCCTTCCTTCTTTCCTCCCTCCCTTCCCCCTTCCTTCCTTCTTTCCTACCTTCCTTCCCTCCTCTTTTCTTTTCCTTCCTTCCTTCCTTCCTTCCTTCCTTCCTTCCTTCCTTCTTTCCTCCCTCCCTTCCCCCTTCCTTCCTTCCTTCCTTCCTTCTTTCCTTCCTCCCTTCCTTCCTTCCTTCCTCCTTTCTTTTCTTCCTTCCTTCCTTCCTTCCTTCCTTCCTTCCTTCTTTGTTCTTTCATAATTTCTACACTCAGCATGGGGCTTGAACTCACAACCTGGGATCAAGAGTCGAGTATTCTACTGACTGAGCCATCCAGGTGTCCCTAAACTGTTTTTCTCTTAGCAGGACCTCCCCAAAATCATATCAACTGGAGTCCCCACAAAATGTAACTTTCTTCTTTGAGCGTGAACCCAAACCCAAAGAGCTTAGCCAGATGGTAAACTGATGGGTGAAAGTCACCGGGAATTTTAGCAATGGCTACGTGCTTTTTCTATCTTTCTCTCTCTGTTCTGTGAGTTGCTGCCTGGCTTCATTGCGAGGATATTCTCTCCACGTAGCAGAAACAATGACCTGTGGTGGCTTCAGACTCCCAGGTTAGCAGCCAATCAGAAGGAGAACTTTTGCTTCCCGGTATCTATGGATAGGGGCGCCTGGCTGGCTCAGTTGGAGGAGCATGTGACTCTTGATCTCGGGGTCATGAGTTCGAGCTCCACACTGAATGTAGCATTTACTTTAAAAATGAATAGATAAACATTGGGCGATTGGGTGGCTCAGTCGGTTGAGCGTCCAACTTCAGCTCAGGTCATGATCTCACAGTTCGTGAGTTTGAGCCGCCTGTCGGGCTCTGTGCTGACAGCTCAGAGCCTGGAGCCCCTTGGGATTCTGTGTCTCCCTCTCTCTCTGCCCCTCCCCTGCTTGCACTCTCTCTCTCTCTCAGAGATAAAGAAACATTAAAAAATATAAATATAAATAAACAAATAAATAAATAAAATCTGGAAAAAATATCCCAGAGAAGTTTCTGATTGGCCCAGCAAGGGTCACATGCCTACACTGTGAGCCAATCCAGTGGCCAGGGCTACTCTGGCCAGCCTGAGCCACGTGGAGAGAAGAGAGGACAGCCCAGGATCACATGAAGTCCTCTGAGAGGAGTTTGGAGGAAGGGAAATTTAGATTTACCCAAGGTAACCCTGTATTTGCACAGTTGATCAATCAGTATTATGAAATCATGGACCTGATATAAGATAAGCCCACCCCCACATGCTCGGATGTTTTACAGGGGGAGGGAGAAAGTGCCATGTTCCCCTTGATGCTTGATGGGGACTCATCATCCTGGGCTTTGTGACCCAGAGTAAATGGGAAGGGCCTGGTGTCAGACTGTCTAGTGGGACTCTTGGGGGGCTCCTCAAAAGCATTTTGTTTAATACACCCATGGAGGCTTCTCCTTGTGGAAGCTACCCTCCCTGCTGCCAGAGCTGCTTTCCTAGAATAACTACAGTTCGGGGGGTGGAGGTGGCTAAATTCTCATCCATCATCTGCAGAGAATCAGACGTCATTTTTTATCGCTACCTCCAGGGACACTGGCTCCACCATACATCTCCCCTTTGTACCCCAGGTATGGTCTGAGTCTCACCTCCCCGGGGTGTTTGGCAAAAGAGTCTCCCTGTCAACCCAGGAGAATGATAGCTGTAACCAAATGCTTCCTCCTTTGTTAGAAGTCTGCTGGGGCTGGAATGCAGCTAGCTGAAGCAAAAGGGGGGGGCTTACTATAAAGATATGGAGCATCTTGCAGAACGTAAAGGCCCCAGGAGGGTCCAGAAATGGAAACCCATCAGAAATGCAGACTGGATTTGCATTTCAGGGAGCCTCTTGGCTCTGTTTCTTTCTGCAGGTTGGATTTATTTTTCTTTCTCTCTCCAGTCTGAGTGCTTCTGCTCCTAGACCACTCCAAGGACTGTGGCAGCTCCAGAGCTCAGTTCTGGCCACATTGTGTCTTTCTCTATCTCTCTTTCTCTGTGGACTGGTAAAAGATATAGGGTGGCCATGGATGGTTAAGCGGGTTCTGCACTGTACAAGGTCCCCTGAGCTAGGAGACCCTCCTCTGCTTGTCAAGCCATGTGCACAGGTTCAGGGGCACATCCACCCACAGGGAAGGTCTTCCTCTAGCTCAGTGAAGTTGTTGGATGCGTTAGTGGCACCCAGAGTGAACTGTGGACTCATCTTTCAGCCACAGCCCTTGACCCCTTCAAAGAGCTGCTCTCTCCCAGCTCCTTGCGGCTTGGTTAGGATTGTCGATCGAGGTGTCGAAGGGTAAGGATGTGCAGAGCTAGATCTGTCTTGGAATCTGAATCTTGGAGCCTTGCCCAGCAGGGGTGGCTGGAGAGACTGTCTGATCCTACCTCCTGGATCCCCGCAGCTGCCCTTATCCCTGGCTGAGGTCTGGGCTGTTCATCTTTCTCTTTGATTGTCTGATCTATCCTCTCTCCTTCCAACAAATGCCTATTTTTTTGGTTAAGATAATCACAGTCAAGTCGTATCCTGCTTATAACCAAAGAACCACAATTTATACCAGCAACAACAACAGACAGATTTGAGCACTTTCTATGTGCCAGGCACTGTTCAAAGCCTCTTTGTGTAGACTCTTTACAACAGCCCTGTGAGGTAGGTACTATTGTCATTTTGTACAACCCTAGTCCAGTAAGTGGTACAGGAGGCATGCCATCCATACGTGGCTGCCAGAGACTCCTGGCTGAGGGTGACGAGGGCTGTGTGATGAGTTGCTAGTGACGTTCCCAGTTCCCTCTTCCTGAGTGCACGGTGGGACGGCACTCCCGGGCCCTTGCTGTACTGTACGCGAGGCTCTGTGATTAGTCTGGCCAGCGAGCCATGTGTGCAAGTGACCATGGAAGACATTTAGCGGCTCCCGTTCTCTTTGGCACCTCATCCCATCACGTTAGCCTGGGTCCTGAGTCACCACACGGGACAGAGTCTCAGACATCTGGACAATGGATGTGTAGCAGGAACGAGAAGTAAACCTTTGTCGTTTGGGGCTGCTGGGTCATTGGGCTCCGGAGGTCACTTGTTACTGCAGTGGAACTCAGCCTATCCTGACTGATATAGTTCAAGGAGTCAAAACACACACACACACACACACACACACACACATACACACACACACACACACACATAATTTGGGGCTGCTGGGTCACTGGGCTCCGGAGGTCATTTGTTACTGCAGTGGAACTCAGCCTATCCTGACTGATATAGTTCAAGGAGTCAAAACACACACACACACACGCGCGCACGCACACACACACACACACACACACACACACACACACAATTTGGGGCTGCTGGGTCACTGGGCTTCGGAGGTCATTTGTTACTGCAGTGGAACTCAGCCTATCCTGACTGATATAGTTCAAGGAGTCAAAACACACACACACACACGCGTGCGCACACACACACACACACACACACACACACAATTTGGGGCTGCTGGGTCACTGGGCTTCGGAGGTCATTTGTTACTGCAGTGGAACTCAGCCTATCCTGACTGATATAGTTCAAGGAGTCAAAACACACACACACACACGCGTGCACACACACACACACACACACACACACACAATTTGGGGCTGCTGGGTCACTGGGCTTCGGAGGTCATTTGTTACTGCAGTGGAACTCAGCCTATCCTGACTGATATAGTTCAAGGAGTCAAAACACACACACACACACGCGCGCACGCACACACACACACACACACACACACACAATTTGGGGCTGCTGGGTCACTGGGCTTCGGAGGTCATTTGTTACTGCAGTGGAACTCAGCCTATCCTGACTGATATAGTTCAAGGAGTCAAAACACACACACACACACACACACACACACATACACACACACACACACACATAATTTGGGGCTGCTGGGTCACTGGGCTCCGGAGGTCATTTGTTACTGCAGTGGAACTCAGCCTATCCTGACTGATATAGTTCAAGGAGTCAAAACACACACACACACACACGCGCGCACGCACACACACACACACACACACACACACAATTTGGGGCTGCTGGGTCACTGGGCTCCGGAGGTCATTTGTTACTGCAGTGGAACTCAGCCTATCCTGACTGATATAGTTCAAGGAGTCAAAACACACACACACACACACACACACACACACACACACACATATATAATTTTTTAAAGTTTATTTATTTTGAGAGAGAGAGAGAGCACAGGCACAAGCAGGAGACCGTCAGATAGAAAGAGATTCCCAAGCAGGTTTCGTGCTATCAGGGCAGAGCCCGACATGAGACTCGATCTCAATAGCTTAGAGATCATGACCTGAGCTGACTAAGAGTCAGATGCTTAACCAGCTGAGCCACCCGGCGCCCCATGCTTTCTGTTTTCTGTGGCTGCGGTAACAAATTACCAAAAATGTCATGGCTTACACAACAAAATCATTATTGAACAGGTCACAAGTCTGCTGTGGGTCTCGTAAGGTCAAATGAAGTCATCAGCAGGGCTGTGTGCCTTTGCAGAGGCTCCAGAGGAGAATCTCTTTTCTTGCCCTTTTCAGCTGCTCTGAGATGCTACCACATTCCTTGGCGCCCGGCCCCCTCCCTTCGGCAAAGGCAGCCACGGCTCCCAAGTGGCTCCCACCACGTCCATCTTGGGTCTGGTCCTCTGCCTTCACCTTCCTTCTAAGAACTGAGACTGCATTGGTCTCACCCAGGTCATTCAGGTCTCTAATCCCTATTTTGTTTTATTATCATTATTTTTTACACTTAGGCTCCACACCCAAAGTGAGGCTGGAACTCATGACCTTGAGATCAAGAGTAGCATGCTTGATGACTGAGTCAGCCAGGTGCTCCTTAATCCCTAATTAAAAAAATTTTTTTTTAGCTTTGTTTATTTTTGAGAGAGAGACAGAGACAGAAACAGAGTGTGAGCCGGGGAGGGGCAAATAGAGAGGGAGACACAGAATCGGAAGCAGGCTCCAGGCTCCGACTGTCAGCACAGAGCCTGACGTGGGGCTCGAACCCACAGACTGTGAGATCATGACCTGAGCCAGAGTCGGACGCTCAGCCAACTGAGCCACCCAGGCACCGCCCCCCATCCCTATTTTAAAGTCATCAGATTAGGAGCCTCAATTCCCCGTCCTGTGTAAAGCAGCATATTTGCATGTTCCGTCCTGTGGATAAGGATGTGGACCCCTTTGAGGGTTCATGATCCTGCTCACCACAGCACCCTTGTGAGGAAGTCACTAGCTGGGAGCACATCAGATGTCCTCGTTTCTATCAGTGTCAGAGAGACCGGACTCTGTTGGTGGCCATGAGCTGCCCTGCACACAGAATGCATGTGGCCTTCCCAAACTGGAAGTCATGAAAACAAGCATCTCTCTGAGACATCTCTGAGACATCGTCTCTCTGAGACATCTCTGACCTCTGCAGAGGTGACAGGGGCCAGCAGGCAGCCGTCCTGGGATCTGCACTCTCTTCCCACTCAGGCAACGAGATCTGTGTGTCTGAACATTTACAGCAATAAAATCCACCTTGTTCTGGGTAGCACCGTGCTGAAAACAAACCTAGTGCTTTTTGGATCCAAACTGTGGCCCCGGCTACCCCAGCCTCACACAGAGACTTTGCAGCCAATTCCCTTCCTACCGTGGACAGTGTCCCTGGGATTAGAGGGACATCTGAGAGATGTCTCTGTCACCACTGGAGGATAAGACAAACGGTTCTCGGCACCAACCCTGGGCCCTGAGAAACATCTCCCTGGGGATGCCCACACTTCCTGTCTGTGGTGCACACTGGAACCTGTCACCTGTTCAGGGGGGAAGGAAGCATGGCGTGGCCGCTAGGCACTCAGACAGCCCAGAGTTCAAATCCGTGCTCTGCCTCTTACTCGCTGGGGTGACTTTGCTTAGGTTATTTTATTTCCTCCTCTCAAAAAAGGGAGATGATAATTATAGCACCGTCTCCCGGGAGTGTTGCGAGGGTAAAAATGCAAATGTGGATGCAAATACCATGCAAATTTGCCTAGTAGATCCTAAATAAATGTTTGCTCTTGCTTTTACTATTATCTCAGTAAGAACCCATGCATTTTCTAGACCGAGGTGATCCCATCAGCTGGTATAAACGTGAATAAAGAGAGAGGAAATGTATAGCTAGTTTAGTTATCCCTATTCAAAATAAAAATGCCAAAAATAATAATAATAAAATAAAAATCCTTGTTGTATTCCTACGTTTCCCTAGGAGTGGTCCAAAAACCACATCTATCAGAGTCTGTGTGTGTGTGTCTGGCTGTGGTGGGGACGGGTAGAAACTGGAGGTGTCCCGGCTTCAGCCCAGGCCGATCAAACATGGGACCTCGGAATCTGCATTAAGAAAAAAAAGTTCCCAGGGCCGCCTGGGTGGCTCAGTCAGTTGGGCAGCCGACTCTTGTTTTGGCTCATGATCCCACGGTTCGTGGGATCGAGCCCCACGTCGGGCTCTGTGCTGACAGGGCAGAGCCTGCTTGGGATTCTCTCTCTCCTTCTCTCTCTGCCCCTCCTCTGCTTTCTCTCTCTCTCTCCAAATAAAGAAATAAACTAAAAACAAAAACAAAAAAACTAGGCTGGTCTTAAAAGCCTCTTCAGAAAACCCCAAAATTGCCCAGACATTCTTATGCTTAGTAAATAGAAAAACTGCTCTCTCTTCATAGAGAACCTCAGTGGGTGGAAGAAAGTCACAGCCCATTGTTGGGGATGTTATGAGCAGCTGGGCGTAAGTAGGCTGGGGAAGCTGGACGCGCCTGCTCCTTTTCCTTCCTCGGGACGCTGCTCCCTGGCGCCCCCCTGGTGGCAGGCGTGCAGGGAGGACGCTGAGCTCCCCGCCTGCCCACGGCACGACTAACCGGGTGCTTCCCAGCTTGCGCTCTTGGGCAGTCAGCCTGTCAGGGTCACAGCCGGCCCCTCGGGGCCCTGGTGAAAAGGCCCTGGGACCTGTCACCAGCCTAACAAGGTGACAGCTGCGGTATGAGAGGCCAGGCATCAAAGGGAAGGCGGGCAGAAGGAGGGAGGAGGACGCTTTCTGTGCATCTACCTGGCTCTCCCTCGAGCAGCCAGGTGTCACCTCCAGGTGGCACCTGGGGTGAGCAGAAAACACTGCCCTCCCCCCCCTCCACCGCCCATTCTCACTTAGGAAACTTTAATTCCTTGCCCTTCCCTGCATCTGGGAAAACACCTGTGGCCCTGGCTTCACCTGAGCTTGGCATTGCATGGAGGTCAAGAGTGGGGATATCGGGGCCAGGATCAACCCTGGCCCTGCTGTGTGACGTTGGGCAAGTTAACAAACCGCTCTGTTTCCTCGCTTTCTTCCTCTGTAAAATGGGGATCATAGAGCCTACCCCCCTGGGTTGGGGTGAGGACTGAATGAGTTAATGAGTGTGAACATATGTCAGGGGCCCAGAGCGCTTGCTGCCGGAGGTTCAGCAAGTGAGAGGTTAGTTTCCGAGTACCATTGTCAGTGCTGCTAATAATAAGTAAGCATGTGTTTTTGTTTTGTTTTGTTTTCTTTTGTTTTTTCAGGGTGTTTGTTTGTTTGTTTTGAGAGGGAGAGAGCACGCACACGAGCGGGGGAGAGGGACTGGAAGAAAGTAAGCGTGTTTAAAGAGCACTTCTTGAACCCCTGAGCCTGTGCTGGAAACTTCACGTACATGACACAACCTTCATAAATACCTAATAGCTTCTGGGGGCACCCAGCTGGGTCACTCCATAGAGCATGTGACTCTTGATCTCAGAGGTTGTGAATTTGAGCATAGAGATTACTTACACACACACACACACACACACACACACGCACGCACACACACACGCACACACACGGGCGTCTGGGTGGCTCAGAAGGTTAAGCATCTGACTCTTGATTTCAGCTCAGGTCACGATCTTGCAGTTGGTGGGTTCAAGCCCTGAGCCAATGGGCTCTGAGCCAATGAGGCTTGAACCTGGGGCGCCTGGATGGCATAGTTGGTTAAGCATCTGACTTTGGCTCAGGTGGTGATCCCGCAGTTTGTGGGTTTGGGCCCTGAGTCGGGCTCTGTTCTGACAGCTCAGAGCCTGGAGTCTGCTTCAGATTCTGTGTCTCCCTCTCTCTGCCCCTTCCTCACTTGTGCTCGGTCTCTCTGTCTCTGTCTCTCTCTCAAAAATAAATGCTTAAAAAAAAAAAACCGTAACAATAAATTCTGGAAATACCCAAAGCGATGATGGGCGCACAACACTGTGAATGTTCTCATCGCCACCAAATAGTGACTTGTGGTCTTGAAATGATTAAAATGATAAATACAATGTTATGTCTATTTTGCCACATACGCACACACACTGGGCATAAGGTGGGCCAGGGAAACTAGACATGCCTGCTCATTTCCCTGGGCATTTGTGATCACACCCACATTACCAGTGAGAGAAACTGAGGCTCGGAGACACCTGTGCTTGCCCAGGCTCACGGAGCTGGGAACAACTCAGTCTGCCTCGTACCCCAGCGTGCTTGACCCTGTCGGGAGCGCAAAGACCCACTGGGCCCTCCCGCGGCGGCCCCCTCATCCAATCCATTCATCCTTCTGTTCTTTCCTTCAAGAACCATGAGCCGCCCCTCTGCTGTTGCCAGGTCCTGTCCCTGATGCTGGTGTTCAGCAGACAGCAAGAGACGGATGTGAGACACTCACGTACATGCATGTACATTTCCAACCTAGACAAGTGCTGAGAAGGAAAGTACCTGGAGACGGGGGCATAACTGACTCCCCCTGGTCACGGGAGTCTGGGGACAGCATCCTGGAGGAAGTGACAGTCAGGACCTGAGACAGGAATAGGAGTCCCTGAGCAGAGGTGGGAAGGGAAGAATATTCTGGGTGGAGGAAGCAGCCGCTTGTGTAAAGGCCCTGTGGCCTCTGTGGCAAGGACAGGATGGAGGAGATGGAAGGAGCCAGGGGCGGGAGGACCACAGAGGCCAGGTCACACACGCAGGCTGCCCCTTGGGAAGCTTTGCCTTTGTTCCAAGGGTAACAGAAGCCTTTGAGGGTTTGAAGCCAGGGAACACCATGACCTAATTCGCCCCGGGAAAGACCACCTCTCCCCAGCCTGGACACCCTGCCAGCAGCGATGAGGAGTCCCGGCGGTCTGCTGGCTCCCGACATCCTCATTCCCCACCACACAGCCCACCTGACCTGCACGCAGCCCTCTATGCCTGCGTCCCCCTCAACTGTATTCCTCTTCAGAGACCACTCCCCGGGACCCCACGTATCTCACCTCTCTGCTTCTCTCTCTCCACCTACCAGAATGAAAGCTCCTCAAAGCCAAGGACATTGCTGTTCACAGTGTCCCCAGCAAACAAAACAGGGCCCGGCATTTGGTAGGGGTTCAGTAAACAGACACCCAGTTGTTGGATGAAGTCCTAATGTCACCCTGCAGACAGGAGGGAACAAGTGTGTCTGTGGGATCTATTGGAGTAGAGTGGGGTCTGAGTGGGACAATGGCACTTGGACCCTGGGCTGCAGAGACAAGGGAACATCCCAGATATGACTGGGAGCATCCCCAGAAGGCTTCTGAGGATCACCTTGGTAAGGAAGAGAAGGACACGTTTCCTTCTTGGAGGAAAGATGGCCCAGGGTCGAGCTGGGTGTGGGAGCAGACCTGAGGTTAGAAACCTAATCCAGTCAATACTCTGACCCAGTCTGATCCCACCAACCCTCTGAGAACCTGTCTTGTTCTTCCCACTGCCCCCGTCCAGGTCTTGCGCCCCCTAGCCCTTGGGCTCTTCTGCTCCTTCTCTGCCTAGCTTCAAAGCACAGCTTAAAAGTCAAGTCCTCGAAGAAGTGTGGGGGTGGGGGGGATGGAAGAGAAGGGGACGGGAGGGAAGGGAAGGAGGAAACAGAAAACAGAGGCCTTGCTTACATTCCAATGTTGTACGACCTGGAACTGAGGGATTAGGCCAACTCACATCTAGACATCCGTCCAGGATCATAATCATAATCTTTTGTTAGATAGTTAATTCTCATCTCCCCCTTGACTGTCAGCTCCAGGAGGCAGCAAGAGCTGCTTTCTGCCTCCTGAACACGTCTGCGAGGCTTGCACATAATTGGGGCTCAAAAACAATCTAGAGAATGAAATGAATGAATTTGAAGACCTGAGTCAGTGCCGGTGCGTGGGGCATGAGAGGTGCTTTTACCTGAATGCATGACGGGATAGGCTGCCGACCTCCAAGGACAGAAAGGACCGAGCAGGACATGCACTCCCCTGTCCAATGCACATTTATTGAGCTCCTGCTGTATGCTGGGGTGCAGACATGGGGCAGGGCGGAGCACACATGTGTCCTCCCCTCCACTAGAGGCCCTGCCTGCCTTAGTCCTCTTCCTCATTTGCTTTTACAGAAAAAACACACAACCCACGGGTGCGTTCTCGCATTTGTCTTAGATCCATTCATTCATTCATTCATTCTCCGGATTGTTTTTGAGCTCCGGTTATGTGCAGGTCCCACAGAGCTGGTGAGGAGGCAGAAAGAGCTGTTTCTGCCTCCTAGAGCTGACAGTCAAGGACACTTGGCCGTTAACTAAATAGCTGAACAAATTTTTATCATTATTCTTTTGGATGTTCTCCATAGATGTGGGTTGACCTTACTCCTCAATCCGTGGCACGATGTCCGCGTCTGAAGGAGGCCTCCTGGAAACACAGGGCTCCCTGCCCTGCCTAGGTACTCGCGATAGTGACAGCTGCATTGCTTTGTCCCATCTGCAGAGTGACGCCAGGGGCTAGCATCAGTATGTCCAGTTTTCAGAACCCACACTGAGCCCCGGGGGACCCCCCCCCCGCCGACAAGTAGCAGGGCTGGTGGTCCGTGAAACCAGGGTTGACAGAGGGTTACTTTCTCTGGGGCCTCCTTAGAAGGCACTCTGGACCACCGTCTCCGAGAGGGCCCCTTCCCCACACTCTTACCCCGAACCTGCCTCGTGTTCCCTCCGGCACTTACAGATGGATCCGTTTCTTGTCTGTCTCCTCCACCAGAAGGTAAGGCCAAAGGAATGCCTGTGGATGAATCATCCTCTGCTGGTGGCGTGATACACACGGCTGCAAATAATTGGATTTAGAAAGAAATGAGTTCAGGGCGCCTGCGTGGCTCAGTCGGTTGAGCATCTGACTCTTGACTTCAGCTCAGGTCATGATCTCGCAGTTTGTGAATTCGAGCCCCACATCGGGCTCTGCACTGACAGTGTGGAGCCTGCTTGGTATCCTCTTTCTCTCCCTCTCCCTCTCTCTCTCTCTCTCTCTCTCTCTGCCCCTCCCCCAATTTCTCTCTCTGTCTCAAATAAATAAACATTAAGTTTTAAATTTTTTTAATGTTTATTTTTTTATTAAAAATATTTTTTTATTACGTTTCTTTATATTTGACAGGCAGAGAGAGACAGAGCATGAGTGGGGGAGGGGCAGAGAGAGAGGGAGACACAGAATCCCAAGCAGGTTCCAGGCTCTGAGCTGTCAGCCCAGAGCCCGACGTGGAGCTTGAACCCACGAACCATGAGATCATGACCTGAGCTGAAGTCGGACACTTAACCGACTGAGCCACCCAGGCGCCCCTTTTTCTTCTTCTTCTTCTTCTTCTTCTTCTTCTTCTTCTTCTTCTTTTCTTTTTTTCTTTTTTTTTTGTGGACAAGAACACTTAACCTGAGATGTACCCTCTTTCAGATCTACCCTCTTTGCAAGTTTTTTTTTAAAGAATTTTTTAAAATGTATATTTATTTTTGGGGCGCCTGGGTGTCTCAGTCGGTTAAGTGTCCGACTTCAGCTCAGGTCATGATCTCATAGTCCGTGAGTTCGAGCCCTGCGTCGGGCTCTGTGCTGACAGCTCAGAGCCTGGAGCCTGCTTCGGATTCTGTGTCTCCCCCTCTCTCTGACCCTCCCCCGTTCATGCTCTGTCTCTCTCTGTCTCAAAAATAAATAAACATTAAAAAAAATTAAAAAAAAATAAATAACAAAATAAAAAATAAAATGTATATTTATTTTTGAGAGACAGAGAGAGAGAGAGAGAGAGAAAGAGACAGAGAGAATGGGTGGGGTAGGGCAGAAAGAGAAGGAGACACAGAATCCGAAGCAGGCTCCAGGCTCTGAGCTATCAGCACAGAGCCCAATGTAGGGCGTGAACTCCAGAATGGCGAGATCATGATCTAGGCCGAAGTTGGACACTTAACTGACTGAGCCCCCCTGGCGCCCCTTAATGAGTTTTTCAGTGCTCAGCACTGTGGTGCTGTTAACTACAACAGATCTCTAGAACTTGCTTGTAATTTGAACGAAGTTCAAGGTGGGAATCATGGATTCTTTGGTGGGGGCGGGAGCAGGGCATCACTGGGGAGGGCTTCAAGGAGAGCAGCGGTTTAGAGCAAGACCCTGAAAAATGACCAGGATTTCACGTCATGCCCGTGACGGCGGAGACTGCCAGAACAGAGGTGGAGATGTGCAGTGGCCCACAGGGCCTGCGGGGGCCTCGGGCAGCGGGGTGGGGGGGTTTCCTAGGGAATAGCAGTTTGTCTCGCCAGCAGATCCTTTTGTAAGTGCTTATTACTCCAGCGGCTACATATTTAACTAACGGTCATGCCTGCAGCAGACGTCGCACAGAAGTGGTTTATTTTTTAACTTTATGGACGGATAATTTACATACCATAAAGCTAAGCCATTGGAAGTGCACAGTTCAATGATTTTTCAGTATGTTTATCGAGTCGTGCGACCATTACTATGGTTAGAACCTTTCTTTCACTCTGAAATTATCCTTGGGTCCTTCTGCAGTGAATCCTGTTCCTTCCACCAGCCCCAACAACCTCGAATCCATGTTCTGTCTCTGTGCATTCGCTTATGCTGGACATTTCATATACATGGAATCCTACAGTGCATGGTGTCTTGTGTCTGGCTTCTTTCCCCAAGTATCATGTTTTCAAGGTTCATCCATATTGTATCGAGTATGGGCATTCAGTTCCTTTTTAGGGCTGTATAATAGTCCACTGTGTGGATGGACTATAGTTTTTTTTTTTTAAGTTTATTTATTTAGAGAGAAAGAGAGTGCAAGCAAGGGAGGGGCAGAGAGAGAGGGAGGGAAAGAATTCCAAGCAGGCTCTGTGGCTGTGAGCACAGAGCCCGGTGTGGGGCTTGAACCCACAAACTCTGAGATCGTGGCCTGAGCCAAAACCAAGAGTTGGACGCCTAACTGAGCCACCCAGGTGCCCCTGGATGGACTATGTATTATTTACCCATTCACCAGCCCATGTACATTTAGTTGCTTCCAGTTTTTGGCCACTAGAAATAGTGCTGTGAGAAATGTTCCCCTACAGTCTGTGTGTCAGTATGTTTTCATTGCTTTTGTGTTTTTTTGTTTTATATTGTTTTAATTTTTTTTAATGTTTATTTATTTTTGAGAGAGGGAGAGAGATACAGCCGAGGGGAGGAGGGGCACAGAGAGAAGGAGACACAGAATTCGAGGCAGGCTCCAGGCTCTGAGCTGTCAGCACAGAGCCCGACACAGGGCTTGAACCCATGAACCATGAAATTGTGACCTGAGCCAAAGTTGGATGTTTAACTTACTGAGCCACACAGGCGCCCCTGTTTTCATTTCTTTGGGGTAGATACCTAGGAGTGGAATGACTGTCCATATGGTAAAGTAATGCTTGTTGGTTATACATCGGACTCATGATCTCGGCTCAGGTCTTGATCTCATGATTCAT
This sequence comes from Panthera onca, assembly GCF_046562875.1. NCBI lineage: Eukaryota > Metazoa > Chordata > Mammalia > Carnivora > Felidae > Panthera > Panthera onca. The sequence goes on from NC_138354.1 coordinate 34,434,246, forward strand.
GAGTTCGATTCCCACATGGGGCTCTATGCTGACAGTGGGGCATCTGCTTGGGATTCTCCACTTTGCCCCTCCCCTGTGCTCTCTCTCTCTCTCTCAAAATAAATTTAAAAATAAAACAGTAGAAAAGAAAAGAGAAGAAACTGCCCATACTGTTTTGAAAAGTGCTTTTTTTTTTTATTTATTAAGTAAGCTCTATGCCCAACGTGGGGCTTGAACTCATGACCCTGAGATCAAGAGTCACCTGCTCTACTGACTGAGCCAGTCAGGCACCTCGAGAAGTGCTCCTTTAAGAAGGTGCAGAGGGTGGCTTGTCCCGGCCTCAAGGCCTTAAGGCCACATGGTGGTGGAATTGAGGGAAATTGAGGGAAACTGTCAGCCTGTAGGGGCCACGCCCTTAATCACACACTCTCAGAAGCCCTGTGTGCATTTGGAAACTTGAAATCTACCCTCATTTGGGTCCTTCTGGAAAAATCTCAGGCAGTGAAGTCTTTTCCCATAAGGTAGAGTCTCTCCCTTTTAAAAAAAAAGAATAGTCTCAGAAACTGTTGAGAAAAGTGATCAAAGTTTGCAAAAACCTCTTGTGCTCAAATCAGGGTTTCTGGAGTTGTGAGAGAGAGCCTACAGCGTGCACTTTGATCAGCTTATACGTTTGCTGTTTAACATTTTGGGGCATTTTTAAAAAATTTTTTTTCTTTTTAAAAAATTTTTTTTTAATGTTTATTTATTTTTGAGACAGAGAGAGACAGAGCATAAATGGGGCGAGGGTCAGAGAGAGAGGGAGACACAGAATCTGAAACAGGCTCCAGGCACTGAACCATCAGCACAGAGCCTGACGCGGGGCTCGATCTCACGCATGGTGAGATCATGACCTGAGCTGAAGTCAGATGCTTAACCGACTGAGCCACCCAGGCACCCCTAATTTTTTTTTTTTTAACGTTTATTTATTTTTGAGACAGAGAGAGACAGAGCATGAACGGGAGAGGGGCAGAGAGAGAGGGAGACACAGAAGCAGAAGCAGGCTCCAGGCTCTGAGCCATCAGCCCAGAGCCCAACGCGGGACTCGAACTCACGGACCGCGAGATCGCGACCTGAGTTGAAGTCGGACACTCAACCGACTGAGCCACCCAGGCGCCCCCATTTTGGGGCATTTTTAATGTTTTGCATGGAATATAGAATTTAGTCAGTAGGGATTTTATTTTTTTCCTGGATTGGTGGTTTGGGCTGAAATGGTGTAATGGTGGTAAATTCTCTCTCTGTCCCCCACCTCTCCCTGTCTATTAATGGGACAATTGATGACAAATAGACCTTGGGGTCGTCTGCACACATAATATTACAGTAGATGCCAAGGAAGCCAGGTGGCGACTGAGAACCTCTCAAGTTTGTATCCATGGTAATTATTGCATATCCCATGTATGGTAGGTGCTCAGGCAGGGCCTTTTTTTCAAGAATTATTGAGCATTTCAAGATGCTGGGTCCTGGGTGGCTCATTTGGTTGATCATCTGACTCTTGATATCTGCTCAGGTTGTGATCTCACAGTGTGTGGGTCTGAGCCTGGCACTGAGCTCTGTGCTGACAGTGTGGAGCCTGCTTTGGATTCTCTCTCTCCTCTCTCTCTCTCTCTCTCTCTCTCTCCCCACACACACACCTGCCCTCCTCCACCCACTCACTCTGTCTCTTAATAAATAAAAATTAAAAAAAATAAAATGAAGTTAAAAAATTTTTTCAAGATGGCGGGGCACTTGGGTGGCTCAGTTGGTTAAACGTCTTGACTCTTTGTTTTCAGCTCAGGTCACAGTCTCGCGGCTGATGAGATCAAGTTGGGCTCTTTGCTAATGGTGTGGAGCCTGCTTGGGATTCTCTCTTTCTCTGCCCCTCCCTCACTTGTGCTCTCTCTCAAAATAAGTAAACATTAAAAAAAAGAATTTCAAGATGGCAACGGCAGAGCATTAATCCAGAGTGTAGCCCTTGTGAGCGCAAATCCATGTGCACCTGCAGATTGCAAGCCCAGAAAGGCAGCCTTGCGTGTAGGTTTATACGTGCATGGCAAATTTTCTCGAAGGAGACACCAAATATTGTCAATACTGTATGAAAGGGGTCAGATATTACTTCTATGTGCAAAAATTTTGGGTTGATACACCATGTCACTCAGAGTAATAGCCAAGGTCCTGATTACAGTCTGCAAGCCTATCATACTCCCCAGCTCTTGACTCTTGCCTCCTCTTCTTCTTGCCCTCTCCACTCATCTGCTATGCTTCCTTGTTTTTTTTTTTTGTTTTGTTTTGTTTTGTTTTTTACCAGTTAACCTTCCATAATCCTGCCTCAGGGCCTTTGCACTTGCTCTTCTCCCCATAGCCTCCTGACTGATTCTCTTTGTGCAAAGGTTACCTCCCCAAAAGCATTTCCTACCTGGTCTGGTTAAAGCTGCCATTTCCGGGGCGCCTGGGTGGCTCAGTCGGTTAGGCGTCCGACTTCGGCTCAGGTCACGATTTCATGGTCCGTGAGTTCGAGCCCCACGTCGGGCTCTGGGCTGATGGCTCGGAGTCTGGAGCCTGCTGTTGATTCTGTGTATCCCTCTCTCTCTGCCCCTCCCCCATTCATGCTCTGTCTCTCTCTCTCTGTCTCAAAAATAAATAAACGTTAAAAAAAAAATTTTTTTTAAAAAGCTGCCATTTCCTCAAAAGCTGTATGTAACCAGACTCTTTAGACCCCTAAATTTTCCTTTTCTCCATAGACCTCTTAGCTTTTAATAGACAATAATTGACTTGTTTTGTTGCCCCCCACATAAGTTCCATGAGGGCAGGGATTTTTATGAGTACTTGTCTTTTTTTTTTTTTTAATTTTTTTAATGTTTTATTTATTTCTGAGACAGAGACAGAACATGAGCAGGGGAGGCACAGAGAGAGAGGGAGACACAGAATCTGAAGCAGGCTCCAGGCTCTGAACTGTCAGCACAGAGCCCAGTGCGGGGCTCGGACTCACGAACTATAGATAGGATCATGACCTGAGCTGAAGTTGGACGCTTAACCGACTGAGCCACCCAGGCGCCCAGTACTTGTCTTTTTTTAATCTCTGCTATAGCCTCATTGCCTACAACAGCACCTGGCCTGTAACAGATGCTCAGTAACTATTCAGTGACAAGAGGAAGACAGGCTTCCCATGTACAGGCAGGTGGGTTAAGCCTTTGAGTTAGATGCCATGGTGGGTCCCTGTTTTACATGTGAAGAAACTGAGGCTTATTAGGGAGTTCCATTGTGAAGCCTGCTCCGCTAATCACCATTTATATGTATTGTGTACAACCTTGCGACAGTAGGGGTAGCTTTTGTTTTTTATACTCTTACAATTGTGATTTTTCACCACATGTCCATAGCTTTTCTATTTAAGAGGGGAAAAAAGTACTGTGATTATGTCAAGGAGTCGTACTCAAGACCGTGTTTTTGATTTCTGGGAACTGCCATTGATTTAATAGGCAGCGTCTTGGAATACGGAAGGTGCCCAATAAATGTTTGTAGTACGAATGAAGATACAATGTGAGATCCACAGAGGGAGAAGATGAGAAGAGAGATCTTTAGGAACAGCACTGGAGGGGCACCTGGGTGGTGCAGTTGGTTAAGCGTCTAACTCTTGATTTTGGTTCAGATCGTGATCTCACCGTTCGTGAGTTCGAGCCCCGCATCGGGCTCTGCGCTGATGGCTCGGACTGCTTGGGATTATGTCTCTCCTTCTCCCTGCCCTTCCACAGCTTGTGCTCTCTCTCTCAAAATAAGTAAATAAACTTCAAAAAAAAAAAAAAAAAAAAAAAAAAGAGCGTGGGCAACCAATGAAATCTGTTCTTGAAACTGTGTTGGATAGCAAAGTTTCTGATGGCAAGAGCCTTCGCTCTCCTTTCTTAAAACTTTTTCTGAGTTATAAAATAGTCTATCCTCATTATTTGTGGATTCTGTATTTGTGTCTTCACTCACTAAAATTTGTTTGTAACCCCCAAATCAATACTCACGGTGCTTTTGGGAGGTCATCCCTGGACATGTGCAAAGTAACAGAGTCGCCTGACAGGCATGTTTCGAGCTGATGTCCAACGAGGCAATGACGTTCTGCCTCCTGTTTCAACTGTCATGGTCCTCAGGTGTCCTCTTCGTGGTCTATTTAAGCACCATGGTTTTTGCATTTTTGCACTTTTTGTTGATTTTGGTATCTAGAATGGCCCCCTAACGTGGTGGGGCTGGCCAGTGTGTTCCTAAGTGCAAGAAAGCTGTGATGGGCCTCACAGAGAAAATACGGGTGTCAGATAAGCTTCACTCGGGCACACGTTGTGTGGCTGCTGTCCCTGAATTCAATGTTTATGAGCCAACAATGTCTATTCAGTCAGGAGTCCTTAAACAGAAACACACATAAAACGAGATTATGTATTGATTGGGAAATGTGACCCAAGGCTTGCGGGAACCAACTCCTATATTTTCCCTAAGAGCAATTGTTCATTGTTCACTAATTCAGTGTTTGTGGTGACCTTATAGAACACAGCTACAGGGGACAAGGAGAATGAATTTACAGAGAGTACAGTGTGCTAAGCGATGGCCTTTGCATATGGACGCATCCCATAACCACCATGCAGGCCGACACCAACTAACAACTTGTCCAGCAAAAGCTTCCTTCATGGCCTCCCCAGGCACCACCCATTCCCCACCCAGCGGGAACTATAAACCAAGTTCTAGCACCATGGGTTAGTTTTGCCTCTTCTTGTATTCAGTATACATAGACTCTCACATGCTTGTGACAGTCATTCGTGTTTTTGTGTCTCAGTGACTTACTCTTTTTTATTGCTGTAGGGTATTCCATTGTGATTGTAGTATAGCCAATTTAACCTTTCCCCTGTTGATGGCCCTTGGCTTGTTTCTAGTTTTGTTGTTATTAGCATGTCCCATTATTTTAAAAAGAATAATACAGGGGCACCTGTGTAGCTCAGTTGGCTAAGACTCTGACTCTTGATTTCAGCTTGGTTCATGGGTTTGAGACCCTCTTCAGGCCCTGCACTGACAATGCAGAACCTTCTTGGAATTCTCTCTCTCCCTCTCTTTCTGCCCTCCCGTAGCTTGTGCACACACTCTCTCTCAACATAAATAAACTTAAAAAAAAAAAAAAAGAGTGATGCATTCCCAGGTAATATGCTCCCCAAACATATTGCTAAAGCATTCTGAAACACTCGTGTAACAACCTACTAAGGATTTCTGAGAAATATAAAGCATTTACAACCAGCTGATGATTACTTAAGAAAAAATGGGGCGATTGGCTGGCTCAGTGTCGGTAGAGCATGTGACTCTTGATCTTGGAGTTGTGAGTTCAACCCCCTTTTGGACATGGAGCCTGCTTAAAAAAATGAAAATAAAAATGAGTAAAATTACCTGATTATTTCACATTAATGAACTCAGTGGAGCGATGTGATGTATGCACGGATATTATACAGTATGTGTGACATGCATTCATGTTATGATGTTATGTTAAATTATGTTTCCTTTAACCGTGCAAAGAACCTGCACTGTAATGTAATTAAACAATGCAAAAATATGTTAAAGGTTATAAAGATATTATCTAAACTGGGCCTGATTCATTAGCCCCAAGGTACATGGCAGAAGCCAACACTGGGACCCATTAAAGGCATCTTTCTTTTCTTTCTTTCTTTCTTTTTTTCTTTCTTTCTCTTTCTTTCTTTCTTTCTTTCTTTCTTTCTTTCTTTCTTTCTTTCTTTCTTTCTTTCTTTCCTTCCTTCCTTCTGTCCGTTTCTTAGTAGGCTCCATGCCTGGTGCATAGCCCAATGTGGGTTTATACTTCCCACCCTGAGGGGCGCCTGGGTGGCTCAGTTGGTTGGGTGTTCGACTTCGGCTCAGGTCATGATCTCACGGTCCGTGGGTTTGAGCCCCGCGTCACGCTCTGTGCTGACAGCTTGGAGCCTGGAGCCTGCTTCGGATCCTGTGTCTCCCTCTCTCTCTCTGTACCTCTCCCACTCATGCTCTGTCTCTCTCAAAAATAAATAAACATTAAAAAGAAAAAATTTAAACTCCCCACCCTGAGATGTAGAAACATACATTATTTACAAGGCAGACATTTATTTGTAGCGCAGCTAAATTCATTCTTTCTATCTATCCATCCATTCATCCATCTATCTAACAAAGTGTTCTAGTGAATACAGTAGCTCCCCCTTATCTCTGGTTTCACTTTTCAGGATTCAGTTACCTATGGCCAATCTTGGTCCAGAAACAGATGATCCTACTTCTGAAGTATGGTCAAAAGGTCAACAGTAGCTAACACTACTATATCACAGCACCTACCTCATTCACCTCACTTCATCTCCTCACGTAGGCTTTTTATCATCTCACACATCATCACAAGAAGAAGGGAGTGTAGGGGCTCCTGGGTGGCTCAATTGGTTGAGGGACCCAATTCGGCTCAGGTCACGATCTCGCAGTTTGTGAGTTTGAGCCCCGTGTCAGTCTCTGTGCTGACGACTCAGAGTCTGGAGCCTGCTTCAGATTCTGTGTCTCCCCCTGTCTCTACCCCTCCCCTGCTCACACTCTGTGTCTCTGTGTCTCTCAAAAACAAAAAAAGTTAAAAAAAAAAAAAAAAAAGAAGGGAGTGTACAATACGGTATTTGGAAAGACACCACATTCACATAACTTTTATTACAGTATTTAGTATATTGTTTTAACTATTATTTATTATTAGTTATTGTTGTTAACCTCTGACTGTGCCTAATTTATAAGTTAAATTTTTTTCTAAATTTTATTTATTCATTTTGAAAGAAAGCAGGGGAGGGGCAGAGAGGGAGAGAGAATCCCTCGTAGGCTCTGCACTGTCAGCCCAGCCAGAGCCCCATGCCGGGTTCAAACCCACAAACTGGGAGATCATGACCTGAGCCGAAGTCGGATGCTCAACCGACTGAGCCACCCAGAGGCCCCTGAATTAAATTTTATCATGGGTATGTGTGGGGGCCCCTGGCTAGCTCAGTCTTGGAGCATGAGGCTTTTGATCTTGGGGTCATGAGTTTGAACCCCACCTTTGCATAGAAATTACTTAAAAATAGAATGTTAGGGGCGCCTGGGTGGCTTGGTCGGTTGAGCATCTGACTTCGGCTCAGGTCATGATCTCACGGTCCGTGAGTTCGAGCCCCACGTCGGGCTCTGTGCTGACAGCTCAGAGCCTGGAGCCTGTTTCGGATTCTGTGTCTCCCTCTCTCTCTGCCCCTCCCCTGTTCACGCTCTGTCTCTCTCTGTCTCAAAAATAAATAAACGTTAAAAAAAAAAAAATTAAAAAAAAATAAAAAAATAAAAAAATAAAATGTTAAAAAAAATTAAGCATACCATAGGTATATGTGTACAGGTAAAAACAGTATATGTAAGATTCGAGATGATCCACGGTTTCAGTCATTCACGGGCGATCTTGGACTGTATCCCCCTGGATAAGGGGGAGCAGGCACTACTGTGGTTGGAATGAAAGTCCTAACATTATGGGGTTTGTCACTATGCTTCAAGAAGAGGTGAAAGGGCTCCTGGCTGGCTCAGAGTTTGGAGCCTTCCAATTCCTGACCTCCGGATTGTGAGTTCGAGCCCCGCATTGGGGGTAGGGATTATTTAAATAAATACATCTTAAAAGGAATAGGTGGAGCCTTCAAAATTACTTTAGAATAGCTAGCTCTTTGGTTCTGGAACCACGCCTTAAGTAAACCTTTAGGTTATGCAAATGAAGCAAGGATTCCGGCCCGTGCCTTTAGACCTGCCAGTGGGGGAGGGGGGGGGGTGGGCCGCTGGGAGGGGGCCTATAAAAGGCTGGAGCTTGGGAAGAAGAGGACCAGATCGCTTTCCCTTCTGGGATAGGTCCTTCTGAGTGGTCGCAGGACGGTAAGCGAGGCCCCAGAGGCCTGGGTCTCAAGAGATTCACCAAGCAGTCAAGGCCACCTCGGAAGCAGATGCCTGCGCAGGGCTGTAAGCCTAGCAGGAGGCGCAGAACCGGGTCTCTCCCACGGTGGTCCCTCCCCAGGTGCTTGAGGGAGCTTCCTCCTCACGTCCCCAGCACCAGCTTCCAATCCAGGTTGTTCCTGACTAGCTTTAGCTGGAGGGAAAACAGCAAAAAACAAGGTATGTTTTTTGTTTTGTTTTGTTTTGTTTTAAGAATCCTGTTTTCCGACTCTGTTGCTGGTTCCTGAGGAAGCCGTAAATTTCAGGGTACGGAGTGGGGTCTGCCGACCGCCGCCTTACGGAAATCTGGCCTTGCCCTCCCGAGCTGGTTCGTCTCTTCTGCCGAGGGTTTTAGGTAGGCAAGCCTGTGATTTGTAAATGCACGTTTGACCGCTTCCTTTGCACTTTGAGCCTGAGTTCTCTTCTCGTGCCTTTGGCGTTCTCGTGCCAAGCTGATTGGATTGACCAAAAAGGAGTTGCGTCCTTCAGTAACTAGCGGAAGGATGGATTTGGGGCAGAGGCCAGAGGCCGAGTGGAGAGCAAAGAAAGGGTGAGCTGTTAACAAGGTCGAACCAGAATAACTGGCGACAGGGCCCCTATGAGAACCCAGGCTCCGCGATCGGCGCAGATGCAGAAGTGCGGGCGTAATTCTCCCTGAAAATCCCTTAAGGCACCTTTGTCATCTTTTAAAATCCAGTTCTCTTGCAGAGTAGGAACAGATCACCTTACAAGTACTGCTCAATTGGCCATTGTATTTAGAAATGTCATTACATCCTCCCCTCCAAAAATAACCCCCCCCAAAACCAATAAAACCCTTCAAATCTGGGAAGCACATCAGTCCAGAGGTGAAATTTTGTAAGTTAGCATTAAAATATTGGACATTTGTTCTAGCTCCATAGACTTGCAAGGTGCTTTCCCTCCCCCTCCCCCTTACCCCCTGGTTCCTCTGTGGTTGAGAGCTTCCTGCTACATAGATTCTTGCGGTTCCCGGGGCAGAGGGTGCCCTTGCGTGCTCCGAGCTGGCGGAGAATCCATACCCTTGAGCAGCGTGCGGATCTGGAGAGGCTTGCGTGCGCCTGTTGGGCTTGCGGGGGGCGGGGCGGCCTGGAGAAGGGGGCGGGGCCTCGCCAGCGCAGGTAGGCCGCTGACCACCGCTGTTTCAGACATTCTGGCTCCGAGAAACCAGCAAATGAAATGCATCGGTTTCTTCCTTCGGGCGATATTTGAGTCTTTCCTGCAGTTTCTACCCGGAACAGATAAGGGCAGTTCCTACCTCTTGGAGGATACATTTCTATGGAGCAGACTTTTTTTTTAATCTACATTAAGAAAACATTTCAACTCACATACATTTATTGAGCACCTATGTGTGCCGGGCCCTGGGGTTGAGGGACAGATGAGGCAGATGGGGCCCCGCTCATTCAAGAAATTCACATTTAGCAGAAGAAAGCCATTAAGCACACAATAACACATGTTAACTCATCAAAGCTTTTAATCAGAACAGTCACACGCAGATGGCTACCTCTGCAGCTGCTGGGAAGGTGTGAGGCGCAGCGGTGGGGGGGGGGGGGCGCGGCGAGCGAGGACCCTAAGAAAATGACTGGAGCCACCTGGGACAAAGATTGTTGGAAGGAAGAGGATAGCATTTGGGGGCAAGGCCTGGAGGCCAGAGGCAGTCCCAGATTCTAGGTGGGGTGGAAAGGCAGGCTGGGAGGGGCCAGAACAAACAAGGCCAGATCTAGAAAGTTCTTAAGAAAGGGAATTACTCCATCAAATTACCTTTTGAAAGGATGACTCTGGCTGCTGCTTGGAGGAATGGGGACTCGAGGGTAGGCGGCAGGAAGCCCTCAGGAAACTTGCACTCAGCCGTCAGGGATGGAAGGGGCAGTGTTTGTCAGGAGTTACTAGGAGGCGGAAGAGAGTTACCAGTGGGAAGAGGGAGGGAAAAAGCAGGATGACAGGCTTGGACCTTGCCCAGCCTGGAAGAATGGGCTTCCCAGATGAGGCAGCCGTGAAATAATTACATGGGATTGAGTACTGAGAACTGGGCAGGCATAGCGGTGATCACTCAAGTCCATCAATTCTGTTAAGCCTCACAATGACCCTCTTCTAAGAGAGGGATGCTAAAGAACTTTTAGTGATGACGGAAATGGTCTTTTTATTATTACTGTTATTAAAGTCAGCTCTAGGCCCAACATGGGGCGTGAATTAAGGACCCTGAGATCAAGTGTCTCACGCTCCATCAACTGAACCAGGCGGACGACCCTGGAAATAGTCTTTGTCTGGGCTTCCCCAAGCAGGAGTCACCACCCCACTTGTAGTTGGGCCTTTGAAATGAAAATAGTGTTACTGAGGAATTGAACTTCTGATTGAATTTAATTCTCATTATTTTCAGTTAAAAAAAAACCTGATGCTTGATTTTGTTACTGGAAAACTTTTAAGTCCGTTTGGGACAATTTGGATATGCCGCTCTACTTTTTGAAAAACCTATAGGGGCACCTGGCTGGCTCAGTCCATAGAGCATCGACTTTTGATCTCAGGGTCATGAGTTCAAGCCCCACACTGGGCATGGAGCCTACTTAAAATTTTTTATTTTTTGTTATTTTTTTAAATGTTTTATTTATTTTTGAGAGAGGGAGAGAGAGAGAGAGAACGCGTGAGGGAGGGGCAGAGAGAGGGAGACACAGAATCTGAAGCAGGCTCCAGGGTCTGAGCTGTCAGCACAGAGCCCGATGTGGGGTTCAAGCTCATGGACTGAGAGATTGTGACCTGGGCCAAAGTTGGACGTTTAAACCGACTGAGCCATCCAGGAGCACCCCCCAAAAAATTTTTAATAAAAAATTTATACATTGTTTTCAAGGGAATTTGAAACATATATTGATGCTATTTAAACACCTCATGATAACATTTTGACTCTACTTTTTCAAAGGTAAGTTTGATGAAATCTATATGCAGATCAAGTATTCCCAAAGACGTTGTTAACATCTAAGTTGAGATATGCTGTGAGTGGGAAATCTATACCAGATTTCAGAGACTTAGAAAAAATAAGGGGCACTTGGCTGGCTCACTCAGAGGATTGTATGACTCTTGATATCTTGGGTATAGAGATTACTCATATAAGACTTTTAAAAAGAAAAAAATGAGGGGTTCCTGGGTAGCTCAGTGGGTTAAGCATCCGACTATTGATTTCGGCTCAGGTCATGATTTCACGGTTCGTGAGATGGTGCCCCCTGTGTCGGGCTCCATTTAGGGCGTGGACCCTGCTTGAGATTCTCTCTCTCTCTCTCTCTCTCTCTCTCTCTCTCTCTCCCCCCTCCCCCTCCCCCACTTGTGCTCTGAATCTCTCAAAAAGAAAAAGGGAAAAAAAATAACAATAAAATATCTCATCGATAACTTTTTATGTCAAGTACCTATTGAAATGATAATATTTTGGGTATAGCTAGATTAAATTAAGGTGTATTATTAAAATTAATGTCACCAGTTCTATTTTTACACACATACATATATATATATATATATATATATATACATTTTTTTTTTTTTTAAGATTTTATTTTTAAGTCATCTCTACACCCAATGTGGGGCTCGAATTCACCACCCTGAGATCAAGAGTCTCAGGCTCTTCTGACTGAGCCAGCCGGGTGCCCTAGCATTGCTATAATTCTAATCTCGGGGTATTTGCGTCACTCCCCGATGCTCATTAGCCGCCACTCCCCACTCCTCCTCCCTCAGCCCCAACTATCCCTGATCTACTTTCTGTCTAGAATTAGCCTATGCTGGACCTTGCCTGTAAAAGGAAGCATATACTATGTGGCCTTTGGCGACTGGCTTCTTTCACTCAACATATTGTTTCTAAAGTTCATCCTCGTCTAGCATCTATTAGTACTTCATTCTTTGTTATGGCTGAATAATAGTCCATTGTATGGATAGATTCCACAGGCTGTTTATGCATTCAACAGTGGATGGACATCCGAGTTGCTTCCACTTTTGGGCTATTATGAATAAGGCTGCGATGAACATTTGTGTATATGCTTTTGTGTGGACATACATGTTCAGTTCTCTTGGAATTCTATGTAGCAGCGTTGTTGGGTCATATGGTAAATGTTTAACTTTCTGAGGAACTGTTTTTTACTTTTTTTTACTTTTTTTTTTAAGTTTATTTATTTATTTTGAGAGAGAGAGAGAGAGAGAGAGAGCGAGCGCGAGTGCACGCATGCACAGGAAGGGCAGAGAGAGGGAGAGAGGGAGAGTGAGAATACCAAGCAGGCTCCATGCTGTGGAGCCCAATGTGGGGCCCAATGTGGGGCTTGAACCTGAGCCAAAGTCCGATGCTTAACTGACTGAGCCACCCAGGTGCCCCTGTTTTTTACTTTTTAAAATGTGACTCCTGGAGAGGTGGCTGGCTTGCTCAGTGGGTAGAGCATTTGGCTCTTGATCTCAGGGAGTCATGAATTTAAGCCCCATGTTGGGCAGAGATTTTTCTCAAAATCCCAGAAGGTTAAGAATTACAAATATGGCTCATATAATACCTGTGTTGGACAGCTGGCCTAGAATGTCTACTTTGGGCCCAAGCATTGTTATAAAAGGCTGGAAAGAATATACTGAAGGCCCTGGTGGGTCAGGAGAAGGCAGTGCTGGGCAATGAGGTGGTTGGTACCCTTCGGTAAGTTATATCTTACTGTACTTTTCACCATTTCTCCTGATGGTAATTGATAAAGCCTATTAACTAGTCTCTCTGCCCCCAGGGCCAAATCTCCACCCAGCAGCCAAAGATTTTTTAAAGTGTAAAATCTAATCATGCCATCCCCTGCTTAAAACCCTTCAGTGGACTTCCATTGCAATTTTATCAAATGTAAATTCTTCCCCTGGTCTGGCACTCATTTGATGCTCAAAATATTTGTTGAATAAATAATGGAGAATATTTTATGTCTTTTGGTTCCAAACCGATATATTTTTTTTTTTTTTAAAATTTTTTTTTTTTTCTTTTTTTTTTCAACGTTTTTTTTTTTTATTTATTTTTGGGACAGAGAGAGACAGAGCATGAACGGGGGAGGGGCAGAGAGAGAGGGAGACACAGAATCGGAAACAGGCTCCAGGCTCCGAGCCATCAGCCCAGAGCCTGACGCGGGGCTCGAACTCACAGACCGCGAGATCGTGACCTGGCTGAAGTCGGACGCTTAACCAACTGCGCCACCCAGGCGCCCCAAACCGATATATTTTTTAAGAGGCATTTTAAATTTGAAAAAGGTTAACATTTAAAATTATTTAGCATTCAGGGAAACATCACATGTGCGATGTATGTATTTTTCGTGCATCTTTTCCATCCCTGGGTAGTCATCTTTTAAATTAAAAAAAAAATTTTTTTTTAACATTTATTCATCTTTGAGAGACAGAGAGAGTAAAAGTGTGAGTGGGGGAGGAGCAGAGAGAGAGGGAGACACAGAATCCGAAGCAGGCTCCAGGCTCTGAGCTGTCAGCACAGAGCCCGACGCGGAGCTCGAACTCACCAACCATGAGATCATGCCCTGAGCTGAAGTCTGACGCTTAACCGACTGAGCCACCTAGGCGCCCCTCATCTTCTAAATTTTAACCATGACCAATCTGCAGGATGAAAAAGTATCTTGTATTTAATTTGGATTTCTTTGTTACTAACTTAGATGGAACATCTTTAACTATTTGTTATTTGGTTTTATGACCAAATAAATAATTATAAGTTTGGTTTGTCTGTATCTAAAAGGATTCTTTCCGCATCAAGGATTTCTCCCATCTGTGTCATGAGTATTTTTTTTTTCCCTATTTGTCATTTGTTGGGTTAATGCCTTGAAAAATATAAAAGACAATGCATGCTAACAAATGAATCTAGTAGTTCATAAATATAGGCGGTTAAAAAAAGTTGGGTTTGTATATTGGGAACATTGTTAATGAGGAAGAATAAACAATAGCTGATATTTCTATCTCTTGCGCTGTTTTTTTAAAAAAAAATTTTTTTTAACGTTTTATTTATTTTTGAGACAGAGAGAGACAGAGCATGAACAGGGGAGGGTCAGTGAGAGGGAGACACAGAATCTGAAACAGGCTCCAGGCTCTGAGCGGTCAGCACAGAGCCCGACGGAACCCACGGACCGCGAGATCATGACGTGAGCCGAAGTCGGCCGCCTAACCGACTGAGCCACCCAGGCGCCCCTCTCTTGTGCTGTTTTACCAAGAGCGTCCTTTATCCTGGAAGGCAGCAGTCTTAGACTGTAACAGCCATAGACAATAAGTAAATTCATGGGTGTGGTGGCCTTCCAACAAAACCTTGTTAATGGACACTGAAATGTGAAATTAACATAATTTTCATGCATCGTGAAATATCATTCTTTGATTTTTTTTTTAACCACTGGAAAATTGTAAAAACCATTTCAAAAAAATTTTAAGTTTATTTATTTATTTTGAGAGAGAGCAAGTACAAGCAGGGAAGGGGCAGAGAAAGAGGGAGAGAGAGAATCAGAAGCAGTCTCAGTGTACTGTCAGCACAGAGCCCGATGTGGGGCTAGATCTCATCAACCACGAGATCATGACCTGAGCTGAAGTGAAGAGTCTGCTGCTCAACCGACTGAGCCACTCAGGCGCCTCTGAAAACCATTTTTATCTCCTGGGCTATATAGAAAACAGGAAGGAAACCAGACAAGTGTGGCCAATTAGTTGTAGTTTGCTCACCTCTGCTTTATCCCATTTGAACTTGACTAACTCTTGGCGAGGTGGACAGGAAGGCATGATTCTTATTTCCACTACATGCAGAAGCAGTTTCAGTCAGATGAAGGCATGGAGCTCACACAGTCTGACTGCGTCCTTGTTCCATCCATCATACACATGCTCCAAAGACAAATGAGAGCAAACAAGTCAATGGAAGCCAAAAGCTTCTATTCAAATCCAAAGTGTTACAGGTCTTAAAAACTTAAAAGTTACTGGGGCTCCTGGGCGGCTCAGTCAGTGAAGCATCCTACTTCCTCTCAGGTCATGATCTTGGGGTTTGTGGGTTCGAGCCCCGCATTGGGCACTGTGCTGATGGCGGGGACCCTACTTGGGATTCTGTGTCTCCTTCACTACCCCTCCCCACTGTGCTCTCTCTTCTCAAAATAAATAAATAAATGTAAAAAACAAAAGATAATCATATAGAGTTGTCATTTTCAGTGCAAATTTGAATCCGTGCAATCAAAATATGGGTAAGTCTTGCTTTTTGTCTCTAAGTGGACACCCCACATTAGGAATCCAGTAACCCCAAGGGTGGGTAGGACTGAAAGTTCTACACCTTCTGCCTATACTCTCTCCACTAGGGCAACCCCCCACATCCCCCCTGAGCTGATAAACAGAAATAAATACCTGCCCTCCCATGGTCAAGGGCAGTCTTGAATGATTAGCTTTCCATATTGCCAAGG
The DNA here is from genome assembly GCF_046562875.1 of Panthera onca. NCBI lineage: Eukaryota > Metazoa > Chordata > Mammalia > Carnivora > Felidae > Panthera > Panthera onca. The sequence goes on from NC_138354.1 coordinate 34,449,602, forward strand.
TTTCCGGAACACCAACCTCCCAGAAAATACGGGAGCCTGGAACCTAACCTGCCCAGCTGCTGTGGAAAAGGGGAGTTAATATAAGGAAAGTGGCTGGCACAGAGTGGGCCAGGCAAGACAATGGCTGCTGTATTCACTCAGTGGCAGGGGTTTAATTCAGGCATTTCTTGGATATGGGTTTTGGAATATTAACAAGCTTGCCTGGGTGAAGGCAACCTGGTATGTGTGTTAGGAGCTCCCATGGTGTGACGGTCAGGCTGCCAGAGCTGAATGTCTTTTTTTTTTTTTTTTTTTTGAAATCCCAGCTTTATTGAGATATACTTTACATGCTACGTAATTCTCCTGTTTCAGGTGTCTAATGAATTCAGTGGTTCGTAGTGTATGCGGAGATGCATGGGACCATCGGCACAATTTAAAACATCTATTTCTTTCCCCAGTCCCGGACCCTATTGGCACTCAGTCCCCTTTCTCTGCTCTCCTCCCCACCCCAGCCCCCAGCCCCTGGCAACCTCCACTCTAACTTTCTGTCTCTATGAACTTGGCTATTCTGGACGTGGCATATACATGGAATCATACAGTATGTGGTCTTTTGTGTCTGTCTGCTTTCACTTTGGTGAATTATTTTCAAGCTTCATCATGTTGCAGTAGGTGTCCGTGTGATGTTCCTTTTTATGGTTGAGTAATATTCCGTTGTGCGGACAGACCACTTTTATTTATCCATTCAGTTATCCATTCAGCCACCGATGGACATTTTGAGTTGTTTCCAGAGGTGAAATCTTGGTGCTTTATTGGACCAGTTCTTGGACCAGTTGACCACCTGCTGCCTTGGCTTCCTCATCTGTAAGATGGGGGCAATACGGCACCTTGATTGTAGGCAGGGCCACTACATCCTTCTATAGACCCTTTTGTGCAAATTCTAAAGAGGTGCCCCTCTTGGAAGACACCTGTCTTATCGCATGGTAGGGTGAACAGATGGAACCTTTGTTCTTAGCAGCAAGCTTAGCTGGGGGTTCCTGGGCTGGATTTCAGCCCTTCTCCTTTCTTTACATGTATAGTTCTTTGAGTTTAGCTTTATAGTTTTCATTTAAAATCAAAGTCACTGAAGTCAGCTCCTTTTTTTCTCTCACCTTCAAAGAGGTGACAGCTCCTTTGTCCTACACTTGCAGTACACTCAGATTCATTTGTCATTGTCTGCATCCCAGCCTGGGATCTCCCAATATCCCCCTTGACTTTTTTTTTTTTTTTAAGGTTTTATTTTTAAGTAATCTCTGCACCCAACGTGGGTCTTGAACTTCTAACTCTGAGATCAAGAGTGGTGGGGCGCCTGGGTGACTCAGTCCATTAAGCATCCATCCGACTTTGGCTCAGGTCATGATCTCAAGGTTTGTGGGTTCAAGCCCCGCGTCAGGCTATCTATCCGCCATCATGAAGCCTGTTTCAGAGACCCTCTGTCCCCGCCCTACCTCCTCCCCTTGTGCTCTCTCTCTCTCTCTCTCACTCCAAAATAAATAAACTTAGGGCACCTGGGTGGCTCAGTCAGTTAAGCGTCTGACTTCCACTCAGGTCATGATCTCATGATTCATGAGTTCGAGCCCCATGTCGGGCTCTGAGCTGTCAGTGTATGGACCCCACCTCAGATCCTCTGTCCCTCTCTCTGCCCCTCCCCTGCTCGCTCTGTCTCAAAAATAAATAAATATTTAAAAAAAATTTTTTTTAAGTTTACCTATGTTAAAGTTCACTTTTGGTGATGTAAGATTCTATGGGTTTTGCAAATGCGTAGGGCCACGATCAAAACGGAGATCTTAGAAATTCCCCTGTGCCTTCTCCTCTGCCTCAATTCCTTCCCAAACCCCAGCAAACACTGATTTGCAGTCACACTTTATGTACAATGCACAAAACTGCAGAACTAAGAGCATGGCTCTCTGCTCATGGGGTGGTTGTGACATTTCAATGAATTAGTTCCTAGCAAGCACTCAGGACAAGGCCTGGCACGTATTAAGCACCCATCACCTATGAGCTGTTTTAACTGTCAAAGACATGTCAGAGGCCACCGACTGGTGGGCTCTGTCTGCTGTGGGTGAGAGTGGGGGTGCTAGAGACCAGCAAAGCACAGTGAGCTGTAGTGAGTCACCATCACTTGGGGGCACTTCTGAAAAATGCCTGGCCCTACCCTCAGCCTAGGGGAGCCTCCCTGGGTGGGATAGTTAATGGAGCCTTTCCTGGGCTGGTGGCACAAAAGATCGTGGGGACTACACACTTCCTGAGAAACTGCTTTGGGGTGGCTTGTGTGATGTGGACCAGAAAGCGCTGGAGAAGTCCTGGTATCTCTAGGGTGAAAGGGGACATAGGAAGAGTCTGGGACCAGCTCCACCAGGATCTGGGGAGCCCACTGTACCCAGAGAGGCAACCAAGAAAAAGGGTAATAGAGTGGAAGTCGCCGGTAATGGCCCCCTGCATTCTCTCGACCACTAACCCATGCCCAAGTAACTGCTTGCCTCCTGGGGTCTCAGCCTTAACCATCTTGGAGGCTCCCTGTAGCTCTGCCCTAATGGGATAGTTTTGGCATGTGTTTCCTCTAAATGTTATTATCAAAGTATTATAGGGGCGCCTGGGTGGTTCAGCGACCGACTCTTGGTTTTGGCTCAAGTCATGGTCTTATGATCGTGGGATCGAGCCTTGAGTTGGGCTCCACGCTGAGTGTGGAGCCTGCTCGGGACTCTCTCTCTCTCTCTCTCTCTCTCTCTGCCCCTCTCCCTGCTCTTGTGTGCTCTCCCTCTCTCTCAAAATAAACTAACTAACTAAAGATTATACATACGTGACAAAAAAAATTCAAAGAGTACAGCAAGAGTCAACAAACTTTCTGTAAAGGGCCAGATAGTAAATATTTTGGCTTTACAGGCCACTTGGTTTCTGGTTTCTGGTTCAGCTATTGCCTTTGTAGGGTGAAAGTGGCCATAGACAATGCATAAATGAATGAATGCAATTTTCCAATAAAACTTTATTTAAAAAACCAGGCACATGCAGAATTGGCCCATGGGCCATAGTTTGTTGATCTCGATAGAAGAGACAAGTTTAAAGTGAAAAGTTTAGACATGGTATCCCACCTATCCTGTTCCCATTCCTCAGAAGAAACCACTATTAATAGTTTCTTGTGCATAGTGTTGTAGCTAAAAGCAGGGTTTGGGAGCCAAACCACCTTTGATCCAATCTGGGTTCCTGTGTGCCCATGGATGAGCTGCTGTATAAAATGGGGATAATACCAATGTTAGAGATGTTGTATAAAAGTGAAAAAGAACAAGCCAGTAACATAATTTATGGTAAAACAGAAAAAGTCCGGGGGGTGCCTGGCTGGCTCAGTTGGCAGAACATGCATGTGACTCTTGATCTCAAGGGTTGTAAGTTCGAGCCCCATGTTGGGGGTAGAGTTTACTTAAAAAAAAAAAAAAAAAAAGGCCCAACTCACTTTCCACCTTCACTGCCTTGAATGTGTTGCTAAACCAAGTCAGAGAGTTGAGAAGTAACAAAGATGTTCTGTCATAAATGGTTGATGTGTTTGGGTTAATGACCAACTTAATAGACGTTCCAAAAATATGTATTGCGTTATTTGATTTAAAATACTCCAGGGCGCCTGGGTGGCTCAGTCAGTAGAGTATCCGACTTCGGCTCAGGTCATGATCTTGCCGTTTCCGAGTTCGAGCCCCACATTGGGCTCTGTGAAGGCAGCTCGGAGCCTGGAGCCTGCTTCGGATTCTGTGTCTCCCTCTCTCTCTGCCCCTCCCCCCCTCAACACTGTGTTCCTCACTTAAAAATAAATAAAAATAAATAAACATAAAATTTTTTTTAATTTTTTTTTTTTTTTTTAGTATATTTGTTTATTTTGAGAGAGGAGAAGAGCATGGAAAGGGCAGAGAGAAAGGGAGACAGACAGAGAGAGAGAGAGCGTGAATCCCAAGTAGACTGATAGTGCACAGAGCCTGACGTGGGACTCTCGGGACTTGATCCCACGAACCGTAAGATCATGACCTGAGCCAAAATCAAAAGCTGGACATTTAACCGACTCAGCCACCTAGGTGCTCCAGGGCGGTTCCATTTAAATTTGACCCAGTAAATTAGGGACATCTGACTGGCTCAGTCGGTAGAACATGTGACTCTTGATCTCGGAGAGTTGTGAGTTCGAGGCCCACCCTGGGCTTAGAGATAATAATAAAATCTTTAAAAAATTAAAAATAAGTAAGTAAATAAATAAATTTGGCCCAGTAGATTAAATGCAAAATCTGAAGCAGAGCAATAGCAACAATGCAGATTTATTAATACATATTTGTATTCTTTTTCCTCTTCTCTTGAATTTCTACCGTTGGATGTATCTAAGAATTTAATTCCATACTCTTAGTTGTATTTTACCACTGCTGCTTTTTGTTTTGTCACTTCAAGCTGATAGCAGAATTAACCTCTGACTACTTAAGTAAACAAAGTGGTTACACTGGGGCTCCGCTAAAGGTCACTCTTTTTAGGGTCTCAGTTTTTCTAGTGTTTGTTTATTTATTTATTTAAAAAAAAAATTTTTTTTTTTAACGTTTATTTTTGAGACAGAGAGAGACAGAGCATGAACGGGGGGAGGCTCAGAGAGAGGGAGACACAGAATCTGAAACAGGCTCCAGGCTCTGAACTGTCAGCACAGAGCCCGACGCGGGGCTCAAACTCACGGACCGCGAGATCATGACCTGAGCCGAAGTCGGCCGCTTAACCGACCGACCCACCCAGGCGCCCCAAATGTTTGTTTATTTTTGAGAGAGAGTACTCAGGGGAAGGGCAGAGAGAGAGGGAGACAGGATTCAAAGCTGGCTTTGCACTGAGAGCAGACCCCGATGCGGGGCTCGAACTCATGAACCGTGAGATCATGACCTGAGCCGAAGTTGGACGCTTAACCAACTGAGCCACCCAGGCACCCCATAGGGCCTCAGTTTTTCTTATTGTGAGAAAAAAATATCTAAATAACACCCAATCCTGGGGCGTTTGGGTAGCTCAGTCTTTAAAGCGTGTGACTCTTTTATTTTTTTTTTCCAGTATTTTTCATGTTTATTTCTTTTTGAGAGAGAGAGTGAGCAGGGGAGAGGCAGAGAGAGGGGGACAGGGGATCCCAAGCTGGCCCAATGCTGACATCAGAGAGCCTGATGCAGGGGTCGAACTCCTGAACCACTAGATCACGACCTGAACCAAAGTTGGAGGTTTAACTGACTGAGCCACCCAGGTGTCCCTAGAGCATGTGACTCTTGACCTCAGGGCTGTGAGTTCAAGCACCATGTTGGGAGCGGAGTCTACTTAAAAAGTAATGAAGTAAAATCCTGAAAAATAAATAACACTCAATCCTAAAACACATTGTTCTTTGCCATTTAAAAACGTTGTTGTTTTGGGGCGCCTGGGTGGCGCAGTCGGTTAAGCGTCCGACTTCAGCCAGGTCACGATCTCGCGGTCTGTGAGTTCGAGCCCCGCGTCAGGCTCTGGGCTGATGGCTCGGAGCCTGGAGCCTGTTTCCGATTCTGTGTCTCCCTCTCTCTCTGCCCCTCCCCCGTTCATGCTCTGTCTCTCTCTGTCCCAAAAATAAATAAAAAAAAAAAAAAAAAAAAAAAAAAACAAACAAAAACGAAAAAAAAAATAAAAACGTTGTTGTTTTAAAAAACTCAAAAGGCTCTCACAAAATGTAGTAATTGAATTACAGACAAGAATTCCGTTTATGCTCTTACTTTGGTAGACATGGTGAGGGGCAACAGATTATTTGTGAACAAAAATTACTTTCTAAAGAAATGTGACCGTTATTGACATGGGACATTATATTTGTGTATTACATCTTTTGGGGTTCTGGGTTATTAAAAAAGCCAAGGGAATCACTCAACATTGTGCCTGGCACACAGTAAGTGCTTAATAAATTTTCTCTGTTCCTTGTGTGTAATTTTCTTTCCTACAAAAGGGATCTGGATGTTTTCAAGTTTGTTTGTTGCCCTTAGAACCCGAGACTGGAACTCTTTCCCTATCAACTGTGATATCACATGCCATTATTTTAATTAATTTAAATTCCCTGAGTTCCCATCTGGCAGATAAAACCCAGTTGCTGTCTGCAACAGTCACTGAACTCTTCCTGTGGTGCAAGAAATCTGCCTGGAAGCGGGTGCCAGCGTGCGTATTCCTTGACTAAATGGGGCTCAAACTCACGAGTTGTGAGACCCTGACCTGAAGCCAAGTCAGACACTGAACCGAGTGAGCCACCCAGATGCCCCACAGAATTTTACTTTTAACACATAGATATTCTCCACCCTCATTTCCAAATGTCTTTGTGAAAAATCGTTTAATTTTCCAGGTCAGCAATTTATTTTTAGAGGTTTTGGTAGAAAAGTAAATTGAGTCACTGAATAACACAGTGGCAATTCTGGAGGCATTTTTGGCTGTCACAGAAGGGGTTGGAGGCGCTCCTGGCAACTTTGCAGTGGGCAGGGCTGTTTGAATCCCTTTCTACCTCTTCCTAGCTATGCCTCAGTTTCCTCTTTCGTGTAGTGAAAATAATCATGCTTTCTACCAGAATCCAAAGCACGGCATATTGGCTACAGACATAAGCTATGGAATGAGAGAATACCCTACTTCAAATCTTGTTATTTTGTGTAGTGTAGTAAAATACATATAACAAAATTTACCATTAGTGTCATTATGTACATTCATGTTATGTAATTATTACTACTCAATTTCCAGAATGTTTTTATTACTCCAAAAGGAAACCCTATACCCATGAAGCAGCCATGCCCCACTACCCCCCATAGTCAGCCTCTGGCACCTGCTAATCTGTTTTATGCCTCTATGGATTTGTCCACGCTGGATATTTCATACAAATGGAATCATGGAATATGTTGCCTTTTGCCTCTGGCTTCTTTCGTTTACTAGCATTTTCTTTAAAGATTTTATTTTATTTTTATTAAGATTTATTTATTTTTGGGGCGCCTGGGTGGCTCAGTCGGTTAAGCGGCCGACTTCAGCTCGGGTCATGATCTCGCGGTCCGTGAGTTCGAGCCCTGCGTCGGGCTCTGTGCTGACAGCTCAGAGCCTGGAGCCTGTTTCAGATTCTGTCTCCCTCTCTCTGACCCTCCCCCGTTCATGCTCTGTTTCTCTCTGTCTCAAAAATAAATAAACGTTAAAAAAAAAAAATTTAAAAAAAGATTTATTTATTTTTGAGAGAGAGAACATAAGCAGGAGAGAGGCAGAGAGAGAGGGGACAGAAGTTCTGAAGCTGGCTCTGTGCTGACAGCAGCAAGCCCGGTATGGGGCTCGAACTCACAAACTGTGAGATCATGACCTGAGCCACAGTCGGATGCTTACCCGACTGAGCCACACAGGTGCCCCAAGATTTTTTTATTTTTAAAAAATATATATATTAAGAAAAAAATTCTTTGATGTTTATTTTGAAAGAGAGAGAGAGAGAGAGACAGAACACAAGTGGGGGAGGAGCAGAGAGAGAGGCAGACAGAATCCTAAGCAGGCTCCAGGCTCCGAACTGTCAGCACAGAGCCTGATGTGGGGCTCATACCTATGAACCGTGAGATCATGACCTGAGCCACAGTCGGATGCTCAACTGATTGGGCACCCAGGCGCCCCAAGATTTTATTTAAAAAAAAATTTTTTTTAACGTTTATTTATTTTTGAGACAGAGAGAGACAGAGCATGAACGGGGTAGGGTCAGAGAGAGAGGGAGACACAGAATCTGAAACAGGCTCCAGGCTCTGAGCAGTCAGCACAGAGCCCGACGCGGGGCTCGAACTCACATACCGCGAGATCGTGACCTGAGCCGAAGTCGGACGCTTAACTGACTGAGCCACCCAGGCGCCGCAAGATTTTATTTTTAAATAAACGTGGCCTCGAAGTTACAACTCTGAGGTCAAGAGTCGCATGCTCTTACCTTGGGAAGATTAAGTAAGATAGCCACTTAGAGCGTGTTACCTGGCTCTGTGAGGAGGTACGTGTTTGGTTTACAGTCAGAGCTGAGACAGTTTTGTCAAGAATGTACCTAATGTGACAAATTTCTAGGTTAATATTGGCTACATGAAAACACAAGAGGGGCGCCTGGGTGGCTCAGTTACGCGTCCAACTTGGGCTCAGGTCATGATCTCGCGGTTCGTGAGATCGAGCCCCACATCGGGTTCTGTGCTGACAGCGCGGAGCCTGGAGCCTGCTTTGGATTCTGTGTCTCCCTCTATCTTTCTCTCTCTGTCGGTCCCTCCCCTGCTCACATTCTGTCTTTCTCTCAAAAGTAAATTAACATTAAACAAAAACAAGAAAACATAGATCAGTTGCCTTTTAAAAGCAAAGGATGTTTGCGACTTTTGGGCAGTTAAGCATCCAGCTCTTGATTTTGGTACAGGTCATGGTTCAAGCCCCTAGTGAGGCTCTGCACTAACAGTGTGGAGCCTGCTTGGGGTTCTCTCAATGCTTCTCCTCCCTCTCTCTCTCTCTCTCAAAATAAATACATAAACAGTTAAAAAAAAAAAAAAAAAAAGCAAAGGCTGCTTACTGAAGATTTTGCATAATTCCAGACCAGTTCTGTGGAAAGATGGCCCGTGTCTGTTTTCCAGCTAACGTGGACAAGAAAGTAGCGTATATGCGGTTGTGAAGTTATAGGATTCTTGGTCACATTTGGGGATTTACATTGGGGTTATAAAGTAAATCTCTTATTAATATTTTTCTCTTTGGTCATATGAAGCAAGATTGCTTGGATTCAAATTTGGGCTTTTCTTTTTTTTTTTTTTTTTTTCAACGTTTTTTATTTATTTTTGGGACAGAGAGAGACAGAGCATGAACGGGGGAGGGGCAGAGAGAGAGGGAGACACAGAGTCGGAAACAGGCTCCAGGCTCCGAGCCATCAGCCCAGAGCCTGACGCGGGGCTCGAACTCACGGACCGCGAGATCGTGACCTGGCTGAAGTCGGACGCTTAACCGACTGCGCCACCCAGGCGCCCCTGGGCTTTTCTTTACTAGCTGTGTGACCTTGAGCTAGTTACTTAGTCTGGAGACTGCACCTCAGTGACCTCAACTGTAAAATAGGAATACAGCACCTGCCTTATAGGGTTGACATGAGAGTAAAACAGTCAACATGTGGAATGCTTTAAGCAGTCTCTGGTTCAGGGCTCCTGGGTGGCACTGTTGGTTAAGCGTCTGACTTCGGCTCAGGTCATGATCTCACGGTTTGTGGGTTCGAGCCCCGCGTTGGGCTCTGTGCTGACGGCTCGGAGCCTGGAGCCTGCTTCGGATTCTGTGTCTCCCTCTCTGTCTACCTCGCCCCTGCTCACGCTCTGTCTCTCTCAAAAATAAATAAAATGTTAAAAAAATTAAAAAAAAAATAAACAGTCTCTGGTTCACAGTAAGTGCTCTTTATTTTATTTTTAAATGTTTATTTGTTTATTTTATTTTATTTTTTTTGAGCGAGAGACAGGGAAAGAATCCCAAGCAGGCCCCCCTCTGTCACCGCAGAACCTGATGCAGGGCTCAAACCCATGAACCGTGAGATCATGAGCCAAAATCAAGAGTCAGACGCTTAACCGACTGAGCCACCCAAGCGCCCCAGTAAGTGTTCTTCAACTGAGTTTGTTTTTTCTCTCCCAAAACCATCTAATTGGAAATATCCCATTGTTCCATATTCTTACCCTTTTAAGAGGGTGTGACCGGGGCGCCTGGGTGGCTCAGTCTGTTAAGCGTCCGACTTCGGCTCGGGTCATGGTCTCATGGTCCATGGGTTCGAGCCCCGCATCGGGCTCTGTGCTGGCAGCTCAGAGCCTGGAGCCTGTTTCGGATTCTGTGTCTCCTTCTCTCTGTGACCCTCCCCCGTTCATGCTCTGTCTCTCTCTCAAAAATAAATAAACGTTAAAAAAAAAAATTAAAAAAAAAAAAAAGAGGGTGTGACCAAGAGGAGTGGTTAATGGTTTGATTAATTTTCCTACAAACAGACAAACCAACAAAACGTAAATTTAAAACAAGGAAAAGAAAGCACCATTGTCCGCCAGGTTCTCACCGCCTCTTTCCACCGCCTCTTTTGGAGTCAGCCTGGTCACACTGAAGCCAAAGGATCTTTGTGAGCTCTTTTTCAAAAAATAAAAACAAGACCCTAAAATCTACATGCATTCATGGCCAACTATGAGTAGTCACTCTAGCAAAGAGCTTGCATTAACGTTTGCCTCTCCCTTCCCAAAACCTGGCCCAGGAAAATGTTGGTCACGTGACTTTGTGTTGAGACACCCTTTGGTCATTTCTGCCATTCATTCCCTGTACCCCCCCGCCCCCCCCAGCCCAGTCTCTGGCACACAGCAGGTAGTCAACCAATCCACAGTTCTTCGTGAAAGGTGGGCGGGGAATTTGGGGCTGGGGTCTCATGTCATTCTGCCCTCGCCCTTCTAATAACTGTCTCACAACCTCTGGACCATGACGTGTTTAAGTAAAGTTTTCTTATTTCATTTGATTTCCAAAGGCCCCTTTAGGTAGAAACTGTCTTCCTCATTTCCCGGGTAAGAACCTTGAGTTCAAAGAGGTTAAGGCAACTAGCTTCCCAAGTTCAACTTTGCAGAACCTCTCCTGTGGAACCTAGGTCATTTGGTTCTGACTCGGGAAGCCCTTTACCCTCCAAACAGCTTCTAGCTGCAGGACCTTGGCCTTATCCCTCTTTATTTTTTTATTTTATTTAAAAAAATTTTTTAAATGTTTTTATTTTATTTAAAAAATTTTTATGTTTAATTTTGAGACTGAGAGAAACATCATGAGTGGGGGAGGGGCAGAGAGAGAGAGGGAGACACAGAATCCAAAGCAGGCTCCAGACTCTGAGCTGTCAGCACAGAGCCCAACATGGGCTGTCCCACCAACTGTGAGATCATGACCTGAGTCGAAGTTGGACGCTTAACTGACTGAGCCACCCAGGTGCTCCATTTTTATTTTATTTTTGAAAAAGAGAGAGAGAGAGAGAGAGAGAGAGAGAGAACGAGTGGGGGAGGGGCACGCACGCCCACACACACACACACACACACACACACACACACACACAGAATCCGAAGCAGGCTCCAGGCTCTGAGCCATCAGCACAGAGCCTGACGCGGGGCTCAAACTCCCGAACCGCGAGATCATGATCTGGGCCGAAGTCGGATGCTCAGCCGACTGAGCCACCCAGGCGCCCTCCGCCTTATTTCTTTTAAGCTCAGACCCTCCTCACTAACCCTGTGGCTGTGGGGTTAGGTCATCTTTCCAGACATGGATTATCTACAAATTTAGTTATCCTGAAAAATAAAGAGCTCCCGTTAATCCCTTCTTTTTTGTCTGACACTTCCATCAAATCATTTTAGACCCTGGCCCACATAGCTGCCAGGTAGATAAATGTTTTGGTTCTTAAGAAGAAAACCCAACCGGCTGTTTATGCCAAGTCATGGCTCTGGCCCTGGGAGCAGCAAAAATATGTTTTGCTCTGAGAGTAATGATAGGGTGGCCCCTCCCTGCACCTACTGACTCTACCTAATGACAAGTCAGCTGCTTTAGCAGTTCCTGTCTCCCCGGTTTCCCGTCTTTCTTAGGTCCCCGGTTTCTGAACCAGGGTACAGGGGTGTGAATTTTTTAAGAATTGGCAATGATTAGAAATGGTGCCCTAGTAAGTCGCCTTGCCCTTTATTGCTCTAGGTCCTTTGGAGGCATCTTGGCATTCCAGCTCCCAGGAAGCAGGCATTACTCAGCTGATTGGTGTCTTTAGTGTTCTTCCCTACACATTCCTTCTGTGAGCAAATGGGCTTTACAGCTAATGCAGACCTGATTCCCCAAGGCGGAGATGCAGAGGCTAGCAGAGGCCTCTGGGATAACTGAGTCTGGACCTTCTTCGCAGGCCTCAGAGGGCACTGGTACTGCTGTTTTGAGTAGCTGAGGCGGCCTTGAAATGAGGCCTCCTCCCTGCCCCCCATCCTCTACTCCTAGGTGAAAGGCAGGAAGCTGCAAAGAAGTTCTGTAACTGAATCCTTACTAAAAGCCTTTAAAGCAAGCAGGCAGTCTTTTGTATCCCAGACAGACCCTGGCTCCTGGCAATTAGTAAACATTAGCTGAGGCGAAACCATTCCATCAGGCTTTATCAGGCATCTACTATGTACCAGGCACCGTGCTAGGATACAGCTGTGAAGTTTCTTCCCTTTGAGATGCTTCTAGGACTGGAGACATATTATTTGTGTGTATTCATTTTTTTTATTATTGTGTCATAAGTGACCACAAACTCAGAGGCTTAAAGCAACATTTCTTCCTCTCCCACAAACTCCAGCCTATCAGCAAGTCTAGCCAGTTTGACCTGTCAACACACCTACACCTGTTCTTTTTCTCCAGGTCCACTACACCTGTCTAGCTCACCTCCATCTCTCCTCTAGACTGTGACCAGCCTCCCTTCTGGTCTTCCTCACTCATTCTTGGCCTTTGCAAGATACCCTTTTTTTAAAAGAAAGTTTTACTGCCGTATGATTCACGTATCCTACAATTCACCCATTTAAAGTGGACAGTTCCGAAGGTTTTAGCATACTCGCACCATTACCAGAATCAAATTTTAGGATATTTTCATAACCTCCCCAAAGAAACCCCTGGCCTAGGAGCCATCACTGCTCAAAGCCGGAACCCCTCAATCTACTTTGTCTCTATAGATTGATTTGCCCGCTGGATGTTTCATGTAATGGGAATCATTCACTATGTGGTCTTTTGTGTCTGGCTTCTTTCACTCAGCACAGTGTTTTTCAAGGTGTATCCACGGGTACCATGTCTCAGTGCCTCATGCTTTTTAACTGCCAAATAGTATTTCATGGGATGGCTATACCACATTTATTTTATCCACCACGCAGGGTATCCTTTTAACTCCTCATATATTTCCCAGGTTGGCTTTGAACCCAGTCATAAAAATAAGGTTGGGCGGTGTGGAACCTAGTAGGCATTGTGTATTGCTCTCTGCCAACTGCCCCCCCCCCCCCCCCAAGGTCCTTTCTGCCCTCCCCAAGGCTCTGCAGAGCTGGAGGGGAGGATTCCTTTGCATCTGAGAACAGTTCATTAGCATTTGTGAGAATCTGTGTGAATAACAACACCTCTTCGGGATCTGGGGGTGACCCAGGGACTGGGACCGATTCTTGGTGAAGTCACTCCTTCCCTCTCATTTGCTGCCTTCCTTGGTCTAGCAAGAAATTCCGCTGGTGGGAAACCTTCGCATATATGAAATGCTTGGTGGTGGTGGGGGGGGGGGGGCAGTCACATTTGAATCAAGCATTCATTTAACAAATATTCATTGAGTCCTTGCAATGTCCCACGCACGTGGGACACCACAGTGAACAAAACGTTCTTTTGTGGGTGTGGAGATGCGATCCTAACTAAACTGGAGAAAAATGCAGGGAAAGGAAATACGGAGATGGAAAGTGGGGTGAGAATCACAACTTCCTGGCCATTTTAGGGGGCAAAATTACATTCTCCTTTGAGACGGTCCCTTAGATGGGGACAGACGTACAGAGATATATGTCCTTTTTGCCTATTTATTCACCTGCGCTGCCTCGGTTACCATAAAAAAGCTGAGACGCTACTCACCAGTCTGCTGATTTGAGGGGAACAAGTTAAATGCCACACGAAGAGCTTTTGGGGTCAGTTCTGAGGGACTTAACTTTTCTGGTTTGGACTACAATGAGAAAATAAGTTCTCCCACGTAGGGTATTGGGCACGTACAACACAGCTCGGTTAAGGGTGGAGAGCAATCCTACTACTACTGCTGACCATAGGCACTGGTGGTACGCGTCGCCCCCGGCTCTGTCCCAGACCCTGTTCTAAGCAGCCCGGTCAGCTACACGCCCAAGGTCACACGGCCGCGCCGAGGGCCCCAGGGTATGGGGAGGAGGGGGGAAGGCCCCTGCGCTGGGCCGGGCTCGGGGCTCTCACCCTCCAGGGTCGGGGTGCCGGGGGGCCCGCACCGGCGCGTCCCGGGACTCAGGGGCAGGCACCCGGGGCCGGGCGGCGCTGGGGGCGTGGGAGGCACGGGGGGCGCGGTGCGACGCGGGCTGGAGCGGGAGCCGGAGCCGGAGCCGCAGCCGGCGGGCGGGCGGGCCGAGGCGGCTGCGGCGGCAGCGGCGGGCGGGCCGCTCTCTGCTCCGCCTCCCCTGCTCCGCCCTCCGCTCCCGCTCCGCCCTCCTGCTCGGCGCCCTCCCGCCCGCCCGCCCGCCCGCTCCCTGCGCCTCCCGCCCGCTCTCCGCTCGCTCGCTCGCTCGCTCTCGGGCCCCCCATGCGGATGTGACATTTCACGCCGCCGCCATTTTGAGAGCGAGCCGAGCCGAGCCGCCGGGCGCCGCGTCCGCTGCCGGAGCCCCGACGACGACGCCGAGGAGGCGGAGGCCGCAGCGCCCCGAGCGCGGCCGGCCAGTCGCCCGCCCGCGCCGCCGCCGCTCCCGCCGGCCCCAGGCCCCGCAGGCCCGCCGCGGCCGGCCAGGCCTCCCGCCCGCCGCGCCCGGCCCGAGGCGGGGCTGACTCCGCGGCCCCCGCCCGGCCGCCCTCCGCCCCCGGCCGGCCCGCGGCCCCGCAGCCCCGGCCCCGGCCCCGGCGGCGGGAGGCGGGCCCCGCGGCGGCGGCGGCGGCGGCGGCGGCCGCAGCGAGCGACGAGGCCGCCCGGCCCGGCCCGCCGGCCGCCCGCCCGCCTCGGCGCCGAGATTGGGCGAATCGCGAGCAAGTACGTGCGCGTCTCCCTGCCGCCGCCGCCGCCGCCGCCGCCGCCCGCCGCGGGCCGCCCCGGGGCCGCCGCCGCCGCCGACGACGCGCGGGAGGAGGAGGAGGAGGCCGCCCCGCCGCCGCCGCCGCCGCCGCCGCCCCGGCTCGCCGCCGCCGCCGCCCGCCCGCCGGGCCCGCAGCCCGGGCTCCCGGCCGCAGGCGAGGCCCAGGCCGCGGCCGACATGAACCACCAGCAGCAGCAGCAGCAGCAGCAGCAGAAAGCGGGCGAGCAGCAGCTGAGCGAGCCCGAGGACATGGAGATGGAAGGTGAGGCCCGCGGACCGGCCTCGGCGGGGCCGGGGGGCGCCTTCCATTGTGGCCGGGGGGAGCCGCGGGAGCCACGCGAGGGGCTCGCCATCTTTAAGCAGGCCCCGGCGGCCGCGGGCCTGGGCCTGGGCCGGGCCGGGCGAGGCTGCACCGTCATGCCGGGCCCGCGCGCGCTGGGGGCGGCCGGCGGCCCCCTGCCCGGCTCATTGTCCGGGGCGCCTTCCGGCACAAAGCGCCTGGATCCCGGGCTTGTGAATGAGGGCGCCCTGGCCGCCCGAGGGACGCAGGCGTGCTCCGGGGCTGCTGGCGGCCGTCGGGTCGGGAGCCGGGCTCCGGGGGGGGGGGGGGTGGGGGGTGGGGAGAAGGTGGGGTGTGGGTGGGGGCGGGCCGTGCCCCGTGGCGGGCGTCCCCGGGATCTGCCTCGCCTGGCCCGGTTCTGGCCGGCGAGCTTGGGGAGCGCTCGCCCTCCGTGGACGCGGGGCTCGCCCGCACCTGCTCGCGTGCGCTCCCCCGGAGCGCCCACCGGGGCTGCGAGGCGTTCCCCCGGATCCCTTTAAAACGGCAATTCCTAGCGTCGGGCTTCATTTTGGAACAACACCTGCAAGGAAGGCACATGTTCTCCGCCTTGGGACTGGCCCCGAGTTCTGAGCCGGACGCTCTCTGTTTCTACTTACCTGTTTGGGCGGGGGGCGGGGAGGGGAGAGTTTGGTTACCCGACTGTGTGCGGTGCAGTCAGCATCCGGCCAGGTGTGTGTTTGCAACTGCGCGAGAGCCCCGCCGCACATGGCTACCTACAGCCGAATCAATCCTGACTCCAAAAGTAACTTAATTTTCTGCCCTTCTGGCAGCAGTTTCCTCAGGTACTTCCAGATACGGGGTCTTGGTTATAAAGGTTTGATGTCAAGAGTCTTTGGTTTACATATTTCGGGCAAGTTGGCCATTGGAAGGCATCTTTTAGTTCTCGTGGCCCCAAGTGTTTAAAAGAGCAAAGTCAAAGTAGTCTGGAAAAACAGCTTTTTTACCTGACTTAAGGGGTCAGACCGGCAGGAGCCAAAAAAGGGGGTAGCTAAGTGAAGTGGGCACTGAATGTTCTTAGTTTGCTTTTAGCCAGCGATCTCGGGTTGCATAAATGAATGGAACCTTGCTCAGGAAGCTGAGGCAAAGGACCACATTTGTCCTGTCGGGTGGCTACACGTGTGGGGCACTGCCTGCCACCCTGGTTGGTGGGAACACTTAACCATGACTGGTGTTCCCCTGTGAATGACGTACTGCCAGTAATTGGATGTTCACTGAAAAAAATGGCTTGCCAGATTGCAAAAGGCAAAGTGGTGGAAATGCCTGCAGAAAGCACTTCCCAGTGGTACTTAACAATGGGCAGTCGTGGGGGACAGGAGAGCAGAGTCCGCGCCAAGGACCGGGCTATGTATTTCCTTTGGCTTCAGGAAGGCAGTAGCTTCACGAAGCTTTTGGCATGTGTGATTAAACCAGCTAGTTGCAGGAATATGTTGCTGAGACAATTTTGGGTATTCCTTTTATGCCACATAACCAAACAGGTTGCTTTTCAGTCCCTCCCCCCCTTTTTTTTTTTGAATAGCGCTCCATCAAGACAAAAATCCAACAGTGCTAGCATCCTGATTTCCCCTATATGTCGTTTTACCCCTTTTCCAAGTGTTTTAAAATAGTAGTGAGAAGCAGTAAAGATGGACATCACTGAAGGACCTATTTCTGATGCAGAACCGTCTTTGGGGAAATTGTCATGCCCCGAGTTCTGCGGACTTTTCTGTAAGATTGGAGAGTGTTGAAGGGTACTGGAAGAATTTTCAGAAATCCACAGTTCCAAGAAATCCACACACTCTATGCTTGCAAGATGACTTCCTTTTCTCATGGAGTTTTATTTTCATATCAAAGTTCGTATTGGAAAGGTCACCCCTGAAATCATTAATCTGCGAATTTACTGGAATCTCAAAATTGGAGGGGAAGGTTGCGGTTATTAATGCTGATTTCTAAAACTTGAGAAAACTTGTTTCTTTTGAGTGGATCTCTGTCCCAAATTCATTATCCCACCGATACCTTGCCTCTGTAGGACTTGGGATTGTCAATTCCCTGTGAGCACCGACAGGTGTGTGGTTCACAAAGCTGCCTGTGTCTTAGGCAATCTATCAGCCTTTATTAAGCTTCCCACTCCTGAAATGTGCTGGCTTTAAATATTGTAGTTTAGGATCAGGAAGAGGGGAAGAATCCTTCCTACTAAAAAGCCATCAGGGTGGGATTTAGTGACAGTCAACTCCATTTGGCTTCACGTGCCAGGTTATGCTAGTGCCTTGAACCTGCCCTGAGTCCAATAGAACTGGCAGCTGGTAGCAGTTAGGGTTCTGATCAGCTTGAGGAAGGGAAGGCTTTGTCAATGAGGAGCATCCTACCTGCCCCTCCTGGGCAGGGCCGTTTCGGAGGAGCTTGGGAGACTGGTTAGGTCGGTTGTTCTTTCCTATCAGTAGGTCAGTGTTAGTTTGCTCTCTTTCTCACTCCACTTCTCTGGGATTGCATTTGCTTTTGACGGAACTTTGCTCGGTCCTTGCGTATCTGCTGTAGAATAACAATGCTCACGCTTCGTTATTTTAAAAATGACTTGTTCTGAGCAGTTGCGAAAGTTAGAAAGGGTGAAGGGCAGAGAGGGAAGAGACGAGGGACAGGACGGCAGTTCATGGGGTCGGACCCCATGCCTCCTCTAGGTCCCGAAGCAGTTGATCACACGTTTCAAGTGGGGAGGCACACGCGGTGGCGGTGGTGTTATTCGGTCTGGCCAGGAAGGAATTCACTTAGCAGTTTATTCCTTGTCTAACTCAGAGGAGGTGCGGGCCGAGGGCCTGAAGGAGCGACTTGCGCAGGCCTCTGCCCTCTGAGTACTTGGAGCGGTGATCATCTGGTCAGTGCTGTGCCCTGTCCAGTCAACAGGAAGTTTTCCCAAGGCCCTTGCTTCTGCTGCATAGACGGGCCAGCACAAATGTAAATACCCTGATGTTTGTTCCCTGCTTCTTCGGCCCCTGTGAGCAGTCTCCGTTGCAGAGTGTGATCTCTTAGACTGTTGGGGACAGACAGTTTTGTTTGACCTCGGTACAACACTCAGACCACTGCCGTTGGGACACCAAGCTGGGAGCAAATCAGTGAGTCATCTGCAGTTTGCAAAGAATTGATCATTGACTTCAGTGTTTTTGGTTGGGAAGAGGCAGCACTGGTGGATTTCTTTTTCTTTCAAACTTTCGTGGGGAGGTGGAGTTTCGAGTTACCCTTGTGCTAAGGCAGGTTTGGGAGTGAAAGGGAGTTTCCTTGCACACACGCACCCAGATAAACCAAACCGGGCACATTTTATTCTGTCTAAAATGCAAGTTGCCTTTTCAGATAGCCCTGTAACAAGACAAAAATCACGGGAATCCCTATTTTTCTCTCGCGTTAGCCTTGGTTGGTAAAACAACCGCGAAGCTACAAGATGAAAGTCAACTTAGAGAACCCAGAAGAAATACAGAAAAAAATTAGGCCAAACCTGGAAATGTCTGACTCTGAGCCTGGCAGGTTTTGGTAGGATTGGAAGTTACTCCCCACAGGCATCAACCCTCTCGATTTTCTCAGGCTGCTGATTTTGATGATCTGGGAACAAATAAAAGCTTGCTAACAGCAAATATGGGAAGAAAGTGAGTACCTTCCTCCTTGATTTTTATTTTTATTTTTATTTTTATTTTTTTGCAGTCAGCTTGGTGGAAAGGGAGAAAGGGGCCGCTGAGTTCCAGCTCCTCGTGGTGCGGCAGTATGGTGGCTTGAGCACAGGCTTTGGGCCAGACCTGAGTTTGAGTGTGGACTTTGCCATTTAATTGTGTGACAAGAGCACAGAGCTCTTGTAAAGTACTGTGCAGAGAACTGGGAGTGTGGATGTTCAATTCGTGGGGTTCCTGGGACAGTGGAGCCTTGCACGGGAGGAAGCGATCGACTTAGGACCAGAGCATGGCATACACAGGTAGGGCAGGTTGTGATTTTCCGTGGTGTGCAGAAATGTCCTACGGTGATTATGTCCTAGTGTGGACTAGGAAGAAAACAGGACCAGCCTCAATCTAAGCAGCATTATGGAATTCTGGGCTTGAGATGCCTAAAGAGGTACTTAAGGTTAATGGTATAATATTTTAAGAAACATCTGTGGATGACAGAGGACACGAGTGGACTTGGGGCGCTGACACACGGGCACTGAAGTGTGCTCAGCTCAGTGGCCCTGTGATAAAGAGTATTCCTGTTCTGGGAAAAGTTTTAGAGCATGTAATGATGATTTGAGGTTGAGAATCAGGTCACCCAGTCTCCACACTTCGGGAGTTGGCCTTGAATTCTTCTCTCTGGATCCCCACATCCTGTTACCAAGCCCTTTGGTTTCAGCCACCACCCTAAATGAGGCCCCTGTTGCCTCATGCTGGGACTTTGCAATAGCCTTCTTGCTGGTGTCTGCTTCCATCCCTCCCGAACCTCACACGGCTCGTGCAGCTCTTTGAAAGTAGACTGCCCGCAGGACCGCTTGGCCCCTTCACCGCCCTGCTTTAGGGGGGCGCAGGTGTGCTGTATGTGGGGAGTCACACAGTCCCGTGTAGGCCATCAGAGTCCTCAGGATTGGCCTTGGCCTTCTTTGTGCTTTGGGGTCCGAACACACACAGGCTGGTGCTTCCTGGGGGGCAGCCCCGGCTTTGGGGCCTTGCATAGACACCGATGGCTTCTCTTTTGGGAATGCACACAGGATGGATACCCCAGGACAGGGGTTCAAAACCTGTTCCCATGCCACCTTCTCCCTAAACCTTTCTGGTTGCCACGGCTGTTTGGCTTGCACTGGAGTCCCGTAGACCGTGGTTGTCCCTCGCATACCCCTCTCTTCCTCAGTGTTGGCTTGTTAGTGTGGAAGGTGACCGTCTCCTGTTCTTTTTTTTGTTGTTTTGTTGTTCAATGTACTCGTGGGGGATATTCATGCAGGAAAAAGCAATTCTAAGGCTAAACGGTACAACAGGAGGCGGCTGGCTGGCAAGGTGGTGTGTGAAAGAGAAAGCCGAAGCCATAAACTGATGTTGCTTTGATAGCTGCTAATTCAGTTTTATTGCTTTTAACGTAAGTTGCTTCAGATGGCATTTTTGATCCTTTTGGAAGGAGGAGCTCATTTCTGTTTTCCAGACCAGGGTGTTGACGGGTCTATATAAATTACTGACTGTTTCTTCTGAGTATTTTAAAATTTGGTTTTGTTACTCTTTTGGTTTTTTGGATGAGTAGTATGTAGCCTGAGTCTTTTTGTTTGATTTCCAAGGCAAAGGGATCTTACTCTGGAGACAAAGAGTTGTAACGAGGCACTTCTTGACACGTACCGTGACAGAGTTGACTGTTCAATGTCACCTGCTTCGTGAACTTGTCCTGAACTTACTTGGACTTAAGAAAGTTGGAGGAAGCAGGATTTTAAGTGTCACGCGTAGGCAGGAAAGTCAGTTATGCCATTTTTCTAGTAAGTTAACACATGCCTTGGCTAATGAGAAGTCAGACGTGTTGAAATTCTCTTGAAGAGAAGCAGGCCTACTTCTGAGGGTTGGTGAATTAGAACTTGGAAGTTGGGAATGGGGGTAATGAGAGAGTCAGGAAATACATGGACCTGGGCAAGAGCTGAATGCTTCCAGAACATGGGGACGACGGGGCTAAGTGGGAGTCGAGCAGGAGATGGGGGAGGGAGAGCTCGAGGGCTGCACCCTGAGAAGTGGTGGCACGGCGTGTTGTTGGGGTGGCAAGAGCTGGGGTTGGAAGGCCTCTGGGGGTAACGGAGCACGGTGCTCCTCGCCCCGCCCGGTGGGCCCTACCTGGCTCCTGTGCTGCTTGTCGCCAGCTCAGTTCTTAGGCCAGCCTGGAGGTGTGGAGACTGCGCAGGTCACCGCTGCTAATGTGGACACACATGCCCAGGGGGGCCCGTGTCCTTTGGAAGAGAACAGGTTACCTGCCTGAGGGAGCTCTAGTCCACCGTTTGCCACGTGAGTGGTCAGAGTCTCAGGGTGGCTCAGGTCGATCCTTTTTTTTTTTTGGTCGGGTGTGGGGGAGGGGGTCATTGAGAGTCTGAAAGCTAGGGAGGAGGAGGTTCCCTTGTGTGACCACAGCGGTTCTGTGTGATTCTCCTGCCTGGCATAGAATATTCAAAGCCTAGGTCCTCCGGTTTTGATTCCGTGCCAGTGACTAAATTGGTTTTCCTGACATCCTGATACTGGTAGGACTCTTGTATCGTGTGCCAGCCCTCAGCATATCCACCTGGGGAAGGCCTTGCTCTCACAGTAAGTTGCTAAACTGGCCTCTGGTGTGAGTTTACGAGAGTGGCCTGTCTTGTAGAGTGTGATACGCTCCAGGGTGTAGCCACAGGTGTCTGGGTGGAACTAAAACTTCTCTTGGCCACCCCTCCTGCCACCCGATTCATAGTACTTTCAGAAGGAGTTGATGGGGGATTTTCCGGGGGAGACCCTGTCCAGTGGCTCTAATGTGTTGGCTGAGCAAACCCCATCACTGCGGGGTCCCTTATAAAAGGACTTATGGGCCCCGTACCTGGAGTTGGAAGTATGTTTCATCAATGCGACTTTCGGGAATAGGTTCTGTTTCAAGGCTCTTAATTGACCCTGTGCAGTGGCTGTCTTAAAACGAGTGCGTGTAACAGTTCTTAACTGTCGGTGTGGTTATGCAGCCTAGCTTCTCTTAGTGTTGGGTGGATGATTTTGAAGTGCCTGCTTCTTGCATTCGGTGGTTTAGATCACCATGGAGGAGACATTATTCAGTCAAAGAAACTGTATGTGAAGTGGTTAAAAACATTCCTCAGTCCATAGTGCTGTTTTGTCTCCATCATGGACATTTACAAGAATTGTCCCCAAAGATTCTCAGCCTTTCTCTCTTCTATGCTGAGTGTGTAAGGATTAAGAGGATGCACAAATCGGGTGGAAAAGCCTGACTCGCAGAATGCCCTCAGAAGCAGCTGGTGGGGGCGTGGGTTGCTGTGGCCCCTTTGTGAGCCCCAGCCTTTGGGCTGACTCTCCCACTCGAGACTGGGAACGGTAGTGGCTGAGGGGTTGCTTGTCCTGGGTTGGACTGGAGTGGGGTGCTGTCCTAGCCAGGATTCCTCATTTCTCCGAAGCACTCCAGGTCTCCTCCTGGTTCTGATGAGAACAAACTGAGATCAGGTTCCTTCTTAGGCCCATCTTTCTCCAGAAATCCACTTGTTTTCATATGGGGGCGGGGGGGAGGAGATGCCACATGGGTATAAGGACCCGTGCAGTGCATTACAGTGGCCACCAGCCCTGCAATTTTAGGTTTAAAATAAAATTGGGGCGCCTGGTTGGTACATTTGATGGAGCATGCAACTCTTGATCTGGGGGTCATGAGTTCTAGCCCGTTGTTGGGTGTAGAGTTTACGTTAAAAAAATTAGGGGCACCTGGGTGGCTCAGTTGGTTGAGTTGTCTGACTTTGCCTCAGATCATGATCTCGAAGTTTGTGGTTTCGAGCCCCCCATCAGACTCTGTACTGACAGCGTGGAGACTGGAGCCTGCTTTGGATTCTGTGTCTCCCTCTCTCTCTCTGCCCCTCCTCCACTCATGCTCTGCCTCTCTCAAAAGTAAATATTAAAAAATTAAAAAAATTTAAATTAATCCTATTCCTTAACTGACTTGCCATATTAAAAAATGTTTTTACTAGCCACATTTCAAGTGATGAATAACCACACGTGGCTGGTGGCCACCATGTTGGACAGTGCAGGTACAGGGTACTTCTGGCAACGGCAGAAAGTGTTAGTGGCCGGTGCTGGCCTAAATGATCTGGTTGGATCCTTGGCTGGTGGTGTTTCTGGAAGCATTGGTATCACATTGAATGTTGGGAAGTGTTCTGGGAGAGCTCAGTTAAAATGAATAAAATAATTCTTGGGCAAACCCTATAGAGCTAGCTTCTCCAGTTATTTGTGGTGAAGAACCAGGTTTTTTCTTTAATTTCTAGTCCACTGTGGACATTCTAGACTGTATTTTGTAGAAATACAGTGCCAACAAACGATGTAAGTGAAATACAAGTAAACCTACAAAATACGAGCCCAAGTTTATTATTAATTCAACAAATGTACAGTTAACTGTTGAAATCAGTGATTAGAACAAACATACATCCTAAGAAAGAAAATTACAGAAACCGTTTGTGTTCATTGAAAGTGTGTGTCTAGACCATGAGTATAGAGAGACCCTATTACACTGGTAACTGCCCGTCGGTCCGCTCTGGTAACCAAACCCGACTTTGTGTGAAGTCGAAACCCCCACGTCGAGAGCCTCCATGTGTAGTTCTTAAAGTAACAAATGATCTCGCTTCTGCTGCTCATGGGGGGTGATGTTTATCCCTAGTGTTTCTGTTTTGCTAATACTCCTGCGAATTCAGTGCTAGAGAGGTACACCGAGAATGGGGGAGATTTTTAAAGTGATTTTCTAGAATTTCTCTGTGGACAGCTTCAGCTGTATCTTATAAGCTCAGAGCTAAGTTCTCTTTTGTTCAAAGAAGTGGATTGCGGATCATATCTACTTTGGGGTTGCAGTTAACAAATGAACTCTGAAGTCTCGCAGGGTGTAATGTGGTCCCGTGTGACAGGCCCCTGCTTGGGTGTTGCGGGAAAGTCACATCACTGGAAAGTTCCTACATTCGATCTTCATTGTGGTTAGGTGCACAGAGGGGCACCTGTTCGCCGACCCTGTGCAGGGCTTCTCGTTTTTAGCCCTGTCCTCTTGGTCTTCTTGTCTGGCTTCCAGAGGGACCAGGAATGGAGGCTTGCATTCTCGCAGCAGCAGAGGTGATCTGTTGTGGTTCTCACAGAGCCTGGTTAGCGGGGCTCCTGTGTACCAGACATGTCCTGCCTACGGAGGGCCGGAGTTCAGGTGCCAGGTGCACATGTGCATGGGAGGGCCTCCGTGAAGGGCTCCGAAGGGGTGGTGGACAGGAGGTGGCCCGCCACATAGTAGGGACGGGACTGGCTCCCCTGGGAAGGGTGAGTCAGCAGAGGCTTTCCTGAGGGGGGCACATGACCGGTTTTGAGAAGGGGGCGCTGCGCTGGAGTGGTCGGAGGCAGATGTCGAATAGCACAACAGGGTTGGTCGGATCGGGACCTGTGTGTCTGTGTCCGTGGTTTAGGGTCTGTGGTAGGTGGAATAATGGCCCCCACAGATGTCCCTGTCCTAATCCCCAGAGCCAGCAACTGTATTGCCTTACGTTGCAAAGGTAAGTGTCCCTCATGGGGAGAGTATCCAGTGCTGCCCAGGTGGGCCTGGTGTAATCCTAAGGGTCCTGAGGTTGCCGTGTGGGTGGTGTGGGGTGGGAAGGCCTTGTTGGCTCTGAGGATGGAAAGGGGAGCCAAGGAATGGGGAGGTCTCTAGAAGCTGGAAAAGGCAAGAAAATAGATTTCTCGGGGTACCTGGGTGGCTCAGTAGGTTAAGCATCTGACTTCGGCCCAGGTCATGATCTCCCAGTCCGTGGGTTCAAGCCCTGCATCGGGCTCTTTGCTGACAGCTCGGAGCCTGGCGCCTGCTTCAGATTCTGTGTCTCCCTCTCTCTCTGCCCCTCTCACCCCTTCATGCTCTGTCTCTGAAAAATGAATAAACTTTAAGAAAGAAAGAGGGAAGAAAGAAAAAGAAAGAAAATAGATTTCTCCTTTGGAGCCTGCGGAAGCTACACAGCCCTGCTGACACCTTGATTTCAGCCCAAGGAGCCCAGTGTTCAGACTTCTAATCTCCAGAGCAAAGAATAAGGGTGTGTTGTTTAGGCCACTAAGTTTATAGTAATAAGTTCCAGCAGCCATCTGAAAGTCATAGCGGTCCAGGGAGGTGGGTGAGGAGCAGGTGTGTGCCCGATATTTGTAGCTGGCCTTGAACCTGTAGGGGGCTTTGGTGAAGCTTGATGAGTGCGAGGCTGCCCACCCTCACTGAGGACCCCTCACTCTGTTCTGGGCCACGTGATGTGCGGGCTCTCCGAGATGGCTGTATCATCATCCCTGCTTCATAGCAAAGCAGAACAAGACACCGAGTTACTCAGGGTCAGTAATGGGATTTGAACCCGTGCAGTCTGGCCTCACAGCCGATGGTGATTCGTCAAACCCAGTAGACCCCGTGGGTCGTGAAAGACGTGGTTACTGCTTCTTAGCTGAAACACCTCTGCTGCCTTCTCCCGCGTTCCTTCCCTCGCCAACCCTGAATGGTGTGCTGCAGTCTGTCTTCCTGGTTGAGCGTTTTTGTGTGGTTCACCACACGCTTTGAATATAGAAAGTAGCTCACTGCCAGAAGTGGTTGGGGTCACGTGTACAGCTCAGCAAGTGGATGTGTGGGTCAAGAACATACAGAGCAGAATATTATGTGCTTTCAGGGCAGGTGCCTCCCTCCTTGCGAGAATAGAATTGAAGTAACTGAGTCGGGTATTCAGTAACTGTTACATACTGAGATCCCTAGCTGAAATGGATCATCCCTAAAGCAAACCATTTGGGACTCTGCATATATGGAGAGGTGAAAAGTTGAGAAGGTTTATTAGCAGGGGCTCAGGACGTAAACATACTGCATTTCAGAGTTTCTGATTCTGTGGAGCTGGGTACCAGAGCCCCAGATTCCTTTTCCTTTTTTTTGTTTAGTATTTTTTTGTTAAGTTTAAAAAAAATTTTTTTTTAATGTTTTTATTTATTTTTGAGACAGAGACAGAGCATGGGTGGGAAAGGGGCAGAGAGAGAGGGACACAGAATCCGAAGCAGGCTCCAGGCTCTGAGCTGTCAGCACAGAGCCCGACGCAGGGCTTGAACCCACAAACCGTGAGATCATGACCTGAGCCGAAGTCAGGTGCTCAACCAATTGAGCCACCCAGGCGCCCCCCCCCCCCCTTTAATGTTTGTTTATTTTTGAGATAGTGCCAGCAGAGAGACGGGGAGGGGCAGAGAGAGGGAGACAGAGGGATCAGAAGAGGAGTCTGCGCTGACAGCAGCAAGCCCAATGTGGGGCTCAAACTCACAAACTGTGAGATGGTGACCTGAGCCGGTTGGACACTCAGTGGCTGAGCCACCCAGGCATCCCAGAGACCCAGATTCCTTAACCAGGTGGGTGCTGAAAGAAACAGGGTGACCTAAGAGGCCATCCTCCTTGCCTCATAGCCACCACCTAGCCGTGTGGCATTGCTTTTATGGCATATATTGAATATTTTTTTTGGGGGGGAGCCCTCTTCCCCTGACAGGGAATGCGACGGGAGAAAAAAAAAGACACACACACACAGACACACACACAATTTGTAGGCTTTGGGAAGCATGTTTAGTTTGGAAAGTGATTGCAGCAGTCAACGTCTATAGAATAGTTTTAAGAAACCCTAACATGGCTTCATGCAAGTCTTTGCATCTTGGACACAGCCGTGCGCTCCCACCAACCATAGGTGGGCGCTGGTGGTCCTCTTGGTTGCTAGCTCCGCTCCATTGCCGTGGGGTGATGTGAAAAGCACGGTTCCTGCCCCTTTAAGTCTTCAGGACGATTCACTTCGTTGTTAATTACCTTGGAGTGTATATGGGGAAGGGGAGAACTAGCACTGCAGATCTAAACGTTTTAGGGTCAGTAGTTCCTTGGAAATCAGAGGCTCTTATTTAAAATCTAATTTCTATTTTGGGGCGCCTGGGTGGCGCAGTCGGTTAAGCGTCCGACTTCAGCCAGGTCACGATCTCGCGGTCTGTGAGTTCGAGCCCCGCGTCAGGCATCTGGGCTGATGGCTCGGAGCCTGGAGCCTGTTTCCGATTCTGTGTCTCCCTCTCTCTGCCCCTCCCCCGTTCATGCTCTGTCTCTCTCTGTCCCAAAAAAAAAAAAAAAAAGTTGAAAAAAAAAAAAAAGTTGAAAAAAAAAATTAAAAAAAAAAATAAAATCTAATTTCTATTTTGATGAAGTTAGGTCCAATCATTTTTTATTTATTTTTTTTTTATTTTTTATTTATTTTTTATTTTTTTATTTTTTATTTTTTTTTATTTTTTAATATATGAAATTTACTGTCAAATTGGTTTCCATACAACACCCAGTGCTCATCCCAAAAGGTGCCCTCCTCAATACCCATCACCCACCCTGCCCTCCCTCCCACCCCCCATCAACCCTCAGTTTGTTCTCAGTTTTTAACAGTCTCTTATGCTTTGGCTCTCTCCCACTCTAACCTCTTTTTTTTTTTTTCCTTCCCCTCCCCCATGGGTTTCTGTTATGTTTCTCAGGATCCACATAAGAGTGAAACCATATGGTATCTGTCTTTCTCTGTATGGCTTATTTCACTTAGCATCACACTCTCCAGTTCCATCCACGTTGCTACAAAAGGCCATATTTCATTTTTTCTCATTGCCACGTAGTATTCCATTGTGTATATAAACCACAATTTCTTTATCCATTCATCAGTTGATGGACATTTAGGCTCTTTCCATAATTTGGCTATTGTTGAGAGTGCCGCTATAAACATTGGGGTACAGGTGCCCCTATGCATCAGTACTCCTGTATCCCTTGGATAAATTCCTAGCAGTGCTATTGCTGGGTCATAGGGTAGGTCTATTTTTAATTTTCTGAGGAACCTCCACACTGCTTTCCAGAGCGGCTGCACCAATTTGCATTCCCACCAACAGTGCAAGAGGGTTCCTGTTTCTCCACATCCTCTCCAGCATCTATAGTCTCCTGATTTCTTCATTTTGGCCACTCTGACTGGCGTGAGGTGGTATCTGAGTGTGGTTTTGATTTGTATTTCCCTGATGAGGAGCGACGTTGAACATCTTTTCATGTGCCTGTTGGCCATCCGGATGTCTTCTTTAGAGAAGTGTCTATTCATGTTTTCTGCCCATTTCTTCACTGGGTTATTTGTTTTTCGGGTGTGGAGTTTGATGAGCTCTTTATAGATTTTGGATACTAGCCCTTTGTCCGATGTGTCATTTGCAAATATCTTTTCCCATTCCGTTGGTTGCCTTTTAGTTTTGTTGGTTGTTTCCTTTGCTGTGCAGAAGCTTTTTATCTTCATGAGGTCCCAGTAATTCACTTTTGCTTTTAATTCCCTTGCCTTTGGGGATGTGCCGAGTAAGAGATTGCTACGGCTGAGGTCAGAGAGGTCTTTTCCTGCTTTCTCCTCTAAGGTTTTGATGGTTTCCTGTCTCACATTCAGGTCCTTTATCCATTTTGAGTTTATTTTTGTGAATGGTGTGAGAAAGTGGTCTAGTTTCAACCTTCTGCATGTTGCTGTCCAGTTCTCCCAGCACCATTTGTTAAAGAGACTGTCTTTTTTCCATTGGATGTTCTTTCCTGCTTTGTCAAAGATGAGTTGGCCATACGTTTGTGGGTCTAGTTCTGGGGTTTCTATTCTATTCCATTGGTCTATGTGTCTGTTTTTATGCCAATACCATGCTGTCTTGATGATGACAGCTTTGTAGTAGAGGCTAAAGTCTGGGAGGTCCAATCATTTTTTAAAATTGTTTCTTAATGTTTATTTGTTTTTGAGAGAGAGAGAGACAGAGCCCGATCAGGGAAGGGCCAGAGAGAGACGGAGACACAGAATCCAAAGCGGGACCAGGCTCTGGGCTGACATCAGGGAGCCTGATGCAGGGCTCAAACCCGTGAGCCGTGAGATCATGACTTGAGCTGAAATTGGATGCTTAACTGACTGAGCCACTCAGGCACCCTGGTCCGATCAATTATTTGAAGGTCTCTTGGTTTTCTTGAAGTACTCTTTTCATTTTCGGTATGTTATCAGAAGCCATTTGGTCGTATGATTGTGCGTTAGAGCAGAAAGTGTCTGTCATGCCCCTGCTCTACCGATGAAGAAACCAAGGCTCTGAGGGATGGAATGGTTTCTAGATTCACATTGCCCAGTGTTGTAGCCGGTATTCACTCATGACTGAGTGAGTAGATTTAGGCTAATAAAAATTAAGTAAAATTAAACATTCAGTTACTTAGTCTCACGAGCTGTCGTTCGAGGGCTTCATAGCCACCACATGTGGGTCGTGGCTTTGGTATTGGACAGCGCAGCTGTCTATGGAGCATCTCCATTAGCACAGAAATTTGATGGGCAGGGATGCTCTGGACCCAACCTGTGGACTGGATTTTAGCTCTGCCTCTCTAGTGCACACTGCCTTGAACAGGATCATCTAGAATAATGGGAAACCGAGCATTTTCTTCTGTCATTACTTAGGAAGAAGGTTCCCCAAAGCAGCTCATCATAGTGCATACTTGCTGGTAATCTTGGAATCACTGCTCAGGCACTGGGGATAGGGGTGGTTTCTCAAAGATGAAGAGGTGATAAGATGTCTTTGCTTAAGGAAAGTCAGCAGGATGTAGATAGGTCCCATGAGCACAGAATTCGTGCAGGATACAAAGTGATGAATGCCACAAGAGGTGAGGAGATAAGGCTCTGGAGGTGAAGAGAAAGATTACGTTGGCTGTGGGGGAAGCAGTGAGGTCTGGTACAGTGGTGTGGAGAGTGGGGTAGGAGGGCTGGCTGGGTGGTTAGGGTTTGAGTTCCAGGGAATTTGAGGTGAGAGCCAGAGGCAAGGCTTCCAGTAGGTGAAAATAGAGGCATCTTTGTATTTCCCGATATGTTCTTTGTGGTATAATTAACACACTGCGTGGTGTTTCTTTCCTTTTCTCCCCATCAGACTTTGAGATCAGGGGAATAGGGAAGAGTCTGGGTCATTTGCTGTGCCTCCATCCACAGTTTCTTTCCCACGTAGTACAAATAATCAGTAGTACAAAAAATGCACTGCATTTTTGTATTTTAGTTTCAGTCAGATGGGAACA
Source organism: Panthera onca (assembly GCF_046562875.1). Lineage (NCBI taxonomy): Eukaryota > Metazoa > Chordata > Mammalia > Carnivora > Felidae > Panthera > Panthera onca. The sequence continues at coordinate 34,479,446 of NC_138354.1, forward strand.
CGCCACAATATTTGCTAACTCTTAATTTTACCTGCTTTGGTAACAGTTAACAGAGGATTAGATTTGCACCTGCCCTTTTGTAAGTCTTTTTGATAAAACGTGTTAGTCACCATGATTTGAAAAAAATGTTAATGTTTGTTTATTTTTGAGAGAGACAGAGCACTAGCAGGGGAGGGGCAGAGAGAGAGGGAGACACAGAATCTGAAGCAGGCTCCAGGCTCCGAGCTGTCAGCACAGAGCCTGACTCGAACTCACAAACCGCGAGATCATGACCTGAGCCCAAGTCAGATGCTTAACCGATTGAGCCACCCAGGTGCCCCTAGTCATCATGATTTTTAATTTTTTTTAATGTTTTTTATTTTTGAGAGAGAAAGAGACAGAGTTGTGCGCAGGGGAGGTACAGAGAGAGAAGGAGACACAGAATCTGAAGCAGCCTCCAGGCTCTGAGCTGTCATCGCAGAGCCCAATGTGGGGCTCGAAGTCACAAACTCATGACCTGAGCCAAAGTTAGACACCCGTCTGATGTAGCCACTCAGGCACCCCCAAATTTCGAACATTTTCATTACTCCGAAAGGAAATCCTGTACTCATTAGGGACACTCCCCATCTCCCTACAGCCTAGGCAGCCGTCCGGCTCCTTTTTTTCAGATCTGCCCCTTCTGGGCCTTTGGTATAAATGGGATCCTGCATTGTGTGTGGTCTTTTGTGTCCAGCTTCTTGCACGGACTATCTCATCTTCAAGGCCTTTCGTGTTGTAGATGGGCCAGTGCTCCATCGAATGGGACCTCACCGTGATTTCTGTTGGAGCAAGAGGATGTGCGGGCTCCCATGATTCTGTCATCTGCAGTAGGTTTTATTTGATACGTTAAAAAATTCTTTTTCCTTTTAGGGTTTGGTTATTTTCCAGCGAGCGAGAGAGACAGAATACGAGTGGGGAGGGGCAGAAAAGGAGGGAGACCCAGAATCCCACGTGGGACTCGAACTCAGAGACCGTGAGATCATGACCTGAGCCGAATTTGGACTCTTAACTGAGCCGCCCAGGCGCCCCTTATTCAGTATGTTTTAAGGGGACTTGAAACCTTTCTGTGGCTGTGTATGTGCTTCACTACTAAATGAATGAACCGGGTGGCGCGGGGTGGGGCTCTCGGTGTCATTTGAGGGGTCGGTCGGAGCAGCAGCGGAGATGAGGGGTTGGTTAGATTTTACCATGCACAGCTGTGGGCGCCGCTGACCATCTGGTGACAAGGGATCTGGTGCTGGAGTCCACCGGGCGTGGGGTCTGAGGGGAGTTGAATGGGAAGCAGGGTGAGTGAGGCCGAGCTGGAACCACACCCCTGTGGGCCTCTCACCGCTTCCAGGTGCCGCTTCCAGGTGCCGTTCCGGAAGGGCCCAGAAGGCCGAGAAACCCCCAGGCATGAAGGAATGTGGGCTCCTTGACCGCCGCCTTGCCTTCCAGGTTGCGGGCGTGGTGGCTCCCAGGTGGGAGCTCTGCAGAGTAGGGCTTGTGATTCCAGTTTCGCTAGCCCCGCACAGCGCACATCCCCCACTCGGTCTGGTCTTTGGACTCAAACTGTTTTTGCTGTCAGGATCCTGTTACGCTTTTTAAAGAGATGAAAACCCCCAAGAGCTTTAAGTAGGTGGGTTGTGTCTGTCATCATTTGCCATATTAGAAACGAAACCTATGGCCCGTCTTCGTTGCTCATTTAAGAATAACAAACCATTATGTGGCAACACGAATAACATATGTTTTACAGGAAATAAATATTTTCCCAAACCAAATTCAATGAGCAATGGCATTATTTTTACGTTTTTACAAATGTCCTTATTGTCTGGCTTAATAGAAGGCAGCTGGGTTCTGTGCTCTCTCTGTTCTCTCAGCTTCTGCTTTCTGTCACTTGCTGCATGTATTGTGGCAGAAGCAGAAAAGCCAGGCTCACAGAGGCGTCTAGTTAATACAGGGGACAGTAGGTTAACAGCCTGTTCAGATAGTCGTAGCAGTTCTTTGGTACCACACCCAACTTTGGTAGCTTTTTAAAGTTGACTGCACTGTGCCAGTTCGAAACCCTGAAGATCGCTTTTCTGTTACATTAAAATTCACTGTTCTGTCTTGTACTTTGAATGGAGCTGTTCTATGCCATTCGGTGCTCATTTGGAAAATATTGATTCACTGAGTTGTCCAGGTCTTGTAAATGTTGACACATTTCATTGTGCAGCTGCATTTTAAAGCATTGAGCGTAGGGGCGCCTGGGTGGCTCAGTCAGTTAAGCGTCCGACTTCGGCTCGGGTTGTGATCTTGCGGTTCATGACTTTAAGCCCCGCGTCGGACTCTGTGCTGACAGCTCAGAGCCTGGAGCCTGCTTCAGATTCTGTCTCCCTCTCTGCCCTTCCCCTGCTCACACTCTGTCTCTGTTTCTCTCTCTCTCTCAAGGATAAACATTAAAAAGATTAAAAAAAAAAAACAAAACAAAACATTGAGGGGGGCACCCAGGTGGCTCAGTCAGTTGAGCATCCGACTTCTGCTCAGGTCATGATCTCGCTTGATGGGTTCAAGCCCCACATTGGGCTGTGTGCTGACAGTCTGGAGCCTGCTTTGGATTCTGTGTCTCCCCCTCTCTCTGCCCCTCTCCCGCTCATGCTCTGTCTCTCTCTATTTCAAAAATAAACATTAAAAAAAATAAATAAAACATTGAGTGTAAATGCATAAAATAACCCATTCATGTTTTATGCCCTTGTGCCTTGCTGTTACCTAATTGGGAACAGGGTTGTCCTTAGAGTTCTAGGAAGCTCATCCAGACAAAGAGGGCAGTGGCTTTTTGTTGTGTATGAAAAGTCTTAATACTTTTCGGCGGAGTGGGTGAAGAAGGTTGGGTGGTAACTAGGGTGGCTGGGTGGCCGCTGTGTGCGCATGAGCTAATGCCATGGGGCAGGAGCAGGCAGGAGTGGGTGTCCCTGCCCCCCCCCCCCCCCCCCCCCGCCCCTCACGCGATGTGGAAGCACCCTGACTGGGGAGTGGACTCCAGAACAGCTTTCCCCCTACTTAAAGGTGTATACAAGATGATGCTGTTATGATCAACAACAGATTTCGTGAGCGTTCAACGAGAGAGGGCTTAAGCCAAAAACAACTTGTGATTTTGATTATTTTCCTTCCTAGTCATAATGGCGACCATTCCACTTGTTAATATTTATTGTTTGTATCTCCCTCCCCCACTTCCTCCAGTTTCCAGTAGCTTGTGTGGAACAGAGCTTGTGTGGAATTCTTGGGGAAATCAGTCTGGATTTAAACATTGCTCGTAAAACGGCACACCTTGTTAAACGTGCTTCAGTTTATTGGCGCATAGTTTGTGCGTGTTAGGAAACCAGTGTTTCTGTCGATACTTTCTTTCACTTCTGTTCTGACCTCCCGCTTCCCTGGTTCCTTGCCACCTGCAGCTCCCTCTCCCCCAAGAAGAATAAATTTTGATGCAAACAATGGTGTACTGCTTTGTCGAAGACCATCTGAAGGTCTTGGGGCAAAGAAGGTTTGGACTCTCCATCTTTTCTATAAAATCTTTTACTTCTCTCTTCCCTAAGAGTTAAGAGATCTGAAACCATACATCAAGGGAGTATTTAAAGAGTCAGTAAATTATTTCTTCTCTCTGCCCTGCAGGTGATTTTTTTCCCTTTTGGTTTTTTAAGTTACTGTAAAGTAAGATTGACTTGGGGAGGGGATTCTGCGAATTTAACAGCTGTGTAGATTTGTGTCACCACTGCCACAATCAACATGCACAGTAGTTCACTCACTGCATGACCCCCCTCAAGTATTTCCTGTGCCGTCGCATCTTCCACTTGATGGGACCCCTGGCAACCACTGTTGTGTCCTCCGTCCCCTGCGGGTTCGTCATTTTGCAGATCTCATGTAAATGGAATCGCACAGCATGTAACTTTTTAGACTGGCTTCTTTCTTCAGGGTGTAGCATCTGGGTTCGGTGTGTCAGCGCTTCATTTCTTTTTATTGCTGAGCAGTCTTCCTTCCGGTGCATGGACGTACCACTGTTTATCCGTCCTCCCACTGCAGGACATCTGCATTGCCTCCAGTTATGTTTGGCAGTTATGAATGAAGACACTCTAAATATTAGTGGCAGGTTGCGTGTGGACATGAGTGTTCCTTTGTCTAGAGTAAGACGCAGAGTTGTTGGGCCATATGGCACAGTATGCTTAACCTTACAGAAGCTCTTACCCAGACTGCTTGCCATCCTGCATCCCATGCCAGTGTACGAGAGAGCCAGCTGACCCACGTCCTTGTCGGCACTTGATATTGTCGGTGTTTTAGGTTTTAGTCATCCTAATGGCAGTAGTATCTCACTGTGGTTTTTTTTTTTTTTTAATGTTTTTTTTTAATGTTTATTTATTATTGAGAGACAGAGAGACACAGAGCGTGAGCAGGGGAGGGGTAGAGAGAGGGGGAAACATAGAATCTGAAGTAGGCTCCAGGCTCTGAGCTGTCAGCACAGAGCCTGATGCGGGGCTCGAACTCACAAACTGCGAGATCATGACCTGAGCCGAAGTCGGTCGTCGCTCAACTGAGCCACCCAGGCGCCCCTCTCACTGTGGTTTTAATTTGCACACACCTAAGAGCTGACGGTCAAACAACTTTCCACGTGTTTATTTGCCATCCCTACACCCTGTTGGAAGTGTGTGTTCAAGTACGGGGTTGTTTTACTCCAGTCAAATGTTGAGAGCTCTTTGTGTATTTGGGACACAAGTCCTTTGTCAGAGAGGCAACTTGCACATGCATTTTCTCCTAATCCGTAGCTGTCTTTTCTCTTAATGGTATCTTTCTGGAGCAAAACTTAGTTTTAGTGAAGTCTTATTTGTTGAAATGTTCTTTTATGAATTCTTTGCCCCACACTGTGTGTTTTCTTCTTAAAGCCTTACATTGTTAAATTTTATAATTGTATCTAAGGTCCATTATGAGTTAATTTTTGTGTAAGGTGTGGGGTTGAGGTTCCTTGTTTTAGCCTGTGGACGTCCAGTTGTTCCTTTACCATTTGTTGTAAAGACTATCCCTTTTCCGTGGTCAACTTTCTCAAAAATAGTAACATTTGTGTGGGGGTCTGTTTCTGGACTCCCCAGTTGCATGCATCTGTGTGCTCATCTCTTTGCTAATACAACACTATGATTACTTTGCTTGTCGTGTTGATTACTGAAGCTTTAGAGTGAGTCGAATCAGGTGTAATTTCTCAGACTGTGTTCTTTCCAAAATGGTTTTATTGTCTGTATTCATCTTTCCATGAAAACTTTTTACTTGTCTGTAAGTATAAAAAAAATCCTTTTGGGATTTTGATTGAAATTGTGTTCAAATACAAAGACAGATTTGTGGAAAACTGACATCTTGAGTCGGAGTCTTTCAGTCCATGAACATGGTATGCCTCCGGTTCTAATGATCTTACCTCTTGGAAGTCCAGTTTTCCCAGGGGATGTTTCTTGTGCATAGCAGATGGTCAAGGTCTACACTGGTTTGTAGACTGAAGTGTCCCCCTTCCCCCCCCACCTTTTTAAACAAAACCAGAATTCCTTCGTTATTCTCTGAGAAACTAGTCTTCCTCTCACGAATTTATTTATTTTTTTAGTTTTTAGAGAGAGACAGAGCTGGGGAGGGACAGAGAGTGAGGGACACAGAGAATCCCAAGCAGGCCCCATGCGGGGCTCAAAGTGATGAACCATGAGATCATGACCTGAGCCAAAATTAAGAGGCAGATCCTTAACCAACTGAGCCAACCAGGCACCACCCTCCACCCCCCACCCCCGAAATCAAACAATTTCTGTGGCCACTAGTGTTTTAAAAGGTCTTGGATTTGTCTGTTTATTGATAGCCTTGATGGGTCCCCTCAAAAGGAAGATGAGAAGAAGGTGTGGTGAATGGTGGTCGGCCTGCATCAATGTGTAAAAGAAATCAAACAATTTAGTCTTCTGTTCTAGGTTGCTGTTTTTTGCTTATTAACTTATTATTATTTCTTACATTTGCTCTGCACTCAACATGGGACTTAAATTAATGACCCCGAGATTAAGAGTCGCATGCTCAACCAACTGAGCCAGCCAGGTGCCCTTCTTAAGTTGCTGTTGGTGGTTTTATTCAAATAAATGAACCCATTTGAAATTGGTTGTGTTTGACTGCTTTTAAAAAGTTTTAATTAGCACAATCAAGAGTTTGCTCTCCCCGTGTCTGAACTCATCCTCAGCCCCTAGACTGCCTTCTTTGTAACCAGTTCTTCAGGAAAACCCACACATTTAAGTAGATGCTGCCATTTGCCACGGTGTAAAGAGAACTTTCAGGACTCCATTCCCTCCTGACTCCACGTGTGCAACTAGTGTGTCATCTTTTTCCTTCTCTGGTGTGTTTTCTAAGGACTCTTGGACTGGTGTCCTGCCTTAGGAAGTATTTGGGTTGTACCTTTTGCACCATGGTTTGCTTTGCTGTGTGTGTGTGTGTGTGTGTGTGTGTGTGTGTGTGTGTGTGTGGTGCACGCGCCTCTTGTGTTTTTACTTTTGGATGAGGTAGTGCATATTCTCGGAACCATTGAAATGACACGGAAGCCAGAAGGCAAGGAGAAAGCGCCTGATTCCGTGGAAGTAAACGTGCACATAGCGTGTGGTGTGTCTTCTGTCCCAGGTAACACACACAGCCTTACTCATTGTGTAAGGACACCCTGGTGACCCACTCGGTGATTCGTCTCTTGGTGGGCATCTCCCCTCGTGACTGTTTTACTTTCCTTAAACCTACATGAATGTAGAGCGGACTTCACACATCAGTCAGTTTTGTAGATCACTGAACATTTAAAACACCAAAATGTTGCATATTCATTTTAGAGGACTGCTGCAGGAAGCCGAACAGTTCCGCTCCAGCTGGTGTGGCTCAGTTCACTGTGCACGCCACTGACCCTGCGTAGCCTCAGAGACCTTTGTGATTTCTGGAACTGTTTTGTCCCCACACAGAATGGCCCGTTTCTGTTAAGATCTTGTCTCTGTCTTTTGCATCCAGCTTTATCGAGCTCTAATTCGCCCTGTAGGTCATTCATTCACTGCACGCAGCTCAGTGGCTTTTAGTGTATTTACAGTTGTGCACCATCACCACGGTCCGTTTGGGAAGATTCTGACACCACACGAGCCCCTGCACTCCTGAGCTGCGACCCCTCCAACCTCCCCATCTCCCCAGCTCCGGGCGAGCGCTGATCACCGTTCTGTAGATTTACCTGTTCTGGACACTTCATAAAAATAGAGCCATTAACTTCTCTGTAAAAAATGGTGCTTCAGTGTAAAGCCTATGCTTGTGGAGATCTTTGGGCATGGATGCTAGTTTTCTTTGGAATGGGTTCCTAGGAATGACATTTGAGTAAAAGGGTATTTGGCATTTTGGTTTGAATAAATACAGCCCCTAGGTCGGATAGTTGACAGCCTTTTGACCCCACTCGTTTTGTGAGACCCACAGCATCAAGGGGGCATTTCCAGTATTTTTCACTGTTAAGCTGTTAGATGGAAATGGTATCATGTTAGTGAGGGAAGTCGAGCATGTTTATTAATCATTTGTAGTTTATAGGAATTTCTCCTCTGTGGTAGTTGGATTGATTGTTCTTGATTTTTAGGAACTGTGTGTGTATTCTGGCTGTTAATCCTTTGGCCGTGTGTGACGCAAATACTTCCTGCCTCTGTCCTGTGGCTTCCATGAGGCTGGGTCTCTGCTGGGCCTGCTGGGACTCACCTTTTCTTTCCCGCCAGTGGTCTGTGCTATACAAGTTAGTAGTTAGTGCCGCAACTCTAAGCTCTTCGGTGGTGCAGATCGCAGGCCCCTCTCCGCGCCAGCCAGTATGCACGCCGGCCGGCAGAACGTGGGACGTGACTGGCAGTTAGGGCCATCCTCTAGGGAAAGGATGGTTTTTACATAATCACGCTAACCTGGAGGTCCCAAACAAATATTTTTATTTAAGGTACACGAATTTATATGTGGCCGTCTTTGGGGCTTTTATTTTCATACTCCTAATTTAAATCAGGATTCAGAGCGTGAAGCTAACTGTCAGGTCTCAACACAGCGGGTCTGCTCTGAACCTTCAGGCTCTGTGACTTACAAGCTGTGCGGGCACTGGCCTTGGCCCCTGCGGTGGCCCGCCAACGGCAGAGGACCAAAGCAGGCCCTGGTTAGTAGGCCAGGACCGTGATCTGGAAATGGGCTCCCGGCCAGCCTCATGGGGGATGGGTGTAGCCACATTGTGTATAAAATCAGAAAAGTAATGAAAGCCGAGCACTTTGGAGTGGTGTTATTGATTCGGCCATGGTTTCATTGTTAACGATACCTCCAGCCTAGCAGGCTAGCCCCAAGGGGCAAGCTAGTGAAAACCAGTAACAAAACAAAACCCCCTCTTCCGCATCCATCCTCGGTGGCTTGGCAGAGGAACTTCTGACGGAAATAAGGAGCTTCTGACGGTCATGGGACCGACAGTCTCGACTCCGTGGCAGCAGACCTGGCCTGAGCAGTGAGTGGGCTGAGTAGCAGGAAGCGACAGCCTGCGCAGCAGGGAACATAGGAGAAAGAAATTCAGAGTCCTTATCGGAGCCTTCAGGGCCCTCCATGGCCTTGGCCCTGCCCTCCTTCTCCGTGGCCCACTGCCCTTGACCCTGTTCGCTGAATCCAGAATAGTGTGCTTCTTTAGGATGTCTGACAGCCCGGCTCCTTTTCGTTCCGTGGTCTTTACCCACGTGTCATCCCTTCCTTCAAGGCTGCTGGTCCCGCGGCTCCATCCCTGTACTCTGTTTCCCCCTCTGTTGGAATTCTTCCCTCTTGTCTGCTCCCACAAGAAAGGAGCACCAGGAGACCGGGGTGGGGGTGGGGGGCTTATCTCTGTGCTCCCTCCAAGGCCCAACCCAGCGCTTGGCACATATGAGATACTTGATAAGCAGGTTGGCTCACTGGGTGCTGGCTCCACCCAGCCCCCCCAGAAATGGATGCCCTTACCTCTCGAGCTCTTCCCGCTCTTCCTGCGTTCAGCAAAGAAGTAATTAAAACATTGTCTTAGTTAGTAGTTACTGTAATTGCAGGCACACAGGGCCTGCCTGTGTTCTAGGGAGAGATGTTGAGTCCTGGGTAATGTCATGATAATGGATTAGAAAGGATCTTTTTGGGGGCACCTGGGTGACCCAGTTTGTTAAGCTTCCACCTTCGGCTCAGGTCATGACCTCACGGTTTGTGAGTTCGAGCCCCATGTCAGGCTCTGTGTTGACAGCTCAGAGCCTGGAACCTGCTTTGGAGTCTGTGTCTCCCTCTCTCTGCCCCTTCCCTGCTCTCTCGCTGTCTGTATCTGTCTCTGTCTGTCTCTCAGAAACAGACATTAAAAAAAAAAGAAAGAAAGAAAGGATCTTTTTGAAGCACAGTTGAAGTTTTCCAACTAGGACCGCATTCAGAAACTGCCTTAATTTTGTATTTTTTTAAAAAAATTGTTAACGGTTATTTATTTTTGAGAGAGACAGAGCGCGAGCAGGGGAGGGGCAGAGAGAGAAGGACACACGGAATCTGAAGCAGGCTCCAGGCTCTGAGCTGTCAGCACAGAGCCTGACGCGGGGCTCGAACCCATGAACCGTGAGATCATGACCTGAGCCACCAAGTCAGATGCTTAACCCACTGAGCCACCCAGGCGCCCTGGAAACTGCTTCTGAGAGGCTTCCCTTTCCTCCCCAGGCACAGAGAGTGACAGGAAAGCATCTGTGTTTCTCACAGCCCCCAGGCATGTGGTCTTTGTAACTGGGGAGGTGAGCATAGTCAACAGCCAGTGTTCCTGGTCAGTACCCGCCTCGTTCCACTCAGTGGCTGTGGGGGGGGGGGGGGGGTTCCCTTTAGAAATCACTGAGTCCTGGAATAGAGGAGACCAGTTGCAGCTGCAGAGTTCTTGGGGCCCACCGTCCTCACCTTTACTGTCTCCTTGGTTGATTGCCACCCCCTTGTGACCTCCGGGTTCTGTTCAAGGCCTGGAGATGGTCCATGGTTCTGCCTGAGGCCCAGCCTTGCCTTAGAAGAATCCTCCACAGGGCCTGGCATTGACTCCACAGCAGCTGAGGCTTCCCGCGGTGCTGCGTGTTTGCCCGGACTCTTAGCCAGGTCTTAGGGGTTCCGGTTTCTTAGGGAGTATGCCATCTCACCGTGGCCTGTGAGTCCCTGATTCCGGGGATGTCCTTGGAGCACCCGCCTCCCCAGCCCCTACACGTGGGGGCTGTTTGGGACTGCCCACCCCCACCCCCACTTGCTGGATCCCACAGATGAGTCACCTGCTCTGTCTCCCTGTATAGCCAGCCTTCAGCGGCTGCACTCTCTGTCTCAGTCGTGCTGAGTGCATCCTCTGTGTCTGCCTGTTGAGTTATCAGCTGTCATTTTGCTCCTCCGGGTGAACTTAGAGCTAGGTTCTGTACGTTAGGATTCATGCTGTGGACCAGGACGTCAAGATGTCAATTGTAGTTGAATTCTGCAAAGCAAGAGTGAAGGAGCTGTGTCTGAGTTGGAAGAGCTCTCCGGAACAGCGTGTGAGCGTAGTGCAGGACGCAGGTGTTCTGATGTATTGCTGGGCATTAATTGGCAGCGTTGTGGGTCTTGGTGTGTCCGTGTGTCTGGTGGACACACAGACCTACGCGTGTCTTAGCGAAAGTGAACAGGAGTAGGATTAATGTGTTACTAATTGCCATTGGAAAGAGCTTGGATAATGACTTGGGGGGAGGGGTCCCACGAGTTTGAGAAAGACTACCTGGTGTTAAATCGTAGCCCAACAAAAGTCACAGTACAGATTGTCGCACCATTCAATGGCAAAAAACAAAACCCGACTGGAGGCAGTCCTTGTCAGGGAATGGTTGAATAAATCGTGATATGGTATGGTGCTATTCAGAATTAAATTAATACGCATATTTATGTGCACCGACTTGGGGTAGCTCTAGTTTGTTCGTGCCCTGTGAATACCATTTTGTGTTCAGAAGAATTTCACGTACGTTGTTGCACGTGCATGCATATGAACCTTGAAACCTGGAAGAGGGCGCATGAAACAGTGGCTTCCTTCATGTTAGGAGTGAAGTGGAGGAGTCCTTATTTGCCCATCTTCATCCTGTACTGCTTGCCTTGGTGCTGTTAGCATTTCATTCTTTGAAACCCAAAAGTAAAAGTAAATAATAGAACCAGGACCTGCACAAAAATGTTTATAGCAGCTTTATTTCCAATAGCCTCAAATTGGAAACAACCCAGCTGTTTGCAGGTCAGATGGTATGTCCCTGCCGTGGAATCCTACTCAGCGATGTAAAGAAACCAGTTGGTGACCTGAGTCTCCAGGGAATTATGCTGAGTGACACAAGATGTTCCAAAAGGTTGTATGCCACGTCCATTTATGTAACATTCTTGAAATGACAAAAATATGGGGATGGAGATTAGTTGTTGCCGGGGGGTTGTGGGAGGGGGGGTGCACACTGGGAGCTGGGTGTGGCCATGAAAGGGCAACCCAAGGGTCCTTGTGTGGGACCCATTCACTGTCTTGACTCATGGACACGTAGACCTACTTGTGTCTTACGACTGCAAGTGAACAGGAACAGGATTAGCATGTTGCTTCAGCACCAGTGTCCTGGTTGTGAATTACATAGTGCTATGATTTTGCAAAATGGTACCAGGGGAAACTGGGTAAAGGGAATTGGATCTTTATTCTTTCTTTTTATTTTATTTTTTTTTATCAAAGAAAAATTTTTTTAACTTTTAGTGTTTGTTTTTGGGGGAGAGAAAGAGACAGAGTGTGAGTGCCGGGAGAGGCGGGGGGGGGGGGGGGGGGGTTTGCGGGAGGCAGGCACAGAATCCAAAGCAGGCTCCAGGCTCTGAGCTGTCATCACAGAACCTGATGTGGGCTTGAACCCACGAACTGTGAGATCATGAAACTTTTAACTGACTGAGCCACCCAGGCACTCCTAAAAAAAATTTTTTTTAATGTTTGTTTTGTGTGTGTGTGTGTGTGTGACGGAGAGCACGATCAAGTGTGAGTGGGCAAGGGGCAGATAGAGGGAGACAGGATTGGAAGCTGGCTCCCTAGCTGACAGGAGAGAGCCCAGTGTGGAACTTGAACTCACGAACCATGAGATCATGATCTGAGCCAAAGTTGGCCTTTAAATGACTGAGCCACCCAGGTGCCCTGGATCTCTATTATTTTTACAGTAATTGTGACTCTGTAATTTCACAGTATGTTTAATAAGGAATGAAATCAGCCTGATCTGATAGAAATTTGCAGGAGTACGGGTCATGTTGAGAGTAGGCACTTAAAAAAACCACATAAAGAAATTCAGCCTTGGGGCGCCTGGGTGGCTCAGTCGGTTAAGCGGCCGACTTCAGCTCAGGTCATGATCTCGCGGTCCGTGAGGGCTGTGAGTTCGAGCCCCGCGTCGGACTCTGTGCTGACGGCTCAGAGCCTGGAGCCTGTTTCGGATTCTGTGTCTCCCTCTCTCTGACCCTCCCCCGTTCATGCTCTGTCTCTCTCTGTCTCAAAAATAAATAAATGTTAAAAAAAAAAATTAAAAAAAAAAATTCAGCCTTGCCATAGCGTTGTCTTACTTTATTCAGGACCTCTTCCTTCTTTATTTCTTCTTGACTGGTGCTTCTGGGCTCATTTGGGGGCTCCAGTGAACTTTTAGTTTGTCTAAGGGGTGAGCATTTCTCCTTGAGGACAGACCACGTGGGCAGACTCAGTCTTGAGGAGGAAAAGCAGAGAATGCAGACAGGGTTCCCCTAGCAGCGGTGCCCCTCACATCCAGCTGTAACCCGAAGCCAGTGGGTCCATTGCTAAAGACGACTTCTGGTCTTCACCTGAGAATGTTTGCTCTGGGCCCGCGTTTATTTATGTATTTTGAGGGAGGGAGAGTGTGCATGTGCGGGCATGGGAGAGGGGGCCGAGGGAGGGAATCTTAAGCAGGCTCCACCTTCAGCGAGGAGCCCATCTTGGGGCCACGATGACCATGACCTGAGCCAAAATCAGGGGTCGGACGCTCAACCATCAGAGCCACCCAGGCGCCCTTGCATCAAACTTCAGATCCTGTTTCTTCTGCTGGTCCTGCCCCAGCACTGACCCAAGCTCCCTTCCAGGCTACCTTTTTCTGTCTTTCATTGTGTGAGAATCTCTGGCATGCTGGTGTGGATGCTTCATGCTGAAATTTCCCGCATATATCTTTAATATCAGTTACATTCCTTGCTTCTTAGGCTTACGGGTCTTCTCTTTTGTCTATTTTCTCTCTCTCTCTCTCTCTCTCTCTCTCTCTCTCTCTCTTTTTTAATGTTTATTTATTTTTGAGAGGGAGAGACTGACAGAATCCGAAACAGGCTCCAGGCTCTGAGTTGTCAGCACAGAGCCTGATGTGTCACTTGACCTCACGTACCGTGAGATCATGACCTGAGCCAAAGTCAGACACCCAACTGAGTGAGCCACCCAGGCACCCCCGTTTTGTCTATTTTCAAGTGAACTTTTAATTTTGGATTAATTTTAGATTTACAGGAAGGATGTAGTTTGTGTACGGTGTGCCCATGTCAGCAACTAAGGAACTAGTAACCAAACTCCAGACTTCCTTTTTTCCCATTAACACCCGCTTTTTATTTCTGGACCTCATTACCTTTTGGGAGTGATTCTCTAAATTGATGAGGTTTCTTGAATATGTTCCTTGTCCGACACCCAAGAATTGGGGGGGGGGGGGGGGTGGGGCTTTGAAAAAAAGAATGTTGAGGTAGAGTTCCTAGAGATTCTATGCATCACTCTGATGTGGATGAGAGAACCGTCCTGGCTCCAGCCCCAGCAGACTCTGCTGCTGAGCCATGCGGACATGGCGGGGAACCACAAGCTTGGACGAGAAGGTGACTTGGGAGTTCAGATGGGGATCTTTAGATGCTGATGGATTTCTAGAACCAGTAGTACCAATGTTTCTAAACTGTCCTTCTGAAGTACATTGGGGATTGCTAATTAAGAAATCATTATGCAGAAAGATACCCGTGTTCTCATTTACCGCGATAACCTCTGCGTCAGTAACAATCTTTAAAATGGGTTCAGGGTCTGGAGAGGAGATGAGGGGAGGCGGACTAAGCAGAAACCAGATGGCTTTTGCCTTGGAATTCCAAGTGAACCAGTGGGCCCGGAGTTGAGAGCGTGTGCTCTGCGTTGGCACTCCATATATTCTGGCCTCTTAACTGCGCTGTGGTTTTGCTCACTGGGTTGTAATCACTAGTTGAAAAGTTTGAGGGGGAATCTGGGGCCTGAGCGGAGACTGAATCGGAGGTGTGGCTCCATCTTTGTGGCTGATGCACCACCTGGTGGCAGTATACACCTCTTAGTTGGAAGGCTCTGAGGTCTTACTGTGGTGGTTCTCTGCCCCCCCTCCCCCCCCTTTTGGGGAGAGGCTTGAGTAATTTTTGTGAGGTGACAGAAAATGTCAAAAACGACAAACTGAAATTCTGCTTTGTCTGTTACTTCATCCAAGAGTGAGATTGAGATGCTGAGTTAGCACCACATCATTTCCATAGCAATTGGCCAGTGTTCTTTGTTGAGCGATCCTGTGTTATGACCTCACAAGTGGAAGTCTGTGGGAAGGGACGCAGAGTACAAGCATGGCCTCCTCAGTAACAGGAGGAGATATATAGGCTTCGTAACCAGCCAAGCTAGCCTTCTGTGGGTTTCTAGTCTTTAGAAAAGGCATCTTGTGCCCCTTCTTATACATATTAAAATATATGTATATGTATAAATTGTGCCTTGGGTGCTTACCACAGGGTTTGTCATAGCAAGGTTAACCAGTCACAAGTAATGGAAATGATCTTTGATTGTATTTGAGTCTCAAAAATACATTTTCAAATGATAACTCCTCCGCACCCCACCGCACCCCTACTGATATTTGGCACATTAGGGAACTTTTGTCTTTCTATTTGAGGCATTCCATATTGTCATTGGTGCTTGCCACATGTCCCCAATGTTATTTGAGACCATGTCTGTCAAAAAGTTAGTGTAGTTCATGTTTGGCCAAATGAGAGTTGACACATAAGGGAAAATTCCAATTAGATGGTATCTAAAATTCAGGAACAGGATCACTTTATATGTGGTGATAAATAGATACACACCCCAATCTTAAACTTCTTTGATGATAATGAAAGCAGACTTAGTATTTAAGATAATTCTGGAAGCCTAGTATAGAGTTTTTGTGGGCTTCGGCTGCTTTCATCGTTGAATTCCGGTCCAGGGATTTACTGTGTCTTAATTAAATTTTTAATCCTCTTGCTGAACTAGCTCATTTATGAGGAGCTTTTTTTAACTGGATATATTCAGTCCCTTAGGAGCTAGACTTGAGTTGTCAACTTTTTCTACCAAGGCCCCATGGCACTTGGTTGGGAGCTTCACGGGGCCTGTCGTTGGTCAAGTTTCTCCTATACATGGTGGACCAACCAGGGACTTTTTGTCATTTCACAGCCACTGGCTTAGACTAGCATCTCCATGCTTTTGGAGGGTGGAAAAGAGCAAGTGGGTCAGCCCAGCACAAATGTGTAACTTGGTGTGTAAAAAGGTGAGGTGTACTGCTCAGGAGAACCTGGTTCAAAAGTAGAACTCTATTTACTTTGCCTTTAGGGGCCTATGGCAGAGAAATCCCATCTTGCTAACACTAGGGATGGGATCCCTTGTTTATAGATTACTAGCCTTTCATCAGTTGTTGCATTGTAGTTAATCCTGCTTCTGCAAAACTGTGACCCAATTTATTTATCTTCCCACACTGTACATACAGTAAAGTGCTGTGGAGGTAAGCCCATAGATCTTTTGACTTGATCTTGATTTTTATCATTGCCATAACTTCTGGTGAGAAATACTCTATTTCAAGTCACAAAACCCTTAAAGATACCTTGTTTCAGCTATAATCTGAATTCGCTTGGATGTCAGAATCTTTGGCATTATTGGGGCGCCTGGGTGGCTCAGTCGGTTGAGGGTCTGACTTCGGCTCGGGTCATGATCTCCCAGTTTTTGAGTTCGAGCCCTGCGTCGGTGGTCTCTGTGCTGACATCTCAGAGCCTGGAGCCTGCTTCAGATTCTGTGTCTCCCTCTCTCTCTCTGACCCTCCCCCGTTCATGCTCTGTCTCTCTCTGTCTCAAAAATAAATAAAATTTTTTTTAAAAAAGTAAAAGAAAAAAAAGAATCTTTGGGATTATGAATCAGTTGTCGAATTCTATGACCTACAGTAGTGCAGACTGCTTATATTTACACATCACCCTAGTTTTTAGGTGTGATGCTCTGTTTTGTATACAGAGATGATTTGTTTGTGCTTTTGTGCATTAAAAATCTTATTTTAGGGACGCCTGGGTGGCTCATTTGGTGAAGAGGCCGACTTTGGCTCAGGTCATGATCTCACAGTTCATGAGTTCGAGCCCCGCATCGGGGTCTGTGCTGACAGTTCGGAGCCTGGGGCCTGCTTGGGATTCTGTGTCTCTCTCTCTCTGTCTGCCCCTCCCTGTTTGTGCTTTGTCTGTCTCTGTCTCTCTCAAAAATAAATATTAAAAAATAAATAAACATTAAAAACATAAGGCACTTGTAGCGGGACAGGTTTTGAAACAAGGAACTGAATTAAAATAGCAGGCATACGTGGAGCAAGTTACTGTGAGATAGTGCGTTCGTGTGATGTGTGTGTGTGTGTGTGTGTGTGTGCGCGCGCGCGCGCGCGCGCGCACATCCCACTGCTGCTCCTCCTGCAGGACCTCTAGTTGTGTGTTTGTGTGTCCTTCCAGTGTTTGTCATGGAAGGGGAAATGAGAATTTATCCGTTCTTATTCCAACAGACTGTCTCTTTTGTAACTGAGGTTGTGTGTGGTAAGATTTATTGCTTGGTATCTTTAAATTTTTTTTTTTACTTAACATAGCTTAGAGAACTTTACATTTAGGTACATTGAGAACCTTTAAAAGAAAACTGCTGTATAATATTCTGTCGGTAGAATGTGCCAGAATTTATTTCATAGGCCTTCATAGGGGTTTTTCCTCATAAAATATTTTTAATGATGGTTAGATGTTAATTTAGGAGGATAAATGTGGGATGAAAGACGTTTCAAAGTACCTGGTTTTTCATGTTGATTTTTAAGCACAAATGTTTTAAGAGTTTTTAGACTTTGAGGTAATTATAAGCAAGAGCAAACAAGAATTTGTCCTTCTCCCCCACCCATCCCAGGTTTCGTCAGGGTGTGGTGGTCGAGACCAGTTTAAAAATGTATATGTGTTTGTTTTTAAAAATACCTTTAGCACAATTAATTGAAGTGTATATATATTGATAGTTAAAGAATATCAGGATTGAAGTGATACAGATTTGGGTGGTAATATCAGTCTCTTGGCCTCCAAGGATTTTGAAGGTGTGCTTTGAGATGTGTAAGGGGAAAAGCATGGTTTATTTATATCCAGAGATTCTTTGACGGATGTAATCGGATAGTTGGGGGTTTGGGAGAGTGTCTAGAGGGGAATGGCGAGGGTGCTGTCCGTGGTGCTGAACCAGACTGCCCGCTGATGGGGGAGACATGTCGCAAGACTAGGACACACTTAAGTAGCGCTTTTCAAAACCACATCTCCTGTTTGTAGCTGAGACTGCTAATTTCGATCAGAACGTGTACAGGCAACATATGGGGGCCCACATTAGTTGCAGTGACATGACATGTGGAGGATGGAGAGGGTTTACACATGGTGTATGACCCTTTTGGCCAGTGGAGGCTATTTAAATCCCAAATCTTGACATAGTGTTTTTTTTTTTCTTTTAAGACAAGGACCTATGTCAAAGTAAGAAGATTGTGCATAAATAGTGATGAGAATGTTACATTTGGCATTTACAAACCCTATATTTGCCCCTCCTTGCTTCGAAGTTTTGCATCCGTGCCTTTGATTATGTGTAAATGTTTGTCAAGCCAGATTTCAGCAAGCATTTAGAATGACAAAACCTTTTTATGTATTTCTCAATCCCTTCCAGACTCTTTATAAATGCCAGTCCTTCTAGGGACCCCCTTTCACACACCCTCTACCCCCTCCCCCAACTTCCAGTCCCTCCAGTTCTGGTTTTTGTGTGGATTTATAGTTTTTAATTATTACAGTAACTGCCCTGTGACACTTTGAGAGACACAATTTGATGTTTTAAAGCGTTGACATGTGGTAGAACATTCTAATGCACACTGCTGTGTATATATTTAGTAAGCTCAACAGTATTTTCTCTGGGGTTGAGTTTTAATGAGTATGAAGGCTATTTCAACATAGTGCAAATGGAACAAATGTGGTATAGTGATTGCATCCCATTTAGCATTTTGAAAACAACCAAAATTCATATTTATTTAGTAAACATACTAGTAAATACCTTTTGGGTTAGAGTATGTTTATTATGGCACACTTGGAACATACTAGTGACTGACAATCATCACAAGTACAAATGTGTTTTTAATCCAAGATTTGAGGGTAAAAACCATGGAATTTCTTTGTTTTCTTTAAAGCTGGAGATACAGATGATCCACCAAGAATTACTCAAAACCCTGTTATCAACGGGAATGTAGCCATGAGTGATGGGCACAACAACACAGAGGAAGATATGGAGGATGGTGAGTACATGTGGTTTGTTTACTTGCAATGGGCAGAAACACAACTGGATGTGCTATAGAGTCTTCCTTGAGTACTTGTGAGTTTCTTAGGAGTAGCTAGTTTTCAGGAGGTTTGTATCTGAGGAAAATTGAGGAACCTGTTTTGGTTTTGAATTTTAAGACGACCTACAAATTTCAGGGTAAGTTGGTTCTCCTCAGCCCAGGAGAGAAGGTTTCAGTACAGAAGTTTGTGATAGATGGGTATTTACTCAGGCTTGCCCTTTCCCCACCACCGTTAGCGCTCAGAACAAGTGTATCTTAGTGTACCTTACTCTCCTTTCCTTTTTGTTTGCAGCAAGATACTTCTAGACATTGGAACTTGGCTTTCCATTGCATTCTTACCGTAGTGTGTATATCAGTTGTCTGTAGCCGAAAATCCCTCCCTACTCCCAATAGGTGTGAAAATCAGAATCCAGCTTTGGGCTTCATTCTCCCACACTAACTTTTGGTCTATATCCTCTATGCAAAAAGCGTTTGCATATGTGTATGCATGGACATTTTGTGCCCAGGAAATCCATTTCTTTCGAGGCTATTTCTTCTTTATAATTTGTCAGATACGTGACCTATACTTTTATTTGCAAGGTCAAAATCATGAGACGGTAGCAGCCAGTAATCACTTTATGCAGTCCCTGGAATCTTGCAGTGTAATATGAAACCATGTTCTGTCAAAAGCATGTCCATCAATCCTCATGAGGGTTGTGTCCTTCCCAGGGGAGTAACGGGGCAGTTGAAAGAAACCGTCAGTCACGGGCTGCACCACCAGAAGGACTGCTGTTCAGACCTCCTGCCAAAAGTTCAGCCTCCATGAGAAACTGCAGCCGTAGTTGAGAGTTCTCTCACAGTGCGGTTTACCCCCTGGCAGCTGGCTGAGGCAATATCTGAGGAAGGTAAAGAGGCGTGGTCTGAACCCCGCTGCTTTGTTACCTGTGGAGTGCGCTTTCCACCGTAGATCAAGGGCAACGGTGTGGGTGTGGTCTCTTTGGTTGCTGGGCTCTTGGTTTAATTTCAGACACCTGAGATGCCAAAAGTGCTTCTGTGAGCGCAGTTGGGAAGGTGTGACCAGGCCAGATGTGCCAGGTGTGAGTTAGAGGTGGGTTCCAGTCACTTGCAGAGCGGTTACTGGCCCACCCCAGGCAGCGAGCTCCCTGTCTAGTTCCACAGAGCAATTCCAAATGACTATTTCTGCGAGTGTTTTTGGGGAGGGCTTGGGAGGAGGTGCAGATGTAGATGAAGGGCAGGTTCTCAACCTTGGTGGCGCTGTTGCCTTTTTGGGCCGATCATTCTTTGTTGCGGGGCAGTCCTCTGTGTGATAGGATGCCAGTGCCATCCCACCCATAATCCTCGCTCCCCGTAGCCCCGACAACCAGAAACGGCTCTGCATTGCTAGATGTCTCCGGAAGTCCAGGTTGCCGGATTGCCTCGGTCTCCACACCGTACATAAAACCCCATTCCTTTTGAGGCAAATTTTACTACTAAATTAGTGGTAGTAAATAATGGTGCCAAACCATAGAACCTAAAAGTAGAAATATTGCTGTGGTGAGTTACCACTTGGGAACATTACAGGAGAAAGCAGAGTGTGGTCTTCAGTTGCACGGCCTTCCCAGTTGGGGATTTGAGGTGTGTTTTGAAAGGTCCAGGCTAAGAGTGAAAAGATTGTATCTCTTTAATGGTAAAGAGCGGGAGGGAGATGGTTCTGGTTCTAGGAGTAGAATTAGTTTAGGGCAGCATTTTCCCAGTTGTGATAATTGCTTTGAAACCCTCTTCTGCAGGACGTTAGCATGTGGTGAGAGGGGCTGAGTCCAGTAACTTTCAGGGGCGCTGGGCCAAGCAAGGGTCTGCATTGTAGAGGACCTCCGGACCGTCAGCACCCTAACATCTTTCTCCAGAAGATTTGCTAATGATTCCCCAAGACTGAACTTTAGAACCCCCTTTCCGGAATCTCCTTCTAACATCGTAAAGTGGGGCACACAATCTGGGAAACGCTGGATTAGAGTGATGTACTGGGCAGAGGGGGGGGTTTCCTATATAAAAGTTGAGTGGCTGACAGCACAGATGGACAGGTGTTTGCTTGAGACAAAGAGCATTTAAAAATCCTGTTAGGGGCCCCTGGCTGGCTTAGAAAATGTTCGACACTTGATCTCGGGGTTGTGAGTTCGAGCCCCACGTTGGCTGTAGAGATTACTTCAAAAATAAAATCTTTTTTTTTTCTCTCCCCCCACCCCCCCACCCCCCGCCCAAATAAAATCTTAAAAAAAAAAAAAAATCATGTTAATGTGGAACTTGGACAAGAATTAGAATCATTTTCTGGTTACACCTACATATTCTACTTTGATTTTAGTTTCTTGCTTAGTTTTTTCCATAGATGACCGCAAGAAGTTTTAGAGCAAATACAGCCTCTGCAAATAGAGATTGTTGGTACCCGTGAAACAAAAGTAATTTCTGGGTATTAACTGGGACTTGGCAAAAAATGAAAAATTGAGGTTTGATAAGTTTACCGCAAGGGCGCCATTTGGGGACTCCGTAGGCCAGCCTTCTGATTTAAACAAAACAGAACAAAGTCCTGTACCTTCCTCTACCTTTTTCATGCAGTTGTACCCCAGGCCTCTGCCCTGTGAAGTTAAGGTTGGGGTACGAATGGGCGTGGTGGCCGCTTCGATGACAGCCAGTGCTGCTGTGGGAGGCACGAGTGGAGGTGATGGCTTCCCAGGTTTTCGGGCTGAGGAGGTGTGATGACAGCAGGGAGCGGGAGCTTTGTCGTCCTGTCCTTGACAGTAAACGGAGATGCGCAGTAATGCATTAATGCGCTGACGGCGGCATTGAGGCGGGTTACAAAGTCCCTGGACGAAAACTAATTCTGCAGGATGCGGGGCACCGTCCAGATTCCCAAGTGCACTGCTGTAAACATGTTTTTAATTTTTTTTTTTTTTAATGTTTATATCTGAGACAGAGACAGAGCATGAGCGGGAGAGGGGCATAGAGGGAGGGAGACACAGAATCAGAAGCAGGCTCCAGGCTCCGAGCTGTCAGCACAGAGCCCGACGCGGGGCTCGAACTCACGGACCGCGAGATCATGACCTGAGCCAAAGTCGGTCGCTCAACCGACTGAGCCAGCCAGGCGCCCCATGTAAACATGTTTTTAATCATGAAGTGATTATAGACACAGGGAAGTTGCAAAAATAGGACTTTTGAGTACTTTTCACCTGTCTTCTCGGGTGAAGACATTTAGGTCTCCTTTAATTCCTCATGGGACTGTCATCAGGCCAGGCCTTTCTGCCAGAGATGGGTTTCAAGTCTGCTCTACTCTTTTATAGACCCCCCCCCCCGCCCTTATCTTTTGGTATATAATGTAGTTTTTCAATTCATTCAATTGGTTATGAAGAGTTGGGAACCACAGGGCAACATTTTTATTCTCATGAAGTCTCCTAGCATATTTCAGAAACAAGTCTGTCCTGAGGATATGCCTTGAATGCGAGGCGGAATCTCACATGGAGTGTATAAATGCACGTGTGAGCTGAGCTCTGTGAGGCAGGATGGCTGCAGGCACTGGCTCCTGGCTGCTCCTTCTGCCTCTGAAGGAAGGGCTTGCCATCTTGCAGTCTCAGTGCCATGCAGAGTTCTGGTTGGTTCTGTTGCGTACTTAAGATCAACTTCGAATTTGGGCTGAAGTTTGGGATGGAGAAGGCATTTATGATGCGTTTCCAATTTGACTGTATAAAAATCTAATCCTATAATGGGTTGAATTGTTTCTGAAAACAAGTAAGTGAGTTACAAGAGAGGCAGGACTTTGTGAAGTTGAACTCTTTAGGTCCCATGAGTGTGTGGCCTCTGGTGACTTTTATTTGGCTGATTGCAGTTCTTTGGTCTCCACAAAGAGCCCAGTTTTGTGCTCTGCCTTGCGGGGGGTATGCTAAACTTCAGAATATGGCATTTTACAAACCAGAGGCTAGGTCACTGTTCAGGGTGCACAGATCATGGGTACTGAAACCCACTGTGGTCATTTTGTAAAACACCTCAGATAAGATAAAACCACGTAATCTCAGCGAGCCTCAGTTTTCCTCATCTGTGAAGTGGGACTTCTAGAACCCCTGCCCTTGCCTATCTTGCAGGATTTAAGTGCTGCTCACGTGTGATTTGTGTCTTTGAAATAGTGGCCCACGTATTTCCTGCGCCATTCCAAGACATTAGAACACATTTCTTGGCTTTTTGGTACTTTGGTCCCTCAGAGGGATTAGGGTCATATCTGCCACCTCAAGAAGCTGGAGTAAATACTGCATCTCTCAGACGCACCCCCCCCCCCCCCACCCCGTTCAGCCGCTCTTCCTCCCAGAGAGCCTCTGTGGTCTGCTGAGCAGGGTTGTGTGTAGCAGAACAGTTGGGGATGAAGAGTGTGAAAAGAAGGTGTCAGTGCTAACTGTCGCATTTCCTCTTGGTTCTTATTTCTTTGGTAAAGAATACTACCCTCTCATGAGGATTGATGGACATGTTTTCTTAGGAACAAATTCAGACAGTCACAAACGCAAGCAGTCTCTGTACCCTGAGAAGTCTCTGTCCTGAGCGTTTGGTTGTCTTAGAAGTTAGGAGACAGAAGGGTGAAGGAAGGCGGCATGTTGTTCTTCCGAACATGCCCTTCCCCGAGCCCGAGAGTCTCCTCTTGTGCGTCAGGAGCCTGGGGGGCAAGGATGGCAAAATAGCCCCCGCTGCCACACCAGAAAAAGCCTTCCACGCACCTATGATTCTTGCATACGCCAGTGGTGGCTTTTCACATCGTGGCCCTCATTCCCCTGCCAGCCTGTGAACTGTACCCCGTCTCCAACCAGATAGTCACCAAAAGTGAGAGAAAGCATTTAGAAGCTTGTATGGCAACTTGACCTTGCTGTGGCAGCTCTCTGATGTCTCGTAAAAGTGCCGGTCAGTAAGGGTGGCGGGGCAGCCTTGGGAGGCTGCCACTCCCCAAGAGTTTGAGAAGCACCATATAGACAGCAGTTGGGGGCGGGGGGCCGCAGATCTCCTGGCAGCCTGAGTCACTTGTAAATGAACAGTCACCATGGGCACAGGGTGGAATTCTAAAGTGTGACTTGTAATTGAAAGTCTGCTAAGAGGCACTCTATCGATATATTGCTTTCTATTGGAGGAAACCTTAGTTCTGTACATGGCCTTCACGTCTTGTTGAGTAAATTGAACAATTTTTACCATTCGTGTTGAGAAGAATACCGGTTTCTTTCTCTATAAATTATTCCCCCTAGGGAGTCCAGGCTGGTATTTCACAGAAACTGTGAACTGATGATGTTAACGTTTGTTTGGGGCTAACTTCTCAGCAGTGTTGTCTCTAGAACAGCGGGAATGACTGTTCTGCCCCCTCGGGGCCTGGTGAGCCTGCGGGTGCAATGCCCCCTCCCCTTCCTTTCTCCAGACTTGACTCGGCCTGAGTCTGCCCTCCGCTTTTCCTCCGCGCGCCCTGACCTTGAGCAGCTGTCCCACAGCCGCCCCGGGCCTTCTCTGCAGAGCCTGTCCACTCACCAGGGAGGACTTGGCAATTTCGGGGCTCGAGGGTAGAGTAGACGTTCTTACAGGCCCAGCTCTGGAATCTATAGGAGGGCAGGCAGGGGTGTGTCGGTAGCCCTCTGGGATTTGGATTTCATTCACACACAAATGGCGTGTCCCCTCCCTCTTCTAGGTGCCATGCTCTCATTTTCCCAAGAGTTAGGCTCTAGCAGTTAGGTCGCAGTTGTGCGGACGGCTCCCCGACGTGGTTGGTTGTCCCGCGCGGGTCCCACGGTTGTCGGCTGTCAGGTGTGGTCTCACGACGCCCGAGCCCTGTGACTGACACGGCCTTTTCTTGCAGACACGAGTTGGCGCTCCGAGGCAACCTTTCAGTTCACTGTCGAGCGCTTCAGCAGACTGAGTGAGTCGGTCCTTAGCCCTCCGTGTTTTGTGCGAAATCTGCCGTGGAAGATTATGGTGATGCCACGCTTTTATCCAGACAGACCACACCAAAAAAGCGTAGGATTCTTTCTCCAGTGCAATGCTGAATCTGATTCCACGTAAGACAGTTTAAATGATGCCATTACGAACCCACAAATAGTTATGCTCCGTGATTGGAGGCTCAGTCTGATCGGCCTCTTTGAGTTTAAAACTTTTGCCTTTCCTTGCTGCCTCTACATAGCCCTCTGATTTTACATTCGATGAAATACATTTCTCTCTTTAAAACTCAACGGTAGGTATTCTCTCCAAGCTAGAAAAGTATATGTTTTTCTTGCAAACAAGACACTGAGGTTCAGGTACTAGAATCTGCCAGCCCAGGGAACACGGAATCAGGGTCCATCTGGACTAGCTGACTACTGGATTACCAGGTTTCCTTATTCTACCAGTAAGTGCCTGAGGGGAAAACTGTAGCTGAGGAACATTCCTCAGGTCTTGAGGCCTGGGCATTGTTGTGTTAACCAGCTCCTGTGTGTTATTCAGAGAGTTTGGATTAAAACATCCTTTGAGGGTTTTACCACATGGGCCTCCCCAGCTTATTTTAGAGAAACTGTTTTGTTCTTACAATTCTTAAAAAGAAATATGTAGTAAAATGTCTTCAAATTAGGAAAAGTGTTTATGGTCCCTTTATTCAGATGAAAACAAAGATCAGAGGCTTCACGTTTTCTACCTATTGATAGATCCTCAATAGCTTGGTTCTTCCCTTAATTAAAAACTGTCACCGGTCAGCGTATATCAGAAGCTTAGTTGACATTGTTTGAAAGGGTCCCAGATCACTTTGTCACTGTGTCCTTCTCCTCCCATATCGAGGAATCTGTGAGAAGGCTGCTTCCTTGGCCCACATCTGTCCAGGCTCCCTGCCACCCCCAGATTGTCGCCCTTTAGACCTCTCAGTGAAAGCTGGTCCCCAGAGGGCCACAGGGCACTGGCCTTGGCTGCTCTGTCCGAGCTCCAGGGAACACAGTCCGTTACATTTTTCTTTTTTACGTGGATGTTTAAGAAGTGCCAGGCCAATTCTGTGCTGCAGCCAGGGCCTGTATATAGGTTAAAATTTTCCTTCCTGTGTTCACATTCTGATCTGATTTCCGGTGAGTATTGAGGCTACATTTTAGCCTAACAGACAATTTGGGCCTGACGGTAGTTTGGGAACGCGGTGAGCCGTCCGGCCCCGGAGCAGGCAGCCTGGGCAGACAGGAGCGCCCATACTGGGCCTGCACTGCCGTCACTTCAGAGCTCTCTGGAAACTCTGCTGTGTGTGGCTCTGCTGTGGCTCCGAGCCCCCAGTGGCCCTTTAAAGGGCTGCGTCCGTTTGGTTTTTATGCACAGATCCAGAGGCTCTGTTGTGACCCGCCCCCAGCCTGACTGCAGCCCGGACAGTTGGGCTGTGGCTGTGACTAGGCGCCCCTGCTCAGAGCTTCCGGGGGCTCCTGGAGGGGAGCTCTTGTGTTTTCACCCAACACCCAACCCAGATACCAGAACAACTGTCTGACCAGAAGCTAGTCTCTTACAGACTCTAAAGGCCAGTATCTAAAGTTCAGAAACTGTATTTTATTGATACCAATTAAAAAAAAAACTGACCTAAAAAAGAACTTGTAAAAATTAAAATAAAACCATGGCTCGGGGCACCTGGGTGGCTCAGTCAGTAAACGTCCGACTCTTGATCTCAGCTCAGGTCTTGATCTCAGGGTCATGAGTTCAAGCCCTGCGTTGGGCTCTGTATTGAGCTCTGCGTTGAGCTCAATGCCTACTTAAAAAACAGAACAAAACAAAAACAACCCATGGGTCAAATCAGTACAGTCCACACTGGGGGGGGGGGGGGGGGTTCCCTCAACCCCTTTTAGCTTCTTTGTTCATTAAAGGTAAATGTGTCCCCCCACTCCACCTCCCCAAATAGAAGGACGGGAAAAAATGTGGGAATTTTCACATGCTCTGTTTTGAAACAATGTGTAAATGTCAGTTAAGTGGGTCACCTGAGGCTTAGGTTCTCTTTGACCAGGTCGTGGTCTTGCCATGCACAAGCTGTGCTGAAGATAATAAATTACAGAGACGACGAGAAGTCCTTCAGTCGACGCATCAGCCACTTGTTCTTCCACAAAGAGAATGACTGGGGCTTCTCCAATTTCATGGCCTGGAGCGTAAGTAACCGTGCCATTACACTGACTGACCTGAGCAGCGTTCCTTCTTCATTCTGCAGATCCTTCTGTTCGCAGTGAGAATGTTTGCTCTATCAGGTGAACAGGTGTCTGTGAAAATGTGATCTCTCCAGTTTGCAAGCTGAGGTTTTGAAGCAGCCAGCAGACAGGGCTTGAGTCTCAGCTCTTTGTCGGACGTCTGTAAGGTAGTTCCTAGCTTTCCCAACAGGCCGAATCTCCTTTAAAAGGGGGCGCTTCCCTGAGCCAGGCCTGGTTTCATGTACCCTCATCAGTTCCCCACTTAGTTTGAGAGAGAGAAAGAGAGCCCGAGCAAGGGACGGGGAGAAAGGACGAAGGAGATGGAAAATCCGAAGCAGGCTCCAAGCTCCAAACTGTCAACACAGAGCCCTCTGTGGGGCTCGAACTCAAAAACCTTGAGATCGTGACCTGAGCTGAAGTCGGACACTTAACCGACTGAGCCAGCCAGGTGTCCCTTGGCTGCTTTTTGCAGAAGTGGAAACCAGGGCAGGTTTTTAAGGGGGCGTCCTGCTGGGCTCTCCAGGCCCTGCTCCTGTGAGCAGGTGCGCGTTCCTTCCAGCCTGTGCCCTGGCGAGGGGCTCCCCGGGACTTCCCAGATGCCTCCAAGAGGAACCATGCTTTTGCTGGTTTTGTTCAGAGGACACTATTTAAAACCAGTCAAAACACTGCAAAACCAGAAGCATGATTTGGGTGTTTTGAGAAAGCAGTCTTTTCCTCTAACATGCAGAGGGTGTGAGGGTAATTGTCTCTTTGGAATGTAGCACGTGTCCGTGTGTTCTTATGCAAGTTGGATATTCTTATTTTTTATAGGAAGTGACTGATCCTGAGAAAGGATTTATAGATGATGACAAAGTTACTTTTGAAGTCTTTGTACAGGCGGATGCTCCCCATGGAGTTGCGTAAGTTTTTCTTTAATTGGGCGCTCTTAAGAAATGCCTTTTGTGCTGTAGTGAAAGAAACATCAGCATATTAACAGTGCATATATTTAACCGATAAGCACCCTCCCTGTGTTTGCCCCTAGGCACACACACCTTCCCCAGCTTCACATTGACCCCTTCACTTGACACATGTATTGAGCATTTTTTGTATGCCAGACACTGCTGTGCACTAGGAGTGTAATTCTGGTCGGCCAGTTAGCCACGGGTTTCTGTCCCCAAGGAACACACAGACTGGTGGGGCCGTTGTGGCGGGGAGGGGGCAGTTCCTACCACTTCTGGAAGTGGCAGGTGTGATGGTGGAGGGGTGGCGGGCGGGAGGGTGAGGGAGGTGTAGCCGTGCTTGGCCTTGGAGAGAGCATGGGGTTGGGCTACATGTTAAGGAGGTTAAGGGGTTGGGGCAGGGAGAACACCAGGAGTGAAGGCACCGGCAGCGAAGTGTGGGGTTGGGTGGCGCATCTGGAAGGGGCGGGAGTTGAGGTGGGTGCGCCGGGCCATGGGGACCTGCTGACTTTTCAGGGCTGGGGACGGGGTAGGCTGGGAAGCACGGTCTGGGAAGAAGTGGAGTGGCGGGCGCCCGGCTCTCCCCCCTACCTGTGTGTCTTCATGCGGCCCGCTCTGGCAGGAGGGTGTGGTTGGCCTGGGTGGAATCCGGCAGGGACTGTGGGGCAGCCAGGGAGGAGCTGTTACTTAGCCCGGGTCCTGGCTGACGTGGCCAGGGCAAGTACAGGAGGGATCCAGCTTTTCTTGAGCAGCCTTTTCAGGGCTTGAGTTGTAGCAGGGGTGGAGGCAAAAAACAAGAAAACTCAGTTTTTTGGGTTTGTCCCCCCCCCTTCCCCCCCATTTTAAAAACCTTTTCCCTATGTTTATGATCTACTTTTCTTGACTAAAAAAGTGGGCTGGGTTTTTCAGCCTTACCAATCAAAACTGATTTCTTGGCTTAGTGTTACTTACCACAACCTATTCAGGCATTATCACCTAAATCTTTGTGATTATGGATTTTAAAATAACCATTTATAATTTAGAATTCTTGCCTTTTCTTGCCAATTTTTAAAATGATCCACAGATAGGCACATACTGTAACCAGGGCCGTGTGGTATACCCAAGTGTGTCAGAAAGGTCACGGACTGAGCCCTGGAATCAGCACTTACTGTTGACCCTGACACCTGGTCTGGTGTTGACCACAGCTCAGTGGCGAAAGTGTTCGTTCTTGTCTTCATGTTATGTGCAGATGGGGATGGGCCCGGGGGGTGGTTTGACTGGTATTCCCTCGAGCTTCCTGTCACTATGGGCTGGGGGAGGGGCGTGCAGTGGGGACCGCCAGCTCTGAGAAGACCTACCCATTCTGCTCAGAGAAGACCACCAGCCTAGCAGGTTAAAGAGAGAGAGCGCTAGTTCAGAAGTCTGAGCTCAGCTTGCCCCGGTACACATGCCTGGCTTCGCTCGTGTGTATGAGTCTGCAGAAAAGAGGGGTTTCAGCCGTTGGCATTTCTTGCTGACTCCACACGTGACTTAATACGAATGCAGGAGAGCCACACTGGGAGCCAGTCTGATAGAATCCAGCCAGTACGTGCGAGCGGCGATCTCGGTAGACGAGGACAGCGCTGCCGTCGGCGGCATTAAGCTGCTTCTCCAGCGCTGGGTTCGTGCACGTGGGTGAACTGAGCCCATGATTGTGCCCAGAACTGCGGGCCCTGGTGCCCAGGCAGGGGCCTGGCGGTGAGGAGTGCGTGGCAGTCGCTCCCACGTCAGGATGGCGGGAGACAGGCGGTGGTGCACAGCAGTGTGGCGGCCACACGCTCCACACGCACTTGCGGAAGCGAGGCGGTGTCCTGTGCGGTTTTCCCTCAACCTCGAACTGGTCTTGTAGGTGGGATTCAAAGAAGCACACGGGCTATGTCGGTTTAAAGAATCAGGGAGCGACTTGTTACATGAACAGCCTGCTGCAGACTTTATTTTTCACAAATCAACTACGAAAGGTAAATGGATGGTATTTCTCTCCCTCAACCTCCCGCCCACCCTCTTCTCAAGTTTTAAGGGACAAGCAGAGTCCTGTCGGCGGACTTTGCCGTGTCTCTCCCGGTACCACCACAGTGCTGTCTCCGGACGGGGGCCCCTCTGGGATCTTATGCGTATCTTTATTCCTCCGTGTTTGGACACTTGTGAAACTAACTTGGATGATCAAAAGTTTGCTGGCTAACCTAATTTTGTTGGGCTAGAGATACTAAAAAAAAAAAATTTTTTTTTTTAAATATGAAAGGCATTAGCAGCAACATCTGAAAAGTTTTTTATGTTAAAATTGAATTGCAAAGCCACCGGCTGTGAAGTCTAATTTCACATACAGGTAAAGGTCATTTTCACGAGAGCGCTAATAGTGAAGACCGCAGACACCCCCCGAGTCTGGTACAGGCTAGCTAGTCGGCAGTCCTTTCGGAAGGCCATGCGAGGGTGCAGGCCACACGGACTCCGGGTTGGGGGCGGGGGCAGGCACTGGCTGGTCTGCTCTGCTGGCTTTTCCTGTTACGTTGGCACTGTAGTGACCACGACAGAACGGTATAGTCGGGACCGGGGGTGGGGGTGCAGATCATCCCAGGGGCACTTAGGTTTCGTGACACCTTTTGTTCACGAGCGATGTGAAGCTAAAAAGTGTTGTTCCAAGAGGTGTGAAATACAAGTGGTTCTCTTTGGATGTCGAGTTGTACGTAAATTTTTAAATTCTTTTTTGCTTTCTCATGGTTTTTATGTTGCCTCTACAGACTTTGAGGATCTTTTAAAAAAGTTTCCTGAGCTATTTTGGAGGGATAGTTAGAAGCCCTACCAACTACCTTAGCCGTTGTGATATTGGAAATGATACTTTCACATAAAATTCCATTTTTATTTCTTAATCGATTATTTTAGGCTGTGTACATGATGCCAACAGAGGGTGATGATTCATCCAAAAGCGTCCCCTTAGCATTACAAAGAGTGTTCTACGAATTACAGCACAGCGATAAGCCTGTAGGAACAAAAAAGCTAACGAAGTCCTTCGGGTATGTATCGTATTGCCTTCTTCGCCTTCTCCTTCCTTCTGCAAGGATGGGTGAGCGCGTAGTAGGAGAACCCAGAGCGCAGTGTAGGCATTTCAGCGCGCCTGGGTGTTTCGATCACTGGATTTGGTTTGTCCTTTCCGTAATAAAAGGCTGTGGTTTGGAATTTGGCCTGAGAAATAATTCACCACTTAACGACGTCCTCTTATGCACCGCAGGACGTTCAGAACAGGACAGAGCTGTGAAGATGTTGGGGCCCTGATAGAATTCAGTGGTCTTTAAATTGGGGACCCCTAAAGATAATTCCCTTAGAAGATGGATTGACGAATAGTGGCCTGTCCCTGCAGCTCGGTTTTCAAGTCTGAGTTGCTTAGTTTACTCTTACTTGAAGCCTGGAAGTGTAAATAAATACAAACATTCCTTTTCTCTTTCCAAGGTGGGAAACTTTAGATAGCTTCATGCAGCACGACGTTCAGGAGCTGTGTCGAGTGGTAAGTTCGCCGCCGTAACCGCACACTACTTAACATTGACTGCTGTAAAGCACTGTCGGACGTGGTAGCAAGTACAACCTCAGACCTGCCTCGCGCCAGTGCAACTCAGGTGTGCCCATCTCTGTTCAGGACAGAGCCAGGCCAAGAAGGAAAGGCAGCGTCTGTCTAGTTTACAAGCCAGAGAGAATGAGAACAAAATTGTTCTTGGAGAGGGCAGCGTGAGGGGAAACTTGAATTTCGGTAGTGGTAGGTAGTGTGGTTTAAATCTGCCGTTGGTACATGTGCCCTAGTTACCAGTCGGAGAAACCACAGATTGGCTGACCTAGCTGTCCTGGCCGCCCTGTTTCGCCGTAGACTAGGGACTCCTGTTACTCCGTAGCGCCCAGACTTGTCCTTTGCACAGAAGTTCTAACAGAGGCAGCTCTCTGTGCAGGTGATTCTCCCCCAAACCATCTTTAGTCACTAGCAAATTCCCGTCCTTCCAGTCGTGACCAAAGACGCACAGACACACATAAAGTCACACACATACACAACATGAAACGGCTATTCAAGGTGATTGGCTGGGCAAGGTGTGTTTTCTGTTTTGCAGCACTAGCTGGATTGAATCCAGTTCATTAAATATCCATGGACAAACCAGTCAATCCTGTTGACAGGCTCAACCTCATTTATCTCTTGGTGTGGACCAATACGAGTTAAGTTTAGTGCTCAATTTACATGCTTTTCCACAGAGGTAAAATGAATATAAAAAATGCTTCTAAAGGCACTACAGATTACTAATTCATTCCAAAGGCTGTATAGAGGTTAATCTCAACTGTTGCATGTAGATATTTTTGTAAATATCCAACCGAGGACGAAGATTTTGTATGTTTTCATAATTGCATGCTGGAGGTCATAATATTCATAGTCTAGAAATTCTTTGACCATTGAAATTTCCTAGTCAAGTTTCGAATTACTGCCTGTTAATGAAGCATCGCATTTTCTTAAAGCCCAAACTTTCTCTTCCAGCTGCTTGATAATGTGGAAAACAAGATGAAGGGCACGTGTGTGGAAGGCACCATACCTAAATTGTTCAGAGGCAAAATGGTGGTATGTGGCTGCCAGCTTTAGAGAATGATTTTAAGATGATTTAAGAACGCTACGATAGCGACAATTAACACTTAAGGCCTCTTGTTTTCCTTATTTGTAGTCCTATATCCAGTGTAAAGAAGTAGACTATCGATCCGATAGGAGAGAAGATTATTACGATATCCAGCTAAGTATAAAAGGAAAGAAAAACAGTAAGTTCCGTGTACATAATCTTGGCCTTCCGCTCATTTCTGTTTTGGTTTCATGCTTCATTGACCCCGGTGATTTCCATTGAAATCTAGCGCAGACAGAGCCCCCCCCCCCCCCCCCCCCCCACCCGAGTGATGAGCGAACAGCTTCCCAAGTGAACGCAGGCTCGCGGCCCCACACGGGTCACGCATCACGACGCCTGCCGCCCATATGTTGGTTCTTCCCGGCCACGACCTCCTCGTCTCAAAGGAGAACCACTGTTGGGCCTTTTAACACCCCCCCCCCCCCCCCCCGTTATTTTTGCCTGTTTTAAGTATTTATAGAGATGGGATCATACAGGCTACACAGCCCCTGCTTCTCTCATTTTGCCCAGCGCCACATCTGTGCATCGTGCATGTTGCGAGGAGCGGTGGTAACTTGATGGTTTTCGTTGCTTTACGCTACTCCACGTGAGGAGGATGCCGCAGGTTTTTGGGAACCACTCTTTCCTTGGTAGATGTTTGCGTTTTCAGTGTGTGGCGCTTGGACATAAGGTTCCTTTCCCGTTGCTGTGCCCGTCTTCGGCACGCATCCTTCTGCGTTCATGGTGAGCGGAATTGTAGGCTCCAAGGGTACGCATATACATTCAGTGGGTGAGGCCAGCGAGGCTCCCAGAGCAGTCTGTTGATCTGTGTTCCCCAGCCATGTGTGACAGTGGCCATCGCTCCGCATCCACAGCGGGACCACCGGTCAGCAGTCTGGACATTTTGGTGAGAGTGTGGCACTCTCGCTGTCTGTATGCATTTCCCCAAAAGTCAGCGAGATGGTCACCTTTCCGGCTGCTTACTGGCAATTTGGATGTCTTCTTGAACATCTCGGATGGAGTTAATAATAGCTTGATGTCCTTGATTGCCAGTTTTGTCACCTGTGATTTCTGGGTTGGTTTCTGTTGATTCACTTTGCTCTTCATCAGGGGCTATTTTCCAGCTTCCTCGCATGTCTGGTCCTCTTAGTGGATGCCTGCCATTTTGATTTTTACCTTGTTCGGGTATGGACGTTCTTCACCTTTGTTCTGGGACCTGTTGGAGTTGCTTGGACGCCATGTGATTCTTTGGAGGCTTGTTTTTACGCCCTGTCCAGTGGGAGCACAGCAGTTTGTGGTTAGCGCTACATGGGCCCCCACCTGAGGCCGTGCCCGGAGCTCCGTGTACAAGGAGGTTTTTCACCGTGGCTGGAGGGAGCACAGAGTGTTCCCAGGCTCGCGTGTGCTCTGGGGGCTCTACCCCTGGCCTCTGGGTGGTTCTTTCCCTGCCCCCAGATAAGTCTTCACCCTGCTTGCTGGTCAGCCCTCCCTGGGGGCTCTGGGAGAGCTGCCACTTTCTTCTTGGGCACTCTGCGCTGCAGATGGCAGCTGCTGTGGGCCCTGTTTGGGTTTCTCTCCCACACGGTGAGCTGGGACAGTTGAACCGCTCTTACCCATCATGGTCCCGTACCGCCTGTTTTCCCGGGCCTGAAACCTCTTTTGGATGGACAGTCCCGGGGTCCTTGTCCAGCGCAGGAGAGTGTGCCTGGTGCCTCTCCTTCCCGAGGGAGCCGTGACAGGGGCAGGGAGCCGGGCAGGAGCCGTTCTCAGTGCTCTGGGCACTGGCCCGGCTGTGTTGCTGAGCTGCTCCCTCTGTGGGGCTCACCTATTTTCACTCTTCTAAGTTTGCCACGTGTTTAATGGAATTGCAGAATTTTAGTGAAATCACCGGATTTTTTCTTTGCTTTTTGTGTCCTAAGAACATCTGTCCTGAAGTCATAAGGTCGTCTCTGATCTATTACTGTTTTATCTTTTCTGTTTGTCTATAGTCCCCACACAGTGGTGTTTTGCATGTGGTAGGATGTCAAGACCGACCCTCCCCCTGTGGGTCTCAGGTGATCCCGTCACGTTTTCCGCGTTGCTCTGCACCTTTGTTAGCGGCCAGTTGCTCATATTTGTGTGGGTTTGTTTTTAGATTCTGCTTCTGGTCCACTGGTTCTCCCTGAGCAAATTCTACACCTCCCACCCCCAGCTTTATTTTGGTTAAATTGACAAAATCGTAGGATATTGAAAGTGTACGTTGTGATCGTTGCGGATATACTGTGAAAGGAGTGCTCTCTCCCAGTGACCACCTTGACATGTCCCTTCTTCATCGCGCGCGCATGTGCATGAGAGAGAATATTTAGGTGCTGCACTCTTGGCAAACTTCAGTTAGACAACAGGATGTTGAGCCCTTGTCACCGTGTTCTGCGTTAGGTCCTTAGTCCTTCTCTGACGGCTGGAAGTTTGCACCCTTTCACCTTGACCCCACGTTCCTGCTCTGTCTACACGGTCTTTCTTACAGCTCTATGTTTGGGTTAGATTTTGTACTTTAATGGTACTTGATTTTGGTAAAGCTATTAAAACACTTGATTCCGTGTTATAGCTTCAAACACCCTCAAGGAACCGTGTCAGTGTTCTCAGGGGTCCGGGTTTTCATGGAGCAGCGGGGGCTTGGTGGCCGTCCGGGGCAGGGGCTGGAGGCCACCACTGGTGTCCTCCCTGGCAAGCTTGAGCGCATGGGGCAGCCATGCCATCATGAAGGCCTTTAGTGAGACCATTGGCTGACACACACACTCTCTCTCTCTCTCTCTCTCTCTCTCTCTCCCCCCCCCCCCCCTCTCTCTCCCTCTCTCAAGTATTTGAATCATTTGTGGATTACGTGGCCGTGGAACAACTAGACGGCGACAATAAATACGACGCCGGGGAGCACGGC
This sequence comes from Panthera onca, assembly GCF_046562875.1. NCBI lineage: Eukaryota > Metazoa > Chordata > Mammalia > Carnivora > Felidae > Panthera > Panthera onca. Next base: position 34,514,720 of record NC_138354.1, read on the forward strand.
TTGCAGGTAACGCGGGAACGATGCTCTGCCTCAGTTGTGGACCAAACAGTCACTTGGAGCTTTTCATAAGCTGCTCAGACCCAGAGCTCAAAGGATTTGAATTCTGAGTGCAGCCATTACATCTTGGGAGCTGCGATCACACGGTGGGGGGGGGGGGGGGGGCTGGGGGGAGGTGCAGCTCGTTTCTCAGGTAGGCCTTTCACCCAGCACACGGCGTTTTCTCACTGTGTCCTTCCCCCCTGCTCCTGGCCTCAGTGCTGCCCACGTAGAGCTTTTCCTCCGCTTCTCCGGCTGCGGTGGACCTTGTCGCTCGGACTCCACTTAGGGGTGTATGTGTGGGGTGCAGTTAGTTTTTGAAAGGGTCGTGACTTAGAGGATAAGGAGTGCGTCTTCTGTCCTGGTTCTGTGAACACGTGCTGTCCCTGCTTATCTTCCACAAGGCCCCGCAGGGACCCGAAGCTTCTGGCAGAGCAGTGAGCCTTGTGGACCGGTGACCGGTCAGGTGGAGAGACACGGCCTGGGGCACGATCGGTGGGGCCAGCAGCGCCCTCGCAGACGCAGCCATCCAGGGTCTTTGTTGCAGACTCCTAACCCGGACACATCGGCTCAGCCAGTTGCCAATTTCTCAGACCATCCTGCTTGCCAGGCTTGCCGATTTATAATTCATGGTGCTGATGTGCCCCTTGTTTCAATGGGCTTCGGATCTGCTCTTCTCCTGCTTGGTCAGGCCACTCAGGGATGCTGCACTGTGGATCAGAAAGTCACGTTGCAGACACGCAGCTAGACGTGCTCAGGGAGCACTGCAGTCAACTCACGAGAATTGCCTTGTCCACAGTGGGTTTGGGGGTCTGGGTGAGCAGTACATAGTATTTTAGAATCACAGTCACATTGGACCGTGGTGGGGGAACAATTCTTTGATTCTTTCAAGGTGTAGAAAAAACACGCCATTCCTTTGTGTGGCAAGAGGTTCCCAGGTTTTCATTTTTCTTTCCAGAGAAACCTTGTCCTCGTAAGCACACTGATTGAGCATCAGAGAACATTGTGGCTTGTCACAGCCCCGTTCCTCCGGGTGGACATAGCCCAGAAGCAAGGTCTGAATTGAAAGTGGAGCTGTGACAGGACCCCGGTGGCCTGCTGGTGGCTGAGTTTGCCACAGAGGCTTATTTTAGTGAGCAAACCGGAGTCGGGCCTGCAGGGGGGGGCCTCGTTCAGGAGCGGGCGAGTCCCGCAGCACAGAGACTGAGTTGCTGGTACTGAGGACAGTCTTCAGAAGCGGGTTGGACTGAGCACTGAGGGCGCGCTCTGACGCGAAGGTCCCGAGAGTCCAGGGTGAGGGAAGCTGATCTAGTCTAGACCTCCCGGCGCACGATTGTCTGTGCCTCTGCCTGTTCTGTCCAGGTGTCTGTGGACACCTCGAACCTTACAGAATTGTAATCGTAGGCTTCTGCCTCTCCATTTAATGACTTTCTGTGCTTTTCCATATATTTTCCATCATGTTTAATGAGCGTATAACATGGCAGCATGATTAAGCCCCCATTCACCTGGCTATTGCCTGTGGTTGGGCCTCAGAGAGAACATAACCCAAAATAAACCTCACACACGAGCTGCTGCAGCATGGTCTCAGTTTTTGGTAGCAGACACGGTGAAGGTCTAAGTAGAGCATCTTATTTTATTTAAAAAAATTTTTTTAATGTTTATTTATTACTGAGAGACAGAGCATGAGCAGGGGAGGGGCAGAGAGAGGGGGAGACACAGAATCCGAAGCAGGCTCCAGGCTCTGAGCTGTTAGCACAGAACCCAACGCGGGGCTCGAACCCATGAACCGGGAGATCATGACCTGAGCCGAAGTCGGACACTTAACCGACTGAGCCACCCAGGTGCCCCTTAAATATTTATTTTTGAGAACTCGTGAGTGGGGATGGTGGGGGGGATGGGGCGGAGGTGGAGTGGGGGTGGATAGAGGGTCTGAAGTGGGCTCTGTGCTGACATCAGAGGAGATGATGTGGGGCTTGAACTCATGAACCACAAGATCATGACCTAAGCCGAAGTCTGACGCTCGACAGACTGAGCCACCCAGGTGGCCCTATTTTATTTTTATTTTTTACTTGAAATGTAGTTGACATGCAGTATTTTATTTTAGGTGTGCCATGTAAGATTTGGTGTTGAGCATTATGAAATGCTCACCACGACAGGCCTAGTGGCTGTCTGTCCCCACATAGCGTTCTCAGTGTCACTACATTGTACTTCGAATCTGTGACCTGTTTATTTTATAACTGGAAGTTAGTGCCTCTCGATCCCCCTCACCTGTTTTGTCACATCCTCCAGCCCCTGCCCACCGAAAACCACCCGTTTGTTCTCTGCTTATGGGCCTGAACATTTCCAAAGCACCCCCACCTTGGATCCCATAAACCACCCCCACCCCCGTCTTGCCAGCCGCCATTGTTGCCCTTGCTCCAGGGACAAAGTAGGGCCCAACTAAACTTGGTTTCTTTTCCAATGTTCAGGAAGCAGAGAAAGGTGTGAAGTTCCTAACTTTGCCACCAGTGTTACATCTACAGCTGATGAGATTTATGTATGACCCTCAGACGGACCAAAATATCAAGATCAATGATAGGTAATCTATTGTGGGGTGTTAAAGTTAAGATTGAATCGTCACCTGACTTCGGGGGGGTCAGTCTCCATGCTTTGTCTGTCTTTTTATAATGTCAGTTCATCTCCGATCTACTTGGGAGTTCCCTTGTGCCTCAGTTTCCCAAGAAGTATAATTTTAAAGGGATAATTTCCTTTAAGAGTTTCAGAGGCTGCTCCTCCCATAACTCCCTCTACCGGAACCCTGCCCCCCTCTGTGCTGTGGCGGATGGACGTCCTGGGGAGGTGGGGGGGGGGAGGGTGCTTTCTGTTCCACCCGATGTAGCTTAGCTGTTTGCTCAGGAGTGGGATTTGATGTTCCCGTCTTATTTTGTACTCTCCCTATCGACTTCTAGAACGTGTTGGAATTTTCAAGAAGAGGATGTAGATGGACTTGTGTGCTTTATTGCCAGTGTTTTCAAAATTCCAGATAAAAGGGAATGATAGTACACACACCCTTACCTGGTTTAGAATACATTATTTTTGTCCTGGTTAGTTTGAGCTCAGGATAGAGTGGTTGGTCAGTCCCCCCATGAAACTGGAATGAGAGTGGACCCAGTCCGATTATTTGCCACCAGCTGGGTCTTTGCTGGTTCATCGTAGTCCACGGTCGTGGAGTGTGTAGTAAAGAAACCGTCTCCACCAGACCTCACACGTTGGCAGCGTGCAGACTAAGCCCCACCTGCTGGTGGGTGTCGTTGGGTCCTCACCTTGCTTTTGTTTCTGCTTTTGGAATTAGTTGCCAACGTTAAAACAAAACAGATCGAAACCTTGAGATTTCACATAAAAGCCCAGATTTCTGGCATCTTTTAGGAATTCAGAGCATGTGGCAGCGCAGCCAGAATTGCTGAGGGCAGCACCGGGGGCGCCGAGCCGGCTGCCCCTGGAGACTCCATGCGCCACTCTCCTCCGCGTCCTCGCCGAGCTGCCTGCCCTTCTTCCTGTCTCTCAAGGCCCTCTTAGTAATTAATCGTGACCCTGTTATTAAAATGCTTATGGATCCAGTAATTTACAAACAAATCAAGTTCAGATGTCTCCCGAAATCCCAGGGTGTACGGGATCCTTCCTCAAGTGTGTCCCCTGTCAGATTCGATCCCTCCAGGTTTCTCAAACCTGCAGCGTGTCCTCAGTGGTCTTGGTCCGGGACAGTCGGAATCATTCATTAATACATTTGCAGCCATCCACATCCTAGACAAGTCCTCGTGTGTGTTTGTCCTGAGACTGGCTGTTGTGTGACATCCTCAGCTTAGAAATCTGTTGGGTGTCTCCATGCGTTGGGCATGTCTTTTCTCATACCTAGCTTCACATTTTGTACTGATGTGTGGATAATTGTCCTAATGAATAGGAGCCGCCACAGAAGTCCTTCGGAGGGCCTCCCCAGTCAGAGTGATACTTCTCTTTCCAAATAAAGACGAGCCAGTAAATTAGAACGTCTAGCAATAAAGTCTCCACATGAAATATTTTACATGTCAGTGAAACCTGGATTTCTTTAAAAATGTTTTTTTAATAGGTTTGAATTCCCAGAACAGTTACCACTCGATGAATTTTTGCAAAAAACAGATCCTAAGGACCCTGCAAATTATATTCTTCACGCAGTCCTGGTTCACAGTGGAGATAATCATGGTGGACATTACGTGGTTTATCTAAACCCCAAAGGGGACGGCAAAGTAAGTGCCGGGCAGGGGGCGGAGTCAGATGTCATGGTGTGTGGGGCACTCACCTAGCGCTCAGCTTCGCCTTTTCCTCTCCCAACCCGATGGCCTGAATAGTGCAGGATTCCACCCTGGGCTCTGATTTATCTGTGTTCCCATGCATGAATGGCTGATACCTTAAAGGTGATAGTGAATGAGTGCTTGCACTTGACGTATGCACTGAAGTAGCCTTAAACATTGGACCGTTATTATTGCATACCTAATGGGAGGCACTTGCTCTCCACTTAAGAAATCCTTGGGCAGGTGGGAATGCAAGCTGGTGCAGCCACTCTGGAAAACAGTGCGGAGATTCCTCAAAAAATTAAAAACAGAACTTCCCTACTATCCAGCAATTGCACTACTAGGCATTTATCTAAGGAATACAGGGATGCTGTTTCGAAGGGGCACATGCACCCCAATGTTTATAGCAGCACTTTCAACAATACCCAAAATAGGGGAAGAGCCCGAATGTCCATTGACAGATGAATGGGTAAAGAAGACGTGGTATATCTATACAATGGAGTATTAGTCGGCAATCAAAAAGAATGAATTCTTGCCATTTGGAACTACGTGGATGGAACTGGAGCGTATTTTGCTAAGTGAAATTAGTCCGAGAAAGACAAATATCATATGACTTCACTCATATGAGGACTTTAAGAGACAAAACAGATGAACATAAGGGAAGGGAAACAAAAATAATACCAAAACAGGGAGGGAGACAAAACAGAAGAGACTCTTAAAAATGGAGAACAAACTAAGGGATACTGGAGGGGTTGTGGGGGGGGGGGGAATGGGCTAAATGGGTAAGGGGCACTAAGGAATCTACTCCTGATATCATTGTTGCACTCTATGCTGACTAATTTGGATGTAAATTTTAAAAAGACAGAAAGAAAGAAAGAAAAATCCTTGGGCAGGGGAGGCTGGATGAATCACACGTTCTGCGCGCCTGCTTGTCCGTGCTGCGTGATGCTCTGTCGCGTCTCCTGGTGTTCCCCAGGGGTGAGGGTGTCCTCAGGGTCTGTGTCCAGGATCGTGGCGCCAGTGCAGAACAGAGCGGAGGCCGAGCCCACCTCCCTCATGTGAGGAGACTTGGGCAGGGGGTGCTCACACAGCACCAGACCACGACGGACCTTTCCCTGCAAGAGTTAGTGCCATTTAAAACACCTCGACCCACAATGAGGAGATCAGAAGAGAAGTACTCTGTACAACTCTGCTGACCTTTTCTTAAGCCAGGCCCTCTCTTGCTGCGATAACATATCCTGTCAAATGTCCCATTGAATTTCGTAACCACACCGTAAAATCTCCAGTTTTACCGACGAAGTCAGGTGTACTCGGTATGATTTTCTCAGATCTGCAAAGAGTTGTACTGTCGGGAGATCGAATCTGATTCGAAGTGGGCCATTTGAGCATGTGACGGAATTGCCAAGGGACAAACTCACAGTGGCCCCAGAATACGGGTGCTGGCCGGCCTCTTCCCTGAGAGGGCGGCCCGAGGTGGCGCCTGGCCCGGCACCTCCCTGCATCACTTGTAGGTAAATGCTGCCTCTCCGGTTGTGTGCTTCTCAAAGCGCTTTCTCTCTGCTGCGTCTTGTTGCCAGTGGTGTAAGTTCGACGACGACGTGGTGTCCAGGTGTACGAAAGAGGAGGCCATCGAGCACAATTACGGGGGTCACGACGACGACCTGTCGGTGCGGCACTGCACGAACGCGTACATGTTGGTTTACATCAGGGAATCAAAGCTGAGTGAGTAGCCGGCTTGTTACCTGGGAAGCTTGACAGCTGTACCCTGAGCTGTGCCACCTGCCCCAGCACGTTCCGCGCTCTGCCTGTGCGGCCTCACTCCCGACCTTCGCAAGCAAGCTGGACGGGGCCGTGTGGGTTTTGATGCGGGCTCACGGTACCAAGTCATTTCCCCCGAATCAGTTCCACTCCATTTATGGCGACGCTGAATGGGGGCGCTCTCAGGAGGGGATCCTAGAACCCGCGCAGAGGTAAACGCGGGCACATTTGTCGTGCAGGTGAGGTTTTACAAGCTGTCACCGACCACGATATCCCTCAGCAGTTGGTGGAACGACTGCAGGAGGAGAAGAGGATCGAGGCTCAGAAGCGGAAGGAACGGCAGGAAGCCCATCTCTACATGCAAGTGCAGGTCAGCACCCCCACTCCCCGGGCGGGACCCGTGCTAGGCCTTGCTTCCGGAACGCCGTGGCCTCGTCGGGGGGACTGCTACCTGGGCACGTGTGCTCAGTTTCCCTGGCCCTATGGGGCATACGTTCCAGTGCAGGCTGAGGGCTGATGTTAGACGTACTCAGACCCCCAGACACTGGGCCAGGGGGTGGATGAGAAGCACCGAGGGGTCAGAGGGGAACGGCGTCAGGCGGGCGAGCTCCTAGTGGGAGGTGGCCCTCCAGGCCGTGGAGAAGCTTGGCCAGTGGTGGGGACAGAAAAGAGGGCTGGACGGAGAGGTGAATTTCCGGGTGGTGTTGGCTCATGGTTTGGTTGTGATACCAGAAAACGGGCGTTCCTTTTAGCGAGTTGATTGCCGGGAAAAAGCCACCAGCTCGCATATCCTGGCGGTATGCTGTACGGAGACTGCCAGGCAAGCGGGTTTCCCGCTGGTGCTCATGGTCAGTGGGCAGCGGCTGTGTGGAAACGGAGGCGTCTCGATTCTGATGAAACCCCTGATTTCCTCCGGTCACTTTGATGCTTTTCTCCTTGGGTCTTCTGAAGAAGGTTCTTCGGAGCAAAAGACTAGCTGTTCTCAGCATACTACTCTTGGAACTTTGTTTTGGCTGGGGTGGTCGCGTGGCATTTATGTATTGTGTGGAAAGTGTTGTGTTTGCTTGTGGCTTTTCAGATAGTTGCCGAGGACCAGTTTTGTGGCCACCAAGGCAATGATATGTATGATGAAGAAAAAGTGAAATATACTGTGTTCAAAGTGTTGAAAAACTCCTCACTGGCTGAATTTGTCCAGAACCTCTCTCAGACCATGGTGAGTGCCACCCGTTCTGGGGGTGGTTATTTTGTTCTCCCACGTTCTCCTCCCTTATTTAACTGCACGGGATCAGATCGGGCACCCAAGCCCTGGAATACTAGGAGCCCTGAAGGGTGAGTCTTGGACCACATCAGCAGGGAGAGCTGTAACTGTAATATAATCCTAGAATCAGCACTTTCATATCGAATTTTTTGTTACATTTTTATTATTTTGAGAGAGAGTGCACACATGGGCAGGTGAGGAGGGGCAGAGGGAGAATCCCAAGCAGGCTCCACCCCGTCCACACAGAGCCCGATGTGGGGCTCGAACTCAGGAACCATGAGGTCATGACCTGAGCTGAAATCAGGAGTCGGACACTTACCGACTGAGCCACCCGGACACCCCCGTATGGAATTAAAATGTGAGCTGCTTTTAATTACTTTGGTTTGCTTTTCTCCACCCCCCCCCCCCCCCCAGGGGTTTCCACAAGATCAAATCCGATTATGGCCCATGCAGGCAAGGAGCAATGGAACCAAACGGCCAGCGATGTTGGATAACGAGGCAGACGGCAACAAGACGGTGAGTGTCGCGGGTGCCGCCTGTCCTGATGGGGGTCTGTGGAGGCCCGGCCTGCGCGCCAGCGTGCCTTACCTGCTTCCGGCCCACTTTGTGGGTGGTGGGCATGTTCTTCACCCTCACACAGCCGCTGACACAGTCTAAAGCCAGCCTCTCTTTTGGAAATAGATGATTGAGCTCAGTGACAATGAAAACCCTTGGACGATATTCCTGGAAACCGTTGATCCGGAGTTGGCCGCCAGCGGAGCCACGTTACCCAAGTTTGACAAAGATCGTAAGTGTCCTTGGAGCGCAGAGCCGGCTCCCTGGACCACCGTCTGGACACACAGGGTCCGGCGTTCTTCCCTGGCAAAGAAACCGGCCCTCGGCCCCCTCCTGTGTTCGTGCTTCTTGGCAAAGCTGGGTGGGCCCCACCGGCCGCCGGTGGCTGGAAGGCACCGGCCGCGTTGAGTCTTCCTGTTCCACTTTTGTCTGGGCCCATGGTTTGCCACGTGCCCGACAGGGGCTGTGACAGCGCTGGGCCTATAGACTCTCCGCCAAGGGCCAGTCCTTAATAGTTGGGGCTTTGCGACCCGCGCGGCCTGTGCTGCCCTGAAGCGGCCGCAGAGAGTGTGTGGATGGACAGTTTGGCCGTAGGTTTACACAGCAGGTGCCTGTAAGATGCTGGGTGGTTCTTGCTACAGACCAGGCTGTCTCTTCCAGCGAAGACACCATATTAGCATATTTCCATGGCAACGCTCAACCAGCTAGTTATACCTGTTCTGGAAGTGTGAGATTCCTGATGAGTTCACTGCCCTGGCTCCCAGCCTCACTGCTTCAGATTAGTGTTACCCGGGGGCCTGTTTGGAATGATGCTGTTGACCTGGGAACGGGGCTAACCCTCACCTGAAACAATTGCTTTTAGGCTCTATAAGCCTTCCTTTAGGATGCCACTAGGCTTACTGTTAACATTTTTAAAACATTGTCCCGAGTGTTAAGATCCTAACAAAACCTGTTTGTTAATCTTATAGATGATGTCATGCTATTTTTGAAGATGTATGACCCCAAAACGCGGAGCTTGAATTACTGTGGGCACATCTACACACCAATATCCTGTAAAATCCGTAAGTCCTTGTTGTGCCGACCTCGGAGCTGCTTTTGTTAGCGTGCTGGCATGTTACAGCCTCGGATTCTTTGTTTTCTTGAACCCAGGTGATTTGCTCCCGGTTATGTGCGACAGAGCGGGATTTACCCAGGACACTAGCCTTATCCTCTATGAGGTTTGGACGGCGTGTTTTTCCATAATCCACGTATCTTGGGTGGTTGGGGGAGGGCTATCTTTGTTCATTTTGCTGGCCCTGAGTTCACTGTTCTGTGAAGTGTGCAGCTCAGTGGTGGGGGCCTCGGGTGGTGTGGAAGGGAAGTGACTTTCCCTCATTTAGGCCCAGTGATTATTACGTTTTTATGGGTATTAGTATTTCCCTTAGCGTTTCGCTTATGGAAAATGTAGGGCTGAGAGTACTGAATATGCAGAAAGTGCAGGCGGTGTCTGGCCATATTACACATAAGGAGATGTTGAATTGTAACCATTCATCTCTTTTCCTGTAGGAAGTTAAACCGAATTTAACAGAGAGAATTCAGGACTATGACGTGTCTCTTGATAAAGCCCTCGATGAACTAATGGATGGTGACATTATAGTGTTCCAGAAGTATGTACTTTTTGAAGGACTTTTATTACTTTGTATGGGCGTTGAGGTTTTTCCATAAGCCCTAGAACCAGGAGACAAAATTGCATCTAGACCCCAAGTTAAATTTGTATCTGAGATTGTGGATAGAGGCCGACCTTCTCTTGGTTTGGGGACGATGGGCAGTGAACCTCTTCCTCATTTAACGAATGCTTTATTTCCGAAGAAACGGCGTAGAGCAGGGTAGCTCTTAATGGGGTGGCAGAAGTCTTTACGGAACTGCACGATGGTTTTCCTTCCCTTAAAGCATGAGGTTCCCCTGTGTGCACCTGCGTGGATAATCCGTTCAAATCGGTGTGCATTAAAACCCTTGGGGCTGCTGGGCTGCTGTCGTGATCCCTGGTCTGAAAGTAGCCTTTTCCCCTGCTCTTGAAGGCTTCTGTTTGGAGGGCCAGGCAGTAAATAACCTAGACTTAGCGACTCCCCAGCCCTGCTGCTGGAGCCCGAGAGTGGTCGCCCGTCCCGTCCGCTTCTGGTCAGAGAGGAGGCTCTGCCCTGAGGCGCTTGACCCCGAGTCCACTGTTATTTCTGTATTGAGACGAGGGGCAGAAGGCAGCCAGCACTAGCACTGAGCCGACTCAGGGCATCCCTCCTGTGCCATCCTGGCTGCTGACCGGGGTGCCCGGGACAGACTGTGGCACCCTAAAATGCGAGTCAGAATTTATGTCTACACTAATTTCTGTCTGTGTCACTGTGGTTTGGGAAGATGATGCCTCCCCCCCTTTAACCAATACCCCTGGCCTGGACTTTGATTTAGTCTGCAAACTGTTTTTTTCCTCCCACTAGGGATGACCCTGAAAATGATAACAGCGAGTTACCCACTGCAAAAGAATATTTCAGAGACCTCTACCACCGTGTTGATGTCATTTTCTGTGATAAAACAATCCCTAATGATCCTGGATTTGTGGTTACATTATCAAATCGAATGAATTATTTTCAGGTATTTGATAAATGCTCTTTTCCCTTCATATTCTACAGCAGAAAGACCAAGTTGTTTTTAAAACCGCGCTTGTTGAAGGCTATTGGATTTGGTTCTGGAAGGAGGGCCTCAGCCCTGCAATGAGGAAGTTCTTGATTGAGGGGCTTGGCCCGGGCCAGCGGCTGTTCTTTCCCGAGGCCCACCCCGCCCTGCTCCCCCCACACCCTCCCCACACCTGCCCCACATCCCTTCTATCCACCCCACCCCACGCTGCACCCATCCGACCCTGCGCCCACCCCGGCACAGTTTGGTTTCAGAGATGATAGTCTGAACAGCATCTTTGCTTCAGTTACAACATGCCATTGGAAAATAAACCTGTAGACCTCACCATTAAAAGTTAAGAGCTTGGGGCGCCCGGCTGGCTCAGTTGGAAGAACAAGTGGTTCTTGGTCTCAGGGTCAGGAGTTGAGCCCCATATTAGGTGTAGAGTTTACTCAAATAAACATACCAAGAAAAAAGGGGAAAGACCCTGTAACAGCTAACTTCACCAGTGTGCTCCCCCCATGAGGGCACACTGGGGAGTATCATTTATTCCTGGTAGGTGTCAAAGGTTCAGGCCGTTTAAGTTCAGGGTGTTCGTTTCATACTTGCGTAAAAACATCAGGTAAATGGTTTCAGTGGTAAGGTGTATACGCAATTCTCAGTTCATCCCTGAAGGAGACTTCCTTTCTGTCTGTGGGCCCCTTCCCTCCTCCCAGGTTGCAAAGACAGTGGCACAGAGGCTCAACACCGACCCCATGCTGCTCCAGTTTTTCAAGTCTCAAGGGTAAGCCGCGGTTGCTCGCTGTTCTGTCTGTCCCGCATGCCGTCCCTAGTCCGTCCAGACATCGTGGAACTAACTCTGATAGGTTAACACCTGACATGCCCTCACTTAGTTTCCAATAGAGTCATCCGCACGCATGTCCTGACCACACTCCTCCTGGACGTCAGACTAATTGGCGGCCTCGTCCAAAGCCAGACTCACTGTAGATACATTGTCAGCACATCTCCCACGCGTCCGGCCGGGCTGCCCCAGCCAGGCTTGTGCGTGCCGGTGGGACAGCCAGAGGGACATGGGCCTCGGGAAACGGGAGTATCAAGGGAGGCCCCGTGCCAGGCCCAAGTTCAGGTGTAGGCAGAAGGCCGGTGGTTTACTTTTACTCACGCTCACGGGGATTTGGTGTAGGCAAATAACCAACAAGGCATTTGTTTATGTGCTGTTTTCTTGTGCAGTTATAGGGACGGCCCAGGTAATCCTCTTAGACATAATTATGAAGGGACTTTAAGAGATCTCCTACAGTTCTTCAAGCCTAGACAACCTAAGAAACTTTACTATCAGCAGGTATGAGCCCGAATTCATGTAACTGTGGGTCATGAAGAGAAGGTTTGGGTTTCGTGGAAGCACATCTGACGGTCTCTCTTTTCTTACCAGCTGAAGATGAAAATCACAGACTTCGAAAACAGACGAAGTTTTAAGTGTATATGGTTAAACAGCCAGTTTAGGGAAGAGGTACGTTTTTTTTTTAACAGTAGGAAGTTTTACTTTTATTGGCGTTTAATGTTTCTGTCTTTCTAGCCCTCGAAAACTAAAACAACAAAGGGAGGGTGTCCGAGGCCCTCAGTCCCCTCCAGCCACCACGACTGGAGCATTTTCAGTCGGAGCTCTAGCTGCTTGGCCCAAGGCAGTATCCTTCTGGAACCCCGGCTGCCTCTGGGCCTCCTCAGGTGGGGCGGGTGCTGGGGTCTGCCATTGCTGAGGCCGGTTCTGCACGGAAGGCAGGCCCAGCCCGCCTGCACGTGGTGGTTCTAGAGAGTCTGGCCCGGCTTGGACCCCGGTGTTTTTGCCTTTGTAGTTCCACCAGTCTCGAAGGCGCATGTAGGCCACGTGCTGTACGCGTGGTCCTCTGGTGGAATTGACAGGCTGAGCTACTCCGCGCCTCCTCTGGGCCTCGTCTGGGCTGTCTGTCACGTCACCCTGCTGGATCCGGCAGGCGGGGGAGGGGGGTGGCTTTCCGTGGGGTTTCCTGAGGAGCTGTCCTGTGAAGGGCGACCTTTCTGTATCAGCGTTGTTTCCTAAACTCCTATCGGGTCCTAAACACCTCTGGGGTGGGGTGGGCATCTCCGGTTTGGGCAGGTGGGCACAATTCACGCATCTGGAGCCCTCGGGGTGGGGCGTCGGTGATGCGGTGGGAAGCTAGAGACGACAGAACGTCCCTTGCCATTTTTTCCTTCCTCGAGCAACATGGACGTGTTGTCGCAGACCTCTTCCGTTTTCTTGAAAGCATCGATTTCCTCCGGTCCTTTCCTAGGAAATAACACTATATCCCGACAAGCACGGGTGTGTCCGGGACCTGCTGGAAGAATGTAAAAAGGCTGTCGAGCTCGGGGAGAAAGCGTCAGGGAAACTTAGGCAAGTATTTCCTGAAGCTGCCGGCGGGCCGCGGGGGCGTCACCAGGCCACCCGACACTGGGACCCGTGTACAGTGTTGCACACCGGCTTTCAGCCCGTCTTCTGTGGCAGTTTGTAGACCCTTCATGATGGGACGCCCCCCCCCCCCCCCCCCCCGCCTTTTTCTTTGGAGAGCAAGAGAGAGCACAAGTGAGTGAGGGGCAGAGAGAGAGAAAGAAGTGGGGCCCACATGGGGCTTGTGCTCACCCGATGTGGGACTCGAACTCCTAAACCGTGAGATAATGATCTGAACCGAAGTCAGATGTTCAACCACTGAGCCATACTTTCTTCTTTCCCTGTCTCCTGATTATTACTAAGCTGTAGGAAGAACTTGAGATGCAGGTGGAAAAGCCACTCGGTAAGGAAAGGGTGCAAACGGATCAGCCAGAACTGCTGTTGGTTGTGTGTGAGGAATCAGGGCGCTTCTGAGCCACGTAGCCGGTGTTGAGGCTGAAGTCAGAGGCCCCCGATTGACGAGCAGTGTTCATTTCAGAGAGTTGACCGTTCTTACCATGGGGCCGGACAGGCGCTCGCAGGACAAAACAGCCCTTGGGGCTACTTGGTTCCTGGAATGTTTGCTCAGTGATGTTAATAAAAGAATGAGATCTTTATTCTCTAACGAGCTAGAGAGAGAAAGAGCGCAAGTCTGACCCCACTTGGAACCATTGCGGGAAAGATGTGCCTGGTTTGGGGAGACTTGGTCTCCTCCCTCTCCGTGCCCAAATGCGGCCGCATCCCCTCCAACCGGAGCATCCCCCCCGGCCTTTCCTTGAACCACACGCTCCAGGGGGACCACCGACTAGTATTCTGTGCCGTGTTCCCTGAGGACGCCTGCTTGGGACATTCCCAGTTTTTAACAAGGAAAACCATAAGCAAATGTTGATAGCTTCGTAATAAAGAATTTCTCTGTAGGGGAACTGCTCATCAGCCCCGTTTCTCCCGTGGATTGGTGTGGCTCACTCCGTGCCCCCCCCCCCCCCCCGTTCTGTGCAGGCTGCTAGAAATCGTAAGCTACAAGATTATCGGCGTGCACCAAGAAGATGAGCTGTTGGAATGCTTGTCTCCGGCAACGAGTAGAACGTTTCGAATAGAGGTAACGGGCCCTCGTGGGCGCGGTGCGGGGCGGGGTCGTGGGGTGGTGGGACGGCCGCTGGCGGCGGATGCTGCTTCAGCTTTGTCTGCGTGCTGGGAGAAGTGAGCCCTGCAGTTGGTTCTGTTCTTCCGGCTGCTGAGAAGTTAACGTTGCGTTGTGAGAAAGTACACACAATGTGCTTTTTCGCGGTAGTCGTGGGAAGTGCATACGGCTCGGCTTCCGGAAATCCGTTGGCGCGTTGAGCGCCCCTCCCTGCCCGTCACACTTGCCTGGTGGCCCACTCTGCTGAGACGCTGTCCCTTCACGTGCAGCTCCGCCCTCCCCCCCACCTGCCCTCCCCTCGGGGGCTGGCCTCTAGGTGCCCGTCCACAGGGGATCCTAGGGGAATTGTCCCCAGATGGGAATTCTCGATGTGGGCCCCCAGGCAGGTCTGCTCAGAAGCTCTGGCTCCCTGCCCAGTGTGGAGCAGCTGAAGTGTCCACAGTGACCAGAGTCGCACGCACTTTGGTCGCTGGAACCCCAGAGTTTCCTGCCGACACGGAGATCCCTTCCAGCTCTGAGCTCCCTGGTTCTAACGAGACCCAGACACGGCGCTGGGCGGGCGTGGGACCCCGCGGCCTTGATGGGCAGTGAGGCGGGCAGACGCAGTGTGTGTCTGCGTGGACTGCACCGCTCGGCTCAGTGTGCGCTCCCCCCCCCCCCCCACCCCCACCCCGCGTCCCAGGAAATCCCTCTGGACCAGGTGGACATAGACAAGGAGAGTGAGATGCTCGTCACCGTGGCGCACTTCCACAAGGAGGTGTTCGGGACGTTCGGGATTCCGTTTCTGCTGAGGATCCACCAGGTGAGGCCGGGGAGGTAGGCTGAGGGCCGCCGCCAGACGTGAGGTCCCGGGCGCCACGCCGGGGCTCCTGCCGCGGGGGCGTGCACACACGTGTCCTTTACCCTTCGTAGGGCGAGCATTTCAGAGAAGTCATGAAGCGGATTCAGAGCCTGCTGGACATCCAGGAAAAGGAGTTCGAAAAGGTAGGCAGGACTCCCGGGCCGCACGCCGAAATCCTGGCTCCCGCGGCGGCCGGACTTTGGCCGGGGGCGGGGGGGGGGTTTGCTGGCCCCCGGGGCTTACGGAGGAGCGGCCCTTCTGTCTTTCAGTTCAAATTTGCCATTGTGATGATGGGCCGACACCAGTACATCAATGAGGACGAGTATGAAGTGAACCTGAAAGACTTTGAGCCCCAGCCTGGTAAGAGCCCTCCCGTGGTCAGAGACGCGGGCAGCCCTGGGTCCCAGTTCCTTCTGCGAGGCAGGGAGGCGCAGTGCGTGACCCATGGGTTCCTCTAAGACGCATTCAGGGTTGGCGTGTCGGTGGCTCTCCGGCGTGTGCTGGGAAGGGCGGGGGGTGGGCATTGCACTGGGCTCGGCCCCGCTTCCTCGCCGTCTAGCCTCGGCCCTCAGCCCTGCGTCTCTCTCTCCGCCAGGTAACATGTCTCACCCTCGGCCTTGGCTAGGGCTTGACCACTTCAACAAAGCCCCAAAGAGGAGTCGCTACACCTACCTGGAAAAGGCCATTAAAATCCATAACTGACTTCCTCACCCAGTGCGTGCGAGGCGAGGGGCCGTGCGTGGGTGTGTGCCCCTTTTTAACAGCCTAGAACTTTGGTACACGCGCACCATCTGAAGTCTTCAGCAAGAGGATTTGCTGCTGATGTTAATTTTATTTTGTTGAGGCTGTTCCGTTTGGCTTCTCTGTATCTATTGACTGCCCTTTTTGAGCAAAATGAAGGTGTTTTTATAAAGCTTGGATGCCAATGAGAGTTATTTTATGGTAACCACAGCGCAAGGCAACCGTCAGCGTAACGGGGGAGAAGAGGTGAGGGCCACGCGGCTCCGGCTCGAGGCCTCTGGGCTGTGTCCAGTCGGCAGAGGCCTGCCCGGCTGCCTTCCTGGGGTCGCGGGTGCCAGCCCCGCAGCTGGTCTTACGTTGAGGCTCGTCTGACGTTTTCCCCTCAGTTCTACTTTCCAACCTTTTGTGTGCATCTGTAAAGGCAAAACCGAGAAACTCACAACCTAATAAATAGAGCTCTTTCCTTCACTGCGTGTACTGTCCCCCTTCCTCGGTCCCCCTCCCCCGCCCCCCGCTGCCCGGGTCTCTCGGTAAACGCGTCTCAGTCCATCAGCTGCTACCGTCCTTCAGCCCGTGTGCAGCGTGGACGCCCCCGAGTGTGAGCACGGTCCTGGCGGACGGCCCGGGCCCCTTTGGTTCGCTTGAAAACGCTGTTCGATACAATTGAGTTGTCAGGCTTGCTGCCTGTGGGCAGACTGACTCCACAATCTCAGCAGTTCATACAAGCAGGTGAAAGAATTCTCAGTAGAGTTTCCTCGGAACGGAACAGACGGAACAAGAAAAGGAGAGCCTTTTAGCAAAGAGGGCATGCTCACTAGTGGTCAGTACGCTGTTGACTTTGTAAAAAAACAAAACAAAACAAAAAAAAACAAAAAGAAAAACAAACAAAAAAAAAAAACCAGAGAAATGAAATTGTATATTTAATGAGTGAACATGTATAATTCACCGCTGGGAGGAGGTGACTTTTTGTTGGGTGCATCTAAGTGACTCTTCACTGATGTTGATATTCATTGTGTGTAGTTTTATTTCAGTCCCAGCCTCGTTTCCTCTTATTTTGGAGCTAATGCCGGCTGCGTGTCTAGTTTTGAGTGCAGTAAAATAGAATCAGCAAATCACACTTATTTTTCATCCTTTCCCAGGATTTTCCTTTCTTTCTGTAGCATCAGTGTATACCAACTCTTCCTGTATATTGCCTTTTTGCTGGAAAATGTTGTATGTTGAATAAAATTTTCTATAAAAACTGGAAATCAGTGAGTGACGTGGAGGTCAAGGGGAGACTTCTGCTCCCCCTGGAGGTCTGTGTTCCCCCTGCTGTCGGGGTTGCTCGTGGATAGTCCTGGTCGTCCGGGGGTTGGATTTCGCCTCTTCCAGGTCATGGTCAAGCTCGAGCAGTGGAAGGTTTCCCGGGAGGAAACTGTTGCCCACATCTGAGGACCAGAAGCATGCCGGAGCCAGCCCGGCACGAATTTGTCTGCAGGTTTCCATGGCCCCGTGCGCGTCTCCGCTCCCCCGGGACCTGCCCCCTCCGTGCCCTGCGAGAGTGGAATCTGGGCAGGCCGGCGAGGCTCTTTCACCGTGTGTTTGACTCTGAGCATGAAAGAGTTGGTCTTTTGTTTGAGGTTTGGCCGTGGGTTGGCTCTAGTAGGATAGCTGGATCGGTATTCTCCCTTAAGTTACCGAGTGACTGCCTGTCGGAAAGACTGGTGATGTGGACATACGCTATGCTTTTACCTCTCCATTCCCTCCGAGCTACAGGGTTCGGTGTCTGAGCTCCTAAAACTGATTTTGGGGCACGGGGTGGAACCCAGCCTTTCAAACAGCTCACTCTAAGCCCCGAGGACGTTCCCATCTATTGACAGCCATCAGAGTTCGCAGAAGGATGAGTCCCTTGGGAACCATAACGCGACCGGAATGAGGGGCATGGCCATCGCACGGGACCCGTACGTGGGAGCCGTGTGCAGAGAAAAATTCGAGCGTCCCAGGGTACGGCGTGTGCCATTTTCTGTAACGGCTGTTCTTTGTAGGCAGCCATGCCCTTCCCGCTGGGGGACCAGTCGCCTTTCTCTAAGAACTTCCAAGTCTGCTGCCTCGGGGACCCCCACTTCCAGCAGGAAGGGGTGCGCGTCTCCTGCGTGTTGCCAGAGCGGTAAAAAGCGGAGTCTTGTGTGCATGGCGCTGAGAGGTGTGGCTTTGGGGCTTTGGTGCGTGACACCATGCTGGGGTGAGGCCCCCCGCAGCGTGAGTCCGTCGGGGTGGGGGACCCCAGACCGGATCCCTGGGACTGCGTGGTGGGTCCTCGTCCGGGGCTCCCCCCCTGCACAGCTCTGTGCTTGTTCGGAGGCACGCGGTCGTGGTCTGCTTGCTGTTTAGGATGGGGACACATGAGCGTCGTGCTGGAGTCCCCAGCAAGAAGCCGCAGCGTGGGAGAAGATGGCTCCGGGGGCCCCGTGGTGGTCTCGGGGACAGTTACCGAGCTTTGCTGCTGGAGCCTGGTAGCAGCCTCGCGCCATACCTGAGCAGATGAGCACGGCAGCGTCCGGGGCACGAGTCCAGGGGGGAAGGAGCCGTCGGAGAGGCCGCGTGACCACGAGCCCGGGGCCAGGCCTTGCCTGAAAACACTGCCAACGCGGACACGCACCTCGGACGTCAGCACGCCGGAACCGAGGGCCCCACGGACTTCTGTGTGGGGCTCCCGCCTTTCCCTCCGTCTTGCCGTTTCTGTCCTGGCCCGGCCCTGTCCAAGAGCGCCTCCTGCCACGGCAGAAGGTTCTGTGCGTGGCCCAGAGGGGTAGCCGCAACGACGCATCCCTGCCGGACGCCCGAGATGTGCCGAAGCGGCTGAGGGGGCGGATTCGTAATTTCCCTTAAGTAGCCGCGTGTGGCCAAGCGTCTACCCTGTTGGAGAAAGCCGCTCTAAGCCGATTTTCCTCCGGTTCGGTAGGGGTCGTTCCGGTGACTGGCTCACGCGGAGCCTGGACTTAACGTAGAAAACCGTGGCAGGTTTTCCTGGCCTTTTCTTGCTGGATCCATTTACCGGATGGGAGCAAAGTCAAAGACCAAGCTTCCTGAGGCCTTTGCCTTGTCCCCGGGGGAAGCAGAGCCTGTGCGGACCCGTCCTTCCCGCCTTTATCTTTGAGTGAGGCTTTGAAGCCAGGCCCGCGGGGGTTTTAAGAGCGGTCCGGGCAAGACGCAGGGAGGGCCCCCACGCGTCTGACCCGCCGACGGATGGGTGGATCCAGGAGTGGGCCTGTGGGTGCTGACGCCGCGATCATGTTCACAGACGTGATCGGATGTTGGGAGGGAAAGCCACCCCCCAGCCCCCACGGTGCTCATCTGCCCGCTTTGCTGGCACCGAAGAGCCTGTCCCTTCAGGCTCGCTTTGCAAAGTCCGCCTTGCGTCAGGCAGGCGGCACAGACGCGTTTGAGCCGCATCTGCAGCCGCTTTCAGCCTGAGGCCTCTCCACACCACCACCGCCCCTGGCCCTCCTTGCCCCTGCGCGCACAGCACGGCTTTGCCTGGGTGCCCGCGCCCCCCCCCCCCCCCCCCCCCCCCCCCAGTGCTCCAAGCTCCCTCCCGACTATGCCCAAGAAGCCCCACGCCCTGCGGCCTGGTTCTGGGATAGGGCGGGGGGGTTGGTCCCCGTCCCGTCTCTGGGCTTTAGCCCAGATTGGGGGCGAAGGAAGCTAAGAAAACTCAGGCGCTCTTGTAACGACCCTCACCGTTCACTGTGCCCTGCTGCCTCTGGGCCGCCTGGAGTAGCCAGGGGACTTCGACAGTTTGTGCCACCTGGCTGGGGTCTGGGCTCGCCTGCTGGAGAGCTGGCCTCAAGACCCAGACTCTGCTGGCCTCGGCATCCTGCTTTCCAGGCCCTCCCAGCTGGCCCTCCTGGGTGGAAGGAGCGGGGCTGTGGGATCCCAGGCTGGGGCCTCCCTCTGAGCCCTGGGCCCTTCCGGCCACGCCGCCTAGGTGGCCCTCCGGGAAAGGTGTGCCCTGGGAGAGTGAGGCCTCGGGGCCCCACACCCCAGCCTGACCTTCAGCGAGATCTCGGAACAGGAGTGTGGCTGGGGGGGCTCCCGTTAAGGCGGCGAGTGTGGAGGCCCTGGGAACACGAGGCCAGTGGGGAGAGGCGAGGCGCAGTCACACAGCACTTAGCCCAACGGTTGCTGGAGGGTGCCGTGCGGCTGGACCATCATAGGTTTGGTTTTTATTTTTTTACTATTTTTTTTAACATTTATTCATTTTTGAGACAGAGAGTGAGCATGAGCGGGGGAGGGGCAGAGAGGGAAGACACAGAATCCCAAGCAGGCTTCAGGCTCTGAGCCGTCAGCACAGAGCCCGACGCGGGGCTCGAACTCACAAACCACAAGATCAGGACCTGCACCGAGTTGGATGCCCAACCGACTGAGCCACCCAGGGGTCCCTCATAGGTTTTAAAAGAAGTCGGAAAGTCTGGATTTTCATCGTGAGTCTGCCAGTCAAGTCCCTGAACGACATTTTCTTACGGTGGGCAGGCAGTCTGAGTCAGAAAGGACCGGAGGCTGATCTGTGATGTCACAGTCGGGAGGCGGCCGGAGCCGTGCAGGACCTCGAGGGCATCCCGGGGACCCACCGCCTTTAAAGAAAAGTACTGTGGGGGCTGAGCCAGGCTGACGGAGGAGGCCCAAACACCCGCACCCTCTGACGCACCGCGAGCAGTGTGTTTGCCACGAGAGGTGCCTGTCCTGGGACTGATGCTCCCGTCGGGACCCATCTGGGAATCACAGTCAAAACCAGCAAGTGCCCCGGTGATCGTGGAATCCGTGGAATCGGAACAAGGGCCTCGAGGCGAGTTCACCAGATGCATCTGGTTCTGGCTCAAGACGGGTCTTGGCTTCCTCAGCAGAGCCAGGCGCGCCGGTGACCATCCCCATGTGGCTTGGGTGCCTCCGCGCAGGTGCAGAGCTCCCCAGAACCGGAGATTGGCTCGGTCCCGGTGAAGACGTCCCCTGGGTACTGGCAGCCGGGAGGCCTGCCCTGGCCTCTCAGGGATCATGTCCTGCCGTGTTTGAGCTGGCACAGTCTCCTTCAGGCGTGGACCCAGGTGGGTGGCCACCTGTGTTGTCTACCTGGGCCTCTCTGTCTCCCCGGGTTCACCTGGCACCCCTGTCCCAGCTTGCTGTATCACAGATAATAGACTGGCTCTTGGGTCCAGGGGCCCTATTGGGTCCGATGCTTCAGCTTTTTTTTTTTTTTTTTTAATGTTTATTACTTTTTAGAAAGAGAGCACGAGCAGGGGAGGAGCAGAGTGAGAGGGAGACACAGAATCCGAAGCAGGCTCCAGGCTCTGAGCTGTCAGCACAGAGTCCGACGCAGGGCTTGAACTCACAGACTGTGAGATCATGACCTGAGCCGAAGTCGGATGCGTAACCGACTGAGCCACCCAGGCACCCCAGATGCTTTGGCTTCTAACCCTCAACACCTTGCTAAGATGGGTCCATTTAGGCGTTGAAATGGAGGCTCCCGACCCCATAGCTAGCACTGAGTCGGAGGTCGGTGCTCTCCCTGGTTCTCCAGAGCATCTGGGGTGTGGGCGGAAAGCCACCTTCCCCTGGCATCTTCAGGGGGCTGACATTCAGATCCAGAGAAATCTGTCCCAGCAGGCTATATGCAGAGGGGCTCTCCCCTGACCTTGTGAGGCTTTGGGGAACTTCTCTGCCTGCTGACTGGTAAACTGCTCTACACACACACACACACACACACACACACACACACACACACAACCTACCTCCATACCTTTTCAGGGAGCCGGACCCTGCTGCCTCCAGTTCCTGGAGCAGGGAGACCCTCCTGCCTGGGCTTCTGCATCTATAGGATGCGGAGGGGTGAACATCACAGCAAATTTAGTGCAAATTTAAAGTAATCTCTATGCCCAACATGGGGCTGGAACCTACGACCCTGAGATCAGGAGTCAGTTCTGACTGAGCCAGCCAGGCACCTGGTTCTCTTTCTTTTCTGTCTCCTAATTCTCCTGCATTCTTCCCCCCTTCTGTAGGAAATTCACTTTAATTGAAAAGGTGGGTGAATAGCATTCATCTTGTTTTGCAAAATAAAAATCCCTTAGGGGGGTGCCTGTAGAGATTACTTAAAAATCTCTAGAAACAAACAAATTCTCTTAGTTTCCTCCCCCCCACCCCAGGGTTTCCCCTGCCCCCCACCTCATCCCCAGCAGACCCCATGTTAACCCAGGGGGGATTCTGGTCCTCATCAGCTTGGGGCCTTTTAATGTCCCAAGCGTTGACCAAATTCTCGTGGATATTCGAGGCTGTGGAAAATGGGGAGTGAGGTGTTCCCCCCACCCTGCCCCCAGCTGGAGGTACAGAGATGTTTTCAGATGCTGAAGCTTGAGCTGAGGGGAAGGGGCCAGGAGAGCAGGAGGTACCACGCCGAGGTCTCTGAGGGGTCAGAACGGCAGGCAGGGAGCCTGAGAAGCTGGTGTGGGGAGTCCCGCTCCCCACGATTCATTCATGTGTCCGATGCTGACCCAGCCCCCTAGCTGTGCCAGGAGGACAGAGGGCAGGCGCCTTCACCCCCTCCCTGGGCCAGGAGGGACCCCAGCAGGACAGACGTGAGCAGGCAGAAGTCACTCGGTGGACGTTTATTTGGTGGACCTTCACAGGCGGTGGTAGCAGAAGAGCTCTTGCTGGCACATGGGGCACGTGTGCTTCACGTCCATCAGGCTGTCCATACAGAAGGGGAGGAAGCAGCAGCCCAGGAAGCACCTGCAGCCTCAGGAGCAGCGGGGTGTGGGCCAGCGCCCCCCTCCCGTGCCCCGTCCCCCAAGCCCAGCAGGCCCCGCCCCCCTGATGCCCAAGCCCCCCACCCCCCCCCACCCCCCAGGAGGCCATTCACCCAAACACAAAAAGACCTGTACGCAGCAGCCAGGTGAGAACCCCTGGGACCGGGGTGGTCACTGTTATGATGCGGTTCCCACAGTAGTGACATATGGACTGTACCGGGATGGCAGGGCCCATCCTAGGCATTCTGGTGAACAGAGCTGGGGACGGGGAGGGGGGGGCGGGGGGCGCGGCGCAGCTCAGACCGTGGCCCTCTCCTGGCACTCCTGCAGCCTCTCCGCGCTCCCCTGCACGCCCAAGACCCCAGGGTGGGCTCCAGCTCCCTCTCCCTACCCCGTTTCCCCCACCCCTGCTCCTGCTGGCCTGCAGGGCTCAGGGGCCTCTTGCTGGTCAGGAGAGACCCAGGGAATTTGGAAGCATCTCTAGGTTTCAACTG
This sequence comes from Panthera onca, assembly GCF_046562875.1. Classification (NCBI taxonomy): domain Eukaryota; kingdom Metazoa; phylum Chordata; class Mammalia; order Carnivora; family Felidae; genus Panthera; species Panthera onca. The sequence continues at coordinate 34,537,707 of NC_138354.1, forward strand.
GGCCCCTTCAGCTCAGCGAGCTACCCAGGATAGCATACTCATCCAGCCCCTTTTAGGGGCGTCTGTTGGATGCTCTCAGTCAAAAGCTTTGATGCCCTGGTGAAGACGGTACAATCCAGAATCTACCTGCTGGCGTTCTTGTGTCATCCTCTCGCGTTTGTACAGCGGGGCCAAAAAATGTGTTTAGCTATCTAAGCCCTGCAACCACGTCCGCAGTCTCGGGTGTGCGGAGAAAGGGGGGCTTGGGTGGTGGCTGAGTTTGTGGTTAAGAAAACAATTCCCACGAGTTTTAGTGTCCTGGCCAAAGGCTCAGGGTCTGGTCTGCAGCCGTGAGGAGGGACTTAGGGGCCTCGCAGGCCTTGATCCCTCTGGGGTCCCGGGTGGGTGAGGGGTGCTGGGATTTGGAATGGACGGAGCCCCGATGTGCGGGATGCAGAATCCCCAGTTTAGCACGGAGCTAAGGAAAGCTCTGTGGCTAGAATGGGTGTCCCTACGGGCCTTTCCATTCTGCCCACTGGGAATGTGCAGAACAACCCTGCAGCTCCTGACCCTTTGAGACCTTTCTCGAGTATTCTGCATTCCTTAACGGGGTTGTGTAAAAACCCCCTGAAGCCCAGGCCCTACCCTGGGCAGGGGCCACCTTCCGCTTCTCTGGTTGCGGCCGGTGCCTCGCACTGCGGAGTCCAGGGGGTTTGCCCCACGAGCCTGCCCTGAGTGCCCACTGCAGACCAGCCCCTGCGCCACTCATTTCATGTTGGAGAGGAGGGGCTGTGGCCAGCCCTGGGGGGGTCACACGGCTCCCGGGGGGCAGCGGAGAAGGACTTTCAGAGGAGGTGCTGTTGGGGCAGAATCTCGAAGAGTGGGGCAGGGCAGCCTGAGCCCAGGAAAACCGAAGGGGAAGGAACAGAGGTACTCACCCGGGTGAATGGCCGGGGGGCCTTGGACATATATTGGAGGGGGCCCTTGAACTCTTGGAGGCCAAGGACCAGGAGGAGGAGGGGGACGAGGACGAGGAGGCTCTTTGGGAGAGAGGAAGGAAACACAGCCTCAGACCCAAAGTCCCGCCACTTGCCAGGCGCTGAGCTGACAAGGTGGCCAGCCTGCCAGCCTGAGGGTATCACCCATTTTACAGGAGGGAAAGCCAAGGCCTGGAGGAACGAATGCCAAGGCTTGCGTAGCATAGATGGAGCAGCTGAGGTTTGAACACAGACGTTTCGGACCCCAATTGTGTCCTCACGTCCTAGAATGAAAGCTCTTCCGGGAGGCAGTACCAGGAAACTGATGACGTAAAAAGAGCACGGGGCCCATGATCTCTTTAAAAGAAACAAAACATCGAGCATTTGTTGTTTACGTGTCAGACTCTGTGCCGGACGTTTTACACACCTGGCTCCATGGATTCTGGTGAAAACACCAGGGAGGTAACCGTGTGGTATTACTCCAATTTTGCAGATGTGGACACTAGGCTCAGAGAGGTTAACCAACTTGCCTGAGGTCCCCCAGCAAGCAGGTATGTGAATTGAGGATGCCCACCTCCCAAGGAGGAAGGAGCTCCAAGGCTCCAAGAGTGGCAGCGCTTCATTTGCTCCATCCCAGAAGGACAGTTGGGGCCACAGCGCCCTCGCATTCCTCCCAGGCTTCATTCCCTCCTGCCCCACAAGGGGACTGTCACGCCGTGTGCACGTGCAGCTTGCTCCCACCCCCCCCCACCCCAACCCCAGCTCCCAGTGGTGAGCCCTATGCCAGTCCTGGAGTCAGGTGCAAGGCTGTCTGGACAGGGAATTCTGGGATCTGGAAACCCAGTGTGTGGTCTGGGAGGTGGGCGGATGAGAGCCCCATAATCGTAATGACTGTGGTCAACGGATGGGGGTCCACATGTGTCTCTATGGGGAACCATGGGGACCTACCCCTCCCAGGTGAGGGGCCTCGTGGCATAATTGGAGCTGCCTGGGATCCCCCTCCCCCACCCCGTGCCTCTTCCCACAATGGGGGCGGCCAGGAAAGAGGAAGCCGCTCTCCGTTTTTTGCCCTCAAGTCTAGACTCTTGGGAACAGGAAGAGATTTCATACCCATCCGGTGCCCCCAGGTGTCCCACCTGAGGCTGGTTTTAGTACCCATTTTACAGGTGAGGAAACTCAAGGCCAGCAAAGAAGTATGCGGCCTGGAGCTGCCCGCTGCCTGGTTGACACCCGACCCAGCCGAGTTAGCAGCCGTCAGCCCTACACCGACCATCCCTTAATCCTCTCAGCCGTTTTCCAGACGGAAAACGGATCCAGAGAGATTGGTGACTTGGCCCAAACCTCATCAGCAGAGCTGGGACCCCCCCACCCTGCCACCCCATCCAGTCTGGGTTGTGTCTGGCCACGGGGGTGGGGCAGGGGATGGGAGGGACAGGCCGCACCTGATACCAGAGAGTCATTCGGCTTCTTTCTTGGCTTCTTTTTAACACTTTAAGAGAGGGCACAGGATGTCGGGAGGCCCCGATTTGTCCCCATTGGGTCACACGGTCCCCGAGTTGGTGGGGGACAGCAGGACATGACGGTGGAGTACTGGATTCAGCCCCCAGCCAGGCAAGGGGACCCCCAGTCTCCTCTCCTGCTTCCCATGGGCGCCAAAGTCAACTGGTCACCGGGATGGCGGCGGGGGGGGGGAACTCTCACCCTGGGGATGGTTCCATCTTGGTGTCCTGGACGTGTTTTGTTCCAGCAACGGTATCCCAGCAGCGGCGGGTTCCAAGCTCTGAGCAGCAGAGTGCTTATCTGGAGTCCCCATGGCGAGGCCTGGGTGCCCTTGGGCCAGAGTGCCTGCCTGCCTGGTGCCTCTCCCAGGGCCTGGCTCAGGTGGAACAGCCATTGTGATGTGCATCCTCACAGGGGCCAGAGGTGTGGGCTCTGTATGCCCTCCCTGCAGGAGGAGGGGGGACCCTCCCGTGGCCCAGCCTGAGGACCCTTTGGAGGCAACCCTTCTCCCACTGTCCTTCTCGGGTTGAGCCGAAACCAGCCCTGGGTTCTTGAGGGCGGGGGCGTGGTGACCAATCTGGAGCCTTAAAAATATGAATCTAGGCTGGGCTGCACCTGGTGGCTCAGTCCATTAAGCGTCCGACTTCGGCTCAGGTCACGATCTCCCAATTGTTGAGGTCAAGCCCCGCGTCGGGCTCTGTGCTAACAGCTCAGAGCCTGGAGCCCGCTTCGGATTCTGTGTCTCCCTCTCTCTCTGCCCCTCCCCTGCTCGTGCTCTCTTTCTCAAAAGTAAATAAACATTAAAAAAAAAAAAAAAAAAGAAATGGGAAAGGATGTATATAATTTCCAAGATGAAGTAAAGGAGCAATTTTTTAAATTCTTTGAAAAAAATTTTCTTAATGTTTATTTATTTTTGAGAGAATGAGAGACAGAGTGTGAGCAGAGGGGCAGAGACAGAAGGAGACACAGAATCTGAGGCTTCAGGCTCTGAGCTGTCAGCACAGGGCCTGACGCGGGGCTCGAACTCACGGACCGCGAGATCATGACCTGAGCTGAAGTCGGCCACTTAACCAACTGAGCCATGCAGGCACCCCGATTCTTTTTTTGTTTGTTTAATGTTTATTTATTTTTGAGAGACAGAGACAGAGCTAGCGGGGGAAGGGCAGAGAGAGGAGACGCAGAATCTGAAGCAGGCTCCAGGCTCCGAGCTGTCAGCACAGAGCCCGATGTGGGGCTCAAACTCGTGAACTGCGAGATCATGACCTGAGCCAAAGTTGGACTCTTAACGGACTGAGCCACTCAGGTGCCCCGTAACAATTTTTTTAAAAACTAAAGGTTGATGTTGAGGGAGATGGGGTGGAAGCACTTTCTCTTTAAATAAGCCTTGCTTTATAGGTTTGACTTTGGAACTATATCATTATTGTTACTAGTGTAAAAGGAAGCACATGCAAAAGAAAAAAGCAACACCGAAAAACGGAAAGCAACGGAAAACAAACAAATGTGACTGTATATCAAGATTTCTTCCACGGGACACAGAGCACAAGCCATAAAGGGAAAACTTGAAAGACCCGCTTCATCAAAGCACCGGCTCTTCAAAAGGGGAAGAAAAAATGCTTAGCCACAGGCAGGAAGACAATATTTGCAGTACAGGTATCCAGACTGTAAAAGAACTCCAACTACTTTATTCTACTTTATTTTATTGTATTTTCTATTTTATTTTATTTTATTTTATGTTTATTTTTGAGAGAGAGAGAGAGAGACAGAGCGCAAGCGGGGGAGGGGCAGAGCGAGAGGGGGACACAGAATCCAAAGCAGGTCCCAGGCTCTGAACTGTCAGCCCAGAGCCGGACGCGGGGCTCAGACTCACAAACGGTGAGATCGTGACCTGAGCCAAAGTGGGACACTTAATGCCTCTCTCTTGCTCTCTTTTTTTTCTTTTTTTCTTTTTTTTTTTTTTTCAACGTTTATTTATTTTTGGGACAGAGAGAGACAGAGCATGAACGGGGGAGGGACAGAGAGAGAGGGAGACACAGAATCGGAAACAGGCTCCAGGCTCTGAGCCATCAGCCCAGAGCCCGACGCGGGGCTCGAACTCACGGACCGTGAGATCGTGACCTGGCTGAAGTCGGACGCTTAACCGACTGCGCCACCCAGGCGCCCCTCTCTCTTGCTCTCTTACCAGTACCTGTGGCACCCACACCCGAGATTCTTGAAACCTCCATTTCCTGGGCCACCTGCCCAGGTGCCTGGTCTCCTTTGCCTCCACTTGGTGACAGCCCACCGTCACCTCTCCTGTGCTCCAGGGCGGGGTCGGGGGCACGTCCCGGAGCCTGTCCACACCCTGTATGTATTGGCGTCTGAGATTTGATGTTTGCTGCATCCCTCAGCACCCGGCACGCAGAAGGTGCTCAATTAATATAGGTTGAATGTGCGAATGAACGAACGAAAGAATGAACGAATGAATGAACGAGCTGTGCGCTCTAGTCACCCAGCCCACCCCACGTGACTTAAAATCCTCTGGATATTCCACCCCAAGAAACAGAGTCTGTGTATAGAGTTGAGGTTACACATCTCCGGATGGGGTTGGGAACAGCCTCCTTCTCTGGGAATTTTGAGGCCGGCGGTGTCCCTCCCGCAGGGTTGGGATCCGGGCTGGGGCCCTCTTGAGGGTCAATCAGCGAGGCAGCTGAGGGGCAGTGCTCTCGGGAGGAGGGGGGAGGGCGGGGGGAGGGGGGGGCGCATTGCGGCCACCGCCACCAGGGGGCAGCACCAGGTTGCACGAGTCAGCCTGGCTTCCTCCCTCTGGATCTCTGGGGCCAGGATCTGGGGCTTGTGGGGTGCCCCCCGAGGCTGCTCCGGTGCCGCGGGCTCCTGTCCAGACCAGGCTGGAAGGAGAGACGAGCATGAGAGAGGGCCTGAGGCCAGCCGAGGCCACACAGAAGGCTGTGGTGGAGCTGGCACGGATACACAGGGTCCCACAGGGGAGCCCGGAGGCCTGGCTGGGCTCCTCGGGGACCTCTCTGTGGGGATCACTTCTCCACTAGACTCAGGGCTCTCGGACAACTGGTGTTTGTCTGGTTCCAAACTTTGCATCTCCAAAACAAGGCCTGCCATAGAGGAGGAAGTGGTTAAAGTGTGGGCTCTGTCACTCGCAGCTGTGTGACCCCGGGAGGGCATCTGCACCTCTCTGCAAAGTGGGTCTGATGATAACCCTTGCTGCCAAGAGAGTTCGGGAAATTTCATGAGACAGTTTTATCTTGTTGGCTGATCCTTGGTGCATGCCTACTTTCTGTTCTGTTCTGTCCTGCCCCGGGGGCATTTGTGGCTTGCCCTTCCTGCCCCGCCCTGCCCCCCAATGCTCTTCCCATGAGCTACCCCATGGCTCATCAACATCATCAAACTCTCAGTTCATAAGCCGTTCCTCACGGAAGGCTGCTGTGGACCCCTGCCAGAGCACCCAGCCACCCTCTACCATAACCACCTGGTTCAACTTTTATTTATTTATTTTAATCAGTTACTTTTTAAATTGACATCCAAGTTAGTTAGCATATGGTGCTATAGTGATTTCAGGAGTACATTCCAGTGACCCATCCCCGGTGGATAACAACCAGTGTTCATCCCAACAAGTGTCCTCCCTTATGCCCTTTACCCACTTGGCCCATCCCCCACCCACAACCCCTCCAGCAGCCCTGTTTGTTCTATTTAAGAGTCCACCCGCGTCGATTTTTAATTTTTTTTTTTTTTTTTTTACATTTGTTTTTGAGAAACAGAGTGAGACAAAGCGTGAGCAGGGGAGGGGCAGAGAGAGAAGGAGACATAGAATCTGAAGCAGGCTTCAGGCTCTGAGCTGTCAGCACAGAGCCTGACGCGGGGCTCGAACTCATGGAGCCGTGAGATCATGACCTGAGCCGAAGTCGGATGTTCGACCGGCTGAGCCACCCAGGCGCCCCAACATGGTTCGATTTTGGCGACAGTTACCTCTGTCTGGAATTAACAGGTTCGTGTATTAGTTTAGTTGATTATTGTGTTTTGCTCCTAAAATGTCAGCTCTGTGAGAGCCCAGACCTCATCAGTTTTGTTCACATGTGTCTCCCCCAGACCCTACCACAGTGCCTGGGACACAGTAGATGCTTAATCGAGATTTGTTGCAGGAAAAATGAATGAATGAAAGAAATCTGTGTGAAGTCCTTAGCTCTGTGCCTGGCATATTGAAAGCTTGCAATGAGTTAGCAATTAGTAATATTAGTAAGCAAGACAATAATACATTAAATAAGCAGAGTCATAAAAGCCAAGGTGGGAGGCAGGCCATCCTAGGAACATATGAGCCTGGAGTTTTGGCAGCTGAGGGTCCAGGGAGCCCCACCCCCTGCCTCCGCTGAGGTCCTCCCCCGCTGTGTGACCCTGGGCATCTCACTCCCCCTCTCTGGGCTATGCTATCTTCTTGAGCAATAAGGCTTTGCAGCTGGGGCTGCTTAAAGGAAAAAGGCAATGGGACTCCCCCCATCTGCTTCCTGCCCAGCCTCTCTTCCCAGAAGGGCTCGGAGGTGATGAGGTGACGAGAAAGGAATCTGGAGGAATGAGTTCTAACTGTCACTCTTGTGCAAGTGTGGGGCGGGGCTTTCCCTGGAGCTCCCCCTGACTCCATCTGTTGGGTGGTGGGGAGCCTGCAGCCCTGGGCGGGGACTTGCTGGGTCAAATTGGGTCACCCCCTAACCTCTCTGGGCTGACTTTCCAGCTGTGCCACTTCCCTGTCACCTCTTCTGCCCAGGCTGTGGTGAGCTGGGGGCTGGAAGAGTGTGAGGTGGGGTGCACCCCAAGCCCCGTTCCCTACTTGGGCGAGGAAAGGAAAGCGGCAGCAGGGGGGTGGTTCTTGTGCCCTGGGCACCCACGAAGGTCCTCTCACTGATCAGCGGGGACCCAGATGAGCGAGTGACACGGTTACTTCTTCCCTGGTGGCTGCCACCCATCCCCTGTCCTCAGAACTCTGGGACAGAGCCCCCCCCCCCCCCCCCCAGGCCTGCCTGGAGGTGGAGAGGGGGACTTTCCAGATGGAGAAGAGCCCTGGGAGCTGTGGTTCTGCACCCTTCCATCCGTGCGGACTTGTGTTGGAGTGTGTGCATGTGTGGTGGGGGGTGCTGGTGTAGCTGTGCTGTGGGTCTTGCGTGGTCAGGGGGTGTGCTCATCGGCACAGGGTGTGTGTGGTGCAGGCTTGCACGTGGACGTATCTGTGTGTGTGTGTCCCTGCCTCTCAGGTGGGCTGTGTGTGGGACTTGTCATGTCTGGGTGTCTGTGTGTGTCTAGGTGGGAGGGGTGCGCGGCCTGGGTATCCGAGTGTGTGGGCTGTCCGCATAGGTGGCTCCTGGGTCCGTCTTTTCCTCCTTCAGCCCGCGGGCTTGGCCAGCCTACTTGGACCTCGTGCTTTCAGCCTCAAGAGCTGCCCGAGGGGCTCAGTCCCTTCCCTGGGTGCCCCACCCAACCCCTTCTCCACTCTAGGCTCTCCTGGTGCCATTTTACAGAAGGGGAAATCGAGTTATCCGTCAGGCCCCTCATCCTGGACACGTCTTGTTCCCTCCCATCACATGGCAGCTGCCCCTGTTTCTTCAACGTGTTTATTGAGCACCTACTATAAGTCAGACATAAAAAACCATGGGACACAGATAAGGTACCTGCCCTGGGAAGCTCACATTTTAGCGGGTACCACATTTGGTTCAGGGTGGGCAGAGGTGGGCACCTCTTCTGAGGCATAATGACTAGAAAGAGGCAGCATGGGAAGATGTGGGGTAAGACTGTTCCCAGCTGAGGGAACAGCATGTGCGAAGGCCCTGGGGGGCCCATTAGGGCCGCAGTGGAGTGAGCAGAGCTTGGGCAGGGAGTGCTGAGATCCAATGCATGTTATGAGACCTCCTGGGGCTGCTGCACAGAGGGGCAGTGGCTGGAGGCAGACCAAGGACGGGGAAGTGACTCTCCAGAAAGTGGTGGCCCAAAAGACACAAAGAGCACCAGGCAGGGAGGAGCTGGTGTTTCCACAGCCCAAGTTCCCATCCCTGCTCTAGCCCGGGGAGGCCCCTCTCGGGGACGCAGACTGGGGCGACACATCCTGGGGAGGGGACTTCAGTCTAAGTCACCTAGGGAAGGAGCACCTTGGGGTGTGACACAGCAATGTCCAAATCTTGGCCTGTCCAGGTATTGCTGCATGATCTTGGGTAAGTCGCATTGCTGACCTGAGCCTCATTTCCCCGTCCCCAGAGCGTGTTCTTCTGGGTTGTGACGAGGGTTTCAGAAGTCAACCTGTGCTGGCCTTCAGAGTTGAAGGTGTCCAGTGTGCCTGGCACATTGTAGGGGGCAGAACTGGGTGGCTGTGGTCATTGCTAAGGGCGACACCTAGATTTAAGCAAGTGGTGTTTTAAAAAGCAAGTAACAATAATCATAATAATTCTCTGGGGGCGCCTGGGTGGCTCAGTCGGTTGAGCGTCCGACTCTTGATTTCGGCTCAGGTCATGACCTCGTGGCTCATGAGACTGAGCCCCACGTTGGGCTCTGCGCTGACAGCACGGAGCCTGTTTGGGATTCTCTCTCTTCCTCTCTCTCTGCTCCTCCCCCACTCGTGTGCACTCTCTCACTCTCTCTCAAATAAACAAACATTTAGGCACACCTGGGTAGCTCAGTTGGTTAAGCATCTTGATTTCAGCTCAGGCGATTATCTCCCGGTTTGTGAGTTTGAGCCTCACGTCGGGCTCTGTGCTGACAGTGCTTGGGATTCTCTCTCTCTCTCTCTCTCTCTCTCTCTCTCTCCCTCCGCCCCTCCCCCATTCGCTATCACTCTCTCAAAATAAACATTTAAAAACAAACAAACATTATAAAAATAATTCTCACAACGTGTCTAAGCATTCATGCACTCTCTCACTTTAACACGGCAACCTTATCGAGAGACGTGCTGACATTGTCCCCATTTTACAGATGAAAAAACCGAGGTGCCAAGAGAGGGGACCCGCTGAGAGTTAAAGCATGTGGGGACCCAATCCTTAGGGCCTCCAGACCTGCTGTATCCACCCCAGACGTATCCCCTGCCGTCGTCTTTTCCATGACATGTGTGCCTCCAACTTGGTGATGCTCCTTACTGGAGTTTTCTTATGTTAAGTCAATCCTAAGTGCTACAGCACATGAGTCTGGGTTTCATTAAAAGGGCAACAGGGAGTCACTGAAGGGTTTTGAGCAGGGGCAGGACGACCTGGTGACGGAGAGTCTCTCCCTGACCAGACTTTAGTTGGGCTCCTCTGAGCCTTCGGCTCGCCTGGGCACAAGCTGGAGTTCCCCACCCTGTCCCTGTAAGAGTCCAGTTTTGGCAAGAATCCTGACAAGTTGGTTTAGCCAGAATTCCCTGCCCTCTAGGTCTGACCAAATTCCTCATCCCCTGCCTCCTCCCAGGGGATGTGTGACCGCCCATGTCTTCCGCAAGAATCCTGCCAGGCCAGCTTAGCCAGACCCCCCTCTTCCCCCTGCTATTTCCTCCCAGCAGTCTCGCACTCCCGGACCCTGCTCTGTGGCTACACATCTTCTCCTCCCTGTATGTGGACGTGAGCCCCATCTCTCTCCCTGAATGCAAACCCCACTGCAGGGGCCCCTGTCCCTATCGCGACAGTGCTGAACAAAGTCCGTCTTACCATTTCAGCAAGGGTCAGAAATAATTTTTTTTTTTAGCAACAGTCAGATTTATACTTTTGAAAGCTCACTCTGGCTGCTGCACAGAAAACAAGCGAGGTCACGGATATTAAGGGAGGCATAAGGCAGGGGAGGAGGCCACTGCTTCTGGTGAGACAGTAGAGGTCCAAGTCATGGTGGGAAGGAATGGGGGGCAGATGGGTGGACAGTTATACTTTGGGGGGAGGAGTCTCCCTCTCATCCCTGCTTTTAGACCTTACCAGGCTGCTGTCACTCTTAAAGTGAAGCTCTGTAATTGAGACCCATCCACTTAGCCCCCTCTGGCTCTGGCCATATCACTTCTGTCCACGTCGCTTCTCGTGTCCTAGCCCCACCACACTCCTGTCTCAGGGCCTTTGCACGTGTGCTAACCTTCCTCAGGAATGTCCTTTCCTTTGTCTATTCAATTCCTGGTCTTCCAGAAGACCCCAGGTCAACCAGCACTTTCCAGAGAAGACTCTCCTGGCTTCTCCAGCATGATGCTGTCCCTGCTATGGATACAGCGGGACTTTATACCATTGTGATTACTGGTTTAACATCTGCTTCCCCTAATTAGACTGTAACCCTCTGGGGGACGGGGGGTGGCAGGACAGGACGAACACGAGTTTTGTTTAGTCTAGGGCTTAGAACAGAGCTCATGTGCAATAACTATTTGTCACATGGCTGGACAGATGATTGGTCTTTATTGGGTGGAAAAGTTAGGCCAGATCTTCTCATCTGCTGCTGGCTCAAGTCTGGCCACTAGGCCAGTGCCATGAGATGCGGTCATGATAGTGGGCTGATGTCTCTGGTTGCAGGAAGCTCAAGCTGTGGCAAGTTGGGAGAAAGAATTTCTCCACGGACCCGTCTTCTCTGATAGGGCCAAGGGCAGGGCACTCACTGAGCCAGGGATGCTTATCCAGCCCACCACCTGACACCCTACCTTATCAACCTGCCTGCCATCCAGGGCGGGAACTGGGTGGGCACTTTTTACTCTGGATGCTCAGCACCGCAAATGGAGGCCTGGCACCGATGATACCCCAGTGAATGACTGCAGACGGGAACTGCACCAAACTCAGGTGTGGGATTCTCCGAGGCTGGGGTGCCCGGGGGACTCAGTTGGTTAAGTGTCCAACGCTTGGTTTTGGTTCAGGTCATGACCTCCTGTTCTTGAGTTCGAGCCCTGGATCAGGCTCTGCACTGACAGTGCTGAGCCTGCTTGGGATTCTCTCTCTCTCTCTCTCTCTCTCTCTCCCCCCCTCTCTGCCCCTCCCCCAATGGTGGTGTTTCTCTCTCAAAATAAATAAATAAACTTAAAAAAATAAAAATTAAAAAAATTCTGTGGTTAGTTGAGGAGGAAAAGGCTGTTCCTGATGCCATAACAAAACACCAGACTGGGTGGCGTAAGCAACAGAAAGTGACTTCTCACGTTTTTGGAACCTGGGAAGTCCAAGTTCAGAATGCCCGAGATTTGGTTCCTGGTGGAGGACCCTCTTCCTGGCTTGGGGACAGCTGTATTCTTGCTGTGTCCTCAGTGGTGTCTTTGCACGTGGGGAGGGGAAAAGAGGGAGGGAGAGGGAGAGATTGAGAGGCAAGCAGAGCTGGTGGGCTCCAGCAGGGACCCACGTGCCACTTCCAGCCCTGGGACTATAGGCCCAGGACAGTTAAGGGGTTTCCTCCCTGCCCCTCCACCAACCTGAGCCACGGTCCAGGGCTGGGCTGGCTTTTAGGGGCTCCTCTTGCAGGGACTTGCAGTGGCCAGGCAGGGGACGGGGTGTGGTCACCTATCTCCATGCCTCAGTTTCCTCTCCTGTAAAAGTAGAGTATTGTCAATTTTCTGCAGACACAGAGGACTCAAGGAGGGAATGCAAATTAAGAACAAAACAAGAGAACAAATGAACAGTTTCCCCTTGTTTCCCCCCCTTTCTTTTCCTCCCTTCCGTTTTACCTCTCTTTTTATTCCTTCTCATCGTTCCTGGAGCTCTTTTTCTCCGCTGAAACGGAGGCGCCGCGGGCCTGGCGGATCCTGGAGCAGAGGTCAGCTAGGCCCGGACCTGCCGCGGGTTGTTAGGGGAGGGACCTGAACGGGACCTCCACTTTTCAGGAGAATGTTCCGACCGTAGGTGCAGCACGGGCGGGCATCCTCCCGGCTCCCGCGCGGGACGAGGGGCCGCGCTCCCGCCAGTCCCGCGGGCGGACACAAAGGTACCGTCGGGGCTGGCCCCGCGCGCCCCGCCCCCTGGCCGTCCGGCGCCCCGGCTCCCATTGGCTGGGAGCTTGTGGAGGCGGAGCCTCGGCGGGCCAGCCCCGCGGAACACGCCCCCTCCCCAGCGAGCCTCTTGCAGTCGGAGCCGAGCAGCCGGCGGAGCGGAGCGGGTCGCAGGTAGGGAGCTCTTCCGGGCCCCCCAGAAGGGGTGTGGCGGGGTGCCCACCCCGGGGCCCCAGGAGCCGCCGGGACGCGACCTCGGCCTCCTTGCGGCCGCGGCCCGCATTCAGGCCCCTCGTGCAGGGTCTTCCAGGCCGCCGGCAGGGGGCTCCGGGCTGGGTCTCTGGGCCCCCAGGAAATGCCCGGCCGCCGCGGCCTGTTTGGGGAAAGCAGGTTACTCATGCCCGGGAAGGGGCGGGTGTGGCAGCAGCGGGAGGGATTGGGGGCTGGCGTCGGGCAGCGCTCGCGGCGTGCAGTGAACGCCTCCCCCTCCTTCTCCTGTGGGCTGGAGCGTGGGTGGGGGACCCGCGGACCGGAGCGGGGCGCGGCACGGGGAGGGGGCGCCGACTCCCAGCCGGGCGGGGCGGGGAGGGCGGGGGGGGGGGGACCCCAGCCCTCCAGGCGGGGGCGGTCGGGGGGAGCCGCCCTGGCGCCGTGCGATTGGCCGCATCTAGGGGAGGAGGAGCCGCCGGCCGCTCGCGGAGCGTTTGCGCCCGGATGGGGGGCCTCTGGGCGGAGCAGAAGAACTTCACCCGCGCCCGCAGGCTCCCTGCCCGCAGGCCCCGCCGGCCGCCCGTTTGCAGGCCGGAAATACAACGTCGTATTTTGATTTTTTAAAAGGAAGCCCCCGGTCCCCACGTCTTCTCTGGGGTTGGGAGTGGATGTGTGTGTGGAGTGGGCGGATCGGGGATCAGCCGGTTCCACGCAGGGCCTCGGTTCCCCCTGGTGGAGCTGTCTCCAACTAGGAGGCCTCCCGGAGCCTCAGTCTCCCCACCTGTAGACCGGTGGTATAACTTCTCCCTCTCATAACGGGGTGCGAGAGAGTAGAAGGAGGAGGCTAACCCAGTCCCGGGAGAAATGTCGGCTACCGTCGTATTTTTTACTTGCTTTTGTGATATTTCTCTGTCCCTGTCTCCATTCTTGCTCCTCCTGCCCTTTCGTCACTCGGAAGCCATAGGGAACTTGTAAAAACCATCGGTTCAAATCACCCCCCTGGCTTGAAATCACGGGCTCATGGCCCTAATTGTCTAAGTCCCAAACTTGTCCACAGGACTTTCTGGTACCCACCACCGCGACCTTCCTACCCCAGGGCCTTTGCCCCTGCAAGTTCCCCTGCCAGGAATGAGCTCCCCGCCCCATTGTCTTGAAGTGATCATTTTAAGACTCAACGCAGAGCCCCCCTCCCCCCGCCCTCCGGCGGTTTTCGGCCAGGGCCCTCCCCATCTGCGCTCCTGCTCTCGGGGCGGCCTTGGTGACCGCGGGCTCTCAGTGCTCGCCTGTCTGCCCTCCCGCCCCCACCTCCCCCAAGTGGCGCCGGAGCCCCTCCAGGGCAAGAGCTGGGTCCTGTAGCGTCGTGGAGCTGAGCCAGACCCAGCGGGGCCCTGGGGGCCCTGGGGCACGGCTGAGGGTGCGTTCTCCTGGGAGGCGGACGGTCTTCCTTTGTCCCGTGGAGTGGCAGAGTCAGGGCTTTTCGTTTGTGTGCCATCAGCAGGGACTGGAATGGGAGGGATTATTCTAGGTCGCCCCATGCCTGACAGTTTCACCATTAGCGACTCAACTATTGTTGGCTGAGCCGTTTGTAGCTGGCACCGTCTGCGCCACGTTCGCGGGCCTGGGGTGCTGCATTACTCTCCCGTTTGACAAATAAAGAAACTGAGGCATGGAGCGGTGAGGTCTCTCGCCAGGGGTCACATAGGGGAGCAAAGAGTAGAGTCAGGCCGAGACTCGGGTCGGCAGCCTTAGCCGCTGGCTGGTGGGGTGGAGGCAAGGATGCCGTGTGGGAATACGTGACCTGGGGGTGATGGGGTTCTGGTTACGAGCTGGGGCGGGCCCGGGGGTGGGGGCGGGGCGCGGCGCTGGGGGACCTTCTCCGGGGTGGGGGGTGCTGGTCCTGCCGAGGCCGTCGGGGTGCTCCTGGGTGGGGCGGGCAATGCTGGAGGGGCCGCCGGTCCTTCGGGTTTCCGGCCTCTTCCCGGCACTCTGGGGCCCCCGGCGGGGGTGGGGGGCGGGGGGAGTGCGGGAGAGCAGTTCCCGGAGGGGCGCGGCCTGGAGGGGACTCCGGGGCCGCGTCTCTCCGCGGGCGGGCGGCACCCTCCGCCTTGTTTGTGTTTGTCTTTGCAGCCAGCTCTTTTGGCCCCGGGCGCTTGCTGGCGCTCCAGCAGAGGCCGTCCCTGCCCCCCCGGCCGCACTCCCCGCCCCTCCCCTACAGCTCCCCTTGCCTCCCCCGCCCCTCCCCTGCATCCCCTCCATCCTCTCCCTCCCCCGCGGGAGCTCTCTCTCCCGAACAATGGAAGGGAATGTGGCGGAGGCCAGCCTCAGGCCCCCTCCTGGGGCCTCTCTTGCTTCCTGGGACCCTTCTGTCGGGCCTCAGCCGAGCTGACCTGCCCCTCAGTTCCCCCACGTTGGGGCCCAGCTGGACTGGAGCTCTGGAGGGGAGTCCCCGGGTCTCAGCCTCAGTTTACAAAGGAGGAACCTGGGCTGACAAAGGAGTAACTGGCTGACTCATCTAGAACCTCACCCCTTTCCGCCCCCAGTTTCCCGTTCACCCACCTGGTTCCAGCCGGGGCCCTGCCACCCACTGGCTGTGAGGGTGGGCAGGTCGTCAGCCCCCCCAACTCTGGGGTTCCTGTGCCTTCTGTGGACCAGTGGCACCTGGCTCACCGGGAGCACTTTTGAATTCCAGAGTCTCGGGCCCCATCCTCGACCTTCAGAATCAGATTCTGCATTTTGTCCCCCTCCCCAGAGACTTGTGGGGACACTAAAGTGTGAGCACCTCTCTGTGCCTTAGTTTCCCCACCTGTAAAATGGGGATGATAAAAGCACCTCCCCCTGTTGTGCGGGGACGTGGGGACGCATCTACTCCGCCTGGCCCCAGTGCCCTGCCCCCTTCCTTTTGTGTGGACTAGTTCGGAGCCCTCCCCACGCGGCAGCAGTGGCCTGGCCCTGCAGCTGGGTGTCTGCCTCCCCCCAGCCAGAAACCCACACAAGGCTTTCCGGTGTAAGCTTGGTGTGGTCTGGCTTTGCCAAGAGCCACACAGAACGAAGCATGCCACTTGGACCCAGGTCTTGCTCCCCCACATCTCCACCTTCCTACCCTCAGATGTGTGAAAGCTACCAAGAATGGAGCCTTGGGAAATGAATTGCGAACTCCCTCTCACTAAAGTGTGAATGGTTGAAAACACTGCCAAGGCTCCACTCCCTGGACTAAGCACCCTGCTCTTTGGCTTAAGACTGACTCATCCTTGATGGGTTGCTGGGTTCTCAGGGCAAGAGGGCAGGAGGTGGGGGCTAATGTAGGGTTATCTGGAGCCCCCAGATACGTGAGGGGGTTGACGGGGGGCGGGTTGGGAAGGCCCGATTCTGGTGCCTGGCTGAACTCTGACAACCTAAGAGGAGGACCTGCCCGGCCTGTGGAAAATTCCCAGGCTATTTTGGGTTGAGGCCCCCTGCTCCACCCTTTCCTGGGATCTGGTTGGAGGCCTTGCTGACATACCCCTCCCTGAGGGCAGCCAGGGTGGGCGTGGCTTCCTGACTCCCCCAGCTCTAGACCCTGGGTCCCCCCTCCCCTGGCTGAGCATTGTTGAGGACCTGGGGCCGGAGCTGATGGGGGGGGGAGTGGGAGGGGAGCACCCCCCCAGACCACCTGCTTTGAAATGCAAACCCTCATTCCCGCCCCCCTCCCCTGCTTGCTTTTTCTCCATAACATTTTCACTGTCCCACATACTGTGGGTTTCACTAGTTTACTTACTAGCTGGGGGACCCAGGCAAGTTACTGGACACTTTGTGCCTCGGTTTTGCCATCAGTGAAATGGAGATGAATGAGCTGTGATGCGTCAAGTGCTGTGAGCACTTCCCGGTTGCAGCACACTCTTCTTGTCCTGGTGGTTGTGGGGCTCCAGTCCCTGAGCCCAAGCTCCCGTGGGCAGGAATTAGCTGTCCTGGTTTCCATTTCCTGTGCTAGTGGGGGGCCCAGTAACTGTTACTTGGAAAGGATGCAGCCTTCGTCTGTCCTCGTCCTCGGGTGCCCCGTTCCTCTGATGCCCTAAGTGGCCAGTGTGCTCGGGGAGTAGGGGGGCACGTGCGGCCCCCGCTGGTCCACTAGTGTGCACACACAGGCAGTGACATGCCCGTGTGTGTGTACACACATATACGTGTGCATATACACATATACACGTGCACACAGCACAGTGACTGTGACGTGCCTTGGCAGGAGGGACGCTGGTCCGAGTTTGCTGCAGGTCGGAGGCCCATCCCAGGTCTGAGCTTCGGGCACCTGTCTGCACCCTGCTTCTGCTGGGGGGAGTTGAGTGTGTGGGCTGCTCGCGAAGGGCGCTGGTCACAGAGCGCGGCCCTGCCTCCTCCCGCCCTGGGCTGTGCTGGGGGGTGTGGGGCCGGGCTTCGGGACCCCTCTCCCCATCTGTGCTTGGGGGGGCAGCAGCGGCTGCTGGGTTGGCTCCTGGGTGACTGGCTGCCCCCTCCCCCAGCTGTTTTCCTTACAGCTGGACTCTGACCCGACCTCCCCCACACAGAGTCCATTCACTGCTGGGCCCTGGGGGTGGGCTGGCTCCTGGCCAGGCCCCAGCTGCTCTCCTCCAGCTCAGATGGCCGGAGAGAGGCAGGCAGGGGGTGGTGAAGGCCCCGGGGTCTCCCCGCACCCCTCCATCCCGGTTTCTAACACTGCCAGGTGAGCGGGACGGTCCCCACCCCCGCTGGACCGTGCCAGCTGGAGCACACCGAGCGCACAGTGGCCGCCAGCCGATGCTCCTGGTTCTGGGGCTGGTTGAGAAGGGAGCCCTGCTCTGGGCGCCTGGGTGGGTCAGGAGGTTAAGCATCTGAGTCTTGATTTCGGCTTAGGTCATGATATCATGGTTTGTGGGTTCGAGCCCCGCATTGGGCTCTGTGCTGACCGCACAGAGCTTGCTTGGAATTCTCTCTTCCTCTTTCTCTGCCCCTCCCGTTCACGCTTTCCCTCTCTCTCTCAAAATGAAAATTAAAATTAAAACAAAACAAAACAAGAATTTAAGGAGAGAATCGTGCTCTGTGCCGGCCCCAGCTCTGGGCCCTAGGGACGTGGAGGGACCCTGTGCAGCCCTCAGGTTCCTTGCCCGCCAAGGCTGTGGGCTGCTCTTGGCATCTCTGAGGGTTGGGTGTATTTGGGGATTGGGGGATGCTGGGATGGAGAGAAAGGGGCCCCTAATTTGAGCCTGTTGCATTAATTCAGGGGGAGGTGGGTATGGTAAGGGGCATGGGACTGACAGATGGACAGATGGGTGTGAGGAGAGGAAGACGCACACGATGTTGTTGATCCCTGTAGTTCCTCAGCCGGCCCTCTCCCGGCTCTCTGTCCCTGGTGCCCACCACACTGCCCCCTTGCTGGCCTTCAGCCACACCTGGGTGGGCTCTTGCCAACCACAGGGCCTTTGCATAGGCTGTTCTGTCTGCCTGGAAGAGCCTCCCTCTCTTTTTGAAAGGTTGACTCTACTGTTCAGGACCCAGCTTTCCCCTCATTAGAGAATCATCTCCACCCTGGTACTCTGTCTCCCTGTGTATTTCTTACCAGCCCTTCTGGGAATCTGTAGCGATCTCATTCATGTGTCTATTTACCTGTTTATTCTCTGACTCCAGACTCAGGCCCTGTGTCTCTAGTGCCATGAACTAGGGCCTGACACTGATCACCTGTTTGTTGAATGACCTTATGATGGCATTTATAACAGTCCTAGCTGATAGGCCCTGCTCACTTGTTCTGGGTAGATAGCGTGCTGAGTGCTTAGCGTGTAGTATTTCATTTCAACTTCATGGCCGCGGTATGAGGTCAGATGTGCCTGACTCCAGAGGAGGAGAAGGAGACTGGACGGAAGAAGAGAGGGCTGTTCCCTCCCCCTGGTGTCCCATCTGCTGTCCTGGGAGGCCTGGGCAAGGTGCTCCCTTCTCTGGGTCAGCACCCTTCCCAGAACCCCAAGCGTTGGAACATTCCAGGACTCTATGACCTGTATTGGTGGGTGGTGCTGGAGCCCTGACCCCCCAGCCGAGCAGCCGGGGCCTGCATGAGGTGGGGGCTCCCCGGTCCTCCTTGGCGGCGGCTGCAGCTGAGAGAAGGGTCAGGAGGTAACTATGTCACTTCCTCCAGGCAGGCAGCCGGCCTTCTCCCTTCCCAGCCAGGCAGAACTAAGGCCAGACGGCTGTGTGGGGGACTGAGGAGAGACTCAGGGGGAGGGGGACAGGTTGGGGGGAGGAACCAGGCCTGTTCCTTGGGGGGTTTGGGTTGCGGGCAGAGGCAGCTCTGCTGGGTGATGTAGGTTGAAACCCCAGTGCTCTGGGGCCACTGAGTCCGTATAAATGAGGGAAGCAGGGGTGGCGAACGGGGGTTCGAGGTTGTCAGAGCTTCGAGTTTTGTTTTTCCAAGAGTAGTGGGAAGCCTGGGTTGAGATGTTTTCGGTGTGAAAACCCTGTGTGAGCCACATAAGCCCGTCGGCCCTGCTTCCGTCCCACCGTGGCGTGCCTGGGTGAAGTAGGAGTTCGGGGTTCCCCTGCCATCCCTGCCACGGGGCCCTGCTCTGTCTGGTTCGTGTCCTCTGCAGGTGCCGGGGGACGCCCAGTCAGCCGCCCCACTTTGCAGATGGGGAAATTGGTCCCAGAGAGTGGAAAGGACTTACCCAAGCTCCTCTGGCTCCTGAGCTTTGCTTTCTTTCCTGGTGACCTTGAGCCCAGGCCGAGGTAGCGCGGGTGCCTTGGCAGTCGGTCACGTGTTCAGTGCAACGGCCACGTCCTGCTCTTGGCAAAAGTGCCAGAGTCCGCTCCCCCCAGACCCCAGCCGGGTCTGATCCCACCTCTGATACATGTTAAGGGTCACCGAGGGAACTGGAGTTCCTGGCGGCCAGTGACCCAGGCAGGGTGCAAACTGACTGAGCGCCTGGTGGATATGGCTGTCTTGGCGATGGTCCTGCCACTGAGGGTCCCTCAGGCCCACTGTCCTAGATGCAAGCTTGTGACGGCCCCTGGGGGATCCAGACCTGGGGTCTCTGCCTCTCGGGTGTGTGTCCAGAGTTTCTCGGGGGAATGCTGTGTGCTCTGCCCTCTTTTACCTCCGCCTTCCGGAACCACAGTGCCTGGCTAAGTGCTTGACTTAGCAGGTCAAGGCTGTTGAGTAGCTGGAGTGTGACCTAGGTAGCTGGCAGTAAAGGATCCCTGCCCGCCTGCCCTGCCTCCCTCCCCACCCCCTTCCTTCCCTCCCTTTCACGAGTATTGACTAAGTGCCCTGAGTGTGCCGGGGTCTGTGCTGCCTCCCGGGGGCACAGAGGGGACTGATGGCATCCGTGATGTGGGGCGAGCAGGCATTTCCTGGCAGAGCGATGCCCGAGGGAGGCTGCGGCTGCCGCGGGAGCCGAGGAGGCACCTGACCCAGCTGGGGCGAGCCTGGCCTGCTGCCGGATAAGGTGACCTCCACGCCGAGTGAGCCTCGCGCCTGCATTGCGCAGCCGAGAATGTGGGTCTCCGATGGGAGACTGTCAGACACGGGGGTGGGCTGCATCCGGGGTCCCCCCTTGCAGGGCATGAGCCCCTGAGAGCCCTCGGTGTCTTCCTAGGTCAGCCATGTCATCTGAGCCACCTCCACCGCCACAGCCCCCAACACACCAGGCTTCGGTCGGGCTGCTGGACAGCCAGCGGGCCCGAGATCGGTCACCGTCCCCTCTCCGGGGCAACGTGGTCCCGAGCCCGCTGCCCACCCGCCGGACGAGGACCTTCTCGGCGTGAGTCTCAGGCTAGCCTCCTGCCCAGGGCCAGAGTCATTGTATCTGACCATCTCTGTGACTCAGTGTCCTGGTCTGTCACATGGGGAGACTTGGGTTGGGGTAAGGACTGGTGAGGCACCCTGTAAACTCTGGAGGACAATGCCCTAGGCCCCTTGAGCCTGTGGCAGGCTGGGGTTCATAACAAGTAGGAAATCACTGGGGTCTTAAATCAATGGGTTTTAACCACGCACAAGCCTCTTCCTTTGTGGGATCTTGACTTCCTCAGCTGCAAAATGGGGACAGCAGCAGGTTGGGGCACAGTGCTGCAAAGGACCTGCACAGTGCCTGGGAGCTGTAGATCTCAGGCCCAAGTTGTAGAGGCTGCTGCCGTCACTAATAGTCTTCAGAGGGATGCTCGGAGAGCTTTTAGTCTAACCCGCTTTTTGGATAGAGAAACTGAGGCCTGAGAAAATTTGCTGGGGTCATCAGAGAGTCGCTCTTATTAGAGTCTTTGTGAATGGCTCCCAGAGTTGTGCAGTGCACAACCTGCACAGCTGTACATAATGACCCTGGTTACTGTCCGGGGCACGGCTTTTAAGGGGGCACTGGGATGAGCTGGGTATGCCTCAGGAGAGTGGGTGGCTGTTCTGGAGGGCTGGTAGGGGCCCCCACTCACACTTTCCCCCCTCTTTCAGGACGGTGCGGGCTTCGCAAGGTCCTGTCTACAAAGGAGTCTGCAAATGCTTCTGTCGATCCAAGGGCCACGGCTTCATTACCCCGGCCGATGGTGGCCCCGACATCTTCCTGCACATTTCTGAGTGAGTCAGGGCTGGTTTGGGCGGTTTGGGGCTGGGCAAGGAGGCAGGGGGAGTGTGTGACTGACGGGCGCTGCGTGTGAGGGCGTGAGCCTCTGCCTGTGACCTGTGTGTGACTGTTCGGGGGTGGGGCGTGTGGGAGGCTGCAGGTGACAGTCTGCACGTGTATGTGACGGAGAGCGAGACAGAGGGAGAGAGGGAGAGACCGTTGAGAACCATGGGATGGGTCCGGTGGATGGGAGGGGTGTCACTGAGCTGCGGAGTGCGTGTGACCCAGAGTCTGACTTCCTGCCTGCCTTGGGGGAGCCACTCAGTGAGGCTGGGGGCTGCCCAGCCCCTCTGCTCCAGGAAGGAAGTTTGGAGCTGGACCCTTTCTCCTGCGACTTGCTCACTGACGTCCTTCCTTCCTGAGTGTCTGGAAACCCTTGGGAGGCTCAGGCGGGGCCCGCACGTCCGCAGCCTTGAGGCTGGAAGGCATCCAGCGGCCCGTGCTTCGCTCCCTCCCCCAGTCAGCCTTCAGCTATGTGGGGACCGAATCGGGCACCGCCTTGCCCCTGCCCCGTTCTTTGGCCTCTGCACCCCCAATCTTTTAGTCTGTGGCAGGCCGAGTCCTACGCCACACGGCAGACCGGGCAATATATAAACACCCCGTTTTTGGAGATAGGGTACCGTTGCAAATGTCTGTTGTGAGGGGAGAATTATCCCTCCTTTACCTCTTGCCCCCCCAAAGTCCTTACACGTCAGGCCTCGCACAGGCTCCCGGAGAGTACAGACAGCAGAATGGTGTTAAAGCCACGCATCTGATGGGTGCGTGAATGCGTATGTGGCTGTGAAAATGTGTCTTCATGTCGCCTCTTTCCGGAAGGGATCTGTAGTGGTTTACAAGGATATTCGCAGTGCACCATGAAAAATCAGTAAGGAAAACCGGGGGCGGGGGCGGGGGCGGGGGCGGGGGCGAGTCAGAGAGATGGACGTGCGGCATCCTGGTGGCCCGACCAAAGAGGGAAGCACCGTTGGCCACGTGCGCTTTCCCTCAAGGCAAGCCAGTTCCTGGATCTGAAGGGGATTTTCCTCTTGCTGGAGGTGTCCTCGGGGGGCATCAGCATGGGCACCTCACCAGGGTGGGTGAGATGGTGACTTGTGTCCCATAGGGAGTACGGTCACAGGGAGGGGACCCTCCTGGAACTTGCGTTCAGCACGGAAGGGACTTGCCTTCGGGCTTGCTGGGTGTCTGGGAAGCGGGAGGGCAGAGACGCACGCAGCTGGGGTTCCGGGGCTCCCCTGGGACCAGGGTGGCTCTCAACCGTGACGCTGACGGCCTTGTTCTCTCTCTGGCCCAGACCGGCTCTCCCTGCTCTTGTGTCCACAGGCCCGTGACACCCATGCGATGGACAGTATGAGCTCCTGCAGAGGCAGAGCTTGGTCTGGGCCTCAGCGTGCGGGGAGGCTGGGGGGACCTGGTCCCGCAGAGACACGGTGGCTCCCTGGTGGCAGGGCAGGAGGGGCAGGTGCTCTGAAAGCTCGGGCTGGGGTCCTGGGTGCGGCACGGAGCTGAGTGAGGCTTTTGTGGGCGCTGGGCACTGAACGCTGTCTCCCTGCCCCCACAGCGTGGAGGGGGAGTATGTCCCCGTGGAAGGCGACGAGGTCACCTATAAGATGTGCTCCATCCCCCCCAAGAACGAGAAGCTGCAGGCCGTGGAGGTGGTCATCACCCATCTGGCCCCGGGCACCAAGCACGAGACCTGGTCCGGCCACGTCGTCAGCTCCTAGGAGATGCCGGAAGCATCCCTTCTCCTGGGCTCGCGGGAGACTCTGGGGGGGAGGAGGAGGCAGAACCAAACTGCAGATGACGGTCTACCGCTTGAGATGGGGCTTCAGAGCGGGGAGCACGGTCCCTTTCAAGCATCTTCCGGAGGAAGGGGCGATGGGGACAGACACTGGCGTGCTCTCGGCCACCAGCACAGCCTCGGACCGTTCCAACAGCCTCTCACCATCTGAAAAGCATTAAAAGCATGGAAAAAGGAGGGGTGCCCGCTGGTGGCTGAGTGGATGGTCCAACCCCAGCCCCGGGGGTGGGTCAGGTGGGCGCTTCCCCAGCCCCCAGAGTCCTTGTGCCCCTGGGCTGGAGGCTCAGAATCCCCAGATCCAGCCCGCCCCAGGGGCTGACGGGAGGCCCTATGCGTTTCCCACCTGCGCCTACCCTCCTTGTGTCTGTGTTTGGCCCTCAGCAAAGCGGGATCTTTTCTCTTGGTCTGTTTGGTTTCTTCTAGGGGAGCTGGCCTCACCGGGCGGGGCGGGGGGCACGAGAGCGGGGGGGGGTCTTTGGTGCCTTTGCAGCGGGAAGAATCCCAACTGGGCGCCTGGGAAAAGAGTTTCCCCAGGAGCCCTGAGCCCTCCCCTCGGCCATGCCGTGCTCAGCTGAATCCTCTCTCCTCCTACCCTCAATTTAGCAGACAGTTCACAGCCGTGGTCGTTTAGGGGGTGGGTCGGGGTGGGGGTGGGAGAAGGGCGGGTCTTTGTTTAAAATCAGAGCTCGGTCCAGAACCCTCTGGAACAGAGTCGGTCGGTCGTGGTGGCTCGCTTCTCAACAGCCCGGTAAAGTCAAAACTTGGAGGAGAAAATGCCCCTTTGGTGGTGGGGTTTTCCTGAAAACTGGTGTTAAGAAAAGCTGAGGGTTTGTTTGTTTGTTTTCTTCTCTAATAACCAAGGCTTTTACCCAGGGCCAACCCTGTTTGCACTTGGCTGCCGACATTTCGAACCCTTGTAGATATTTTCCATACACAAGTCCTGAGGATTTTCTTTGCGGTGGCTTGCTTTGGCTCTAAGGGTGATGTAAAAATAGAAATAGCTGGGTGGGTGATAATGTTTTGAAATGTGTGGCTTCTGTGTACTCAAAGGTCCGTTTTGTCAGTTGCAGGGAAGTGAACCCTGAAAAGCTGGCTTGGAAGCAGACGGCAATGTTGCAAAGGAGGGAGGGCGGCCGATGGGTTGTGGAAGAGGCGAGGCCGAGTGCCTCGGTCTGTGGATGGATTTGTCTTTAAGCGTAGGAATGGCTTCCTTTGCAAGATAGAACTCTTTTGCTCATGACCGGTGGGAGCTGTCTGAAAATTGGCAAATAGCTTTTGGCTGTGTGCATGCGAACAGCCCGCTGCGGTCAGCGGTGGATCTGCCATTTCCTGGCCTGTCGTGCCCCTCGAAGGGTCCTCGGTCTGCTGCCTCTGCCTTCTGCTGGGTCCAGGGTGGCCCTTGCCCTCCAGCCTGTTTCCAGCAGGCCCCCTGGAGACACCACACTTCCTGAACCACTTCTGCCAAGAACCTTCCGGCTCCTAGAGGTCGAGAGCCTGCGTCTAAACCCCACCCCCGGGGGTGTCCCTGGTCTTGGCCTCGCCTTGGCGGTCGGGGCTCTTGGCGGACGCGTTCTCGTTCTTGATCGGACACAGAGTCTCCATTTACAAGAAGCTCTGGGAGGAGCCTGGTGCCGGTGCCGGTGACGAGCTGGGGTGGCGTCCGGGATTCCTTCCCTCTCTCCTCCCGCCCGCCACCTCTGTCTCAATAAAGTGTGTCCTGTGCAAGGCTGGGTGTTGTCCGTGAGGGTGGAGGCCGGCTTCTTGAAGCCAGCAGGTAAGGGCGTCTTCCCAAACGAGGCTGACCCCCCTGCTCCACCATCTGGCTTTTGTGGCTGCTGAATAGAGTGGGATCATCCCCTTTTCTGTAATCATCACATTCTCCAGCGTAGGGCGGCTTAGCAGCAGAGGGTGGCTTTGCGTAGCAAAATGCCACTGACTGCGTCAGCTGTGGCTAAATGTTGATGCATTTGGATGTCTCCCGCGTGAGCAGGAGCAGGGAGAGGCAGGGCCGGCGGACAAAGGTTAGTCGGGAAGCAGGAGGTGCGAAAGCCTGTGGTCTCCTTGTCCGGGAGCGCGGCGGGGAGATGCAGGGCCACGGGCGGAGGCTGGGCCGTTCTGGGTTGGACTTTGGGTCAGGCTGGGACGGTCTTGCCCGGCCAGCATCTCCAAAGGGCGGGTAGATCATTTTTATTAGTGCAGAAGTGGATGTTTTTACTGTGGTACTGATTTTCAAAGTGTACTGGGGAAACGTCCAGTCAGCCCCTTGAACCTGGGTAGGGAGAAGTTGAAGTAGGCATTTATTCACAACAAGGAGACGTGTCCCAGCGCCGCACTCGACATCGGACGGGGGTGCTGAGCCTGGAGAGGGTGCCCCAGTCCAGCTCCGAGTGAAGGGTTGAGCGGTGGTGGGAGGGAGCCCGGGGCCTGGCTGGGGGGGCAAGTGGCCCGGCAGGCCAAGGACAAGAGCGGTTAAGCAGGAGGAAGCAGCGGTTGGAGAGGAAGTGATTCAGGGCCTCCGCCGCTTTGCCCGAATCTGCAAGATGGGCCCAGCTCTGTCGTCCAGGGGCCGCCCGCCGGCTGGCTGGAGAGACCTCGCAGGGCGTCCTGCGGACCCCGAGACCCACGTTCCCTCCCTCGGGATGGAGAGCTGGCGCCTCCCTCCAGGGGAGGACGGCCTTCCTGGGGGTTCTCCCTCCAGTAGCCCCGGGTGTGCCCTCCTCGCGGCCGCTGAGTCCAGGGCCAACCTCTGCCTCCCTCCTGCTCAACACTCAGCTGTGATGTGGGTTTGTTCTGATGGTGTCCGTCCTGCCTGCTGAGGGACCCCCCTCCCCACCCTGCCCGGCCCCGGGGGGAGGCGGGGGGGACGACTAACAGTGCCTGCCCTGCAGGGTTCCTGGGGGCTAGTTCAGTTAGTAGTAGCTCGGCTGCAGGTACTTTAAGTCTCCCACAGAGGTAGGGCTGCACCCCACCTGACAGACGAGCAGACGAGCTGGGGTGAACTGGTCCTGAGTCCCCCGGCTGGTCTGTGGCACAGCCAGGGATTGAGTCCCGGCAGCGACGTGCACGCGTTGTTCTGCCTTATGTGTCCCCGTTGCATTGGGAGGGCAGGAGGCAGTGCAGAGGGAAGGCCTGGGAGGTGAAGGGCCCAGCCTGCCGGCCTCAGGGCACCTGGGCAGGACTCTCCAGTTAAAAAGGTTAGGACAAGTTTGAGTGAGACTCCATTGTCTCGCTTTGCTGTAGCAAGTTAAGGGACCTTCCAGGGAATCGTGGGTCCTTACCCCTGGGCAGGAAAGCTCATGCCGGCAGGCCTGGATGCGCGAAGCCCTGCCCCTGCAGAAACACCGGGAACCAGAGTGTCACAAGCGGTGGCTTTTGGATCTGCACGGGCTGGGCTTTCTTTCCTGAATCCGAGAGGATAACACAGCTAAGCGTTCACTTCGCCATTCGTGTGACAAAGGAAGAAAAAGTCATCAGAATGAGAAATAGGAAACAATAAAATCACTTTAATTTGCTTCTTTTCATTGTGAAAGGTCATTACAATATCATTTGCAAAATTCAACAAAAGGTGCCACGGGGTAGCTGTGTCCTGGGAACCACTGTGCCACGTCACCCTGTGTGGTCGTGCGGGCAGAATGCCCCCAACCGGACCGTGCGGAGACAGGCCTCGGGGGTCCCCAGCAGGCTTGGACGGAAGCCGCTTTGGTGGAGATGAAAGCACCTGGCGGGGGTGGGGGTGGGGGTGGGGGTGTGTGTGTGCAGACGCCCGGTCAGGTCTGCGGGCCCCGTGCAGAGGCCGTGCCGTGGACTGGAGTGGACTGAGGGTTTGTGGGTCCTGACACGTCCAGGTTCTAAAAGGTGACATGTGAACCGTTTCCCTGGAAGGGCCTGTTCCGCTGGGCCCTGGGGCTGCCTTCCACTTGAAGTCCGAAGCAGGGGTGAGGGTCACGGGCCCAACCACCGGGCTGTTCCCACCCCTCAGGTCACTGCGTGGGGGAGGCCGGAGGGGGCATGCAGGTTCATGAGATCTGCAGAGAAGCAGGCCGCTCGCGTTCCGGGAACCCTCCAGGCTCTTCTGTGATCCCTGAGAAAGTCGAGGTAAGGCCCCTGGGGAGCCTGCCGGGCACAGCAGGGAGAAGTAGGATGCCCGGGGCTGGTCTCTCTCAGCCCAGCCCGGGGCCTGCACGTGGGGGCAGGACCGCCTGTCCCTTCCCGTCCCCCTCGCACTGGAAAAGTCCGAGAAGCCGTGGGCTCCCCCGAGTGTAGTGAATCCGGGCTCCCCTGCGCCCCAGGCCAGCTGAGGTATGAGGCCCTTGGGGTCAGCGGTCACTTAGCGGCCACCATGGAGCCCTTAGTTCAACACCCCCCCTTCCCCTGCCACCCCTCCACCCCCAGGTGACCCCCGGGCAGGAGCTTCACTTCTGGGAGGTGATTTTCAACTTCAGTCCCGGGGTGGGACGGCTGTAAACATCCTGTCCTTTCCCACCACCAAATCCCCCTTGCGGTACTGACACCGGGGGTCCAGACAGTAACGCCTGGTACGTTTTGCACAAGACCATCGAGAGGGAGGGGCCGGGCACATCCGTTCTTTGTATCATCCTAGGATGATGGGCAAGTGTCCCCAGAAAACCGTAAGTACCATGATCGCATGGATGGGGGGTCTGAGTCTCGGGGTTGGGGGCGAAATCTGGTTGGCGGTGTTCCTTCAGGCCGTTCGTGACAAGTCTGGCTCCTTCCGGCATCGCCAGGACCGGGGGTACCCGAGGCCGGACCGTGTGGGGAGCCTGGCATGTGAGGGAGGCCTGTCGGCAGGACCCCTGCCCTCCCTCGGAGGAGGGGCACTAGGAGAACAGCTCTTCACAGATCCTGCGGGTGTCCTCGGGCGCTGTCACCGTGTAGCCCACGGTCCTCGGATCAGTGAAGATCTCGTGGTCGTTCCCGCCCTGCAAAGACAGGAAGGCAGATGTGGGCACCGCCGGGCGTGGGCTGCGGGAGAAACAAGGGACGGGCCTCCTTCACGGCGGTCCCCGGTTCCCGGGACAGGAACAGCATGAGCACCGTCACTGCCGAGAAGGGGTTCGTCACCTCCTCTTGAACTGCAGTCTAGCTTGGAACGTGTAATTATGCCTTTGAAAGGAATCGCGATGCTCCGGGGCAGATGTGAGGCTTATTTTTCTGTAAAGCAAGCACGGGTGACAGCACGCCGTCTGCCGTCCTTTGCCCGGACCGTGCCTGAGCTGTCCTCGCAGGTCACAAGGACACACAGCCCACAGCGGTGCTGCCTTTAGAACTTGGGACCACGTGGACACGCCCGTCTCCGAGCCTGCAGCAGCCACAGGTGACAACTGAGCACTGGGCGGCACGTGGCCGGGGCGACGGGGGAACTCAGTTCATGTGACTTCGATCCGTTTAAACTTCAACAGTGCCTGTGGCTGGAGCGAGAGCCAGGCCCGGGTGCAGATCCCGGCTGCACTGCTGACTGGGGGTGCCGTGTGGCCTGGCCCTGCCACCCCCCCCGTCTGCTGGAATGGTGGGGAGTGGGGGCGGTCACCAGGTCAGCAGCTGCCTGGGGCTCCTGCGGCCCTAGGCGTCCACGTGTTGCTTCGCCTGGGGCGCCACTAGGAGCTGAGGGCAAGGCTAGGGGGCCCCGTGCTGTGGGTCGCCCCCTCCCCCACTGCTTCCCTCCCCCCACCCCCCCCATAGTCCAGCCGCTCCCACCCTCCCTGAGCTGCAGGAAAGCCCCTGCTTTTGTTCTCCTGCAAGTTCCTCCATTTTCCTCATGACATTGGACAGTCTACAAAACCTAGGAAAATCACTTAGTTTATAATCTGATGAAAACAAGTGGAGAGAAAAAAGGGCTTTTTCTCATAAAGACTGTACAGGAGAATCTGACCTCCCTTTAAAGGACTGACGGACACCGAGGTCACCCCTGCGCTCGTTTCCCCCAGGCTGCAGGAGGGGCTGCTGCCGGGGCCCAAAGCGCGCCAGGCAGAAGCGGCACGTGAGGAGGCCCCGGGGCCACGTTAGGGACTGTCCTTGCCCAGTGCCGATGGGGGGACCTGCCGGGGTCTTGCGCCCGCCTTGCCAACCCGGGTGCCGTCAAGGGGTCCGGATCGCTCAGATGGCTGACCTCACAGCAGCATGGGCTACTCCAGCAAGTCCACGCGAGACCGCTTGGTGGAATTCTTAGCATTAAAGTCAGTCCCGTTCTCCTCAGGACCAGCACGGTAGGTAAAGACCAGCGTGAAGAAGCTGACACAGTACAGATTCGGGCGCCATCCAGAAAAACCAACTATCTACCTGGGACACGCTCGCTCTCTTGTCGCTCACTCACGTGAGAGGAGTCCCTGTTCACACTTGAGCCCAACAAGCCTGGGGAGCAACTAGACCCGTCGCCTTCGCAGCTGGGGCCGGGAGGGGACAGGAGACGGAGCCTGTAGGGCAGAGAAGAGAGGGGAAGGGAACCTGGGTGACAAGGGAGGCCCCCGTGAGCATCGGCCTGAAGGAAGGGAGGGGACGAGCCATGTCTGGGAAGGCGGCTCCGTGGCCTGTGGCCCACCCGGGGGGTGGAGGTGAGGAGTCGGGATTTTCTGTGAAGCCACCCGGAAAGCGGCAACCTGGGGACACGATCGGGTCACCTTCCAGATTCTCCTGCCAGAGAACGGATGGGAGAGGAGGGCGCAGAAGAGGAAGCACAGCAGGCGGGAGGCCACACAGCCAGGGTTCGCGGGCGGACGCCACTGCCTGGGGGAGCAGCCGCTGGAGCCCGGAGGGTTTGCTGCTGCCACGTCGGTCCCTCCTCAGAGACCACATCCACGCGGGGCAGTACGTGCACTTGACAGATGGCTAATGTGGCGACTCTCCAGGGGCCCTGCCGGTGGGGGAGGGAGACGTCTGTGGAGTGGAAGGACGGGCCCTGCTGCTGCGTAAGTAGCCCGATGGGACCAGGTCCAGAGTCACAACACCACGGGAGCACGCCGGCCCTCCCTGCCACCTCGGCTCAGCGAAGCCGGCAGGAGCGTCCACGCGCCAACACCAAGCTCCGGACTTCAATGCCTCTCCTGCAGGGGACCTGGCGGCCTCTTCTGTGACTCGAGGTATGAGGGGGTGGGGGGGTCCTCCCTGGGGGCAGCACAGAGCTTGCAAACCTGTCAGAGGGAAGTCAGGAGAAGCAGAAGTGGAACACTGAGCTAGTGTGCTAGAATTGCTACAATTCTTCTAGGATCAGGCTCAGGGCCCCTGGGTGGCTCAGTGGGTTTAGAGACCAACTTCAGCTCAGGTCACGATCTCATGATTCGTGAGTTCGAGCCCCACGTCTGGCTCTGCAGTGACAGTGTGGAGCCGCTTGGGATTCTCTCTCTGCTCCTCCCCCATGGACACGTTCTTCTCAAAGTAAACAGAAAAACTTAAATCGAAACAGGCTCCAGAGGAGTGGAAACCCCAAGCGGGGATCCGTACTGGCACTACAGGCCTTCCTGCTGAGGAGGCCCAGCCTCTCCCGGGGCTCCAGGACCAGACCAGTTTCTGAAAGAAGACAAAGGAACAAAGCAGGAAGGGATGAAAAGACAGTGTCACCTGACAGCCCGAAAGAGAGGCCACAGCTGAGTGCAAACAGCCCATTAGTACTTAAATCCCTCCAGGGCCAAGGTTGGAGGATGATACAGAAAGGCAGAAGGCAGTGCCTGCCCCGTTCCGTCCAAGTCTGGTCTCCAAGCCACCCAGCCCCATTTCTGCACACGCTGTGGACCGTCGTGGTGAACCCCGATTATCCTGACGTTGCAGCTGAAGAAGGGAATGGATCAAGAACGTCCAAGGCGGCGGGCCCAACTCTGTAGGAAGCGGGGCGGAGCCGGCTGGACCTCCCCGGGGTCTCTGCTGTGAAGGCCCATCGGTGGTGGCGACAGACCGGACCCTGCTGCACATCAGTTTAACAAGCACGGATCAGATTTCTAGGTCCCATGGGTACAGAGGCCAGCGCGACAAAGGCTCTGCTCTAAGAGACCTGGGGCAGCAGCGCTCCCTGGCTGGGGTGACTTCATCAATACCTCCTTGCTGCGGGAGCTTCATCAATACCTCCAGGGCCACTGGGCCACAGCACGGGAAGCCAGACGGATGCGAGTGCACGCTACCTGACCGGTATGAGGCTGCTTTCTCATGGGGTAATGATTAGAGGGGATAGAAACAGTCACAGCGGTCAGATCTATTTGAAAAAACATGTGCCCTTAGATAACTGTACTCATGTTTCCTACAAGAGTTAACAGTTATGCTTAAAAGGAGGAAAAAAAAAAGCCTGGCCCCGTGGTCACGATGTTTTGAAAACCGGAGATTCCCATGTACTTCCAGGTTGTGATCCGGCGGGGTAGAATCTGGTGACTAACCACAGCCTGGGGTGTAGGGGAAAGTGGGCTCGCTGTCCTGCCCATGCCCCCAGGGTGACCCTCAGGGTCTTCGGGTCCACCCCCTCACCCACAAAATGGGGCTGAGACTTGTGTGACAGGGCTGGGCACAAAAGGGCATGCGGGAGACTTGGCCTTTGCAGACATCAGTGACTGTATCGGGGGACACACTTGAGGGGCCTGGAACCTTGTCCCCCTCAACAGAAGAGCCAGTGCAGGGGCTGCTGCTCCTTCAGGGCTCATCCAACCAGGGGCTGTGTCCCCAGGGGCAACAGGACCACAGATTCTGGTGTCCAGAAGGCAGGCAGGTGAGCAGGGACCCCAACAAATGCTTGCAGTTGTGGTGCCCCTGCCCAATGTCCTGCTTCCTGTCTTCCCATAGGAAAGCTGGTGCCACCTCTGTATCTGGGTAGAGAACCCATAACCCGGTCCCCCTTCCTTCATCAGACTTCAGGGAGCAGTGGTTTTCCTGGGGCCCCTCTGGGCGCGAGGGACTCCCCTCCCCATGCTAACCCACGCCTGCCTGAGACCTCGATCTCAGATCTCACACTGAAACATGAGAGCAGTAGGGCAGGTCTATGCACAGGACACAACCTGTGCCTTCACCAGCCCTCTGGCATCTGGAGAGCACTGGACATGCCAGGCATGGTGAGGACGCCCAGGCCACGGCCAAAGTCCACTGTCATGGCAATCCCGTCTGAAGCCGGACCGGGAACTCGAGGTTCGCTGGTTCACAGGCGTCGCCCACCCTGCAGGCCCCCATCTCTTCGAGCAACCTCATGCCAGGTGAGCGCTTGGTTGGCTGCCTCCCCTGCTGGGAGAGACACAGTCGGGCTACCTGTCCTGTGCCGGCCCTGGGGTAGCCACCCTCCCCTCGAGGACCTCCCTTTCCTCTCACTGCGTCAGAGGAACCGCATCCCAGGGGGCTGACGGGCACGGTGGCTCATGGACACCCAGAGACGTGTGTGGTCACTGTGCGGGCAGCAGGGGCCAGATTTGGGCCTTTTGGGTTTCAAAGCCCCGCTGCCTCGTCCCACCGCACTGCGGGGCCTTCTTTTAAGCTTAGGGGCACATTTTCCTTTTTAACGTTTGTGGAAAATGGAGTGTTGCACGATTTAATAGCATTTTGGAGGCAGTGTGGGAGGGTGATGAGAGAGGCTTTTGGAAGCCACTAGGCTGCTGACCCTGTGCCCGTCCCTGCCAGACTGCCCAGGGACTGGAGGAGATAACATCCAAGTGCCCGGCTCAGCGTCTGACACTGAGAAAGTGCTTTAGAAAGTAAAGATTTGTTTTTTTCCTTTTCTCAGTTTGGTGTTTTAAAGCTTTATTTTTCAACAGCCCATTCACGTAGTTCAAAATTTAAAACCAGCTCACTGTCACAGTGGTAAGATCTCTCTCATCCCTGTTCCCACCCCTCAGGAGGTCTGTAATCTGCGTTTTTGGGTGTCTTTTGACATTCCCTTTATATACTCACAAGCAAGTGTGGAGACATTATTACCCCCTTGAGACAAAACTATTACTTGCATTGTTTTATACTTTACTGGGCTCAGCTGAGAAAAAAATCCCAGCGATGGGTCTACATCCGCTATTTCCACAGCTGTAGGGCGTTCTGCTGTGTGGACGGACCACCGTGTACTTGGGGTCAGTCCCCTCCTGCAGGTGGGCAGGGTTCTTCCCCATCCTGCCGCTGTGTGTCTGCCCTTCCCACGTACAGGAGCGGACAGACGACTCCATCACCTGCATGGATCTGCCCAGCTATAAAGTCGTCAAGTTTTTCGTGCTCCAGCTGCCCCGAAGCCAGGAAGTGATAAGCCAGCACGAGCTGTCTCCCTGGGAGTTCGGGAAGGCTGGGCGGTGCTCAGCAGCACAACCCCCTGAGGAAGCCTCACAGAGGGCTGTGGGGTAGGTCTCTCTGGGCCCCGGCCATCCCGTTCCCTGCAGCAGACCATGGCACGCCAGGCTGCACTCGCAGCTGAGTTTTAACAGACCCTGGTTTTTGGGGCTGATGGGCAGGAGGGAGGGCTCCCCAGGACTGTCAACATTTGGACAAGCAAAGGCCGACGTCGCATTTCCTCCCCTGCTCTCTGGGGTTGCTCCAAGCAGGGCAGGTGGGGAGGGGGGCTTCGTGTGACACCAGATCCCATCAGATGGCGGTGGCTGCTAGACAGGCCTCTGAGCCTGTGGGGCTTGGCAGGGGAACAGCACCTGACCCCAGAGCTGTCCGTGAAAAGCCGTTTCCCTAGAAGCCAGCAAAAACACTTGCCTGGATGCAGAGAAAGAAAGCAGCTTTCCAAATGACTGTCACGAGACACAGAATAGGAGAAGAAATTGAGAGCTAGTATTTGGATTGTTCTGTGCCTAAAGTTCCAAGAGCTGATGTGCTGTGTTGAAAGGTTTAGATGGCCGAACTGCTAATGTCCATTTCCAGGGAATCACTGACTGCGTCAGAGGGCAGACAATGGAGCAAGAACGTCCCCACGGCGTTGGCTACGTCGGCCCCCACGGCCCCAGTGTGTGTGCTGAGGAAAGGGCAAATGAACTATGTCTCCCTGGTAGAAGGTCACACAGCCCCTGAAAACTCCACTTCAAGGAACATTCATGGACGCGGGGAAATAAAATATGCACCGAGAACAAAAGCAGAAAATTGAACCATGAGCATGCAGACTCCAGCTCTGGGATCATATTCTTGCAAAGAGGAAAGATGGGTCAGCTGTGGTCACAGGTGACTTAGATTTTCTTCTTTCCTCAGACTTTTTCTTCATTTTAAAAAAAATTTTTTTTTAAATGTTTTTTATTTTTTATTTTTGAGAGAGAGATACAGAATCAAAGCAGGCTCTAAGCTGTCAGCACAGAGCCTGACATGGGGCTCGAGCTCACAGACTGCGACCTGAGCCAAAGTTGGAAGCTCAACTGAGCCACCCAAACACCCCTAATTATTATTATTTTTTTAATGTTCATTCACTTTTGAGAGAGAGAGAGAATGTGAGTGTGGGAGGGGAGAAAGAGAGAGGGAGACACAGAATCTGAAGCAGGCTCCAGCCTCTGAGCTGTCAGCACAGAGCCCGACACGGGGTTCAAACAGAGACAAACCGCGAGTTCATGACCTGTGCCGAAGTCAGACAGTTAATGGACTGAGCCACCCAGGCACCCACCCTATCTATCTACCTACCTACCTTTCCTTCTTCCTTCCTTCCTCTCTCTCTTCCTTTTCTTTTTTCTTTTTCTAGTTTATTCATTTATTTTGGGAGAGAGAAACAGCACGTGCACAAGGAGGGGAGGGGCACAGAGAGGGAGAAAGAGAATCCCAAACAGGTTCCTTGCTGTCAGCGAGAAGCCCGATGAGGGGCTTGATCCCACAAACCGTGAGATCACATCCCGAGCCTAAATCAAGGGTCAGACTCAACCCACTGAGCTTCCCAGGTGTTCCCTCACACTTTTTCTAATGCTCTACGATAACGGTATATTAATTAAGAAGTGAGGGCACAAAAACAGATGCTCAGATCAATGGAACAGAATAGAGAACCCAGAAATGGACCCACAAACGTATGGCCAACTAATCTTTGACAAAGCAGGAAAGAATATCCAATGGAATAAAGACAGTCTCTTCAGCAAGTGGTGCTGGGAAAACTGGACAGAGACATGCAGAAGAATGAACCTGGACCACTTTCTTACACCAGACACAAAAATAAACTCAAAATGGATGAAAGACCTAAATGTAAGACAGGAAGTCATCAAAATCCTTGAGGAGAAAGCAGGCAACAACCTCTTTGACCTTGGCCGCAGCAACTTCTCACCCAACACGTCTCCAGAGGCAAGGGAAACAAAAGCAAAAATGAACTGTTGGAACTTCATCAAAATAAAAAAAGCTTCTGCACAGCAAAGGAAACAATCAGCAAAACTAAAAGGCAACCAACGGAATGGGGGAAGATATTTTGCAAATGACATATCAGATAAAGGGTTGGTATCCAAAATCTATAAAGAAGTTATCAAACTCAACACCCAAAAAACAAAGAATCCAGTGAAGAAATGGGCAAAAGACGTGAATAGACATTTCTCCAAAGAAGATATCCAGATGGCCAACTGACACATGAAAAAATACTCCACATCACTCATCACCCGGGAAATACAAATCAAAAACCACAATGAGATCACCTTACACCTGTCAGAATGGCTCACATTAACAACTCAGGCAACAACAGATGTTGTCGAGGATGCGGAGAAAGAGGATCTCTTTTGCATTGTTGGTGGGAATGCAAACTGGTGCAGCCGCTCTGGAAAACAGCATGGAGGTTCCTGAAAACATTAAAAACAGAACTACCCTATGACCCAGCAATTGTGCTACTAGGTATTTATCCAAGGGATACAGGTGTGCTGTTTCAAAGGGGCACGTGCACCCCCATGTTTATAGCAGCACTTTCAACAACAGCCGAAATATGGGAATAGCCCGAATGTCCATCGATGGATGAATGGATAAAGAAGATGTGGGGTGTGTGTGTGTGTGTATAAAATGGAGTATTACTCGGCAATCAAAAAGAATGAAATCTTGCCATTTGCCACTATGTGGATGGAACGGGGGGGGGGGGGTATTATGCTAAGCGAAATTAGTCAGAGACAGACAAATATATGACTTCACTCATATGAAGAATTTAAGATAGAAAAGAGATGAGCATAAAAGGAAGGAAGCAAAAATAATGTAACAGGGAAGGAGACAAAACATAAGAGCCTCTTAAATAAAGAGAACAAACAGTTGCTGGAGGGGCTGTGGGAGGGGGGATGGGCTAAATGGGTAAAGGGCACTAAGGAATCTACTCCTGAAATCACTTTTGAACTCTATGATAACTTGGGTGTAAATTTAAAAAAGAATCGAGGGGGGGAAAATAACTCTGTAAATAGTATCCACCTTTAAAAAGTAGATGAGATTAAAAACCAAGCAAGCACAACTGAGGTGTGGTAGCACAGCAGCTCAACAGAACAGAAAATGAAGGTTCCCCGAAGAAGGCACGCTCCCGGTTATCTCAAGACCTGGGTTCCATTCAGCAAAGTCCCGATGCCTCGGATGGCCACGCCCACAGCACAAGCATCACTGCTAATGAGAACCTGTCCGAACGGCTCTCTTCCTGGGGTGCACGGAGTGGCACCGAGCTGCACAGCTGCAGAGGCCCCCGGCCCCCCCTCAGATCCTACGTGCAGTTTCGCGAGCCTGCTTTTTCCGAACACGTCAAAGTCAGAGACTTTTTTCCAAAGCTTACGTCCAAAGCACGTCACCAAAAGAAGTCATGAGCCACGCCTCTCTGTCCCTAAGAACCGGGCTAGAGGGCACAGCTGCCGACAAGCAGCGCCATGTGGTTTGGGACCAG
Organism: Panthera onca; assembly: GCF_046562875.1. NCBI lineage: Eukaryota > Metazoa > Chordata > Mammalia > Carnivora > Felidae > Panthera > Panthera onca. The sequence goes on from NC_138354.1 coordinate 34,574,407, forward strand.
GACAGCGTCTTGCACAACCTGCACCCTGACGGAGGGGCAGCTCGTTGGACCGGAAAGCCCACAGGCCTAAACAGCAGGAGGTTTGTTCTGGTGCCACTGGCTCGGTCGTTAGCCGTGTGACACTCTGAGTCCCACTTTTATCATTTAGAAAGATGGACGCGAGACCGTGCTGCCCAGAAGCACACTGGAAAACTGTATGTGGGGGCCTTGCTGAAAAGGCAGGAGGTCCATCCCAGAAAAACCTCAGCAGAGCAGCGAGTGTTCTGGACCTGGGACCACAGGGATAAAACCTCCACATATGCAGCATCTGTGAGGCACTGGCTGGGTGCAGGATGGCCACAGAGCCCGAAACAGGACCTCTGGTATCAGGCAAGGGGACTCCCATAACCGGGCGGCACAGGGACGCAGACGGGCACAGAGCAGGACAGGGGTTGAAAGGGAGGTGTCCATAGAGGGGCCTGGGGCTGGGGAGTGAACGGCCGGTGCTGAGCCTTCTCTTGGGGCCTCTACACCTCTCTGACCTCCTCGAGGCCCACCTGTCCTGCTGCCACTGTGGCTCTGGGGAAACCCTCCTCCATGCTGCTCCTGCTGGTGGTGGCCTTTGACTGCTCTCGGTCCTGATTTAGATTCAGTCCGGACCCGGGATTTCCCATAGCCCCGGGTGGCTCCCCAAAACCTCTGTGATGCCCAGCTCTAAACCATCCCTGGCGCTATTTCTTGAATTTCAGACGCATGAGAGTCCCTGTCTTCCTACCATTTAGGATTCCTGCCCCCAACTCATAACGCACGTCCCTGGCAGGAAAATGCAGTGGAAAAATGACAAAGCCCAGGGCTTTGAAATGCACAAAGGATTGGACAGTGGCTCTGGGGCAGGTGTTCTGGAAGGCATGTGAAACGAGCAGTACTGAACTCAAAACCACTCAATTTCTGCCTCCATCGAGGCGTCCCGTGTCCGAGCACAAAGGGGAGGGCGGTTAATCACACCCCTCACGTAGGACAGAAGTCGTCACCGGGTGTGAGCTGGATGAGCGTGGAAGGCGGAGGAGAGAAAGAAGCCTGTGTGTGCATGTGCCCTTTTGCAGCCCAAACCGGACGGTCGAACTCCAAAAAACACTTCGGTACTTACCGGCATGGTTTTGTCTCCGAAGAAATAGATGGTCTTATAGCCGTCTTTTTCCACATGTCCCAGGCAGTACCTCTTGTCCCATCCATCAGGAAAGACGTCAATGCTGATCTGGCCTCCTGTAGGGCCAGAAACACAAAAGCTAAAGGTAGAAAGGAGGCTAAGGGCCCGGCCCTGAAAAGAACGTGCTGTTTACTCAGCGGCAACTGGACGGCCAAGGTTGATTTTTACCACCCTTGTTTGCTACTTAGGGACAGGTTCTAGATCATGCGACATGTTGTTTTCCCAACATGCTTTCACCTAAAATCTACAAGCGAGACAAAATGCCAGCTCAGAACAAGGCACACATCTGTGTTCAAGTGCTTCGCCAAGCGTGTGGGTCTGAATGAAGCAAGCTGGCGAAAGAACCGGTAACAGCTTAATTCAGCTTTTAACTCGAGCTTTAACAGGCGCTCGCTCTCGGTGGACAGTGCCCAGAAGCAGACGGCGTGTAGATCATCTTGCAGGAGAAAGGAAAAGCACGTGGAAGGGGATTGCAGGCAGTGTTGAGGGCAACGAAAGCCCCGTCAGACCTTTGTCAGGGAGACGAACAGCTCACACCTCAAGGATATTTAAAAAACCTACCCCTTCATCTATCAGACATAATCCCTTTGCAATTCCAGTTTTCCAAAAGCTGTACCCCTACAAGAGGTGGTAAAATGAGGGGGCTTTAAGTAATGACTCACGAGTGCCAGCAAATCGTTTCCTTAGAGCCTCTGACGGGCGCATCCTACCAAAACCCAAGGCCAAGACACCAGCGCCACAGGCAGAACTCTGTATCAGACACCAGAAACGCTCGCACACCAGTTTGCCCGTGTAGATAAAACCTGTGTGAGCTCAGACAAGTCCCGTTTCCTTCCAGGTCCTGGGTTTCTTGATTTGTAAAACCAACCCTACTGATTGCCAAGGTTCCCTGATACTCAAATATTACTATATTCCAGAATCTACCCAGCCTCGCTCTATTTCGGGCCAAGGGGAGGGTCCGGCCAGGTGAGAATTCATAACCAAACCCAGCAGCCCGGGCAAGCCGCCATGAGGGCTGATCACACAGGAGCCGTTTTCTCCTTGTCGAAGGACCGCTCCCGAAATCCTCCCACATGCCTTCAAACTGGGCACAGTCTTATTTTAAGAGCACGCTGGCCCACGGCAATCCCACAGGAAACATTACCCGCTCCTGAAGCCCGTCCGCATGCATGATACCTATAGAGAACGTGATGCCTTTTCCTGCAAACTCCTTCCGCAGATCTGCTACGAACTTCTGTCTTATGTTTTCTTTCTGAGAAAAACGGAGATACCGATTATCGTAGTGCAGTTTAGAAGGCACCCTTTAGCCGCTGGCCACGCGGCTGCACATCAGTCCAGGCGGGGTCAGGGGGACTCACCTTATCGAGTTCGTGAAACTCCATGCGTTCTTCTTGGCTGCAGCTTCTTCCAATGGGGGACACGTTTAACATCCCATTTCGGAACTCAATGAAAGTGCCTCTAGAGAAGACAGGGCCAGACATACGTTATACTTGGGCAATGTTATAGATGGAAGAACGGGTGAGGAATTCCAGAAGGCAGAGGCTGGTGTGATCAACATTTCACAGGCTGTGCTTAGCCACACAGCAGGGCCACCAAGCCCTGAGGTGTGGCCAATCCCAGCTGAGATTAGATTTCAAAGATGGAGAATGTCACCATCGTTGGAAATATTTTATCCTGAGTATATGTTAAAATGACTATGTTCTAGATATACTGAGTTAAGTAAAACATGATTAAAATTAATTTCACTTGTTCCTTTTTTTTTTAAAGTGGCTACAGAAAACTTAAAATTGCACATGTGACTCATGTGATTTCTGTTGGACAGTGAATTTCACCGTCAATAAAGAGCTATGAAAATGATTACCATCTCTCAAGTCCCCCAAGGAGTCTGGAAATTCATGTATCAGATACCTTTGCTACCGACCTGTTGAACCCACTGATCTGACCAAGCAAACCTATGGGAAAAGGCTCTGAGAACTGCTCAGTGAGCCTCAGTGATCGCTAAGGAAACACAGGTCACCCGTGGCGAACTGCTATTAAATGGTTGTTTAGTAACTTTAGTTACTTTGAATAAAGATGTTTAAAAAACCCCATTTTCCCCCCACCATGTTTCCAATTTCCATCTCAAGATAGTTTCTTAGAAAATCAAATACTCATGAGCTTTTATATTCTTAGGATGGAATTTAAGTGTTCTGTGACAAACTGTGCACTCTGAAATGACTTCCAGTTCTAAACATTGACGCCTGTGAACCTCTGACACCTTCTCCCCAAACCCTTTCCATTTTCTGTGCACAGCCCTGATCTCGAGGAACCAGCCACCTGTAAATCCCGGGGACACATGCCCAGTGTTGAGCAGAGGGCTGTTTCAAGGCCAGCGCTGCCTCCTGAGACCCTATGTGACTCAGGGTGCCTCTCAGAGCCTCACAAAGGGGCTGAGGCAGTCCTTGTGGGTACCTCTAAGGGGTCCCGAGAAAATCAGATGGCCAGGTTTTGCAAGCTGGGAAGCAATGAATACTCATCACATAAAGTCAATGTGGCAAAATCTCATCACTGCATCCCTTCCCTGGCTGTGCTCAAACTGCACAGGAGGCAAATGACATAACCACACACGTGCATCTAAGATGCTTCCTCCAGCAGCCCCCCCGCCCCTCCCCCGCCATACATCCTGGAGCTGGTACAGACCAGCCTTGTGCCTGTATCTGCTACGTGTACCCTGGTTAATCGTTCCCAGGGGTGACCCTAGAGCTGTGGGTCCTAAACGTCAAAGAGCTCAATGAGTTTTCCCCAACTCAAGGACACAGTATCCTTCTCATTCCCACGGAAGGGAGGCTGATGCATTTGAGAAAGGCTTCTGTTCTCAAAAGCCAGGATTACGGCACATTTTCTGGTGTTCGATTCCTCCCCGAAGATCTGGACTCCTGTACAGTCTTACTGCACCCACGTGACCCACATGGGGCATACAGCAGCGCTGATGGGAGGGGTGGGCAAATGCTGATCAACGTGGTCTCAGGCCTGCTCCCCAATCGAGGGGGCACCTCCTGCGTCAGTGGAATGACAGCTGTGCACGTGGGTCTCCCTCACTGGGACGACAACCCCTCTGAGGACAGGATTATGCCTTATCCTTTCCTCTTTTTTAAGCCTCTCTTAATGCTTAACCCAAAGGAAAGCCTGAGTTGACCTGGGATACGTTATATTTCCACTTTCTACTATGGAGAATTGCCATGATACATAAAAGCATACAGAACAGGAAAACGAAGTCCCCCGTGCCATTACCCAGCTGTGGCCAGGACTACCCTGGGCCCAGCCTGTCTCGTCCGTAGCCCCTTCTGGGAGATGTGAAAAGGGAAGGCCCTTGCCCCGAGTGGAGGTGCTGGGCAGGGGCACTGGCTTCATGGATTCTGGTGGTTTTGAGCAGTTCCCAAAGCACATGCCCTGAAATTCAGCTGCCGTTTAAAAAACGTTTCTCCCCCTCATCATCAAGGTGTTACGTATTAAGGGCAGAAAACTGAAAAGAAAATGAACGTATTTCTAAGAAAACACCCATAACATCACCAAGCAACAGCCACTGTTAGCCTATGGGTTCATTTTCTGCCAGTGTTTTAACTGCGGGCATGTAACATTACTGTTGGTATTATTTAAAAATGGGAATGGAGGTGAGCACAGTATCCAGGGTGAGAGGTAAGTCCCCAAATCAGATGCTTGCTGAGGTCAGAACAAGGAGGGAAGGGGTGTGGGAAAGACTGAGGGTGCGGGTGGGGGGAGTGTGGCTGAGCCGGCTCCCGCCGCGCAGCAGCGGGCCCCAGACACCACAGGAGCCGGAAGTGCAGGCACTTTAGCATGTGAGCTCGGGTGTCCAAATGACAGCAACTGATTCAGATTTTATTTCACACCGTGGACCCAGCAAACACGGCCGCGTGCGGGGTCTGGCTCGGCCCCCAGGTGACTCGCGCGTCTGGGAGCTGTTTCACAGGCCTTCCCCGCAGCCTCGGAAAGCACCTGGTGTCAGATTTCCACCAGGTGCAGATGCCATCGTTTCTGTCCTCACTTCCGCTGGAAGGTCTCCAGCAGTTCCCTCCTAAGCACAGGGCCGGGGACTGACTCGGCACCATGCCCCCAAAGGATACTAGTTCAGCCTCTAGCTCAGCCTGTCTGCTGAGAGCAAACCCACCTCTTTCGCGGGAGCTTAATTTTCGCAATGTAGCTCAGGCAGTAGTTGATTAAATCTTGGATCAGGGCCTCCCCCAGGTGACCCTGAATGTTCTAGACAAAGGAAAGACGGGTTACTTGATTCAGAGACAGGCCATTTTCAAAATTACTTTCTTGCAAACCCGGGTCTTCAGCCACTACCGCTGAGGGTCACGAGGCTGGTGTGGCGGCCGGGGTGACACACCCACGCTGCCTTTTTCCTTCTTTCCCGTATAAGCAAACCCTGAGGGGCTTTAATTAAAGCATGTTCTGTCTCATTACTCAAGATTTTTGTACTCATTACCTTTCAAATGCTTCATGGAAGGCCCAAAGAGTACACTACTGCTGCTTTTATCCAATTAAAATATCTACAGACGCTGACAGAGAACACTGTTGTTCCACTCTGGCCTTCTCTTATGTCTGAACAGACGATCTTATTACAAAGAGCTACACGGTGCCTCCAAAAATGCTTGTAGCAAGGGAGCCTGCCTTACTCTGTGCTATCACTAATGAAAATATTCGATTAGCTATCCTTAAAAAAACAATTACGAAAATTCAGTTAACCGTTTGGAATATGCGAGTCGCATGGTTCAACACGCAAGATACAAAAAACACGGGGTGGAGATTCATTCCTTCCCTGTGCCTCACCTCCCAGGTACATCTCCCCAGAAGCACTCAACATCAAATATCCTTTTAGAAAACATTTTAACAGTAGCATGTAGTTGTTTGCATATTCAAGAACGTACCTGTTTACACAAGAGTTTCCCATCTTTGTATGCTACCAGGCCATTTTCTGGAAACACATAATCATATTTTTCAACCACTGCAACCAAAACAAAAGAAAACAGCACGTGATGAACCGAAGGCTGTGTTTCTATTTCCTTTTTTTTTTTTTAGTGTTTATTTATTGAGAGAGAGCACTCGAATGCGCAGGGGAGGGGCAGAGAGAGAATCCCAAGCAGGCTCCATGCTGTCAGTACAGAGCCCGAAGATGGGCTCAAACTCACCAACAGTGAGATCATGACCTGAGCTGAAGCTAAGAGTCGGATGCTCAACTGACTGAGCCACTCCCACTTTTTTTTTTTTTTTTACTTAAAGTAGGGTTCAGGGCCAGCGTGGAGCCCAACATGGGACTTGAACTCACAACCATGAGATCAAGACCTGAGTTGAGATCAAGAGTCGCACGCTTAACTGACTGAGCCAGCCAGGCACTCCTCTATTTCTTGATTAACACGCATCACCAACAAGATTGCTGAACTCTAGTAAGGACTGTAAAAGAATACCTCGTCGTCACGGATTGGGCGAGTGGGGAAAGAGCTCCTCAAGTTTTTCTTTTTTTTTTAGAAGACTCTCAATTACAAACGCAAAAGACGGTGGCCAGGCTAGAGACTGCACACGTGGTGGGCCCTCTCACATCTCTGCCTTCAGCCCCCTCTTATGTACACGGGAAGATGGGCGTCCGTGACAGCCCTCAAGCCTCACTCTGGATCCGCATCACTGGGGTGGCAATGGAAATGCGCAGATTCCCAGGATCTGCTCACATTTATTTATTGACAGTTTATTTGAGAAAGAGAGAGAAAGAAAGAGAGAGAGAGTACATGCACACGCTAGGCAGAGAGAGAGGGAGAAAGAGAATCAGTCCCAAGCAGGCTCTATGCTGACAGTGGAGCTTGATCCTACGAAGATCCCGTGAGAGGATGAGCTGAGCTGAAATCAAGAGTTGGGCACTCAACTGACTGAGCCACCCAGGTGCCCCCGTTCTCGGGCTTTCTGATCACGAATATGCAGGGGCGAGGCTAAAATCAGATTGTTTTTTAAAAAAAGGTCTTTGGGTGATTCTTACAAGCAGTCAGATTTGGAGACCACTCATACAAATCTAAATGGGCCCTCAAACTTCAGGTGCTTGTTAAAGTGCGGATTCCTACGTACCATGAGTTGGGTGGGGCCCTCACATCTGTATTTTACCAAGTTCCCCAGTGATTCTGATACGGCTGGACTGTCAACTTTCTCCAGCTTGTGGATGTTTTGATTCTGTTGCTTTGACTTACAGTCTGAAATATACAGACAGGGCCCAACCCTGACACAAAACCTCTTCGAGCCTGTGGTTTAAAATCTGGCCAGAGGCAGAAAGGGCCATCAGGGCCAGGTAACAGGATTTCTGGGGCTTAATGTGCCCCTGTTAAATTGTTTACAGGCTTTCTAAGTAAGGCATCTACAGGAAAAATTAAGTATAAGCAGAACAGGGTTTTAAAGAATGCACAGATTATACTTACAGTGACTGAGCCTGTAAATATAGCTTACACAGATACTGACTGCAAGATATTACAGCCAAAATGCTCGTTCTCAACTGGGGGTGATTTTGCCCCCTCGACGACATTTGGCAATGTCTGGAGACATTTCTGGTTGTCACACTGGGGGTGGAGGGGCTACTGGCATTAAGCAGGTGGAGGCCCAGATGCTGCTGAACACCCTACAATGCACAGGACAGCCCTTGACAAGAGAGAAGGACCTGGCCCAAATGTCAACAGTGTCCAAAAGACGATCGATTCATCTAGCTCTCCATCCTCTATTTCTTACAGTCCAGGCACCCTAGAGACACGGGCTGCAAGATGAATAATCCATAGTCCTAGTCTTCAAGAAAAACAGACAAGCAGCCAGTTTCCAACAAGCATGGAGTGTGGCGCTAGGGGGGCTGTGCATGAGGCCATCCGGGGGGAGCAGCTGAAATACGATTCCCAGGCCCCACGGACCTCATAGTCTCCAGTGAAGGGGCCAATAAGTATGCCCGGCTTCCTGGGGTCCTGTGCTAGAGAGTCTGGTTCAAAAGAAGGGGAGCAGCCTGGGTGACTCGTGAATAGGGAACTCTGGGAAACACCGTGTTAGGGCAACAGACGGCCCCCACACCCAGAGGGCACCTCAACACCCGGGTGAGGACAGTCAGGAGACAGGGTCTGAGCAGAGCTGGGAGAGTGGACGCGGACAACATAAGCATTCTGGGCAATGACACAGACACTGGGCGTTTCTGGGGAAACGCCCCACGCGTCTGAGTACCAAGAGGTCCACCACCGACTCCAGAAATTTACTCATGGGATTAAAAACAGGAAAGAGAAAGCAGAGAGAATGACCCCCCCAACAAGGAAGCATGTGGGGAGGAGGCCTCGGGCCGGTGACACTTAACAGCGACAGGCCCTAACTGCCTCCTAAGAAGTTAATCTTCTACCGAATGCAATCGGCAATGTCGACATTACCGTCACTTCCCAGCTGCTCCTGCACTTTCACAAAGTCGGACCCGCCCACCACTCCAATCTTGATCTTCCGTCTCAGGTTTTGGAGAAAGCCGTCCATTTCCTTGGTGATTTTCTACGTTTCAAGAAGGAAAATAAAAAGTCGTGAGCGGTAAAGTGATCAGGAGACGAAACCTGGAGGGACACAATCCTTACGTTCATACAAACCAATTCAGGCTCTAGGTCTGTAGACGAGTCCAAGTACATCAGCTTTTCACCAGAAAAAACCTGTTAACGTTTACTTATTTCTACCTAAAACACACAAGTAATACATAAACAGCCGGTGTGTGCTGTTCTGGCTAGTCCTCTCTGCATTTCTAGGCTTGTTTGTATGCAGAAAAATAAATAGGTCTTGTTTTTGGAAACACGAGTAGACTCATTCTAAGTCCTGTGCAATGACTCGCTTTTTCAGCCTTAAGTGGTGATTTTTCCAAACCAACGGACACGGACTAGCACACTTCCTACAAATGTTACCCTGCGCTCTACTTACGAATGTAGGTGGCTGATTTTAACGAAAATAACACAACACAATTAAAGAGGACGTTGAGAATTGATTTGTTATAACTACACAAAACCAAAGCAAAAACAAAAGCCATGAGAGTAAAATCACTAGATTTTTTTAGTCTCTCCTAAAAGAAAAGCTCCTATCTATAAACAGTGGTCACAACAGTATAATTTTATGCTGGTTAAAATCCAAACTGCACTAATTCAAAAGAAATTAGAAAGTCACATGAAAAGACATCTCTGTTAAGACAAATCACAATTAAGTTTTAAAAGTTATGTTTTTAGGGGCTCCTGGATGGCTCAATTGGTTAAGCTTCTAACTTTGGCTCAGGTCATGATCTCGTACTTTGTGAGTTCGAGCCCCGCATCAGGCTCTGTGCTGACAGCTCAGAGTCTGGAGCCCGCTTTGGATTCTGTGTCTCCTCTCTCTGCCCCTCCCCTACTTGTGTTCTGTCTCTATCAAAAATAAATAAATGCAAAAAAATAAAATAAAAAAGTTATTTTGTTATTTTTTGTCAATCTGAATTGTACATTCACATGGGTATTTTTATTTTTATTTTTTTAAAATAAACTCTGCCCCCAACATGGGGCTAGAACTCATGACCCCGAGATTAAGAGTTGCCAGGCACCCCTCACAGGAGTGAGCCAGTGAGGCGCCCCTGACAGTTCTATCTTTAGAAATGAAGTTACCAGAAATTAAAAACAAAAATAAAAATGACTTAAATTCAGTACATAAACATCTGGAATTCCATCTTCTCTTTTTCTTAAAAACAAAACAAAACAAACTGGTTTAGAGTAATCCACACATAGGACTAACCAAATTGCACAGAGGGCTTGTAACAGAGTCTTTTCTGTATCTTCAGGGGAATCTTGATGTGTCACACACAATGTAGAACTGCACTGGTGGCCTTTGTGAGTCAGTGACTGTGAAAATGGGTCCTAGACCCACCCCCCCACCCCCCACCCCGGGCCAACTGGCTTACTCTCACCTGAGGTCAGAATGGCAGAAGTGGGGGAAGACTCCCTGGATTGCAAAATACTAAAAATGCAATACTTCTGGGCGCCTCAGTGGTTCAGTCGGTTAAGTGTCCGACTTCGGTTCAGATCGTGATCTCGCGGTTCGTGGGTTCGAGCCCCGTGTTGGGCTTTGTGCTGACAGCTCGGAGCCTGGAATCTGCTTCAGGTTCTGTGCCTCCCTTTCTCTCTGCCCCTCCCCAGCTCATGCTCTGTCTCTGTCTCTCAAAAATAAATAAATGTTAAAATAAATTTTTAAAAAATGCAATACTTCCATCTTCAAACAGAAGCCCGAAGCTGCAATTTATGTGATCTTAACCCCTGTGCACAGTGATGAGCTCCAAGGCACTGTGGCCATCAGACATGTGTCTGCAATGTGAATGGGTTGTAGAAGACACCCTTTCACTTCCAAGTGGCAGCAAATATTTTTTTGACAGGAAATAAGACCCAGCTGCTTGTGACCACAACAGGCATCTCAATTACCCATTGTAGGAGACATCTTTAGAGCAAAATAATTACACACCAAAGTTGTTGTGATGTTCCCAAATAACTCTTGTGTTGACAATTACAAGGAATCCTTTATAAATCACCCTGGACAAAATAAACAGAGAAAGATTCAAAAGCTTGAGATTAAGGTCAAAGACTGTTAAAAATTCACCTTCTGACTACTAGGTATTTATTCAAGGGATACAGGTGTGCTGTTCCGAAGGGACACACGCACCCCAATGTTTACAGCAGCACTATCAACAATAGCCAAAGTATGGAAAGAGCCCAAACGTCCATCGATGGTTGAATGGATAAAAAAGATGTGGTATATTTATACGATGGAGTATTACTTGGCAATCAAAAAGAATGGTATCTTGCCATTTGCAACTATGTGGATGGAACTGGAGGCTATTATGCTAAGTGAAATTAGTCAGAGAAAGACAAATATCATATGACTTCACTCATACGAGGACTTTAAGATACAAAACAGATGAATATAAGGGAAGGGAAGCAAAAATAATATAAAAACAGGGAGGGGGACAAAACAGAAGAGACTCTTAAAAATGGAGAACAAAGAGAGGGTTGCTGGAGGGGCTGTGGGAGGGGGGGAGGGGCTAAATGGCTAAGGGGCATGAAGGGATCTACTCCCGAAATCATTGTTGCACTACATGGTAACTAACTTGGATGTAAATTAAAAAAGAAACATTAAAAAAGAAAAATAAATAAAAATTAATAAAAAAAAATTCACCTTCTGAAAAAACCAACTATGAGAGACTTTTTTTGGGGACAAGAAAGGAAAACCGACGACAGCAAAGAAGACTCAGCAAAATAGGGCGCAGCGGCCAGCACCGACCCGCTGCCTAGTTCTGCAAGGTACGACAGCAACACAGCGATATCCATTCATTTGTGTAGTGCCTGTGGCCACCACAACACAGTCGATTAGTTGTGACAGAGACCACATCGCCTGCACAGTCTCAACGAGTTATTTACCATCTGGCCTTGTGCAGAAAAACATCTGCCAACTGCTGGACTGGGGCATTACATAAGATGAGGGAACTGGTGATAATTTTCCCAGGTGTGACGATGGCCCCTGTGGTCACCACAGATGTCCTCAAGAGATGCAGGATGAAAAATTTAGTGGTGAAGCACCATGATGACTATGGCTTAAGGAGTGGTACAGCGCGGAATAAACAAGTAGAAAGACAGTTAATGTCAAACAGTGTTGAATTTAAGTGGTGGGGATATGGCTGTATACTAGTTTTTCAGTGGTTCTGGTGCCTGAATGTTTTCTAACACACAGCTGGGAAACAACTGTTTCCCATTCAGGCTTGTGCCTCCCTTCTTTTCACAGACTTTTATTCTGAGTCTCAACTGTTTTTGTTTTTATGTTTAGTTCTTTTTTCAAATAAAAAAAAATTATTTATTTAGAGAGAGACAGTGTGAGTGGGGGAGGGGCAGAGAGAGAGGGAGAGGAGAGAGAACCCCAAGCAGGCTCTGCACTGTCAGTACAGAGCCCGATGCAGGGCTCGAACTCATGACACCGTGAGATCATGACCTGAGCTGAAACCGAGAGTTAGATGCTTACCGACTGAGCCACCCAGGTGCCCCTCAACTGTTTTTAGATGGTGTGGCAGTCCTTAGGAAAGTATTCAGCCCAAGAAGATTCTACTTAAACAGGGATATGTGCAAGGCTCTGGACTCCATTCAAACTAGATTTTACCTGTTTGCATCATACCGTCCTTTAGCAGCTGCAAGATAACCTATTCTGCTTCCGGATTGTAATGTGCTTATCAGTGTTGGAGAATATGTGTATTGAGGAAGGGAAAGGTTGTATAATGAATAGATCTGTTGGTAAAGTATATTTGTTTTTACCTGGAGCACCCAGCACACAGAAACAATTTTCTTTTAAATTAAGACTTTTTTTTTCAGTGTTAAAATTGTTTGCTGCCAAGAATATCATATTTCAGGTATTTTAAGGGAATACGTTGTGGGTTTCTTTGCTATTTCATACTGCACGCTTATCTATCCTGATTCCTTCTGGGAGTCAGAAGCACCTTCTGGAATGGCAGAACCAGGAGCCAGAACAGCATCCGTCTTACAGCAATGGCAGAAAATGGGAAACTTAGCAAAGAACAATGCCCAGTAGACCAGAAACTTGTACCAGATTTGCTGTGACAAATCGAGATCATGGTTTCACTGAATCTCAGTTTCCTTTATTTAAAATGGTAACAAAAATTATCCTATTTGGAGGGTGCCTGGGTGACTCAGTCAGTTGGGTGTCTGACTTGATTTCAGCTCATATCAGGATCCCAGAGTCGTGGGATCAAGCCCCCATCAGGTTCCACACTGAGCAGGGAGCCTGCTTAAGATTCGTTCTCTTTCCCTCTGCCCCTCTCCCTGGCTCATGCTCTTTCTCAAAAAAAAGAAAAAAAAAATCCTACTTGGGTAAAAGAGGGAGACGGCTTGAGAGGGAGAAGGTTCTAAAAAGGTTTGGAATGTGAACCATAGACCATTACAGCCAATGGGCCAAATGGAGCAGCTGTTTGTTTTCATAACAAATCAGTAAAGTTTTATTGGAACCGAATGAAGCTGGTCTACCTGTCGTCTATGGCTGCTTTTGCATTAGAATTGATTAGTTACTACAGACCACATGGCTGTCAAAGACAAAAATTCTGGCTATCTGACCCTTTAGGAACAATGAAATGCTGACTCTGGCTCTGGACCAGCAAGAACTTGTAGCTGTCCACAAGTGCAGGCTGGTTGCTGAATCTGTGTCAAAAGGAGCCTTTGAAGAACAAGGCAGTTGAGTATCACCACTAGATCCACTGAACCTGCGGGCCAGAAAGGCAAACTGATCTAAAACCACATGCATTTAATGTGGAAATGTGGAGCACACCATTGCCACCACTCAGCCCAAATCAAGAAGGTAGGGATACAATGTGAAGATAGTGAGGTCACTTCAGTGACCAGTCTGTGCAAGGAGGAGGTCAGAGTGAGCTTCACCACAAACGCAGACCTTAACTGAAACCTATCCATGCCTGTAGCAGCAAAATCAGGAAGTGGGAAGCAAGCTTCCGGGAGTCCAAGGAGGCTCTCAGGAGGCAGTCTGCAAAAATCTGGGCCTCCTTGATCACTTCTACTGGAGAAGGGGGTGGAGAGGGGAGGGGTGCTAGCGGCTACTATTTATTATTACTGAACCCAGCCTATCGTAGCCAAGATACTTTAGTGAATTTGTTCGATTTCATTCGAGCCTCACCAACACCATATGGAACTGGGAATGCCCCCATTTAAAACCACTCGGGTTGGGGGGGTGTTATGGGAGGAGCCAAGATGGCGGAACAGCATGTAAGTTTTTTTGTGTCTTGCATCCATGAAACACAGCCAGATCAACACTAAACTATCCTGCACAACTTGAAAACCGATTTGAGGATTAATACAACACCCTGCACAACCTGAGCCACAGAACTCAGCAGAGAGAAACTTCATTTTCAATTTTTATTAAAAATATTTTTCGTTAATTTTTTCTACTGTATTTTTTACTTCTGTGTAATTTTTTTTCTAATTCTGTTTTACTTTCATCATTTCATTTTATTCCATTTCAGTGTATTCATTTTTTTCAAATTTTCAAACGATTTCCTTTTTTTTCTTTCCCCTTTTTCTTCTAATCTATCAAGTACAATTCAATACCCAGACCAAAACACACCTAGGATCTAGCATCATTTATTTGATTTTTGTGTGTGTTGTTTTTAATTTTAATTTTTTTAATTTAGTTTTTTTAACCTCATTAATTCCCTTTCTCCCTTCAAAATGAGGAAACAATGGAATTCACCCCAGGAGAAAGAGCAGGAAGAAACGACAGCCAGGGAATGAACCAACACAGATACAAGCAAGATGTCTGAACCAGAATTTAGAATCACGATCATAAGAATACTAGCTGGAGTGGAAAATAGTTTAGAATCACTTTCTGTGGAGATAAAAGAAGTAAAAGCTAGTCAGGATGAAATAAAAAATGTTGTAACTGAGGTAGCTGAAATCTCGAATGGATCCAGGGCGGCAAGGGTGCATGAGGCAGAAAAGCGACAGACTAAGGCAAAAGAGCAAGGTCTGAGGATTAGAGAAATCAGTGACTCATTTAAAAGGAACAACATCTAGCTCATAGGGGTCCCAGAAGACGAAGAGAGAGAAAAAGGGGTGGAAGGGTTATGCGGGCAAATCATAGCAGAAAAGTTTCCTAACCTGGGGAAAGACACAGACATCAAAATCCAGGAAGCACAGAGGACCCCCATTAGATTCAACAAAAACCGACCATCAACAAGGCGTATCATAGTCAAATTCGCAAAATACTCAGGCAAGGAAGAATCATGAAAGCAGCAAGGGAAAAAAAAAGTCCCTAATCTACAAGGGAAGACAGATCAGGTTTGCAGCAGACCTACGCACAGAAACTTGGCAGGCCAGAAAGGGGTGGCAGGATAAATTCAATGTACTTAATCAGAAAAATATGCAGCCAAGAATTCTTTATTCAGCAAAGCTGTCATTCAAAATATAAAGAGAGATAAACAGTTTCCCAGACAAACAAAAATTAAAGGAGTTTGTGACTACTAAATGAGCCCTCCGAGAAATTTTAAGGGCGACTCTGTGAGGGGAGAAAAGACAAACAAAACAAAACAAACCCTAAAAAAATACATAAAGACCAAAAGCAACAAAGACTAGAAAAGACCAGAGAACACCACCAGAAACTCCAACTCTACAGGCAACATAATAGCAATAAATTCATATCTTTCAGTACTGACTCTAAATGTCAGTGGACTCAATGCTCCAATCAAAAGACATAGGGCAAAAGAATGGATAAGAAAACAAGATCCATCTATATGCTGTTTACAAGAGACACACTTCAGACCTAAAGACACCTTCAGATTCAAGGTAAGGGGATGGAGAACCATCTATCATGCTACTGGTTGACAAAAGAAAGCCAGAGTAGCCATACTTATATCAAACAATCTAGACTTTAAAATAAAGACTGTAACAAGAGATGAAGAAAGGTATTATATCATAATTTAAGGGGTCTACCCACCAAGAAGACCTAACAATTGTAAACACTTATGCTCCAAATGTGAGAGGACCCAAATACATAAATCAATTAGTCACAAATATAAAGAAATTCATAGATAATAATACCATAATAGTAGGGGACTTCAACACCCCACTTACAACAATGGAAAGATCATCTAATCAGAAAATCAACAAGGAAACAATGGCTTTGAAGGACACAATGAATCAGATGGACTTAACAGATATATTCAGAACATTTCATCCTAAAGCAGAATATACACTCTTCTTCAGTGCACATGGAATGTTCTCCAGAATAGATCACATACTGGGACAAAATCAGCCCTCAACAATTACAAAAAGATGGAGATCATACTGTGCATATTTTCAGACCACAACGCTATGAAACTCGAAATCAACCACAAGAAAAAACTTGGAAAGGTAACAAACACTTGGAGACTGAATAACATCCTATTAAAGAATGAATGGGCTAACCAGGAAGTCAAAGAGGAAATTAAAAAGTACATGGAAGCCAATGAAACTGATAACACCACACCCCAAAACATCTGGGACACAGCAAAGACAGTCATAAGAAGAAAGTATATAGCAATCCAGGCCTCCCTAAAGAAGGAAGAAAGGTCTCAGATAGACAACCTAACCTTACACCTTAAAGAGCTGGAAAAAGAACAGCAAATAAAACCCAAAACCAGCAGAAGACAGAAAATAATAAAGATTAGAGCAGAAATTAATGCTACTGAAACCAAAACAACAACAACAACAACAACAACAACAAAAACAGATCAATGAAATCAGAAGCTGGTTCTTTGTAAGAATTAACAAAATTGATAAAACACTAGCCAATTTGATCAAAAAGAAAAAGGACACAAATAAATAAAATCAAGAATGAAAGAGGAGAGATCACAACCAACACAGCAGAAATAAATAAGAAAATATTATGAGCAATTATACACCAATAAAATGGGCAATCTGGAAGAAATGGACAAATTCCTAGAAACATATAAACTACCAAAGTTGAAACAGGAAGAAATAGAAAATTTGAACAGACCCATAATCAGTAAAGAAATCGAATTAGTAATCAAAAATCTCCCCAAAAACAAGAGTCCAGGGCCAGATGGCTTTCCAAGGGACTTCTACCAAACATTTAAGGAAGAGTTAACACCTACTCTCTTGAAGCTGTTCCGAAAAATAGGAATGGAAGGAAAACTTCTAAACTCTTTCTACGAAGCCAGCATTACCTTGATTCCAAAACCAATTCCAACAATACATTAAAAAAAGTATCCACCACGAGCAAGTAGGATTTATACCTGGGATGCAGGGCTGGTTCCATATCTGTAAAACAATCAATGTGATTCATCACATCAGTAAAACAAAGGATAAGAATCACATGATCCTCTCAACAGATGCAGAGAAAACATTTGAAAAAATACAGCATTTTTTCTTGATAAAAACCCTCAAGAAAGCAGGGCTAGAAGGACCATACCTCGAGATCATAAAAGCCATATATGAAAGACCCAATGCTAATATCATCCTCAACGGGGAAAAAGTGAGAGCTTTCCCCCTAAGGTCAGGAACAAGACAGGGATGTCCATTCTCGCCACTGTTATTCAACACAGTATTGGAAGTCTTCGCCTCAGCAATCAGACAACACAAAGACATAAAAGGCATCCAAATCAGCCAAACTTTCACTCTTCACAGATGACATGATACTCTATATGGAAAATCCAAAAGATTCCACCAAAAAACTGCTAGAACTGATTCATGAATTCAGCAAAGTGGCAGGATAGAAAATCAATTCCCAGAAATTGGTTGCATTCCTATACACCAACAATGAAGCAACAGAAAGAGAAATCAAGGAATTGATCTCATTTATAATTGCCACCCAAAACCATAAAATACCTAGGAATAAATCTAACCAAAGAGGTGAAAAATCTATACACTGAAAACTACAGAAAGCTTATGAAAGAAATTGAAAAAGACACACACACACAAGAAAAAATATTCCATGCTCCTGGAGAGGAAAAATAAATATTGTTGAAATGTCAATACTACCCAAAGCAATCTACAGATTCAATGCAATCCCTATCAAAATAACACCAGTATTCTTCACAGAGCTAGAACAAATAATCCTAAAATTTGTATGGAACCAGAAAAGACCCCAAAAAGCCAAAGCAATCTTGAAAAAGAAAACCAAAGCAGGAGGCATCACAATCCTGGACTTCAGGCTGTATTACAAAGCTGTCATCATCAAGACAGTATGGTACTGGCACAAGAACAAACACTCAGATCAATGGAACAGAATAGAGAACCCAGAAAAGGACCCACAAACGTATGGTCAACTAATCTTTGACAAAGCAGGAAAGGATATACGATGGAATAAAGACAGTCTCTTCAGCAAATGATGCTGGGAAAACTGGACAGCGACATGCAGAAGAATGAACCTGGACCACTTTCTTATACCAGACACAAAAATAAACTCAAACTGGATGAAAGACCTAAATGTAAGACAGGAAGCCATCAAACTCCTCGAGGAGAAAGCAGGCAAAAACCTCTTTGACCTTGGCCGCAGCAACTTCTTAACACGTCTCCGGAGGCAAGGGAAACAAAAACAAAAATGAACTACCGGGACCTCATCAAAATAAAAAGCTTCTGCACAGCGAAGGAAACAATCAGCAAAACTAAAAGGCAACCGACGGAATGGGAGAAGATATTTGCAAATGACAAATCATATAAAGGGTTAGTATCCAAAATCTATAAAGAAGTTATCAAAGTCAACACCCAAAAAACAAAGAATCCAGTGAAGAAATGGGCAAAAGACATGAATAGACACTTCTCCAAAGAAGACAGCTAGATGGCCAACCGACACATGAAAAAATGCTGAACGTCACTCATCATCCGGGAAATGCAAATCAAAACCACAATGAGATACCACCTGACACCTGTCAGAATGGCTCACATTAACAACTCAGGCAACAACAGATGTTGGCGAGGATGTGGAGAAAGAGGATCTCTTTTTCATTGCTGGTGGGAATGCAAGCTGTTGCCGCCACTCTGGAAAACAGTATGGAGGCTCCTCAAAAAATTAAAAATAGAATTATCTTACGACCAAGCCATTGCACTACTAAGTATTCATCCAAGAAATAAAGGGATGCTGTTTCGAAGGGGCACATGCACCCCAATGTTTACAGCAGCACTATCAACAATAGCCAAAGTATGGAAAGAGCCCAAATGTCCAGCGATGGATGAATGGATAAAGATGTGGGATATATATACAATGGAGTATTACTCGTCAATCAAAAAGAATGAAATCTTGTCATTTGCCACTACGTGGATGGAACTTGAGGGTATTATACTAAGCGGAAAAGCAAAATTTGACAGTCAGATAAAGACAAATATCATATGACTTCATTCATATGAGGACTTAAGACACAGAAGTGATAAACACAAGGGAAGGGGAGGGATGTGGGATTTCGGGAACATGGAGGGGGACAAAACATAAAAGACTCTTCAATATGGAGAACAAACAGAGGGTTACTGGAAGGGTTGTGGCAGGCGGATGGGCTAAATAGGTAAGGGCATTAAGGAATCTACTCCTGAAATCATTGTTGCACTATATGCTAACTTGGATGTAAATTAAAAATTAACAAATAAAAAACAAACAAAAACAAACAAACAAAAAAACCACTCAGGGGTTCAGTGATTTGCTCTAGGTCAGACAGCTGTCAACAGAGTGAAGTTGAGACTCTATTAGGTCTGTTTGACCTGGAAACCTATGTTTTTCCTATTAGGTTGCAAGATGCAGCTCATAGGTGACAGGACTGAGGAGGGAACATAGCTGGTAAGAGGGCTGAGTTGGGGTTCAAATTCAGGGCATGCGGTGAGAGTCCAAAACTGCGTTTTCCAACCCCATACACGTTGTTTGCTTTCAAGGGTTTTTCAGCCCGTCTCATCTCTCCGAGCACCCTGAGGTCTTGGGGATGTGTTTCGAGTTTCCGTTTCACCCCTGGAAGGCACCCAGAACGGAGTTCAGCCTTGTCGAGGAGGTAGGCGGCCCTCAGCCGCCCCTCGACCCCCACCCTGGGCGGCCGTCGGCCCCAAATGTGAGCAGCAGGAGGCTCTGCACCCGCTGCCGCCAGCCGGCCGGGTGCCGCCTACCTGTCGCGGGGCGGTCAGGGTCCCGTCCACGTCGAAGAGGCATAGCGCCGGGCCAGACGCCGCCATGTCCCCGTTTCCAGCCGCACTTGATGAGACTCGTTGGCAACCAGGAACTCGGCCCGGAACTTCCGGGCTCGGCCCCCGTGCCACAGGGCACGCTGGGAGAAGGAGGATCCATTCCCACGTGTCTGGGACTAGAGTCAGTTGCTCTTTAGGAACCACAAATCCCAGAATGCAATGCGTCCACACGCCGACCTCCTACGGCCGAGCAGGCGCTGTTAGAGGTTCCGGGGGCGGGGGGAATCACTTCCGGCGGCAGGTATCCGCGCGATGGTAAGGAGGCGGGTGAGGGGAAGTACGGGAGGTGAAGCGCCTTGGGGGTCGTGGTCAAGGTTAGGCAGGCAGGCGGATTTCTGGGGTTCTGATTTGGAGGATCCGCGGGAGGGAGCTCCGGCGTGGGTTAAGGCTTGCCGTGCCTTTCTACGCCCGGGCCACGTGGGCCGACAGGGCACTCTCCGATCATCACAAACCTGGGGTCCATTGAATGCATTTGAGAGCTTTGAAACCATGATCTCTTGTGGTATGTTGTGAACCCCCATTGTGAAAGGGGAAGAAACCGAGGCCCAGAGAAGTGAAGTAACTTACACAAGGAGCTACAGCTAGTGACTGGCCCCCAAGTCCAAAGCATCTGTCGCTGCCCTACTCAGGGTGTAGAACGGCGCACCTAATAAAAACCTTGTGCTGTGGGTTGGCGCCTCCCATCCCCGCCTGCTCTGGTCTTCCCCCTCCCCCAAACAGGGCTAAGAAATCAGCGGTTCCCTTCAGCACCGAAGATGGTGCTTTAACCTGACAGAATAAGTATCGCAGAGATTTGTTACCCATTTGGACATTTGTTGTTTGGCTTCCTGCTGGGGAAAATGTTCATATAGCCTTACGTCTTCAGTGCCCAGCCCAGAGTTGGTCGTCCCTAGATACGTGCTGAATGAATGGAGGCTGTGTCGCCTTTCTTGTACCTCTTTGAACTCCCTGAAGGAAATAGGACCAGTTTGGGGGTCAGACTCTGCCACACTCACCGGGTGTGTGTCTTTGGGTATGTTTCTAGCCTTCTCTGGGTTTAGTTTTCTCCGTGGTAAAGTACAGTTGACCCTTGAACAATGCGGGTTTGAACTGTGTGGGCCCACTTCTTCGCAGATTTAAAAAAATATATATGTTGTGAAGTTTTTTTTGGAGATTTGCTCCAATTTGAGAAAACCAGCAGATGAACTGCATAGCCTAGGAATACTGGAAAAAAAAAAAAAAAGATGTATCATGAATGCATAAAATATATGTAGATGCTAATTTATCATTTACTTCCATGAAGTATAATACACAAGTTTGTTACAAAAAGGTTTATCAAAATGTACAGACTGTACATGGCATCGTTCATAGTTGAGAGAAATGGAAACAAAGATGCAGTATTAAATAACTCCATAAAATTAACTGCAGTACATACTCTACGACTGTAAGAATATCATAGCCACCTCCTCTTGCTGTGGGGATCTCAAGTGTTGTGATTTCCAAGCTTAAAACTGTGTGTTGCTAATCTCCGAGAGATCAGTTCGTCACTCGTAAATTTCAAATGGCTGTAAAAAGTGATCCCGTGGTTCTTGCATATTTTTCATCACGTTTAGTGCAATACTGTAAACCTTGAATAACACCACGGGACCCATACGAAACACCACTGGTGATTCTGGAAGCGCTCCCAAGAGGCAGAGAAAGGTCACGACATTACAAGAAAAAGTCGAATTGCTTGACATGTACCGTAGATTAAGGTCTGCGTCTGCAGTGGCCCGTCATTTCAAGATGAATGAATCCAGCGTAACGACCATTGTAAAAAAGGAAAAGGAAATCCGTGAGGCTGTGGCGGCAGCTACGCCAGCAGGCGCGAGCACATTGCACTTTCTGCGAGACAGCTTTTTATCTCGTATTGAAAATGCAGCTTTTACGTGGGTGCAGGATCGCTATAGGAGAGGCATACCTATAGACTCTAACACGATTCGAGAAAAAGCAAAGTCATTGTATGACCACTTACAGCAAAAGGAAGGTGAAGGATCCAAGGCTGGAGAATTTAGTGCCAGCAAAGGATGGTTTGATAATTTCCGAAAGAGGTTTGGCTTAAAAAATGTCAAGGGGCGCCTGGGTGGCGCAGTCGGTTAAGCGTCCGACTTCAGCCAGGTCACGATCTCGCGGTCCTTGAGTTTGAGCCCCGCGTCAGGCTCTGGGCTGATGGCTCGGAGCCTGGAGCCTGTTTCCAATTCTGTGTCTCCCTCTCTCTCTGCCCCTCCCCCGTTCATGCTCTGTCTCTCTCTGTCCCAAAAATAAATAAAAAACGTTGAAAAAAAAAAAAAAATGTCAAGATAGCAGGGGAAGCAGCTTCCCCCGCCCAAGAGGCAGTAGATGAGTTGCCACCTCAGGCGCCCAGAGTCACCGCACCAGAGGAGTTAACAGAGGGTGAGTCGGCGGAGGCGAGAGCTTCCGGACCGGTGCCGGATGAAGATGCGCGAGAAGCGGCGCCAGAAAACAAGTTGACGTTAGACAACCTGGCAGAAGGGTTTCGATTATTCAGGACGGCTTTTGACTTCTTTCACAACATGGACCCTTCTGTGATACGGGCACTGAGACTAAAGCAAGTGGTGGAAGAAGGGCTGGTACCCTATAGAAACATTTTCAGAGAGATGAAAAGGCAGAGAAGTCAAACGGTAGTTACAAGGTGTGTCCGTGAAGTTACACCGGGTGTGCCTGCCCCTCTTGCCTCCTCTTCCACCTCCTCTAGCTCTGCCTCCGCCTCCCCCGAGACGGCCAGACCAGCCTGTCCTCTGCCTCGCCCGCAGCCTGCTCAGCGTAAAGATGACGAGGACAAAGACCCCTTCCACGTAATGAATACTAAATAGTCGTCATGCCGTACGGTTAAACTGACCTGTTGTGTGTGTGTGTGTGTGCGCGCGAGTGTCTCCGTGTGAAAATCTGGTAACTGTACGGCAGGAACTGTGTAGGACTGCATCATCGCCTGGGTATTCATTGGGCAGGACGTCATATGCAAGATTCGCCCGCAAGTGGATGGCCTGTCCTTAGAGGCATAAGGTGGGTGATAATTTAATATAAAATTAATGATGTGTCTTATTGTTTTGTCACGTTGCTCTCAAAGAGTTACGTTGGGGTCCAGTATGCCCCCCTCTCCTAACTGGAGAGATGGCATATCAGTCTATCGTCATAGCTAAGTGGTTTTTTAAAAAACAGTGTTTCCGGTAGTGTGTATTATGAATCCAACTGGGACATGGTAGGCCATGAAAACTTTCTAACCATTCATTCCTTAGTGTATAGGCGAGGCCCCTGTGAAACAGCCGTATGGTTACACAGGGTTACACTAGGCCACCATCAAAGGATCCTACTAGTGCGTCTTTGTTATCAATCCTTGAATCATCCTACTTACAAATAAATAGGCATCTCCCTTATTATCTTTCTGTTTTTGTGTCTAGTGTTGGCAGGTAACAAAACACCTGTTGATGTTTCGTATCCTGTAAGGCAGTATCGATTTGTGTACTGACAGACGATTCATCTTGTGAACAACGTAAACTGAATGGTCTGGATAATACAGTACAGCTCCGTAAATGTGTTTTCTCTTACGGTTTTCGTAATCTCGTTCTTTTTTCTAGCTGACTTTGCTGTAAGGATACGGCGTATGATACATGTAATATACAAAATATGTGTTAATCGACTTATCGGTTTAGGTCCTGGTCAGCCGTAGGCTATTAGTAGTTAGGTTTTTGAGGAGTCAAAAGCTACATGTGGATTTTTGACTGCATGGGGGTGGCCATCCCTCACGCCTCCATTGTTCAAGGGTCAACCACAGGGAGCGCCTGTCTTGCACTGCTTGTATGAAGATCCCGTGAGTTAAAGCATCTGGCTTTCTCTGTCCCTCCGTCTCTGGCAGTAAAGGCAACCTCGCAGGGTTGGCGGGAGCTGGTGGGTGAGATGCTCCGCAAACGTTCGTCGCATGATCAGCATGGCTGAGTTCCCTGAGAGCAGTGGTCTCCTTTCTCCCTTCCAGGCTGCCCTCCTCCGTGCTGTGCTTCGGCGGCCCGGCCCGGCCCTGTGGAGAAGGCCTGTCTGCGGGCTGTGGTGCCGCACAGTCACTGGCCGGGATCCGGGGAGGTGGGTGGGGAGCGGGTGCCCCGCCCTGAAGGAGAAAGCGGCAAGCGTGGAGACAGAGAACTTCCAGATGGTCTACCGGTTTGACGCCATCAGAGCCTTCGGGTACTTGTCTCGGCTGAAGGTGGCACAGACGGCCCTCACGGTGCTGGCCCTCCCGCCTGGCTGCTACTGGTACTCGCAGGGCTTCGTGACGCTCGGCTCCCTGTGTGTCGCGGGCGGGGTGGCTGGCTTTGCCCTGGCCATGCTCTGCTGGATGAGCTATTTCTTCCGGAGGCTGGTGGGCATCCTGTATGTGAACGAGGCGGGCACTGTGCTGCGGGTGGCGCACCTGACCTTCTGGGGCCGGCGGCAGGACACGGACTGCCCCGTGGCCGACGTGATCCCCATGACGGAAACCAAGGACCGGGCCCAGGAGCTGTTTGTGCGTATCCAGCAGTACAGTGGGAAGGAGACCTTCTACCTCACCCTTCGCTACGGACGCATCGTGGACAGAGAGCGTTTCGCGCAGGTGTTTGGGACGCTGGACTCCCTCAAGTGAATTGGGAGCTGGGTCTCCAGCAGGAAGGCCGAGGATGAAACAGGGGATTGGGCACCTGAAGACTTCGGCAGGGCCTCTGGGCACCCGTCTTTTGGGATGCACAGAGTCCTAAGACAGAAGCTAGTGATCGCGTTTTGGAAAGAGGCCCTTGGTACCAATCCATACTGCATTTGTGTGACATTTAGTCAGATAACGGCCAGAAGTTCACAGCTGGTTCTCGGAGGAAGCTGTGTCCGGTTCACTCAGGCAGGGCAGTGCCGCGAAATCGGAAGTCAGGGAGGTGAGGCAGAGCAAGCTCAGGACATGGCTTGAGCAGACGCGGGTGCTGTCAGTTCTCGACTGCCTGTCCTGGAGTCCCCGTGTCTCTCAACCCTGGTTTTCACATCTGAGAAAGGGAAAAATCCTGTCTCCTGGCATGGGTGTGAAAATAAACGGTAAATGTCAAGGTCAGTACAAAGGTGACGTGTGCTGAAAAGCTTCCAGGCAGTCAGTAGGGCTTACCCGAGGCCTGTGCCGCCCCCATTGGGGCCTCAGCAGCAGGAAAGGACGGGAAGAAGCCCAGGTAGAGGCGGGTCGTGTGACCGCGGCGGAGGGTGCTGGCCAGGCGAGCGCAGCATCCCTTTGCCAAGGTTGTGGCCTGGGGCCCTCCTGTCCGAAGGCTCTGGTGGATAAAACCAGGCGAGCTGTGTTCTGGTGCGTTCTTTTGTAAGCTAAAGCTAGTTGTGTGCACGATTAGTGGTTAGTAATAGATGTTTGTTTCACAGTCTGTAGCAAAATAAAGAGGAAGGAAGAGGTGATCGTCAACAGTTCCACCACTCAGAAGTCAGTGACTAGATGCTTTATTGTGGGGACTTCCAGTCTTTTATTGTGTTAAAACACACATCATGTAAATGTATTCCTTCAGCCATTTTTGAATGTACACTTCAGTGGTATTAAGGACGCCTACAGCGTTGTGCAGCCATCACATCTGCTCACTTCCAGAACATTTTCATCATCCCAAGGAGAAACTCTGTACCCATTAAACGGTCATTTCCCATCTCCCCCTCCCTCCGGCCTTGTAACCAGTCATCTGCTTTCTGTTTCCGTGGATTTGCTTTTTCTGGACATTCCACGTAAACGGAATCGCCCACTGTGGTTTTGTGTCTGGCTTCTTTCACCTGGCATGATGTTTCCAACGTGCATCCATGCTGTAGCCTGTGTGAGAGCCTCATTGCTTTTCATGGCTGGATAACCACAGTGTAGACCACAGTTTGCTTATCTGTCTGTTGATGGACATTTTGATAGTTTCCACCTTTTGGCTGTTGGGAACAGTGCTGCTGTCAGATTTGGCGCACAAGTCCCTGCTGTCGCTTCTTTTGGGGCTCCTGGATGCCGACAGGCGGACAGGCGGAAATATTGGATCTTACGGTGACTGTGTGCAAGTTTTTGAGGAACCGCCGAACTTTCCCACAGCCGCCATGTCCTTTTTTACCCGTCTCAGCCATGCACGAGGGTTCTGGCTTCTCCACATCCTCCTGATGGGCAGGAGGTGGTATCTTACCGTGCTTTCAGCCTTTTTAAAAACATAGATGTTATCCTGTACCTGGAATTGGTTTTTTTTTTTGCTTCATGTAACATAGCTATCTTACTTGTAAACACATTAAGAATATTCTGTCACAAGAAAAAAAATACCTCATTACTATGTGAGATGCCTGATGTTAACTGACCTTGTCATAATCATTTTGCAATATATACGTGCATAAATCATTATGTTGTATATCCTAAGCTGATACGATGTTATATGTCAATTCTATCTCAGTAAAACTGGGGAAAGTTATTTATTTTTGGAGAGAGAGACCAAGTGTGAGTGGGTAACGGGAGAGAGAGCGGGAGACAAAGAATCTGAAGCAGGCTCTGGGCTCTGAGCTGTCAGCATAGAGCCTGACACGGGGCTCAGACTCACAGACCGCGAGATCATGACCCGAGCCAAAGTCAGGTGCTTAACTGACTGAGCCACCCAGGAGCCCCAAATCCTCCTTAAAAAAAATTTTTTTTAATTTGTGTATTTATTTTTTTTAATATTTTTAAATCTTTATTTTGAGAGAGAGAGAGCACGAGAGAGTGCACAAGCGAGCAGGGGAAGGGCAGAAAGAGGTGGACAGGATCTGAAGTGAGCTCCGTGCCTACAGCAGAGAGCCTGATGTGGGGCTTGGACTCACAAGCCATGAGATCGTGACCTGAGCTGACGTCAGATGCTTAACCGATTGAACCACCTAGGTGTCCTTTATTTTTTTGAAGTCGACTCCACACCCATCGTGGGGCTCGAACTCCCCAAGATCAAGAGTCGCACGCTCTACTGACTGAGCCAGCCAGGCGCCCCTCATTCAAATCATACTCTTTATGCAAAAACAAATTCAGAAATTGCAAAATATTCCACCGAGTGGATGTGGTTGGTCCTTCACTTTTTATTTTCTTTTTAAAATTTATTTACTTAGTGTGAGCAAGGGAGGAGCAGAGAGGGAGGGAAAGAGAGAATCCCAAGCAGGCTCTGCACTGTCACCGCAGAGCCCATCGTGGGGCTCGATTTCATGAACCATGAGCTCATGACCTGGAGCCAAAATCAAAAGCCTGATGCTCAACCCACTGAGCCACCCAGGTGCCCTGAAAACAGCACTGTTTAATTTGTGTTCAGTTTTAGTTAAAGATGCAAATGAAAGGTGGTAGGATCATGGATTTGAATTCTCTATTAAATGCCAGCTGGTGTGAATTCATTCCTGTGGTTGGAGACTGAAGTCTGGGGAGTGTGTGGTTGTGTCCCTCAGATGTTTGGGGACACTGGGCACCCACTGCCTGGGCATATCTATGGTTTTCCCAGACACAACGGCTCTGCACACAGGAGAACCCCCACTGAGCAGTGACCCAGAGCCTGGGCGTCCCCGGGGCCTCTTTCTTCAAGGTAAATGGCATGTGGTTCCATTGACTTGTTTTATGCGACTTTATTTAAACAACTTCTTTTTAATGTTTACTTATTTTTGACAGAGAGAGACCGAGCATGAGCGGGGGGAGGGGCAGAGAGGGAGACACAAAATCTGAAGCAGGCTCCAGGCTCTGAGCTGGCAGCACAGAGCCCGACGCGGGGCTCGAACTCACAGACTGTGAGATCGTGACCTGAGGTGAAGGTGGATGTTTAACCCCAGACACCCCAATGCTGACTCTATTTTAAAACTACAACCAGAAGCTGACCACCTCTCACCCTGTCCACCTCCTGCCATTCTGATCCACACTGCCCTCGTATGTTCCCTGGGTTGTTGCAGCCTGCTGCTTCTATTATCCTTACCCATCTAGAGCCTGTTCTCACAGCAGCCAGTGATAATAAACAAACAAACCACGGCATTGCGGTAAAAACTGAAGTGCTCACCGTGGCCTACAAGGTCTAACGTGGTCTGGGTCCACCCCTGTCCCCAGCTGTGTCTTATCCACAGCTCTGTCTTCAACCACTGCCAGTCATATCCAGTTTGCTGTCCCTTCAGTAATCAAGGATGCTCCAGCCTCAGGGTCTTTGCGTTGGCAGTTCCCTCTGTCTGGAAACCTTTCTCCCCAATGTCTGTATAGAGCACTCTTGGGCATGTGTGCTCTCTCCCCCCCTCCCTCCCTCCCCTCCCCTCCCCTCCCCTCTTTCTCTGTATAACAGGTGTTCTTTATGCTCAAGAAGTTGTTAGTGAAGATTCACTTGTATAGAGAAGAGTCAGTTACATAGCAATTACATGTAGCTCTTGGTTTCCTTCCATACTGTTCCCTCACCCGCTTACCAGCTCCTTCAAAGACTGTGAACCCCTTTCCCCAAAGACAGTCTTTGCCTATAAAATGTCTCAGGCGGTATTAACGATTTGACTTTGACCTCATTAAAGATAAGAATTAACTCAAATAGTCCCTGGTGTCGGTCTAGTTCTAAGCTATTAACCTGAGTGAACGTCACCCCCAGAGATTTTAGTTATGTCAGGGGTGGGTCCCCAGAATCTGTATTTTTGACAGTCTCGAAGCCAATTCTGAAATGCAGCCAGGCTGGAATTTTAGTCTATTTCAGTCTATTTCTGAAACAGACTCTAGTAGACAGAAAACACCAGAGTAACTCCTGCCTCTGTGGACTCTGTGTTCCCTGGCCAATTTTTCCCCCCCTTAAAGAATACATTCTCAGCTCTGGTTCCGTGTGCAGAATCACCTGGGGAGCTTTTTAAAAATATTGCTGCCCAGGCCCACGACCAGCCGTTGCCATTGTCCGGGCGATTCTTACCTGTAGCCTGGGTTGCCAGTCACTGCTCCATAGTATCACCACCCTGGGAGGTGAAAACCCCGTCCTCGCCAGCCCACCAGCTGTGGCATGAGAGAGCCTCCATTGCGATGTGTGTCTGCTCACACGGTACCAGCAGAGGGCACACACAGCAAAGGCATCATGCATGCGTTCATTTCCGAGCCGGAATCGCGCTCTCCACCTGACCGCGGCGGGACTTCAGCAGCACCACGAGGGCGGTCCCTGGGAGCCGCCCAGACTCCCCGGGTCAACACCAGCAAAACTAGCAAAACCTGTGCTGAGTCCCTAAGGACGGATTCCGGTAGATGCTGGGGAGTTTGAATCTTTATGCTTCCCAGGTAATTCCAAAGCACCCTGACTTTTGAGAATCCCTGCGTGGGATTTACCCTTCCCAAAAGCCGTGCAGCAGATGAGAAAGCAGTGTCTCGGAAAATGCAAGTGGTCTTCAGATTCAGGTGATGGATATATGGGTGATTCCCCCACTTTGACAACAAATCCAAAATAATAATCTAATAGAAATACCCAAGGAGACATACGAAGATGTTCACTGAGTGTTCCTAACAGCAAAACAAACAGCAATGACAAAACTGGAAATAAACATTTTTAAAAGAAATTTTTAAGGTTTATTTATTTTTGAGAGAGAGACAGAATGTGAGCAGGGGAGGAGCAGAGAGAGAGAGGGAGACACAGAATCCAAAGCAGGCTCCAGGCTCTGAGCTGTCAGCACAGAGCCTGATGTGGGGCTCATACCTATAAACCGTGAGATCATGACCTGAGCCAAAGTCGGAAGCTTAACCGACTGAGCCACCCAGGTGCCCCTAAACAGTTTTCATTAGTAGGCGACACAGTTAAATAAATGTCGGTAGAGCCTTACTATGGAATATTGCATGGCCCTTAACAAGAATGAGCTTGAACAGTATCTGCTGATGTGGAAAGGTAACCATGGCAACTGCGATCAGTAGAGAAAGCAAGTCACAGAACCAGAGTTTTGTGTGGTCTTGTGTTTGTAAAAACCCCCATACACTGCAAGTTCACAGTGGTTACCTCTGGGGAGAGGGTGAAGTGTGTGTGTGTGGGGGGGTGGAATGGAGGGAAGATACCCATCTTCAACGTTACAACCTTCCAATACTATTTTTAAGTATTCATGATGAACATCTTGTCTGTCTTAACATGTGAAAAATGCTGTAAAAAGCTCGAGATCTCTCAAGTCAGCTTTTTAGGTGAATCCACTGTGAATTCCCATGCTGGCCTTGGAAGCTGGGCTGACATTAGGAATCATTCCGTTGTGGAGAGCATCGGTGACATGGCTACGCCTGTCCCTTCTAGAGTGGTTTTCCTGCCTGTCCGCTGAGACCCGCCTGCACGCCCTGGGCTGTGTAGAATTTAACTGCAGGGAATGGCGTGGTCTGTGCTATGTCCATTTTCGTACAGTACTTGCTGTGGACTGAACATGTATATCTACCCCCCACCCCTGAAAACTCCTATGTTGGAACCGTAACCCCCAATGTGATGGTGTTTGGGGTGGAGCCTTTGGGAGGTGATTAGGGTCCCCTTCGTGTGATCAGGGCCTGTACGAATAAAGAGGCTCTGTGTGTGTGTGTGTGTGTGTGTGTGTGTGCGCGCGCGTGCCCCAAGGAAGGCCATATGAGGACATAACAAGGGGCCTCACCAACCAATCATGGCCTTGCAGCCTCTAGAACTGTGAGAAATCTGTGTTTAATGTTTAAGCTGCCCAGTCTATGGTTGTTGGGGAGGTCATCAAGAAGGCATGACTGCCAGTTGACCCTCAGGCTGGCCCTGGGCAATCGGAGGCTCCCCACCCCCTCCCCTGTCCTTGGAATGTAGGTTCTACTTGGCTTCTCTGTTTCCGGAAGCTGCCCAAGGACACAGCCTTGAAACAGTGATGTGGGGTTGAGGCCATCTGCACGGTAGACATGCCTGAACCCAGTGAAGGCCTCCACATAAACTCAGATTCTGGCAGGTGGGTGTGGAGGCCTTATCTTGCAGCCGCCCAAGACAAGCCTTGTAAGTTAAGGCCCCTCGTGAGTTAAGTCCTCTTGCAGGTATTAGTGAGTCCTGCCGCCTGCCCACTGGAGTGGCCTCCTCTCTCTCCAGCCTCTCTCTGCCTTCCCTGTATGGGAGCCAGTCTCAGTTTGCACCCAGGGAGCTCGCGAGTGGGTTGTAGGCCAGCAGTGGCATTCGTATTCTGTCATAGCCCCCTGGGCAGACTGAGACATGGTCCCCCAGACCGCGGGGAGGTCAGCTCTAGCTGGGGACATCTGCGGTGTGCACAGCTGGGAGCTGGTGTCCTACCTGCACTGGTGATCAAAGATGAGACTTCCATGTTACAGGGCCGCATATCTACCATTCAGCGACCATGTTGAATGCACTCCCCAGAGCCGATGTGGGGGACTTAGCCGCTTGTGGGGGTGGGGGCAGCCGGGGGAAAACTGCCCAGATGGCCAGGGCTGGGGGCTGTCGTTTCACTGCTGCTCTGTGACTTCAGGACTTGTGAGTCCCCAAATGGAAAGTAACAGGGTCCCTTTGAGTCCCAGGCAGAGTCCAACTTTTATGGCTTTGTTTTGCTCCCGTGGCATTCAACTGTAAAATCCTGTCCGATTAATCAGGCAGGGCCATGTTTTACCAACTCTGGAGACAAAACATCCATTTTACTGATTAACAGTTGAGATACACTCCGAGACTCCGAGACTCCGTGGGGCTTGTATCTGCATTGGGAAGTAGGTTTACTGCTGTGAGCAGGAACTGGAAGGTTGACAGAAATGTATCATTGTTTGGAATCATGGGAGGCACTATGCCCTGCCACGTTGTGGCTGTGGCCGGAGAAGTTCTCCGTGTGCCTTGGGTTCTTCATCGGGGAAGCAGTGGCAATAAAAGTACCCACCTAAGGGGGTTGGGACGATGGACTTAGTACCTGGAATCCACCTAAAATAGCGCTTGGTCCAGGGAAGCATTTGATACGTGCTAGGCTAGCAGGATAGCATTACAGAGGAGGCTCAGAGGGGTGATGGGCCACCCAGCTAGAAAGTAGCAGAGTCGGGTCATTCCACTGCCTCCCCAGCATGGAAGGAGAACAGAAAATAGGAAGCAGTGCCTGGCTTTATTTATAGTTTTGAGAGAGAGAGAGAGAGAGCGAGCAGGGGAGAGGGGCAGAGCGAGAGGGAGAGAGAGGAAGATTCTCAAGCAGGTTCCATGCCCAGTGCAGAGCCTGACACGGAGCTCCATCCCATGACCCTGGGATCGTGACCTGAGCCAAAATCAAGAGTCGGACACTCAACCAGCTGAGCCACCCAGGTGCCCCACAGTGACCATTCGTAACGAGGAGTATTTGAGGTTTCGGTGCCTTCCAATCATTCACCGGCTCTAAGAAGGTATGCTAAGAGCTCACACTGATGTTGACCAGTTCAGATGGGCCTTCCAAGTCTGGCGGCCAGGCTGGCTGTGAGGAAGGTCCCGGGGTGGAGGACAGCCCCTGCCCTCACCCGATCCCAAGCTGACTGCGCGCATCTGTTGATACACTAGTATGCCATCCTTCCTACGTCTGGGTTTCAAATCCTAGCTCCCGAGCTGAATGGTTGGGGCGGGTTCCCCCAACCTCTCTGAGCTTGTTTCCTCATCTTACAAGTAAGCACACAACGGGCTCCTGGGTGGCTCAGTTAGATGTCGACTTCAGCTCAGGTCATGATCTCACGATTCATGGGTTTGAGCCCCGCGTCGGGCTCTGTGCTGGCAGCTCAGAGCCTGGAGCCCGCTTCGGATTCTGTGGCTCCCTCTCTCTCTGCCCCTCCCCCACTCACACTCTCAAAAATAAACATTAAAAAAAAAAGTAGGCACAGCTCATAGGTTTGTCATGAAAATTATAAAGCACCTGCAGCCTATGCTTGCACATAGGAGATGGTCAACAAACGATAATTGTTACTGTATGTGATTATTTAAAATTTTTCTTTAATGTTTATTTTTGAGAGACAGACATGAAGCACGAGCGGGGAGGGGGAGGGGCAGAGAAACAGGGAGACACAGAATCCGAAGCAGGCTCCAGGCTCCGAGCTGTCAGCACAGAGCCCGATGCGGGGCTCGAACCCACGAACCACAAGATCATGACCTGAGCCGAAGTCGGACGCTCGACCGACTGAGCCACCCAGGTGCCCCGTTTATATGTGATTTATTTATTTTTTTTAACGTTTATTTTTGAGACAGAGAGAGACAGAGCATGAACGGGGGAGGGGCAGAGAGAGAGGGAGACACAGAATCGGAAGCAGGCTCCAGGCTCCGAGCCATCAGCCCAGAGCCTGACGCGGGGCTCGAACTCACGGACCGCAAGATCGTGACCTGAGCTGAAGTCAGACGCTTAACCGACTGAGCCACCCAGGTGCCCCAATATGTGATTATTTTTAAAATATGTTTTGTTTTGTTTAAAAAAATTTTTTTAAAGTTTATTTATTTGAGAGCAAGCGAGCAGAGGAAGGGCAGAGAGAGGGAGAGAGAGAGAATCCCAGGGTCAGCACAGAGCCCAACGTAGAGCTCAAACTCACAAACTGTGAGATCATGACCTGTGCCGAAACCAAGAGTCGGACACTAAACTGACTGAGCCACCACCCAGGTGCCCCTAAACAATACATGTAATAGTAAACCTTGCCTTCGACGATAATCTTATAGACGCGTTGAGTGTCCACAGTGGAAGGAACCTGGGAAACCATGCAATTCAAACCATGCAATGTGCAGGTGAGAAAAGTCAGAGCCACACGGGGGTCACTGACAGCTGGGAGCAGGAGCCCACGGTCCCTGTCCAGGTTGGGTCCTAGACACTCCTGACTGGTGTGTCGGTCTCTCCGTCCCTCATGTCCTCGGCATGTTGGATTTCCCCCCTGCTCCGAACCTGCACCTCCTGCACCCCTGCGTGGAAATCCCCTGCCTCGCAGTGTGGCCCCAAAGGCCCTCTGGGGCCCAGTCCTGCCTGTTTGGTCTCTGACTCTTGTGGTCTTTCTCTGATCCACACCCTGGGATGCCTGCCCTCACCCTGCCTTTGTGTCCGGGGTCTGGAATGCCCTCCATCCTGCCTCCAAGTCACTGGTGCAGTTCCTGCTTGACCTTGAAGATGAAACTCAGGGACCAACTTCCACCCCAGCTCGGGGCCCGCCCTTTGTTAATGTGCAGCGTCCAGGGTCTACCCGTGTCGCTGTGACCTCTGCCCCACCAAAGATGAACTGAGCGTAAGGACCACGCCTTGTCCATCCCTGTGCCCCCGTCACATGGTAAGTCCTTGATGAAGCCTGGTGAAAATAGTGGCCTCACAGTATGTCCTAAGTACAGGCAGACTTGGGCAGGTAGAGTATAACCCCCCAAGACTTCTCTAAGAGGTACAGAGTAGGCGCTTAATGTGTGCTTGTCAAACAATTATTTAACAAAACTGTTTCCAAACCCAAAAAGGACACATTCACTCTGTTTCCATTATAAATTTTTTTTTTTAAATTTAAGAATACCGATTAACACAGGAAACATTTAATTTCACGGAATTGTGCGTATGGTCATCAGTTACACTGTGACATGTTAACTTCTTTATCATTTATTCGCACTGCCAACAGAATACCGTAAACAAGATTTGAATGCATTAGTGGGCGGTGCTCCCTAGCTATGCTTCTCTACCATGAGCTGGTATATGTATACATTTATATATATATGTATAGAGATAGGTATAGATATATAGATGTTTTAATGTGCACAATTTTGCATGGTTACTGTCAGTAAAAATTATAAAAAAACATTTACAATAAAAGTGAGGATGTGCTAAGACTTGCTATTACAGGACCTTGCTTTCTGTAAAAGACTTCCTAGAGATAGTTACTAAAGTCTACAGCACTGATGGGAGATGGGTTCGTTCCCAGACCGTCGGCCACAGAAGCGCTCCGCGGGCCCAGCCCTGGACAGCAACCTGTCGGCCGGGCTCCCCGTTGTTACCCACCTCTCCACAGTTTCTACCATCTTGAGCCCTGCCGAGAGTCCTCTGCTTTGAAATCCTTCCAGCTCTACCCCCACCCTGAAAAGAAGATGCCTCAGGAACTCCTACTACGCCCTGAGCCAACAAGAACGTGTTGATAAATGGCTTAAAAAGTTTCACGAGAAGTAACTTCCCTTGGTAAGGAGGGAGTAAGTCTGGACATGACTTCCCAGATAAAACGATTTCATTCCTCTATGACTGCCCCGTGGGAGAGAACAAAATGTCTACGGCCACTCTCTCCACCAAAGAGAGCCCAGTTTCTGGTCGTGCCCTGGCTCGGAAACCTTTGGGACCCCAGGAACCTTACTGAATGTCTGCACCCAACGTTAAAGTCCTCCAGAGAAAGCGTCCTTGTGCCAATACATGAATTATGGTTTGGTTTGCATCTGGCTTGTTAAATAAGGCCTTGAATCTTGGGATATTGCCTTGGGATATTGAGAATCTGGATCCCCAGCGAAAGGTGCGAGACTGTGGGCTGAGGTGCCTTTGAAAGTGTGTTCCCTCTCCTGTGACACTCTTCCTTGCCTTGTCTGCTTGGAGAACTCTTGCTTGTTCTGCAAAACCCTGCTCAAAGGTCACTTGCCCCCTGAAAACCCCCGCCCCTGACGGACACTCCCTCTGATTTCCTGACGTTCCCGTACATTCCTCTCGGCACAGCACTTGCCCCTCTGCTTTGACTACTGCCTTAAGAGTCTGTTGTCCCCGATGACATGTGAATCCCTCGAGAGGAGGGACCATGTTGTATTTCCCCTCTGTATTCCTGGGGCTTTGCACTGGGCCTGGGGCAGAGCAGGTACATAAGGACAGTCCCATGAAGGAGTGACCGGTTAAAGGGACGAGTGAACAGACGAGTGGCATCCAGCAGAAAGAGGAGCAGACACCTCCATTTTGCTGGCAGAGCAGATAGCCTGACACACGACAGAAAACCAAAAAAACAACCGCTTTGAGGTCTTTGGATGATTAGTTATTGAAAGAACAAAGTGCCGAACTGGGAACCTTGATATGCCCCTGTCCCGAGCCAGCCGGCCAGGCAGCAGGGGGTGGGCCGGGAGGACAGCCAGGCTTCCCGAGTCTGCACGGCTGCAGGACAGCCAGATGCTCTTTTTAGGGGCATCTGAAGTCCAACGAGTCCCAAGAATGCCTGGCCTCCAGAAGAGGCCCCTGAGCCTCAGCCACAGGCCGACTAAGCATTCCAGTATCCTCCGCCTGGAAATCTACATGCCCTTTCATGTCAGGAACAGCTGTCCTCTGGAGTGCCCAGTATGAGGATGCCACCTTGAACCAGCGGGCAATCTGGTTTCTGGGGGAGTTTTGGCACCCAGTGTTCTCGGTGCTTCTTGAGGAAGACACCTAGCTCAGCAACTGACTGCCTGTGATGGAGTCCGGCAAGGGCCGCGCACAAGTGGAGCAGGGGTGGGTGAGGAGAAGCTAGAGAGCCCCCCGGGCGAGGGGTCCACAGGTCAGACCCCAGATGCCCCGGGGAGACAGGAGGACGTGGCTCTGCCGCTCCTGGGAGACCGGCTTGTGCTTCTGACCTTCCGGCTCCTGTGTGTCCCCTTGGATGCTCGGGCTGCAGTCCCGTCCCCTCTCCCCCGCCACCGACGTCTGGGTTCACATTTAACAGAGGGAACAGAGTGTGGGGAACAGAGGGTTGGTGAGTAAGAAGTGCCAGTAATGGCACAGAGATTCTCCAAGGCAACAGCCCGTCAAGGACAGAATTCACAATTTAGAGGGTCCCCAGATGCACCGAGCAGGGTGGCCCCAGTCGTCCGTAAGGAGGCCACAGGACCCCTTCCCAGACCACAGCTCAATCCTAATGTCCTTGCTCTCCTGCCCCCGTACGATCTGTCCCGTCCGTCAATGAACTGTGCACGGCACCTGCTCAGAGCTCCAGGGCTGGGTGGGAGGGGAGAGCATGTCTGCCAGGGCGAGGGGTGTCAGCATCCTCGGTCACAGAATATGGCACTTGAGAGGGACCGGAGCCCAAAAGTCCCGCGAGCAGCTGTCATTCCCTTGCCTGGCTTCCAAAGAAACGGTTGGGGTTGAGGTGGGCAGATATATGGCCAGAACCCTCATGGCCCTGCCTGAGACTATGTCCAGGGCTCAAGCAGAATTTCTGGGCTTACACCAATGTACATCATTGGCCCTGCAGGGAGGAGAATCAAAGCCAGCCCCTCCCGCCCGTCCCCCCACCCCCCAAGCCACCACAGACATCCCCTCCCTGCAAAGAACCCTACAGGTCACGCATTCGCCTCTGATCCTTTAAGTGAAAACATGAATTAGGCAAACTAATCAATTTGACAACTGTTGAGATCGGGGCTTTCTCAGAGCGCAGGGGAGATGGCTCCTTTACTTGAAGCCTGCTAAGATGTCACTGAAGATGTTGAGGAACAGGTGTGCGTGGTGATCCCTGAAGACCAGAGTGGGGCGGAATCGGATGGATTTGTCCCCGCAGCCTCCCAGCACCACGCCTGAAAGCGGACGAAGGAGGGAGGTCAGCCGCCTGGGCTCAGAGCCGCACGCGGGGCACCTCCCGTCCGTCCATCTGTCCTTGCCTCCCTCCTTCCCTCCCACCTCCAACACCTGCTCTGCTGCCCCTGGGCGAGGCCCACTGAGACCTAAGTCCCGAGGCAAAGCCCCTGCCTTCCAGGAGCTCGTGGAGGAGCCAGGACGGAAAGCGGCAAACAGGTAAACGCAGAAGTGCAGGCGGGCAGCTCGTGCGAGGGGCAGACTGTCACCCGAGAGGGACGGACCCGCTGATCTCAAAGCGCCCTGGTCAAGGTCTCGTGGCGCCTCTGAAACTCCGTTTCTCACGGGGAACAGGAGGCGAGTTACCCCTGCCCCTCTGGGATCCCGACATGGAGCAGAGTGCCTGCCACACATCCACCCTCTGACCTCCCCGCCTGGAAGCCCCTCCTCACGCCCCTCCTCACGCTCCTTTCCAGAGGCTTCCGCACCTCTGTCGGCTCCACCCTGCCTCCTGTAATTGCGCCCATCCCTTCCTCTGCCCACATGCCCCTCCCCACCTTCAGCTGGCCAACCCTGCTCACGCGGCTACACTTAAGGTAAAACGCCTCCTCCTCAAGGATGCCTCCCCTGATTTCCTCCTCCCAACACCTCCCCCAGCTATTCCATCCTTAGCCCCTTTTCCTGCTTCCTAGGGTACACAACTGCAACCGATGGTTTATGAAAACTGTCTTCCATGCCCCCTTCTTGCTAGATCGGGAGCTCCATGAAGGCAAGGCCCCGACGGTCTAGTTCACGACCACGATTCTCTCCCGTGTCACTGCAACTCACCTTCTCAGTGCGTATCTACCGAGTGAATAAGTGCATAAGGAAATCCCGCTGCCCACATTCTCTTTTGAGAAAGAACACTCAGACGCTGTCCAGTCCCCCTGCCGCCCCCTGCCCCACAGCGCCCGTCCCAGGTGACGGGGGACGGGGTGGGGAGGACCCTGATGGAGCTCAGCTTCCGCTCCTGGTGGACTTACCTTTGTTTCTGGCCATTGAAACGAGTTTATTCCGTATGGACTCATCGGGAGTGTCGAAGGAGCAAAAAGTGCCTCGTCCTCTCACCCTGCTGATGAACTGGGGGTACCGGGCCTGCAGCGGGGAGACAGGCCGGCGTCAGAGCCCGGCACCCATGCAGCAGCTGGGAGCTTCCTCAAATGTCCCCCTGGGTCTGGCCTTCCGGCCTTTGCAGGACCAGCCAGGACGGCTGCGGTGTCACGGGCTCGGGCCCTGGAGACCTCCAGTCCTGGGTTCAAAACCCACTCTGCCTCTTTCTCCTTGGACACCTGTGGGCCAGTCACATAAGTGGCCTGAGCCTCAGTTTCCTCTTCTGCAAACTGAAAGATGTAAATGCTACTGCCCCCAGTGGGCCACAGTGGGAATTTAGTGAGACAAGATTCCTGCATCAAGTGCTGGGCCTGGTACTCGGCAGGTGCTTGGGAGACACCGGCCATCTTTACTTTCCTTTTCTAGAAAAGCGGTGGTTCTTCTAGAAGCAGCAGCTCAGTCTCACCGCAGGGCCTGAGGCTGGGAGCTGTCCTGGGCTGAACGGTGCCCCCCTCCCCAAATTCATGTCAACCTGGACACTGCGAAGGTGACCTTACTTTGAAATCGAGTCTTTGCTGATGCAATTAGGTGAAGAGGACATCATGCTGGACGAGGGTGGGCCCTAACTCCAAGGACAGGTGTCCATGTAAGAGGGAAATCTGGACAGAGACACAGGCACACAGGGGAACACTGGGGGCAGAGGCCGGAAAGGGGCACCCACAATCCTTTGGATGCCACCAAGGCCTGCGGACCACCAGAAGCTGGGACAGAAGCGTGGCATGGGCCCTCCCACACCCCTGCCCCGAGCCTGCAGCAAGAGTCAACACCCACGCTGCTCTCTCGATCTCAGACCTGTGGTCTCTAGAACAGTAAGAGAATGGTTTAAACCACCCAGTTTGTGCTCATGTGCTCCAGAGCCTGAGGAAGCTAACATAGTCACTTGGTGTGGAAGCTTGTGGTCCTCCTCCGCTCCATCGTTCGCACAAAGGATAATGAACAGGGCTGGATGAGCCCAAATGATCTCAGGGCAGTGGGGGCGGAGCCCGGGGGGCCAAGGTCATCTCCCTGCAGACCCGTGGTAGAAAGTGGAGACAAAGCCACATTCTGGTGGCAATAGAGGCCTGTATACGTGCCACGCATGGTCTTGAATTCTCATTCCACCAGCGGAGAAGGGAGTATTTGGTGTCCTCGGGGTGGGGGGGATCTGAGGCTCGGAAGTCACGTCAGCAGTTCCTCTGCTTGGTCTGGCCCCTGCTGATTGCTGGGAGCCTGCGCTTTGAACATACTCCTCCCTTCTAACCAGAGTGTTGTCTCTGGGGACAAGGTCTCATCTGTTCAGACACCCGGACACACACGCCCGTGCGCGTGTCTGGTGACCGCTGACGTGATTAAGCGGCGCAGGACGTGGAGCTCCCTCCCCACCCCTCCTCATGGTGGGGCCTCGACTGTTGCCCCACCCCTACAGGCATCCTTTTCTTTCACCCACTCTTTCAGGGGATCCTGTAATCTGAACTCCTCCTCGCCTGTAGCTTTGTAAGGCCCTGCTAGGGACCCCTGACCGTTTGCATCCCTTGAGATGAACCAGTCGGGCCTCCCAAGGCACCACGCCAGGCTTGGCAATGGGGTGTTGTTCTCCCAGAACCCTTAGCTGTGGCACCGTCTCGCATCTGGAAGCCGCTTAGGGTAATACTATCCACACCCCTTTTCAAAGCCAGGGGCCTTAGTCCAGGGCCTTTCGAGTTGCCTGGTGCTTAGGACCTGCTCTCATGACTAAGGATGGCTGGCATTAATTGGGACATTTAAGAGACCTACAAAGAAAACATTTCTGGCGCTCTGTCCGCCCTGGGCCTCGCTTTGCTGGGGTGGCAAGACGCCACTCCCAGGGGCAGACGACCACGTCTGCCGTTTATCCCTGGCCTCTGCCCAACCCCCAGTTTAAATGTAAATCCAGACCGAGAGAAGAGAAAGAAAAAACTTCCACGCAGAGCACACGCACCCACAGCCACTGGGAGGTCTCAGCTGTTCTAACAGCCACACTTGACCCCTGCAGCGTCTTTGCAATCAGGCGGAACTGGGGTTAAAGCCTGGCCTCCTTGCTGCTGCTCACCCCCCCGGGCTTCCCTTTTCTCATCCGGAAAATGAGGATAAACATCATTTCTCAGCCTTTGGGCTAAGATCAAGTGCAGAAAATGAGGATAATTATGTTTTCCTAATTTCAAACTGTTCTGAGCTAGGGGTGCCAGAACAAATACAGGACACCCGGTTAAATCTGAATTTCAGATCAACAACTCATAATGTAGTGTAAGTATGTCCCAAATGGCACACAGGATATACTTATACTAAAAAAAAAAAATCCGTTGCCGTTTTTCAAATTTAACTGAGAGCCCTGTATTGTAATTCATTAAATCTGGCATCCCTATCTTGGGGTGTGGGGTTTGTCCCCAGAGCTCCTGCCACTGCTCTGTGTCTGGAACCATGTCCTGTGCCTGCCCCTCCCCACCCCCCACCTGGCCTCAGACTTAGCAAGTTCTCAATTAATGGAAATAATAATTACTAGGTCATTGATCATATCAGGGAGGTAAATGCTGGCAAAGAACATGGACTCTGAAGTCCACCAGAATCAGGTTCCAACCCGAAGGCCACCACATGGAAGCCGTGTAACTCTGGACAAGCTAGTAACCGCTCCATGCCTCAGATGCCTCATCTGCAAAATTGGGACAACAGGGGTTACACTCGCAGTATCACTACCGGACGTAACCCGAGTGTATGACAGCCCCTGGTACAGTCAGGGCATACAGCAGGCGCTCAATAATTAGAAGCTGTTACTATTGCCAACCACTGTCACCACCCCTTGGCGGTTCTGCTCAGGTCATGGGATCCTCCAGATCCCCGGCAGAAGGACTCTTTGTAACCATCTGAAGAAGGTCATCTGTCCTCCAACTCCTGGGCTGGATTGGCCAGTCCCGGAAGCACCATGGCTCCCGACAGCTCGCACCCCGTCTAGGAGAGTCAGGCGTGCGTGTGGGTTGGGGTGATTTGTGGGGCGGGGGGAGGTCAGGCAGACAGAATAAAAGTACGAAGACACCTGATTATAACTGAGAGCTATGCTGTCCCACGCGGGATCCACACGTGGCCTGAAACGTGGCCAGTCCAAGTTGAGGTGCACAAGAGGGAATATGGGGGCACATGGGTGGCTCCGTGGGTTGAGCGTCTGACCTGACTTCGGCTCAGGTCACGATCTCACAGTTTGTGAGTCCGAGCCCCGCGTCGGGCTCTGTGCTGACAGCTTAGAGCCTGGAGCCTGCTTCAGATTTTGTGTCTCCCTCTCTCTCTCTCTCTGCCCCTCCCCTGCTCATGCTGTGTCTTTGTCTCTGTCTCAAAAGTAAATAAACATTTAAGAAAATTTTTAAAAAGCAGGGAACATGAAAAACCACACTAATTATTTCCTCTATTGGTGGCAGGCTGAAATCGTAGTATGGATAGAAGGGGTTAAAGTAAACTACATTATTACTAGCTTTGCCTCCTTTTGTACTTTCAGTCTGGTTGCTAGAACATTTAAAGTCCCTTCGGAGGCCTGCAGAGTCTCCCACTGCACAGCGCTGCTTGCGGGGGGGGGGGGGGGGGAGTACATGGAGGATGGGACCCACAAGGGAAGAGGGACGCATCGGGGACGCTGTGAGTGGGGCGTGTTTGCGAGAATTCTCAAAGGACAAATGTCGGAACCTGG
The DNA here is from genome assembly GCF_046562875.1 of Panthera onca. Taxonomy (NCBI): domain Eukaryota; kingdom Metazoa; phylum Chordata; class Mammalia; order Carnivora; family Felidae; genus Panthera; species Panthera onca. The sequence continues at coordinate 34,616,597 of NC_138354.1, forward strand.
TGTCAGAGGAGAGCCAGGTGTTCAGGAGCTGGGGATGGGGGTGGTGCGGGGTCCACGGAAACAAGGCTCAGATGTTGCCCTGGGGGTGTGTGGGGAACCATGGGTGGGGGTCCGGGAGGGGTACCTGGAGGTCCAGCAGCCCCGTCAGCAGGACCTTCCCGGCGCGGGCCGCGTTGTTCAGCAGGTCCTCCCGCTTGATGATGTTGATGACCTCGGCCAGCAGCAGGTTCTTGGACGGGTCCCCCAGCCAGGTGTTAAAGATCCGGTACGGCTGGAAGGAGGCGCGTGGCGTCAGCAGGGTCGCACGCAGGCGCACCCTGGAGGGGCCCCGCTTCGCCCGGACACACCCTGTCCCCCGCTTAGGAGGAGAGAATCTAACCCAGGGAGCATCTCCCGAGGCCAGGGAGGATACCACACGGCAGCTCAGTGCATTCCTTCCACAACAGCTACCCCACAGCCCGGCACTGCCATTAGGGAGACCAAGCTGGTCCATGCCCGGGACAGTCCCTCAGTCCTGGGGACACCGAGACAGCTGGCTCTGAACTACTACAATCCTCATTTTATAGGGAAAGAGCCGAGGGTGCTCGCTTCGGCAGCACATATATTAACATTGGAGAAAGAGCCGAGGTTCTGAGAGGTTAAGTGATTTGTCCTGGAAAAATACAGCCCGTAGGTAGTGGAGTCAGGAGTGGATTGAGGGCAGGCTGACCCACAATGACCACCCGATATATCCCTCCTTCAATTATTCGGGGTGTCAGTGCAGCCAACTAAAACATACTTCCCAGCTCCCCCTTGCAGATAGGAGTGGCCATCTGAGCAGATCTCAGTCAACGTGTTAGAAACAGAAATGTTGTGAAATTTCTGGGAAGGCTGCTTTATAAAGACAAGAAGGGGGCTACTTTGTCCTTCCTTCCTTTTTCCTTCCTACTGCCTAGAATTGATATGTGATGGCCAGAGCTCCAGCAGTGATTGTGGATCATGAGGCAATCTTGAGGGGGGAAACTACATGCAGGATTGGTAGAAGAAAGGATCCCAGGGCCCTGGTAACTGTGTGTGTGTGTGTGTGTGTGTGTGTGTGTGTGTGAATCCCTATGTGTATCTGGCAGTGCAGTGTAGTGGTTTAGAGCACGGGCTCCAGGTTTGAGCTTTGTCACCGAACAGGCTGTGTGACCTGGGACAAGTTACTTAACCTCTCTGTGCCTGAGTCTTCATTACTAAACTAGGAGAGAAAAAATAGCATCTACTGGGTTAGACTGTTGTGAGGGTTACAAGTACACGAGGACTACTTAGAACTGGGCCAGGACATAGCAAAGGCTCGGTCCACAGCAGCAGCAATGAGCTCTATCATTGTAGGTGCACAGGGAAATCAGGAGACGGACAGTGGGCTGCTAGGAAGCCGCCCTGCAGAGAGCTGGGCGACCACTACCGCTGGCTAGTTACACTGGTAAACAGCGGGCGTCAGGAGACCTCGGGGACCCGTCCGGTGTCCACTCAGCTCCTGGTTTGGAGAAGGGAGCGGTCCTGAGCGAGGAGACGAGGGCAGGGCTGCTACTCACAGCGTTGGGCCTGAACTCCTCCTTGTGGAAGTAGCCTCCTGTCATCATTTTCTTGCTGAAGGTCATCACGTCCGCCGGGTCAGCCAAGCCCCAGTGCTCGTGGGCCCAGAATTTGCCAGTGCAGCCCCCTCCTGTCTGGACCTCATCCACCAAGAAGGCGCAGCCGTGCTGACCAAGATGGGAGAGAAGAAGGAAGTCAACACCCACCACCGCCAACCAGCCCGGAACCCCGCACCCAGCCCGCCTCTGTGACCAAGCCCCCGTTCCGGGGCCGTGCGAAGCGAAACCGGGCGGCTCTGAGGTCTGAGCTTCAACTTGTCCTCAGACTGCTGAGCTGAAACAGAACCGTGACGTCAGGTACGCCCTGAACCCCAGAGCACAGCGACACTGCATTCGGCTCAGGCTGGAGTCGGCCGGCTGACTTCCTCCGCCGGCCTGCTGTCCCAGCAGAGAGGCCAAGACGTGCCTCCCAGGCCCCGGCTGTCCTGTCTGCCAGTTCTGTCACCCCCCCCCGCCCGCCAATGCTAGTTCCCGAGCACTTGTGCTGAGAGCAGCTCCCATCTTACTGGCCGGACGTGCCCGTTCCGTGTGCACGACAAACTGAAATACACACACGGAAGCACCAACGTGTGCTCACTAGCGTCTGTTGGGTGTGGCTGAGAGATGAGGTGGGCTCTCTAGAGAGAACAGGGAGGAGGCTGAGGTCTTCCCAGGCATCTCTTGAGTGGGAAAGTGCCCAGCTAACACTGCAGGGTGGAGGCTGATTCTGCAGTGAGATTTTAGGGAGAAATTCCCTCCCTTCCTCCTTCCCTACTTTCCGATGCCTCTACCTGTGAGGCCACCAGGCAGCCTCTGACCACCTGGACGTGTACAAGGACCCCGTGGCTAACACTTTGCTCTGGGAAAACCGTTGGAAACAGCCCATGGCCCCATCCAGCCCCGGCCCTGTGCACTGACCTTCCTGGAGATGTCTCTCAGCTTCCGGAAGAAGTCATCAGATGCGTGGTTGTCTCCGCCCTCAGACTGGATGGGCTCCACGATGATCCCGGCCACCGTCTTCTTCTTTTTCCGATATTTTACGATCAGATCCTCTACCTGCATTCCCAAGGGGGAAGTAACCATAGCTGGCGGGAGCCCTAGAGCAGCATCCGCCGATGGGGATGTGGGTTCCACGACCCCCTGAAACGATGCTGAGTATGTGTTCGTGTGCACTCCGGTGAGGACTGTGGTGTCCACTCGGGGCCGCCCCTGTGGGTGGGAGTGTGCCCTACCTGGGCCTGCTGCTGCACCTGTGGGACAGAAACTAAGGGCTCGGGTCACAGAGCGAATGAATGAGACCATGCAGCATGGGGTCCGGCGTGCAGGACGGCGTAGCTGTGGCCGTTGCTGGTAATGCCATCGCTGTATCCTTAGTGTGATATTACTGTTGGCGGGAGAGTCCTTTCCGTGCAGAATCTGAGGCGTGTATTTGCTCAAAAGAACTGTTGCAAAAGTCACCTCTCATGATAGGAATCTAATCGGTCGTGTCACGGAGCGGGGTGGGGGGTGGGGGTCATGGGTTGAAACTTGGATTGACCTGAGGGTATTTTGTGGGGTGATAAGAGGCCTTTGATCAGGGTGGTAGTTCTATGGGTATATTTGCTTGGTAAAGCTTTTTGAACTAGACACTAAAATGAGTGCACTTGGTGGTAGATAAGTGATGTGTTAGTGAATTAAAAATAATTAACTAAACAGTGACAGGGTACTCAGAAAAGCACCTTTTTAAAAAAATGTTTGCTTATTTTAGACAGAGAGAGAGAGAGAGACAGTGTGAGCGGGGAAGGTGCACAGACAGGGAGAGACACAGAATCGGAAGCTGCATCTGATCAGAATCTGAGCTGTCAGCACAGAGTCTGACACGGGGCTCGAACCCACGAACCCTGAGATCATGGCCTGAGCTGAGGTCGGATGCTTAACGGACTGAGCCACCCAGGTGCCCCAAGCGTCTGACTCCTGATCTCAGCTCAGGTCATGATCTCGCAGTTCATGAGATCAAGGCTCACGTTGGGCTCTGTACTGACAGCACAGAGCCTGCTTGGGATTCTCTCTCTCTGCTCCTCCCCCACTCAAACTCTCTCTCTCTCTCTCAAAATAAATAAATGTTAAAAAATGTTATTAAAATTAATTTTACCCATTTCCTTCCACTTTTTTTTATTATTTTTTTTAACATTTACTTATTTTTGAGACAGAGACAGAGCATGAACGGGGGAGGATCAGAGAGAGAGGGAGACACAGAATCTGAAACAGGCTCCAGGCTCTGAGCTGTCAGCACAGAGCCGGACGTGGGGCTCGAACTCACGGACCGCGAGACCATGACCTGAGCTGAAGTTGGATGCTTAACCGACTGAGCCACCCAGGGGCCCCTCCTTTCACGTTTCAAAAATGTGATTACTAGATACACTGCAGTCACACATGGGGTTCACATCTCTGTTCGACAGGTCTGTACTAGACCTCCTGTAGGTGTTAACCATGAATTGATTGAAAAGGATGATGATGTGTCTAAGAGGCAAACCAGCCTCAAACCAGCCTCACTTGAGCTCAAATTCCAGACCTGAAGAGTTTCCAATTTCTTTTCCCCAGCAACGGAATCCTCCAGTGTCTAACATGGAACCCCAATATTTGGAACAGATCAAAGGAGGGGTGCTAGCTGTGTCTGAGGCATGGCAAGAGGGGACTCCCTGTCCCCAGTCCCTCCCCTGGCCCCATTTCAGCCCCCAGGGAGCCCCAGGACTTGGAAGGAGGCTGAGAAGCAGTGGACAACAGGGTCCTGTGGATGCACTTTTCCTACGGGCTGCCTCATATTCTCATAAATTCCCTCCTATTCTGCAGTCAGTGAAGCTTGCCCCCAAAGAAACCTAAATACAGACATCAGTACCACAGGTGGGGTGACGGACGCCAGGTGGAAAAATCAAGGTGCCCCCTTACTTTTCCTGATGTGCCTCTCTGTCCCTACGACCCTCCCAGGGAGCACCACGCGGGTCCCACATAAACCCTGTGTTCTTCTTCCCCTGAGCTGAGCCTTGCGGCGGTGGTGGGGAGCCGGGGGTAAGGAGACAGGGAGGGGAAATCTGCAGGGTCCGCTGTTACCTCTTCCAGACAGCGGGCCTCTTCTTGCTGGTTCTCTTTCACAAAGTCTTCCAGAGGGTAGTTTAGCCGTGGGAACGGTGCGATGGGCCAGTCGAAGGAAGGGATGTCGATCTTGTGAATAGCTTTGGAGTGCGTGGTCGCTAAGCACCCTAGGGAAGCAGGAGGAACAGTCTTGGAAAAGGGGATCACGGGCAATTCAGGCCACGTCTCGCAACACCCAGGGAAGCCGCTGCCCGCAGTTCCTGTAACGTCCCAAAGCTGACCCCGTGAACCTGTGTGTGCGCGCGTGCGCCCTTGACTTTCTGATTCATCACAGATTAAGCACGGGCTGCGAAGGCACAGGGCCAGGGTTCGAATCTGGCTCTGCCCCTGGAGGGCCTTAGAATGTTCCTTCCTTGTTGGGCCTCCCTTTCCGTGTCTGCAGAGCGGGACTAACAATCCTCCCCCCTCAGAGAATAGAGTGGAGTCCGTGAGAGACGCTAGGTGGAAACTGCCAAGGTGAAGATCGAAGCCGCCTACTGTGGTTGCTCTTATCTAACAGCCACCTCGGGGTCACGCTGCTCCCTCCTTACCCAGGGTCCTCCCGTGGAACGCGCCCATGAAGGAGAGGATGCTGTACTCGGGGCAGCCGGGGGCCTAGGACCAAGAGACAGTGGTCACATCAGTCACCGCTGTGAGGACTGGAGGGCCGTGTTGTGGTCCCCACACACCCACAGAAGTCCATCAGAAGAACCTCAGTCCCTTTGCACGGACAAGTTACACACCGGGTCCCGAGACGTCCAGCCCACAGACGTTTTGTTTTGTCAATAAAGTAAAAGTTTTTTTGACTTTTTCTTTTGTTAATTTTAAGTAGGCTCCACACCCAACATGGGGCTCATTGAAGTCACGACCCCAAGATCAAAAGTTATATGTTCTACTGACTGAGCCAGCCAGGTGCTCCAGTAAAATTCTTTAAAAATTTTAATTTAATTTTTTATATGTATATGTTTTTCTTATTTATGAGAGAGAGAGAGAGAGAGAGAGAGAGAGAGAGAGAGAGAGGGAATGCGAGTAGGAGACGGGCAGAGAGAGAGAATCCCAAGCAGGCTGCACCATCATCAGAGTCTGACTCACGGCTTGTTCTCAGGAACAGTGAGATCATGACCTGAGCTGAAATCAAGAGTCGGAGGCTCAACTGACTGAGCCACCTAGGTGCCCCCCAATTTTTTTAATCAAGAGATTTCACTGAACTCTCCAAACTTCTGCCTTCTCACAAATTCCACATAATTTGGGCCCGTTGTAGTCAAACACAAAGGCTGGTCTAGCCGGGCTGCCCCAGGGCCTGACACCCGCCTTCTGCCCTGATGTCACCTGCCTGGGCTGCTGGGGCTGTTGAGCTTTCGGCCCCCATCTCTCGGCCCTGCTGGGGCTGTTGAGTTTTCAGCCTGTCTATGGGCTCTGCAAACTCCTCCTCCTGCAGATTGCCCTGACTTCCCTGCTCCAGGTGGGCCTGGTGCCTCCTGGGACAGGAGGCCGGACCAGCCGTCTCACTGGAAATGCCCCAGGGCTCTGGAAGGGGTCTGTGGGGCTGGGGCCGGAGCGGCTGCCCCTGGGCTCAGGAGGGACGCAGGGACTCCCCAGCGAATGGCACAGCTGCATTATTTCCTGACCCTCCACCTGGCCAGGGAATCAGATGAGAAGGAGGGAGGGCACCATCCACTGTTTTTAAAGATGGCCAGAAGAAAAAAAAGAAAATACTTAAGTGTACAGAGGTCTGTATGAACACAGAGAAAGGGCTGGGTAGATTTGCCCGCAAGAGGTGGATTAGGAACAAAAACATTTAAGGAAGCGTGAAAAAAACCAACCTTACCGCCCAGAGGCAAGGCCTGTAAACATGCGAGCGGGATTTCTTCCAGTAATCTGTACATTTATTTACATGGTTGACAGCACAGCGTCCGTGTAATTTACATTCTCCCGTTTTCACTAAATTACGGCATGCGTGTCTCCAGGCCAAGAAAAACCCTCTGTGACTATTTCTGCACAATACTGTGGATGCATGCAGGGGGGTACCTGAGTTCAGTGGCTCTTGATTCTTTTTTTTTTTTTAAGCAGCAGACATTTCTGTCTAAATCATAAGCGGGGAGGGGCCCTCGCTGAAAGGGGGAGGACAGGCCTGCTGGCTGGTGAGCTTGGGATGTACCCACCTCGACCCCTCGCCCCCGGCATTGGCCGCCTTGCTGCCTCTGTGAACTGCTAGGGTTCCATTTGGAACCCCTACACTTAAGTCCTCTTTCCCTGTTACTGGCTGTAAAGGCAGGTTTCCAATCTTTTCTGGTTATCACGACTATAAACACCAGTGGGGTGAACACCCTCGTACATACCTTTGTGTTGACATTTTGAATTATTCTAGAGAATACACTAAAGGGTCCTTAAACAGTCCAAGTCAGGCAGTTGTCCTGGGAAACTGAGGAGTGCTGGTCAGGAAGGGCTCCCCTCAGCCTTGACATGAGGGGAATGGACCCCTCTGTATGACAGACTGTGTCCTTTCCAGTTTGAAGCCCTCTCCCTCAGTGTGATGGTGTTTGGAAGAGGGGCCTCTGGGAGGTGACGAGGGTTGGATGAGGTCATAGGGTGGGGCCCCTGTGATGAGATCAGTGTCCTTACAGGAAGAGACCCCAGAGTTCCTGCTCTCTCGCTCTCTCTCCCGCACACGTGAGGACACAGCGAGAAGGCAACGTCTACAAGCCAGGCAGAGAGCGTGCCCCAGGGAACCAAATTGACCTTGACCTTGGACTCCAGCCTCCCGAACCGCGAGGAAATACATGTCTGTCGTGTAAGCCGCCCAGTCTGGGTGTGGAATTTGGTTACCGGCACTGAGCTGCGTAAGACCCCTCCTATTTGAGAAGGCCAGGGCCAGCCAGGGCCAGCTGGAGGGACTGTGGTGACTGACCCCCCGCAGCTGAGACCAAAGGGCCCGCTGCCCTTACCTGGTTGATCATGCACGTCTCCAGCTCCTCTTTGGAGAAACCCGTCTGGCCCCTTTCCTTGTTCTGACAAAACAGAAGAGACACAATCTGAGTCGCTCCGGGGGACGCGGGGCTTCCACTTTGCACTCAGAACCCCCACAAGTGCTCTCTCAAGGCTGACTGCAGATGCTGACCGTTCCGCTTGGGTACTAACACGTGAGATTGTTCAGCAGGCTTGCAGCAAAGTAAGTGCACGGATACACAGGTGTGCTATTACTCTGTCCACAACAACCCAGGGCTGCGAGGATGGGGTCTGTGATGCCGAGGAAAACCCGTGTCGTCACATCGGGTGACGGCTCTCTGCACCACACGCCAGGGGCCGTCTGGAGAGCCCTGTCCAGGCGGTGGCCCTCTCTGGATTTTGACCGTGGCCAGGCGGGGTGAACAGCGGGACAAGGGGTGAGCGTGTGGCTGGGGGCTGGGCGCGTGTGCGCGTGTGTGTGCGTGCATGTGTGTGTGCACATGATCATGCCCCAAACCTCACCCGGTACCACATGAAGATGGTCTTAAAGGCATTTTCGTTGGAGCAGGAGCCGCAGGACATGGTGATGAGCTGGGACATTCCTTTGGGAGCCACCTGCAGGGAGGGAAACGGCGGTCGGCTCGCTCCATCTGGACTCCCGCTTGCCCAAGCAGGAGCTGAGCCTTCACAGGGGTACAGTCTGGGCTGGGGGAGGCTGGGCAGGGGTGGGCGGGGGGGAACCAGGACCGTCCCCCAGAGCAGCGGGACTGGGGAGAGTGGACGGAGGCTCTTCCAGGGGGTGGAGGACAAGCCCAGGAAGGCCCCGGGGCTGGAGGGGACGGAGGAGAACAGCATGAAGAAAAGCCCAGACTGTCCTGCCCGGTGCAACCACCGTCCCCCGAGGTGCCCATGTTTTACAGGTAGGAAGCTGAGATTCAGGAGAATTTGAATCATCATAACAACTAAAACCGAACCGTAGGGGAGGGATGAATCACACGCAATGCTCCTATCGTGGAGCAAATATTCATTTCCCCTGGATACTTTGTTCCTGCGCACAAGGAGTCCCTTCCTTTCCTTTGAAAGGAAAAGTGAAAATACTCTTCAGGAAAGAAACAGCACAAGAACAAGACCCAAGCAGACACATGGCATCCTCTACCCTTATGGATCTCGGTCCTTTCCTTTCCCCGTGCTGGCACTGCCTCCCTGAGATCGGCTGGCCTTCCCGCAGGGCTGGAGGGCAGGGGGTGGGGGGTGGGGATGGGGTTGCTCCCGGGGACTCACTGAGAGCAAGGACTCCCGGAGCTTCTCCACAAAGTTCTCCGGGGGAAGGATTCCGAGGGCAGGTCTGTTGATGAAAGTGCTCTGCAAAAAGGTAGGACACCAAGGGTGACTTCTCGGACTACTACAGGTGACTACTCCCTGTCGACCAAAGACCAACCAAGCTTTTCACAGCGGGTGTGTTCACACAGGCTCATGGTGTTTCCTAGGGGGTGGGATCAGCCGACCTCCCCGCACTCTCCTGAGAAATCCCCTGGGCTTGCTCTGGGTGTAAAAGACAACTGAGATATTTCTTTCTTTTCTTTCTTTTTTTAAAATTTTTTTTGTTTTTAATGTTTATTTATTTTTGAGAGAGTTAGAGACAGAATGTGAGTGGGTTAGGGGCAGAGAGAGGGGGAGACACAGAATTGGAAGCAGGTTCCAGGCTCTGAACTGTCAGCATAGAGCCTGATGTGGGGCTCGAACTCACGGACCGTGAGATCATGACCTGAGCCGAAGTCGGACGCTCAAATGACAGAGCCACCCAGGCGCCCCAGACGGAGACGTTTCTTGGTTGCGATATTGCATTGCAGTTACAGATACTACCACTGGGGGAAGGGGGGGGGGGTACACGTCGTACTATTTTTTGCAACTTCCTGTGAATTAGGATTCAGTTAGAATTTTATAATTATAGTATTATTTTATCACCGAACTATAATGATCATTTTAACAGCCCACCCATCATCATGGCTAAAAAACAAAAAGTGGACGACAGGAGGAATGAGTGAGGGAGCAGAGCCGCCAGAACCCCGGTCACAGCCGGAGGGAACCAAGTTTGGCTCTGGGAGGCAGCTGGCAGGGCTGTTTCTTACAACGATGAACACACACACACACCCATCACTGGGCAGTTCTCCTCCGAGGTATTTACCCACGCGAAACGGAAGCACACGTCCACACAAAGCCGTGAACGTACGTGCATGTTTACAGTGGATTTTATTTTTATTTGCCCCAAATTGGAAACAAACCACATGTCCCTCTGCTGGGGGAAAGATACGTAAACTGGTCCCTGCACACTGTGGAACACCAGTCAGCGACGGAACCGAACAATCCGCTGACACGCGGTGACGTGGACGAACACGGGAGTCTCAAGGTCACGATTCTGCGTGAAAGCGCCCAGAAGCAGAGTTGCACACTGGGGACGCCTGGGTCAGTTAAGCGTCCGACTTCGGCTCAGGTCACGATCTCAGGGTTTGTGAGTTCCAGCCCCGCGTGGGGCTCTGTGCTGACAGCGTGGAGCCTGGAGCCTGCTTCGGATTCTGTGTCTCCCTCGCTCTCTGCCCCTCCCCCGCTCACGCTCTGTCTCTCTTTCAAAAATAAAAATAAAACATTAAAAAAAGGAAAAGAGTACACACTGTATGGTCCCCTTCATAGGACATTCTGAAAAAGCTAAAACTATAGGGACAGACAACAGCTCCTGGCTGCCAGGGGCTAGGGTGGGACTGAGTACAAATGGGCTTGGGGTAATGTCTGGGTGATGAATTGATGTTTGGATATTTTTAAAAATTGTGGTTAAAAGAAAAAACAGGTAACATAAAATTTTAACAAACTTAACCATTTCTTTTTTTTTTAAGTTTATTTATTTTTGAGAGAGAGAGAGAGTGAGAGAGAGAGAGAGAGAGAGAGCGAGAGAGGCAATGCACATGTGCAAGCAAGGGAGGGGCAGAGAGAGAGGGAGAGAGAGAATCCCAAGCAGGCTCCGCATGGTCAGAGCAGGGTCTGCTTCGGGGCTCGAACTCCTGAACTGTGAAATCATGACCTGAGCTGTAATCAAGTCGGATGCTCAACTGACTGAGCCCCCAGGAGCCCCACCACCTTAACCATTTCTTTTTTATTTATTTATTTTTTATGTTTATCTTTGAGAGAGAGAGAGAGAGGGAGCACTAGCAGGGGAAGGGCAGAGACAGAGGGAGACACAGAATCTGAAGTAGGCTCCAGGCTCTGAGCTGTCAGCACAGAGCCTGACGCAGGGCTTGAACTCTTGAACAGTGAGATCACGACCTGAGTGGAAGTGGGATGCCCAACTGACTTAGCCCCCCAGGCGCCCACCATCTGAACCATTTCTAAGCATCCAGTTCAGTAGTGTTAAGGATATTGTTGTGCAACCATCCATCCATCTCCAGAACCTTGTCATCTTGCAAAACTGAGATTCTGTTCCCATTAACCACTAACTCCGTTCCCTCCTCCCCCGAGCCCCGGCAACCACCCTCTACTTCTCTGGCTCTGTGAGTCTGACGACTCCGGGTGCCTCATAAAAGTGGAATCACACAGCATTTATCCTTTGGTGACTGGCTTCTTTCGCTGAGCATCATGTCCTCGGCGTTCATCCATGTTGTACCAGGTGTCAGAATGCCCTTCCTTTCTAGGAGCTCAGTAATATTCCACTGCATGGATAGATCACACTTTGTTAATCTATTTCTCCATCCACTGATGGACACTCTGGTTTCTTCTACCTCCCCAGTGACTGAACGGTGCTGCTGTGAATGCGGGTGTCTGGGTGTGCCTCGATTTTCGCAGTGACTACATGACTGTGTGGTGAAACCCACAGAGCTATACAGCACAAAGGATGTGTTTTATTGCATGTGAATTATATTTGAAAAAAAATGGGGAAAAGTGCATTAAGAGGCAGTGGTGGCTCTGGAATTTCTACCCAGAGCAGGGCTTAGGAGAGCAGTCTGATCAAGGAGCCAGCTGCAGCCCTTCAGAAGTGGAATGGGTTGAGTGTGAGAAAAGCAATGTTAGAAAGATCACCTGACTCCTTACATGTTGATGTTTTATTCTAATTTTGATCGATGTGGGTCCAGAGATGTATTTCCCTCGGCAAGGAAATCAACAGTGCACACCTGATTCTAAATGGACACTTGCTTCTGATAACCCAAAAGGGAGGGGGGCATGGTGGCCACTGAGGTCAACCTGTCCAGCTGGCCAAGGGTCGGTCAGCCCTTACTGTCACTTCAGAGCAGGAACTTGGGCCAAGGGAGCCAGGGCTTCCAAATTTGAAAAGGGAAATGCAGCTTTTAGTGGGAAATCACCTCACTTTAAAATGCTGGCCAAAATTATCTTTTTTTTTCTTTAAAGTTTATTTATTTATTTATTTTGAGAGAGAGAGAGAGAGAGAGAGCGAGCAGGGGAGGGGCACAGAGGGAGGGACAGAGAATCCTAAGCAGTCTCCGAGTGGACAGTTCAGAGTCTGACATGGGACTCGAACTCAAGAACCGTGAGATCATGACCTGAACAAAAATCAAGAGTTGGATGCTTAACTGACTGAGCCACCCAGGTGGCCCTGGCCGAAATTACCTTAAAATAGCCTCTGGCCAAGGGGCAGTCCCACACTCAGGTAGCTGCGTTCTTGGAGAGAACTGGGCCCTGCCTGCTGGCTTCAAATCACAGGCACGGCCACTGGCTGCCCACACGACAGGGCCCACGCAGAGGCCCACGCAGGATCAAGGGCTCCAAATCTCCCCATGGGCTGGTGCACAAATACTTGCTTTAAAGCGAGGCTGAAGGATAGCATTCAATTCTGGAGATGCTGACCTCAGTGGGGTGAGGCTCCCAGCATTTTATACTCTGACCCGGCTAAGTTCATTTCTCCACCTCCTCTAAAGAAACAATTTCCACCATGGACAAAGGTTATGCATCTAATTATTCAGGTAGCCTGAAAAAGGAGAAACACTCAAAATGCCAACATCAGGTTAAGTAAACTGAAGCATGCTAACTCAAGAGATGTTCTGCGGCTAGTGAAATAGTCTTTCTTTCTTTCTTTCTTTCTTTCTTTCTTTCTTTCTTTCTTTCTTTCTTTCTTTCTATTTAAATTCAAGTTAGTTAACATATAATGTAGTATTGGTTTCAGGAGTATAAAATGGTGGGTTTCTTTTTTAAGTTTGAGAGAGAAAAAGAGTGCGGGTGCAAGTTGGGGAGAGGTAGAGATAGAGAGAGAGGGAGAGAGAGAATCCCAGGCAGGCTCTGTGCTGTCAGAGCAGAGTCCAACATGGGGCTCGGTCCCACACAACTGTGAGATCATGACCTTAGCTGAAGTCAAGAGTCAGACACTTAACCAACTGAGCCACTCAGGTGGCCCTAAAATGGTGTTTTTTAAAAAGGTTACAGCTGTCCATAAGGGTTCACTCTTTGTGGAGTACATCCTACGGGTTTTCACAAATGGATAATGACATGTGTCCATCATTCCAGAAAAGACACAGATGGGAGCACAGATGGAATAAGACTAGAGCTGTCTTCCCCCAGAGTGCCCTGGGCACGGGTCAGGAAGAGTCTGGGAGGGGTCTGCACAATGGTAAACAAGGAGGATGGCACAAAAACAGACACTAAGATCAATGGAACAGAATAGAGAACCCAGAAATGGACCCACAAACGTATGGTCAACTCATCTTTGACAAAGTGGGAAAGAATATCCAATGGCATAAAGACAGTCTCTTCAGCAAATGGTGCTGGGAAAACTGGACAGCAACATACAGAAGAATGAACCTGGACCACATTCTTACACCATACACAAAAATAAACTCAAAATGGATGAAAGACCTAAATGTAAGACAGGAAGCCATCAAACTCCTCAAGGAGAAAGCAGGCAAAAACCTCTTTGACCTCGGCCACAGCAACTTCTTACTCAACACATCTCCGGAGGCAAGGGAAACAAAAGCAAAAATGAACTCTTGGGACCTTATCAAAATAAAAATCTTCTGCACAGCAAAGGAAACCATTAGCAAAACCAAAAGGCAACTGACGGAATGGGAGAAAATATTTGCAAATGACATATCACATAAAGGGTTAGTATCCAAAATCTATAGGGAACTTATCAAACTCAACACCCAAAAAACAAAGAATCCAGTGAAGAAATGGGCAAAAGACGTGAATAGACACTTCTCCAAAGAAGACATCCAGATGGCTAACAGACACATGAAAAAATGCTCAACATCACTCATCATCAGGGAAATACAAATCAAAACCACAATGAGATACCACCCTACACCTGTCAGAATGGCTCACATTAACAACTCAGGCAACAATAGATGTTGGCAAGGATGTGGAGAAAGAGGATCTCTTTTGCACTGCTGGTGGGAATGTGGTACAGCCACTCTGGGAAACAGTACAGAGGTTCCTCAAAAAGCTAAAAGTAGAACTACCCTACAACCCAGCAATGGCACTACTAGGCATTTATCCAAGGGATACAGGGATGCTGTTTCGAAGGGGCACATGCACTCCAACATTTATAGCAGCACTATCAACAATAGCCAAAATATGGGAAGAGCCTGAATGTCCATCGATGGATGAATGGATAAAGAAGATGTGGTGTGTACACACACACACACACACACACACACACACACACACACACACAATGGAGTATTACTCGGCAATCAAAAAGAATGAAATCTTGCCATTTGCAACTACGTGGATGGAACTGGAGGGTATTATGCTAAGCGAAACGAATCAGTCAGAGAAAGCCAAATATCATATGACTTCACTCATATGAGGACTTTAAGACACAGAACAGATGAACATAAGGGAAGGGAAGCAAAAATAATACCAAAACAGGGAGGGGTACAAAACATAATAGACTCTTAAATATGGTGAATAAACAGAGGGTTGCTGGAGGGGCTGTGGGAGGGGGGATGGGCTGAATAGGCAGGGGGCGTTGGTGGGTCTACTCCTAAAATCATTATTGCACTGCATGCTGGCTAACTTGGATGTAAATTTGGGGGGGGGAATAAAATAAAATTTAAAAAAATTAAAAAGAAATAAAAATATAATAAAAATAAAAAATAAACATTAAAAATTAAAATAAATAAAATACTTAAAAAAGCAAAACAAAAAACAAGGAAGATCACCAGCAGGTGGGTTTGGTTATGAGAACGGATTGTGCCAAACGCAATGTGGCACCCTGGACTGGATCCTGGAACCAGACAATGAGCATTACTGGGGAAAGTGGGGAAATCTGAATGCGGTCTGTACCGCATAACGTGCCCTCGTTAATGTCCTAGTTTTGACAAAGGTGCTGTGGAGAGGGCGGTATGGGCACTGGGTGAACTTGGGGAAAGACAGGTGGGAACTGTCTCTGCACCTGCTGTGTGAATCTGAAACTAGCCCACAGCCGAATCGCCCGTCAAAAGTGGGAGGGACTGACTGGGCCTAGGGACTGCTCGGGTACCTCTCTCCTGGACATAATCAGTGCAGTAAACCCAGTGCAAATCCGAACAGCGGCTTCACTGCATCAGAAGGCCCCAGAATGCGATCTCCTTGGTGGCTTTGGAACTTGCCTTGGACTGCTAGAAACTGGGGCAGATTCATCCTGCTTTTTCTGCTTTGTGACCACATGGGTGAGTCTAGGGTAAGTAGCGGGGGACGGTAACCCTCCTCGCTGTAGAACTGGGGAAAGTGAGGAGCAGAGAGGTCAAGCTACCTGCCCCGAGTCACACAGACAAGGAAGGGGCAGAAGCATGGCTCCAAGCGGGCTTGCTGACCTCAGATTCCATCCTCTGCCCGACCTGCACGCAGCATCCGCCTGTAGATGTTGATGCTGGATCTGGATCCGAGTCTGCTTGGTGCAACCCAGAGACTTGGCTGGCCTGTGGGGGCCTTTGCAGGCATCTCCTTGCGGCTCCTGAGAAATCTAGCTCACTGTGAGACCAGGGTCGAGGCGAACTGCCAGCACCGGTTCCGGGGGAAGCAGCTCACGGAGGGGACGGCTGGGATGGCGGGCTGGCCGCCTGACTGCCTATCTGGGACCGCGGAAGATATGGGGGTGGTGCTCCTGTTCGACAAAGTGTGACATTAAGAACAGAAGGTATCTGGGACTTTGGGTAGTGGGATCCAGTAAGGACAGGTTTCTAGAAGCTCTGCTGTCAGGCTCAGCAGTCCTGAAGTGCAGTGTGAAGGGGATGGGCTTTGGTTGAAGCGGCTGTGCAACCTGGAGCAACTCACTTAACCTCTCTGGTCTTCACAGTCCTTATCTGCCAAAATGGGGGCTCCTCCCTTGGTGCTTGTAGGCAGCCAGTGAGACGGCAGAGCAGAAGCTGAGGCAGCAACTTAGTCTAGATGAATGGTCAGGAAGGCGCAAAGGCCTGGGGGTCACGGTGATGGCACGTGTCTTACCTGACCAGGTCCACACTCCCCCATGTCACGGACGTCAGACTGCACCCATCACTCAGCGCAATGACTGTGCACTGACCATCGTACAGATAAATGATCACTGTACAAACTGTGGGCACTGTCACGAGTGACCCTGGTGACATAAGAAATGGTAACTGGAGCCCAGAAATTGGATCCAGGGTTCGTGCCTTCATTTTTGCAGCCACGTGAAATAATTATGT
This sequence comes from Panthera onca, assembly GCF_046562875.1. Taxonomy (NCBI): domain Eukaryota; kingdom Metazoa; phylum Chordata; class Mammalia; order Carnivora; family Felidae; genus Panthera; species Panthera onca. The sequence continues at coordinate 34,632,885 of NC_138354.1, forward strand.
TGGAGTATGAGGATGGTGTGGTTGGGGGACAAATGGGTTGATCAGCCCCTTCACGGGACTGGCAGGACCCTGCCCTCCACTTGCAAATTACCATCATCACCGAGTGAGTGCACCCCTAGCCAAGAATTTGGAAGACGCAACATGTTGGCCAATGGTCCCCCAGCCTGATGCCCGCGGTGCACCCGGCTTCTCTAAGACCGTGCCGGGGGACTCCTTTCACTTGCCCAAGCCCAGACTTCTGCAGCAGAATGACGTCAGCAGGGACTGTGGTCCCAATCCATCTAGACCGTGACCTCACTGGCACCCAGAACGGTGCCCGGCACGCAGTAGGTATTCAATCAATAATCGATGACTGAACAAATGTCAAGAAACGAGGCTGAAGCAGCAGGAGCCAGACCGCGAAGGGCTTTGCATCTGAAGCGGGGGGAGGTGGGGCGCACTCTGGGGGCCGCGGGTGCAGTTTGGAGGCAGTGAGCGTGGGCCTGACGGGGTGGGGGGGGCTGGTCCACAGGGGCCACTGGGAAGACGCAAGGTCAGGACAGGTCCCGACAGGGTGAGGGTTGAGAGGTGGGTGGGAGGAAGGGAGGATGAAGCGGCTCCCAGGTTCCTGGCACAGACAGGTGGGGGCAGGGCATCCCTGAAATCAGAATCCCCAAAGTCACGTGTTTTCAGGGATGATTCTGCCTCTGCAGGCAGCTGACACTGCAAATGTGTGTGACATGTTTGTTGACACATTTTTCCCAGCACCAACTGCCGAGGCATCTGGGATCCGCACAACGTTTCGAAACAAAGCCAGGCTCTGGATGTAAACACACCCGCGCCCCAGCGGCCTCGCCAGGCACCTTCAGAGGGGGACCTTCAGAGGGGGACGCCCTTTCTGCTCCCGCAGCTCCTGAACTTGTGCGTCCCCAAGCCCCTCCCCAGCGGGGCACAGCCGTTTGTGAGAAGGGAAATGTAGCTCTTTCCTATTCTTTTCAACTCTGCCAGTTAGAAGGGGCTTTAAGCTCGGGGAGTGGGCTCCCAATGCTCCGCGCCCCCCCTCTCCCCCAATCCCTGCTGTCTTAGATTCCTCTTTTTAGGAGTCACACTCCCTGTGCCACCCTGGGTAGGACACCCGGTGTGGCTGAGGATGTGCAGCAGCAACGAACTCACACGCTACTGGGGGCAGGAAAGTCCACAAGCAGCTGGGGACGCTGGCAGGAGCCGCTGAAGCCGCTCTCGTGCGCGCACGGCCATGGGCAGCAGGGTGGCTTGGCCTTGAGTCCCATGGCCGCGCATGCACGTGTTCCCCAGAGCACACGTGTTCCCTGGAGCACACGTGCTCCGACGTTCTAGAAGGATGCAGCCCAAGGGCCTGTCGGCAGTAGGATGAAGTGGTCCCTGGCAGTGCGTGCACACAATGGAAGGCCGTGAAGTCCTGAGAGTGCACGGTCTGTGGCCACACACAAGGATGGACCCCGCAGATGGACTTCGAGGGAAACAAGCCACTGGGCACGCTAAAGACCACGCATGCTATGGTTCCATGTACGCGGGTAAAGAACGGAGGAAACGCACGTCTGCCGTTAGGGGAAGGGCATCCGGGCAGGGGTGCATGGTGGGGAGACCAGGTGCAATTCATGCATTCCCAACTGGGGTGAGAAACCACTTCCCCCCCTGTGGTGTGGGGAGCACAACTGTCTACACGGTATGCGTTTACCATATTGCAGAGGGGTGCTCTAGATGGCACAATTTCTGCCCATCCCGGGACCCAGAACTTGTAGATGCGATTAAGGTTCTTGATCAGCTCAGATGGGGACAATGTTCTGGATTTTCAGGGTGGGTTGAGTGCAACCACATGAGCCCTTAGCTAAGAGCAGAAACAGGAGGAAGGCAGAGAGGACCGGCCACTGCTGGCTGGAGGACGGTGGGACCACACGGAAACCATGAGAACGAGGTGCCAGGGACCTGCATGAGCACAGGAGCAGATTCTGCCCCAGAGCCTCGGCTAAGAGCTTCTGTGCACCTTGTGAGACCCTACGCAGAGCCCGCCAGACCCCTGGCCCACAAAATCCGTGCCAAGATACCCGGGTGTTGTTGCAAGCCTCTAAGCCGGCGGTAATTTGCGACGGTAGTAACAGGAAATGTGGCGGCATTAAGACTGCGTGACGGCGGGAACAATTAGGAAAATTGTGTCTAAAAGGGCTCCTTAAGGAAGTGATAACAAAGCAGAAGGGAGACAATTCACTGAGCAGTGCGCTCGGGGCTGGAGGGGATGCGCGCTTCTGCGCGGGTTATATCCAGTGTGACTGATCAGCAGCTTCCTGCCCCTCTCCTGCAGGGGTGCTCGCCTCGGGGCCCCTCCACCCCCTCCGCTCCACTAAGGGCACCTGGCAATGTCTGCAGACAGGTTTGCTTCTCAGAGCTGAAGAGGGGACGCTGCTGGCACCGAGCAGGTGAGGCCAGCAGGTGCACTGGAGGCCCCCCACCGTTGCAGAGAACCACCTCTGTAACCATCACCAGTGCCGAGGCTGACATCAGCCTGTGTGGTCCCTAAATCTGCACGCTGTCAGGTCCCTCCGGCTTGGCTCTGGCCACGCTGTCCTCTTTTACCCCTCAGCCTCGAAGCTGCTCTCCCACCCTCTCCCCTCTCCCTGCAGGGGCCCTGGAGGCACCTCCTCCTTCAATCTCAGCTCAAAGGTCACTTCCTCGGAATCCTTCCCTACCCCCCCTCGCCCCCCGCAATCCCCCAAACCCTCAGCTCCTGTGGGTTTAACTCCCAGCACCTCCTCCTGCTGTGTGACCTTGGATAAATACTTAACCTCTCTGTGCCTCAGTGTCCTCATCTGTAGGATGGGGATAACAGCACAACCTGCCTCGCAGACTTGTCAACATCACAGCTGTGAAGTGGTGAACATGGCGTTTGGCACATATTATGCTCTCAAAAAATGTCCACCGTTGTCACCACCGTGACTGTTTCGCGCCCACACAGCACTGTTTGCCTCTCTCTGTAGCACTTAATATGGATGCAATTCGCTACTTACCTGTGTGGTAACCTACTGCCTCTGTGGGAGTGGGCACTGTGTGGCTTTGCTCACCAAGCATTTCAAGTGCCTAGCATATAGTATGTGCTCAATAAACATTTGTGGAATGAATGAATAAATGAGTGAGCGAATGGGGTATTTCCCAAGGCTGCCCAATGACACTCTGGATCTCCATGAACACTGTGTAACCCGGGACTCACCGCGTTTTGAGGCTGTTGGACCAGCTTCAGGAGAGCGGGGTGGCTGTAGCCTGCAGAGAGGGGGCATGGTTAGGGTCTTGGTTAGAGGCCCGCACGGCACACAGGGTCCCTGTGCCCCTCCCCCACAGCCTGCCCCTCCCTTCACAAGGGGCCCTGTTATCTCTTGCAGACAACAAGACCCACTCCTCGGGTCCACTCAGACCTTTGGACTTAGAATCACTCAGGCTGCCGCCAGAAACCTTCACCAAATTCTCTCGTCGATCCTAAAACCCGGGTGTGAGCCCTACCGGGCTAGAACCCCAGACAAGGCAGTGAACGCAAGGTTAAGGCACATTCAGGACCGGGGCTGGGAGTTCTTCCCCGGGCCAGTGTGATGAACTGTGGCCCTCACCTTCTTCCCAGGGCCGCTGCTAGAGTCGAATCGCAATACCTGTTTGCTCAGGAACCGAGCACGTCAATGATGCAGTCTGCAACCCCGTGACATGCACGCCTGACCCTTCGTGCGTTTGCTGCTTCCTGGAGCCCTGCTGTCTTGACTGCCCAGCACGAAAGGGCTTAGGATACCCCTTGACTCAGCAACTGCCCTGCTATGAATTCGCCCTCCGCACACGAATATAGACCAATGCACAAATCTTAACCATGACGCTTCAATATCTCCAGGCCCAAAAGCAACCTAACACGCGCCAGAAGCCCTAAACCAAGAGAAAGCCCGCGATACTCTGTCAGCGGGAGCCTTTATCGGAAAGGAGGGAAACTCACTGGGGCCAGAGCGCCCCGGCCTCAAAGCCTGTGCTTCGAGTTTCTGTTCCTCGTTCCCAACGCTGGCTGTGACTCCCACGGGATGGCCAAGTCTGTGGGGGGGCGCGGAGGCCACAGAGGTCAGGAGACCAGACTGGAAGACCCTCCAAGGCAGTGGCCAAATGTGCCGCTCAAAGGACACCAGGTGAACGATAATGACGTGGGGATCTGTGCGTGACACGGCGAGAGCCTGGAACCTTCGCAACAGGAGAGACCTATTTTCTTTAAACCAACTCACTTTTTAGTTTAAATACACTTGCTCTGAAAGGAGAGAGGCCCGCCCGAGGCTCTGGGCCTGGGGCCTGCTCTGGCCTGTGAGAGGAGAGGAGGCTAGCAAGCTCAGAGGGGAGGGGAGGCCCCAGTGTCACCCCGGGCAGACTTTCTCCTCTGCGGCATCGCAGAGTGAAGGGGCTTGAAGAGCCTTGTGGTTTCACTCTGCCTGGTGGGAGGAGGGTGGGCCCCCGGGGCGGGGGGGGGAGGGGACCTGGTGTCCCAGGGGACAGAGCTGTGAGCAGCCTCTCTGATCTCCCACCCAACTTCTTGGCCTGCTGGGCCCACAGCTGCAGGGTGTCTGTTAGTCAAGGAAGCAGGCTTCTGTGGGTTTTTTTCCAGCCATACTGTGGCCAGAGGCCTTCAGTTCTGGTTCTTTATTGTGCTGCCTGGGTGTTTATGACTTTCTTGCCTCAGTAGATAAGCCAGTTCCAGGGAAATCTTACTAAGTCACAGATGCAGCCTGTCTTAGTGGCTTCAGAAGGAGAGATGAGAGCAAAGCCAGTCCATATGGATCAGGAAAATCCACGCCTGAGCTTTCAAAGCCGTGGGACCCCCGCACTGCAGGGCAGGGGTGGCCGTCTGCGAGGTGGCTATCACAGGAGTAAACTTAGAAGGCAGACACTGTTTGGTTCAAATCCTTGGGCTCCCTGGACATGCTGGGCAGACCCCATGGCCTCTTGAAACCTGGCCCCCGTGGGCAAGGTGGAGACGATGATGAAAGGCCCGATGTTATGGGGCTGCTGCAGGGGTCTAACGGGATAACATGTAAGGTGCTTAGCAATGTGCCAGGCATCTGGCACATCCCCAGTAGTGACCAGTTAGAAAAAAAATTCCATCAAAGACTAGAGATAGGGGAAGAAAATGGCCGCAAGAAAACCTTCACAGCTCCCAGTATTTTCCCAACTTGTGCCGGCCTGTTCCCCAGGACCCCACACGTTTGGCGGCCGGCTGGGGTTGAGAAGTGAGGGAGGCCCTCGGGGGCTTGGGGGGGCAGGGAGGAGCCAGCTGGGAAGAGAATGGCCTGCAGCCCGTGGCCGATAAGCCTGGCCCTTCCACTCCGACACAGAGCATGGACCAGGTTGTGCAAATCACAGAACCCCAGACACCTTCAGAGGCCAAAGCATCTCTGAATGACGGGCTTCCCAAAAAGAACAAGTCACCTTAGTGTCTAATCGCATCTTAACGGGAAATAAACAGGGGCTGGCATCACGCACCAAGGGACAGGCTTCACCAGACGAGACGCTTAGCCCACAGACCACTAAGCACAGCCGCAACCTGCGTGTCTGAATCAGCCCTACGCGCCCCACGTCTGCCGTGCCCTCCTCCGGCAGCGAGCCTGGAGGTGAGCCTGGTGAGGCAGACGCGGCCGTGGCCCCCCACCGCTCACCTTGACTAGGCGGCCACCCCTCTCCTGGCTGCCCACGTGGGGGTCGGGAATGGCTCCAGCCACCTCCTTCTCTGGAAATCTGCCCTTGGTGAATGGAAGCTCCTTGGCCCAAAAGATGAGCCACGCGCTTCCTTCTGGCAGCTAATGGGCAATGACTGACTAGCACTGGGTACAAAAAGTCCAGCCTCTTTGGCACAGTCTGGGACCAACTCTAGGGTGCAATTCATGTTCCAGAGCCACCCCCCCACCCCCCATTGTGGGATCAGGCTGTGGCTAGTCTCTGGCTGAAACCTCATCCTTCTTAGCCTTTCCCTGCCTCCCCAGTCTGCTGAGAGTGTGCCCTTAATAAGCGACTTGCACAGAACCCCTGCCTCAGGCTCTTCTTCCAAGAGACCTAACCTAAGACAGCTGACATTGGAGGCTGTGGTCCCGCAGACCTGGGTTCACATCCTGGCCATGCTTCCCCCGCAAGCTGCATCAATCCCCTCTCTGAGCTTTGCTTATCTATCAACAAAATGGGGGTATTAATACACACTCACCTTGCGGGTTTTCCAGGAAGAATAAATAAGAGAAGACATCTAAAGTCCCTATGATAGACCCTCTACCCATGACTTGTTCTTTTTCTCTGCCCTTGAGGAAAGAGTCTGGCAACACACAGGGATGGGCCTGCTGGAGGGAGCAACTAAAGTCAGGACAGCCACAACTAACAGAGAGAGGACATACATCCAAGGGCGGATTTCCCAGCTCTTACCTATGGGGACAGAGGAAATCTGGGAGTAAAGGTCCAACATCCGGTTGCCATCCACATCGACCAGGTAATTGCCTCGGCTCTCTTCGTAATTGCAGAAAAAATGCACAGCGTCTGCATTCTTGGGGAAAGTAGAGACTGGTTCAGGATCGCTACAATCCCCTAGACTCCCCATCTTTTGGGATGAAGCTTGAACTGGTGAGGTAAGCCATGTTTTGTCCATTCTATGGTCACACAGAGGGTATATTTGGTTGCTTACATGAATGGTTTGCTTTATAATGGTTTATTAAGCTGTGAATTAGTATTTTATGAATTTTTCTGTATGTGTTTTATATATTATAGCAACAGAAGGTTCAGATATAAATCTGAAGAAGATTCTGATGTTAAGATGTACATGGTAAGCATTAGAGCAACCACGAAGAAAACTGAAAAATATATAGTAACTATGAAAGAAATGAAAATGGTACATTAGAAGATATCCACTGAATGTAAAAAAAAAAGAGGAACAAAAAATATGAGACACAGAGAGCACAAAAGGTAAAATGGAAGATGTAAATACCACCATATAGGTAATACATTAACTGTGTGCACATGAAACAACCCAATAAAAAATCAGAAACTGTCAGACTGGATAAAAAGATACAACTATATGCTGTCTACATGAGACATACTTTTGATTCAAGGATACAAATATGTTAAAAATAAAAGGATGGAGAAGAGTACATGATTCTCACAGCAATCCTAAGAAAGCTGAAATGGTTTATACTAATAAGACAAAATCACCTGTAAAACAAAGAAACAAAAATGCTTCTGGAGGTGAAGTCCACTAAGAAGATATAACAATTATAAACATGTAAGCACCCAATAACAGAGCCCCAAAATACAGGAAGCAAAAATGGGCAGCATAGAAGAAAAATATAGTTATAAGAGAATGGCTGGCAAATTTAATATTTGGTTTTTGATAGTGTATAGAACAACCAGGCAGAAGATTAGCAAGGAAGGGGAGCCTGGGTGGCTCTGGCATTTAAGTGTCACACTTCAGCTCAGGTCATGATTTTGTAGTTCGTGGGTTCCAGCCCTGAGCTGGGTTCTGTGCTGACAGCTTGGAGCCTGGGGCCTGCTTAGGATTCTGTGTCTCCCTCTCTCTCTGCCCTTCCTAGTTCTCTGTCTCTCTCTCTCAAAAATAAATAAACATTAAAAAATTAAAAAAAAAAAGAAGATTAACAAGGAACCAGGACTGGAACAACACTCTCAACCGACAGATCCCACAGACACTTTTACAGAACACTCCACCCAATAGTGGTAGAGTACACGTTGTCCTCAAATGCCTGGGGAATATCTTCCAAGACAGACCATATAAAAGCCTCAGTGAGAGGACTGCATTCACGCAAAATATATTTTCCAACCACAACAGAATGAAATTGGAAATGAGTAACAGAAAGGAGAAGCTCACCAAAAAGTGGAAATTAAACACCATATAAGTAACAAATGAGTCAAAGAAGAACTCACAAGGGAAATTAGAAGCAAAAAAACAAAAAAGGTTTAGAACAAAGTTGCATTTTTTTTTTTAAAGAGCCAGCACAGAGGAAGTGTGTCTCTCAGCTAAGTCATAACCGAGAAGCTTGGAGGGTGAGCTCATCCTCACTTACCTGAATCATATTCAGCTGTTTCATTAACTCCTGCAGGCAAGAATAACAAAGCATTAGAGCAAGGACACACTCTTGCCCAACTAGCTTCAAGTCTTTCATATCTTCCCAGGTCTTGGGGCGTCTCCCCCTCCCCCACCACTTATACCAATAACTTCACAGTCAATTAGCCAACAATATTATAAATATTTAAAAATTGCTTAATATAAATAATTGGCAGGAAACTATTCCTGCCAGTTACATTACCAGGATAGCAGGGATTTAGCAACTTGGAAAATAATAATAAAATAAACTAAAATATTTAACACACAAAAAAATTTAAGCACAAGGGGTTTATCTGGTGCTCATAAAAGCATAGGTTCCCCTTTTATTTTGGGGGGAAAAAGGCTTTAACACCCTGTTAGAAAATATAAAATCAATTGAAAACAGAAACTCGCACATCAAAGAACGATTTGTAATGATAATCTAAACACTCCATAAACCACATGTACATATAGAAATTGGGAATTATAAATTGGGAATTGGGACCTAGTTGCTTTGCTATTACAAGTATTTAATCTCTAAAAATAATCCAGCCTAAAGTCAACCAATAGCAATGACAAGAATATAAAAAATTATTCCAGGTACTTCTCCACTATGAAATGAAAATCTGCCTCTCCTCCAGAGAAATATGCATGAAAAAGTCTCTCCTTCTGCTAGCAAAACACTATCAAAACAACTATAATCACTTGCATTAATACAAAGATTTCTGGATTTATAAAGTGGTTGCAATGACAAAAGGCCTATCTTTTTTTTTTTTTTTTAAACAGGAGAAAAGCATACAAATCTAAGTTTTACATGACATGGGGGGTCTTCACAAGGAAATGAAGACTGGAAGAAACAAGTTAGAAACTTGTTAGAACACTAGTTAGAAACTAACATTTTTACGTTAGTTTCGATAAGAATGGACAGTCACGTAGAAACACGGTAGGTTAAGGAGTATATAGTAATTATAATTAACACTGTCATCTTCTAAAAAATTCATTTCTGCTTGTTGCTGGAAGATATAGATGCCAAATGACTTTGGTGCCCACAAAACTGCTAAACTCTCACGTTCATCTCAGTAAGTTATATACATGTTCTTTTGAATTTCTTTTTTTTTTTAATTTTTTTATTCTTAGTTATCGTGCAGTGTAGTCTTGGCTTCAGGAGTAGAACCCAGTGACTGATTGCTTACACAGGACACCCGGTGCTCATCCCAAAAAGTGCCCTCCTCAATGTCCATCACCCATTTACCCCATCTCCCCACCCACCTCCCCTCCAGCAACCCTCAGCTTGTTCTCTGTATTAAGAGGGGCATCTTCTGACAGTAAAAAAAAAAAAAAAAAAAAAAAAAGTGACACTGAGGATAAAAATCTGCAAAACCTGCAGAGAAAAAAGCCAGTGTGTATTAAAAAGGTTTACACTGCTTTTTTTTAGGTGCGAACATTAGAAACAGTATTGTACATCACAACACAGAGTCAAGGTTAATCAGCCTCCTGAAGGGTGTAATACGCAGGCTTTGTAGTATCTTTGAGGAGGAGTCCCAGCCTCCCTCATCAGGCTCGTCTTGTGCCTCTCCCATCTCACACAATAACATCTATCCCAGTGTGTCTCATATGCCACGTCCTGTCACCCTGCACAGCTCTCTCACTGGGTCTACAACAGAATGCACTCCTCTGGTGAATTCTTCCTTTTTATCCTTCAAGGTCAAGACCAAGGGCCTTTGCTACCTCGCCCTCCGCCATCTAGTATTGCCATCTGACTTGGTTTCAAGGTCAAGAGAATGAGGTAGGAGTGGTGGCAGACTGGAGTGGAGCCTAGACCTCATGAGACTCCTCGTGCGGTCACCTCTGCCATCACCGTGAGGACGAGCCCGGCCCCGCTTGCTGGAGGATGCTAGAGACATATGGAGCAGCGCCACGTCACTGCACTGGCCAAGACAAGCTTAGCCTAGATCATCCCACAGTGGCCAGTCATCCCACGGGCACATAGATGGACCCACCAGAGCTGCCTGGCTAACTCCCAGTGAACCCTAGATGCAGCAGCAAGCTGTATGCTACGGAGGTTTTGTGCTCGTTTGTTACACAGCAGTATTGTGACAACAAATAACGGATACATCTCCTCCGAGAAGCCTTCTTTGACTTGTTATGGCAGAATGTCTTGGAACTCTAGTGGTAAGCTCTCTGAAAGCAGCTAAGAATACAGGTCTCTAAGCTCGGCTGTGCTCTTGCCTCATGGACCCTTCTCACTCTGTTCTTAAGAACACCACTCAAGTGTGCTCAACTCACCCGAGATCTAGGCCCAGGGACTTCGGTCTTCATCAGGGGCCCGTCATAATCAAATTCGACGTCGATTTTGGCTGCGGCTTGACTGATGTGTCTGGAGCCTGGCAGTAAAGAGAGATGATGAGGATCCCTGGAGACGGTAGGTATGAGAATTCTGCCCTAACAGATGCCCAACGTCCCCAACGGAGGCCATGCCAGGACCTCAACCCCATCTGAGCCAGACCACCCACAAACACAGAGTCTGGCCAGACCTGGGCACCACCAAAACATTGAGGATTCTAAAAAACAGGAAAGCCCAGTGCTAGTGAAGTTGTAGGCAAACAGGCATTCTCATGTCCCGTTGGCGTGAGTACCAGCTGATGCTGCCTTCCTATTCCTTTCGACTGAGGCATCTCATTTCAGGGTTCATCCTAAGAGAATGATGGGACCAGTACACAAAAATGTAGGTTAAAATATTCATCCTAGTACTATCTTTTAACAAAAAAACAGTGGAGGGCAGCTAAACAGACTATGACACCTTCCACCATTTCGTGGACAAGGAACATCAGGTATCTGTTCATGGGACTGAGGTGGGCAGTTTGAATATTTATGGACATGGAAAGGTGCCCGTGGCATTAGCATGTGAAAGGTCAGATTATAAAAACTACCCAAATTTTGTCAAAATTTAATCCGTATGCAAGTGTATATCCAAAAGTACACAGAGACAAGAGTTTCTCAGCAGCACCACTGACATTTGGGTCCAGATAACTCTGTTGGGGGGTCGTCCTGTGCCCTGGAGGATGTTTGGCTGGATGCCAGCATCACCTCGCCCTGAGTTGTGCCCCGAGTTGTGACATTCAGAAATCACCTGGGAGTGATTTCAAATGGCTCAATGCAGGTGGTCCCCACTTACAGATGCTTTTTATTAAAAAAAAAAGTGTTGGGTACAAGTCACTTGGTTGGGATCCATTCCACACTTTTGCATGGCAATAAATGTAGAGAGGGGAGTTCCCAGGCTAGACCCACAAGGCTTTCGAGCTCAGCACGTTGCTGAAGTAAAGGGCAGTCTTAATCCCAAGTCTTTTTAAAAAGAATTAAAAATGACATTTATCATTTTTGAGAGAGCGTGAGCAGGGGAGGGGCAGAGACAGAGGGAGACACAGAATCCGAAGCAGGCTCCAAGCTCTGAGCTGTCAGCACAGAGCCCGACATGGGGCTCGAAACCAAGAACCGTGAGATCATGACCTGAGCTGAAGTCGGACACTTAAGGTCACCCAGGCGCCCCTAAAATGTTTTTATTTTAAGTTTATTTATTTTGAGAGAGACAGAGAGAGTGTGAGTGGGAGAGGGGCAGAATGAGAGAGAGAGAGAGACAGAAAGAATTCCAAGCAGGCTCTGAGCTGCCAGCACAGAGCCCAACGCAGGGCTCTTTCCCAAGAATGGTGAGATCATGACCTGAGCCAAAACCAAGAGTCAGATGCTTAACTGACTGAGCCACCCAGGCGCCCCCCAGGCTTGATCCCTTACTGAAAGACAGCTGTGGAGAACCTACCATGGTAAGTGTGGGGTGACTAACCATCAGTAACCCCCAGAATCCCTTCAACGTCCCTGCTCGTCTTTGGCCTTCCCAGGACATGTGTGGCAGCTGGGAAATGTTCCTTCCTCTTTCTTGCCACCTTCCATTAGACTGGGGAATAACTAGACACTGTATTATTATTTCCTTTACATAAGAGAGAAAACCAAAACTCAGAGAAGCAAAGACCCATTCTAGGATAGGTCTCTCCCTCCATCCCTCTCTGTCACGCACGCGCACACACACACTCACACACACACACACACACACACACACACACACACAGTGTGCCAAGCTATACAAAGCAATGATATGAAAAAACCTATTTAAATGCATTCTTAATTTTCCATAATTGCTTTGGATATCAAAGAGGGTTTTTGAATTAATTATGTAACACAATGGAACCCTGTGAACGTAAAGTCCAGTTAAAATCCAGCGCTGCCCTTATTTCAAGGCATGAGGCAGCCGGCTTTTATTGTCTTCTGTTTGATCTTAAAATGAAAAGGGAGTCCCTCGAGTCTGTTCCATTAGCAGAGAGCTAAAAGGTCGTGGAACACACTGATGACTTCTTTTTTACATTAAGCTGTTTATTTCTTCCTTGGCCGGAACTCAGGGCTACAGGTCAAGACCGATTCCAGCTAGACCTGCATAACACGGGGACGTGTGTTTGGATAAAAACAGTTCTTAAGTGGTGCTGATCCTGCTTTGTTTCCAGTAAGGGGGAGAGTGCAAAGTTCAAAGTTTGCAAGGTATCCTCCAATGAGGACACGCAAGTCCTCTCTTCCTTCTCCAGAAAGTGTCCTGACGCCATGCGGCGGCAGTCAGATGTCCCGGGGTCTGCAGGATGGAAATGCTGGCCCCGGAAGCAGGTCCCAGTGGGAGCTGCGGCTGAAAGGGTCTCAGGGGAATGACGGGGTGAGTGGGGTCTTGTGCAGCTACAAATATGGGGATGCCGAGGCTGCGGGCAGACGCAGGGCAGGGAGTGGAGAGAGGGCGAGAACCCGTCCCTGGGGACTGGGGACGGGTCAGGCACGAGACGGGGAAGCTGAGGGCCAGGTGCCAGGCAGATAGGTCTGTACCGAGAGCTGCGTTGGTTCCTTCCATGTGCCAAGTCTTCGCGGGTGTGGATGGAAGAGGGCCCAGGGGCTCTGGGCAGAGATCCTGGAAATCACAGCCCAGTACGTTTGCTGGGTTCGTGCTATCGAACAAGGGGAGACGGGGTAGCAAACACGGATTCAGCATCCACTGCGTGCTAGGCAGGCAGACTCCCATCTCCCATCTGTGTTAATCCATCCACAGCCCTGTCGAGTGATGGTTCTCAGGTTATAGATGAGGAGCAGAGAGGTGAAGCGACTTTCCCAAGGCCACACAGCTAGTGAGTTGCAGAGCCCAGATTTGAACCCAGGTCCAATACTTTTGCCTTTCCTACACTATCTCAACTTTGACCTCCTGTAGAGGAAAATAGCCAAATTCCAATACAAAGAATGTTCTCTTAATGATAATAGATAGTGCCGTAAGCCATGAGAAGAAAGAGCACAATTTAAATTCCCTGGGATCACTTCCATCAAGTCACATGAGGAGAGAGGCATGTGACTCTGCGTGCCGGGCCTCGTCCTGAGCACTGCACGTGGATTGCCTCACTTAAGCTTGAATCCCCTCTGGGAGGTAGATGTTGTGATTGCTCCCATGTTACGGAAGCAGACACTGAGGCCCAGAAAGGTCAACTTATCTGCCCACGGTCACGCAGCAAGTAGGCGGCTAGGCTGAACATTTGACCTCTCCTGTCCCAGACGCTCTGAGTATAAGTGATGCTGTTCACGTCATCTTGTGCCGGTCTTTGAAATGAAACGTTTATACTGAACCATCCGGCATTTTCACTCACGAACGACGCAGCACAGCCGGGAGAGCTGGCACGGTGGGGAAGTCCAGCCCAGCCCTCTGCCTCTGAAACGAGGCCGGCCACCCTCGCGGCCTTGACCAACTGGAGTCAATGTTTAACTCCAAGCTATAGAAACAGCCATCAGATGCGTTTAATGTTCTCTTGATCTTTATACTGAGAGTAATAAATGAATGCTGTTTTCCCAAACAGCAAGGGCTCCATATGTGAGCCAGGCCAAAGTCAAGGTCAAGTTCGATCGGAGTTGGGTGCTCGGCTCTTCTTTTAAAAAATCTCCCCCTCCCCAACTGTCCACCCCATTTATTTTTTTTTAACCAATTAAGATCTGTATCTTTAATAAACATCTGGAGAATACCAGTAGCCTAAATTGCTATATTCCACGCTGTCCCGGAGAAGTGTCGTTCTGTAGAATCTGTTTACGTCTGATAGACCTCCAGGAAGAACATGCAGTGTAACCTATCATCCCATACAGGTGCCCAGACTCATACTGGAGGCACACCTGGCTGGAACCCTCTTCCCAAGACGGGGGAGGCCAGAAGCTTCCTGAACCGGTTCTGTGTTATCCCCATATCCTCAGCATGTTGTTCAGCCTCTTTGGATCCTCTCCCAGCAGCGAGAAAGAGCATCACACGTCTTCCAGCAACGTATCAGGGTTTGAACATCTGGATTCGTGTGGTCAGTGAGCAAATGTGGTTTTGAATGATCTACACACGCTGAATATCAGAGAGTAACCATGCCACGGACAGCGGAAATTTTGCAGCGGATTTAGCCTCACAGCCTGAATGCTGGCATCATATCAGCCGGTATAAATCATACTTTCAGGGAAGGTCGTGCACACAGTCTTGCCTGTGTGTCCTCCATAAACTTGCAATTGCTCGTGGCAACGTAACTCACAGACAAGGACACATTTCTCCAGGCAAGTGGTCACCATCGCTGTTCCTAGGATCCGACACAGTCACTGTGAGATCGTGAGTTTCAAAGACCCACACACGGTCACCAGTACGGATGCTGTGGGCATGGGTGGACTGATCAGGGCTGCAGCCACTGAACACAAGGTCATGCACCCGCTTCGCGCAAAGCTCGGTTTGCTGGGGCCCTCCGGAGGACCCAGAGCAGGAATCCATTCCGTGCATTTAATGCTACAGAATGTGAGGCCTGACCATGAGCACCTTTGGGGCACCTTCCTAAACTGTGGCAAGACAGCTGACAGCCCGAGGGCCACAGCGTTCAAAGATCTCAAGTCGTGGGGCGCCTGGGTGGCTCCGGAGGTTGAGTGCCCGATTCTTGATCGTGGCTCAGGTCATGGTCTCACGGTCCGTGCGACTGAGCCCCGCGTCGGGCTCTGCATTGAGCGTGGAGTCCGCTCAGGATTCTCTCTCTCTCCCTCCCTCTCCGCATCTCCCCTGTTTGCGTGAGTGCACGCTCTCTCTCAAAATAAACCTTAAAAAAAAGATCTCAAGTCATTTATTGTTCTTCAGGTTGAAGGTGACCACAGTGCCACCTGCTTTTCCCGCAGAGAGGATTCGCCATCTAGAACGAAGGCAGAGAACTCCTCTTGTAGCTGAGGCTGTTGCACACACTCTCCTGTCTTAACACTGTAGCAGCGGATGGTGTGGCCACTGGAACCAGCGTAAAGGGCAACATTCTTTCAGTACCCAGGAGGCAGCTCACTTTGGAGACATGGCCAACGCTCTTCTGACTTGCCAGATACAAGCTCGGCCGGTTTGCTCTGCTGAACAGGAAAGTTCCCCAGTATGTGAATGGCATTCGATGTGTCTTGGGGCCCCTCAAGGCTCCTTCGGGGGGCTCGTCAGCATCTCCTGGCTCTGAGGATACTTATAAAGAGTTCTTTGATCCCTTCGTGAAGGTGTGAGTTTTTGCCACACGTACAGGGACACCATCTCACAGCGACTCCCAATCTCACTGGTGGAGTCAACTCCATCACAATCAGAATGAGGAGTTTCTAATGAGTTTTGCTCTGTAGGGGTCTCAGATATCCTTTCCAGAAGGACTGTCTGGTTTCTCTTGTCCCAGATTCAGAAGAATCCATGGGCACTCCTTGAAACCGAGGACTGAAACTTCTAGGACTTCTCCCCTCTGACACTCTTGTTCTGGGCCACTTCCCACGTGAGGGCTGTAACTCTTCCTGCTCCAGCTGGCTTTCCTGTTTTTACTTTCCTTGCAGGTTCAGTGGCAAACACATCCTGTTTGGTGTCACTGTTCTTGGGAACATGAGCCTTCTTCTTCCTGTTTTTCCTCCTCGTTTTCCCTCATTCCAGCAGATGTCGGAGCGGGTTCTGGCTGCCATGCAGTCTGGTCAGCTGGGGCGTGGGGGGGTCCTTCTCCAAGGGGGTGTCCCATGCAAACGACAATCGTGGCAGACGAGCTGTTGCCTGTGGGTGGTCTTCACCTTTTAAATTTGTGCTTGGGGGAGGGGGGCTGTTGTGAAAGGGGAGCCGTCCCCCTGTTCCTGGTATTTCCTCGCTCCAAGGAGAACTTCGCTTCTTAGGCTCCTGGAGACCTTCTGTTAGCTCTGAGAAGGACAGTGTTTCAGTAATGGCCGGATAAAAGGACAAGCCTCACTGTCCTATGAGCTTGCCGTAATTCCTCAGACACATCGCAGGCCATAGCCTTGGGACACAGAGTTCCATTCTGGTGTCGTTCAGGAGATGGTGGCATCTCGTTTCACCTGAGCTGAGGCATCTGGAGCAGGGACACGGCCACGGACTTGGAAAGGAGGAGACAGGCCCCTCACAGTGGATGATGGAGACGTAGGGGACGGTCCATCTCCAGTGGTTCTTCATTTCCTTCTAAAACTCTGGCGGTCCTTTCGCTCAGCACAATCTATGTCTGCACCTGCCGGGAGGGAGACTGCGGGCTGAGGATGTGCCTGATGATGCAGGGTTTCCTTCTCAGTTACTCTCCTGGGCACTCTGTTCTCTCCAAAGGGGGCGGGAACTCTCTCGGCTGTTCGGGTCTTTTGCCAAATGCATCGCAGGTCCGGTATGGCCAGAGGGCAGTTGTGCACTATGTCGCCACTGAGTAGCAAACTTCCAGCCCTTTCTTTCACCTGCTCTCATGGAGGCAGCACCCCACTGAAGTTTTTGAGAACATGTTCATTGAGGAAGGTATCGGTAATTTCACCACCCGGACATAACGGCTTTGCTGTCCAGTCTCCCAGTCTCTGCGCTCTATTTGCCGACATCAGATTATCAGTGATTGTGGGGGAGGGGCAAGAAACAATGCCGCTGGGAGCACTGATACACGAGCCACCACCGTGTCTAAGGGCTCCACAGCGGTCGATGGGTAGAGATGCCACACAAACACCTAAACACCGTGGGCGTGGTGGTGGGCTGAAGCACCCTCCCTCCCTCCAGGGAACACAGGTGCCAGGCTGTGAGCTGCGCTGTGGAGATGTCCATGTGGAACCAAATCCAGCCAGCGCCACGAGAGTGAGCTTGGAAGCGGAACCCCCAGCTTCCACGGTGAGCCTTCCGATGAGACCACAGCCCTGACTCCTAGACCACAGGAACTGTGACATAATAAACGTGCATTATTTTAACCAGCTAAGTTAGGGCTATTTAAAAAAATATATTTTTAACGTTTATTTATTATTGAGAGACAGAGAGGCACAGAGCATGAGCATGGGGGGTGGGTAGAGAGACGGGGAGACATAGAATCCGAAGTAGGCTCCAGGCTCTGAGCTGTCAGCACAGAGCCCGATGTGGGGCTCAAACTCACAAACTGTGAGATCATGACCTGAGCCGAAGTCAGTTGCTCAACCAACTGAGCCACCAAGGCGCCCCAGGGCTATTTGTTATATGGCAATAAATAACTAACATAGTGGTTAAGGTTGTAACTTTTGGGGCCAGCCAGGCTTAGCTCAAAGCCAGGTTCAGCCACTTCCTAGCACCAAGGTTCTGAGAAAGTTACGGAATTTCTCTGAGTCTCTGCTTTCCTCTCCCAGGGGACTAAATGGGTTAAACGTTACCTACCATTTTAAAACTATTTCCCCTGGGCACCTGGGTGGCTCAGGCAGTTAAGTGTCGGACACTTGATCTCAGCTCAGGTCTTGACTCAGGGTCGTGACCTCAAGCCCTGCCGCACTGGGTGTGGAGCCTCCTTAACACACACACACCTCAAAAAACTATTTCCTTATTGCTACTTACCTATGAGCAGTGTATGAACACACATGCTCCTCTATCTTTGCCAACACCGTGGTTTAGTATTAAAAAACTCTTATCTCTGGGGCGCCTGGGTGGCTCAGTTGATTAAGCGTCCGACTTCAGCTCAGGTCACGATCTCGCGGTCCGTGAGTTCGAGCCCCGCGTCGGGCTCTGGGCTGATGATGGCTCAGAGCCTGGAGCCTGTTTCGGATTCTGTGTCTCCCTCTCTCTCTGCCCCTCCCCCGTTCATGCTCTGTCTCTCTGTCTCAAAAAAATAAATAAACGTTAAAATAAAAATTTAAAAAAAAAAAACTCTTATCTCTAAATCTGGCACAAGTGTGCCAAAAAAAAGATTTAACTCTTGCCAAGAAAATGCAGACCTGATAACTCTGATTAGTCATTTGTCTCTTTTTTTCTATGCATGCTTGTGTAAATATAAACGAAGGGTGTTTGCATTGTTAAAAAATATTTACTTATGTTTTGAGAGCAAGCGTGCCTGCTGAGAGAATCGGAGTGCCCTGGCGCCCCTGAACTGTTCCTTCTGATAGAGAAGTGTGCGAAGCAAGTAGGACCCCAGCACTGCCCTCAGTCTCCCGAGGAGACCCACTTGCCTGATAAGAAACAGAGGCTCAGAGTTCTGCCCGTGGGGGAGGCTGACTGGGTGGAATGTGGCCCAGGTGCAGGAGCCTTGACTCAAGGCTCTCCCCTGCTTGTCTCCCTGGGAAGGGATGTCCTTGAGAATGACCTACAAAGGCGGAGCCCCACAGGCCATGCTTTCTTGTCAGTGAAGCGTCCCCAGCACCTAGTACGGCACTCGGCCCCCAGCAGGTGTGAGCAGTACTAGTTATGGCCGACTCTCCCTCCCGCTAGGGGCACACTACTTGGGCATCATGCGTCGGTTTGGGTTCATTTTTAACATAATAATGGGTAAGCGTTAAGATGCTTCTCTTATAATTGAATAAAATAAAACAAAACCTCAAACCTACTCACTTCTCGAGGCGATCAGGGCCAAGAACAAGGGAAGACAGACACGGTCACCGACTAGATGATACCGGGGAGTTGGGACCCCAGAGTGTACTGTGGGAACTCGCACTGGATCCTGGGAGGGAAAGAGGCACTAAGGGAAAACCTGGTGAAATCCCCAGAGAAGTCTGGAGCTCGGGTAGCAATAATGTACAAGGTCAGCTTCTTAGTTATTGACAAGAGCATCCTCGTGATGTAAGATGTTAACCAGGGCGACTCTGGGGCCTATGGGATCTGTCTGTACTGTCTTAGTACTTTCACTGTACTTGTAAAATCATCCCAAGTTAAGAGATTTATTTCAATATTTTTATGTTTTTTTTTTTGTTTGTTTTTAATATTTGACAGAGAGAGAGCGAGCATGAGCAGGGGAGGGGCAGAGAGTGAGAGAGACATAGAATCCGAAGCAGGCTCCAGGCTCTGAGCTGTCCACACAGAGCCTGACGCAGGGCTCGAACTCACAGACCACGAGATCATGACCTGAGCCGAAGACGGACGCTCAACAGACTGAGCCACCCAGGTGCTCCTAAAAGGTTTATTTTAAAGTAAAACCTGCTAATACTCCTGTGTGTATGGGAGAGCATGCCTGCTTTTTTACCCCACCCAGGATATAAACCCCAGCATTAAAGATGCAGACCAAGGTTGTGGGCAGCACTCTGCCTTCAAAAGGCAGATGAGACTAACAAAGAGACATCGTGATGGCAAAGCACGGGGCTCTGAGAGAGCTGGGACAGATGCGGGTCGGGGGGTACAAGGTGCCCCCAGGAGGCCACGGCCAGCCCCTGTGTCTCCCAGAACCCCAGGGAGGCACATCGAGGAGGGATAACAGCCCGGCATCTGCAGCCAGACTGACCTGCATTCAAGTGGCCGTGTGACTTTGCCTCTCTGAGCCTCAGCTTTCTCCCCTGTAAAATGGGCTTCATGCATGCCTTCCTCGTGGAAAGGAGGGAGGGAGGTCTATCGTGAGACCTCGCCGGCAGGGCGACTGCTGATGGGGCCAGCCTGGCTAAGCCGCCTGAACTCAGTGAGGCAGAGAGAAACAGAAGGCCCGGAGAGATGCGGCCAGCGGTGCCGCGGGCCGGCTGGGTGCGGGTGAGCAGAGGTGAGGGACAGGGCAGCAGGGGGCTGCTGCCTCCTGTCCAGGGCCCTGGAAGCACACTTTGCCTTGAGGTCAGTCACAAGGATGCTTGTAGCCTTCCCTTTTTCTGGCAGCAAGCTCAGCTGTGTTTCCCCCAACAGTCCCTGTGAGGGCAGCCTGGAGCCTCCCGGCTGCTGGGGCCACCACCTCCAGGCCGCATCAGCTTCCTGCCCGACCCAGAGCTGTCCACGCAGGGACAGGAGCATGTGGCGGAGATGGGAGACGGGGGTGGTGGTGATGGGGACGGTTTTACTGCGTGTGTGGCCGGGGAGAGGGAACAGCCCCAGAACGTTGACTGGCTGGTCCCCTTCACCCGCCAGGGCTCTCCCAGCCCGGATTGTGTTTCCCATCAGGGCCAGTTCTTGCCAAGACCCCCCCAGGGCTTACTGGGCACGAGCAGGCGGTAGTTGTGCTGGAAGGTGCAGGCCAGCCGCCGGGTGAGCAACATGAAAGCCATGATCCCCTCCTTCAGGAACAGAGGCTTCACCCTGAAAGAAAACAGAAATGCACAGTCAGACCAGCCAAGGGCTCGTCCCTGCAGCCAAGAATCCCATGCCCTGCGATTTCCCACGTTGTGGAGAAGGTGCTTCTGACATCACATCCTTTGCTTTCATGCTGAATATACACTTGAAAAAGGCAGGGGGGCACCTGGCTGGCATGTGACTCTCCACCTCTGGGGCGCGAGTCTGAGACCCACCGTTGGGTGCAGAAATTTACTGAACTACAAACCCGTTCGCAAGTGTTTTCATGGGACCCTGGCCACACTGCAGGGAGGGTCATTATGCCTATTTCCTAGATGGAAAACTGGAGAAAGGGGACAGAGCTGGCTTGAGAGCCCTCTGTAGGCAAGCTGATAAGTTCAGTGCGTCATCCACGGGGGGGACAAGCAACTGCACTCGGTGAGATTGGGGGTGGGGCTCAGATGGAGGAGGATTCAGAGCAGCTGGGAGCCCCCCTGCCCTGCCCCCCAACAGAACACTGGTCTCCCCGGGGCTGTCTGGGAATCCTGGGACCCAGAGCAGTATCTGATGGTCCGTTTTGGGGAGTGCATGTCTCCAGCGTGACCAACTGTCTAGAGTTTGCTGGGGATGGAGGGGGCTCTCGGGATGCGGGGCTTTGTTCTGAAACCCACGGAGGGAGGGTTCTCGGCCCCCACGCTACCAGTCTGTTGGCTGCCTCCAGACGGCTCCCCAGTCCCGCGCTCCCTGGCTAGATCTGCTAGTCGCCCTTTGCACTGTGGGCCTGGAGCAAGCCCCCCACTTTGTTTTCTTTTATCATCTCCCCCCGCCCCACCCCAGGCCACCCCAGGCAGAACAGTGATGGAGCCCTTCCCGACTCGCGGACCCCGTTTCCTTTCTGCAGCTGCACACCGCGCTCGGCTCTGCGTGCGGCACAATTAGCATTCGTTATTGTTAGGAGTGCCCACAACAGTGCTCTGTGGTCCCCTTTTTGCAGACGAGGAGACTGAGGCACAGAGAGGTTAAGAGTGGATCTGTAAACAGATCTGTGTGACCCCAGAGTCACTGAGTCACAGGTGTCCCTCATTCACTCTGCGACGAAGCACCAACTCGATGACAGTGTGGAGGAAGTGCCAGCTGGAAGTGGCAGGCGGGCTTCGCAGCACGGGTGAGGAAATGTGTGGGCATCTGGCACCAGGCTCAGGAGGACGGGCTGGCAGGACTCCCAACCCAGTGCCCCCAGAGCTAATGGGACGTCGGGCTGTATTATTAGAAGCAAAGACGGAACAAAGGAGCGTAGGCGGATGGCACTGGCCTGAGGACGCACCAATTCTGTGGACATGCACGGAGCACCTACTCTGTGCAAGCCGCCCAGTGGGCACTGGGCACTGGGCACAGGGATCAGTCAGGAGCAGCGCTTGCCCTGCGAGCATCATCACGCCCTGAGAACCTAGATGTGCTGCAGATAGCACCCTGTTTCACCCCAGGGCCCCGGGAGATACGCCATCATCTTCACAGACGAGGCAACGGAGGTGCCCTCTGGGAAGTGGGCACAGGAGGTACTTTTTGGGGTGTCTGTTCCGCACACCATGCCTCCCTGCCGTCAGAAGCTCCCCCTCTGTCCGCAGGGGAGCAGACCTGGCGGCCGCGTCCGTGCCGTGGGACCCACTGGCTGCGGCTCACCGGACCAGGATAGGCCAGCGTCCTGGGCGTGGTGGGGTCGGCCACCTTCCACCCCGTGAGGGCAGCGGGCACGCAGACCGAACGTGCCACAGAGTGCAGCTGCCAGACAGGATGCAGACCCTGGACGCTGAGGCTCCCTGGTTCCATCTCAAGCCTGGAGCCCAGTGTGGCCACATGTACGGCACTCACTGCTGAACAGTGCTGGGGCAGACCCGAGCCCCGCTCTCCCTGGGGGTGAGCCGGTGTGGAGGGGGAGGGCCGGGAACATCAGGCTCATCCACGTCTCGCCAAATGGATTCGGAAGGAAACATCAGGACTGAGGGAGAAGGGCTCGCTTCTACCCGTCCTTGGTAACAAAGCCCAGAAGAAAGATGCCACCCCACCTCCCCCGCCTCCTTCTTCTCCTTAGCTTGCTTGAGTTTCCAGGTTTTCTATTGCTTGCAAACAGAGTCCGGCTGACAGAGCGGTTAGAGTATCAGACTGACGAGCCTCAGATCTTGGGAGGCATGGGACTGCTGATGGTCTCTCCTCTGGGCACCGCAGCGGGAATTAAGCCACAGGGTGGCTAGGATAAAGTCTTCTCTTCTGGTGAGGGATCTGGGATGCCTCCAGAGTGGCAGTGACAGTAGTCTGAGGGCCTGGGGAGGCTCTGAAGGGCAGTTCATGCCCTCCAATCCCAACCATCCAGCAGGGAGGGTGTCTCCCCATTTCAGAGGTGAGGGCCTGGAAACTCGCACGGGTTATGTTCTTGGCCTTGGTTACAGGGATGCCTGAGACTGTCTGACCCTGAAGCCCTCGCTTTTTCACTCATTCCAGCATCGAATAATTCAGCGGGTAACACAACACCTGACCACAGTATATACTGGGCCTTGATGATTACAAAGGGTCTAGCTCGGAGAGGCAATTTTTGCTGCTTTTTGCCAGAGGAAAGCACGGGCGTGGACCGTGTGACCATAAATTAACTGAGAACCCATTCTTTCCTTGATCACTCAGTGGACGTTTTTTCTTCTTTTTATCTATTCTGGCATGTCCAACTCAAAGCAGGCCTGTTGATTTAGCGGCAAGGTAACTGTGTAGAAAGAGCGGTTGCTGACTCTTGTTCAAAACCATTTGTCTCCAAGGGGACTACTTAAGGCTGCACACAATCCAATTTCCATTAAACATGTGTTTGCAACGGCGAGAATCTCCGAGAACTCGCGTATCAACATTTGAAAGCTCTGCCAGAGTAGGAGTGACACCTGCAGCACTTTCAATTACAAAATGTCACCGCGGGAGATATATGGTGGTGACATTTCGGTGGCCTGCACTTGAGACTGACCTTATAACAGAAACGCGATCTCCATCAGACGGGAGCTCTTAGCACGATATGCCTCCAACAATCAGAAGAGTCTATGTCACGCGCTCACTCTCTCCAGCCCGCTAATTCAATCAACGACAATTAATTAGGCTCCTGTTACGGGCAAGGCACTGCATTAGGTAAGTTCTGAGATGGAAAAAAGGCCCCTCTCTTTCTGAAACTCATGATTCAGTGGCGGGGCTGGGAGGGGGGGGAGTCCTGGGGAGGGGGGAGAATGGGAGAATTTAATGTATGAGGCTGCTTTCCCTTTCATGGAGATAAATCCTTAAAATAACCCGGTGAGAGATGTGTATAAAAATTTTCCAGTTCGCTGTCAGCGAGTAATTCTGTATAAGACGGGGTGAAATCACGACGTTTGCCTGTATGAGCAAGGTGCTGTGGGAACGTGGACAGATGCGTTCTGGCAGGTGCATGGTGATGCCAGTGAGATGTCACCAGAGCTGCCCCTTCAAAGGGGAGCAGATTTTTGGCAGCCACCGAGGAAAGGGGAGGTGAGGCCTGGGCAAATGCCCTGGTGTGACGAGATGTGGAATGGTGCACGGGGAGGGTCAGGTGCACGGGGAGGGTGAACAGCACACGAGACCACGGAGCGCTGGAAGAAAAGATGAGGTGCAGGGCCTCCTGGAGACCCCCTCTATGGGGGAGGAGCCCCAGCTCTCCTGTCTTATTCACAAGGGTCCTGCTCAGCCAGGTCCGGGAGTTGGGTGGGGGGTGGGGGGGGGCAGGGAACAAGCACTCAACATGTCAGTGCGATGCAGGGGGGTCACCGTGAGCTGAGGAGGGAGGCTCCCCAGGCATGTGGGAGGGCACCTTCTGGGTGAGGGATGATAGGGAGGGAGCCAGAGACCAGCTCCCACACCTCCAGTCTTTAAGACTTAGGGGTTCTGGGGTGCCTGGGTGGCTCAGTTGGTTAAGTGTCTGACTCTTGATTTCAGCTCAGGTCATGGTCTCACAGTTTGTGAGTTTGAGTCCCTCATCGGGTCTGTGCTGACAGCACAGAACCTCCTTGGGGTTCTGTCTCTCTACCCCTCCCCTGCTCTCTCTCTCTCTGTCTCTCAAAATAAAAAAAAACATCAAAAACAAAAAAGAGGGGCACCTGGGTGGCTTAGTCGCTTAAGCCTCCGACTTTGGCTCAGGTCATGATCTCCCCGTTTGTGAGTTCGAGCCCCATATCGGGCTCTGTGCTGACAGCCCAGAGTCTGGAGCCTGCTTCAGATTCTGTGTCTCCCCCTCTCTCTGCCCCTCCTCTGCTTGCACTCTGTCTCAAAAAACAAATGTTAAAAAAAATTAAAAAAAAAGAGTTACGGGTTCCTCGGAAAGTTAAGCTTTCCCACATGGTCCAGCAATTGTACTCCTAAGCGTACAGCCCAGAGAGTGGAAGATAGGAGCTCGAACAAATACGGGGACGTGCACATCGACAGCAGCACTATTCACAGCCCACGTGAGCACCAACGGCCGAAAGGGTAACCCAGAAGGGGTGCAGCCTCACCACAGAGACTTCCTCCACCATAATAAGGGATGACGTACTGACAGAGACCACAGATGAGCCTCAAAACCATGATGTTCAGCGGGAGAATCCAGACATGAAAGGCCACACACTGATGGTATGTGCAGGGCACTTCTAGATCAGGTGCATCCAAAGGGAGAGAAAGCGATCAGTGGTAGCCAGAACTGGGAAGAGGGGATGGTGGGGTTTCTGCTCGGGGTGATGAGAAGGTTCTGGGGCTGGTGGAGACGTCTGCTTAACACGGTGAATGTGCCAAGGGGAACCAGATTGTTCACTTATACTGGTTAATGGGTAATCTTGTTATGTGAATTAGACCTCTGTAAAAAAAAAAAAAAAAAAAAAAAAAGCAAACGAGGGAATTAGGGAGCTGGCTGTCCCCTTTTACAGGTGGGAGGGGACAAGACAAGGTCTTGTACACTGAGGTCACGCAGGCCTGCGTCTGAATTCCTGCCTGCTACAGTTTGTCATTTACCCGCTCGCTTCAGTTATCCACTTAGCAGGTAATGACTTAGCTAAGTCACTCACTTAGTGCCCCGTGACAGGCCAGGCACCGTGTGTAGGTGCTGGAGGTGAGCTGGGGACCCGCACCCAGCTGTGATGCATTAGCAATGTCTGTCATGTGCCCTGTAACGGATGCTATAGACGTGTGTGCTCTGCCTGGAGCTTGGGCTTCAGCTGTGAAACTCGCTGTCTTTTTTTTTTTTTGAAGAAGAAGACCGTGAGCGGGAGAGGGGCAGAGAGCAAGAATCCCAAGCAGGCTCTGTGCCGTCAGCACAGAGCCCAACACGGGGCTCGATCTCACCAACAGTGAGATCATGACCTGAGCCGAAATCAAGAGTTGGCCGCTTAACCAACTGAGCCCCCCAGGTGCCCCAAAGCTTGCTGTCTTAATGTAGCTAACAGAGTAAAGCTCATGAAAACACTCTGAGCCTCAGTGTCCTTATCTACAGGATTCGAGGGCGATGCCTCTCTTCCCGGTTGTGGTGGGAATTAGGCGCAACTGATGTGAACAGCCTGGCGGGTCACAGGCTCTTGAGACAACTGAGTTTCCTCTGTCTCTGACTGGCCCCTGTCTTTTGTATTCTCTGCTGATGATGCAGTCCTCAGGTCTAGAGCTCGATGCCTGACGTCCATGGGAGTTTTGGGGGTCACTGAGGAAAGGGGCCTGACAGATCTGCACAGTCTCCCTGGGGACTTGCTCAGGAGCCTCTCAGATGCTCGGCAGTCACAAGGGAAGGCTCCCTTTCCCTGATGGTGACGGCAGGGAGCTGGGTGCCAGGGGTTTCGCTCTGCATGAGCAATATGGTCCCTCCTGGACTGGAGCACTGAGCTCGGTGTTCTCTCGGTTTCCTCTCCTGCTTTCCTTCCATCATTTTCTACTTGGTCCCTGACCTTTCTAGGGATAATTCATCTCACATCACTCTCCTTCCTGGAGCACTCCAGTCCCACTTAGAAACATGCAAGCCCCAAGAGAGAGGGAATCAGGCCTTTCTTTCATCTCATGGTACCCAGAGTTTAGCAGTTCTCCAGTCAATATATGCAGCGAGTGAACTCAGCACATCCGAGCCGTGGAACACGGACAGCAACATCTGCCTTTTAAGGTGCACCTGAGGACTCACATAGTGAGCAGAGGGGTGCCTGGGTGGCTCAGGAGGTTGAGCGTCCGACTTTGGCTCAGGGCATGATCTCACAGTCCGTGAGTTCGAGCCCCGTGTCAGGCTCTGTGCTGACAGCTTGGAGCTTGGAGCCTGCTTTGGATTCTGTGTCTCCCTTCTCTCTCTGCCCCTTCCCTGCTCATGCTGTTTCTCTCTCTCAAAAATAAATAAAAACAATTAAAAAATTAAAAATACAAAATTAGGGAACGGGTCTGAAATTTGTGTTAAAACAGTTTAACAATAATATTCCCCGCCCCCCACCAAGTCTGAAGTCATCACATACATGATTGCCCACCACTGTTCCAGTTTGGCTCCAAAGACACATCCCTCCCCTGGCCTCAGTTTCCCCACGTGTTGGGTCACATGGCTTTCACAGCCCCTTCGGATCCTGAGAACCATCTGACAGGCACGTGGCCAAGAACCCCAGGGCTAGGATTCCTCGCTGCAATGCTCCGGACCCCCTAGTCCTGGCACAGAGGCGGTGTGAGCAACTGTCTCCCTGCTCTCTCCACCACGCCCTGGGCAACGTGCACCAGTGGAGACAGACGGCAGTCGGCAGTCGGCAGTCGGTGTTAAGGCAGGCTAGCTTCCCCCAGGGCCGTCCCTCCTTGACGTGATCAGAAGTGCAAGAGAAATTTAAATCAGCCCATCAACTAAACAGAATAGGAACTATCCGAGTGCAAGGCGAGGGAGGGGGATTTTTGTTTCGGCAGGCAAGGCATCTGCAAGAAATGCTGTTTCTTACCGTGTGCCTCCGTGGAAACAATTCGCAAACCCTGGTGCAACCAGACAGTCAGCCCTCCAGGCCCACCCACCTCTCCCCGTCCCCTTTCCTTTAATTAAAATGCTAATTAGTTCTCTCAGCTCCCTCTTATCTGCCATTTGCATTTGGAGGGTGGGATGGGACGGGGCGAGGCCAGGGCAGTTTTAAATCAATGGGGAAACCAGAACGCAGGGAAAGGGCAAAAAAAAAAAAAAAAAAAGAAAGAAAAAAAAAAAAGCTCTGGAGGGAGAGTAAAAGTCATCAAAGCACTGGATGCTGTTTAACGCTCACCTACTACACACGACATAGCTTCCAAATGCAATTCAGCCATCTGCAGGACGGCAGGCTCAGAAGGTTGATGGGCTCCTCCTGGGTCCCAGAGCTCAAGGCCGGTGGTGCTTATCCTTGGCTGCTCCCGAGAACCTCCAGGACCACAGCGCCTATGACCCTATGACGGGCTCCACCCACCACACCTAAACCAGGGTCTCCTGGGTGTGACGGTGTCGTCTGGGCACTGGGGAAGCTCCCTAAGTGAGGCTGGGAACCACCGTCATAAGAGGTGGATGGTGGACCCTACACTTGACCCAGGCCTGCATCATCCCCAGGTCTCCGGAAACGGAGGGTTTCTGACTTTGAGAGGCAAACGCCTCAGAAATGCAGGGAGAAAGAATCCGGTGAGGGCCCTTTGGAGAGGTGGCCCTCAGGGCGCTGACTGTGAAACTGGACTCTTTGACCTGCTGTGTGTCCTTGGCATGTTAAGCAACCTCTCTGTGCCTCATTTTCCCCCTTTGCAAAATGGGGATCATACCATTTGAACCTAACCTCTGGGCTAGCAGAGTGTGAACTGAGACCCGAGACTTGGGTCCCTGCTGTATCCCCAATCCCAGAGCAGTACCTGGCTGCAAGAATCACTGAATCAATAGTACGTGCTCCAAAAACGTCCTGAACACGGTGTCTGACGCACCTTTCCACTAGATTGCCCCACAGGCCCTGTGAGCATGAAAGCTTTGCATGCGTCATTGGCTAGAAATGGACCCCCAGACCTCTCTGGGGCCCCCAAAGGTGCTCTCATTCTGTCTGCTCTCAGGGCCAAGACAAAAGTGCAGGCAGAAGTGTGGGACACTCGTTTCCTGTCCGCAGCCCCAGCTGTCGGCTTTTCCGCAGACTCAGTGGGACAAGACAACCCACTTAGCCAAGGGCGCCTCCGTTGTCAAGGCCAGGGGTCGCCATGGCAACCAATAGAGCCGCAGCCCTGGGCCAGTGCAGATGGCTAGCAGGGCCTCATTCATGGGGCCGTGATGGATGACGCTAGGACAGAAGATCCAGCTCCTCGAGCCCCCCCCCCCCCCCCCCCCCCCCGCCCCCGGCTGCCTCTGCAGCAGTGTGGGCCCCAGCCCTTGCTCTCTGCACGCCGCATGCATGATTTCCTATAACCTGCCTCTTGGGGCATCACACAGTCCTCCGCGACTTGTACGAGGGGAGGGCAATACTGTTCTTGGGAACAGGCAAGTGTTGACTCTTGCAAAAGACAGTGGGGGCAGCTGAGAGAGTCCTGTGAGCCATAAATTGGGTCCGGGTGTGCCATGTACTGGCTTGGTGACTCTGGACAAGCCGCGTGACTCATTGGGGCCTCAGTTTCCTCAGCTGCGAAATGGGAAGAATGAAATCTACCCACGAGGTCACGAGGCGCTTGGTTTGATGAGGGCCGACCAAAGGATACACACAGGACCCACACCACCTTCTCGGCTTCCAAAGAACACTCTATCTGGCAGGGAAGGTTAGTTGCACAGCCTGAAGTGCGAGGAAGAGCTGTTGGCACAGACAGTGGCCCTGCTATGAGCCTGAACTTCCAGGCTCCACCAGAGGGAAGCTGGTCTGCGCCCCAACCTCCTCTGTCCTCCTCATGCCTGTGTCTCGCAGCTCGCCCACCTGCCCCGCCCGCCAGCCTCCACCAGGAAGGATGAGGTGGACTTAAGTCACAAGTGCAGGAGGCATGAACACTCTGATGCTGGGAGACAGGCAGCCCTCAGCCTGTGAGCAGGGTGAAGGGGAAAAAGAAGAGGCAAGGCTTCAAATCGGAGCCCTCCAGGAGGGGAGGACGCAGACCCTTGGTTCTGGAGGCAGTAAGGATTCGTCAAGAAGCGTCTGCAAGTGTTTGAGTTGCTGTGTGTCTCCGAGCCTACGAAGGGGAAGGACGGAAGGAACTGAATCTGGTCGGAAGGGATGCTTATGCTAACACGGCAGACGCCACTGCGGGTCAAAGCCAGGAAAGGTCCGGCCCTTAAAGTCTGTTCACTTCCGCAAGTGCTAAGGCCCCAGACGCCATGCGGAACAAGGACCTGTGTCCCGCTTTGTTCTCGGGACTCTCGCTTCCCGTGGGAGGACCAGCGACAAACAGATAAGGTCAGCACGACTGGAGGAGATACGTTTCCTGTGCAGAGAAAACGAAGCATTTTAAGGACTCCAGGAACTGCTAAGGCCCAGGACAGAACAATGGAGCCATTTCGTTCCCTCGCGGGTCTGCAGGGCGGGTGGCCTGGAGACGCTGTTGGGTCATTCGAGTTACAAAGTGCACCTGACACTGTTCCCACCATCCCTTGGGACTGTCTTCGCTTTTAGTAATTCAGAGGATCGTTCATTTCTACGTGCATGGGGGGATCTGCTACAATTCAGGAGAGGAAAGCCTCCTGGGTCAAGGTTCAACACACTGTCTCGCCTGATCCCGGAAGGCAAGTAGTACTCTTCTCGTTTTTCAGGTAAGGGGGAGGCTCAGAGAGGTTTTGCCACTTGCGCAAGGACACACAGCTGAAGACTACAGAGCTGGGTTAGAACCAGGGCTGGCTCAGCCTGCAGGCCAAGACCTGGCCACATTAGCAGGTTGGTAGCTTCTGTCCTCACCCAGAAATCTCATCAGACAACTCAGGCTGATAAAGATATTTTTTACAGGAACCAAGAACTTCAAACCAACAGTTACCACTGTCCATAGCCTTCCCGAAGACTCTCATCTTTTGGCTACATGCTCATCGGTAGGGGCCTACCATTGCCCTAATTGACAGTTCCAACCTCAGGCCACATTTGGCCCTTCCCCTACACCCAGACACCTGTCCCTGGCGTCCCTTCCAGGGTGCAGAGGCCCCAGTTCTACGAGGAGCCCAATGCAATGGAAGGTCCTTTCAGTGGAAGAACTGGAATTTTTAGAGTTCCTTAAGTATCTAGGACCACAGCTCTGGGTAATGGAGAAGGCTTGCTGAGCGACTGATTGACTGATTGATTGATTGATTAGGCTTTCTGCCCAGGGTGAAGCCCAATGTGGGGCTTGAACTCCCAACCCTGAGATCAAAACCTGAGCGGAGATCAAGAGTCAGATGCTTAACTGACTGAGCCACCCAGGTGCCCCGGCTTGCTGAGCTTTTAGAATATTAATCTGTGAAAAAGAGTTTGTCTACCTTTTCTTGTTTCCTCATTTTTCCGGCAAACTCTTCAAACATATTTGGACAGGTGAGGCAGGGGAGGGCAGGTCCAAGGATACAGTAATGAAAAGGCATCCCGATTCATCACCTTCTGTAAGAACTATTCCAACCACACAGGCAGGCTCACCCCTTGCGTTTGATGTGGCCACAGTGGCCGTCAAGCACGTGACCTCGGCCGAACAAGGACTCTGAAAGTCCTCATGCCCAGCCCTACCTCCCCAGCTGGTCCTCATTTTTCCGAGACAGAAAAGGTAATCTGTTCACCTGGGGATGCCTGGCATCTCCTCAAGGGGTGCCAGAGGGCAGCCGGCAGGAGCCATTAACCACACAGCTGCCAGTGCCTCCTTTAGCTTATGAGCTAAAGGAGTGGGGCCCCCAGAGGACAACACGGCACCAAAGAAAGAGCTGGGCTTTTGAGGCCAGAAAAGTGTCCCTTTTGTCCCAAACCAAACGAACGCACAAAAGACAACTGTTTTCCCTATGTTTTGTCCACACAGAGCCAAATACTCGGAGTGAATAAAATTGTGATGTAATTTATCCTGGCTTGGCACTTTTGATGGTGGGGAAACCCATTCAGGTGTCCAAACCTCCCTGGTTGTCTGACTCTCATCAGGAGGCGTCTCCACCTTCCTTCCCTTTGAGAAAAATGCCCCCGCTTATGACTTTTTGATACCTTTAGGGGAAAACAATCTTGCTAAGTTAAAAAAAGCGGATCTCTACAAGGATACTCCTTGAAGCAAACAAAAACCCTGGACATCTTCCAGGGGAAAAGAGAAGGGTTGGGGGAACAGGTAGAAGGCTTGAATGAAACCATTTTACTGTTTCACATAGCAAAGCTACCCAGATGCTCTCTGACTTGAATATTCCCTGGCTCTCCACTACTCCCAGAATAAAGGCCCGCTGCTTGGCTGGGCACACGGTCCTCCCTGCCCCAAACCTGTCTTTCCTGCCCCTCCCTGCCCTCTTGACACTGACTTGCTCACACTCTGCTCTTTCCTGTGCCCAGGTCGTCACCCACACGCCACTGTTTGTTGAAATGTCCTTCCTGCCCCCCACCTCCTGTTTACATTCCCCTAACTCTGGCATACTTTTTCCTAGTGCCCCTCTGGCCACTTCCACCAGGAAGCTTTCCTGATTCATCAATTCAGGGTTAGATGCCACTCGTCTGTAATTTCTCCAGCACCTAACTTTTTTTTTTTTAAGAAAAAATTTCAAATACTCATGATGAACCTGTCCGTACCCACTGCCTCCTTTCAACAACTGCCAACCCCTACCATGTGTACGTTATCCATAAACTTATATGCATGTTCTTTCCCGGTTCACTTGTAATGTGACAATCTCTGTCTCTCCCTTTAGCCTATGAAATTCATTCATTCATTCATTCATTCATTCATTCATTCATTCATTGCCTGACTGCCTACTGCCTGAAGACAGAGTACTCAACCCTAAGGACCAGGTGGGGGAGGTGGAACCGGACAGCACTCTCTACTTTCTGTTTCCAGGGAAGGAACCGACAAGAGATAAGACAGTTTCACATTGTGATGAGGACCATCAGCGTAACTTGACAGCAAGCGACCGATGTGGCTCAGCACCCCCAGCGCCTAGTGCCATGTCACACAGAGAAAGCTCCATGAACGTGTCCTACACCCATGGAGCTGAATGCCCGACCACGGGGTCCCACTGAGGCAGCCTGTGTTCTGTGGCCACTATGGCCAGGGGGACAGCGGGGGGCACCAAGATGGCTGAGGATCCATCCACCTGCTCAGGACTGAGACCACCCCCCTTCCACAGCTGGCTTGCTTTTCAAGCGTGTGAGCATCCCACTCATGACACCAAAGGGCCACGAGAGAATTTAAACACACTGCCTGTCTAGGTTCTGTTTTGATCACTCTGAGGAGCTATAACCTCAGGGCAGGGCAAGTCCCAGGTCATGATTTCATGGTTCCTGAGTTTGAGCCCTGCATCGGGCTCTGTGCACACAGCTCAGAGCCTGGACCATGCTTTGGATTCTGCGTCTCCCCCTCTCTCTCTGCCCCTCTCCTGCTCAAGCTCTGTCTCCCTTTCTGCCTCTCAAAAATAAATTAAAAAAAATTTTTTAAGGTGGGGAAAGAAACACAAAACAAACAAAAAAACCCACAAGAGGCTGGCTCCTCTGGTGTGCCCGTAGAGACTCAGGGCACTGGGGCCTGTCCTGTGTCACACGACTCGTGAGACGCAGAGCCAGGCTGCAAACCCAGGTCTGTGAGACTCTGCAGCGAGGGCTGCTCTGTGTCCCTGCACAGGGAAGATAAGCAAAGGGCCCAGGCTCACCCCACAAAGGAGAGCTGATCTCTTAAAATCCTCAGGATTTTAATTCCTGAGTCAGTTTTTCCAATCCCAAGTTCAGTGCTCCTGGGGCCACTGTGCTGCCTTGCAAATCTATTTAGGCCACTCGACCAACTCTTTGGGTATAAAAGTATCTTGGGGGCATTTTAAGAAGGAAAGGAAAAGAAAAAAAGGCTGGCCAGCAGCAGTGACCCCCCCAGAGAGAGGTGCCTGATGGATTCTGGTGGGGGAGATATGGGTTAAAGCTAGAGCATCAGGCCTGGAGTCTGGTTAAAAGCCTGGAAATTAGGGTGCCGGGGTGGCTCAGTCAGTTAAGCGTCTGACTCTTGATTTGAGCGCAGGTCATGATCTCACAGTTCCTGAGCTCGGGCCCCGGGTCAGGCTCTGCACTGAGAGTATGGAGCCTGCTTCAGAATCCCTGTCTCCCTCTCTCTGCCCCTCCCCCACTCATTCCCTCTCTCTCTCTCAAAAATGAATAAACATTAAAAAAAAAAAAAGCCTGGAAATTGATTCACTGGGCTGTCATCTCTTGGT
Source organism: Panthera onca (assembly GCF_046562875.1). Taxonomy (NCBI): domain Eukaryota; kingdom Metazoa; phylum Chordata; class Mammalia; order Carnivora; family Felidae; genus Panthera; species Panthera onca. The sequence goes on from NC_138354.1 coordinate 34,666,788, forward strand.
TTGGTTGACAGTCATGACAGGTAATCTGGCGGGAGGCAGTGCTGTCCAACAGAAATATAATGCAAGCCTCAAGTGCAACCCACAGAAGTTGTTTTACACTTTCTAGTAGCCACATCAAAAAAGTAAAAACAGGGGCGCCTGGCTGGCTCAGTCAGCGGAGCCTGCGACTCTTGATCTCAGGGTTGTGAGTTCGAGCCCCAGCTTGGGTGTAGACGTTACTTAAAATTGAAATCTAAAAAAAGAAAAAGTAAAAGCAGGTGTAATATAATAACGTATCTTATTTAAACCTACACTCTAGAAATACAATCATCTCAACATGTAATCAGTATGATTATTAATAAGATATTTTACACTCTTTTTCTTTTCTGCAACATCTTCAAGAGCCGGTATAAATTTCTTACATGCACAGCACGTCTCTACTGGGACTAGATCCCCATTGCAAGTGCTTGACTGTCACATGTGGGGAGCGGCTGCCGTATTGGGTGTTGCAGGCTGACGACACGCGGTGTCACGGCTGGAATGTGCCTAATGTGCCTGGGCCCGCCTGAGCTATGATGCGGTAACAGGGAGTTTAGTCTAAGAGCTCTTCCCAGTGGGGTCTGATAAAAAGCCTGTGCAGACAGAACTGGCTGGGTGATTTGTGGGACCCAGAGCGAAGATGAATATTCAAAGCCCCTTGTCGAGAAAGGATTAAGAATTTCAAGATGATGGAGCGCCTGGGTGGCTGAGTCTGTTAAGTGTCAGCTTCGGGTCAGGTCATGCTCTCACAGTTCGTGAGTTCGAGCCCCGAATCTGGCTCTGTGCTGACAGTGCAGAACCTGCTTGGGATTCCCTCTCTCCCTCTCTCTCTGCTCCTCCCCTATTCCTTCCCTCTCTACTCCTCCCCTGTCTCTCTCTCAAAATTAATAATAAACTTAAAAAAAATAATTTCGAGATGGAAACAGGAGGGCATTAAACCAAGCGTGGGGTGAGGCTCTCTCTTCTGAGCATGGGTCCTGTGTGATCACCTGGGTCGCAAACCCATGAAGGCAGTTCTGGGTGCAGAAGAGAAAGACCCTTCTGGCACACTCATCGCAGGGTGCCAGGATGACACTAGGTAACCAGCAACAGCAACAGCAAGCATCTACCGATCACCTACCTTGGGCCAGATCCTGTGCTATGCTCTTTACACAGGATACGGCACCTATAATTTTCAGAACAATCCTCTAACATAATTACTATTAGCATCCTCTGTTAACAACAACAACAACAACAGAAGGACAAGGACGTTCCATGTGCCCTCAGTACAAATGATCTGACATACAAGTATTTCATGTTCAGGTAATTTATCACTAACATAATGCTATTGTCTGAGAGACAGCCTACATTCAGATTCGCTCACTTGCCACCATGACGTCCTTTGTGGCCGTCCTTTGTGTTCCAGGAGCTACCCCAGGACCCCTCGCTGCATCTGCTCACACGGCTGCTCTGTCTCTTAACCTGCAACCGTATCCCAGCCGCTAGGCCTTTTATGACCTGGATGCTGTAAGAGTCCGGGCCAGTTGCTCTGTGTGTATTTTGTCTTGGTTGATATTTTTCTCGAAGTCCTTGTAAAATAAAGTGCAGCTCATGGGCAAATGGGGAAAGGTGTGTGGGGTGCATAAGCCAGAGGTACGAGGTATTCAGGGGCAGGGAGAGGAGGGCGTTCAGCGTCACCTCTACTTGACTGAGTTAACTAACGGTTTCCCGGAGGCAGTGACAGTGGATGTTGGAAGGTGATGAGGGCTTTGGCAGGTGGACCAAGGTGGTGTAGACAGAGGTCATGGCATAGCGGGGGACAGAGTGCCATCCTTGGCCTGCAGCCTTCCTGAGGCCGTGCCAGTGTCTAGACCCGTCCTCTCCCCCAAGGCGCCCCGGGCGTGCCCAGCCTGCAGTTAGCATCCACCCAAAGCGACCGGCCACCAGGTCCCCCAGTGTTCAGGGTCAGGCGAAGCACGAAGGACCCCCGTGGCTGCCAGGCAAGTTGTCAGGTTCCCACATCTTGCCCTGCAAGTGAAATTACACTTTCTAAACCTGCTTCCTTCTTGCCACCTCTCGGGGAGTGAACAAACCCAAGATGAAGTTCTAATTGACTGCAGAAGTGAAAGACACGAGGGGGGGGAGTCGCCATCCAGAGTTTCCTTGGGCCAGCTCTTGGCACGAGCCATCTGGGCTGGCGAGCGAGAGATTCTCCCTGCAAAGTCCGGTCTTGACGAGGGCAAAGCCAGGTGCTCCCGAAGGCGACCCCCCTGAGCCTTCCATTCCCGAGCGTGTGCGTGTGCAGAAATACTTTTTCAAGGTGACCCTCACCTCATTTCCTGGGGACGGAGGCAAACGCATGTGGTGGTCCTTCTGCGAGCCCACCGGCAGAAGCAAATCCCTTATCATTTTCGTGCCGTTTTTGTTCATTTTGTTCCCACTTTAAAGGGGCTCATCCCACTGTGTTCCCTCGGCTAAGCATCCTTGAAAAATCCGTCATGGACATCTGCATGTCCTTCAGACCAAAAGCCACACGCAGGCATACTTGCACACATATGCATGGGCACACACGTGTGCACACACTTGCACACCCAGCACCACAGATCACAGCCACTGATACGAGTTGAGACACACCTCCACATACCAGTAGATGTGTGCAAATACAAATCGCATGCACACACGTGTGTGCACGGGCACGTGCACACACACAGACACACGTCTGCACTCACAGTGCCTGGCAGTCGGGGTCCTGCGGCAAGCCCAGCTCCCGCCTGCTTAAAACGCCTCCTCTATGCCATTCTGCAGAGTCCCAGGGATGAGATGCGCCGGGATCATCCTAAGAGATGCCTCCGGGTACCAGCTCTCCCTCCGGAGGATGCTCCGGACTTCCAGCCAGTCCCCGGAACATGGGCTCAGATATGGGAGGAAGGAAAGGAGCCTGAGAAGCAAAGCAGATTTGGGCAAAGGACGCTCTCAGCTGGTTCCCAGCAAGTGCTGGAGGCAGGGGGATGCAGAGGGGGTGAAGAGGGGGGAGGGAATGAGTGAGAGGCTGAGAGGTAGCCTCACAGAGAGGTTTTCAGATAGGAACAGACAGAAACAGAAAGGAAAAGATCCTCAAAGAAACAAAGAGACAGGAAAAAAAAAAAAAGAGATAAACACAGAGAAAAATAGAACAGGGCCTTTTTAAAAAGACATTTTAAGCCCAGCTCAGTTTAGACCGGAAGAATGAGCCACCTGACCTGGGACCTTCTGAAATGGGGTCCCTGTCCCCGCCCCTTCTTCCAGGATGCTCTTCCTAGATTTTTCTCTTATTCGCTTTCAGGACCCCTGGAGTACAAAGCAAAGATCCAAGGCTTTGGATTCCTAAACGACAACCCCACCCCCCCACCGGCACTCCGGTGGGGACGCCCCAGCAGATCCCGCCTATGGCATGGCCACAGCCAGGAAGGGGCTCTGAGGGCCACCAAGTCATCTCCGAGACCCCCGGGGGCCAGGGGGGGCGGCTCTGGCTCTGACAATCCACCTGACCCTCTCTCGGGGTGGGGGTTCTGGGGCATTGATTACTCTAGCCGCCCCCCCCCCCCCAGTATAGCCCAAGCTGGGGTCAATGCCTATCCACAGGGGGCTGAGAAGTGGGGAAGGGTGCAAGATGGGGAGGGGCGGGGGAGGAGGGACACAGAGCTTTTGGTCACGTGCTGCTCCTCAGTTGCCATGACGACAGCAAGGGGGTGGGGGCACCCGGACCGGAGGCTGCAAGAGACATGTTGGTTCTAAATCACCGTGACAGCACTTCAGTTGAGCTATTACCGCTGTTGCTGTGGCAACCAATGGGATCAAATCGCAGAGGAAATCTATAATTATTACAAGCCAGATACCAACGAACTTGGTGCAGCAATCGCCTCATTAGGGCAACTCAGCGTTAACTTTGGGAGGGAGAAACGCTGACCCCCAGCCCCCAGCTCTGGGAAGAATAAGGCCAATCCACAGATGGGAACCCAGAAGGTTCTCCTGGCCAAATGAGGGAGAAATATTAAGTGAAGTCACGGGGAACTGCTAACATTTGGAAAAACATTGTCCCTGAATTTACTGTGCAAATTTCCAACAAACAGAAAAGTTGAATTTGCCACTGAATACCTGTCCACAGCCCCCACCTCCCAGCTCCTGACGATGACATTTTACCAGTCTCGACCCTGTGACCCATCCATTAATCCTCTCCGTTTTTTGATGCATTTCGAAGTAAATTGCGGACATCATGTTGTACCTTCCCCCTCGAGTACTTAAGCCTGCGTAAACTTAAGTATTTTGTTATTTTTGAAAAACAAAGGGAGCAATTTCATATGGTTCAGTCGAAACAGAATCAAGTCTAGATGTCTTTCATCCATGTGCCCATCTGTCCATCTGTCCAGCCACCCACCCACCCATCCATCTTTTCTTCCACCCGCCCATCCACCTGTCCGTCCGTCTGTCCATCTATCCAGCCAGCCACTCACTCGTCCATCCACGCAGTGCAGGGAGATCTCATGTGCACTCATGATTTCCACCAATGATTCACCATCCCTGAATCTTCCTCCCTAGGCCAGTATAAACACCCCCCAGCAGGATGTCCTGAATATTAAAAAAAAAATTTTATGTTTATTTTTCAGAGAGAGAGAGAGAGAGAGAAAGTGCTAATGGGGAAGGGGCAGAGAGAGAGACACACACACAGGATCCGAAGCAGGCTCCAGGCTCTGAGCTGTCAGCACGGAGCCCAATGCGGGGCTTGAACCCACAAACCATGAGATCATGACCTGAGCCGAAGTCGGAAGCTTAACGGACTGAGCGACCCAGGCGTCCCCAGGATGTCCTGCACATTGAACTCAGTAGGTTCACGCTTACTCCCTGTCCTGTGTCAGCACCTCAGTAAACAGACCCAATTTGCCGAAGCTGGAAACCCGACACCCGCGCTCGCTTCCTCCCTCCTGTCATCCTGGCTCAGGACCACGTCCTGGGTATTACTTCCACACTAGCTCTGGCCTCCACCCTCTCCTCTCTCGCTCTTGTCTGTTTCCTAGCTGGATGGCTGCCCCAGCCTCTTGACTGGTCTCCCAGCCGCCACCAAACCCTCCCTCTGCTTTTTCCACGCTGACCTCCTACCATGAACTCTCTGGCCATGTTGATGGTATGGGGGAACCGACACCCCATATTTAAAAAATTTTTTTTTTTTTTTAAATTTTTTTTTTAACGTTTATTTATTTTTGAGACCAAGAGAGACAGAGCATGAACGGGAGAGAGTCAGAGAGAGAGAGGGAGACACAGAATTGGAAACAGACTCCAGGCTCCGAGCTGTCAGCACAGAGCCAGACGCGGGGCTTGAACTCACGAACCACGAGATCATGACCTGAGCTGAAGTCGGACACTTAACCGACCGAGCTACCCAGGCGCCCATAAAAAAATTTTTTTAATGTTTATTTATTTTTGAGAGAGAGAGACAGAGTACAAGCAGGGGAGGGCAGGCAGGGGCAGAGAGACAGGGAGACACAGATCCGAAGGATGCTCCAGGCTCTGAGAGGTCAGCACAGAGCCCAACACGGGGCTCGAACCCACGAACTGTGAGATCACGACCGGAGCGGAAGTCAGGCACTTAACAGACTGAGTCATCCAGGCGCCCCCAGATCTACAAACTTCTAAATGCACTAACCACTCTTTCCCAGCATCGGTGTACCTGAAGGAATTTTTCTCACTGATATGAACAGAAAGCAACCTAGATGTCCATCTGTGGGAACTGGCTGAATACATTTCAGTGGGTCATGACACAGAATCACATTCGGCCAAGACAAAGAATGAGGTAGCTCTCTCTGTACTGACGAGAGAGAGTGTTGCACATCTTAAGTTACAGCAAGTTGCAAAGCAGCATGTGTGGTGAACTGTCCCCTGAGCCCCCAGCAGCGCATACATCTGGGCATCAGGCTGGTCTGAGACGTCAGCGGGTGCCCATGTGTCCAGGGAGCGTGGCTTTGTGAGCCCCCTCTTATCTGCCTCAAGCCACAACACTGCTGTCCACCAGGCTGGAGAACAAGAGGCCCACGGGTGCGCTTCCCGCCTTTCAAGTCGGCTCCGATGACGCACTGCCCCCCGCCTGTGCTGGCAGGCAAGGGGGCCCTGCAGGCTGCTGGGGCACATGAGGTATTAGTTTTCTCTCTGGATCAGGGGACAGCGGTGGACGCCCTGTGAAAGTGAAACCCGCTTCTGGGAAGCTCTGCAAGTTTCGGGAAAGCGCGGGGTTGGCAGGAAAGCATCTGGTTTCCAGTTCCTGCTCAGACCTTGAAAGGCTCCCGTGCCTCAGTCTCTCCAGCTCCGTAAGGGGCTGACGGTACCTCCCAGGGTCGTTCTGAAGGTCAAATGTGGCAACGGAGGTGAAAACAGCATGCCAACGTAATCTTGCTGGACAAGGCAAACCAGGGTCAACTCAGCCCCCCCCTGAATACTAAACACCCCCAGCACCTGTTACAAAAGCTATGACCTTTGTTTCCAACTGAGCACCTTTCTTGTGTGCCGACGGCGGAGCTAAGCACTTCACGTATATGATTTCATTGAAGCCTCAAAACAATTCTTTGTGGTAGGGATGTCTGCTCCCACTTTGCGGATGAGAAAACTGAGGCGCACCGAGGGTAAGGGACTTCCCTAGTGGCATACAGAGCGTGGTGCTACCCAGATAAGCCCCTAAATCTTTCTGGCTGGAAAGTCTACGCTTTTCCCACTTCTTAATCATTCCTCTTTCTTAAATCATGCCTCTAGACCAGTGCTGTCGAAAAGAAAGATAAATGAGAGTCTTAGAAGCAATTTGAAATTTTCTAGTGGCCACATTACAAAAAAATGGGCAACAGATGAAACTAATATGAGTTGTATGTTCTATTTAACCTGATATATCCAAAATATCATCATTCCAGCAGATAATATGAAAACTAACTAATGAAATTTTAGTATTTCCTTTTTGGTCATCCTACCTCTTTGAAATCCCATGTGTACTTTATTAGTTGTTATTTATGATATGAGGGTTTTTTTTCATTTTCTTTTCTTTTTTAAAATTTAAATCCAAGTCAGTTAACATTTAGTGTAATAATGCTTTCAGGAATAGAATTTCCTGATTCACCACTTACACAGAACACCCAGTGCTCATCCCAACAAGTGCCCTCCTTAAGGCGCCTTGCCCACTGAACTCCTCCTTCCACCTAACACCCCGCCAGCAACCCTGTTTGTTCTCTGTATTTAAGAGTCTCTTATGGTTGGCTCCAAAGTTTTTTTTTTTAAGTTTATTTATTTTGAGAGAGACAGAAAGAGAGCGGAGGAGGGGCAGAGAGGAAGAGAGAGAATCCGCACTAACAGCACAGAGCCTGACACGAGGCTCGATCCCATCAACTGTGAGATCATGACCTGAGCTGAAATCAAGAGTCAGATGCTCAACCAAATGAGCCACCCGGGCGCCCCTGAAGCCCCATGTGTATTTTATGCTTACAGCACATGTCTGTGCAGACTAGCCACCTTGCAGGTGCTCAGAAGCCACGTGTGGCTTACTGGAGAACGCGGCTTGGCTTACAGATACCTGGAATGAGTCCAAACCTTAGTGCTATTGGCTGCCAGTTAGTGAGGACCTGCTGTATGCTTGAGCCTGTTCTAGCTACTTCCTTCACGTATGTTAAGTCCACTTATTCTCACGACTCTGAGAAGCAGTACTCTTACGAGCTATGGGGGGGGAACATGAAGCTAAGGTAGTTTGGGGAACACACCCAAGATCATAGAGCTGATTAGCTAGCCGAGGCGCTGGCGTTGGAACCAAAGTTCATCCAGAAACCTGGCCCCTCGCGTAGCCGCCGACAGATGCCGAATATCCTATTACAACACGTCAGTCACACGGGTCTGTGAAAATTAAACTCCAGAGAAGACGATTTGATTTGTGGCACTTAATTTTAAACAACCTGATTAATCAATACATGAGATCATGTAAGCATTAGCTAAAAAGTATACAGCTCACTCTGAACTTTGCACCAGCGTGGGACCTTAAGAATTGATAACAAACCAGACAACGAATGCCCCCACCAGAGGGCCTTCTTTGGTCCCAATGGGATGTGAATTCGAGGGACCAGTCAAGTCCGGCCACTACCCACTTAGAGCGGCTCCCTGTCAGACACAGTGGTGGCTTTGCTCCTTCACGGGCTGACGTGTGGGATGGCCCGCCGGCCCTTGCTTGCCCCTCCCGTTCAGGCCAAATCTGACCTCACCTGTGACATACAAGAATTGGCTGTCTCACTCGGGATGGAGACGGTGGTGGCGACTTTGTGGCTGGTCCCGGGATGATCCTGGCCAAACGCCAAGAGATACACGCCCTGGAGCTGCCAGCATCCCTGACTCCTGGCTCAGTCCAGCCTGCTTTTTGGTCCACAGCGTGGCTGCTGCTGCAGAAATGCAGGCTTCGCTCTCGCCCCTTTGCCAACTGGCATAAAAGCCTACCACACTTTAGTGTTGACTTCTTGAACTTGACCAGAACAACCTGGTCATCAGCTGGAGGATGAAACCAGACAAGGGAGAAGAAAGGGAACCCAGATCTGCCTCTGAAGTAGGTCTCTGATTCATCCGTTTCTCTCCCTCATTTCCACTGCCTCCTTCAGGCCACCAAGGTCATCTACTGCTGGGACAGTCCCCTTCCTGCTCCCACGTTCTTGGCTTGGCACTTCAAAGCTCAGCGTGGGTTACCAGGCTTTCAAAAGGTCTCTGAGACATTGCCCAAGCAACCCCTGCCTCTGATTCCTAGAAAGCACAAAGCTCTGTGGCCTCAGGGCCTTTGCATGGGCTATTCTTGCTGCCTAGACTGCTTCCTTCACTCCTGCTTGGCCAACTTCCGTGCATGCCTCAGACCTCAAACATCCTATGCTATTTCCTCAGAGAAGCTGCTTTATTAACCTCATGGAAATAAAAGCATCCACTGTAATTTCTCAGAGCGGTCTGTGTTATGGTTTCTTCCCACTTGACCACAGTTTCCACGTGTATATTTGTGTACCATCTGAATGCACACCTTCCATGCCATTCCCCACTCCCCAGGGATGTGGGGCATCCCTAGCAGACATTACAGGGCCTGGCACATAAGACGGCCATGATCAGTGTCTGCTGAATGGATTCTTACTATTCCTGTCTTACAGATAAGAGACCCGAGGACTTGGAAGAAAAGAAACTTCCCCACAACTATTTTTTTTTTAAGTCACTGATATCCTACTGTGTGCCAAGTCCTAACTCAAAGGGTCTAGAGGCTCTACCAAGAAATGTGGGCAAATGGCTGGTATACAGTTACACTCAAGAAACAGCACTGTTCCCCACAGGAACTATGAGGCCTCTCTTAACTGCTCTGTGAAATGAAGGGCGTGCGTTAGGTATGGAGTAAATGTCCTTTCTTAGAAATTATGCCCAGAAGGAAAAACCAACGGACCAACCCGGGGTTATGCTAATGCCTTTCTGATCTCCGGTTCTGAGCATCAGAATATCACCCCTGGCTCTCCAAACAGACCTTGCTCCAGGAGTATCTGGGTCTAGCCTTTTTGGAAAAGGATGTAGCCACAAAGAATCAAGAGATAATAAATATTTTAACCCCAAATAATTCCACCTCCAGAAATTTAGCTAATGCAAATAATCCTGAATAAAGGACCTCAGAGAGGGCCACAGGAGTGTAATTTACAAGAGCGAACAACTGGAAACAATGTCAATAAACCTACAGTAGACGATCCCTCAAGTAAGTTGTGATAGGATATCTTAATTATTTACCGAAAACTGTGTGAAAAGGCAGGGAAATGATTTTCGAAGCAACGCAACGAGAGAGAAAGGACCATGAAGGTTCACGGGCAGTCTGGCTATAATCTTGTTAAGGCGCGAAAACAAAACCAAAAACCAATACATGGGGAAGCGACGCTGAAAGAAAGACATCTATTTTCTGTTCAGTACTTTTATCTCTGGGGTGGCAGTCGACTTTTTTGTATTTTCTGGATCATCGCAATGACGTGTTACTATTGGTTCATTAAAATGTTTGGAGGAGAGATACCTCTCTGGCTTTCTCCAATAATATGCACAGAGAAAGTATATCAGGGGTGGGTACAGCCTCAGTCAGCAGCCGAATGCGTCTAGACGTTTAATTATAGGAAAACAACTGCTGAATAATTTGACATGGCATTAATACAGAGAACCAGAGGCACTCGAGAATTGATCCGTGTTCAGTTTGGTTTCCGAAGGTGTGGAAAGAGGAGATGAGCTTCCACATGGGTTATAAAAAAGTACATTAGTGTTCTGGCACTGAACCAGGTCAAACTGGGTTCCAATCCCCAGGTGGAAATGCTCAGCAGGAGAAAGTGGGTCAACGCGGGGGCAGGGAGTTTAGTCCACGCAGAGCGGGACTCGTCCGTTCACCCCCAGACAGTCAGCTCCAGCTTGGAGTCTGGGGTCCACTGAAGGCCTCAGGAGAGGACGCTCTCCACCCTGTGATTCAGACTCAAGGATGGGGGTCTACAGGCTCTGGCCGGCTGCCTACTTTTGCGAAATAAACGTCTTCTGGAACACGCGATCATTTGTGGCTGCTGTGGCTGCCTTTAAGGGCTACGCGAGCAGCAGAGCAGAGACCGCGGGGCCACAGGCTGATGGCATTTACCATCTGGCCCTTTGCAGACAGGCCGCTGACCTGCGATCCAGGCACCTGCCGCCTCAAAGCCACAGATCTGTCCCATTTTCCTGGTAAACCGGCAGTCCACCTCGCTCCCTTCTGTGAAGAGTTCGGTTTTTCGAGGGGACACGTGCACCCTGCCGCTTTCCCAAAGCAGACACTGTCTCCTTTTTCTGCCAACACGTCGGCAACACCAGAGGAGCGCGTTTCTCCAGACGTGGCACCTGCAGTCTGCCCAACTTTCCTGTATTTGCCATTACTTGTAAGACCCTTTCCCTTGAAATGATCTTGCATTTGAACAGAAAAAAATTTAAGTGATTTTGCATCACCATTCTGTCTGGAAAGCAGGATATCACTTGCCATGGACATCAGGGCCCTGTAGAAATTATGCGACAGCAACAGAGCTGTGCCGGTCCACGGCACCGGGACTCAGGCATCCGCACGAGGCTCCAGGCTGCCCCATCCTTCCGGATGGCCCCCCTCCTGAATCCCCTCTAACCCATCAGAAATCCTGCTGGCTTCACCTGGAAACAGATCCAGAATCTGCCCAGTTCTCCCAACTCCCACCTGCCACTCATGCCCAAGCGCCCAGGGCGCCCCCCCCCCCGTGGCCTCCCAACTGGAAGCCAGACACAGAAGGAGAGGGTACGGTCTACTTATATGAAATATGTTCACCAGGCAAAGTCCCAGACACGGCAAGCAGATTTAAGGTTACCAGACCTTACTAGAGCTGGAGCTCTAGCTTTTACTGGTTGCAGAATTTCTGTTTGGGGAGGTGAAAAGGTTTGGGAACCAGGTGGTGGTGAGGGTTGCCCAGCACTGTGTGTATAATTCATGACGCTGAATCGTACACTGAAAGATGACAGATTTTGTTATGTATATCTGATCACGATTTAAAAACACTGATAATGTCATATCGCCAAACCCAAGCTAAATGTCATATAGCTTTTGAAGGGGTGAACTGTAGGGTATGTGAATTGTTTCGCCATCAAGCTGTATCACGGTGGGAGTGATGTGGTGCCAGTCCAGGCATGGCCTCTGCCTGCCTCCACGGGATGACAGATGTCCTGTGAGACATTCGAGCCATGAGAAGCCCAAGTCATGAGGAGAGAGAGGTCAGGCACACCGTGGTGCCAGGCCTGGGGGTGAATAAGCCACCTTGGAGGTCCAGCCCAGTTGAGCCTTCAGATGATGCCAGCCCCAGGTGTACCCGGCCCAGCAGTGCATGAGAGACTCCCCACCCATAGGCCAAAAGGGCCAGGTGAGGCCAGCCAACCCTCACAAGTGCGGGAGATGATGGTCACTCGTTGTCTGAAGCCGCTAAATTTTAGAGGCTCACACTGTGGGAGCCATCCGGTGGAGGCAGAGCTCTCGGGGCACCGCCTGCCACAGCAAGGAGAGTAAGCAAGCTTTGCATCAAATATTGTCTCTTCTGGTCACGGCCCTTTCGCTCTGGCAGGTCACTGAAAGGCGGCTTCCTTAAAACAAAGGTCATACCTGCTTTACCAGGCGGTTCTCAGGACAGACGCTCTAGCCGGGGAGGTCGTCCCACTTTGTCCCCCTCTCTGGCTGACCCTGCTGGCTGGCCCAGTCCCCCTCCCCCTGCTCTCCCCTCTCAGCAAACTATGATACGGCATGTTTTAGGGGCCATGGGCTGAGAGGGGGCAAAGCTACTGCTGGAGACCTGTGAGCTCAGCAGCAATCTGTCCTCCCTCTGGCAGCAGCAGCACACCCCTTTGGAGGGAGCACAGCCCTGCTGACTTGACTTTGGAGTTCTGGCTTCCAGCACCTGGAGAGAGTAAACTCCTGCTGTTTAAAGCTACCTCGTCGGTGGTACTTTGCTTATCAGCGCTGAGAAACGAGGGTGTTATCTCAAAGTATATTTCCAACAGTCCGGGAGGCCCCCTTCTCATCACCTCCGATCTACAAACCGTCATGTCCTCCACCTTAACACGCACACACAAGGGGAGCAGGGCCCGAGCTCATACATGTACCACACGGGCTGGGGTCTGAACTCAGGCACTGACTCCTGCCCTCGTGGCCTGACTCCACTCCAGACAATTCCAGGACGTCGTCCCTTCCGCCTCTACCTGAATCCTAGCCACCTCTGCCCCAAGCAGCCTCCTAAACGGTCTCCCTGCTTCCACTGTGGCCCCCGTGTGCAATCCACTTTCCTGGGGGCCTGCTGGAGGCACTAAGCTCAAAGTCTCCCCAAACCTGCACCATGCACCTGCTGTGCCCCCTAGTCCCCCATCTCTGAATGGCTGGCACCTCCTTCGGCTCAGATATCACCTCCCTCAGAGAGGCCTTCCTTGATCCCCACTACCACTTGTCACCGAATGTTCTTTTCATCGTGGCCACTCACTCTTCTCTCATTTGTTCATGGATGCGGCTGTCTTCCTGCCCGGAACTCAAGCGCTTCACCTCTCTTGTTCACCTCAATTTCATAGTGAGTGTGCAATATAAATTATGTGTTGAATGTTGCCGAGTTCTTGGGATGTGCACCCGTCTGGGGATGGTAACAGCAGGCTGACTTCGTACGAGGGAAACCTAATGTCAACAAATGATCATTCAATCCAGGCAGCTTCCCTCTGGGAAAGCAGGTGGTCTTGTTAACACAGAGAGGCCTGTCCAATATCAGTGCTCTTGTGTCTACCTCCCAGGGCAGCTGGCTGCTGGGAGCACTACTCCCCCACCTCTCCTGCCACAGTCCCACCAGCTGGTCAGCGTCTGCACACAAGACGGGCTGGCCCGGACCCCAGGGACACAGTCAGATTTCCGACTCCTCAAATTCTGGAGAGCTCATGGGCAGAGGGCAGCCTTCTTCCCCAGGATTCCCCTGCAAGGTCATACTGGCCCTCTGCTGAGTCTTGGGCAGGGTGGAACGAGCGAGAGGACCCTGAATGACAGAGGTAACAAGGTCCGGAGGTCATGGGCGTGAGCTGCGCAGTGAGACTCAGATTCGAGTCCCAGTACTGTCTGTGCTAGGGTGGCCGTCTTGGATCACTTATAAAACAAGAGAGAAATAACCGGAATGGGCAGATGTCGGGTCCATAACTAACAAAGCTTCTTATATTGGAACGGGTTCCGCTACAGAAGCTGCACATCCTTTCTAGGCTGCAGGAGAGGGGCTTCGAGCATCAGGGAAGGGGCTTGGGGAGACTGGATGGGCTCAGAGGTCTCCCCCCACTCCCGCCTCCACCAGGTTGCAGGTTCTGAGATTCTGTGCCTGTTTGATTGTCCGCTCTCCTGGGGCCACGGCTGTGCTCCGAGGAACAGCAGGTAACTGGACGTCCCCGGGGCAAACTCCCGCACGAATAGCTGCTGTGCCTGAGCTCACAGCAAGTGCTATTCGTTTGAGACACAGCATCCCTCCCTCTCAAGCCAGACTCATTCCCATTGCACAGATGGAGAAACTGAGGCTCAGAGAAGTTTAGGTGAAACTCATCCCTACCCTGGTAGCAAATAAGTGGCAGCCGGGATTTGAACCCGCGTCTGTCTGGCTGCCTGGCTTTTCTGCAGAATCACAAGCACAGTGCTATGGGGGGATTCCACAGAGGCGGAGAAGTGCCATCTCAATAATCACTTGGCTCCTGCAGAAAATGGAAATGACGGCAAGGCGCCGGCCTCTTACCGCAGCCAGTAGGAACCAACCATCTGCTTCTCAATCGGTCTTTTAACAGAATCTCTGAGGAGTGCCCCCCGCCCCCGCCACGGTGCCAGCTTAAGTGGGGAGATGTACACTCGGCAACTTTCTCTTGAAACCTGTGGCACCGACATGCCACTCTTATTGGTGAAGGTCGTCCCCCAGCAAAGCTTGAGGACACTCAGAACAAAGAGCTCTGGTCACAGGGTGGATGCCAGTGGCCCCAGTCCCAGCGGCTCAGGCTCAGCTCAGGCACGGACAGAACAGAGCCCGCGGGGCCCTGTGCTCCTGTGCAATGCGTCGGGAACGGGGAGGTGGTTGGGGAAGAGCAGCACGTGGGTGAAGAAGGGAGCACGGAGCTGTGTCCCCAAACTGGAACTCAGGATGTGGTGGCCTGACTCGTTTTTCTCTTCCTTCTCTGCCTGGGAGCTCCTGCCTGGACGTGATGCGAGGTCAGATCCCTAAGTCACTCTGGGGGTGCCTCAGCCTCTGGAGTGCACCCGTCACAGCCACTTCCAACTGCCCATTCCGCCAGAACACAAGCCCCTCTTTTATCAAAGTGGAGGCAGCAACTGGGAATCTCAAATTTAAAACCTTTAAGAGCTAGATAATTAGCTCTTAAAAAATGGGTCCCATCTCTTGAGGGTCCTTGACAACCAAAATCTCATGTGGGTTCTAATATCATGCCCATTGTCCAGAGGAGGAAACTGAGGCTCAGAGTCACGTGACTTCCCAACACACATGGGTAGAAGGCACCTGCTGAGTCACTCCAGATCCTAGGGTCTAAAACTGCATCAGTGTGTGGATACGGGTGCCTGGGAGCAAAACTCTGTGAATAAAGCAAATCAAATAATTTAAAGAAATAATGGCAATGATAATGCAGGGGTCCACCGAGCAATTACTCTGTGTCAGGCACTCTTCCGAGGGTCTCCGTGTACTACCTCATTTAATCCCCACAGCGACCATTGAGGAAGATATGATGTTATTACCCCATCTTATAGTGGAGGCACAGACAGGTTAATCAGGGTTTCACTGCTGGGAAGCAGCCGGCCTAGGATTCGAACCTGTGGACAGGTTACTGATCTCAGGTAACCAGGCACCTGCAGGGTTGCCCAACCTCACCATCCACAGCCTCTAGCTCTGAAGATCCCAGACCCAAGCCCTGAGTCACCCTGAGATGCTGTCACCTTTCGGTTTTAACTATCCCCCTCGTGGGGGCGGAAATCATTGTTGTTTAAAGACGTACAAGGTGGGGGCACGTAAAACAGAAGAAATCTGAGTATGCTCAGTGGATGGCGTCAATATCGATTTTCTGGCAAGACGCGACCACTGGGAAACTGGGTGAAGGGCACACGGCATCTCTCTATTATTTCTTACAACTACGTGTGAATGTACAATGATCTCAAAACAAAAAGCTTATTGGGGGAAATAAAAACAAACAGGAAAGATGAAACAAAAGAAATCCCTCTGAGCAGATTTGGGTCCTAAATACACACGGAACCCTGTCAAGAACTTCTGCGAAAGCATTAATCCAGATAATGTATTCATGTATTCATTCAACCAACACTGGCCTCATGTTCACTTTATGCCAGATCCTGGGACAATGCTGGGGACGCAGAAGGGACATGGAAGGTCTGTATCCTCATGGGATTCATGGTCTAGTGCTGGAGACAGAGGAATGGAGAATTACAGCACAGAGGGGTAAACCCCTGTGAGAAGGGGAGCCCGGGGATGACGAATGAATGACGGGGACCTGTCCCAAACCAGAGGCGGCTGCCCCTCTGGGCCAGGCTGTCCTTGAACCTTTGATCACTTCAGATGGAAATTTCAAAATTTCAACCGTGTAGGATCTTGGGCAAGTGACTTAGGCGCTCTGTGCCTCAGTTTCCTCGTTTGCAAGATGTGGATGAGACCAGGACCTACCCTGGGGGTTAGATAACAATACGTGTAAAGCACTAGGAACGGAGGTTAGTCAAGGCGTTACGTGCGCCCTTTAGTTGCCTGTGAAAAGCAGAGCCCTGAGCTGCCTCCGGACCAGTGACGAAGCTACCCGACGGCAAGGGCTGTGCGCTTCCTGCACGGACGCCCCTGAGCCCTGCACATGGCTCTGCTCACTCACGTTGGGGGCAGGATGCAGAGAGGGGTCCCCGTGGCCCTGAGCTGAGCCTCGGCAGGACTTTGTGGCACTGGAGGGGGAACATGCCTCATTTTATAACCTTCTCCAGGTTAAAGATTACCAGCCCCTGGGGAAAATTCAGTTACAGCCCAGGATCTCCTACGACAGAACTTTCGCTCCTTCCAAGGCCTGCACCAGGCGAATCTCTCCCTAACCGTAGCGGGAAAGCGTTTTTCCCATTGGGCAGAGCAGCACGACCCCTACACACAGGGCACGGAGAGGCTTGCGGGCTGGCTCATTCCCTCCAGACAGGCGTTCACACAACACCCCTGCACGAACACCGCGAGGACCTCCGGCCCGCCGTGCTGAGCAGCCCGGCCGGAGTTGATGAGCATTCCTCGTCCCCAGAAGGAGGGTAGGAATGCGATGTGGCAGGAACTCAGGGTTTCAGGTCCCTGTGGGGGATTTTTCATTTTTCTCAACTCATCCACAACACAGGGGCAAGTCTGTACCGTTGGAAGCGCTCTGGAATGAAGATCCGGAAGGGTGAGTTAAAACCTACACTGAGCTAAACATCACGGGCTCCGCTGCCCTCTCCTTACTGTCGTCACCTAAAGCATTTTACCGACTCCCAAGGCAGAGTTCCCCCAACCCAGTGGGAGAAAGACCCAGAAACCCCGTGAGAAGCCATCGCCAGGGACAAGGTGCTAGGGAGAGATGAGCTCCCCAACAGAAACGCCCTCAGATAACTCTAGAAAAGGTATGGAAAAGGCGTGCCCCTTAAGCAGGGTCTCTCAACCTCAGAAGCCTCGATTTTGTGGGCCAGATCATTCTTTGCTGCGTGCGGTGGGGGCTGTCCTGTCCACTGCTGGATGGTTAGCAACATCCTGACTTCTACTCTCTGGGTGCCAATGTTTCCGTCCCCCGCCCCAGCTGTGACAAGCCAACATGTCTCCAGACCTTGCCAAATGTCCTCTGGCGTGGGGGGAGGGACGGGGTACAGCTGCCCCGGTGGAGATCCCCTCTTATTTATTTATTTATTTATTTATTTATTTATTTATTTAGAGAGCAAGTGAGCACGCAAGCAGGGGAAGGGCAGAGACAGAATCCCAAGCAGGCTCCTCGCTGACGTGGGGCTCCAATTCACGAGCCTTGAGATCAAGACCTGAGCTGAGTTCCGGAGCGGGACGCTCAGCTGGCTGAGCCCCACAGGCACCCTGAAGTCCCCTCCCCCTAAGGGACAAAGGCAGATCACCCCCGCCAAGGCGATGCAATACCACGTGGGCGTGAGCCAACCAACAAAGCGCTTCTGCTGAAGCCGTTCCAGCCCCAGTTCCCACACTTGGTTTCTGGGGAGCTGGTGCAAGTTTTGTAATGGCTCTTTCTCCACGAAATAGTCTGAAATCACGTCACAGGGTCGTCTGGGGGCTCCCGAGAGGGTGCTTGCAGCACACTGCCTGCCCAGCACAGAGCAGATGCTCCGTAAGCGGAGTGTGCCGAATGCAGGCAGCACGGTCGGCCAGAGGCAGGGACTCAGGGCAGTCTGTATTCCCCCTGACACATCCCACCGCACAGGGGAAAGCCAATCCGTATTCACAATCTACACCATCTTCTCTGGGCTCTGAAACCTTCCCGAAGCTCCCGGCTTCCTTATTCTCTTGCCAACAAATTCCTGCCTTGCAAACACACAAGGAACACAACAGATGCCTGGATTCATGAAAACAACATCAATCTTGTCGGCTCTGTCTGGATCTGCCGTCCCCAAACAGGGACGGGCCCGTTTAATGAGATTTTGAGTGCTGGTGTATTCAGATCTCCTCCACACCTCCCGATCCTGCAAAAACCCAGCAGACATATCTCGTGATTAAAAGCCTCTCAATTACTCGACTTAGTGCAGAAAGAACCAGAACCCCACACTGGCGACCAAATTAAAACATCGGTGTCAAGAGCAGGACCAGGGGCCTTAGGCCTAGGAACCCATCAGTGCAGCCCCAGGCAAGGAGCCTGACTCAGAACAGTGTGGCACTTACTCAGGTGAGTTTCCTCATCAGTCTGACCCACTCCTTATTCTGAAAAGAAACATAAAGTACCACTCGGGTTTAAGAAGTTAAATTTGGGGGCATCTGGGTTGCTCAGTCAGTTGAGCGTCTGACTTCGACTCAGGTCATGATCTTGAAGTTCACGAGTTTGAGCCCCATATGGGGCTCGCTGCTGTCAGCACAGAGCCTGCTTCAGATTCTCTGTCCCATTCTCTCTGTCCCTCCCTGCTTGAGCTCTCTCTCTCTCTCTCTCTCAAAAATAAACAAACATTCAAAAAAAGAGAAATTAAATTGACAGAGAGCTGGAAACAGTCATGTTTGTCCCTTGGATGCTGTGTGGTCTTAGGCAAGTGACTTAAGCTCTCTGGTTTCCGTTTTCTCATCTGTGGAGTGAGGATAGCACCACCCGCCAGGGTGATGAGCAGAGATGATGATGAAGAGCAAGAGGAAGGAAGAATTCCGGCCCACGGCACCAGGCGCACCCAGAAGGGCCCAGCAGGCAGGACGCGGCTGCCAGGCTGGGGGCAGAAGGGCTCCAGACCTGACACTGTGCTGGCAGAACCCAGGCAGACCCACGTGGGAGGGCTGGGCTTGCACGGCTGGCAAAACCGAGACGCTCGGTGCCAGGGGCTAGAGGGAACCGAGCTGTCGCTCTGGAGGTTGCTGCACTATTTCCTCCTGTAAAGAAGCCACCCCAGGGGTGCGGAAAGGGCTCCTGGAACTGCTCTTAATCTGGAAGATTCAAGGAGACTCTTGTTATTTGCTCAGGGTAATTGTTCTTGGTGCATAAAACCCAGCCCTTGAACACAGTTCAAAGGCCTGGAGGCCTGGCCCTGCTCACTGTTCTAATCTCCACGCATATCACCTTCCCCTCCCTCTGAGTCCTGCCAACTGGATCCAGTGTCTGTCCTATGCAGGCTTCTGCCTCAGAGCCTTTGCAGATGCTGTTCCCACTACTCCCAAATGCTTTTCCTTTGCTTCTGATTCCTTAATTCCTATTCCACTCATGATGCACCTCCTCCAGGAAGCCTTCCCTGACCCTGTCTCACCAGATGAAATCCCCCTCTTCACACACTCTTGAACCCACAGGCCTCCCTCTCCCTTTGGTGGCACCCCCACATTTACATGGCACCTCTGTTTGTACAATTATTTGGCTCATGTCTGACTGCTTACAAGACCGCAACACTCTTTAAGCTGTACTTAAAACCATATCCCTTGGGGCACCTGGGTGGTTCAGTCAGTTGAGCATCCGACTTCGGCTCAAGTTATGATCTCACGGTTTGTGAGTTCGAGCCCCACATCAGGCTCACCGCTGTGATCACAGAATCTGCTTCAGATCCTCTGTCTCCACTTCTCTCTGCTCCTCTCTGGCTTGTTCTCTCTCTCTCTCCCTCTCGCCCTCTCAAAATTAAACATTAAAAAAAACCCAACAACAATAACCCTAACATCACACTGTCTGGCACCACACTGGGCTCTCCATACATTTTTGATAAATTGTTGGAAGTGTTGACTGGTAAGTCTCTTCGGCGGGCAATCTGGCACATTCTATCATATTCTAAAGCTACTGTAGTTAAGACAACGTGGGGTAAAGACAAACATACCAATGCAACAGAACAGAGAATACAAGAACAGACCCCTTGGTTTCTGACAAAGTGGCAATGATATTGGGCTGGTTGCATTATCCCCATGGGAAGAAAAATGTGTTGTGATCCTCCCTAATGCAATATATAAAAATCAACCCTGGGTGGTAGGAGACATAGATCTGAAAGCTTTTCGGAGATAAGAGGGGAGTAACTATGGATGACCTCGAATTTCTCAAATAGGACACAAAAAGCATTAACCATAAAGGAATGTGAGCTACATAAAAATTAAAAATTCCTATTGCCAAAAGTGACCACTGAAAATGAAAATCACACCACAGGGTAGGAGATATCTGCAAAACCTATAACTGCCAAAGGGACAATTTTACCAAGCATGACAAAAACTCCTACAAAGCAATCAAAAAAATGACAATTCAAAAGAAAAATGGATAAGAGATATGAACAGGCTAACTTTAGAAAACAGCAAATCCAAATGACCAAGAAACACATAAAAGAGATGATAAAATTCAGTTAGTAAGCAGGGAAATTAAAAAAAAATTAACATTCATTTATTTTTGGGAGAGAGAGAGAGAGAGAGACAAAGTGCAAGTAACAGAGAGGCAGAAAGAGGGAGACACAGAATCTGAAGCAGGCTCCAGGCTCTGAGATGTCAGCAAAGAGCCTGATGTGGGGCTTGAACTCATGAACTGCGAGATCATGACCAGAGCCCAAGTCGGATGCTTAACCGACTGAGCCACCCAGGTGCCCCAGTAAGTAGGGAAAATTTAAAAACCACTATGTACACCCTGGACTACTGGCCAAGAAAGGAAACAAATGGACGATGCTACAAGGTGCGGCATGGATAGATTGCGGATGTCATGGTCTGCAAAAGAAGGTAGACACAACGGAGCACGATGGCAAAAACCAGACAAAACTAATCTGCCACAAAGGACGTATCCTCAGGTGGGACAAGTGCAACTACGGAAGAGCAAGGAAGGGTGGGAGGGACCGGAAGGGGCACCACAGGGGTAGGATGACGACTGAGAAGGGCACGAAGAACCTGCTGTTTCTTGCTGACCTGGTTCTTGGTCATATGACTGCCAATTTCGTGAAAAAAGACTGAGCTGTTCTTTTTTGTTCGGGGTTGGCTTCTGTACACAAAATACTTTCCAAAGTATTTGGGAAAACAACAACAACAACAACAACACCCACACACACACACACACACACACACACCTTTTGATGTAGCAATTCCACTCCTAGGAGTTTATCCCATGGAAATATTCGCACATGTGTGAAATGACTATGATATATTAAGGATAAAGAACAAAGCACAAAACGGTGACCTTGTGTAAAGTATGGAGCTGCCTCTAGGGAGAGGAAGGGGCCCAAGAGATGTGGATGAGGGAAATTTACTTTTCTCTGTAAACCGAGGTGTATCGCTTGAGTATTTTACCACATGCTACTTTGCCGATTCGGAAAATGAATTAATTATCACTTAAAAACAGAATAAGCACATACAGGGGTGTCTGGGTGGCTTACCCAGTTAAGCATCTGACTTCGGCTCAGGTCATGATCTCACGGTTCGTGGGCTCAAGCCCCGTGTCAGGCTCTGCACTGACAGTGAGGAGCCTGCCTGGGATTCTCTCTCCCTGTCTCTGCCCCACTTAAATGTGCATGTGCATGCACGCTCTCTCTCTCAAAATAAATAAATAAATGAAGTTAAAAAGAAAAACAGAACGAGCGCATACAGACTGGGCAGAGGAAGGCATGGGAACAGAGGGATGCGGGATTTTGATTCTCTGAACCTTGGAGGTCTCCAGTGAAACGTGTTTGAAGACGGGTTTTGGAGCCAGGCAGGTCTCGGGATCAAGTCCAGTTTCTGGCTCTTCCTACCTCTGACCTTCGTAAAGAGATTTTAAAACTCTCTGATTCTGCCTTCATGCACACAAGACAACCTTACCATCTGGGTTACTGAGAGCGTTAAGGGAGATTATCCAAACGGAGCCTGGTGTCTGGCAGGTAGAGAGCACTCAACCACGTTCGCCCTTATCATCCCCCCAATAACCAGCAACATGCTGCCCCAAGACGTACTGTTGCTGCCATTTTACAGATGAGGAAACTGAGGTCCAGACGTCACAATCTCCAGCACCCTGAGCAAGCCGGCACGACACAGCTGCTTTCTGAGTGTGTGACTTTTCCCTGGACCCCATAGGAGCAACCAAGAAACCGACCTCAACCCACGCTCTTACAGCAGGCCAGCGAGGGGGTGCACGTGGCCGAAAGGGATCAGTCACCACAAACAGTCCGAGTTGTCTGTGGGCGGTGGCTGCTGAAGGTTTCTCTGCCCACCATAGGTCTTATTCAGAGTTTCTGACTTTTCAATTCTGCTTTCTCATTTGCCACACAGCAGCTGGTCCCCCCAAACTGCCGGTCAAGGGATAAGACCTTGTTTTTTAAAAAAATTTTTAAGGTTTGTTTATTTTTGAGAGAGAGAGAGAGCGCGCACACAAGTCGGGGAGGGGCAGAGGGAGAGGGAGACACAGAATCTGAAGCAGGCTCCAGGCTCCGAGCCGTCAGCACAGAGCCTGATGCAGGGCTCGAACCCACAAGACTGCGAGATCATGACCTGGACTGAAGTCAGAACGTAACCGACTGAGCCACCCAGGCGCCCCAAGTGATAAGACATTGTGATTACCCTCGACTGAGAAGTAGCAGAGGTCAGAGAGCATGGGGAGGGGAGGGGAGGGGAGGGGAGGGGAGGGGAGGGGAGGGGAGGGAGGGGAGGGGAGGGGAGGGGAGGGCGAGAGGAGGGGAGGGGAGGGCGAGGGGAGGGGAGGGGAGGGCGAGGGGAGGGGAGGGGAGGGCGAGGGCGAGGACGAGGGCGAGGGCGAGGGTGAGGGCGAGGGCGAGGGTGAGGATGGGGCGGGGCTTGGGATCGGGAGGGCACATCCAGGGGCATCCACATGGCTCAGAGTCAGGGCTTGGGGCCTCGGAGTCTGTAAGCCTGGGTTTCTCCGCACACAAGCTGCTGTTACTCTGAGGGCCAGGTTGAGTGTGCCATCTTCTCTGGGCCTGCATTGCCCACCTCAGCAATCTGACCGGCCTTTCCTCCAGGGTTGTTGTACGCAATGACATGAGCAACTACACAGAAAACCCTTAGAATAACCCTAGCAGCCACTGCATTCTCGGCAAATACGAGCTGCCTGCTATTTATGGGTGACGGACTGCCATTAGGTGGGCAGAGACTAAGCTGAAACTCTGTTCCAGGGTCCTCCGAATGTTTCCTCTTGTCCCTCTGGCTTCTCATTACTCTGACAGCCCAGCTCTGAATCCCTCCTGGACCCCGTCCCCGGGTCAGGAGGCCCATGTCCTTGCGTGTGTGGCTCTTCTGTGAGCCCTGCCCTCGGCCCCGGGGAGGACTGTGCACTTAGGCCTGGGGAAGGACGCCAGGCGCGCAAACCCGCATGCAGGCAGTAATTTGCACAAGTGCTCCTTCGTGTGTTCATTTCCAGCCTGTCCCCAGAAGGGCGCTCAGCCTGCAAAGCCAGCAGAGAGCTATTTACAGCACTGGCCAAGGAGACAGGAGGCAGGCTCTGTTCCCACCCAGGAACGGCCCTGCCACGGTGGCTTGCTCTTTTGGCTGCTTGTAAGAGGCTGTTGGGTCAACCTTGCCCCAGAGGAGCTTTGAGGTCCTAAAAGCTTTTGCTTGAAGGCCAGCGATCTGCCCCAGGGGTTGTCTGGTTCCCCCAGGGAGCTCGTGCTTAAAGGCAAATGGGAGAAGGTGTCCCTGGGTTCCCCCAGGAGAGCTGCCAATGGGTTCTAAACATCTAGGCGCAGGAGGCCTGTCAAAACCATGGACAGCTCTAGCCACTCAACTACCACTCTTGGACAACTGGCCCAGGCCCACCGGCCCACTTTTGTTTTATTAGAACATAGACTCCCCATTCGCTACATTGTCTATGGCTGCTGGACTGTAACTATATGGCCCCAAAGGCTCAAGTATTGACTATCTGCCCCTTTACAAAAGAAATCTGCCAAGCCTTATTCTAGGCGATGTCCCCATCATCTCATCTTTTAACAGGTTTCTCTGTTAAAAGCCACCTATAGTTGGGGTCTGCTCTCCACCCAGCTTCCGGAAGGATGTTTCTCCAGTGCTAATCAAATCAGGTCACATCCTTGCTTAACATCCTTCCGTGGTTCCCTACTGGTCTCTGGTCAAGTCCACTCATTGTCGTGGGTCACCTGGATGTCCACGATCTCTCTGGCCCTCCAACAGCTTCGCCTCTCCTCACTCACCCATGCTGTGCTCTACCAAAGACCTCCCCCCATCCTCTGAACACAGGTTTTACAGGGGAAAAAAGTATGCCTCAATGGAGTATTATGCATTATCTGTGTATAGGACAAACTTTCAGGTTATCTGATTTCTAGCCCTGTTCACTCTCTTTGAGCTATTTTTCCCAAATCTTTGTAAGTTGCAGGAAATGGATACACAAGCAAATTCTGTCTTGTCCAATCATTTCCCCCCGCCATTTGCAGTTAATTTCAATATTCCTTTCCTCCACATACATAGTTGTGCTTTAGTCGACTTTGCCTTTGGGCCAGTTCTAACATCTGCCGGTTCCCTCACTGAACGAGCTTAAAACAATCTTGAACAAGTGTTCCTTTTTGCATCTGCACGGGACTCATGGTTTTACCCCCCCCGCCCTTTCTTTCCCCCTGAAGATTTCAACAGTTTCCCACAAAGTCTCTGATCTCTGTCAAGAACATCTTGCCTGCCCTTTCTTTCTGAAATTTCTTCCCCAGCATCCCCAGGGTTTCTCTGAGTTCCAGCCTCTATGTGCCCCCAGCCTTCCCCGGGGACACATCTCACTGAATGGCAATCGTTCTGGGTCTGTCTCCCCACAGCCAGCCTAGAGGATCCTCCAGTGAGCAGCTGGGTCTCCATCTCTCCCTCGTCACACGCACACACACGCCTAGTAATGCACAGGACACATGAGAGTTGTACAATAAATGGACACGTTAATGAATGAATGAACGTCAGACTGCCCACCTAGGCAGAAGCCACTGAGGGTGACGCCTTGTTCTCTTTGCTCAATACCATATACACGATGCTGGGGTCTGGCATCTGCTAACCCAATTAATACTTGTTGGATAAATGAAAGAATACACTTACATTCTGGTTCTTGGCCTACTTTTTCAGCAATCTCCCATTTCTCCACTTTGGAACAGCAAAGCCAGCAGCTTCAGGCCAGTGCCCTCCCACCCAGTGATTCTGTGTCTCACCACCGTTGACGCTAAGCCTCTCCGGGTGCTCCTCCCCAGTTTCCATTCTGCTTCACCGTAGTCGCGACCCTGAGCAAGGTACCACCCCTCTGGGCCTCTGTCTTCCCCTGCACGAAGCCATCAGTTCAGACATTCCAGGCGATAAAGTGGGTAAGGCAAAGATAGGACCGACCAATAATGCCTGAATGATGTTCCGGCCCAGATACCATTTACCTTGGAACAGATGCTGCCGGAGTAACTCATCAGCAAAGCTACGCCGGGCTTAGCTTCTGAGTTGTGAGGGCGATAGAGAAGTCCTAGCACAAGTTTCCCAAACTCGAATGTGACCATGAGTCCCGCCTCCCCCAACCCCCACCGAATGCCAACCTGGGATAATGTTAAAATGTAGATTTGCATTCTGTAGGCCTGTGAGGGGCCCAAGAGCCTGCATCTTCTTTCTTTCCTTCCTTCCTTCCTTCTTTCTTTCTTTCTTTCTTTCTTTCTTTCTTTCTTTCTTTCATGTTTATTTATTTTTGAGAGAGACAGAGCGTGAGCAGGGAAGGGGCAGAGAGAGAGGGAGACAGAGAATCTGAAGCAGGCTCCAGGCTCTGAGCTGTCAGCACAGAGCCCAACATGGGGCTCAAACTCAGGAACCGTGAGATCATGACCTGAGTGGAAGCTGGGTGCTTAACTGACTGAACCACCCAGGAGCCCCAAGGGTCTGCATCCTACTGAGCACCCAGATGTCTTGATGCTGCTGGGCTCTGTACCTTGCTTTCAGCAGCAAGGTGCTAGGACACAATGGGTCGCAGCTTTGAAGAAATTCTCAGTGTGGCCAAGGGACAGACTTCCAGCCTGCTGACAATAGTTCAAGGCAGTAAATGTGAGCACCTAAATGGGAGACGTTGGGAGTTAAGCCTATAGACCTCTGAGGACAGACAGATTGGCAAGGTTGGGGAGTCTGGTGCAGGGATGTCAAAGAACATGGAAACTAGGCTCAGAGCATTCTGCCAGGCCCGCGATTCTACTGAATCATCAAGTCTGGTGGTGGGGCCCACCAATCTGTGTGTTAACAAACCCTCCAGGGGCTTCTTATGCTCAAGTGTGAGAACTACCGTGCTAGGCAGAGAGAAAGGGGTAGAATATTCCAGTTTGAAGAACAGTGTTTTGTTTGCCCACAGGAGAATTTCGGGCACCTGTCTGGGCTTCTTATGCTCAAGTGTGAGAACTACCGTGCTAGGCAGAGAGAAAGGGGTAGAATATTCCAGTTTGAAGAACAGTGTTTTGTTTGCCCACAGGAGAATTTCGGGCACCTGTCTGGGCTTTGTAAATTGCATTCATTTATTCATCCATCCATTCGTACACTCCTCCATCAATTTATCCAACCAAAAAGTGGTCGGGTCCATGCATCCATGCGCCCATCAACCCATCCACTCACCCACCCAACATCCAGCAAGTATGTCCTGAAACGCCCACCATGAACCCTCTTAGGCACAAGAGATATGACTGAAATTGCAGATACGCAGATCTCTCTTAGCCTCTAAACCAGTGATTCTCAACCAGGGAGAACAAGTTTGCCCCCATAGGACATTTGGCAAAATCTGGACACATTTTTGGTTGTCACACAGGGGTGGAGGCACTACCGGCATCTGGTGGGGTAGGGGCCAGGGATGATGCTAAGCATCCTGCCATGCACAGAACAGCCCCCCACAGCACAGTTAATAGTGTTGAGGTTGAGAAGCTTTTCTCTAGACCGTGAGCCCCTTGTGGGCAGTAACTGTATTGTAGTCCCCTGGGTATCCCAAGGTCACAAGACAGTGCCCGACCCACAGGAGCTGAGCAGATGTTTCCATGCAAGAGGAAAACGCGCAACACAAAAATACACTCATGTCTATAAAGAGCTCTGAAAACTCAACAACAAAAAGACAACCCAATTCAAAAATGAGCAAGGGGCTTGAATAGACGTTTCTCCATAGAAAATCTACAAACAGCCAACAAGCAGCTCATGAGTCACTAGAGAAATGCAAATCAAAACCACCATGAGGCATTGCTTCACATATGCTAGAACGGCGGTAACAGTGATAATAACAACAATAACGATAATAATAATAATGAATATAATTGGAACACAACCAGCGTTGATAAGGATGTGGAAGTACTGGGCCCCTTGCACACCTACTGGTGTGAATGGAAAATGGCGTCTCTTGGAAGTTCCTCAAAAGGTCAAAAGAGGAATTATCATGTGGCTGATCACATGACCGAGGAGTTCACTTCCAGGCTGATGAGCCCAAAGAACTGAAACCAAAACCTGTATATACGTATTCTTAGAAGCAGAAAAGGCCAAAGATGGGGAAATGAAACCCTGAGGGGTCTAGTGGTCACGACCTCTAGTGAGGCCATCGTGCTGGTAGAAGCCCAGTCTAGCTGCACTCATCCAACCCCCGGGCCCACTGGGAATTTTAGAAAGAGCTCCCTCAAGGCCCAGGCTGAGATTCAGCCTGGGGCCTGGGGCCTGGGGCGGGGGGGGGCCTCAGCTTCCTGTCTCCAGAACTCTGAGACTCCAGAACTCTGAGTTTCAGCAGCTGGAACTGCTGGTTGAGTGCTTTCCCCAGAGAAAGGGACGGGTCCAGGCAGAAATGTGCCTGACGCTGGGGCCGGGGGCTGGGCTTCTCCAGCGGCGGGGTCAAGGCAAAGGGCCCCAGCCTGGGCTTCAGGACTGGGCCTGAGTCCCAAGCCCGTATTTCCTGGCTGAGTGACCTAGAGCAAGTCTGTCAACCTCTGTGTGCTGTGCTTTGCTCATTTTTACTCTTGTGTCCATCTACCTGTGTACACGAGTGAACATTCCTAGAAGAAGGAGAGCTGGGCCAAAGGGCATGCAGTTTGAGTTCTGGAAGAGGTGGCCAGATGACCTTCCAAAGAAGGCTCCAGAACCAGGTTATTTCTGAAACTCTTGCTGGAATCAACATTTCTTTGGCCTCTAGCAGGGAAGGGAGTAATGCCCTTAGACAAGCCATGTAACCTCGGTGAGGCTTGGTTTTGCTCATCTGTAAGATGGGAGGCCCAGAGCAATGCACAGGAGGTGCTCTGGAGGTAGCAAAGGGCTTTTAAAATTTTTTTTTTAATGTTTATTTATTTTTGAGAGAGAGAGAGACAGAGTGTGAGTGGGAAAGAGGCAGAGGGAGAAGGAGACACAGAATCTAAAGCAGGCTCCAGGGCTCGAACTCGTGAACCATGAGATCATGACCTGAGCTAAAGTTGGACACTCAACCGACTGACCCCCCCGGGCGCCCCAGCCAAGTATCATTTAATACGAAGGACTGAGATTCTCATTAACACAGGGAGGCTCAGTGGCTGGACACCACCCCCCTCCATCGTGCAGAAAGCAGAGAAGGGAGTCCGACCGAGCAAGGAGAAGGAATGTGTTTTAAGTCAGGCATCAAGGGTATGCAAGACACCTGCGGTAGTGGGAGGGGTGGGCGTGATTCTGCCCCCCAGGGGACAGCTGGCAATGGCTGGAAACAGTTTAGTGGCCTAACTAGAGAGGTTTCTACTGGCACCTAGTAGCTAGAGGGGCAAGAATGATGCTAAACATCCTCGGTGCACAGGACAGCCCCTGACACTGACAATTATTCCGCCCCCAGTGTCAGCACTGCTGAGGATGAGAAGGCCTGGTCTACAGCTCTCTCTCCTCTGAGGCCTACCCGCCAACAACCTCATTCAGAAGTAAGGAAACTGAGGCTCAGAGAGGGAGTGACTTTGCCCAAGATTCCCCCGCCAACAGGAGGCAGGAGTCAACTCTTGGCTCCCCCTGACTTTATGGTGTGCGGTCCTAAAACACAAAGGTTTTATGACTTTGCACTTGAAATCACAATCATTGCTCCCACCCATTTGTGGTAGCAGCTACGCACATGACGAGGATTAGCTCATTTTATGTGGATATAAGATTAATAATCTCCTCAAGATCACACACCAAGGAGCAGATTTGGGTTCCAGACCCAGATAAGAGGGGTCCAGAGACAGATCTCTTGCCCCCTGTGCAGGCCAGTTCCCTTGACGCTCTGAACTTTCGCCTTGGCACCTTGGACCTGGCTCCCTGCTCTAAAATGGAGCATGACAGCCAACCCTTTAGCTGGAGGTGGCGGGGGTGGGGGGAGGGGAGAGAGAAGCCCCCACCTCAAGACCCTCCCATGTGCAGGGACCCAGTCGCTGTTGCCCCGCTGGGTGGTTCTGGAGAGGCTGCTGCTGCCCGTTCCAGCTTCTGCCCCATCTGGTGGCTCAGGAAACGCAGCCATGCTCTGAGCGGGGACAGCAGACTGCTGTAGGGTGGGCTCAGTGCCACGATCACATGGGGTGAGCGGTGAAGTGCAGACCCCCAGGAAGAGATTCTACAAGGTGGCCTGTGGGGTGGGGGGGCAGCGCTGAGTTCCAGCTCTGCTCCTTCCCACCTCCGTGACATTCTCAGAGCCCCTGCGCCTCCTCTGACAAGCCGAGGGGCCAGTGCCAGCAGGCCCAGTTGTAAACGTGAGGCCTGGAGCCTGTGTCCTGGACCCCAGCACCCCACGATCCCTGGAAAGACTGTGACCAGATTTGCCACCCACTGGCCGGATGACCTTGAGCAAGTGTCTTCCCCTCTTTGTGCCTCTGTTTGCTCAACTGTCAAATGAGGGAGCGGATCTTTAACCAAGAAGCCCTTTGGGGCTTTGGCACTCCAGACTTGCCTCCCCCCGGGGCTGACCTCTTTGGGCCTCCCGGACACACATTTCTCCATACCCCATATCCTGCGTGCAGGTGTAAGGAGTAAGGCAAAGCTCCTCGCCTTTCTCCTTCCTGTCCTCCACCCTGGCCGGCCAGATAAGAGCTGGTTCCGGCCCCCCTAAAGTCACCAACACCCTGACCCTTGGCCCAACAACGGCAACATTGTCTCCAGCCCAACGGATGGTTCCTGCAGCATCTGCCTCCCTTGGCCGAGTGCCCAGGGAGTTCCACTGAGCAGTGCCCACTGGAGCTGGAGGGAAGGGGAGCCCCAGGGAGCAAGCTGGGCCCCCCTCTTTGCATCTGACACTCCCTTCTCCAGGGAGCCTGGACTGCCTCAGGGGAGAGTATCCTGAACACTAGCGGTGGTCCTGTTGCCTTTAGGGGCCATCTCTGCTGTCAGAGTTCAGAGGGTACTAGAAAGGGCCCCTAGGCTCAGGATCCTGACTTTAAGGGCTTCATTCTTACTCAACATCCTCTGGTCCTATCTCTGGCCCAGGGGGTGGAGGGGTGGGTGGGAGAGGGGAGGTGGGACGGAAACAGGTGGAGCAGTGAGGTGTGGGGGTACAGTCGGGGAAGGACTGGGTTCTGGAGGGGCAGGGAGAGTGGGTGGAGGGTGTTCATGAGCGGGGAGTGGCTTGGAAGGGTTAGAGGGAGGTGGAGTCAGGTGGGCGGCTTGGTCCAGATGGGTGGCCAGCTCCTTGTCCTGTTTCTGAGTATGAAAGGCCCTCACCTTGCATCTGTTGGAGGAAGAGGGTACCTCCCCCAAATGCTTTTACTGTGGTGGTGTCTGAGGCAACCATGTCTCCATCATGGGTGGGAAGGGGGCCATGGGCAGGGTGGGGGAGGGGGAGGGAATCCTCCACATCCGAAGGCAAATCTCAGAGTCCAGTTTGGGAAGTGGGGTACACAGGGCGGTCCCTGTTGGGTGTGAGGGGCTTCATGTGAGACATACTGAGTCTCTGCCCTCATATTTCCTGGTCTTAAGGAGGGGCTTATTTCCCAGCACATCTGGGGGGGCCTTCGTTTTCCACAGAGGGAGGGTCCTGTTATCTACGTGCTGAGAAGACCCCCACCATTCCGAAGCGAGGGTGGAACAAGAGATCCAAACCTAGTTTCAGAGGGAGGCGGAAGGTGCATCCATCTCCGAAGAGATGAGAGGGGCCCTAGATACGCGTGGAGGCTGGACCCCACTTTGGGGGGGGGGGTGCACATTCCATTGCAAGGGGTAAACCGAGCAGGGGAATCCTACCTCTGGAGCCTGGGGCCCGGAGGAAGAGCCCTTTTCTTTTGGGAATTGGAAGCTATTTTCCTCTCTGGGAGGTGAAAGACCCTCTCCTTTTACGGGGAGGGGACCCGCGTCTGGAGAGGATGAGGGCCCCGTTTCTGGGAGAAGACGCCCCGTTTTTGCTCCCTGGGGGCAACGCCATCTCGGTGGACGGGCCCGCCTCATGCGACCCGGCGCCTGGCCCTTACCTCCAGGCCCGGGCTCCGGTCTGCGGACTCCGGTGTGCCGGGCGCCGACTTGAGGCTCCTGCGCTCTGAGCTCCGGGTGCGTCCGGTCTCTGCCCCACTTCCCCCAGCGACTCGCGGGGTTTCCTGGCTCCGCCGAGCCGCGCTGGCCAATCAGCGCTGCCGGCCCCGGCCCTCGTTCGCGCCGCAGCCAATGAGCGCGCCCGCCACGGGCCACCGCCCCCGGGGGGAGGGGGAAGGCAGGGCGGGGGCAGAGTCCGGCCTCCGGGGGCGGGGGAGCCGGGGGCCTGGAGGAGGGACCTCGAGGGCCTGGGAGCGAGGGTTGGGGCTGTGGAGGAGGAGGCTGAGGAACCCCACCAGGCCGGAGGGGAGCCTAGCGAATGCGGGGTGGAGGACGGCTCCATAGGTTGATTTAACCTAGACCTTAATTACCTCCTGTCCCCTTTCCTGGATCCTGGGGTCTGCGGGTGAGTGTAGCTGCCCCACCTGCTCCCCGCGTTCTGGCTCTGGAACCCTAGATCCAGAGTCAGAATCCGTAAGATGCCCTGCTCCTCTCTGCCTCCTAGTGCGGGCGCTCAGGGCCCTCTCCATCAGCCCTCGGAGCTGCCCCTTAACACCTCACTTAACACCTCCTGGCCCACCAGCTCCGCAAGACAAATGGCTTGTGCATGCTGGAGGCAACGCTAAGAGCACTGGACTAGAAGTCCATGGTTTTGTCTGCATGATCTAGGTCGGGCCACTCCACCGATCCGATCCTCAATTTCCTCAAGAGTAAATAAAGACAATAGTGGTAGTACCTCCTTCATGGCTGCAAATGAGACTGTAGAGGTGGTGAAGGTGCTCTTATAAAAATTAAAATGCCCTATCAAAGCTAGGTAATACTAATGTGTGAATGAGTAATAGCCCAGGAGTTTTCTAAAGGTATTTGGAGAGAGAATGCATTCATTCATTCAGTGGTAGAGTCAAAGACACAGAAACTGCCCATCAGAACAACATGAGATCACCAAGTGCTCACAGTGATTGAATGAATGGAAATTCCAGACCCTAAAAGGCCAAGAAAGAATACGGCTTGGTTTTCCCTACTCATCCTGATCACTAATTATTTCCCTAGTCTGCACATATCTTGCGGAAACCTGAGGTCCCTCCTTTCTGCTTTCCCGCAATCCAAGCTGCCCTGTCTCTGGTTAGGCAAGGAAGACTGTGTTCCTAGAAATCAAGGAACTAAGATAAATATAAAACAAATAACTAAGTAAATAAAAAACAACAAAAAAAACCCTACCTGCCCTCTAGTATGGTCTATGACCATAGGGACCAAAAAGAAACAATAAATAAGAATCATTCAAAGGAACAGACAGAAAATTGATCCAAGGTTTTGCTGAAATTGAGAGAGCTTTGCCAATCTCTTTGGTATGTTAATCCTGCCACCTTGCTTGCAGAACTTTGGGAGGGTTATAAATCTAGCAATTTTTCCTTAAAACTTAAGCCATGCAGATAATCCTCTTTATTGCCCGTAACTCACCCAAAGAAATAAAATGGTTAATAAACATGGGAGGAAATAAAGTTTGTCAAAGAAAGGCAAGATAAAGAGACAGAAAAATTCCATCTACCAAAATGGCCTAACTTTCATCATTATAACTACTATTATTTGTGGGGGTTTCAAAGAAGTAGACAATTTCATGAATTGCTGATGGGACTATAAATGGTCAAAGCCTTCCTGGGGAGAAACTGGGTATTCCTATTAAAAACATTTTTCAAATGGGCTTACTCTTTGACCAAGAAATTAAGTCTCCATGAATTTATCTTAAACAATGAATGGTACAAAGGCTTAGTGATAAAGTGGTTTACTATCATTTTGTTTATTGTGGCAAAAAACTGGAAACAAATGTACAACCATAGAGACTCTAAAGGGACACTCTATCTGTTTCATGAACAGAATACCTCCAATAAAACATAAGTATTGAGTATTTGAATGGCATGAAAATGTCCTCTCAAAATATTAAGTGAACAAGGATATTCACCAAAGAAGTATTGTCCTGTATTTGTTAAGACTATATAGAGAGATGTGGAGAGATCAGTGCTATCTAACAGAACTTTCTGCTTTGGGTGGAATTGTTCTGTATCTGTGTGGTCCAATATGGTAGCTACTAGCCAGACATAGGTATTGAAGAATTCACATGTGCTGGTTGACAGAGAAACTGAAATTGAAATTTTATCTAATTTTTGTTTCAGGTCAAATAGTCATATGCGGCTACCGGCTATCACAGTGGAGACCATTGATATAGATAGATAGAGAGGTAGAAAGATAAATGCCCACTAGCATAAATAGTTATAGCTGTATGTTGAAATTATGGATGATTCTAATTTTACTTTATTTGCATGTTGCTAACTTCTAATTGTTTTATAACAAATATCTATTACTCCTACACTAAGAAAAAATATTTAAAATGAAAAACAAAAAAGCAAAGGTTTAAGCCCAATGTAGCCTAGCCCACCATCTGTTTTGTATGACCTGCAGGCTATGATATAAAATTCGTTTTATGTTTTATTTTATTTATATATTTTTTAAATGTTTATTTATTTTGAGAGAGAGCGAGAGACAGTACATGCGTGAGCCAGGGAGGGCAGAGACAGCGAGAATGGATCTCAAGCAGGCTCCACACTCAATGCAGAGCCCAACGTGGGGCTCGATCCCATGACTGTGAGATCATGACCTGAGCTGAAAACAAGAGTCAGATGCTTAACTGACTGAGCCACCCAGGCGCCCCGGGTTTTATATTTTAAACAGTGGAAGCAATCAAAAGAAAAATGATATTTTCTTTCACATGCAAATGACATGAAATTGAAATCTCACTGTGCATAAATAAAGTTTTATTGGAACACAGTGATACCCCCCCTCACCTATGCATCATCTATGGCTGCCTTTGTGCTATGGCAGAGCTGAGTAGTTCTGACAGAGACCGCACAGCTTGCAAAGCCAAAAATATTTACCGCCTGGCCCTTTTTTAGAAAGTTTGCCAAACCCGGGTCTCAGATGATTGCAGGAAACAAACATTCACAGCATCCACTGTGGGTTAGGCCTTGGTACTGAGTGTTCAGGAGGAGCTGAGCTGCTTCTGGTTGAGGAGGGTTGTGAGAGGGATATTTATGGCCAGGTGCTTTGCAAGCTGATTCTCAAGTAGCTTCATTGTGATACTTGTGAAGGAAACTGTCAGCACGTGAAGGCCCTTCTCACATTAGCTTCCCTTGCATTTTCCACAGCCCCATGCTGCGGGCGTCTTCCAGGGGTTGCTGAGAATGTTTTCCAGAGGCTGGCTGAGGCCCAGGATGAGGTCCTCAGAAAAGCATCTCTGAGCAGGGAAATGAGGGCAATGGGGCACGAAGCTCTCAAGGCACCAGCAGTCTGAGCAGGAAAGGCCCTTAGAGATCAGCCACCCATTGTACAGAGGGGGAAAATGAGGTCCAGAGACAAGGATGAACCTTCCTGGAGCCAGATTAGAATATCTGCCTTATTTCTCAGGTCTGTGCTTTCCACGGTCCCTGCTCACAAAATAGTATAGGGATATCACAGAGGGCATTTGGGTGTGAGGAAAAGGGGACCAGCCCGGGACTTGGTGGGGAATTCCAGTTCTACCTCTCAATGGTCGTGTGATGTTGGGACAAGTCATTTACCCCTTCTCAGACTCTGTGTTCCCATTTGTGAACTGAACAATTAAAGCAACTACCACAACATCCACATGTGAAAGAAGACAGTTGGACCCTTATCGCACACCGTACACAAAAATTAACTCACGATGGATCAAAGAACTAAATATAAGCCCTAAAACCACAAAACTCTTAGAAGAAAACACAGAGGTAAATCTTCATGACTTAGGGTTTGGCAATGGCTTCTTAAATATGACACCAAAGACATAAGGAAAAAAGAAAAGAAAAAAAATAGATAAATTGGGATTCATCAAACTCAAAGGCTTTTGTGCATCAAAGGACGTGATCGAGAGAGTGAGAAGACAATCCACAGAGAGAGAGAGAAAACATTTGCAAATAATATATCAGAAAAGAGTCTAGCATCCAGAATATATAAAGAGTTCCTACAACCCAACAACCAAAAGGCAAACAACCTGATTCAAAAAATGGGCAAAGGACTTGAATGGACCTTTTGCAAAGAAGACATACAGATGGCTGATAAGCACATGAAAAGATGCTTATCATCATCAGTCATTAGGGAAAAGCTGATCAAAACCACACTGAGGCACCACCGCGCGGTCCCTAAGATGGCCGTAATAATAAAACGGAAAATGACAAGTGTTGGCAAGGGTGTGGAGACACTGGAACTCTCACACACTGCCGGTAGGAATGTAAAATGGTGCAGCCACTGTGAAAAACAGTCTGTCAGCTCCCAGTAAGTCAAACATAGCCACCATATGACCCAGCAATTGCAATGCCAGGTCGATATCAAAAAAAAATTGAAGACAGGTTTTCAAACAAAAGCTTGTATATGAATGTTCTTAGCAACACTGCTTACAGTGGCCGAAATGTGGAAGCAAACCAAATGTCCATCAACCGATGAATGGATGGCCAAATTGTGGTATGTCCATACAGTGGAGTATTACTGACTCGTACAAAGGAATGAAATACTGGCATATGACACAATGTGGGTGAATCCTGAGAACAAAAGACCATGCACTGTATGGGTCCATTCATAAGAAGTATCCAGAATAGGGAAAGCCACAGAGACAGAAAGCAGATGAGTGGTTGCCAGCGGCTGGGGGTGGAAAAAGTGGGGAGTGACCGCTTAATAGGTATGGGGTTTCTATTTGGGATACTGACAATGTTCTGGAACTAGATGGGGGTGATGGTTGCACAGCATTGTGAATGTGTTTCATGCCACTGAACTATTCACTCTAAAATGGTAAATGTGTTATGTGTATTTTGCCACAAGAAGAAAAAGGTATGTAGCACAGTAGGTCACCCTTTGGGGTAAATGATAGGTGTTCATTCCTGGTCCCTGGTGGATACCCACACACCAGAAGCTGTTGTTATTACCGGCTTCACCAAGCAACTCGCCCAATTGTGCGAGGCTGGCCCAGAGCTCACTCATTCCCTCCTTTAGTAATTTATCTGTTCTTTCATTTAGTCAGTCAACAAACACGCATTTAGCATCTACTCTGTGCCAGGCCCTGAGCTGTTCTAGGCATTGGGGGTTTGAGGTCCCATCTCCACGGAGCTTCCATTCTGGTGCTGGGAGACAGAGCATAAAAGAGGCAAACATGAACTAAGGAAACAAATTTTTAACAATAAGTGGTTTGAGAGACACCAAGTCCCTCAGAGCAAGGACATCAGCCATGATGGCCAGGGTGGGGGGGTGGGGTCACCTGGAAGGACGTGACATGTGTGCAGAGGCCTGAATGCTAAGAGGGGGCCTGGGTGGGATTTCCCTGCACTCATTCCCATGCACTTGTCTCCTCAAAGACCCAGGGGCTGCCTCTGGCTTTCCTTTACCAGCCAGACCCCAACCCCGGCGTGGGTGTGCCATGCCCAGCTGCTGCATCTGACACATCACAGATGTGTCACAGCTTTATTCTACTGGCATTACCATGACTGGGCCCTTCAGAGCTGCCAGTTCCCAAGAAACACAATGGTGAGATTCTCCTTCTTCTAGCTCAGGACACGCTGAAGTGACAGGGGAATGGTGTTGTCCCCCAGTGCCACTCCCATTCCCTGGAGGGCTTCCCGGAGGCAGCCCCTAACCACAAACAGTTCTCCTGCTCAAAACATCACTGGTGCTAAGGTTGAGAAACCCCGTGTTGGAAAACATGTATGTAGTTTCAACACTATGCAAGGTGCTCAGTACATTCTAGGTCCCCTCCTCCTGTGGCTGGAGGTGCACTCACACTCACCCCAATTCTTCTTGCCTGTACATGGGAGGGCATTGCAGGGCACCAGACGGAGGAATGAGGCTCTCCTACTCATCTCCACCGCTGGAGAAAATAACTAAGCATTTACGTCTCATCTGAGATCTTTGAGGACTTTGTTAGCATGTCTGACATCTATGGCGTTTCTGAGATCTCTGAGGACACTACTTGGCACACAGCAGGTGCTCTATTAATCCTGAACCGTTCCACTGCATGCAAAGGACATGTCAAGCAGGATGTTGAGGGAAGGTGCTGACTCCTCTCACCCCTCCCTGGGGGAGCTGTTGGCCCCCAGGAGCTGTCCATCAACTCCCTGCTGAAACCTCACCAGACTGAAATCAAACTCTTTCTCCAGGGCCAGCAGATCCAAAGTCCTTACACCTCCCCATCCTTCCCTCTCCTCCCTACAGACAACTGAAGACGAAAATCAGGAGACAGAGCCGTAGGGCTGTTATTTCCTCAAACTCTGGAGATCGCGGCTGTGACAATGAAGAATCCCATAAGATGAGGCTGTATTGCTGGCCGGCCCGGGCTCTCGTGCGTCTGAAACAGGAGAAAGGTCCCTGCAGCATGCAGCAGAGCGGGAGGCTCGCAGTGAGTCCTCCACAAAGATTAGCTATTGTCATGAACCTTATCAGAATCATCACTCCCATAGTTTGGGTCCCTCCAGAAACAGACCCTGAGACAAGGACAGAAGTGACCCAGGTGATACCAGTAGGGGGGGGGCTAGTCAGACAGGAAGGGAAGAGTAGGTAATGATGCGATTGCAGGGGCAGCTGGGGTGGCATTCCGCTGGGGAGTGCTGGGGGCTGGCTGGGTAGGGCATTCACTTCAGAGTTACCCCACTAAACGGCTAGGGCCCGGGGCATTCACGCACCAACGACTACCAGTCACTGGTCGAAGACTGCCCGCCCAGGGTGTCAACTCCCCAGCGCTTCTGGCTCGCCCCTTTTGGGTTGGGCAGGCTGAGGTGGCTGTGGAGAGCCCTTGGGGTGAGTCTCAGGCAGTGACGGTTAGGAGGCAGGCGAGCATGCAAAGAAGTAGAGAATGCTGGGCCAGGTCATCGGCAAGGGGCTGCTCCCACCGCCCCCATCACCAACGTTGCCGGTTGACCACGGCTAGGGTCTGTTTCTTACTTTTTTTTCCCCTTTAAAATGACTTTAGAACAGGTTCACAGCAAAATTGAGGAAAAGATAGAAAGATTTCCCATGCACCCATCCCCTGCCCCCACACATGCACAGCCTCCCCATCAACATCCTCACCAGAGGGGATGTTTGTTACAACTGACGAACCTGCACGGACACATCAACACCCAACGTCCATAGTGTTCACGGGAGCTCGCTTCTGGTGCTGCACACTCGCAGGTTTGGACAGATGTATAGTGACACGTGTCCATCATTACAGTGTCATACGGACTTGTTTCGCTGCCCCCAAATCCCCTGTGCTCTGCCGGCTTGCCCTCTCTCCCCTTAACGCCCTGAAACCACTGATCTTTTTACTGTCTCTGTAGCTCTGCCTTTTCTGGAATCATCCAGTACGTAGCTTTTTCAGATTGGCTTCTTTCACTTAGCAATATGCATTTAAAGTCTCTTGCATGGCTTGTTATGGCTGGGTCACTCATTCTTTTTTAAGCACCGAATAATATTCCAGGGTGTGGATATGCCACAGCTTGTCTATCCATCCACCCAGTGAGGGACATGTTGATTGCTTCCAACTTTTGGCAATTACGAATAGAGTTGCTGTGGGGTGCCTCCAGGCAGGCTCAGTTGCGTGTGACTCTTGAAATCGGGGTTGTGAGTTAGAGCTCCATGTTGGGGGTAGAGATTACTCAAAAATAAACTCTTTAAAAAACGAGAGAGAGACAACAGAAGGGTGCCCGGGTGGCTCAGTTAGTCAGTTAAGCGTCTGACTCCTGATTTCAGTTCGGGTCATGATTTCACGGTTCCTGAGATCGACGTCCACGTTGAGCTTCATGCTGAAAGTGAGAAGCTTGCTGGGAGTTCTCTCTCTCCCTCTCTCTGCCACCCCTCTCTAAAAACAAGAGAGAGAGAGACTGGAGCTGCTATAAACATCTGTATGCAGATCTTGTGTGGACGTCAGTTTCCAACTCATTCGGGTGAATACCAAAGGGTGCCGTTGCTGGATCATCGTATGGCCCAAGTATGTTCAGTGCTGTAAGAAACTGCCAGACTGTTCCACAGGGGCCAAGCCATTCTGTGTTTCCACCAGCAGTGAACGAGAGTTCCCGTTGCGGCACATTCAGAATTTGGTGCTGTCAGTGTTCCAGATTTGGGGGCAGTTTTCTCCTCTTCCTCCCTTCCCTCCTCCTCTACCACCATCATCTTTGGCCGCTGCTAAGGTTTTAAAACGCCATTCTCCTGTGCTCTCGCAGCCTGTGCTCACCTTTTTCATGGCATTCACAAGCCCATTCACTTCAGTCGCTGGGTTGCGACTTGACGAGAGGATTCAAGTTCTCATTCACTCCTCTGTTCCCTCGTAGTCTATTCTCCCACACTTACCAAAACTGTTGGCCGAAAGCTTACTCTGTGTCAGGGACTGGGCTGTTAAATGATCTATACCAGGGGGTGTCTCCTCTGGCCAGGGAGCTCCTCGGGGACGGGTCCTTGGCCTGACTCATCATCTATGGGGCAGGGGGGCGTCAGGGGGGCAGGCACAGCACCCAGCGCAGAGCAGGACTCAGTATGTGCTTAGCTGACACAAATTAGAGAAAACAGTCTCCTTTTATTTTTCTGTCTTTCCAAACTGAACACCCCGCAGAGATACCAGGCTTTGTGGGAACTAAACAGTTGCTTCACTGATATTTCAAAGGCCCTTCCCACCAAAAAAGGCTTCCTGAGAATGAATCCGGGCCCCCTGGGAGTTTGCAGGCCTGGAGTCCATGCAAATGCTCAGTCTCCTGCTGAATTCGGAGGCGGTAGATGGAGTTG
This sequence comes from Panthera onca, assembly GCF_046562875.1. Classification (NCBI taxonomy): domain Eukaryota; kingdom Metazoa; phylum Chordata; class Mammalia; order Carnivora; family Felidae; genus Panthera; species Panthera onca. The sequence continues at coordinate 34,707,185 of NC_138354.1, forward strand.
CTTTGCCAGAAGGTACCAGGCCCTGGAGCCGGCTCCCGGGAGCAGCTCCGGAGGTGAACTCCAGTCCGAGACCCACCGCTGCCCCTCAGCCCTGTGACTTTGGGCCTGTCTCCGACCCTCTCTGACCTTGGCTTTCTAAAGGCAGATGGTAGCGTCCCCTTGCTGGTTGCTGAGGGGACTGAAAGTGGTGGCTTGTGCTCAGAGCTTGGGACATCAACACTCACTCCCCGTCCTCCTTATGAGGACCACTGCATCGAAGCCGCGTTCTTTGAAATCCCCTCCGCTGGCCTCTGGACCCCAGGGAGATGACAGCCCTCCCCCCCACGCCACTTCCCTGTGTGTCACCAAGGCCTGACATCTGTGGTGCTGGTCCTGAGCCGGAGTGCGCGCGCTCTCGGCTGCCTTGGCCAGTCCTCACGTCTGGGACACAGCACAGTGAGCTGAGCTGGCCGTGCCGTGTGCACAGAGACCGCTGGTGTCTGGACTGGTTAGAGGCTATACTGGAAGCCGCCCGGGCGGCCTCGGGTCAAACCCACGTGAGCTCCCAGCCAGCCTGTTGCTCACAGGCTGTGGGACCCCTGGGGGCCCCTACTCCTCTCTGACTCTTGTTTCCTTGCCCTGTAGAACAGGGTGATCCCGCAAGGGGCATTGGCCCAACGGATGAGCGTTGACAGTTGGGTTTCTCCCTGACTTCCTGAGCACCTCCCCTGACTCAGGGAGTTCGGCTGTCACAACTGGGAGGAGGAGGGAGCCAGTCCAGCATCCAGCAGGTGCAGCCAGGGACGCTGGGAGACATCTGGAGTGCACAGGACAGCCCCACCATCGAGGGTAGTGGGACCCAGATGTCAAGAGTGCTGAGGTCGAGAGGCGCCCTCCAGATCCTCCAGTGCGACAAGTGAAACCCACAAAGGCCCAAATCACCCAGTGGCTGTTGGCACATTTCAACCTCTCAATTGAGTTGAGTCTCAGTTTCTTTATCTGCACAGTGGGGGTGAGAACCACAGCGGGGCCGTGGAGAGCTTTAAGAGAGAGAGAGCCTGTAAAGCGTCCGTCCTGCCCAGGGCTGTACAAACAGCTGGAAAAACAGCAGTGGGAGGACCCCCACCCCACCTCTGGAGTCTCGTTCTGATTCTTCCCCTGGGAAGCCGCCCTCCCCTCCCCGCCGGAACAGCCAGGTGTGGGTTGTCGTGGAAACCTTTCAGAGATGGTGCACTCAAGAGTTTGATTTTTTTTTTTTTCTCCTCAAAATAACCCATGCTGTCAGTCAAGTAACACTGAGGTGCAGTGGTGTGGCAAGTGAGATCATTTTTGCCATTAGCAGCTGAGCATGGTGCCTGGCTGGGGAGGTTCCGCCCCTTGCAACAGGCTGTTAATAGCAATGCAGCAGCGAATAATTAAGAATAGTGATGGTGATGGTGACAGTGACGGTGACAGTCACGGTGTCTTGCACCTCCCCCCACCCCCAAGCCAGCTCACGTACCAGGTCCTTCACAGGCACATCAAGTACGACCTTGACAGTAAGTACCACTAGCGTGCCCATTTCACAGACACCGATGCAGAGGCACCGAGCTTTAGTGCCTCTCAGAGGCCCTCACTGAGAGGGGATGTAGGGGGAAGGCTCAGTTCCTTTAGTCCGTGGCCCCAGCATCCAAACTATCGGCCCCAGGCTCTCTTCTTAGTGAGCTTTGAAGCTGGAAACACCACTACCTGCCCCTGGAGCCCATTTCTGAGCTCGGTCCTTCCTCATCCAGACACTCCCGCCCCAAAGACGTGTTCCTTCCTGGCTCCGAAACTGTCGCTTCGTAAAGCCTAAGGCAGAATTGGGTCTCAGCCCCAGTACATCAAACCCTTCCATCTACCCCAGGACAATGGCACAGCATAGCCTCCAATCCATTCCACTCTTCCTTGTCTTCAAGCAATCCCTACTCTGGGCAGGAGGCAATAGAAAGAATGCTGATTACAGCGTCGGGCAGACCTGGGTATAGACACCTCCCTCGTTACTTCCTAGTCCTGTGGCCTTGGACAGGCCACGTATACTTTTGAGCCTCAGCTGACCCACCTCTAAAATGGGTTCAGGGTTGGTATACTGATAGATGAGATCAATGTAAATGCCTAATAAAAACGTGGGTTTGATCTGAATTAGGTGTGGGGTTAGCTGGGTACTGGGCGGCAATCAGAGCCAACATGTATGATATGCAGCAGGTTACTTAGGGTCCCCCAAGAGTCGCTGGGGACCCGTGCTTTGGAGCAGCTGCCAGTGGCTTAAGGGGACTGATGACTGTCCTGAATTCCTTGGCCCGGGGGTGGGGGGTTGGGGGGTGGATAATAGGTTCCTGCTGTCAATTCACGAGGCTGGGGCGCCACCTCGTGGCGAGGGTCCTCCATGGACCCGGCCCTGAGGTGAAGCGCCCCACGGGGCCAACGTCCTCAAACCTTGCAACCCCCAGGAGAAAATGACCCCTAGACCCCTTCGGCGGACAGGAAGCCAAGAGCACGCTCGCCTCCTATCTCCGATTGGCTGCCCCGAGCAAGGACCCTGCAAACTGTGTTTCTGCTCAGTTCGTTCATTCACTCATCCACTCATTCACTTGGCAGGGTGGGCTCATTCCTCAGGATTTACCTCCCATCTTGGGCCCCCTCCCCTGCCCCTGGTGGATGCTCCCCTGGCCCCAGGATGGCTTTACTTTTCTTCACAGCCCTTATCAACCCTGTCCAGGTTATAACGCCGAAACCACTAAAACATAGTTCTTTTGAAACCGATAGCACGTGTCAGTCTTACGTGATTCGCCAACGAGGGACAATGCAGGATGACAATGCTGGTTCAAAAGGGAATCCGAGACACAGGGCTGTGTACCCTCCCCAGGGAAAAGCGACAAGCTGAACTCGCCATAGTAGACACAGACTTGGTTTGTGTCCTGCGAGGCAAGACCACTGTCCCCCTGGGGGTTATCTTCCTGCTGGACAGAAGAGAAGCCATCATGTGGCTTCAGGTTTACAGAACTGCAAAATGCTTGCGCTCAGACCAGTCGGGTACATGAACGCGCTTTTGCAAATGCTGCAGCGTGCAGCCCCCTTCTGGCCTTACTTCTGGTTTTTGGATCACTGTTCTTCCCAACATGTGATGCATGCTATGTATTTATTTGTACTTTTTGCCTGTTGTCTCATCTAGCATTGGACTCCGGGAGGGCACGGATGTGAGATGTCTTGCTCCCTGCCGCTTCCCAGGCAGCCTGGTCAACATCCAGCATGGGGAAAGTGGTGGACAAATATCTGCAGAATGGCCAGGTGTGTTAGGCTGGGGGATGATCCAGTCCTGTCCCCATGGAGCTCACCATCTATGAGGGAGGCATGCAGGGAAACAGACAGTTATCACACCAAGTTTTAAAAGGGTCATATTGTAGAAGGCTCAGGGGCTGTGTACACCTGGGGAAGGCTTTCGGGAAGAAGAAACTAAGGAGAGGGACTGGGTGAGAGGAGTTTCAGAGGGTGGGGGCTGCTAAGAGCATGGTGCATTCTGGGAGGAGGAGGGAATTCAATATGGCGGACAGGATGGGGCTGGAAAGGTAGGCGGAGACTAGACCTTGAGGGTCTGGTGGGCTTTGCAAAGGGGTTTGGGTTTTATGCAGTGATCTCTCATGGCAGTTCCAGCACAGCCTTAGCACCCACGACTGGTATCCGGCCTGAGAAGCAAGTCTCCAAATTCACAAGGACGTAGATGTTCACAGCAGGAAGATTTTCCATTACATTTAAATGCTGAAGCATAAATATTTTTCAGAAGTCTCATCATCTGCTCACTATGCCCTTCTGGTCAATCTGCCCTTGGTGGAGGGGGCAGGGGTGGGTCTTCAGAAGCCGCAGTCATCCAAGTCAGAATGCTGGGTGTCACCCCCAGCCCTTCTTCTTCCTGTACCCACACCTTCCTTTCATCCCATCACTTTTTTTCCCATCAATCAGGAAATCACATGACTGAAGGGCAGACCGGGCTGATAAGGAGGGTCTGTGTGGCGACCAAGCGCAGGGCTGTGCGCTTTTCATCACCGAGGCCAGAGTCTGTGGTGGCAGCCCTGCCCCCTGACTTCCCATGTGACACGGCCCTTGGTGGCTTCAACAGAGGGCTGAAAGGCACAAAACCACCAGACCGATACCAGTCTGTCGGGAGAGAGCGGTGACATCCCTTAAGAGGTCACGGATTTAAAGGCCACCAGCTGGCTGCCCCACGCTGCTGGGCAGCATCGCTAGCCCACGTCGTGAGAGCAGATCCCCACTGATACCTGCTTTGGGACGCTGCACTGAGCTGCCACATGAGAAACAGCACAACCTGGAAGGTCTCTGTGGTTCGAGCCAGGATCCAGGGCTGCAAGCCCCGCTGCTTCCAGTGTCTGTGCCGCAGCTGTCTGCTGGGCACGTGTACTGGCCACCTGGCGGAGGGGGGTTCCAACTGGCAGTTACTCCCAAGCCGCCTAGGTGTCAACCTAACTGAGTTAGCTTTCTGGGAGGACGCAGGCAGGAAGCACCGTGCGCCCGGAAGCACCATCCCCTGGAAGGACCACGCACACAGCTGTTCTGCCCCTGCACTCGCGGGTGGGCACAGACGGCTGCGAGAGCTGAAAGCCAAGGTGTATGTAGGTCACCTTGACACACGGACGGCGAGACGGGTCTCCTACTGACGTTTCACATCAGCGTCACTGCCCGCCAACTTACGGCTCCCTGAGTCTAGGCCACCCCGCGTGCAGGGGTCTCACTGCAAACAGGATTCTTTTTACTCTGTATGCAGAATTGGTCTCTGAGGTCGCTTCCCCAGGAAGCACGTCTCCCCCTGCTGGCAATCCATGGCATGTCTTGTTGGACGTGGGGTCAGCGGTGCGGAGGATGGCTTGCCTGTTCCTCTGAGGGCCTTCCAGGTCCCCAAGGTGACCCTCGTGTGTAACGCAGAGCCCGGATTTAAGGCAGGCCTGTTCCACGTGACTTTTCACATTTGCTCTTTGCCCAGCTACTGCCTCAGGATACAGGAACAAAGAGGGTCCTCTCTGTACCAGAGAGAGTTAGATTGCTCACAAAGATTCCTCTAGCAGGTGGTGATGCCAGGCCCACAGTATACAAGCTGAAAATGCTCCCAAACCAAACAATTGTATTGCATCTACTGAAGACTCCCCTGGTATATCTTACATGGATTATCTAATACAATTTTCACAGTAACTCTGTGAAGACAGGAGTCTTACCATTTCACAGATGAGGAAACTGAGGTTCAGAGAGGCTAGGCCACTCATCCAAGGTTGTCTGGCTGGTTTGGGGGGCAGAGCCAGGATCAGAACCTGGGCCTGCCCAGCCCGAGTTTGTGCTCCTAACCAGGAACGGCGCGTCCCAGCCCCACTCCCCACAGTGGTGGCTGGACCAGCGGTACCAGGGTCACCTGGTGGCTCGCTAAGGTCCAGGAGGACTGGAGTCAGAATCTGCATGTTGGCAAAATCCCGGGTGACTTGTGTACACAGTAGTTTGAGAACCGAGGGGGCCACGTTTGTTGGTTTTAGCAAATCCTTTCCGTGCAGGCTTGACCAACCAAGTCCTCACCCTGGGGCCGTATATTCTCTGGAAATGTTAGAATGTGCAAAATAAATAGATAAGTAAACAGACAACTCCAAAGGTCTATCTAGATTACTTCCCTAGCAGAACATCTCGATGTTTTCATGATTCTGAAATATTGCTGCCAAACAAGCTCTTAGAGGTTCAAGCAAAGCTATAAAAACAGGCTGAGAAGGGTGAATTTTGACTCCGAGAAGTGAAAATCTGACGATGCTTTGAATTATAGCCGATGAAGATTAATTCCAGGCCCCACTTAGAGGAAGCTTTCAGGCGGAGTGCTTTCTCGCCCTAATGTGCCAGGTGAAAGGAGCGATGACTCTATTGCTTGGTGCCGCTTACATTTATGGGTTTGTCCCCACAAGGGCTGGGAAAACGTCAGTTAGGGCTGACACGGGGCCAGCTGGGGGCTCGGTCTCGTGGGGCTCTGTTTTGAGGACTCATTATTCACGTATCCTGTTGTGATTCGCGACTCTGTTTAATTACGGCAATTTTATCAGGGAGGGTTTTGTGTCGGAACCTCGGGAAATGGGAAGAGCTCAAAGGCTATGCATCTTGAACCGCTCACCACACACAAAGCACCAGGGTCTTGTCAAGGAGCAGAATCCGCGTCAGGCCTGGGGCTGGGGCTGCTGCCACCGGTGGCCGGGGAAACCTGCCGCGGGAAAGCGTGGAGAGTGTGGGCTCCGAGCCCGACGCTGCCATTTGGCAGCTCTGTGATGTCGGGAAGGTGGCTTAACTGCTCTGAACTCCAGACTTCTCATGTCAAGTGGGGATCATTCCTGCCCTCTAGGGTCTTTGTAAGGCTTAGAGATGATGCATGTGAATCTCCTTCCCACTCCCAGAGGGGAGGGTGAGACTCATTCATTGCACGTTCAGCTGAGATCCGTCTTTTTTTCCTAAACAAGCTAACTTTCTCCCTGATCCAGATCTCTGACCCTCAGCGCTGCCGCCCTGGGGGCCGTCCTGTGCATTACAGGATGTTAGCAGCATCCCTGACTGGTAGCACCCACCTCCCGGAGTTGTGACCACCAAAACCTTTGCAAACACTGCCAAAGGCCCCTGGAGGTAACAATGTCTGCAACTGGGAAACCCTCTCCCCAGCCACAGTTCCTATTAATTGTTCATTCAACGGTTTGTGTTGAGTACCTACTTTGGGCCAGACTGTGTGCCAGAAATATGTGGATATTTAAGCCAGGCAGGGCTCTGACCTGTGGACTTTTCTGTTTAGAGCCGATGTCTTCTCAACTGTTAGGTGGATGTAACCAGACTACTAATGTCACGTCCCGGCTGGGAGGATGAGGTGAGTTAATCTGGTGTCCGAATGGAGCCGGAGAGATGCCAGGAGCAATCTGGGCTGTGGGGCAGGCAGGGAGGCACACATGCTGGGCCCAGGGTCCAGGCCTGCAGGAGCAGCAATATGGGAACGGGATGTGCAGGGAGGGCCCAGGCAGCAGGAAGTGGGACCGGACCGGAAGGAGGAGGAGGGGGAGATGGTGGGAAAGGTTGTAAAGCAACAGGAAGGGGTGGAGACAGGAGGGCCAAAGAGAAAAACATAAAAAATCAGACGGAGATGTGCTGCTGTGATAGAAGCTGAGTAGGGAGCCCCAGGGCAGGAGGGGAAGGAGCCGGGCTGTGGGAGGGAAGGCTGTGGTGCAGATCATGGCACGGACCCCGGGGCAGCCACACAGGGTGGGGAAGAGCGGCTCTTTCTGTTCTGGGCTCCCACGATTTTCGTTACAAAGAGTTAAAACAGAAAATAAAGGTCACTTGGCCAGCTCCTGCCGCCTCCTCTGAATGGGCCTACCCAGAGGGACAGGAATGGATCACAGGCAGCCTTGGAAGGAAATGAGGCTGCTTTGCCTCAGTCTGCGTGGTGTTATTGCCGCCGGTGTGGAGTGGACATTAAACACATCTGTGAGCAGGTGACAGAGGGGGGCACTAAATGCCCCTGGCCGGGCCCTGGGTCCCCTGCCCCCCAGGAGCCCTCCAAGTAGTCCACTCAAGTGGAATCAAGGTGCGAATGTTGATTCCAAGCCAGCTCGCAGCTCTCGACACGGCCCTGGAGTGCGCGTGATGAGCTGGCTGCACGGAAAACACGGGCAACGACACGACTTCCAGCCCAGAGCAAGAACGCTCTCCGGCTGCTGCTGGGAGGCAGCAACGGCCCCCAGAAAACAGTCTTGAGGCCTGTAACGTGCACCTGCCACATTTTTAAAACGATAAAATCTCAAGCACATCACTTTGTGAGCTTTTGATTTTATTAGAGATGTACTCTAAGAACAGTCGAGAAGCCGTGCTTGGGGATGCGGTGGGTCACATCACCGGTTCCACAAAGATCTTCCAGAGCTCCTGCAGCAAACAGAGAAAGCGGGGGTTCCTGAGTGGCGCAAAGGAGACCTCGCGACGTCAGAGAGGCAAGTGATTCACCACGGAGGACAGCACACAGCACACGAGCTGCCCCAAGGGTGGGGAGCGCCTCCTGATTCTGTCTCTCTGCCTCGCCACGAGAGAGCGAGGAGCTGGACGGGCGAGAGGACGTCACACAATCAAGATGGGCCAGAAGAGGGTCAGCCAGCCACCGCTTTCCTGTTTGGGGAGCTCTTAAGTGCCATGCCCCGTGGCCGCTGACTTTCCGGGCCGTGTGCCTCTCCTACCGCGAGCAGGCGGAGAAGGTGCAAACACACACCAGCTCCCGGTGGAAACCCGACGTCCTCGCGGGCAGAGGACGGTTGGCCGTCTGTGGGGGGCGGCCAGGAGGCAGCGGAGCCAGAAACACAAGGTGGCTCCTCGCGTGCGGCAACCACACGGATTCAGCGCCGTGCTTGCTGGGCGGGCTCCCTGTTGGCCCTCCTCCCCCCTGTCCTCCTCAGAACTACACCTGGTCTCCACGCACCCGGAGAAGGGGCACCCACAGCCAACAGGCAAGGAGAACAAAAGACATTAGTCCCAGACCTTTGGACTGCAGCTCCCAGTTACGTAAGTGATTATTATCAAGGGTAATTTTGACTTCTCAGATTTCCTCCATGAGGGGGGTTTAAAGCTGTAACGGGAAGCGGCCGGGCCCCAGCTCCGTGGCTGCCTGGCGGGGTGACTTACCTGGTCTCGGCATCAACTGAGGCCGGGGAGGAAGGAGCTCGGCCCGGTACCCGGCCCGTGTACCACTACTGGGAGGCTTCCTCAGAGGCCTAGTCTGATGGACCCAGCGGGCCTGGTTGGAAGGGCCACTGGCCATTAGACAAGCCTGACCAGTCCGGGAGGCCAGCCCACGTCCATGGCGAAGGTGTGGCCTCCAGCACTGGGGCTCCTGCATCGAGAACCCCACCACGTGCCCCCCGGCGGACTTCCTGCACCCCAGCCGCCTCCTGTGCTTGGCCCACTTCCTCCGCAGCAGGAACTGCCCGCGGGGAAAGAGCGCCCTGTAAGTCCAGGGCGACAGACGGCCCGCGGGCCCACGTGCAGACACGGTGGCCCCTCAGGATGGGGAGACCCCACCGCCGTCTTCGGTGCCAGCCGCCCCTCTGCCCCGGCAGCACCGGGGTGCGGCGCCCGCGTGTGGGGGCCCTGGGTCCGCGGTGTCGCGCACGGCAGTGACAGCCCGCACCTACCAGCTGCTGGATGCGCTCGTAAACCAGGAGCTGCGGGAAGGAGGCCTCCACCCGCTCCACCGCGAAGCGCAGCCGGCCGTCAGCCAGCCCCTCCAGCCGCCGCAGCCAGGAGCGGAAGTGGTCGTACGCCTCGCATGTGACGTCCAGGTGTCTGAGCGTGAAGTTCAGCCTGCAAACAGGCAGGCGACACACACACGCCTCGCCTTCCCGCCGCCTCCCCGACCGCACTCCCCACCGGTGGATCTTCACCGCGCGCCTACTGGTGCTGAGCACTGGGCGCGCTTCCTTCCCGAATCTGCAGGGGAGCCCGGGAGGTGGTTCCACTTCACAGACGTGGGAACCGGGGCTCAGGAAACTTGAGTCAGGTGCCTGAGATACCACCGCCCGACAGACGGGCCCCGCCCTGGACTTCAAAGTGGTGCAGGAGGCGGACGCAGAACACCGCCTGCCGGCTTCCCCACTTCCCCAGCACAGAATCTGCGCGTGGGGTGCCCACGGCTGCATATGTGACCAAAGGACGAAGGGCAGGGGCCTCAGAGCAGTGGGCGCCGAAGGCCGCCGGGGGGGGGTGCGCCAGGGCGACTTCAAATGGGTCCTTCCAGAGCCCTCCCAGCCCAGCTGCTCGGCCATTTCTCCACCCCAACCTGCAACACGATTCGACCTGAAACTCAAATTCTTTGCCTCTTTCCCTTCGCTTCTCCACATCTTTTACTAAGAAGAATTTCCAACAGTGTGATGGACGGCCCCAGTTGCACCACCACCAGCTCACAGCCGCTGAGGCCCCTCGCACACCCAGAATGGATTATTAAATAGCTAAGGCCAGCCAGCACAGCATTTCTCTCGCGAAGATGGACACAAGCATCTCAAAAACATAAAGCCTCTTCTGTTTCTTTGTTTCACCTAAAACAAATTTAATAATTCTTTATCATTCCAACATTCAGTTGGGGTTCAACTTTTCCTGACGGTCTCGCGTTCTCCCTGGGTGGTCTATAAAACCAGTCTCCAAATGGGATCCACATGCTGTCAGTGGTCACGTGTGCCTCAAACAGCCTCCTGGACATTTTAGGTATGAACGATATGCCCAGATGGACGGTGTGGACACAGCCATGGTCATTTCCATAGGGCGGATTTCTAGATGCCGGACTGCTGGCTCACTAAGTACGTTTGGTTTCAGGGCTTTTTTTTTTTTTTTTTAAGATTTTATTTTTAGGCAATCTCTGCACCCAACATGGAGCTGGAACTCACAGCCCTGAGATCAAGAGTGGCAGGCTCTACTGACTGAGCCAGCCAGGCACCCAGGTTTTATGGCTTTTGCTACATATCCTGAATTGCCTTCAGAAAAGTTGTGGGCTAGGGTTCCCTGGGTGGCTCAGCTGGTTGCAGGTCCAGCTTCGGCTCAGGTCATGATCTCACGGTTCGTGAGTTCAAGCCCCACATCGGGCTGGCGGCTGTCAGCACGGAGCCTGCTTCCGACCCTCTGTCCCTCGCTCTCTGCCCCTCGCCCGCTTGCGCTCTCTCAAAAATAAATACACATTAAAAAAAAAAAAAAGGACAAGTTATGGTCTACAACATGATCGGAGAAAACCGTGTGAAAGGTGTCTGCTTCTACCATGAAATGCCACTCCCTCAGCGGGAGCCCCAGGGCTTCCGGGTGGAGGGGTCCGTCTGCATCAGGGGAGGACAGACAGACAGAGGCCTGGGGTGCTGAGGAGACAGATGGCGTCCCGGAGGGGACGTTCAGAGAGACAGGCCCTGGACAGCGTGGTGGCCACGCGTCCATGGTGCAGCTACGTTCAAGGGCTCGTCTGCTCGCAGACCAGCGTGACAGGCTCCCTGGCGCCCCTCAGCCTTCCTCTCCACCGGCAGGGCGGGGGCGGCCGCAGGTACACACAGGGCCGGGGGATGACACAAGGTCACGTGTGGGAGGGCAGCACGGGCTGGCACACAGCAGGGGCTCCGTGCGTGCGTGTCGGGCCGGCGCGGACAGGAGCGCACTCCAAGGGGGGCGCGGAGCTCACCGCTTCTCCACAGACAGAATGGCCGTGCAGGCGTTCTGCAGCTTGTGAGCGAGGCGGGACAGGGTTTCAAACAGAGCGTCGGTTAGGTCATCGTCGTAAAACACTGCGGGGAAGGAAACAGGCATGAGGGGAAAACCCACCACCACGGGCAGATCTGCCCCTGGGAGGACCCCCGGCACCGCACCGAGTCCCTAGAAACGTGCCCCCGCGATGGTGCTCAGGCTGGAAACCGCAGGCGGGCACGGCGGGCGCCTGGGGGCTGGGAGGGCTCCGCGGAGGAGGGGCGGGGGCACCGCTGCGACCAGGACGCCTCACCTTCAGCCGCAAGCAGGATGGTGGTGTGGCTGTACAGGTCAGAGACATCCTCCTGCGACCAGCTGAAGGGGACCTCCGGGTCTGTGGAAGAGGAGAGGCCACTCTGTGCACGGCCCTTCCCCCGTGGGCCAGCTGGGAACGGCGGGCACCAGCAGGCAGGGCTGCACCCAGCAACGGCACATGTGGCTGCCAGGGGTCTGCCTCCCCACCGAGGGGCGGGCACTGCTGCCCCGTGAACTGCTGTGCGGCCCTGAAGAGGGTGCTTCCCCTCCCAGGGCATCACACTGGAGTGGGCGTTACTAGACATGCCCTCAAGGGCGGCTGGGGAGCTCTGGGGCTATGGGCAGACCCTCGACACGCAATGACTCTCCCACCTGACACCTGACGGGAAAGGACACTTTACACACAGCAGGCAGTTCACACAAGCATGTAGGTCCGACACAGACTGGGTGATCAATTCAGAAAACTCCCCCACCGGGGGGCCCTGTCCTTAGGACAGGACAGAGTGCTATGTGCGAGGCTGCTTCCCAGCCCTGGGCAGGTGCTCAGCCCTGAGCGCCAGGCCTCACCTGTAGCTCAGGGGCCACTGTGCCTACTGTACGGGGACGCTCCCAGTCTGAGTGACAGAGCGGGTGGAAGGTGCCAGGAGCTGACACTCATCAGCTGACGGAGAGAAGTGGCCGTGGGCCGAGGGGCTGTGGCACAGCCGGGAGCCTGCAGCTCAGCCCAGGCCACAGGGAGCTAGGCCAAGGGGCTGTGAGTCCGCTGGGACGGGGGTGGGGGGCGCACCTGTGCACAGGTCGTCGCGGAGCCAGTCCAGTTCTTTGACCTTAACCACACCGCCTGCAAGAGCAAAACGAGGCAGAACGTCCAAACTCTAGTAACAGTCGGGGAAGAAGATAAGCCTTCCCATTCTACGCCGAAATCCCTCCATCCAGCACGGATCCCTTGGCCAAAATCCCTTGGCCAGCACGGAGCGCCAAGCATCAGGTCTGGCACCGGACATGGGGAATACAAAGGTGTATGAGACGTGTCCCTGTCCTCGGGGACCGGCAGCCCAGGAGAGACTGGCGGGTGGGCACACACCGACAAGGCAGGGGTCAGGGCACTGTGATGAGGACAAGCCGAGCAGAGGAGGAGAGAGGAGCTCAGGTTCAGGCGGGGGTGTCAGGGAAGGCTCCAAAGAAGGTGAGTCACACCTGCCCCTCCCATGCCACCCTTGCTGACTAGGCATTCGACAAACAATGTGACGGGGATCAGGCAGGCCCTGTGGCCCAGCAGGGTGTCACCCAGTCACACACAGGTCAAAATGCAGTGGTTCAAGGCGAAGCCAGGCTCTGGTAGGGAGCTGGGACCTCGTCTGGAAGTCTGAGCATGATTAGGGGCAGCAGCACGAAGGGCCGGGGGGGAGCCTCAGACAGGCTAGGGTGACCAGAACAGAGGGAGCCCTGTGAGGCAGGCGTCACAGACGGCAGGGCCAGACCCCAGCGAGATCCGGGACAAGCAGAGGGGTCCGGTGTGCACTCAGACAGCAGTGGAAGACCTGGAGGGCCTGAGGCCCGTGGGCTGGAGCGGCCGGACAGTGGGAGAGCGCCCCCGGCTGCTCGGGAAGGGTCTGCACATACAGTCAGGGGAGGGTGGCCGCTGCTTCCGTCGCATGAACTGGATTCTGCGGGTTGGGGGGAGGGGTGGGGGGAGGAGGACGACGGTCTGGGCAGAGGGAGGAACTTACGACGTGAGTGCTCTGCTTGCCAGTGAGGCAGTCAGTGGAAAAGGGAGGGGGAGCAGGCAGGGGCCAGCCCACGAGGGCTGGGAGGCAGAGGGGCTCAGACTTCACCCTTGAAGCTTTTTCAGAGGGGACTTAAGGGGTCAGGCTTCCATCGTCACTCTAGATGCTTCCCGGAGGACACCTTGGGCGGGCCACACAAGGAGCTGGGAGACCAGGTGGGGGCCACTGCGATGTCCAGGAGGGAGCAAGCTGAAGCGGGACATGGCAGGGGATGCGGGGAGGAGGACAGGGCACGAGGATGGAGTCATCAGACGTGAAGCTCTGGGAAGCCAGGGCGGTGCCCAGAAGGGCAGTGGCCAGACCCCATCTCCCAGTGTCACAGTACAAGGTGCTTGTCCCACCTGCCAGAGAACCCTCCCCCCAGCTGGAAGACCCACCGGGCCTCACCTCCAGCGGCAGTCAGGTGGCCGTTGAGGGCAATATTTCGCTGGCACATGGCCAGGAGATCTGCGCCGACATCTGGAACAACAGAACGGCAGGCCATAAGACCCCAGCTGTCACCACACTGTCATCCCCCCGTTTCTGCCTGGAGAGAGCTGGGACGACAGCATGACTGCAGAGAGGCACAAGACGAAGAGGAGAGCGTCTCCCGCGTGCGCACTGCCACGGTTCAGTGTGCTCCCCTTGAGGCTCCTCTCGATGACCTTTCCCTTAGGGAAGAGTTGACGGTGCTGGTGGGGACGGACTCTGTGCGCGCTCCAGAGGGAAGGGGTGAGGGCTCGCAGTGCGGTTAGCGCGTGTGACACAGACGCGGGTGTTTGGATGTGACGAATCGAGACGCACAGCGGGTTCCAACGAGCCGTGGGTGCCCTCCCGTGCGTGACTCGCCGTCACGGCCGTCGTGCGTCCCGAGCCTCCCGCTGCTCTGACCAGGCGGTGTCTCTCACCATTTCAGCACAACCCAGGCACACTCAGTGCATCCATCCCTGATGGGCACGGGGTGTGGGCATTTTACCAAAACTTACCAAAACCCCTAACATGCGTCAGGAGAACGCACGTGTGGAAGGCACCGAAGGCCGTTTGGGGACGCCTGCCTGGCCTACGGCTCTGGACGCCCAGACTCTGTCCCATCACTCACTGTGGACTCAAGGAACGCGCAGAGCCTGGTTGTGGGTGGGGGAAGTGCCCTGCTCAGCACAGGGACACATCTGTCCCTTTCCCTGGGCCACTGGCTCGAGGGACTACTGCACACACCAGTCCAGCGGCTTGTCAGTGTTTAGGGCAGTTCTTGTCCAAATAGATCTCGTGTGGGATTCTGACACAGAAAATGGGACAGAAGAGAGCAGCTTTGGCCGAGGGGGCGTGGTGGTAGACCAGAGGCCTGGGGCTGGCCCCCAATTATCCCTCTGCCAGCTGCTGAGGGAGCTCTCACAACTCTGCTCCGTGGAAAACTCTGTTCCATGAACCACCGGCGCCCTCCCCGCGCCCCACATGACAGTAGCTGTGTGTATGACCCGACCTTAGCCTTAGTCTGCCCACCTGGACAGACTGGTGCCCGGCTCCCTGGCGAATGCCCGGGCTCACTGTGAAGGTACAAGCAGGTGCAGAAGCACGCGAGAGGCCGTGCAAACTGCAGCGTGCTGTCTAGAGGCAAGCTCTCTTCTCTGTGCCAGGAAACCTCCCTCTCAGGGGTAAGACAGCTTGGTCACGTCCTGCAGTTGGGCACCAGGCACAGGGCAGAGCACCCGCGGGTGGCATTATGGCCTGACTCTGAGAAGCGCTCGCTGGCAACCGACACGACCCAGTGATGGAGCAAAGGCGGGGGCTGTCCCGCAGACTCCCGGCAGTGGCTGATACAGAGTATCTGCCAGGCGTGCCCCGTCCCAGGCGACCCCCAACCTTCCTTTCCTGTCTCAGAAGCAAAAGATGGGCACCGTGAGCAGGTGGCCGGGCGTCAATGAGATGCAGACCACAGCAGCAGATGCCCCTTCCCGCCTAGCAGACGTGGAAGATGTCAGCCACAGCGACACTAGCTGATGAGCTACTGCCCTCTTACGAGCTGGTTCCCACTCTCTGAAAGGGTGTGTGGGCCAGCGGGGAGCCGAGAGCGCTGCTCCCGCATCGAGCTGCCGGCGTCATCGCCGAACTATGGTTAAGTAAGACATCATCACTGCGGGGAGGGGAGTGAGGGCTACACGGCATTTGCTGTAATATTTTCGCAGTTTCCACGCCGGTATAGTATTATTGCAAGATAAAACACTGAAAGAGAAATCCCTTGGCAATGTGTAGCAAAAGCT
Source organism: Panthera onca (assembly GCF_046562875.1). NCBI lineage: Eukaryota > Metazoa > Chordata > Mammalia > Carnivora > Felidae > Panthera > Panthera onca. Next base: position 34,722,729 of record NC_138354.1, read on the forward strand.
TATAAGGGGTCACGCCTGCTTCTAGGAGTCCAGCCTGAGGACTATGAGACAACGGGGCACAAACGTGCTCACCACGGTGCAACGGACAACTGTGAAAAACACAAACAAACAAAAAAGACCAAAACGCATGGCAACCACCAAAATGCCCAGAGATAAATATTACCTGGTCATTAAAAGTCATATTTATAAATAATTTCTAATGAGTTTGGAAAATGCTCTTGGAAAAACATTTTTCAACACTTTTGGCAACACACAGCACAGAATACACAGTCTGATCTCAGCTACTGTCTGGGAGTAGGTACGCTCCAAACAAACAAACAAACAAACAAACAAACAAACAAACCACAAGGGAAAAAACTGTGTAATGATCGATCGCAAAGCTCCCTGCAGACAGCAACTTCATCTGTTCTATTCGCTCCTGGATCTCCTGCATCTAAGACCCTGTCTGGCATATTGCCGGCCAGAGCTCCATAAATTGCACACTGTTGAATGGATCTGGGGTTGGTAACAAAATGAGTAAATTGTATCTGCTGCCCTAGAAAGCTTCCACAACACGTAGGCAAGATTTCTACAACTGAGAAAAAAACGATAAACCTGTTTTCAAGCCTTATAAAAACCATGCTCCTCGCGGTTTTCTGAGATGTCTGCTCTTTCCCAGGGTGATGGGGTGTGAGAGGAGCTTTCAGGGGGGTAGCTGGTGCCTCCTGGAGCGAGGGGTCCTGCACTGTGGGTGTGGCCGGAGAAAGCAGCAGAACGGGATGCAAAATCAACAGCGGCCAAGGCCCAATTCCCAGCGGCTCCTCCCTTTCTGATAGCACGCTCCCTGCGAAGAGACGACGTCCCCACAGCCCGAGGTGGCGGGCTTACCTGTACAATATACCGTGCGTGCCACGGTGGCTGCGATGATGCTGGCCAGCCCCGTGCCCGCCCCGAGCTCCAGCACGGTGCGGCCCTGGAAGAGGTCCCGCTGAAAGAGGATGTAGTCTGCCAGGAGCAGGGCGCCCCGCCACACCTGGAGGAGACACGGACCAGGAATGACAGGTGACGTGAGGCTCCGGGGAGACCCCACAGGGCCACAGGAAGTGGATGGGGCCTACCCACCTGCTTGCCAACATCCTCCAGGGGGGTGGCCATGGTGTGCTCTGGACAGGATGGAGACCAAAAGGGAAAGGGCCACTGTGAAAATGCAGATGGACAGAACACAGACAGACGAGGCGCGTGGCATCTGCAAACACGGCCAGATGGGCACTGAAGTCGGGTGTTCCAGAGAGTGGCAGAAACACAGGCCACGCAGCAGTCGGGGCGGAAGCGGGTGGGTGAGCATCACTCACAGTGCAGGCCCTGAGGCTGCTCAGAAAACCGGGTGTCTCGGACCCACAGCCTGAAGACTAGGGTCACCGTGGGTCGTGGGCCACCTCGTCAAACACGCACACGGCACTTCATGATGCTCGATAACTGCATGTTACATTACAACATACTCCTGTTGTCCTGACCAACTGTAAGCTGGTAGGAGTCACAACGCATTCCAAGTATTTTCTGTTTTCTCTTTTTTAAATTTTTTTTAACATTTATTTATTTTTGAGACAGAGAGAGAGCATGAAAAGGGACGGGCAGAGAGAGAGGGAGACACAGAATCTGAAACAGGCTCCGGGCTCTGAGCTGTCAGCACAGAGCCCGACGCGGGGCTCGAACCCACGGACCGCGAGATCGTGACCTGAGCTGAAGTCGGACGCTTAACTGACTGAGCCACCCAGGCGCCCCTAAACGTTTATTTATTTTTGAGACTGAGAGAGAGCATGAGCAGGGGAGCGGCAGAGAGAGAGGGAGACACAGAATCTGAAGCAGGCTCCAGGCTCGAGCTGTCAGCACAGAGCCCGACGCGGGGCTCGAACCCACGGACCGCGAGATCATGCCTTGAGCCGAAGTCGGCCGCTTAACCGACTGGGCCACCCAGGCGCCCCATTAATTTTTAAATTTTTAAAAATTTATTTATTTTTCAGGGGGAGAGAGAGACAGAGAGAGAGAGAGAGCGAGCACGAGCGGGGGAGGGGCAGAGAGAGAGGGAGACACAGAATCTGAAACAGGCTCCAGGCTCTGAGCTGTCAGCACAGAGCCCGACGTGGGGCTCAAACTCATGGACCGCGAGATCATGCCCTGAGCCGAAGTCGGCCGCTTAACCGACTGAGCCACCCAGGCGCCCCTCCAAGTATTTTCTTACACTTACAACCACACCAGAAGTCAACAATGTAACTTGGAGCTTATATCCTTTCTTAGCTGAACTATGATAAGAAGTCTTCTCAAGCGCAAACTATATTCAGCTAAAGTCGGTGGAGGTATGGGGGCGAGGGGGAGAGAACAGAAATATGAGACCAAAGGGCAAAAAGAAAATGGCAAATACCCTTGCTGTTAATCAGAGCTGGCTGTCGTATTTCTTAAAATTTTTTTTTCAGGTTTATTCATTTTTCAGAGACAGAGATAGAGTGTGAGTGGGGGAGGGGCAGAGAGAGAGGGAGACACAGAATCCGAAGCAGCCTCAGGCTCTGAGCTGTCAGCACAGAGCCTGACTGCCGGATGGCAAGATCATGACTTGAGCTGAAGCTGGACGCTTAACCAACTGAGCCACCCAGGTGCCCCGCGGCTGCCATATTTCTAAGCAAGATGGTGACAGCCACCAGAGGAAAATGCACACGGCACGCGCGCAGGGGGGCATGCACACAGTGGGGCAGCTCCGTGTGACCGCCAGCCTTGCACAGATCAGAGCACACACTCACAACAGGAGCAGGGACTGAGGCCCACGGGGATGTGTCCCCCCGCGCCCTCCGTGAGGGTCTGCCCGAGGAAGCGAGGGGGTCCCCGCGCTCTGAGTGCCGGCATCTCAGGGAGTCCCGTGAAAGCCAAGAGCCGTGCATACGAGCGGGGTCCAGAACAGAAGGCAACCTCTCTCGTGCTCAATCAAAGCGGCAGCCACCTGTCCCCGGGCCAGGGGAGAGACCGGTCGTGTGAGCTCCTCCTGAGAATCGGGGCCGCTGCTCTGTGGGCTTCTCCACGGTAAATCTGACCCAAGATTTTTGCCTGACATGCAGACTTAAAATCTGATCCCTGAACGCATGACTGATGCGCTGCCTGGTGGCACCTTGGCTGGACAGGATACTGGTGGTTCGGGAGAGGCCACGTCTAGCCCCGACACGCACCCTTCAGGACTTCAGGCCACCAAAGCCCAACACGTACCCACCCACCAACAACAGAGTCCCTTCACTGAACACTGACTGGACAGATGCCCCCTGAGCCAGGCCAGGGGCCACCGAGGTTGTACCTGATCCTGACAACAGCCCTGTGAAGTAGCCATCACCACCCCACCTACAGACGAACACACTGAGGCCAATGCGCAGCACTGTGGTTGTAAAAGTTATGGAAAAAGCACCTTTTCTCCGAACCGGGCACCATGCCAAACGCTCTGAGGGCAATCTCTCATCTCACCCTCAAAACCACCAGGGGAATGGGCTTGGGTGCTATCTCACAGATGAGGAAAGGAGGCTGACAGAGGCGAAGCAGACGGCCTGAGGTCAGAGCTAGTAAGTGGCGGGTGTGCGGTTGGACCCAAAAGGGTGCCCAGGGACGCGGTGTAAAGAACAATGGGCAGGGGGACCCCTCTGGCAGGCTGAAGAACCTGGAACTGAGAGTGGCAGGGAAGAGGCTTCCCTGGGGTCCTGTTTGTGCAGCCCTGCTCCAGACCCTCGGTGTCGGCTGCCCCCGGCCTGCCCCCTCCCCAGTCTTCGCACCCCCACCATGCAACATCCCCTGGGTGCGGCCCGTCTTTCCTCCCATGGGCCTCCTCCCATGCTGAGCACTATGCCCATGAGAAACTGGGCTTAGCAGATGGGCTGAGACAAAGTTTCAGAGTCTCGTCTATGTCTCTAGACCTGTGGGAACCTCCCTCTCTCTCAGCCAGCCTCCCTCCCTGCACTCAGAGCAGACCCCAGGGATTAAAGCTAACGATGTGACCAGGCACTGTGCTAAGAGCTCTTTGCAAGCCACCTCCTCGTTCTTCACAACTAGAAGTGGTTACACCCATCTTACAGATGAGGAAATAGAATTTGGAGAGATTAAGGGAACGTGGCCAAGGGAAGAGGCACAGGCGTCAGAGGCTGACAGCCTGAGTTCCAGCCCTGCCTCTTCCTCTTCTCTTTGGGTCTCAGTTTACCTATAAAGCAGAGAAAATGGCCATAATTTACTTTGAACCTTGGGTCTGTGGATTCCTAGCACGTCCATGGATAAAGTTTTTAAGTTTTTGACAATCCCTTGAAATGACCTGGAAACCATTCTCTTTCCGTATTTTTTAATCGGCTTCTCAGATGCGTCCACACCCTGAAAAAAATGACTTGGTTTATGGCTCGGAGGAAAAGGGTGGTCAGGAGACGGACATCAGCTTAGCATCCGCTCTGTACCAGGCCCCGTACAGACACTTACTGGGCATTATTTATTACATTATCATCAAAAGGCAGTATCCTGGACTCTGTTTTATAGGTGCAAAAACAGGCTCTGGGTGTGCAAGACGCTTGTCAAAGATCACTGGGCTTGTGAGGGTGGTGGGGGGTCAAAGCCCAGCTCTGCCGGTTGCCAGAGTCCAAGACCTGGTCCGTTACGTCACAGTTGGAACAAGAGGTTACTGCTGGAAGCTAATTTAATTGCCTTGCACTCCCCCTCCCTCGGGGCAGGTAGGACCGAATGACGCTTGCTGAAAGGAAGGGACCCCGCCATGAGGTCCGTGAGATGGACTGGCCGGGAACCTGGCCATACACTGGCCCTTAGCTGTGGGACTTTGTTCTCAGTTTGCAAGATGGTAAATTCTCAGCATGTTAAACACACACACACGCCAGAGGCCGAACCCTCCGTATGAACAACCAAGTCGGCCACTCTCTGCTCAGGGAAGCCAATTAAGTGACGAGTGAGAGCAAAATGAGGCATCGTAGCGTTCCCCCCAACCTCCCTGCCAACAGCTCCCCAGAACAGAACTTCCCAATGTTTGGATCATGTGACATTGAGTAAGAACATAAGCTGTGGTGTAGACAGACCTAAGTGTGAATCGTCATCCTGCCACTGACTGGCTGTGTGACCTGGGGCAAGTTCCTCAACCTCTCTGAGCCTCAAATCTCACATCTGTGAAATGAGCATGCTCACCCCTGGAAAGGCTGTGAAGAATAGAGGTAATCCATGGAAAACATGGAGTAGGGTTCTGGTGTGAATTACACATCACCCCCAACGGAACGGTCTAGAACAGTCGGCCTCGTACCAAGCAGACACTCAGCAACTATGAGTCGTATGGCTGCGCGGATGGAGAAGAGCTGCTCTGCTTCTGAGAGGGCCCTAACTGACCCTCCGGCCCCAACCTGCACCATTGCCAGGGGTTGTGGGACCCTGGACCTCAACGAACAGACTCAACTCAGAGTTCTTTCCCCCCAAAACAAGCAGTGTCGGGGTGGCAAGAGTCCTGGCTGTGGAGGTGGGCGACGTGGATTCAGAACCTCCTCACTGCCCCCAGCTGCATGGCCTCAGCTTGTCACCTCCTATGTGTACGCTCCCCCTGACCCTCAGAGCAGGGCTGTCAAGACTCCTTTTTACGAAGTGATGCAGATAAAATGTCTAAACACAACGGGTGTTTAACATCAGTGGCTCACTTCCGGCCCCAGCTCCCTACGGCTCCTGGCGTTTCTAATGTGCCCGCTTCCAAGATCTGAAATCCTGGTGTCATCAAGCCCCTGTGCCCAGCGGTGACCACGTGATGCTGCCCTGCACGCCTGCCAGAACTCATTCCTTCCCTTCTCCTGCCATGTCACCGCCTCCCCTTTCCCAGCTGGCCTCTAGCTCCCAGGCCGTCTGATTAGCCCACAAGCCTCCTCCAGATTAATTCTGGTCCACCTCCTTCTCCCCCCTGCCATGCTCCAGCTCCAGCATCTCCCATGGCTCCCTGTTGCTGGCCAAGTTTTCCACAAACTCTACCCTGACCCGTGGCCCCAGCACACTGAGTTGTATCAGAACATCGACGCAAGAGGGGTAAAAGCCGGGCTCCCTGGAGGAGGCGATGGCTAAGCTGATACATATAACAACTAGCAATGTGTTAAGAAAGCAAAGGCTGGGGGCAGTCTCTCCAAGAGGCAGGTGGAGCACAGCAGAGGCCCGCAGCGAGAAAGCGCATAGAAGGGTGTGCGGTGCCTTGCGAGCTACACCCAGGGGCCTGGACTGTACCCTGGGGGCAGTGGGGAGGGGACCTGTGTGTCCTGAACAGCTCCCCCTACTGGCAGCGGCACCACCTGCTCTCAGTTTCCGCGGAGCTGGCTCTGGTCCCTTGTCTGGTCCTACTGCACCCAGACTTGGGCCTGCAGACAGAGCCCCCCACACACGGCCCACGCCCTGGGCCGTGATCAGCACTGCGGTGCGACCCACAGCGCAAACCGGACCTGCATTTACCTATTCTGACGATATCCCGGGGGCTGCTCTCTCGTGCTCCATCTGCCAGTGGGTCCTCTTCCTCCTGCGTTAGAATCGTGGGATGTACCTTGTCTCTCGGAGGCCCTGCTGGCTCGGGGTCCGAAGCAGTCGGTGGTCTCCTCTCCACGTCCAAATCCCCGTCTTCGTCCAGCCGAGTTCCCAGCCCCACCTGGCTGGTGGCGTCACTGTGGCCGCTCCCCGGAGGGGGCCTGGCACTGCCCGGCCCGGATGGCGGCGTCTCCTCGGCAAGACGAGCGCCCCGACCATCACCCTCGGCCCCTGAGTCTGTCCGAGAGTCTCGGTTCCACAGAAGCTTGAACTGGGACAGGAAAACTGAAAGGCAAGACGAACACAAAAGGAGAGTGTCTCCAAGCTGTCTCCTCCTTCCAGAAAATCTTATTTCCACCCAGAGTTTTAAACGCCAGATGGAGGCATCCTAATGCCCACAGCAAAGGCCCGCTGGACCCAGCCCAGATGCTGGGGCCACTGAGAGCAGCTACCACGTGATGAGCATCTCCCGTGAAAACACTTAGCTCTCATTATCTTAGCCCTCCCTGTTGCTATGAGGATAGTGGCACCAGCTCCATTTTTCAAATGGGGAAACTGAGGCTTAGAGAAATTAAGTGGGTTGACAAGGCCCCACAGCTTTGGACATGGCTGAGGCAAGACTCAAACCCGGAGTCTGCTCATTCCTAAACTGCTGCCCTTCACACTACACTGTTCCACCTCTCGAGATCTGGAGGATGGGGCGGGGGGGCTTGGGTGACTCTGCTGGTTAAGTGTCTGACTTTGGCTCAGGTCATCATCTCATGGTTTATGCGTTTGAGCCCCACGTCAGGCTCTGTGCTGACAGCTCGGAGCCTGGAGCCTGCTTCGGATTCTGTGTCTCCTTCTCTCTCTGCCCCTCCCCTGACTGTGCTCTGTCTCTCTCTCAAAAATAAATACACATTAAAAAAAAAAAAAATCTGGAGGATGGGACAAGGACACCAAGTAGCCGTCCCCATCTGGTGGCTAGAGAGTTACTGGGACAAGTTTCAGTAAGAGCACAGGTTCCAGAGAGGGGGGCTGGAGGCAGGGGTGCACCCCAGGCTGTCTGACCCCAGGCCAGTCACCGATCTGAGTCCCAGGCTCCTGAGTTCAGGATCCACACGGGACACAAAGAAAGGGGAGCACTACAGAGGCACCTTGGTGGCTCAGTCAGATGAGCATCCGACTTCGGCTCAGGTCATGATCTTACAGTTAGTGAATTCAAGCCCCACGATGGGCTCTGTGCTGACAGCTTGGAGCTGGAGTCTGCTTCTGCTTCTGTGTCTCCCTCTCTCTCTGCCCCAATGCACTTGCATTCTGTTTCTGTCTCTCTCAAAAATAAATAAACATAAAAAAAAAAAAAAGAAAGGGGAGCACTGCACCCAAGGACAGGCTAATACAGGGAAATCAAAGCCAGGGAGGGTGGTCAGGGAGGACCTGTGTGAGATGACATGTGGAGTCAGGGCTGGGAGGGAAGAACCTTCTGGGTAGAAAACCGGTGAGAGCCAAGGCACTGAGGGAGGAAGTGCACGCAGCGCATAAAAGATGGAAAGGAGCAGAGAAAGATCAGTGTGGACACACAGGCAAGGGCTGGGTCAGGCTGGGCCACACGGGCCAGGCTAAAGAGTTGATTGTACTCTAAGAGCAAGAGGGAGTCACTGGAGGGTCTACATCAGGGCACTGACGTGATATGCATTTTCAAAAGATCCCCTTGGCTTCGGGGGAGAGGAGCAGGGGGAAGGTGTGCAGAGCAAAGCCAGGGAGCCCGGGTGGGAGGAGCCGGAGGCGAACAAGTGATGCAGGGGGCCGATGAAGGGGGCCAGAATGCCTGTGGTGGGGGCACCACTGGGAGCCCCAGCCTGTCTCCCTCCTGGACCACGGGCTCCCTGAGGGCAGGGCTTGGCTCATCCCCTGCTGCACTCCCAGCATCAAGTCCTGGTGCCTCTCCCCCTCCACAAAGTAGGTGCTCAGGAAAGCACAGTTTACTCTATGAAAGAGGGCGCTTAAGTGGAGTGAGGTCATGCACCCCAATGTTTATAGCAGTACTATCGACAACAGCCAAAGTATGGAAAAGAGCCCAAATGTCCATCAATGGATGAATGGATAAAGAAGATGTGGTACACGTACACACACACACACACACACACACACACACACGTACAATGGAGTATTACTCGGCAATCAAAAAGAATGAAATCTTGCCATGTGCAACTACATGGATGGAATTGGAGGGTATTATGCTAAGTGAAATTAGTCCTCGAAAGACAAACATCATAAGACTTCACTCACATGAGGACTTTAAGAGACAAAACAGGTGAACATAAGGGAAGGGAAACAAAAATAATATAAAAACAGGGAGGGGGACAAAACAGAAGAGAGTCTTAAATATGGAGGATAAACAGAGGGTTACTGGAGGGGTTGTAGGAAGGGGGATGGGCTAAATGGGTAAGGGGCATTAAGGAATCTACTCCTGAAATCATTGTTGCACTATATGCTAACTAACTTGGAGATAAATTAAAAAAATAAAATTAAAAAAAAAAAAGTGGAGTGAGGTTGGGGTGCCTGGGTGGCTCAGTTGGTTGAGCGTCTTAACTCTTGATTTTAGCTCAGGTCATCTCAGTTTGTGGGATCTGGCCCTGTGTTGGGCTCTGTGCTTACAGTGTGGAGCCTGCTCGGGATTCTCTCTGCCCCTCCCCGGCTCACTCTCTCTCTCTCTCTCTTTCTCACTCACTCACTCACTCAATAAATAAACGCTTGGAAAAAAAAAAAAAAAAAAAAAAAAAAGAAGTGGAGTGAAAACAGCTGAACGATCCAATCTTCCCAATCTTCTCCCCAAAGAGAGGAGTAGGAGAAAACAGCAAACAAAACAGGGTCCACAGGGTGCTGGGCCCCTCCACACGCACCCAGGTCTTACCAGGCTGCCCCATGCCGTTCAGCCGCACCATGAGGTGTCTGTGGTTCGGGGTGTAGAGGTGGACGTCTGACAGCACAGTGTCACTTTTGAAGGTGACCTCGTCCATGGCCAGGGTGGGGGCCAGCTACCATGGCCGGGCTCCACGGGAATCATGGGACAGGAGCACCTGGAAGGCAAGATCAGGTCCTCACGATGGCAGGTCTCAAAGGGGAACAGTGTAAATACTTAAATAGCTTTGCATTACCCCAGGAGAAAATGCTTCCTTTTGTAATTCCCTTCATTTTTCCTAAAGGAGAAAGTCTCAGGGCCTTTGCAAGGGCCTTCGCGAGGGAAAAGAATCCAGCTAGAATTGTTTTATTTTGTTTGCACTGTGTTCTCACAGTAATCTTTTATTTATGGCAAGGGATCTGAATTTCCATGTATACTGATATCCTTCCCTTTTAATTTCCAACTCTTCTGTGAAAATTTTCAAACAGACTAGAAAGCTGAGGGCATAGCATGATAAACAGGCATATACCCGCTGCTTAGATCCAATGATCATCAACACCTTGTCATAGGAGGTCAAATGATCTACTGAGGTTTTTGCCCTCCTGAACTGAGAGTAAATTCTAGATATTTTACCTCTATATTCCTCTGGCATCTGTCTCCTAACACATGTTCTTACATTACCACAAGACCGTTAGCAGATCTAAGATGATTAATTCCTTTGTATCATTTAAAACTCCATCCATAGTCAACTATCCCCATTTCTCATGCAAATGTATTTCGTAGCTGGTTTTGCCTAAAACAGTATTGGATTTACAAAGTCAACTCAATTCGCGCTTTGCATTTATTTTCCCTTTACTTTTTTTATTCTAGAAGTTGACCCTAGCTGTCCAAATACCCTTCGTTGCTTTGAAACTTTCTTTTTCAATTTAAAAAAGAAAAAAAAAGAGTAGATGCAAAGGAAAAGCAACCAAGGGGCGCTCACTATACAGGTGATATGTAGATAGAGGAAATTATGCAGGTTAACACAGCAACAACTGAAGTCTGGAAAACCACACCTAAGGCAAAGTGGCCAGAAGAGAAAGGCTCCCCCTCGAAACCAAGTGGTCCGCCTCATCAAAAAGCAACAAGCAGAACCATGTATACACCCCAGTCTCCCACCTCGTGGTGATGAGACCTGGGGGAAATTACGTCACCTATCTGGACCTGCTTCTCCAGCTATATTCTCACTGTGCAGGGGTCCTGGGGCGTAAAGCACTGAGCATTGTCCGTGGTCCACAGCTGTTAGTTCCTTGTGCTGGGGGTGGTTTCAGGCCTTCGGCCCAAACCTGCCCATAACCCCCGACAGGACTGTTTCTTACCTGGCTTAGGTGTGTGCACTAGCTGTGTGTGTTAGGCATGTCATGAAACCTCTCAGGCCTCCATTTCCTCAACTGGAAAACAGGCTCTCCTTGCAATCTGAATGCACGTACTGTCACAATCTGAGCACGTGTAACAGAAGTTCCTTGGTTTAAGGACTTGATGTGGGGGAGCCGAAGTTTCACAAAAGTTTCCAAAAGTTGTTTCGTGAAAAAGCTGACACCTTGTTAAATTAGTCTCTATGCTGGCTCTTCCCACATGACAGTGTAAGCCAGGACAGAGCCAAGTGGGTTGTGAAGGGAGGCTGTGAAGCTAGTAAAATGATGCATGATTTCATGATGCCAGTGGAAGTTATGGAGGAGACATGCCCCATCCTCAGGCAGAAGCACTCAGCCAATGAGGACTGGAAAAGTTCGGCTGGATCCCAAAAAAGGACCTAAAGTCTTAAAGGTAGATGTGGCTCTCCCAGCACTGAAAGATGTCCTGGGGGAAACTGAGGACTTCCACCTATAGTTTTGGAAGAAAAAAAAAAAAGATCCCCTGTGACGATGCTGTGAAAAGTCAAACTTGAACCAAAGGATGCTGTTTCCTGCCATAGTGCCATTTTGTTGGAAAAATGACATGCCACAAAGGAGCGTAATATTACAATTACACATCAGCTTTTCTTAAAGACGGACCAAAATAATACTCATATTCTTAAATGCTAGTTGAATTTTCAGTTTTAAAAGCCGAATTACCCAGGCTTCCTGGAAATGTGCCTTACAACTGAGAACCAGGAAGTGGAACCCCTTTAAAGGGCTTCTTCTAGAATCAGTTATGGGGGAATAGATGTGTCTTGTACATACCTTGGGGCTTGTGTGAGGACTAAACAAGACGAGGATCAGTTTTAAGGTTTGGGTCAAATAAAGAAAAAGAGTAAGTATCAGTCATTATGGCAATAATCGTAATTCTTGACGAGCATGCTTGGAGATGGAGAAAGGCAACAAGTTTTTCCATTTGGGAACAGCTGACTCGGAGTATCTGTCTGGGAATGCTACAAATGGATGTGCCTCGACCCGCTCTCCTCACTGGAGAGGAGGGAAAGGGCACCCACACTGCAGATGGGATCCCCTCCGACTTCCTTGGGGCTGCAGGTTCATCCCGCAGCACCTGCTGACAAGTGTGTCCTTGGCTCTTACAAGCTGTAGGGGCTAGACTAAGACGCCATGCTTTCTACGGCGGTTCCCCAGTCAGGGTTACCCCCCAAAGCAGTTTGCTTTCTCTGACAGTAGGTGGCCAGGCGTGGGATAATACAGACCAGGGGTGAAGACGGGGAAGCTGGAGGGGCCACCGCCCAGAGTTGGGGTCAGGGGTCCCAGGGACCTCCTCCTCCCCCGGGGCTCTTTCCGTCCTGCCTACTCCCTGAAACCCTTTCAAAACTCATAGTTCGGCCTCGCTCTCCCTTCTTAATCCGGAACCGAGGTGGCTGCTTGGGCCCGGGACAGAAACTCACATGACAAGAGAGCTCCTTCTCCCTACACCCTTGCTCGGAAGGGAACACTGAGACCAAGCGGACTTGGGCTTTAGGTTCATGGGAGCCCGGTCTCGAGGCCAGGCTCGCTGCCAGGAGGCTCCCTGCACTCCCCGCATCCGGCCGCCTCTCCCAGGAACTTACCCGCCGCGAGTACCAGGACGGAGTCCGGCTGAGCCTTCTCAACCCCGGGCTCAGGCGGCCGCCATAATAGGCGGCCTGCGCAGGCGCGGCCCCGCCTCCTCCGCGCGCGTCGGCCGGCGCCACGCCGTAACCACGCCCACCTGCTAGAACTGCCCGGGCGAGGACTCTCGGGACCCTTCCTTAACAGGAAGCTGGTGGCCCTTGGTCCCTAGTACTTTGTCCCTTCTTCCATTCAGGAGGCCTGACACAGACCTGCCATGTTAGGCCATGAGGGTCCTACCTTAAGTTATGACCCAGTGGCAATCCTACATTGGGGTCACCTCCTCCAGGAAGTCTTCCCTGAGACCTCTTCCTCCAGCTCACGTTGACCAGAGTCTGGGCTCTCCCAGTCCGCTATACTCCGCCTATCAGAGCATCTGTGACTCTGGTTGTCAAGACCTGTTTACCTGTTTCCCTCACTAGTTTTGAGTGCCTTGGGGGCAGAAGCAGCTGCTGGTTCACATCTGCAACTAAACTTCTCCCTATCTGGAAAGGATAATAGAATAATGCTTGTAAAGCAGTTAGCATCATCCTTGGCATGCTGTGAGTACCCAAGAAATGACGATTATAAGGTTTTTTTGAGAAGCTTTTATTTTTATTTTTTAAAATTTTATTTATTTATTTATTTACTTCAAGTTTATTTATTTTTAGAGAGAGACCGCGTAAGCAGGGGAGGGGCGGGGGGGGGGGGGGAGAGAATCCCAAGCAGGATTCACACTATCAGCACAGAGCCCTATGTAGGGCTCGATCCCACAAACAGTGTGATCATGATCTGAGCAGAAACCAAGAGTTGGACACTTAACTGATTGAGTCACCCAGCCACCCCTTTAAATTTTATTTTTATTTTTTTTCATAAGTGTACTCTTAAATCTCCACCTTGTATTTCCCCCATCCACCTCCCTCCCCTTTGGTAACCATCAGTTTGTTCTGCATAGTTGAGAGTCTATTTCTTGGTTTCTCCCTCTCTTTCCCTTTGCTCATTTGTTTTGTTTCTTAAATTTCACATGAGTGAGATCATACGGTGTTTGTCTTTCTCTGACCGACTTAATGCACTCAGCGTTATACTCTCCAGCTCTAACTGTGTCATTGCAAATGACAAGATTTCAGTCTTTTTAAAAGGCTGAATAATATTCCATAGTGTGTGTGTGTCAGAATGTATGTTTATATAAATATATATATTTATCATATCACATCTTTATCCATTCGTCGATCAATGAACACTTGGGCTGCTTCCATTGTTTGGCTATTGTAGATAATACTGCAATAAATACAGGGGTTACATGGATCCCTTTGGATTAGTATTTTTGTATCCTTTGGGTAAATGCCCAGTAGGGCAATTACTGGATCATGGGGTTGTTCTATTTTTAACTTTTTGAGGAACTTCATGCTGTTTTCCATACGGGCTGCACCAGTTTGCATTCCCACCAACAGTGCACTGAGGGTTCCGTTTGCGCCACATCCTTGCCAACACCTGTTGTCGATTTTAGTCATTCTGACAGATATGAGGCGGTATCTCATTGTAGTGGGTTTTTTTTTTTCTCATTGTGGTTTTGATTTGTATTTCCCTAATAATGAGTAATGTTGAGCATCTTTTCATGTGCCTATTGGCCATCTGGATGTCTTCTTTTGAGAAATGTCTGTTCATGTCTTCTGCTCAATTTTTAGTTGGATTTTGTGTTTTTGGGGTGTTGAGTTGTGTAAGTTCTTTATATATTTTGGATACTAGCCCTTTATTGGATATGTCATTCGCAAATATCTTCTCCCATTCCGTAGGCTGTCTTTTAGTTTTGTTGATTATTTCCTTTGCTGTGCTGAAGTTTTTATTTCGATGTGGTCCCAATAGTTTATTTTTGCTTTTGTTCCCTTGCCTCAGGAGACATATCTAGAAAGAAGTTGCTATGGCCGATGTCAGACAAATTACTGCCTTTGTTCTTTTCTAGGATTTTTATGGTTTCATGTCTCACATTTAGGTCCTTAATCCATTTTGAGTTTATTTTTGTGTATGGTGTGTGAAAATGGTCCAGTTTTCCCAACACCGTTTGTTAAAGAGACTTTTTCCCACTGGATATTCTTTCCTGCTTTGTTGAAGATTAATTGAATTTACAAGCCATAATCATTGCTAATCCTAAATCATTCAGGTAGTAATCATCCCCCGACATGCTGGGGGGGGGGGGGCACACACGTGCACACTGTCTGGTCTGTGGGCCTAGGTGAATCTGATCTTCACCCCTCCTTCCAGGCCCTGCAAACGTAGGCAACAAAACTATTAATGTCCTGGCTGAGGTAACAAATTGCCATAAATGGGAAGGCTTAACTCAACGAGGATTTATTCGCTCAAGCTCCTGGAGCCCACAAATCCAAAATCAAGAGTCACCAGGGCTGTACCCTCTCCCAAGGCTCTAGGGAAGGATCCTGTGTATTAGTCAGCTCGAGCTGCTGTAACAAAACACCATAGACTTCGTGGCTCAAACAAAAGACCTTTACTTCCTCACAGTTTGGGAAGGGGATGCTGAGAAGTCCATGACTGAGGTGCCACCGTGGTTGGGGGTTGGTGAGAGCACGAAGTTCTTGGCTGGCAGACCTCTCTGTCGTCAGGCGGCCGCGTTTTGTGTAGGCAAGGAGAGAGGGAGCAAGCCTTCTGGTGCTTCTTCCTATAATGATATTAATCCTCTGCCATCAGGCTCTACCCTTATGACCTCATTTAACCTTACTTACTTCCATAAATGCTTCATATTCAGAAACGGCCTCACTGGGCTTTGGGGCTTCAATCTATGAATTGAGGGGGACAGAAACATTCAATCCACACTACCTCCCTGCCTGCCTC
Organism: Panthera onca; assembly: GCF_046562875.1. Taxonomy (NCBI): domain Eukaryota; kingdom Metazoa; phylum Chordata; class Mammalia; order Carnivora; family Felidae; genus Panthera; species Panthera onca. The sequence goes on from NC_138354.1 coordinate 34,738,017, forward strand.
CTAGCTTCTGGTGGCTGTCAGCTGTCACTGGCTTCTAGATGCATTACTCCAATCTCTGCCTCTGTCTTCACATGGTCATCTTTCTTGTGTGTATGTGTCTAAATTTCCTTTTAGGAAGGTACCGATTACTGGATTAGGGCCCACCTCATCCAGCATGACCTCATTTTCACCTTATTACATCTGCAAAGACCTTGTTTCCAAATAAGGTCATGTTCCAGTTTGGGGTTAGGACTTGAACATATCTTTTGGGGAGACACAATTCAGTGCACAATAGAAACCATGTTGGAAGGGATGCCCCGGAGGGACCCAACTCTTCAGCCCACTGCTGTAAGAGTACCCCCCTGCCCTCCACCCGCCCTCCACTCGCCCCCCCCCCCACCTGCCCCTACCCCAGACATCATAGAGCAGAAACAAACCTGGCCCCATGGTGCCCTTCTTGAATTCCTGACCCGAAGAATCCATGAGCATAACAAAAGGGTTATTGTTTATGCCACTGAATTTTGGGGTAGTTTGCAACACAACAGGAATTTATGGGAATAAGGGGAGCGAGAGTCAGCCCTTCTTTGGAGAGCTCTGCAGGCGTGGGGGAGAGGTCCCTTCCCATTCCATGTCTCAGTTATTTACAAGCCCCTCTGCTGGCCCCTTCGCCCTTCAGTTCCTCCTTCATCCACACAACAGCCCTGAGGCTCAGAGAGGTGACGTGCCTTACCAGGAGCCGCCCAGCTTCTGCATGGCAGAGCTGGCTCCCAGACCTCCGAGCGGGTGTGCTGGGTGAAGCCTGCACGAAAGGCCCTTTCCTGCACGCCTCTTCCCTCGAGCAGCTGTCCCAAGGCTCGGTGACACAAGGGTTACGGTGCTCGCTCACGCATGCTGGAGTGTACATTACCTCCACCATCAGGGCTAATGACAAATCATGTATGCAACAGAGGAAGGCGGCCGGACTGCCAGATGTGTGATAAGAAACCAGGTTGCAGGAAATTGCTGTCAGGTGATTCTTATTGGCTCATGTGTTCCGAGCAGCCCCTTTCCAAAGGTCGTGTGTTTACTGAATGCTTGATGTGTTTTCCCCATCAGCTCTAGAAGATTGTGTCCTCCTGAGGGAGCGCTTTCCCAACCCCCACCCCCTCGCCCCGGGACTGCTGAGAGCAGGTGATTAGAACTCTGCCCCCTGCCTCCCGCCAGCTTCTAAGAGCACCTGCTGCCTGTCTGGTTCCCGGGTCTGTGTGCAGAGGCACCAAGCTGACCTTCGGGTGCTCCAGCACTGGCTTCAGATCAGTTGCAGGGCCACCGACCAGTCCTTTCCACTCGTTTGACACCTAATTGTGGAAAACGTTCCACACGTGAGGTGGTCGGGAGTTCCTTTACTTCCCTGAAACTTAATTTTCTGATTTGTTGAGTATTGTTAATCATACCTATCTTTAAAAAAATTTTTTTAATGTTTATTTATTTTTGAGAGAGAGAGAGAGACAGGGTGTGAGCAGGGAAGGGTCAGAGACAGAGGGAGACACAGAATCTGAAGCAGGATCTAGGCTCTGAGCCATCAGGACAGCGCCTGACGCGGGGCTCAAACTCACGAACTGTGGGATCGTGACCTGAGCCAAAGTCAGACGCTTAACCGACTGAGCCACCCAGGCGCCCCTTCTGTTTGTTTTTTAATATTTATTTATTTGTTTATTTTGAGAGAGAGCGCGAGAGAGGAGAGAGAGCGAGAGATTGGGAGAGCGTGCACTCACATGCCGCTGGGACAGAGAGAGAGGGAAAGAGAGAATCCCAAGCAGTCTCCATGCTCAGTGCAGAGCCCGATGTGGGGCTTGATCCTGTGACCCTGGGATCGTGACCTGAACTGAAATCAAGAGTCGGATACTCAACCAACTGAGCCACCCAGGTGCCCCCAACATCCCTTGCATTTTATTTATTTATTTATTTTTTGTTTTTGAGACAGAGAGAGAGCATGAGTGGGGAAGGGGCAGAGAGAGAAGGAGACACAGAATCCGAAGCAGGCTCCAGGCTCTGAGCTGTCAGCACAGAGCCCGACGCGGGGCTCGAACTCACGGACCACGAGATCATGACCTGAGCTGAAGTCGGACGCTTAACCGACTGAGCCACCCAGGCGCCCCTACATCCCTTGCATTTTAAAGAACACATTAATTTCACTAATTTGACCAAGTCACATTGTTAGATTAAAAAAAAAAAAAGCACGTTATAGGGTCATAGAAACTGTATAAATATCAGTTATATAAGAGCAAACATTCACAAAATATTACATGTTTTTGTTTTTGTTTTTTTTCAGGATGTATGCACAGAAAGAAGTCTGGAAAGATGTCCTCAGACAGAAGTAGCAGTCTCTTCTTGGGGGAAGGGAAGGGGGCGACAGGTCCAGGAGGACTTCTAGCCTCAGACGTCCAGCCTCCAGAGGTGTGAGAGGTAAATCTCTGTGGCTGATGAGCCCCTCTGTCTTTGGTGTGCTGTTATCGCAGCTGGAAGGTGAAATTTACGTACCACACACGTCCCCCGGGGAAGTACACAGATGGGTGGATTTAGTGTATTCAGGGAGACTGTACAACTGTCACAACCATCTCATTCCAAAACGCGTTCGTCACCCCAGAAACACGCTCTGCACCCACGAGCGTTCCTTCCGATTGGCCTCTTCCCTGGCCGCTCCTATTCTATGGATTTGCCTCTTTTGGGTATGTTGCATACTTGGCATCATACGAATGCTCTCTTTTGTGTCTGGCTTCTTTAACGGAGCATCTTTCCAACGTGAATCCACTGCTACGAATTAGGGGGCTATGAATATGCACGTGAAGTTTCTGCCTGGACATACGTTTTCCTTTCTCCTTTCCTGCGTACCCAGGAGTGCAGTTGTTGGGTCTTCTGTAATTAATGCTGTATTTAACGTTTTGAGAAACAGCCCGCCCGTTTTCCAGAGTGTCTGCCCCATTTTTCGTTCCCCCTTTTTTGAGGGCGAAGGCTCCGGTTCCCTGCAGTTTCACCTTGTTAGGGAATTCTCGGAACCAGCATAAAACATGTGCTTCTCAGAGTTGTCTCACCCAAGAGGCAAGGGTTCTGGGCTGTTTGTACACCAAATCCTGCAGTCGTTGTGTAGGGCTGCCGATTCCTTGGTGTGTCTGGTCAGCTGTGTGTGAGCAGTGAGTCCAGAGAAAACCTTCTGGGGCTGCCTGTTAGATGCACAGAAATGGTGGGGACGAGGGGCCATGGTGAGGGGTCCATAGTGCCTGCTACTGTTGTTCTTGCTAATCATTTTAGAATCACTCAGCCAGTCTCCCCCTCCTCCGTAGGCCTGCAGATGACCGGCTGCAGTGTTAAAATTGCACAATTTAGGGTCTGCAGTGGGCTGAATGGTATCTTCCAAAAATTTGTATCCACCTGGAACCTCTGAATGTGATCTCATTTGGGAACAGTCTTTGCAGATGTCATTAATTAAGGACTTTGAGATGCAATCATCATCCTACAAGTGTCCTTATGGAAAGAGGAGGGGACGCAGAGGGAGGAGGTCCATGTGAAGACGGGCGCAGAGATTGGAGTGATGCGTCTACAAGCTGGGGAATGACAAAGATGGCCGCAGACCCCGGAAGCCAGGAGACGGGCGTGGGACAGACTCTCCCTCAGGGCCTCCTGTAGGAACCAGCCCCTGTGGACACCTTGACCCCGCAGACTCTTGGTGTGCAGGGCCGCGGGAGAATGAATTCCTCTTGTTTCAATCTCCCTGTTTGTGAGCAGTTAGCAGACTGATGGAGCGTCCCAGCTGGCTCAGGCCTCTGGCTTTGCTGCCCCCTTGCCCCATGATGCCAGTGCCCAGCCCAGTTTCCACGTGCACAGACGGCTTCTTCACCGTGTAGTTCATGGCTAAATCTCCCTGCTCGGAGAGCTCTCCCCGCCCCCCTGTCCTGTGTTACCCGGACCGCCTGCCTGGGTGTCTGTCACAGCCACAGTTGTATTTTCTGCATCAGCTCGTTGCTCTCCAGACTGATGTTACTTATTTTTCCTTGTTTGTCGTCTGTGTCTTGCACTGGGATGTAAGCTGTCTGAGAGCAGGGTCTTGCCTGTGCTGGCGGTCGATGTAATGCTGAGCACCTGCATTCGCAGAACGACCGAGAGGCTGGAGGCACTGTTGCCCTGGATGTCATTGGGAACACCCAGTTTCAGAGAAGCTGGCCGTCACACATACTCTATGGGGGGGGGGGGGAGGGGAGGGGAGAAGAGGTTTTATGGTCCACTTAGACCTGGATCCAAATGTCCTCTTTTGAGATGAGCTTACACAGACGCCCTGTTCTTTCCTGCCTCTGCCTCCGGGAGATTAATGAGCATTTCCAACTGTCACAAGCCTGCCCTGTTTCTCTTCCTCCTGCTAGGTTATCCAGGGCCCAGGATGCTGGTGGAGGACTTGGGGCAGCAAAGTGTCTTCCCAGCCAGGCTCCCTCCCTCCACCAATTGTGGCCCCGCCTGAGCAAGGCGTCCCATCGCTGTATCCTGGCATGTATTATGGGGTCCCAGGGCATTCGCTGGGGGCACATCACCTCTGAATACTGGCAGCAGCAAAACGCGCTAGGGGCAGGGAGGGGGCTGACGCACTGTCTCCCCAGGGAAGGGCCACCCTTTTCTCAACAGCCTCTTTGGGTCTCTCATCTGATTTCGACTTCATTTTATTTAAAATACATTTGTGTGTGGGGGGGTACCTGGGTGGCTCAGTTGGTTAGGTGACCGACTTCGGTTCAGGTGATGATCTCGCGGTTTGTTAGTTCGAGCCCCCTGTCAGGCTCTATGCTGACAGCTCAGAACTTGGAGCCTGCTTCCGATTCTGTGTCTCACTCTCTCTCTGCCCCTGCCCTGCTTGTGCTCTGTCTCACTCTGTCTCTCAAGAATAAATAAATGTAAAAAAAAATGTTGAATACGTTTGTGGGGGGTGCTTGGGTGGCTCATTTGGTGAAGCATCCTACTTGGGCTCAGGTCATGATCTCCCAGTTGGTGGGTTTGAGCCCCACACAGTTCAGAGCCTGGAGCCTGCTTTGGATTCTGTGTCTCCCTCTCTCTGCCCCTTCCTAGCTCACCCTCTGTGTGTGTGTCTCTCTCTCTCTCAAAAATAAATCTTAAAAAATTTAAAAAAAATAACGAAAATGAAATACATTTGTTTCCTTTGAGCTGGGCATAGATTGATCTTTTTGAGTTGAAGAAGGGGCAGTGATTCTGGAAATACAAACCATGTCCTGGTTATTAATCCCAGGGGAATGGAAGGCACGCCAGATGTCCTGTGTAGTTTATCACTACTGGTCATAATGGCTGTCCTGGGACAGAAGGCTTGTTCCCATTCTATAGATGAGGTCAGAGAAGTAAGGTCACAGGCCCAACACCCTTCCCTCTTCTCTCCTTCATTTCTTAAAACATTGTTAAAAAATTAATCAACTTTCAGGGCACCCGGGTGGCTCAGTCAGTTAAGCATCCGACTCTTGGTTTCAGTCCAGGTCATGATCTCATGATTCGTGAGTTTGATCCCCATGCTGGGCTCTGTGCTGACAGCCTGAAGCCTGCTTGGGATTCTCTCTCCCTCTCTGTCTTCCCCTACTCTGCTCATCGTCTTTCTCTCTCTCTCTCTCAAAAATAAATCAATAAACATTAAAAAAATTAATGAAGTTTATTTTTTAGAGCATTTTTAGATTCACAGCAAAACTGAGGGGAATTCAGCGATTTCCCATGTACCCCCTGTTCCCACACATGCACAGCCTCCCCACTATCAACCCCCCCAAAACAGAGTGGTATGTTTATTACAATTGGTGAGGGCACATCATCCCCCGGAGTCCATAGTTCACCTTGATGTTAGTCTCGGTGGTGTGTGTTCCACGGGTTTGGACAAATGCATAATGACGTGTGTCACCACTGTAGAATCACACAGAGTATGTTCACTGCCCTGAAAGCCCCTGTGCTCTGCCTGTTCATCCCTCTCTCCCCTCCAACCCCCGGCAAGCCCTGATTTCTTTTTTTTTTTTAATTAAAAAAATTGTTTTAATATGAAATTTATTGTCAAATTGGATTCCATACAACACCCAGTGCTCATCCCAACAGGTGCCCTCCTCATTGCCCATCACCCACCCTCCGCTCCCTCCCACCCCCCATCAACCCTCAGTTTATTCTCAGTTTTTAAGAGTCTCTTATGGTTTGGCTCCCTCCCTCTCTAACTTTTTTTTTTCCCTTCCCCCCCACCCCCCATGGTCTTCTGGTAAGTTTCTCAGGCTCCACATAAGAGTGAAAACATATGGTATCTGTCTTTCTCTGTATGGCTTATTTCACTTAGCATCACACTCTCCAGTTCCATCCACGTTGCTACAAAGAGCCGTATTTCATTTTTTCTCATTGCCACGTAGTACTCCATTGTGTACATAAACCACAATTTCTTTATCCATTCGTCAGTTGATGGACATTTAGGCTCTTTCCATAATTTGGCTATTGTTGAAAGTGCTGCTATAAACATTGGGGTACAAGTGCCCCTATGCATCAGTACTCCTGTATCCCTTGGGTCAATTCCTAGCAGAAGCACTGATTTCTTTATTGTCTCCATACTTTTGCCTTTTCCAGAATGTCATACGGCTGGAATCCTGCAATATATTACGTTTTCAGACTGTTTTTCAGACTATATTACGTTTTCTTTCACTTAGTGATATGCATTTAAGGTTCTAACATGTCTTGTCATGATTTGATAACTCTTTTTTTTAAAGTTTATTTATTTGGGAGAGACAGACAGACAGAGCACGAGCGGGGGAGGGGCAGAGAGAGAGGGAGACAGAGAATCGGAAGCAGGCTCCAGGCTCTGAGCTGTCAGCACAGAGCCGGATGAGGAGCTCTAACTCACAAACCGTGAGATCATGACCTGAGCTGAAGTTGGACACTCAACCAACTGAGGCACCCAGGTGACCCCAGAATTCTATTTTTCACATGCGGTCTGGCCACTGTCTGTTTGCATATTTCGTTTCTCATAATGAATCTCATAATGAATTCTCATAATGAATACAAAGTCTTTTTTTAAATTTTTTTTAACGTTTATTTATTTTTGAGACAGAGAGAGACAGAGCATGAATGGGGGGGAGGGTCAGAGAGAGAGTGAGACACAGAATCAGAAGCAGGCTCCAGGCTCTGAGCTGTCAGCACAGAGCCCAATGCGGGGCTCGAACTCACAGACCACGAGATCACGACCTGAGCCGAAGTCGGACACTTAACTGACTGAGCCACCCAGGCGCCCCTGAATACAAAGTCTTGGCTCTCACTTAAAAAATGTTTACATGTAATGACAGATGATAGGAAATATCTGTTTCCTGATGCACACAATAACACATTGATTTCTCTTTAAGCCTGTGTATGTTGTCCCTGGAATTTTTAAACATTATTTTTATATATTATTATTATTATTATTATTATTAGTCACTGGGATTTCTTTCTAACCCAATTCACAGAGAGGCATCTTGGGCTTTCAGGCTGAGGGTGTAGCTACTGACCATCAATGTCCAGAACCTCTCAGACTGCCTGTTTACAACACGTGTTTGATAGGTTTGGTCAGTACACAAATAATTGCAGGTGACGTTCGCCAGGATTGTTGGTTTTAATTTTTTTTTAATGTTTATTTTTGAGAGAGAGAGAGAGAGAGAGACAGAGAGAGTGGGAGAGGGGCAGAAAGAAAGGGAGACACAGAATCTAAAGCAGGCTCCGGGCCCCAAGCTGTCAGGACAGAGCCCGACACGGGGCTCGAACTCATGAACCCTGAGATCATGACCTGAGCCAAAGTCAGACACTTAACCAACTGAGGCACCCAGGCACCCCATAAACCGTCTACTTCTTTTTGCTTTGAATACTGTTGCTCAGCACTCCAAGATTAGTCTGTGCTGTGTGTGATGTAACACATTCATTTTTTTCTGCAGTACGTTATTTTGGGGAACGAACGCACGCAATCGATTGATTCGCACTACCATGATGGACATTGGGGTGAGTCTGTCTCAGTGACTTTATTTCTGCTTTTCCCGCTGTATTCGGCTGTGTCGACCCCACATGGAGCAAAACTGATGCTGTTAGTTTGTTCAGAGAAGCTTGACTTCATTTTGAGAGATAGGGTGGTGCACAGAGCAGGTGAAATCCTCAACTCTGTCTGGCTCTGACCAGGCGAAAGTACATTTTTCCACCGTGCCACCAGAGTACCTTTCTTTACGCCGTCCATGTGCCAAAACTAACCGCAGAGAGGCCCTCGGGCTGAGCCGTAGTTAGCCTGTTACTCAGTGGCACTTTGAAATTTGTGCAGGTGTGCAATCGTGGTCTTGGCATTCGGGAAGATGGTGGTGGGAGGGATGACCGTCGTTCCTCTGGGCGTCGTGCCTGAGTTGAGTAGGAACCTTCAAGAACGTGTTGTGATTTGAAATGCTGAACTTGGTGGTTGGGGAATGGGCTGGAGGGTGGAGAAAAAACAAGGTTGGAGGGAACCTCAAGCAGTGTAATGGAGGCCGGGGCTGGGGGTCTGGGCTCTGGACTTGAGCTGACCTGGGGTTGAGCACTCCTCCCCCCCCCCCGGGGGAACTATGGACAAGCACTCTGAGCTCCGGTCTTCCTCTGGGTGACATAGGGCAGGGTTATGCAATGCCTTCTCCTTGAAAATGCCACCCCCACACGTCAGCACCACCCCTCCACCGAGAACAGAAAATGGGGACTATTATTTGGGGGTCAGAATGCAGGTGGCCCCTTTCATTTTGTTCCAGGCTTTGTGGTCTATCTTCCTTCCCTGTCTCCAATTTACATTTTCCTCTGTTTAAGCCCACAACACTTTGGGAGCCTTCAGATCTCACAAATACACTTTGATGATAGGGCTCTGCATCAGCTCCTTTTATCTTGGGAACACTTCACGAACCAAAGCTAATCAACACGGAACAGCCAGGGTCCAGGTCTTCCAGAGTGTGCTTCGAAGCCCCCGCCCGGGGGTGCAGTTACGCTGCCTGGGAGCTCACACCCGGCTGGACCTGCCCACCCGGCTCCCACCCTGTGGTGCAGAACACCGAGCCCAAGCCTAGGCACCTGCCGCGTGCATACAGACACCAGCTCTGACTCGCCAGGGCACCCGAGGCATGCCAAAGACCGTTTCGGCTCTCTACTGCTCAGTAAAAAACAATGGTAAAACTCAGGGTTTAGGGCCACCATTTTGTTCTGCTCCTAAATGCGTGGGGCAGGGATTTAGGAAGGATTCCTCTGGGCTGTTTGTCCCTGACCCGTGTGGTCGGAGCTGGAGGAGCTGAGGCTGAGGACCCACTTTTGGGCGGGTTCTTCTCTCTGGCGTCTGGACCATCCCTGCTCCCTGGTCTGTCTGTCTGTCTGTCTCTCTCTTGCTTCACGCGGCTGGACATCCTCCAGGCCCTCTCCTGCACTGGGGTGGGGGGGAGGGGCGTCTCAGGGTAGCCCATCCACCTGCTTTTCCTAGAGGGAGTGTTCCTGGTGACCCAGGTGGCAGTTGCACGACCTCTTCCGTCAGCTTTAGGAAGAGTCACGACAGCACTTCTGCATTCTGCCGGTCAACAAGTCCCAAGGCCAATGCAGGTTCAAGGGGAGTGAGAGCCCACCTTCTGGCGGGGTCGGGGGTGGGGGGCAGTCCATGGTGGAGGATCTGGGTGGGGAGCTGCCTGCTCCGTGCATCCTACCTGCATATGGTGCTGGGAAATCTCTCTGAGCCTCACCTGTAAAATGAGGATGATTTCTCAAGATCCACGTATGAGTGAAAACAGACGATCTCTGTCTTTCTCTGACTGACTTATTTCACTCAGCATAATACCTTCCAGTTCCATCCATGTTGCTGCAAATGGCAAGATTTCATCCTTTCTCATTGCCAAGTAGTATATCATTGTATATAAAAACCACATCTTCTTTATCCATTCCTCAGTTGATGGACGTTTAAGCTCTTTCCATAATTTGGCTAGAGAGGGAGAGAGGCAAACCGTAAGAGACTCTTAAATACAGAGAACAAACTGAGGGTTGATGGGGGTGGGAGGGGAGAGGGGAAAAGGGGGATGGGCATTGAGGAGGCACTTGTTGGGATGAGCACTGAGTGTTGTATGTAAGCGATGAATCATGGGGGTCTACTCCCAAAGCCAAGGGCATGCTATACACGCTGTATGTTAGCCAAGTTGACAGTAAATCATAATAAAAAATAAAAAAATAAAGTTACATTGAAGAAATTAAGATAATTATATGTTACTCCCCAGGGATTCGTGTAACTGTGCTAAACGTGCCAGAACTCAATCCAACGCAGCCATTAACCATCGTTACTTTTGACACTTTTGCCCAAATGATGCTGGGGATACCTCATTACGTGTCATAGACACAGATCGTAACTGTCCTGTGGGTCGTGACCTCATGGGTCTGTCGTCTCTGATAATCCTCCATGGGAGGGAGACTCTAAACTCTGGAGGAAGAAGGACAGGGCAGTCCTCAGAGACCAGCCCACCCCAATCCCCTCGGACCAGACAGAGCCGCAGGGCAGGGTGATCTGTCTGTGCATTTCCTGGTGGGGACAGAGCTGAGAATGTTTCATAACATTTATCAGGACACACACACACACACACACACACACACACACTGCTGTGTTTCACTACGAAATTAAGCCAAATGGTGATGTGAAGAGACAAGTGCCCAGGGCCCAGACAAGGCCATGCTCAGTGCCCGTCCCTGTCACTTTCCAAGTGTTGACTCCCACTTGCCCATTCCAGCTTTCTGGCCCTCAGTTTCCACATCTGTAAAATGGGCCTAGTCCTAGTGCCCGCATCACAGGGCTTCTGGGAGAAAAATTTTAAATATATAAGGAATTAGGACAGCACCTGTCATGGTTTTCTTTGTGTCCTCCCCCAAAAAGATATGCTGCAGTTCTAACCCCAGTGCCTCAAAGTGTGACCTTGTTTGGAGATAGGATCTTCACAGAGGCCATCAAATTAAGACGAAGTCACGAGGGCTGGCCCTAATTGAGTATGACTAGCATCCTTATAAAGAGGGGAGATTTGGACACAGACATAGACAGGCATACAGGGAGGACACCAGATGAGGGATGGCAGAGATTGGGATGATGCAGCAGAAACCGAGGGGCTCCACAGGTTGCCAGCAAACTGCCGGAAGCCAGGAGAGAGGCATGAACAGGCCCCTCACCGTGTCAGGAGGATCCAGCCCGGCCGACCCCTTCACTTTGGACTTCCGGGCTCCAGATCTGTGAGAGGATACATTTCTGTGGTTTAAGTCACTCAATCTGTGGTGCTTTGTTGCAGCAGCCCTAGTCCATGAATGCAGTGCCTGACGCATAGTAGGTACTCAACAGATGGGGTCTTTTGTTATTATTTGCTTGCGGATCCCATAGAGATGGTGGGTGGGGCGCCTGGGTGGTTCAGCTAAGCGACTGACTCTTTGGTTTCGGCTCAGGTCCTGATCCCACAGTTCAAGGGTTTGAGCCCTGCGTCGGGCTCTGTGCTGTGTCATCGCAGAAGCTGCTTGGAATTCTCTCTCCCTCTGTCTCTGCCGCTACCCTGCTCATGCTGTCTCTCTCTCTCTCTCTCTCAATAAATGAATAAATAAACTAAAAAAAAAGAATTAAATATTAATACAGTAATAATATTATTTATGTACTTATTACATATACTTTTATTATTCATATATTTATTATTATGTTTTGTATGTTTATTATTTATTAAGAGAAATTAAATAAATACAATAACATTAAAAAAAAAGAAACTCCTGAAACCAGCAATGGCTGATCTTATGCTAAGAGTTGTGATAGTGCATGAGGGGAATCTCACACCAAATGGAAGGGAGAGCTGGAGAAGCCAGGCCTTGAAGGGGCCGGGGCCAGAGAGGCTCAGGAAATTTAGCACAGGAAACAAAGGGACCTTCTGCAAAGCGTTGTCTTACAAGGGAGTAAACCCCATGCCCACACGCATTTTCCTTCATCACGTCTGTGTTTTTGGGGAAACTCCAGAATCAGGAGCATCTGCAGGGCACGTCTTCTGGCGGGTGGGTGGGACCCCTGGATCGACAGCCCGACTGGCATTGTGTAGCGGAAGGGACGGTTCTCCTACAAAGGAGGGGCCGGATGCCCACCAGACAGCCTTCTCTCTCCCAGCGGACGGCCTTGCCAGCCTGCTGGCCGCTTTGCCAGGACCACGCTCTCCTTCTGGGCTTTCCCCCCGAATGCCCTTCCTCGGGACTCTCCCATTGATGAGTTCCTACAAGCTCTCTGTGTTTTGGGATCTCCCCCACTCCTTTGCCAGGCTGAATTAAGGGAAGTCTGTGCTCCCGCAGGCAGGTCTGTGCTCACTTCTATCCACTGCTGGAGATAGCTCTGTCTTCTTTCCCCTGCTTCTCCAGTCCCTTGCCAGCCCCTGGCCAGCTGCTCGCCCGTGTGCCAGCTCAATATATATCGACTTTTTGCGTGACTTTGGTTGTTAGTCCTGTTCTGTGGGGGTTTTTAGCCACAGGCGAAGAGGACATCTTGTGCAAAAACAAAATTTTCGATTTGTTCCTTCCCAGGTGGGTAAATGGGTTGCTGACAGAGCAGCATGCTGAGCTCTGTGGAGAAGGAGAGAGCAAGGTAGCTGATGGGGTGGAGGGACGGGAGGGGGATTCAGGGAAAGTGGTAGAAAGGGCTGTGGGTAGAAATGTTGCATGGTCTCAGAGATAAGTGGGCTTCCACAGGGGAGGCTGGAGTGCCGGCAGGGGCGGGGGATGCACACCTGCTGCGGGACCCAGAGTGGGGTAACCAGAAACAACGGCAGCCCCCGGGGGTGGCAATGTACTGTGGCCACAAAGGCCAGGGCTTTAGCAAAGTCTTGGATTCAAGTCCTGACCTTTGCTCATGAGCTTTGTGACTTTGGGCAAGTTATTAATGACTCTGAGCCTCCATTTCCCTCATCTGTGACATGGGGTTCATGCCCACCTGACAGAGTTGTTTTAGGGACTCAATGAAACAGCCCTGCTTGGTACACGGTATATAATAGTTGCTCAACAAACACAGATTCCTCACTTCTGCCCCTGGAGAGTTCGCATAGAACCAGCCAGCAAATATCCAGCATGCCTGCCTGCTTTTGTAAGTAAACTTTTGCTGGAACACAGCCAGGTCTACTGTTCACAGCTACTTTCATGCTACAGGGGCAGAGCACAACAGTTGTGATGCAATGAGATGGCCAGGAATGCCTCAGATATTTACTGTTCTGGTACCTTAAGTAAACATCGGTTGAGCCTTTATCTATTTATAAGATATATGTCTTATATAGGGATCCTCAGCTCTCTCTAGATTTTCACTGGTGTGTCCATGTAGAGTAGGGGGTCAATAGATAAGCACAAAGGCTACAGTGGTCAGGCTGGTCAGACTAGTATGTCGTTTGCTCATGAAAACATTTTTGTAGATGGATACATTGTCGTTCATTATTCTTTCCTCTTTTCTTTCCTTTCCTTTTCTTTTCTTTCTTTTCTTTTCCTTTATTTATCTTTTCTTTTCTTTTTTAAGTTTATTTATTTGTTTTGAGAGAGACAGAGACAGCATGATTGGGAGGGGGCAGAGAGAGAAGGAGACAGAAAAAAATCTCAAGCAGGCTCTGTGATGCCAGCGCAGAGCCCGATGTGGGACTCGAATCCACGAGACCATGAAATCATGAGCTGAGCTGAAACCAAGAGTTGGGCAGGTGCTTAACCGACAGGGCCACCCAGGCCCCCCTTGTCCATTTTTCTTGGAACAGGACATTTCTGTGTCTCATCGGTTGTGTGTTTGTTCTCCACGTTTGAGATTGGGTAATTAGAAATTTACTTGTCGGTTCAACAAAGTGTTGACTGCATGCTGTGGGCCAGGAAGGCTTCTGTAAGCTGAGAGTAAAGCCGTGAACAAACGAGACAACCACTCTTGCCCTCACAAAGCTCACATTCTGGCGGCAGAGACGGACAATGATCCAGTCAACATACAGCGCTGGGTGGTCATATCTCCTGTTAGGAAAGGCACAGAGAGATGGGTCTCTTCTAGATGGGGTGCCACGAGCAGTCAGCCTGAGTGGGAAACTGAAGGGTGGTCTCTGTCCTGAGGACAGAAACTTCTGTGCTGGAGGGATACACAATGTGCGAGGAATGTGATCGTTCCAGGGGCTGAGCCCTCTGCTTCTGTGTCTTTCGTAAGGCTGCAACCTGGTTGTTGGCTGGGACCAGGGTCTCATTGGAAAGCTGGACTGCAGAAGGGTCTGATTCCAAGCTGATTCTGCCAGGTTGTTGGCAGAATTCAGTTCCTCTGCAGCTGTTTCCTGAGGACCTCAGTTCCTTGCCCGTGTCGGCTAGAGACCTGCGGGCAGTTCCTGGCCGTGTTGGCCTTTCCAATGCGAAGTGTGTACGTGGAGAAGGCAAATAGAGAAAGTCTGCCGGCAAGATGGGAGTTACAATCTCAGGTAACGTGATGATGGAAATGACATTTCATCACCTAAGCTGTTTAAAAAAAATTTTTTTTGATGTTTATTAATTTTTGAGACAGAGAGAGACAGAATGTGAGCAGTGGAAGGGCAGAGAGAGAGTGAGCGAGATAGAGAGAGACAGAATGTGAAGCAGGCTCCAGACTCTGAGCTGTTATTACAGAGCCCGACGCGGGGCTCGAACCCACAAACCGCGAGATCATGACCTGAGCTGAAGTTGGACACTTAACCGACTGAGCCACCCAAGAGCCCCTTTAAGATTTTATTTTTAAGCAATCTCTATACTTGACACAGGCTCAAATGTACAACCCCGAGATCAAGAGTCACACGCTCCACCAACTGAGCCCGCCAGGCGCCCACAATTCTATTAATAACACCTTCCATACCGTGAGTGCTTCCTATGAGCAAGGCTCTAGTTAAGTGTCTTACCTGCATTATTTGCTTCTCACAATGACGGGATGAAGGAGGAACTGGGTAAATATTCTCTTTCTGCTACATATCAGGTGGGAGCCCACCCTTGACTCACACATAATGACCAGTGAGATATTTTATTAAATTAACAGACGGGGGTTATAGAGGGGCGCCTGGGTGGCTCAGGAGGTTGAGCGTCCGACTTCGGCTCAGGTCATGATCTCACGGTCCGTGAGTTCGAGCCCTGCGTTGGGCTCTGTGCTGACAGCTCAGAGCCTGGAACCTGCTTCAGATTCCATGTCTCCCTCTCTCTCTGTCCTTCCCTCACTCGCACTCTGTCTCTTTCTCAAAAAGAAAGATAAGGAAAAATTAAAAAAAATTGTTTAAAACAAACACAGGTGTAGGGCATATCACCATTTGTAAAAAGGAATGCAGCCCACGGACACACACACACACACACACACACACACACACACACACACGGGTGTACTAAACCATATTTGCTTGCCCCAAATATCTCTGAAAAGATGCAAAGACGTTGCTAACAGCAGCTCCCTCTGGGGGAAGGAACCCGGTAGCTGGGATCAGGAGAGGCAGGGAGACTTGTCATGGTGTTGCGTATTTTGTACCTTCTTAAAACTTGTGCATATATCACAACATGCCTCAATTTTACCTACACAAAGGATACATGAAGTTAGAGAGAAAGAGAGAGAATTGGCAGTCTGCCGCCAAAGTCTCTACTCGTGCCCACCATCCTGGCTCTGTTTAGCTGTTTAATGCTCCATCTGCCTGTTAACTGCGGATGATAATGCCGCCTGCCTCACAGAATTGCCGTGAGGATCGGGACAGTGGATGCAAAACGCTCAGAAGAACGGCACCTTGCGCCCAGGGTAAGCTGCAATTATCGTTACTTTATTCGTAGAGAAAAGGTTAGAAAGAAATGCACTTCCTGCGCTAACAGAGGTTTGTCTGCTGTGGGATCATGGGCAACTTTTTATTTTCTTCCTTTTCCCCGAGATTAAAAAAAAAAAAGTTTCCATGTTTTCATAGTGAATGTTTTTCCACGTCTTCTCAGCCCGGGCCTCCTTAGGAGGCCCCGAGAGGGGTTCTGTTCAGACTGAGTCACGGCCGAGGTTGGGGGAGGCCAGGCTTGTCTGGCCTGTGTCTAGACGCCTTATTTCTCCCGGCTGTTGTAGACACGAGATACTTGTTCATAATGGAAAAATGCTTCTGGACAAACACTCCACGGCCAGGGAGAAGGATGGAGGGAGGGAGGCAGGGGGGTTAATGCGCTGATGTTAATTGGCAAATGGGCATCAATGATGCTTCTTGTTCTTCTTGTTGTTTTTTTCAGAAGGGAGATCTCAGGGAGGTTTTAGATGTTCAAATGAGTTCTGGAGTGGAGATAACTAATTGGCCAAGCTCAGCTACTGTTCTTGTCTCAATGATCTGGACTGCAGGCGAAACTGGCTGCCAAGCTTCTTTCCCCCGTGTTTTGCGCGCGTAGACGTCACTCTGGGGAGTGGTGGTGCAGAGTGTAGTGGAGGGCAGTTCAGCCCCAGGATGCCCTATTTATGCCCCGACCGCAAATGCCATCTGGCTTGGGATTCCTCTCTCTCTCGGGAAGCCGTCTTTCACTGCCTGCTCTCGACTTCTTCCCACTGTCTTTGTAGCAGAGTGGAGACCAGAACTTACACACTCTTAGGGACCGGGTAAACCCAGATGCAAATCCGTCCTCCTTTTGTGATTTTGGATAAGCCTCGGTTTCCACGTCTCTAACATGGGGTGATGGTGAGTCCCCACCTTACCAGGGCTTGTGCTGGGCAGAATTAGGGACCCTGAAGGTGTCCACATCCTAATCCCTGTGACTGTGCTGCTTTCCACGGCAAAGGGGACTTTATAGATGTGATTAAGTTGAGGGTCTCCAGTGGGGCGATGTTTCTGCATTTTCTGGGTGTGCTCAATGTGATCCCAAGGGTCCTTGTACGAGCCAGGCAGGAGGGTCAGAGGCAGAAAGTACAAAGACAGACAGGAGAGAAGATGACAGACGACTGGCCTTGAAGATGGAGGGAGGGACCACTAGCCACTGGCATCCCTTGGCTTCTGGAAGCTGCCAACAGCAAGGATCCTCTGGAGCCTCTAGAATGAGTGACAGTTTAGCGTTCGCTCATGGAAACTGATTTCAGACATCTGACTCCTGCACCTGGAAGAGATTAATATGTGTTGCTTCAAGCCACTAAACTTGTGACGATCTGACACGGCCACGGGAAACTCCCACGGGTTTGTTGTGAAGCCAAGTCCTCATCAGCGTGGCAGGTGCAGGGGACAGCCCCCAGGGTCGTCTATCGGAACACCCTGGTACGGGATTTCTAGATCACTCCACAGATGGCAGTGGTCATCAAATAGGACGATTTTGGTCAACTTCTGTGACCACATGTGCTACATCGTGTGACATGTATTCCTTCCCTTTTCTGTGGCCCTCAGGACACTGCGAGGTCCTCAGCTGAGAAAGGGGACCTTGTCCTATTCCTGTTGTTTCCTCAGTGCCTGGCACACAGTAGCTGCTCAGTTAATTAGAGCTTGCCAGGCTGAACAGAGATGTGGCCAAGTTCTTGTCCTGTGTAAGGGCTTGAGTGGCCGTACCCTTTCTTTTTGGGTCCCTCTCTCCTCTTCTGGCTGATGCTGTGGCCCCCGTGCTGAGACATCGGTCTCTCACGGCCTCTACTGCAGGTCCTTGCCAGGGAAGGGAGGGACAGTGGCCCCAGCAGCAGGCAGTTTCGAGGGGAAATGACCTTGGAGATCCCGCTGGTTCCAGACACACCCCTTGTGCCGTTCAGAATGTGTATCAGTGAATTTCTGGCGTGGCCTGTGCTTGCCCTGGCCTCAGAGGGCTGGGGGGGAGCTGACTGGAGGGTGGTGCCCAGTGCTGATGAGGCACTTCTGGCATTCACGATCTGGAAAGATGCTTTCAGGGGGCAGGGCTGGGGCAGGCAAAGTTGTCAGACCCAGTGGTTTAGATTGTTTAGACCTCTGTGTTTAGAGCCGGGCCTGGGTTGCAAGCCCGGGTCCATGCCTTCCTGGCTGTGTGACCTTGCTGGGTCAGATTCTGAGCTGCTATGCCTGTCTCCTAAAGCAGGCACCCACGCTAGGAGCCGGGGCCAGCAGTCACCGGCTGTTTCTATGAACTACCCGGGTCTCTGCTCAGAACTTTACTTGCCCGATTCCAGGCCACAGCCTCTCGATCCCAAGGTCAGGGGCATCTTATCCCTTCTCTACAGATGGAGACGTTGAGGTTTGGAGAGGCTCTGGACCTTGCCCAAGTCCCAGGCTAGGAAGGGCTGCAGGCTGGGTTTGCACCAGCCATCTGTCTGCAGAGCCCCTGTGCCAGTTACGGGCCCCCACCTCTGGCTGAGCAACACCCCTCTCCCCCCAGCCCCTCCCCAGAAGGCAGCGTTACTGAGGTGGGGTGGTGGAACCACCGTGTCGGGAACGTGGCAGAGATCCACGTTCCATCGGCCGTGCTGTTGTGGTCACTGCCATTCAGCTTGTTGTCTCCACGAGTATCTTCGTTCCATATTCGGTGGAATATGAACTCCTCCCCCCCCGAGCTCCTCCCTCCCCGTGCCTTTTGTTCAGGCCTGGGCAGGTCTAGGACGTGGCTTTTACAAACTTGCACGGATATATTTGCATATATATGTATATATATATATATATATTTATATATATATATTCATGTGTATATACAGTGAATATCCCTATCTGTATCTATATGTATCTATATGTGTCTATATACATATACATATACATATGTGTATATGTATATGTACACATGTGTACATATATGTATATACATATGTGTGTATATACATATATATATATATATATACACACACACACACACACACACATATATGTATATTTAGTACATCTACAGAGTTGTGTGACCATTGTCATAGTCTAATTTTAGGACATTTGTTTCACCCCCAAAAGCAAACTCATGCCCTTCGGCATCCCCCCCTGTGACAGTCAGTTTTCTCTGCCGACTTGACTGGCCAACTTCAACATTTTTTTTTTTCTGGGTGTTTTTTTCTGGGTGTGAGGGTTGTCCCAGGTGGAATTAGCTTCTGTTAAGAGGGTAGCTCTCTGGTTAAATGTTCTTACCACAAAACAAAAACAAAACCGTAACCAAAAACAAAAGGGCACGAGGAAACTTTTGGGGAAGGTGAGGGATATGTTTTTCACCTTGGTTGTGGTGCTGGTAACACAAGCGTATAGATATCTCTAAGCTCACTGAATTGTGTAACTTAATCTCGTGCAGTTTTTTTTGTAGACCAATTGTACCACTTATGAAGCGGGGGGCCGGGGGAAGGTGTGGCATGTTTCTCTGATAGGATGAATGTGAAGAGTTAAAAAGGAAACTCGCCTGATGTACCTGCCACGATGTAACAGTTCAGCATGTGAGCTACTCAGAGAGAAGTAACCAGCTCCGGATCTTTCAGCAGGCTGGTGGTGCTGGACCCCAGACATACTGGCTCCTGGTCCTAATGCCCTCCCTATCACATTGCTTCTGGAAGCAGCTTCTGTCTAGCCAAGGAAGTTTTATTCCGATTTGGGAAGATGTTCCCTGAAATGGAGAGAAAAGGCAGCCTGCCTTCGTGCTGGGATGTAATGGGGAAATTAGACCAGTGGGTTACTGATCCTTTTTCATTGGAAGCTAATTACATCGTATAGGATAGGAAGAGTGGTAACCAGCTCGTTGATGTCTCTGATGGACAGGTGGAGGCTTTGTACTTAGATGGTTATGAGCAGGTCAGGTGTGTGGAGTCCAGTTGGCCAGTAGAACACCTCATGCGATTTAATAAAGAGACCGTTTCTCTCTAGTATCACGATCTTAATAACTGCACAGATATTCTGGCTGTGTGTCTACAGCCCTGAGTTTCTTCCTTACGGGGTTTGCCACACAAAATAAACTCCATGCTTGCAGGAAGAGACTTTTGGGTGGAATTCATTTATTAAGTCGAAAATCTGCATTGCACGTCTACTGTGTATTATGCATGAGCCTAAAAGCCAGTAATATGCATTGGGTGGAACCAACATAATCCCTGTCTGCATAGGTTCACAAAACATTCAGCTGCAAATACAGACAATCTTGAAACGGTGGCTTCAACAGATCGGGTCTTATTTTTATCATCTGAGAGTATTCTGGAGGTAGGCAATTCAAGGATGGGGCAGCCATTCAACAATGCTATCGGAGACTGTGACTCTGTATCTTCTTGGTTTTGCCACCTGCAAGGAGGTTTATCCTCATGGCTGCAAGGTGGCTGCTATAGTTCCAGATATCACATCTGTATTCCAAGAGGACCAAAAGCCTTCTCCTCCCAAGGTCTTTTTTTTTTTTTTTTTTCTTACCTTGGGGCTCACCTTCCTAACAGACTCTGCTTCTACCGCGTCGGTCAGAATTTTGTCACGTGGCCACCACTGGCTGGAATGTGAAGGGGGAGTCGGATCAGGGTGGTGTTGAATGAGTTGTCCTATAGTATCTACCGTACTGCCCGAGTGTCCAAAGGAGCAGGCAGACAGGTAGCAAATGACTTCATCGTTAGTCATTAATTACTACTCGAGAGTCTCAGTGCATGTCTCAGGTTGGGTTTCTTTTGAGACAGACCCTGAGATAGGGATTTGAGGGCAACTAATTTTATTTTGGGGGGGTGATGCTAGGACACAGTGGTACAAGTGGGGAGGAGGGTGGGGCTCACCTGCCCTGGGAACCTCGCAGCTTTCTCCTCCTCTGAGGCTGACAGAGCCCGCTGTCCTGGGGGCCGTCACCCGCCCTCAGTTCCAGCCCTTCACGCCCGGGGAGAAGAGTCCATACGTGGGGAGTTGCCGGGTGTGTATAGCAGGATGCTGCAGGCATGAACTAGGAACCCGAGTGCAGGACAGGATATGGCGGGACATTCATCACACCTGAACTGGCATATCGTAAGAGCCTTTAACCCAAGCTGGGGTGTCAGCTTCTCCCCAGAGAAGTAATTTTCGAGACCAAGCAAGAAAAAAAAAAGTGGAGGTAAGATTGTTCCAGTTAAAGGGAACGGCACGTGTGAGGACCCAGAGGCAGGGAAGAATGTCACGTGTTCAAGGCCTGGGAGTGTGAGGCTGGCGAGGCAGTCAGGGCCTCAGGCCCTCAGAGCTGCACGAATCCAGAATCCACTAAATACAAAATGCATCCTTGCCCATGATGCCTGGAGCTTTGTCATGAGAGGTAACCTTTCTTCTTGACGTCCTGACATCCTCCCTCCTTTCTGCCCTTCTTCTCTTTCTTTTCAAACATTTCCTCCTTGGGGCGCCTGGGTGGCTCAGTCACTTAGGCCTCCGACTCTTGGTTTCAGCTCAGGGTGTGATGTCCCAGTTCATGGGATTGGGCTCGGCGCAGATAGCTCAAAGCCTGCTTGGGATTCTCTCTCTTTCCCTCTGTCTCTGCCCCTCCTCTGCTCATGCTCTCTCTCTCTCTCTCTCTCTCTCTCTAAATAAATACGCTCTAAAAAATTAAAACATTTTTTTCCCTTACATTCTTAAATTGCAGTCCCTCCGACCCCCATCTCAAAGTGCTTTCCACACATACTAATGGTAACATTGCTCTGACTCTGCAGAGGTTACAAAGTGCTTTTACATCCACCAACCTCACCCACTTATCCCATCCTCATAGTACCCCTTCTGGGAATGGTAGGTAGGAGTACCCCCATTTTACAGCTGAGGAAACTGAGGCTCAGAGAAGGAAGGCACCTTGTCTGGGCTCTCAGGGCCTGTAAGATGCTGATCTAAGACTCAAAATCAACCTCTGGAGCCCCCTCTCTGATGTTGTTCTCTGCCACTCCCAGACCCAGCATGGTGCCCGGTGTGGCTTTAATTCTAAATGCGGTGGTTTGTTTGGATTCTGCCTCAGGAGCCTTCCAATGTTATCATGCCTCTTCAGTTGACTGGCTGAGTAATGATATCATCCTGTGTCTGATGTGCTTCACCCCTTTCCCTATTTATTGAAAAACATTAGTGTTTTGTTTTTTTTTTAAGAGTGACTGAGCACAGTTAGGTAGATTATATTAAAATCCTCAGGAACAACAGAGTGATGAAAACCAAGCAAGTTATCCTTATAAAGGGGCCTGGAAGAAGTCCTCCTTTTGGGGTTGAGGAAAGTGAGACCTGGAGAAGACACAGGAACAGGCTGGGCAGAGGGGGCATCTTCTGTGCTGGTCTTCTCCTGGTTCCGGTAACAGCACCTTGGTTTTCCTTTGGGAAGCTACCTGATTTTTGCCAGATAAGATACAGGATGCTCAGTTAAATTTGAACTTCAGGTTGGAAAACAATTTGTGTGTGTGTGTGTGTGTGTGTGTGTAAGTATATTCCAAATATTGCATGGTACATACTTGTACTATGTATCTACTCATTGTTTATCTGAAATTCAAATTTGACTTTACTTGCTGCATTGGATAGCCGTGACCCCTCTTAGCTCAAATGTTGGGGGGAAACTGATCCACCTTACCTTGGGTCGAGGAAAGGACAGGTGACCTGGGCTTGGCCACCATGGCATTTTATCCCTCCTACCCACAGAGATGAGTCAGAGATGGGGAGATCAGCTTCAATGTTGGAAATTTGCCTGGCACCATTGAAAAAGAGATGCTTTCTTTTGGCTGGGGTCACTCATCTGGACCCCTGGGGTCCAACAAGTGAGAGTCTGCATAAGAATGAAGCCAAGAGAGAGGGGAACAGCAACAGAGAGAGAGAGAGAGAGAGAGAGAGAGAGAGAGAGAGAGAGGAAGAGAAGAGAAGAGAAGAGAAGAGAAGAGAAGAGAAGAGAAGAGAAGAGAAGAGAAGAGAAGAGAAGAGAAGAGATTTAACGTTAAAGACACCACTGGGGGGCCTGGGACCAGCCTCACTGAATTTCACCTCCATCCTGCCTCCCTAGTGCTGATGTAACAGGGGAGGGCTGATCTCATGATGTTGCAAGCGAGGGCAACAGCGACAGTGGGATGGAATTGAAAGCAAAGGCTTCGTTTGGGGCTGGTTGTGGGAAAGGCCAGTCCTCATCATGGCGGTGGTGGAGGCAGTGACCGAGGGGAAGGGTGTGCACAGTCAAGGGGAGGGTGTGTTCTTGCTGTCGGTCGTGCTGTTCAGGGTGCAGGTGCTGCGGATGACGAAGATACAGATACCAGTGATGGGGGTCGGGACGGTGTTGGTAAGGAGAATAAAGTAACGAGGGAAACAGTGGTTCCTGGCCTGTCCGTCACCAAGTCTTACCAGTTCTGCCCTCCTCAGAATTTTCAGATTATCTATTCACTTCACTGTCTGTGTACTGCCATCACCACCCAAGCCCAAGCTGCCCGCAGCTCCTGTTGCTTCTACGGCTACATCCTCGTCACTGACCTCCTTGCTGCCCTTCCTGCCTCTCCCTATGGTCTCTGCTCTGTGCCAAAGTCTGCGTGGAGCGTGACGTTTAAAAAAATGTAAATTCAAGTTTCAGTTCTCTGCTCAAACCCATTCAGTGGCTGCAGCTAGGATCCCAACGCTCCATCATGGCCTCAGGACTGGAGTGACCTGGCCCCTACCTGTACCCCAATCTCATTTCCCTCTAGTAGCTTCTCTCTCACTATGTTCTCGTCTGATTACTCTTCTTTTGGTTTTTCTAGAATATACTAAACCCCTTGTGTAAGGCACGTCCTGGGCGTGAAATGCCTTGCCATGCTTCACGTGTCAGTGCCCATGTCACTTCCTAGATTCCAAATCCACATGACCTCCTCCTGTTCCTTTCTCTCATGGCACCCTGTTCTAAGGACACTCTGTTGAATGATTCTCTGTCCAGTTTATCAGTTGCAGAGTCTTGGCACAATGTTTCTTCAAGAATGTGTCACAGGAGTGGGCGCCTGGGTGGCTCAGTCGGTTAAGCGTCCGACTTCAGCTCAGGTCACGATCTCGCGGTCCGTGAGTTCGAGCCCCGCGTCGGGCTCTGTGCTGACGGCTCAGAGCCTGGAGCCTGTTTCAGATTCTGTGTCTCCCTCTCTCTCTGCCCCTCCCCTGTTCATGCTCTGTCTCTCTGTGTGTCAAAAATAAATAAATGTTAAAAAAAAAAATTAAAAAAAAAAAAAAAAAGAAGAGGATGGTGATGGTGGTGATGGTGGTGGCAGTGATGGAGGTCTTCCGCGAAGAGGCAGGGGAGGCGATAGGCTCAGAGCACCTGGCCTAGCCCATCGCCTTAAAAAACTTTCATGAAAAATGGGCCCGCCTTTTGCCTCTGCAGTCGACCTAGAAATATCAACCAGAGGTGGGTTTTGGAGGAAGTCTATTGGAGCTGGAGGAAGAGGGGCTGTTGAAGACTGCCAGGCCGGCGAGGCCCGCTGCCTTCCTCCCAGGTTGTGGGAGGGCTGCCCTCCTGCAGTCCGCCGCCGAGAACTTCCATACTTGTCCGGACGAGGGACGGGGGGCAGGAGGGGGAGCCGTGGCAAGGCCCCGAGCACGTGTGGCTGGAAGTGGGGAGAGCCGGGAGGGCTGGGGCGGAAAGGGCCAGGCAGGGCAGACTGGGTGACGGCCGGACAGAGGGAAGAGAGGCTGGGAGGAAAGTCGGGGGTGGGAGTGGAGGGCTGGGGTGGGGTCCGAGCGAGGCGGGGGAGGTCCAAGGAGAGGGATGAGGGCTCGGATGGGGGTCTGAAGGCGGAGGAGGAAGGCCGAGGTCTCGGGTGCGGGGTCCGAGAGTGGCGGTGGCTCCGCGAGGCCGGGGCGGTTGAGGGAGGGGCGCTGGCAGGTCTGCGGGCGCAGGTGAGGGTCTGAGGGCGGAGCCAGGGCCGGAGGGAGGGCTGGCGGACGGCAGGCCCGCGCGGCTCCGAGCCCCGAGGCTGGGGAGCCGGAGCTGGGAGCCGCGGGCGGCGGTCCCGGCTGCGCCATGCGGGTGCACCTGGGCGCGCTGGCGGGCGCGGCGGCGCTGACCGGGGCGCTCAGCTTCGTGCTCCTGGCGGCCGCCATCGGCACGGACTTCTGGTACATCATTGACACGGAGCGGCTGGAGCGGGGCGGCCCGGGCGTGCGGGGCCGGGCGGGGGCCGCCAACCGCAGCCAGCTCGAACCTCTGAGCTCGCACTCCGGCCTCTGGCGCACCTGCCGGGGTAAGGCTGAGCGCGGGGACCCTGCGCGCTGCGCGCCCGCCGGGGACCTGTTGCCGGGCTCGCAGCTCTTCCCCTGCCCCCCACCCACCCCCCGCCGCCCCAAGGCGCAAAACGGGGGGTCTGGGCCCGGGCCAGGTGGGCGGGGGGCTGCAGAGCGGGGCTGGTTCCGGCCGCAGCTGCTCCGGGCTCCGCACGATCCTCCCCCCGGGGCGGCAGCCAGGGTGGGCGCGGGGGGCGAGGCCACCGGCTGGGGTCCCCGCTCCGAACCCGCAGCCGCTGATTCCTCCGCCCCACCTAGTCCAGAGCCCGTGTGCGCCGCTGATGAACCCCTTCTGGCAGGAAAACGTGACCGTCAGCGACTCAAGCCGGCAACTTCTCAGTGAGTCCCGGGAGGTAGGGGATCGGGGGAGAATCCCGGGTCTGGACGCCAGGTTTGGGGCTCTCCTCCAAAGAGCGGGGCCAGGGCACTGCGGAGGGGGCGCTCCGGTACGGGGCCGGGGCGGGGAGGGGAGTGAGGGGCAGGGGCGGGGAGGGGAGTGAGGGGCAGGGGCGGGGCCTCTCTTGCTCCACAGGTTACATCGTGTGGTTTAGAATTCATTCGACAAACGTTCATCTCAGGCTTTCTATGTGCCAGGCATCATGCTGACAATTAAGACCTAGGTCATGCCCTCCAGGAGCTCAGATACTAGCTGCGGAGACAGATGTAGAAATGCACAGTCACATTTCAGAGTGACAAGCAGCGGGGGTGCGGGGTGGAAGAGACACCTAAACCAGCCTGGGGACCTGAATGCTGCAAAGAGAGATCTTAGCCCATAGATCCGAAGGCACGCCCCGTGTCGGCCTTATTTGTATCCTCAGTGCTGAGAACAAGCGCTTGGATTTGTGCAATGATTCAAGAAAGGCAATCAAGAGGCAGAGAGCAGCCCCCTCCCTCCAGGGGAAATGAACATAATAGTTCAGTTCGTTCACCGAGACTCGCAGTGGACCAGACATGGAGCTGAATGCTTTCCATCTATGTTTTCATTTAGTGTGCACCTGCTGTGCTATGGAGTTAGTATCATCTCCATTATTGCCTTCATTTTTCAGGGAGGTACCATAGAAAGAATCTGATGAGGTAATGAGGGCTAAGCTCCATAGACCCTGAGAAGTGTGAGTAGCTCTGGGTAGGCTTGTTGAGGCTTGGGGACAAAGGTGAAGTCACTGGCCAGGGTGCCTCTCCAATTCCCTTCTCCCCCTTGCTCTTTTTCTCTGGCTAGAATGTGCTAAATTTCCTCCTGCCGCTGGGACTTTGCACGTGCTATTTCCTCTGCCTGAACTCTCCCTGCTCCCGTCCTGCCAGCTTGACTTGCTCAGCTTCTACTCATAGCACAGGTTTTGTGACAGTTTTTGAGTCAAAGTCTGGCTCCCTCATTAGACGATGAAAACATGAGGTCAGGGACCATGTCTGTCTTGCCTCAGCTTGATGCCCAATATTTAGCACAGAACCTGGCATGGAGTGGGGTCAAAGCCAAGATTTGCTGAGCAGGGGTGAGAATGACTATATTATAGTATGTTAGAAGTGGAACATAAATGAATAAATATGTCAGTGAAACAGACCCTTTCTCCGAAGTCCGGTGGTGTGCCGGGAAAGAGTTAACAATGGTCTTTCTGGGGAAGGAGGGAGTCTCCTGGTTTGATTTGAAGCATTTGCCGATTTCTGTGGTGTAGATGTTTCAAGCTGTCAACATGATGTCAACTGGCTCCCCCAAATCCCAAAAACTTAGCTGTTGGCTCTCATGAGTTGATAGAACCCAGTCCCACTGCATAAGGTCCCAGTGAAGGAGATGTTCCCCTAGACCCTTGAAATATGTGGGAGACGAGGGAACTCTGTCTTCAGCCCCAGGCAGAGCAGAATCAATGTTCGGTGTTCCTAGAGCATCGTTTCAAGAATAATCAAGAGTTCCTGGCCTTGACGTGAGGGAGGTGGGTGTCAAGTGCAGCCCAGACCTTTAGCAGGACACTCTGTGCTCCTGGGACAGGTGTCTTAACCTCTCCGAGCCTCAGCTCCCTCATTGGCAAAGTGGGCATACCAGCCATCTCTCTTCATGAGGATGCGGGGAGGATGGGACGGGCGGGTGCGTTTGAGGAGCCTCAGCGGTGCCTGTGCTCCATGAGTCCACCATGAGTCGGAGTTGCTGTTACACCATGAAGGCTGCCCCTTCAGACCGCATGCTCGTTGCACACCACCCCCAGAAAGAGCCTTTTCTCAGACTCCCTTTATCCTCAGAATGAACCGTGAATCTTGGCCAGGCTCTTCTGTTATGTGAAGATGTTCCTTTCCTTCGAGGACCTGCTTTTGAGGTCGTAGACGAGACAGGACAGTTGTCAAAGCAGCACATTCTCCGAGTCAGCTTCCTAGACAAATCCCAGTGGGAGTGTCTGGGGAAGGAGTCTTGGGTTTTTTCCTGCAAGGAAACCCAAGCAGGCAGACCACTCCAGCGCCTGCTAAAAACCCACCTTGCTTGGATGTTTTGTCTTCCAGATTAGCTCTGGGGTTGACATGGGTTTGGTTGCTTGGCCGGGGACTGGAATTATTTTTTTGGGGGGGGAGGGGCTCGTCAGATTGCATACCGTGTCGAAAAAAGAGCCATAATCTAGAAACAACCAGGCTAGCTGCATCAGCCGGGAGTCTTTTGGTGAAACACAAATCATCCTTGTTTAAACAAGAAGAGGACTTCTTGGTCCGCTTGAAAAGTTCAAGTGTGCTGGGATCCAGAGAGCTAAACTCAATTTCTTTCTTCTCCTCTCTGCGCTTTGCTTCTGTTTGGGTCCTGTTTTCAACAAGTCCTCTCCAGTCTCAGCAACCCAAGCGGCAGGAGGTTCTCTGTTTCCCAAAAGTCTGCAGAAACTTCCAAATAGGCTTCTCATTGGGCCACATTGGATCACAAGCCCAGGTCTGAGCCAATCATTGTGGCCGAGGGGATGGGATGTGGTGATTGGCCGGGCAGAGTCGGCGCTTGTAACTTGGGATAGGAGCAGGGCCAGTCCTGTCATAGATGGGGGTCCCCACATCTGACCAGCTGTGTGACTTCTGGCAAGTCCCCTGTTTCCATAAATGGGCTGCTTTGAGATGGAATGAGATCACATAAGCAAAGCAGCATAGTCACACCATGCATAGTGGGAGCTCAATTAATGTCGCCTCCTCCTGCTCTAAGTCACATTGCCTCCCTGAGCCTCAGGCTTCTCATCTGTAAAATGGAGCTAATCACTAGAGACTTAGTCCATAAGTATTCCTCCTCACACTGGGCTAGACGGGCGGGGGGCTAGAACATGAGGAGACAGGTGCGTCTCACACAGAGTTTAGAGTCTAGCGCAGAAGGCAGACAATAAACACACGGGCCAGTGACTAAATAAACGTAAACTTGTTTCAAATAGTAGCAGGTGTACAAAGGGAACGAAGCAGGGTCACCTTTCCGTGGAGTGGTTGAAGGACAGCGAGAGGAACAGCCAACATTTATGGAACAGTCGCGTGTGCCCGATGCTATTCTGAGTGCTTTGCATATATCACCTCACTTAATCTTCAGGACAGTCTCACAAGGCAGGAACTTTTATTATCACCTTCACTTTTCAAATGAGGAAACTGAAGCACAGAGAGGTTACGTAAGTTATCAAAGTTTGCACCGTAACAGGTAGGTCTGGGAATTGAATCCAGGCCGTTGCTACCCTTTGAGAATGAGACGACACTGAGTACGATTCCCACGTAATGCGAGCGTGCTGAGCCCAAGGCCATCGGAGTCCAGAAGAGGAGCTTTTGGCTCTTTCCTGGATTCAGAGTCCCCATCCTACACTGCCTCTTCTGACAAGGAATCAGATCGAGATTTACCAGGAGGCTTAGCATGAGCAGAGCTGTGCAGTAGATTTGGGGTGGTGGGGGAGGTCCACAGACAGCTGGAAGGCCGGCGTTTCTGGAGACAGTGTGGAAAGTGGGTCTGGTTGTTTCTTCTTTTATGTATTTTAAAAGTTTTTTTTTTTTAATGTTTTATTTATTTTTGAGACAGAGAGAGACAGAGCATGAGCAGGGGAGGGGCAGAGGGAGAGGAAGACACAGAATCTGAAGCAGGCTCCAGGCTCCGAGCTGTCAGCACAGAGCCCGATGCGGGGCTCGAACTCACAAACTGCGAGATCATGACCTGAGCTGAAGTCGGACCCTCAACCGACTGAGCCACCCAGGCGCCCCAAAAGTTTTAATGTTTATTTATTTTTGAGAGAGAGAG
Organism: Panthera onca; assembly: GCF_046562875.1. Lineage (NCBI taxonomy): Eukaryota > Metazoa > Chordata > Mammalia > Carnivora > Felidae > Panthera > Panthera onca. The sequence continues at coordinate 34,767,285 of NC_138354.1, forward strand.
AGAATGAGCTGGGGAGGGGCAGAGAAAGACAGAGACACAGAATCTGAAACAGGCTCCAGGCTCTGAGCTGTCAGCACAAAGCCCAACGCGGGGCTCAAACCCACGAACCGTGAGACCGTGACCTGAGCCAAAGTCGGACGCTTAACTGACTAAGCCACCCAGGCGCCCCTCTATTTTTTATTTTTGAGAGAGAAAGAGAGAGCGTGAGTGGGGGAGGTGCAGAGAGAGGGGGACAGAGGATCTGAGGTGGGCTCCATGCTGACAGTAGAGAGCCCGATGTGAGGCTCGAACTCATGACTTGAGCTGAAGTCAGATGCTCAACTGACTGAGCCCCCCAGGTGCCCCTAGAAAGTGCTTCTAACACACACCTCATGTCCTGCCTGTTCCTTACTTTGGCTGCATCTCCTAAGAGCCAGGAAAAAGGTCAGACTGATCCTCCTACAGCCAAATGCTTCAGACATGGAGAGGCCAAATGCCTCGCCCAACACAGCACAGCAGGGGCAGAAGCTGGACGGAGGGCCAGAGGCCTGGCCTGCTTGTCCTCTGAGGAGGTGATGTTGGAAAAATCACAAGACTGGATCTCCGGTCCTGCTGGGTACCCAGCTGTTGCAGCCCTCCCATGATGCTTGGTGCAGGTTTCAAGAGTAGAGATGGTGGGGGACAGAAAGAAAGGGATTGGGGACATAATGGCATTCAGAGGCTGCCTGAATCCAGGGGGAAATTCTCAGTGTGACTTATGCATAGCTGTGTGGTAGGCAGGAGGGTTTCAGCATCTCCGGGCACAAAGGCCCTCTTGGCTGCCTCTTGGGGTGCCTGTTGAAAGTCAAGTATACACTTTAAACGAACAAGGGGCCACTCTGGAAAACAGTGTGGAGGTTCCCCCCAGAATTAAAAATAGACCTACCCTATGACCCAGCAATAGCACTGCTAGGAATTTACCCAAGGGATACAGGAGTGCTGATGCATAGGGGCACTTGTGCCCCAATGTTTATCGCAGCACTCTCAACAATAGCCAAATTGTGGAAAAAGCCTAAATGTCCATCAACTGATGAATGGATAAAGAAATTGTGGTTGACGGGGCGCCTGGGTGGCGCAGTCGGTTAAGCGTCCGACTTCAGCCAGGTCACGATCTCGCGGTCCGTGAGTTTGAGCCCCGCGTCAGGCTCTGGGCTGATGGCTCGGAGCCTGGAGCCTGTTTCTGATTCTGTGTCTCCCTCTCTCTCTGCCCCTCCCCCGTTCATGCTCTGTCTCTCTCTGTCCCAAAAATAAATAAAAAAAACGTTGAAAAAAAAAATTAAAAAAAAAAAAGAAATTGTGGTTTATATACACAATGGAATACTACATGGCAATGAGAAAGAATGAAATATGGCCTTTTGTAGCAACGTGGATGGAATTGGAGAGTGTGATGCTAAGTGAAATAAGCCATACAGAGAAAGACAGATACCATATGGTTTCAGTCTTATGTGGATCCTGAGAAGCTTAACAGAAACCCATGGGGGAGGGGAAGGAAAAAAAAGAAAAAAAAGAGGTTAGAGTGGGAGAGAGAGCCAAAGCATAAGAGACTCTTAAAAACTGAGAACAAACTGAGGGTTGATGGAGGGTGGGAAGGAGGGGAGGGTAGGTGATGGGCATTGAAGAGGGCATCTTTTGCGATGAGCACTGGGTGTTGTATGGAAACTAATTTGACAATAAATTTCATATAATAAAAAAAATAAAATAAAATAAATTAAAAAAATAAATGAACAAGGAAACAAAAGATTCATATTCGAAGTGATTCCATTTCTTGGGATCCTACTACGAGGTTTCTAAGAAGAGGCTCACCCAAACCGTGTTTGTAACAGCAGAGAACAAGGTACGACCTCAGTGCTCATGGGTGGAGATATGCTACGTGTCTGCCTGTGGTATGTTTATTCTTCGGAAGATGATGTAAATCCGTAAAGAAGAGTATACTAATGTGGATAAAACGCCAAGAAATACCGTGGAGTGAATAAAGCAAGTTCCAGAGTGTTATGGGTAGTGTGATGCTATTCCCAACACGATCTCTTTGCTATGAGTACGGCCCCAAAACAATAAGATGTACCTTTATTTACGTGCCATTAGGAAAGGAAGCAACACGGCCATTGTAAGTCTGAGATGCTGTGGAAGGTCCAACACATGATGTTTTCGGATTGAAGGGTGCCCTTTAGAATTAGAGAGACAGGTAAGATACGTAAACATATGGAAAGAAGACTGGAAGTATGTACATCCAAGCACTGACAAGAGGTTCGCTCTGGGGAGGAGAGGACGAAGGAGGGGTTGAGGTGGTGGCCACACCGCTCTCGTCTTCGTTTCTTGGAAGAACAATGTTGTTGTGTTTGCTCTAGAGCAAGCCCCAGGAGGACGCCCCCCGGGTGGTTGGATTTCTCCTTAGCATGGCTCCTGGGACCTTGGTGAGCGCCCCCTGGCTCTCCAGCTGCAAGAGCTGGGATGTGCGGATGCTTCCAGATAACTCCGGCTTCCTGGATTTGGCGCTTTCTGTCCCCTCGTTCAGGAACGCCTGCCCCACACCTTCTCGTCTGACCTTAGGTCCAGACCTCTTTTGCAGCCCTGAGAGACCTTCCTAATCCCCAGGCTGGGTGAAACGCCCATCTTACCACCCCTTTGTCAGCCTCCTTGGCTGTTCCATCTCCGCTGCTCCACCTTGAGGAACTGAGCTGCGTGTCTTGAACCTCACTTTCCTCATCAGTGAAATGGGAATCACACTTCTTACCTGGTGGAGCCCAGGATGCTGGAGGGCAAGAAGGAAACAGTTATTCTCACACTTGGCGCTCATTAACAGCTTGGCAAAGTCAAAGCCCTTGGTCCAACGGACAGGAGAGGAAGCAGGCTTTTGGGAGACAATGACATTCACCTGGGTACAGGTAGAGTCGGGAATTGAACCCAGGTCTTTGCTTGTAGAGCCCTGCTTTGCCCGCATCACAGTAATGCACCTTGGGTTGCACGATGTCATCTCTGTTCTCAAAAGGACCGAGTTGTGTGTGGTCACAACAGATTCAAGGACAAATATGTAAAAATTTGTTTCTTTTTAAAAAATTTTTTAAAAATTTAAATCCAATTTAATTAACATATAGTGTAATAATGACTTCAGGAGTAGAATTTAGTGATTCATCACTTACATACAACACCCAGTGCTCGTCCCAACAAGTGCCCTCCTAATGCCCATCGCCCATCTAGCCCATCCCCAACCCACCTCCCCTCCATCAACCCTCAGCTTGTTGTCTGTATTTAAGAGTCTCTTTTGGTTTGCCTCCCTCTCTCTTTTAATCTTATTTTTCCTTCAAATTAAAAAAAAAATTCACTTCCTTACAAGGCACGGTAGGATTGAATATCTCTGAGCCCTTCCTGGGGCTCAGCGTCGCTTTGACAAGGTTTGAAAATAAAGTCAGTGTGACATTTCCCCCTTTGGGAGATGGTTCCTGAGATTTTCTTCTTTTGCCAGTGCTTTGGATATTTCTGGAGAGAGTTGTGTCTCTGCTTTCTTTAAGAGCACGACTATTACTTGGGTAACCACCCTGGGGCTGCCTGACCTCGCTGGCATTGTGGAATTGGAAGCCTGGTTTTCCCAGTGAGCAGTTCTTTGAACAGTGTGAAAACGGGATGATCACAATAATCTTTTCCTTGGCATGAACATTTTTGCCTCTTTCTGTATTTGCTCTTCTCTTTACTTGCCACAAAGCACTTCTATATTGAAAGGCCTCTTGCCCTTGGACACACATTTGCCCTTGATAAAACAATGACCTGTCAACATTTATGATGATTATTATTAATTCTATGTAGTAATCTTAGCTACGATCTGTTGAGCTGCTACCATAAACACTGTACTGGATTGGAAGGTGTCACCCCCTCTCCCCCCAAAAAAGAAAGATACATCCATGTCCTAACCCCTGGTCCGTGGAGATGTGACCTTATTTGTAAACAGTGTCCTTGTACATGTAATTAAGTTCAGGATCTTAAAAACATTTTTTTTTAAGTTTATTTACTTCTGAGAGAGAGAGAGAGAGAGAGGCAGAGAGAGAGGGAGACACAGAATCGGAAGCAGGCTCCAGGCTCTGAGCTGTCAGCACAGAGCCAGACACAGGGCTCGAACCCACCAACCATGAGATCATGACCTGAGCTGAAGTTGGATGCTCAACTGACTGAGCCACCCAGCCTCCCCAGAAGTGGATACATTTCTAAGGGGAACAGAACTCAGAATCAATATTCATGCCCCACGTCTGTGGCTCTGGAAATAACAAAGACTAGAACACACACACACACACACACACACACACACACACACACACGCTCACACCCCACAAGAAGCTCAGCCAGACTTCAGCAGGAGATTTTACAACTCTCCCACAGGAAGCCTGTTCTTACCCAGACATTTAATTGAACGTGTACGTCAAGTCAGCTTGCGGCGTGTCTGGGGAAACTCACACACCGTGCCGCCGGGCTGAACCCGCCCCAGGAAACCTCATTAATTTCTAAATGAGAAATGATTTCCCTTCCCAGCCATAGTCTGGAGGCAATGCCATACAGGGCCACAGATCTTACTTACTGGCCCAAGACTTTTCCTTAAGGAAGGAAGGAAGGAAGGAAGGAAGGAGGGAGGGAGGCAATGCCATACAGGGCCACAGATCTTACTTACTGGCCCAAGACTTTTCCTTAAGGAAGGAAGGAAGGAAGGAAGGAAGGAAGGAAGGAAGAAGGGAGGCAATGCCATACAGGGCCACAGATCTTACTTACTGGCCCAAGACTTTTCCTTAAGGAAGGAAGGAAGGAAGGAAGGAAGGAGGGAAGGAAGGAAGGAAGGAAGGAAGGAAGGAAGGAAGGAAGGAAGAAGGGAGGCCGGTCTTGTTTCCTTGACTTGCCAGGGCTGGTAGCATTTAGAGGGTTGAAGACAAGGTGATCTGGTCACAGTGGGTGTCGGACCGGATTATTGTCTCCCTCATTGTTACTACTGGCAAGGTCACCATCTATCTAGTGCTTACCACATGGTTACGCTTTCCTGCGCTGCCCATCATCTTCACGCACGCTGTCCTTATGGTAATACTGTGAGTCCCATGTTATTGCCTCCGTTTCACAGATGTGGACAGGGAGGTTCTGTGGAGTTAAGTGACAGGCCCATGGCCCCATAGTCAGCCTGAATTCAGATGCAGAGCATCTGGCTCTCAAGTCCATCGTTTTAACCACTCGTGTGCTTGCTTGACATACAGCATTATATTAGTGTCGGGGGAGGGGCGCCTGGGTGGCCCAGTCGGTTGAGCGTCCCACTTCGGCTCAGGTCACAGTCTCAGAGTTCGTGAGTTCGAGCCCCGCGTGGGGCTCTGTGCTGACAGCTCGGACCCTGGAGCCGGCTTCGGATTCTGTGCCTCCCTCTCTCTCTGCCCCGCCCCCACTCACGCTCTGTCTCTCTCTCCCTCAAAAATAAATAAACACTAAAAAAGTTTTTAAAAATATATTAGTGTCAGGGGTACAACATAGGGATCTGACAATTCTGTACATCATGACAGGTGTAGTCACCATCTGTCTCCATGCAACGTTACTACAGTATTAATGACTATAGTCCCCATGCAGTGACTCATTTATCTTATACTTGGGAGTGTGTACCTCTTAACTCCCTTTATGTCACTTGTCCTGCCCCAGTTTGTTCTGGGCATGAAAGTGTCTGTTTTCTGTTTGCTCATTCACTTGTCTTTTAGATTCTACATCAGTGAAATCAAATGGTATGTGTCTTTCTCTTAACTTCATTTAGACGAGGGAATATTATTCAGCCATGAAAAAGAGTGAGGTCTTGACACGGTAGTAACAACGCTGTTAATTTTTGTTCCCAGCACCCGGGGCCTGGCCCCTAGGTGGTGCACAGTGTTTGTTGATTAACTGCAGGATGTTGCTAACCCTCCTCTGCCCGCTGTCCTCCTCTCTCTTCTAAGCCATGCATGGGACATTTGTGATTCTGCTGCCGCTCAGCCTTATCCTGATGGTTTTTGGGGGGATGACGGGGTTTCTGAGCTTCCTCCTTCGAGTCTCCATCCTCCTCCTGCTCACGGGGACCCTCTTCCTCTTTGGAGGTAGGTGCCCCCATGCGTGGAGCGCGGGCTTCGGAAGGGGATGTGCATGAACCCTCGGCAGGGGTGGGTGGGGCGGGCGTCCCATTCCCTCTCTGGGTCTCGGTTTCCCCATCTGTGACATGGGGATGTCCATATGTGACATCCTGTCCACATAGCTGGGTGGGGCGAATGGTTTTGGCCCAGGGTCCCTGGGTCTGTGGCCCCAAGAGAGAAGCAGACGGCAGGGGCAGATCCTCAGGATTGCTTTCCTGGTTTCACAGAAGACGCTGACAGCTTCCGCTTGAGGGCTGTGGGTTGGCCGGAGACCCTTGGTCTTCGTGTCTCTCTGATGTCCTGACAGATCCTGCTTGCTTGCTTGCTTGCTTGCTTAAAAAATGGGCAATGCCTGTCAGCCCTGTGGTCTGGCAGACCAGAGGCTTTCAAAGATGGGCTCCAGCGCGAGGCTGGGAGCGTAAGGCCTCCCTCCTTGAAAACAAAACAAAACAAAACAAAACAAGTACAGAGGTGATGCACACACCTGGGGTCCATGGAGGAAAAAACCCAAAAAGAATGTCTGGACGTGAAAATATCGTGAGGCTCAGATGTCCTCCAATCACCCACTACTGTTACCAATACTGGCATTAATAGCTCACTCAGTGACTAATTCTCGAAACCACGCTGGCCAGTCGTACGTTCTGCAGTGGCGGGAAGTCTGATCCGCGCTGTGCCAAGGGGGAGCCTCGAACCAGGCTGTGGGGCACTTGAGGTGTGGCGGATGCCCGGGAGGGCTGAGGGGTTCATTTAAATTGGTTTAAGTTGTCCCCTGTGGCCAGCAGCTGTGGCCCTGGACGGCACTGCCCTAGTTCACGGTCTATGGAGGCCCACCGCGTGCCAGCCCCGTTCTGGGCACCGGGGGAATCCAGGACGAGGCCCCTGAAACTCATAGCCCGTTGTCGGGGGGTGGACGTCAGCTCAGTGATCTCACAAATGCAAAATGCGCCTCTGACCTGGACAGTGACGGAGGGCCGTGAGGTGCTGTGAAACCACAGGGGGTTTGACCTGCTCTGGGAGGTCCTGGAATCAACACGAGCTGAGATGTGGTGACGAACAGGAGTTTTTGAGGGCAGAAGGGACGGGGAAAGGGGGGAGGGGGAGGAGCAGGAGGAGGAGGACGCAGAGCCCCGGGGTTTGATCTGCTCTCCTTTGCCTGTCCCGCAGCCTTGGTGACCCTCGCTGGAATGAGTGTCTACATCGCGTACTCGGCCGCCGCCTTCCAGGAGGCACTGTGTCTCCTGGAGGAGAAGGCCCTCCTGGACCAGGTGGACATCCGCTTCGGCTGGTCCCTGGCCCTGGGCTGGATCAGCTTCGTCACTGAGCTGTTCACCGGGGTGGCCTTCGTGGTGGCGGCCCGTGTGCTCAGCCTGAGGCAGAGGCAGGACCAGGCCGTCTGAGCCCGGGTGCCTGGTCCGCTGGGAGGGAGGGGCTGGCCGGGGGCGGCCGGGACCCGTTGTGGGGGGGGCTGCAGTCTCCTCCTCCTCAGCCCGAGAGCCGCTGTGGACTGAGCTCCGGACCCGGCTGTCGACTCCGTGCCGTGTGTGCGGCCGGGCCTGGCGCGTCTGTGTGTCCGTGCACGTGTGTGTCCGTGCGGGCCGGAGGGAGCTGCGGGAGTGCAGAATCCCCATCACCTGGAGTGACAAACGCACCCCCTTCATCGTAAGCAGAGCCTCCCAGCGTCCGCAGGCCCCCCCCCCCCCCGCCTTTGTGTCAGCCCTCACCCCACGCCCCTGCCCAGTGGATCAGCTCGCCTTCTTTGCCAAGGACACGGGAGACCAGAGAGGTCAGGAGAGCTGCAGAAAGGTGCACAGCGAGCTGGTGGTGTTTTCCTCGCTGCAGGGACAGTGCTCAGTCCTTTCCCTCGGCTGCTCTGAGCCGGTTTAGCAGCTGGCTGCAGGGTGCTTGCTGTGGGTGGCTGTGCTGCGACCTGGAACCCAGGGGGGGCGCGGGCGGTGCGAAAGCAGGGGACGAGAGCAGAAGTCTGGGCTTCTCACCAGCCAGGCCGTGCACACGTCCTGCCGAAGTCAGCCGGGTGCGTGCTCGTCCCGCCCGGAGTCCCGGGGCTCGAGTAAGTCCGGCTCACTTGGAGGAGAGATTCTGCGATCAGGGGCTGTGCTTTGAGACGTCACGCGATCGTCCCGGACGTGAAGGCCTGAGGACCTCTGGTGGTCAGTGCGCTGGTCCCCTTGCGTGTCGCTTCATCGCTGTTGCCGGGGAGGACCACCGACACGCTCACAACGGGCGGGAAGAGGAATCGGCAGGCTTGGGGTTTGCAGGAAGGAACAGTCAGCAGACTCGCCCGGGGAGGGAAGAACGACGAGCACGTTCGCGCTCGGTGGGCGAGAACATCCTCACAGACGCAGCAACAACTCCTGGGCGGTTGTCTTCGCCCTTAGTTTCCACGTGAGTGTGTTGACTGAGCCTGCTTCCCTGGCCACAAGCCCATGGCTGGCGAGGTCCACACACGCCGGGAATGCGGAAAGCAGGGTCCCCCGAGGAATCGGCACATCTCAGTCGTCAGCGGCACTTAAACAGTGAGCAGGGGCCACCTCAGGAAATTGTGCATTTCTAACATGCCTCCAGAAGGAAGGTGTTTGTTGTAAAGTGTCCCCCCCCCCGCCCCTCCCTGCTGTCCCCACACGCGGTCTTCTGTCCAAGGTGTGAAGTCCACCGTGGACCGAGTCCTGGTGACACTTTTCCAGCTCTTGTGTAATGACACAGCGTTACTTGTCGTGTGGCCTTCGTGGGTGTGGGTGGGGGATGGTGCCCACCTGCGTGGGCCTGTTGGCATGGAGTGTTCTCCAGGGAAGCCTGGCTCCTTCTAGGCAAACATAAGTCTGGGGGTGACGTGGGCCTTTGTCAGTGTAGGCGCTGGGGGTGGGTCTAGGATGTGAGGTGACAGACTCCCATGGAGTTTGCCGACGGGGCGATCTTCAGGGACTCCTTGTATCCCTTCCTCCCTCCCCCAGGACATTCCATCCCTCCTTTCTTCCTGGTTTTCCAGCCCATGGGAATGGGGGTGCCCAAAGTGTCCGCATATCTGAATCCCTTGGGGTGGCTCTGCTCACACCGGAGCGTGCGAGACTCTTCTCGGTGTCCAAACCCCCCTGGGGGCTGCCCTCCCCAGGGGCCGAAAGAGCCAGTCGGGAGGTCCTGGTGGGACCCAGGAATTCACATTGCTGACCAGCTCCCGGGTGATGGGGATGCTACTGGCCCGGGACCACTGTGTGTATGACATCACTCTGGACGATTTGCTAAGTGACAGGGGTGATTGTCACCTTACCACACATTAGAATCACCAGGGCATCGTTTAAAAGCCCTGTGCCCCGGGCTGCATCCTTGCTCTGATGGCATCTGGAGGCAGAGAACTCTCTGGATGGTTCCAGCGCACAGCTGAGGTTTTGAACCTGTTCTTGTAAGATTCAGAAGATTCCTCGGTAAGTGCAGGTTTGGGGGTCGTGAGATGACCCTACCACCGTCCTCACCATGACACCATCACCCTTACCGTGACGTCACCCTCCTTGTGTGGCATCACTTCACGGTGACCTCCCCTTCCTGTGTCGTGAGCATCATCACAGCTGACCCTTGCTGGGTACTTGTTAGGCACCTGCACTCTTCCACATGCCGTCAGTCAGTCACTCAACAAACAGGTGCATGCTAGGAGCTGGGGGCGCTGACCCGCCGGAGCAAGCCCTCGGCCTCTGAGCTGCCGCATGATCGAGGAGGGAGGGGGGCAAAACCGGTGGTGGGTGGCGGGGACTATGGAGATAAGCGGGGCGGGATACAGGAGAGGAGACTGAGGCACAGACAGGCTAAGTTAACTGGCCTGAGCACGAAGAGAGAAAGGGGTACACCTGGGATGGAAATTAGATCTGCCTGATCCTGTCTCAGTCTGGAAAAGTGCAGGCGGAGCGGATCGCTCACAAGGCCCCATGGGGAGGGGAGCCGGCAAAGCTGCAAAATCAGCACGCCTCGCCTCGGAGAGAAATGAAAAGTTTTCCGGAAGAGAGGGCCGCCATGCTAGTGAGACAGCGGTCTTTGCCGCCACCTGCTGGTTGTGAGGTGGACGTGCGTCGGGGGGGGGGGCCTGATTTCTCAAATCGGTCCAAGGACTCTTCAGTCCTCTGGGTGCCCAGCCATGTGTCTGACACTGCAGGGCACGGGCTCTCCGCTGGGGCGGTTCACCGTCTCCTGCCCACCTGGGATGTTGGCTATGGCCACAGACATTTTTGGTTGTCACAGCTGGGGATGAGTGCTCCTGGCATCTGGTGGGCAGAGGCCACAGGGACACTGCTAAGCATCCTTCATTGCACAGGGCAGTCCCCACGACAGAGAATTACCTAGTCCCACGTGTCAGGCATGCCGAGCTTGAGAAACCCTGCTCCGGGCACAGAAAGCACATGTGTACTCAAGGAACCAACAACATAGTTGGAAAGAATCTCATTCATTCAGTGAATAATTGCCAAACTCCTATGATGTGTCTAGAACAGTTCTTGGGGTCTGGGACACTGGGGACACCGCAGTGTAGGTGAATGACAAGATCTGTGCCCTTACTAGCTTATACGGAAGTGGCCAATACACGAACCAATGATACACATGATAAATTTAGGTAGTATTAGGGTCATGAAGAAAATAAAACAGGGTCATGAGCTAGAGGGTGGCCAAGAGAGACATTAGTCTAGGAAGGACAGTCAGAGAGGGCTTTCTGGAGGAGGTGGAATTGTGCTGAGACCCAGTGAGGAATCTGCCATGTGGGGAAACAGCAGACCAAGCAGGTGACAGTAAGTGCAAAGGCCCTGAGGTGGAAACAAGCTCATGTGTTTGAAAAGAAGAAAGAAGGAGAGTGGAGGGAGGGTGTAGGAGGTGATTAGGGGTGGGGGGTACGTAGGTAAAGGGGGGGAGGAGGGAGAGGAAGGGGTCGGCTAGTGCCCATGGTCTATGGCAAGGAGGTGCCGATGATAAGTGGGGTTTGCGGTTCTGTTCTGTTCTGTCCTATCGTATTCCATTCCATTTTGAGGGCAAAGAGACCTCTCTAGGTGAGGGAGTGCGTGGACCCTACGACTGTGGTTCTCAACCCCACCTTCACATCAGCACCGTCCAGGGACTTGAAACCACATGTCTAACGCTTGGGCCTCAAACTCCTACCACTGGGGAGTCCGGAAGCTTGCAGGCAGGCGCTGTTAGCCCCATTTTGCAGATGGGGAGCCTCAGGAGCAGAGAAGGGGGACCGTGCGGGTGATAGATCCAGGACTGAGACCCTGTCCCAGTGTCATCAGCCCCTCCCTCCCTCTGACATCGGGCTTCTCACTCCCAGTACCTGAGAGTCAACGCCCTGGATTTCACTTATAGTAAAAAGGGGAGCGATCTGTGGTCTCTGCGTGTCCCCAAGTGAATTTCCACTTGTTATTTTCCCAGCACATGACACCCCACCGCTGGGTCACTGGTATTAGGTCCCCGGGAAGGTTGGAGGCAGACTGTCCTCTCTGCCTGGTTCCAACAACAGCCCGTGCTTTGTGAAATGTTTATGAGTTAGGTCCCCTCTGGGGCACATGGAGCGTGGTGGGGGGAGAGGGGAGGCGGGAGAGATGGAAACACACACGCACACTCACATGCGTGTGCAGGTGCACACTCATGCACAGACGCCTGGAGAAATGCACAAACAGTAACAGAGACAGAGACAGAGAGAGGGGTGGGGAGAAGGCAGTGGAGGAGGAAAGAGCTGACTCGGAGACGGGCAGGAGAGAGATCTGCGTAGAGAAAGGAGAGGCAGGAAAAACAGAAGAGACAGCGAGAAACCAAGAATGTGGAGACGTCGGGGGAGGGGGCGGTGAAAGACCCCTCGGAGTCGGAGAGGGTGGGGAACAGAAGGATGGTCCGTGCAGACCCTTCCGGGCTGCAGACACTGGCCAGGGCGACACTTCTGGGCAGCATGGGGGGCCGGGGGAGTAGGGTCCCTTAGGACAGGGCTCTGGGTCCCCACAGAGCTGGGGACAGTCAGAGGGTGGGCGGGGACGTTCCCTGGTGGATGACAACAGCCCTGAGGCAGTAGTGGGTCCCCTTTCCAGGAGCAGTACATCCCATGCAATAGTGGGGACATACTTACCTTAATTATGTATCGCTTCTGCGATATTCAAATTTAAACTGGCATCTTGGGTTTCAGTCTGCTAAATCCGGCAACCCCACCCCTCCTTTCTGGCTCCACTCTTCTCCCAGGTATCCACCCTGCTCCAGCCACACGGGCTTCCTTGCTGTTCCTCGAACACGTCCGGCATTTACTGTTCCCCTGCCTGGAACGCTTTCACCAGAGAGCAGCGAGACCTTCCCTGGTTCCTTGGCTAAAATTGCAACCCCTTCGCCACACGCCCAAACGGCCTCTCCCCTCCCGCGCTCTCTTGATCTCCTTAGCGTTTGCTGCTATGTAATGTGACCTGTGTTCTATACGCTTGATTTATTATCTGTTTTCCCCACTGGACTCTGTGCTCCTCGCTGATTCCTGAAACAGTAGCTGCTACTCGTTGGATAAATGTGTAAACCCCAGACTCTACCCAGTCTCTTCTCTGAGCACATTTTCCACCCAGCCCACCCCCTGGGGCGTTGGTCGCCTCGTTGCTGTGTTGAAAGTTCCAAGTATCAGGTGTTTAGGGTTGTGCTGGGCACCTCGGCTTTTCTTGGCTACCTCGTAAGTCCTACGCATTCATTCATGTCAATAGGAGTTTAGGAAGAGTCAACTATGGGCCAGAAACTGATGTATATGGAGGTGTGGGGGGCAAACTCCCCGGGGATCCCAGCCCAGAACAATCTTCAAATGACGTAGGGGTGAGATGATTATCTGAGAGAGGCAGGGAGGAATGGAAGAAGGAAGGAAGGAAGCAATGTATGCACAGGAGGGGTCACATTAAAAATGATGGGGCGCCTGGGTGGCTCAGTTAAGTGTCCGACCTCAGCTCAGGTCATGATATCACCGTGAGTTTGAGCCCCACGATGGGCTCTGTGCTGTCATTGTGGAACCCGCTTGGGATTCTTTCTCTTTCTGTCTGCCCCTCCCCCATTCGTTCTCTCTCTTTCTCTCTCTCTCTTTCCGTAAAATAAATAAAACATTAAAAACTATATTTAAAAAAATGAAATGGCTACTTATCGTGAACCATTCGTTCTCTCTCTCTCTTTCCAAAAAATAAAAAAACATTAAAAAATGTATTAAAAAATGAGATGGCTACGTATCATGAACCACGACTGTACCCAGTTCTGTCTTTTAAAGGAGGACGGGCTGGCATGGTTCCCGCCCGCGGGGAGGTAGACCCGGCCAGGATTCATAGCTGCCAGCATTGGAGACGGATTTTGGCTGGCGTCAGCATGGACGGAGAGAAAGGGCTGCCCGCCGCTCTTCCGGTCTCTGCGAGGGCTGGGGAATAGGTTTGGGGTTACGCACCCGGGGTGATGGCACAAATCACGCAGTCAGAGGGATCTGTGGAGGGCTTGGCACCATGGCTGGCTGGCCTTGCTGGCTATGTCTACTTGCTGTCCCCAGCCCTGGACCTCATCCCACCAGCTGTCACGGATGTCCTGGTGTCCATCCCCCAGCCATGGCAGGTGGATCTGATCGGCTGAGGCTCCTCATGCACTGGGAAAAGGAGGATCTGGGTTTTGAGCCAGCTGGTAGGCTGCTGGCACTGTCTCGTCCATGAATCTCAGGACGGGCATCCCCCCGGCCCAGGGAGGAGGGCTGATTTGGGGGCGGCTGAAGGGAATGACAAGTGTCCCCCCCCAACAATGCCCCCCTGTCCTCGCAAAGCCTATCAGAGGAGGAGAAAGGAGACCTCAGGCGATGCCCATTGTGTAGCAGAACTTGGCATGACTGCTTGGTGGCTGTGGAGAGACAGGTCCACACGTGAGCCTGCACCAGCTGACTGAGTGTCACTCTTTCCAAAAGGTTTTTATTTATTTTTGAGAGGGAGAGAGAGCGAGAGCAGGGGAGGGGCAGAGACAGAGAGGGAGACACAGAATCTGAAACAGGCTCCAGGCTGCGAGCTGTCCTCACAGAGCCCGACGCGGGGTTCGAACCCACCAACTGCGAGATCATGACCTGAGCCGGACGCTTAACCCACGGAGCCACCTGAGTGCCCCCTGGATGAATTACTCCTAAAAAAATGAGTGATTTTTTCTTAAGTTTCTCGAGGGTGGAGGTGGACGGTAAAAACCGAATCAGTGAGGGGCTTTGCAAAATTCAGGGAAACTTCTTCCCAGTAGAGTAGCTGTTACCACCCACACACCCGTTTTGCCCCCACATCAGTGCTCCTTGAGGAAATGAAGGAAAGATGGAGTTTCCTGCCAGGCAGGGGGTGGGGGTGGGGGTGGGGGAGTTGGGGGAAGGGGAGGGGAGGGCTGGGGCTGAGAAAGGGCCATGCAGGGAGTCCCCAGAAGGAGGGAGGGGTGGGAGGTGATGGGGAAGGAAACCAGGCAAGACTGAAGGGGCACGTGAGGCCATGTCTGAGGAAGGGAATGGGGAGGAAGGGAATAAGCCAAGAGCCCCACCCCACTGTGCCCCCCACCCCACTGTGCCCCCCCCCCCCCCGCCCCCACCATGGTCTGCAGAACCAGAAAGGCAGCTGACAGTGAGGGAGAAACTTTGCGTTCTCAAACTCTGTGGATTCTGGAACTCCCTGACACCCCTGGGATCCTTAGACCCTGCTGCCCACAGAGGAGGGGGCCCGGCAGAAGCCATGGCCCCCGAACTCAGCAGCTGCCCCCGCTCAGGGTGCTAGCATCGCCTCCCCTAAAATGGAGACTTGTTGTGGGTCCAAGCATCTACTCCAAAAGATACATTGAAGGTTGAATTCCAGTACCTGCGAATGTGATCTTATTTGGAAAAAAGGTGGGGGAGATCGATCTTCTGGAGTTGTGGGATGCAGGATGTCCAGTTTGTGCTGGTTCTTGGCGGTGGTCCTGGGAGGTCCTTGCAAAGCAGGCTTAGTGCTGGCCCTGGAGGGCCTCCTGCTGGACTCACCCTTCATCTCCGCGTATTTGCATTGGGAATGTCCTTCCTGTCTCCATCACACCTTAGGGCTCCCTTCTGAGATCTGTGTTGAGCCACTGGGTCTTTTTTGACCGAGAATGGGAGGTGCTGGCCACTCGCTCACAGATGAATAAACTGAGGCACAGAGAAAGGGACTAATTTGCTCAGATTCACAAATCAAGCTATCAGATATCAGAACGAGGACTGTATCCCACGTCAGGAGCATTTTTCTGCTCTAGACCCCGGACAGTTTGACAGCCAGTTCACAGACTGATTCAGATCTATTTGTCTGTCTGTCTGTCTGTCTATCTATCATCTGTCTATCCATCATCTGTCTGTCTGTCTATCAATCATCTATCATCTATCCATCATCCATCTATTTATCTATCTATCTATCTATCTATCTATCTATCATCATCATCATCTCTCTACCCATCATCTGTCTATCTATCTATCTACCTATATTATTCATTATTTTTCTTCTTGATGATAGCATATGTTCATTGTAGAAAATTCCATAGTTCCACACTCAGGCATGACTCCCATTAATATTTTGGTGCATTTTTTTCTAGCTATAAGTTTTGGTACACTTCTATTCATCTAGCTATTGCCGATAAAGACACACACGCACAGACATAGTTAACTAAGCAGGCAGTTTCCCCTAATTCTTCCAGCATCTGTGTGTTCCCCTCAGGCATGTCTTTAAGTTTCACCTAAGAATCTGCTTATATAAACAAGGCTACCATCACCCCATGTGGCCCCAGCTCATATGGTACCTTTGTGTAAGTTAGCAAAAGTCACCCCTCCAGGTAGGGGCACGTGACTTCGCAGGTGGAAATAGAAAAAGTCCTTTTGTGAACCAGCCCAGCCCCAGAGCACATAGTCTGGTGAGCAGGTGCAGCTTAGAATTCACCCTCACCTTGGCTGTTTGGAGGGGTGCCTTGTGCAGTGCCCAACCTGCCCAACCATATGTGATGACCCTGTGCACAAAAGCGTTCTTGAACAATGTGGGCATTTCTGCCCACATTCATGAAAAATGTTCATGAAACGTTCATGAAAAATGCATGCAAATCATGAACTTCTAGTCAAGATAAACAGAGGCCAAACACTTTGACTCCAGAGTCATTCTTTAAATCTCTCTTCCAGGTGAATTGCCCATTTCTGTCTCCCTGGTATCTAGCAATGTACTTGGCCTAGAGGAAATACTCTGTATTTATAAAACTGAAATGACACGCATAGTGTAGTGGTTGTAAAATGTATCTGCAGATTCTCTGACCCTCCCGCTATGAAAAGGTGGAGTCTAATTCCTCTTCTCTGGATCGTGGGCTGGCCTTTGTGATTGCACTCTACCCAACAGGTGCCAGAAATGTCGCTGCATGACTTCTGAGGCTGGGCTGTACGGGACGATACAGCTTCCGCGTGGTTCTCCCAGCCCTTCCCCCAACACGTGCCCTTGGAACTGTGAGCCACCATGGCCTGAGGAAGCCCCAGCAGCCACATGGAGGGACCACATGACTGCCAGCATCACCCACAGGGCGTGGGAGGGAGGGAGCTTTCGGATGATTCCAGAGCCCACATTCAAGCTGCACCAGCTGAGGCTGAGTGGAGCAGAGAGACTGGCAGTCTGCACCAAGCCCGGCCAACTGGGAGATTTGTGAGCAAACTAAATGTCCTCACCATGCCGTGTTGCCCAGCGTTGGGGTGGTCTGGGAGGCAGGCTAGATAAATGGAACAGCTCGGCTGCGGAATATTACGTTTACAGCCTGCTCGGGGCCACACCATTTGCCTTTATGTGCTGATGGATTTTGCCACAAGCGTCTATGACCTGAGGACGTTCTCTGGTCCCAGGAGTCTGCTTAGCTAATACCTTCACTGGGAGCAGCTCGGTCCCCGCCTCCAGGTGGGACAACCTTAGTGTGTCTAATGACGGATTACACTGGTAGAATGGTGACTGCAGCAACCCCAAAGTGTTCTTGGAGGAGAATGAAAGGAGGAGAATACCGTTTACCTTCAAAATGCAAAGTGCCGTCCTGTTTGCAAATCCCTTTCCAGCTGGGATCTCAGATGCCTGGAGCACGCCTGTGGGCAAAGAACAGTCGTCTCCAGTCGAGGAAGAGAGACTTGATGGGGAATTGGTGGCAGAATAGGCTTGGGCCCCCACCTGCTGGTCCGTTAAACTCTGTGTTCCCTGGCCGCAGACGCCCTCAGAAGGGACCACCTACTACGATTTTTCCAGAACTCCAATTTCAAAGGATTCTGCAGTGATGCCCATTGAGTCACAGGTCTTGGGGTGGATAGCAGCGGTCAGCACTCCCGCGGCTCCCAGGGCCGCATCCTGGCCTCTGGGCTGAGCAAAGGGTCAGCCACAAAGGAAATGATGTGGAGGCAGAAGAAAACCTGCTGGGAAGCCGGAGCCTCAGCCGGATTAGCAAGTGACCAGCACTGACTCATCAAAGGACCTGGATGAAAGGCTTGGAGATCACGCTGGGAGAGTTTAAACACAGGCAGCTTAAGTGGTAACAGACCCAAAGTGCGGGATCAAAGAGGACTTCAGAATCACAGCTCAGCCTGCCCTGGGAGCTGCTCACCCCCACGCATCCCCCCGTGCACTTCTGTGAATCAGGCTAGAGGAGGGGCGGGGACGGCGTGCTGGCCCAGCAGAAGGCTTCACCTTCAAGCCCAGCCATGTCTCCGAGCTGCAGAACTCGGGGCACAGGTAGGACGGTGCATAAGAGCCACTGGCTTGTTTTCCTTTGTATTTGGGAATAATTATAGGCTCACAGGAACTTGCAAACAAATAAAAGTAAAAAAGGACACAGCGTCCCGTCACCTTTACTGGAAGCTTCCGCCAGGGGTGACATCCCAGGTAGCTGTACAGTACCAAAGTTGGGAGATGGACGTTGGTGCAATACTGCTAACTGGACTGCAGACCTACTGTGTGTGTGTGTGTGTGTGTGTGTGTGTGTGTGTGTGTAGCTCTATGCAATTTTCTCCCACATGTAGATTCACACCCCCACCACTGTAACCAAGATGCGGAACTTCTCCATCACCACGAAGGAGGCCCTTTCTGCTACCCAGCTATGGTTGCACACCCAGGACCATTCAGGATGGATGCCGGGCCACCACTCATGCATTCTCTGTCTCAGAGTTCTGTCATTTTGAGATCATTCCACAGATGGAATTCTACAGCAGGAGCTGGCTTGAGACCAGCCTTTCTTCCCTCAGCAAGAAGGCCTGTGAGATACCCCCACACCCCGGCCCCGAGTTACGATACGCACCAATATCATTCCTTTCCACGTGCAAGCAGTGTTCCAGGGAATGGGTGGGGCACGGTTTATTTATCTACGCCCCCCTCTCCCCCCAGGATGTTTGGGTGGTTCCAGATTTTTATTTTAATAGCAGTTACAACTGTTCTTTTCACTGAATGATACATGGGTTTTAATGCAGGAGGCCCCAGAAAGTATCCCTAAGGAACACACTGCTAAATTGGATGGAAGGGTGTGGATTTAGAGCCCCTACAACATTAGCTGGGCTCTTCTCTGCAGAGCCTGCAAGAGGAAGAATTTCTCTCAGGGATAGAGAGAGGCGACGTTTCTCTTCAGTCCTCAGTAGATTTTTATCCAAGGAAACTGGCAATCTTGCAACTCACAGAGTTTCTCTCTTTGCTTTGGCCACTAGGAAGCCCTTGGCTTTTTAAGCTTTTTTTCTTTTCTAATTTTAATTTTTAATTTTTAAAAATGTATTTATTTTTGAGAGAGAGAGAGACAGAGAGCAAGTGAGCAGGGGAGGGGCAGAGAGAGAGGGAGATTCTGAAACTGAAGCAGGCTCCAGGCTCTGAGCTGTCAGCACAGAGCCTGACTCCGGGTTTGAACCCATGAACCATGAGATCATGACCTGAGCTGAAGCCGGGTGCCCACCTGACTGAGTCACCCAGGCGCCCCTAATTTTTATTTTTTGCTTTTACACATTTAGTATAACAACACGGAGAATTTTATCAGAATTCCAGGGGAAGTCTCCCGTTGCCGAGAAAAATCTGCCGGGACTGGACCTCGTTTCCCAGGAAGTAAATCCTCGGTGCTCAGTGTAATGTGTGGGGAAGCTGGGAAGGATGGGTCACCTTTGCCGGACTCTGAGCTCCCGGGGTTATCAGAACTGTTGCCCTGTCCACCTACCCTCACTGGCCAAGCACAAGGCCAGGTGCTAGCCGTGCCCAGTAATGCCGAGCCCTTCTGCTTCCCGAGGGCAGCAGTGGGCATCCTGCCCAGTGGATCCAGCTCGACCCACCGGGAGTTGGAGAGACCCGGAGCATCCGAGAATGTTAAGAGTGGATGGGAGGCAAGTCTTTGGAGCCCTCGGGAGTGGTGTGCAAAGAGGGGCCTGGATTTCTGATTTCCCAGAAGGGAAAACACGATTCTGGGAACCAAAGTCTGTTGCCCACTTTTTATCTTGCCGAGTAAGTCCATCAATTAAGCAACTACCCAAATGCACAAGCACATACAAGCCCACGTGCCAAAGACAATTACTATCATCTCCTGTCCCAGCCATGTCATGCTTACACACACACACGCACACGCACCAATGCACGGGAAGGGAAATATTTTGGAATCAAAGGTTGAATTTTAAACGAAGACATGTGGAATTTCTTTTTTTTTTTTCGCTTCATTCATGTCGAGATCATGCATTCTTGACATGAGTGAAAATTGGCTCATTTAAAAAATTCAGAGACGCTTTATTTCTTTTAATACTAGTTCGTTTACTGACTATGCGGAATATAGATATGTTATGTACAACTCACCATAGTCTATGTATGTGTGTATATACCTTTTTTAAAAATAGTTTTTTAATGTTTATTTATTTTATAGAGAGACAGACTGTGAGCAGGGGAGGGTCGGAGAAAGAGGGGGGGGGGGCGGGGAGAGGGAGGAGGTCAGGCTCTGCGCTGTCAGCACAGACCCAGATGTGGGGCTCAAGCCCACAAAGCATGAGATCATGACCTGAGCTGAAGTTGGGCACTTAACCGACAGAGCCACCCAGGTGCTCCCTGCATATACTTTGTATAGATACATACATATACAGTGAACCTTTGCTCACTTCCTGATGGGCGGGATAATGAATAAAACATGTGGGTAAGATTTTATCTCTACTCAGAAAATTGGCTCTTGGCTATTGCCATTGGTTCATGGCTTCTGGTACAGAAACAGATTATATCTATATCTATATCTATATCTATATCTATATCTATATCTATGTATCTTCTATATCAAATCTATCTATATCTATGTCTATACATGAATCTATATCTGTATCTAGATATCTATATCTGTATCTATATTTGTATCTATATCTGTATCTATATTTGTATCTATATCTGTATCTGTATCTATATGTGTATCTGTATCTATATCTATATATCTATATCTGTATCTGTATCTATATTTGTACCTATATCTATATATCTATATCTGTATCTGTATCTATATATCTATATCTGTATCTATATATCTATATCTGTATCTATATCTGTATCTGTATCCATATATCTATATCTGTATCTGTATCTATATCTATTTATCTATATCTGTATCTGTATCTATATCTATATCTGTATCTATATTTGTATCTATATCTGTATCCGTATCTATATTTGTATCTATATCTGCATCTGTATCTATATCTATGTATCTATCTCTGTATCTGTATCTATATTTGTATCCATATCTATATCTGTATCTGTATCTATATCTATGTACCTATATCTGTATCTGTATCTATATATCTGTATCTATATTTGTATCTATATCTGTATCCGTATCTATATTTGTATCTATATCTGCATCTGTATCTATATCTATGTATCTATCTCTGTATCTGTATCTATATTTGTATCTATATCTATATCTGTATCTGTATCTATATCTATGTATCTATATCTGTATCTATATTTGTATCTATATCTATATCTGTATCTGTATCTATATCTATGTATCTATATCTGTATCTGTATCTATATATCTGTATCTATATTTGTATCTATATCTGTATCTGTATCTATATTTGTATCTATATCTGCGTCTGTATCTATATCTATGTATCTATATCTGTATCTGTATCTATATTTGTATCTATATCTGTATCTGCATCTGTATCTATATCTGTATCTGTATCTATGTATCTATGCAGTATACATTCAAAACTTCATGGGCTATTACAATGTCATGGGCGAGGGTGGAAATTAGGAAGAAGAGCCTACAGGAAGGTGACAATGAATAAAAAGGCCAAGAGGCAATGTTGTCGACCTGCATGGGTCTAAGGGGTTGGCACTGGGCAAGTGCAGGTCTCACCTCGGGGACACACTCTAGGTGCCATTGGAGCTTGAGGAGTAGGTGTTAAAGTTGTCAGAGTTTGCTGTGGGTTGGGCATACTGCCAAGCCCTTCAAATGCATCTTTTCACACAACGTTGAGAGGCAGACGCTCACGTTATGCCCTTTTCACAAAGGGGGAAATGGAGGGGCAGAGAGGATAAGGCACTTGCACAGTCAGGGTCCCCTGTTACTAAGCGTTGGAGCTCGGCTCACCCTTGGGACCTCGGGCTGACTTACTTGAGATCAGGGTTTTCTGGGGGTCGTGCTTGCAGAAGCTCCAGGATTGCAGGGCTTGCATTTCCCTTTCCTCATGAAATTTAAAAAGTCTGGCCAAATGTTCTGGCCAGAGTCTCATTCCTGGGATTTGTCTTACCCAGACTGGGAATCATTTCCATGGCTCCAGCAAGGCCAGATGTTGGAGGTCAAAAGAGCAAGCCACAGGCCCATCAAAGCAATGATGGGTCTCCCATGCCCGGCAATTAGGAGGGGATTCTCAGCTGTGAATGTGCCCCTTGGCTTCCTGATGGAAGGCTATCATGCTAATTAAATAACCATGACTGTGCCCGGCCGCTGCTACAGCTTTACCCCACGGCCACACAAGAACCTGTCCGGGGTGCCACGATCCTTGGTGATCAGGAAGGAAAGCCACTCTCCAAGGGCAATGGGAATGCACCTTGGTATAGGGAATGTCTCCGCCACGGGGCAGAATCTGGTCTAGAGCTCCTGTGCAATCCACTTTAAGGAAGCCCGGTTGACGAACTCTGTCTTTGCTTATTCCATGATGTGTTTAGGGCACAGACCAGGATGCATCTCGGCTCAAAAATTCCTCGAGGGCTCCCTCTTGCCTACAGCACTCGTGGCCATCACTGAGGCCACATGGTCCTTTTACATAATTGTGGAATACATACATGACCTGAGAACACATACAGGCAGCAACCATTGTATATAGACTGGATACATACCCTACTGGGTCTTGCCCGCGTCACTTTTCATGAAATGCTTATGTCTCCCCAAGGTTCAGTTGGCTGTGGCTTCCCTCTGGGTCCTTCAGCTCTCTGGAAATAAACAAAGACCAACCAAATGAGAACACGCGAAGGCTATTTATTCAGAGTTTGCCAAGACCCAGGTGGTGGGGAACCGACTTCCTTGCATTTTGGCAGAGGCTCCGGGGCAGGCAGAGAAGGAAAGTTGCTGGAGAAATAAGAGAGGGTTAAGGTGTGCCCGGACTGCATGCTGTTGGCTCGGGAAGGCTGGATGTGGGCCAACTGGAATTAGAGACATCTTATGGGATTGTTAGGGATGTGTTCTTGGCTTTGTCTTCTTGGTCCCCAGTTGGCAGAAAGGACAAAAATTAGGGGGGTTGGCAGCGATTAATTGAGTCCTGCTCATTCGGAACCAACTGTTAACAAAAGTTTGGCCTTCTGGACTGGCCTTTGGCCTTCTCTCTAGCAAGAGATGGTGGCTTTGCTTCCTATAGTCTGACTTACAGATAGCAGCCTGGCCTCCTGGGCTGGTTAGTGTAGACGGTAGACGGTGGGTTGGTTTCCTGGGCTGGTTGCTGGAGATTGTGGGTCAGAATTCTATTTTTTTTTAATTAAAAAATTGTTTTTAACGTTTATTCATTTTTTTGAGAGACAGAGGACAGAGCGTGAGTCGGGGAGGGGCAGAGAAAGAGGGAGACACAGAATGCAAAGCAGGTTCCAGGCTCCGAGCTGTCAGCACAGAGCCCGATGCGGGGCTCAAACTCACTGACCTTGAGTTCGTGACCTGAGCCGAAGTCAGACGCTCAACCAGCTGAGCCACCCAGGCGCCCCCAGAATTCTATTTTTTACATTCAGTCTGGCCACTGCCTGCTTGCATGTTCTGTTTCTCATAATGAATACATAACCGTACAAAGTCTTGGCTCTCACTTGAAAAATGTTTACATGTAATGACAGGCGATAGGCAGAGGTCATGCGGATCAAAGCGGTTTGAAATGAGTTGAGAATGTGTGGGACCATCCATCTTAGACATCATGCAGATGTCAGTGTTTAGAGGGATCCTGTGTTATTTCTAGACGTTTACCTCCCCACCTAATTATTTTTCTATATTGTGAGCATTTCGTCATGAAGCCAAGGGTTGGAAACTTTAAGAAAGGCAAACATATATAAGAAATCCATAAAACCATAGACAAACCCTTCATGAAGCTGAGGAGAGATGATGTAAATTTGTGGTTCTCAAAGTGTGGTCCTTGGGCCAGCTGGGTCAGTACGGCTTGGGAATCTGTTGGAATTGCAAATTCTCGGGCCCCACCCCAGACCCACTGAATCAGAAACTCCTGGGAGGTAACTACCACCCGGCAATCTGCTTTAATAAGCCCCCGAGGGGGTGCCCTTGAGGACCACCCAATTAGACAGATGCTGCAGACTGTAACGTGACAAGGATAGATTATTGACAGAGAAACCTGAAGACAGAGAAAAACAATTGGCCAAACAAGAGAAGGGTGCGGCAGGGACTTGATTAAATAAATGAGAGAAGCATCTAGTAAAAATAGTCCCTGGTCTGGCCCCACAGTGGAAGGAGCTGAGGCAGGGGAGCATGCTTCAACGCCGAGCCTCATAACCTAAGATGCTGGGGAGGAGAATAACTACACAGAATAGACAGTCATATTTTATTTACGGCGATGAGGAGAACACCGTCTGTTTCGCCGGGTGTAGCTATTTTTCAAACGTCTGTAGATTTGATCGGGCTGAACAAAGTACAAATTAATTTAAACGCATCGCTGAACTCACCATAACTTTTGCTGTGATGGGTTTTCTCAGACAATTTGCGCTGAAACCACTCCCATGAAATTTGTGAACATTGAAATGGAGTCTCCCATCGGCGAAAGAGTTATTATAGACCAGTGGCCCGCAGGATAAACTCGAAACTTATCAGCAAGGTCTGTCCCCGCGTGTTTCATGACCAAGCCTTCCTCTTCGTCACGCGTTGTGGTCCACCAACCCCACATTCCATGTGTGATCTTCTAGCCATATCAAATCACTTGACATACAGTCTTTCCTCCTCTGGTGAACTCCTATATGTCCGCAAAGACCCTGCTCAAATATCACTCCTTCCAGGAAACCTCTCCCCAACTTCCCCGGAAAGCCTCATGTTTCCCTTCCCCCATGGCACACAGGACAAGGCAGGTACCCACACTAGGCTGTAATCATGCCTGCTTCCCAGTGACAACGCGTTTCTTGAGTGAAGCCTCCATGTTCTTTTCTTCTTTGTAGGCACGGGACTGGCTTGATGCCTATCTCATAGTCAATGCTGAACAAATATTTGCTGTTTGTCTACTGCTCATCAAAATTATGCTTGTTATTTATCTAAAGCCATGCTTATCTGTTAGGTCCAGCATAAAGCAAGTATTAGAGGGAATACGCTTTACGTATCTTTTGCGGTTAACCTGTGTGAAGTCATTTGCAAAACTGATGATAGGTGAAATGAGAAAATAAGGCCAATAAATTGAAGATAGAAAACAGCAGAACAATAAAATCACAGAGCAGAAAAGAGAAAATTAATGATGAGTAAGCACGACATTTAATTTCGAGCTTCCTGGCAGTCTAGGTGAAAAGGGAAATAATAGGTTATAGGTGTTGGTTTGGACAGTGAATCATAGTAGTTCATCCAGAGAGACAGGTGGTTTCAAACCAGGAATTTACGGTATAGGTTCCATTGTGATGGTATGAGGAGGTGGGGTCTCTGGGGCATAATTAGGTTATGAGGGTGGAGCCCTCATGAATGGAATTAGTACCTTTATGAAAGGGACCCTACAGAGCTTCCTTGCACTCTCTCTCTGCCTTGAGGACTCAGACCTTGCTGATAAGTTTCGAGAAGTCAGCAGTCTGCAACCCCGAAGAGGGCTTTCCCCAGAACCTGATCATGCTCGTGCCCTGATGTTGGACACACAGCCTCCAGACCTGTGAGAACTGTTTTTTTTTTTTTTAATGTTTATTATTTATTTTTGAGAGAGAGAGAGACAGACACAGCATGAGCAGGGGAGGGGCAGAGAGAGAGGGAGACACAGAATCCGAAGCAGGCTCCAGGCACTGAGCTGTCAGCACAGAGTCCGATGAGGGGCTCAAACTCATGAATCGTGAGATCGCGACCTGAGCTGAAGTCAGATGCTTAACTGACTGAGCCACCCAGGCGCCCCTAAGTGTCTGTTGTTTATAAGCCGTCTGGTCTACGGTGCTTTGTTATGATAGCCTGATTGGACTAGTGCACTGGGGATGTTGCCAGCAATTTGGTAAGACTGGGGCACGTCAGGGAGGGACAAGAGGTGAATCAGGCAAGATGAGCAAATGAGTGCTAGACCATGAAGGATTATGAGTGACACCAAAGGACCTTGTGTCTTAGGTTCTGCAGGGTGGGAAATGGGGAGCTAGGAAATAATGTAAACAAGGAGGTGATGCAGCCATGCTCTATGTTTAAAAGACACAGAAAGGCTGGGGCACCTGAGTGGCTCAGTCGATTAAGCATCCTACTTCTGCTCAGGTCACGATCTCATAGTTTGTGAGTTTGAGCCCTGCATTGGGCTCTGTGCTTACAGCTCGGAGGCTGGAGCCTGCTTCAGATTCTGTGTCTCCCTCTTTCTCTCTGCCCCTCGCCCACTCGGGCTCTCTCTCTCTCTCTCTCCCTCTCAAAAAAAAAAAAAAAAAAACCATTAAAAAAAAAAAAGATGCAGAAGGGCCCCTTACGTCGCTCCTCCTTAGTCCCCCACCAGGACCCTGCTTTGCTCTGCAGTCAACATGCACTGGTCCTAAATTTCTCTGCTACGAGGCCAAGCACTTTGAAAACACCGAAGCCTGAACTGACATCAATTATGCTGAAAGGGAGAAAAATTAATTAAAAGTTTTCGAAGGGCTCTATTCTGTATTCTTCTCTATTTTCATGTTATCAGCAATGCCGCTTTTTCTTCTGGCCGGGAGTTATTACAGTGGAACATTTTCATGTTGCTTGTAGGGTAATTATGTCAAATATACGGGAGATGATAAGCAGCAGTTTCTATTACTCTGTGATTAATCTCCATACATTCTGGCATTTCAATCTGGCCTCAGAAGACGGGCTTTGCTCGGCTCTGGTGTGGAAGGAGGGCGTGAAGAACAGCCAGGAAGACTGGGTGGTAAACACTGAGCTGGCTCTGGTGGGGAGTACCCCGTTTTCCCTGAAGAACCCACCACCCCCAGGCTCCACTGCACGTTCTTGCCACGGCTCATTCAGCCCAGCGCTTCTGAGAGTGTGGTCCGCAAAGTACCCGCACTGACTCGCCCGGGATGCTTGGGCAAAGACACACTCGTACCCTCCCTCCCCCAGCCCACGGGAATCAGCATGCAGAGAGGACCTCCGGCCTAGGAATCTGCATTTTCTTTGTAAAAAATTTTAATTATTATTTATAATTTTTGGAATGCTTATTATATTGCAAGAGAGAGAAA
The DNA here is from genome assembly GCF_046562875.1 of Panthera onca. NCBI lineage: Eukaryota > Metazoa > Chordata > Mammalia > Carnivora > Felidae > Panthera > Panthera onca. Next base: position 34,794,238 of record NC_138354.1, read on the forward strand.
GACAGAGCGTGAGCAGGGGAGGGGCAGAGACAGAGAGAGAGGGAGACGCAGAATCCGAAGCAGGCTCCAGGCTCCGAGCTGTCGGCCCGACGTGGGGCTCGAACTCACGAGCCGTGAGATCATGACCTGAGCCGAAGTCGGATGCTCAACCGACAGGGCCACTGAGGCACCCCAGGAATCTGCATTTTCAATCAGAAATCCTCTGGCATGCTTAAAGTTTTTGAACAGCTCAGATCACAGTGACCTGACTTGAACCTCTGTAAGCCCCATATCGAATATGAAGCTTTTCCAAGGTGTTGAAGGGAAGACGTTGGGATCAAAAACTAGCACAGGTGACCAGGGGCAGGTGACCAGGGGAGGTCATAGGGCGCCTGGGTGGCTCAGTTGGTTAAGCGACCCATTCTCCATTTCAGCTCAGGTCATGATCTCGTGGTTCGTGGGTTCGAGCCCCGCATCGGGCTCTGTGCTGACAGTGTGGAGCCTGCTTGGGATTTTCTCTCTTTCTCCCCCCAACCCCCGCCCGCTCCCGCCCCCACACTCTTTCTCTCTTTCTCTCAAAATAAATCAATACACTTAAAAAAAAATCCAAAATAGGTACAACTGTTTCGTTGCTACCCATGGATAGGATAAGGCATCTGTGGTAAGAGTGCAAGAAGGAGAAAATGAAATTTCAGTAGAGGTTCTGGATGAAAAGTTTGAAAATAAGCCCCAACCTTGGAACAACACCCCGAGGGGAGGGAGATTTGGCTTTGCTTCCACTCTCCCTGGACAACCTGTGCCACCCCCGCCGGGCAGGTTGTGCATAGATGAGCCCGTCCTGCGGCATTTCATCCCTGCACTGGGGACTTTCCCCCGACCCCCATGGTGTCCTGGAGGACTGGGGACCATGAAGCCACATGTCTTCGAGCCGTCCCGATTACGGCCAGCTCCCCTCCTCCCCAAAGGCTGGCCATTTGGGTCCTGTGCAACTCCAGAATCTCCCCGGTCCCCAAGTGGAACCGTCTGCCAAGTTAACTTTGGCAAACTCCGATAACGCTGACAGGCAAGAAATATTGTGGGCTATGTTGGGTTCTCTTTGGTCTATGATTTATTGATGGAGAGTATGAAATTTTCATTAAAACAGACTGCCGTTTCTCACTCATTTGTCACATTTTTAATTTATATTTTAAAACATTAATAAAACCGACACGATTAATTATTTTTTTTGAAATGTCAAATATACTTAAGATGTGGGACTGGTTGGGGCTGGGCTTCCTGTTACCGGTGGAGGGAGAACATAGTTCAAGGAAGCCATGTTCTGGGTCCACTGCGTCCTTTTCCCTCTCTGACTCCGTGGTCGGCTTAATTGTCTCTGGCCTTTTCCTGGATGTCATTGTTTACGAAGTACTTTCATTTTCTTTACCACGAGGTGTATTTGGTATCACCTGGGACGTCCTAGTTCCTGTCTATGGTCCTGGCATTACTAACAACGTCCCTTTCACACTTCCTGCTTTCGTGACGATTTGTATGGTGTTCTGAGTCTGAGGCTGAAGGGCTTTTGACCTGCACATACGTGATTCAAATTCTTGGAAGCTACCTGCCCTTTCTTTGGCCGGTTTCCTCATTTGCAAAGTGGAAATAATATTAGCAATGTCATGATACTGTCATGAGTTAAAATTTTTTTTTTTATGTTTACTTTTGAGAGAGACAGAGCACGAGTGGGGGAGGGGCAGAAAGAGAGGGAGACACAGAATCAGAGCGGTCAGCGCAGAGCCTGACTCGGGGCTCAAACTCACGGACCACGAGATCATGACCTGAGCCGAAGTCATACGCTGAACTGACTGAGCCACCCAGATGCCCGATACTGTCATGAGTTTAGATGAGATAGCACAGCATGCCCAGCACGGTGCCTGGTATGCAGCAAGTGATTAATTGATGACGGCTGCCATCAAATTTGTGGTTACTGTCATCAGTAGACCCTGCGGAGGGCTGGCCCAGGCTCAGCTCCCACCTGCCTCAGCCCTGCTCTCCTCTTTGCGGCTTTTTCTGAATTCTTCATTCACTGCCCAACTTGGAAAAGATAGATGTGATGAAAACAGGAGTAATATCTGTGATTTTTTTGAGGCACCTGCCATGTGCCAGGATTTTTCCCTGCCTTGTCTCTTCAAGACTTGTAACAGACCAATGAGTACGATGCAATTGTTACCACCCCCCTCTTACAGATGAGCAAACTGAGGCCGAGGAGTAATAAAACCAGGACTCCTGCAGAGGCGATTGGACCCAGCAGCTCCTGCTCCTGACAGAGTATGTTCTACATCTGCTAGACAGATGAAGAATCAGGAAACAGAGTTCCAACATGAGACTCAGTTCCCAGAACGTCTGCCCGTGGCCCCTGGGAATGCTGCGTCTCAGCCCTGACAGACGGCACTGTGCTGCCTCGTGCTGGGCTCGGCCAGCCCCTCCCCATGCTCCCGTCCCCTCACCCCCGAGTCCCTTCTCAGAGGGAAGTGTGTTCCAGATCCCACTTTGGAATTCCAGACCGTGTTGGTCAGAAGGATCCTGAGCAAAAGTGGCCCAGGGATTCTCAAACATCTGTTCACTCCCACATACGAGGTGGGTTTTATCTGCAGAAGTGACACGTTCCCAAGGTGATACCCAGGTGGTGACAAAAACCTCCAAATGGACAAAGTAACTATGAGAAGGATTACAACTCACAAATAGGATATTTCCATAATCAATGTATCTACTTTTTCAGGCATTACAGCTATTTGTCAAATATTTGCTGAGCTCTTTTTTTACACTCTAGGAACTTGGCTGGGGGCTGAGGATATAGTGATGACCTAATTTTTTTTCTTTTACAGTCACAGATACAATGTACCAATGACTGATTTAAACATAACACCAATTTATTCTATTAAAATTATATATGTATATACCCACTCGCAGTGAAGTATGTAAAACAGAGGAACAGAACACCCGCAAGTTTTGTCTGGGTTTATGCCATCATATGGACCCAAATACCAGAGGTAGGGTAGGTAGGGCATGTAACAAGATGCCTTAGATCTGTGCCCAATGGGTGTCCGCCCAGAAAAACAACCCAGCCTTTCCAGTTCTTCAGATTCTCCTCCAGAGCAAATATGTTTATATATTCTACCCCTCCCCCTTTTTCTTTTCTTTCCTTCCTTCCTTTCTTTCTTCCTTCCTTTCTTTTTCTTTCTTCCTTTCTTTCTTCCTTTCTTTCTTTCTTCCTTTCTTCCTTTCTTTCTTTCTTTCTTTCTTTCTTTCTTTCTTTCTTTCTTTCTTTCTTTTCCTTTTTTTTCCAAAACCCCACACAAATGGAAGGAAAGTAAACAGTGTTCTAACCTTGCTTTTTTGCATTTAACAACCGATCTTGGAGATGGTTCCGTATCAGTACACAGAAAGCTTTCTTGTGCTTTTTACAGCTGCTTTTTGATAACTGTATGGACGTCAGTGGTGAATTACTAACAGTAAATCAATACAATGAAAAAGTTCCGCAGGGCTCCGTAGCAATGGCAAGAGCTTCCTGGGACAGAATACAACGGGGTGGGGGAGAAAGAGATTACAGTGGAGCACAGGTATTATGACGCTTATGTAAAGTTGACTCTCCATGTAGAAATGGGTGTCTATGAATCGGCAAGGATGTGTGCGAACGTATTACCATCAGTGCCTTCATCGGTTCAAGCTACCACAAGAAACACCCCATAGACTGGGTGGCTTACATACCACAGAAATTTGTGCTTCAGAGTTCTTGAAGCCGGAAGTCCAAGATCAAGGTTCTGGAAGATTCAGTGTCTGGGGGGACTCACTTTCTGGTTGATGGGTGCAGGGTCCTCTCTGCATCTTTACATGGCGGGAGGGGAAAGGGAGCTCAATGGGTCTCCTTAAAAAGGGCACTAATCCCAATCCGGAGGTGCCCCCCATGACCTTATTATCTCCCAGATGCCCACCTCCTAATACCATCACACTGGGGGTTGGGATTTCAGCATAAGGATTGGGGGTGTGGAGGGGCAAACCTTCAGTCAGTATAGCATTCTGCCTCTGGCTCTTCAAAATTCATGTCCTTCTCACATGCAAAATGCATTCATTCCATCCCCAAAGGCCCCAGACTTTTAACTCTTTCCAGGGATCAACTGTAAAGTCTAAAATCCAAAGCCTCACTTATATCTCATCGAAATCAGAAACAGGATTCATCGTGGGGCAAATTGCTCTCTAGCCGCGGACCTGTGAAACCACAGACCAGCATGTGCTTCCAAAACACAGTGGTGGGACCGGTAGAGGATGGGATTTCCATTCCCAAGGGGGAGAAATGGGAAAGAAGACAGGGTAATGGGTCCCAAGTGACTCCAAACTGGAGGCTGGGAGAGTAGCATCCTCTTGGGGTCATAGTCTGTCCTCCAGACCCACAGGGACGGTGGTCCCACGCTCCAGACGCACAGAGTCCTTGTGCTGCTCCAGGCTGAGGGTGGACGACAGACCATGAATGGCTGTGATCTTCAGAGCCTCAGGTCGGTGCCTGGCACCTTGGGAATGCCGTAGACATGGCCGCAGATAAAAGGGCATGTGTCTGAACATAAAGGGGCAAGAGGGGCTTTGCCAGAGGGACCTTGGAATCCACTCTGGCTTGTTTCACAGACTCGTCTGCACACTTCACGACCGTAGCTGATTTTCCTAATGAACGACCCACGGCTCGCCCCATCACCAGCCACCGCTCGCTAATGCTGAGAGGCCCACGTCAACCTTCTCGTTTTCCAGCCGACTGTGCTCAGTCACTGCCTTGTTCCTGGAGTGGAGTACAAGGCTTGGTGAACTTCGTCTATTCGAATGATCCTATGAAGAGCTCCCCAAACACGCAGTGGCTGGGGGAGAAAAAAAAAAGAAAAATAGGTTCCGAGCCACGAAAGAGATGGGGTTCAGGATCTACTCCAGCCCTTCATCGTATCTTCCTGGTTTTGCCTTTTATTTTTCACTGAGGGCCATGAGGGCTTGAGAGGGGGGAGGTCTTGCCCGCATCGGACCGGAAAGCCGGGACGGAGACCCCGGGCCCCGCCGCTGGTAGCTCTGGGATGTCTTTGGCACTGTGGACCCACTGCAAGGAGGCCGTAAAAGATGGCGAGGCCGTCCGCACCACAAGCCTTCCATACTTTCACCTGTATTTGCTGTGTCGAGGAATCTGCGGGAACCCCATTTGCAGGGCGACGTCCTCCCCGTGAGAGATTCAGGGCAGTGCCGCATTCATCACCCAACTCCTAAGAGTGGTGCCTACAGCATGGAAATCCTTTTTTTTCCCCTTGACAAATGATATATTTCATTTATTTCCCATGATCTTCTTGCATTAGTTCAATATTATTAATACCCGGCAAATATATTAAAAAAGTAATAAACTGGCAATTATGATTGTGCTATGGACCCCAAACCGCAATTATTCATTATGTTTCAATTATTAACTTCACTTCAAATGTCTTTCAGCAAAGATTGCAAAAGGAAAAAAAAAAAATCCCAACGAACCTCTGTACCCTGGTTCCTGGAAACCCTGCTTCACTCTGACTTGCCATTTCTCTGATTTATCTGCTATCTCAGGGCTGGAGGAATCAAAATAATAATAAAAAAATCTTCCTCTCTATTTAATAAGCAATAACCATCAACACCTTGTATCTATGGGTAGCTTTTTAACCCTTCTTAGGGCTTTAGTATCTATTATGATATTTTATTTAAAAAAATGTTACTGAACAGTGCAGGTCCAAACTGGTCCCCAGTTTGCTGACTGGGGACACAGAGGCGGGGGAGGCTCAGGAATTCCACAGAGCAGACTCCTAGAGGCTGAGACGCCCCACTGCCCAGGACCCCCCTCGCCACCCCCCCCCCCCCCCACCTTAGTGCTGGCCCCAGTTCCGAGACTTCCTCAAAGCAGGCCTCTACCCACCGTCTCCAGCATCTCCCACATCTGCCCTGGAGGGTAAGTGATGGCCATAAAGGGTATGAAAAATTCCATTTCTTAAAAGTAAGCAAATTGTATTAAATTTTAACGGCGGTCATTACGGGCAGGTCTGTCCCCGGCGCTCGGTGACTCCTTCAGTCCCCTCTAAAGAGTCCCATTTGCACAGATTAATTGCCTGCAATTTTGCCCGGCGTGTCCTCATCCCAGGCATGGGGACTGTGACGCCTTGTCCCCGCCCGGGCAGAGCTTGATGATGTAGCACTTTGGCCTTTAAAATATGCACAATAAATATTTTAGATTTGCTGACGAATGACTCGGGCTTGCTACAAGGTTGCCAAATTTGCAGGGATGGAAGGAGGAGGAAGTTGAGCGAGTCTCAGAAGGAGAGCCAGGCCAGGCTTCACAAAGAGGTGCTGGGTGCCGGATGTGAGGAGGGGCTTTGTGTCAGCTGTCACTGTAGCGGGGTCACACCTGCTTCCCAAAAAGCTTGGCTGTGTCCTGCTCACGCGTGGGTAAGACTCACAGAGTAGGGACTTTGCACTTGGTTCAACAGCTCAATTTTCCATGAAGCACCCAGTGGGTTCTTTAGAGCTACGGACCAGATCATGCTGCTCGCCGGTTAAAACATTCTGCTGTTTCCCAGCACACTTAGAATATGATCCTAACTCGTGACCATGAGCCCAGAAGGCCTTACATGATCCACTCCCGTGGCTCCTGAGACCACCTCACCTACTCATTGTCCCTTGCTCACAATACTCCGTCTACAGGGGCCTTTGCTCATCTTCTGTGAACACACAGAGCATGTTTCTGCCCCAGGACCTTTGCACTCACTGTCCCCCCTTCCCAGAACGCTGTGCCTCCACATCTTCCCGTGGTTGGCTTGTTTTGGTCATCTCGATCTCAACTCAGTTGTCAGGTGCGATATGCCAAGCACTTAATCTCGACCACTCTCCACCCTATTACCTCATCTTACCAGCTCTAATCACTCTTTCAACTTGTTTGCTTTGTTTGTTTACATGGGCTTTACTTATTGGCAGTCTGTCTCTTCTGCTCTGCTCTAAGCTGCATCAAGGTGGGGACTTATGTATGCTGTTCATCCCTGTATCCTTATGTCTAGAAGGGAGCCTATCACATTGTGTGTGCTCAGAAGACATCTGCTGAATGAATGAGTGACCAATTCTTGAGCGCTGATGATGTCTGCTGGGTGCTGGGCCCGTGGCACTGAACGAGACACGTATGGTTCCTTGTAACATTCACCTTGCGTTCCAGTAAAGGTCTTTGGTCTTTCAACTTCTAGCAGCTCAGATAACCAGCTCTCAGGCATACATGCCCAGAAGGGAGCGATCCGTGTCTAATTTTGGTGACCATCCTAGGCTGAGACTCTGAAATCCCAGGGGCTTCAGTATTGGAAGAGGTTTTAGAGATCATGGCATCCAAACCGCCCCATTTACAAGCCCCGGAGAGAGGACGTGACCTGGACAAGTTCAGGCAGCAGGCTGGAGGCAGAGAGGGAATTAAAATGTAGGACTCTGACTCTGGGGATTGTATTTGCTCCATTTCATTGTCCCAACTCTCAGGTCTGGATTCTGAGAAATTCTGATTGGACCTAGTAGCTCACACACTGTTTCATAAGAAAAGGTTTACACCAGCACATTCCGATACACCCGAGTCCAACAGCAAGTGTTATCCCAAAGGATCTGTTCCTAAGGGCACCTGAACCAGGTAAGCACCCCCACTGGCTTTTCCTTAAGCCACCTGTCTCTCTTTTCTGTCCTTCAACAGCTTGTCAGTGTTTGTCTTGTACTACGAAAAATCGCTAGGCCTGCTGTGAATCCAACTTGGTCCTTCATATATAAATGGGGTGGGGTTGGTAATTCACAGCACAGATGCCTGCCACGAGAAGTGTTCCCCACGTCTAGCGTGCAGAATATTACACTGCCCTTTCCGTTACATATCTGATGGAAAGTTTTTCCGAGTGTCCCATAGACGGATTCAGCTGCCTGTTACCGTGATCATCTCACTGGTTTTTCCACACTGACTACTTTGCTGGAAATCGCACATCTACCTTTCAGCAGGGGTTTGAATCTCAGCTGAAGTCCCTGAGATCAGGCAAGGTTTAACAAACGTATGCTTGAGAGGCCCTTCTGGCTCTCTTACCTCGGCCGTGCTAGAATCCTGTGCTCACTGCTTCAGTAGAAACAGGTTGGATGCCCCTTGTAACGGCTCTCAGAGCGGCTCCAAGCTTGGCCATAAAACGCTGTACTTGATTTCCCGGCTGGAACACTTCCTTTCCCGGTGTCCTAAGGAGGGAGTTGCAATGGATAAGTTATGTGTTGTGGTTTCAGGCATTAATGAATATGAGAAACTAAATTATTGAATTTTGCAATGCAAATTGTATTTTGAACACAAATTCTTCATTTCTGAATGCTAAGGACTCATAAAGAATGTCAATGGTTTATGAATTAGGCCATTAGCATGCAATTCGTGATTCAAACAGCACACCAGCACCATGTAATAAGTAACTATATAAAGAGTAGTGTTGTCTCAATTTTCAAAATATTTTGCTTGATGCATTAGAGAGTTTTCAAAAGACTCCAATGACCTGCCCTTCCTTCCTTCCTTCCTTCCTTCTTTGCTTCTCCTTCCTTCCTCCTTCCCTTCCTTCCTTCTTTGCTTCTCCTTCCTTCCTTTCTTCCTTCCTTCCTCTCCCTTCCTTCTTTGCTTCTCCTTCCTTCCTTCCTTCCTTCCTTCCTTCCTTCCTTCCTTCTTCCTCTCTCTCTCCCTTCCTTCTTTGCTTTGCCTTCCTTCTTTCCTTCTCCTTCCTTCCTCTCTCTCCTTTCCTTCTTTGCTTCTCCTTCCTTCCTTCCTTCCTTCCTTCCTTCCTTCCTTCCTTCTTTCCTTCTCCTTCCTTCCTCTCTCCCTTCCTTCTTTGCTGCTCCTTCCTTCCTTTCTTCCTTCCTTCCTTCCTCTCCCTTCCTTCTTTGCTTCTCCTTCCTTCCTTCCTTCCTTCCTTCCTTCCTTCCTTCCTTCCTTCTTCCTCTCTCTCTCCCTTCCTTCTTTGCTTTGCCTTCCTTCTCCTTCCTTCCTCTCTCTCTCCTTTCCTTCTTTGCTTCTCCTTCCTTCCTTCCTTCCTTCCTTCCTTCTTTCCTTCTCCTTCCTTCCTCTCTCCTTTCCTTCTTTCCTTCTCCTTCCTTCCTCTCTCCTTTCCTTCTTTGCTTCTCCTTCCTTCTTTCCTTCTCCTTCCTTCCTCTCTCTCCCTTCCTTCTTTGCTTTGCCTTCCTTCCTTCCTTCTTTCCTTCTCCTTCCTTCCTCTCTCTCTCCTTTCCTTCTTTGCTTTGCCTTCCTTCCGTCCTTCTCCTTCCTTCCCCTTCCTTCCCCTCTCTCCCTTCCTTCTTTGCTGCTCCTTCCTTCCTTCCTCTCTCCCTTCCTTCTTTGCTGCTCCTTCCTTCCTTCCTTCCTCTCTCTCTCCCTTCCTTCTTTGCTTTGCCTTCCTTCCGTCCTTCTCCTTCCTTCCTCGCTCTCTCCTTTCCTTCTTTGCTTCTCCTTCCTTCTTTCCTTCTCCTTCCTTCCTCTCTCTCTCTCCCTTCCTTCTTTGCTTCTCCTTCCTTCTTTCCTTCTCCTTCCTTCCTCTCTCCTTTCCTTCTTTCCTTCTCCTTCCTTCCTCTCTCCTTTCCTTCTTTGCTTCTCCTTCCTTCTTTCCTTCTCCTTCCTTCCTCTCTCTCCCTTCCTTCTTTGCTTTGCCTTCCTTCCTTCCTTCTTTCCTTCTCCTTCCTTCCTCTCTCTCTCCTTTCCTTCTTTGCTTTGCCTTCCTTCCGTCCTTCTCCTTCCTTCCCCTTCCTTCCCCTCTCTCCCTTCCTTCTTTGCTGCTCCTTCCTTCCTTCCTCTCTCCCTTCCTTCTTTGCTGCTCCTTCCTTCCTTCCTTCCTCTCTCTCTCCCTTCCTTCTTTGCTTTGCCTTCCTTCCGTCCTTCTCCTTCCTTCCTCGCTCTCTCCTTTCCTTCTTTGCTTCTCCTTCCTTCTTTCCTTCTCCTTCCTTCCCCTCTCTCTCTCCCTTCCTTCTTTGCTTCTCCTTCCTTCCTTCCTTCCTTCCTTCTCCTTCCTTCCTCTCTCTCTCTCCCTTCCTTCTTTGCTTCTGCTTCCTTCCTTCCTTCTACTTTCTTCCTCTCTCTCTCCCTTCCTTCTTTGCTTCTCCTTCCTTCCTTCCTTCCTTCCTTCCTTCCTTCTCCTTCCTTCCTCTCTCTCTCTCTCCTTTCCTTCTTTGCTTCTCCTTCCTTCCTTCCTTGCTTCCTTCCTTCCTTCCTTCCTTCCTTCCCCTTCCTTCCTCTCTCCCTTCCTTCTTTGCTTTGACTTCCTTCCTTCTTTCCTTCTCCTTCCTTCCTCTCTCCTTTCCTTCTTTGCTTCTCCTTCCTTCTTTCCTTCTCCTTCCTTCCTCTCTCTCTCTCCCTTCCTTCTTTGCTTCTGCTTCCTTCCTTCCTTCCTTCTCCTTCCTTCCTCTCTCTCTCCCTTCCTTCTTTGCTTCTCCTTCCTTCCTTCCTCCCTCCCTCCCTCCCTCCCTCCCTCCCTCGTTCCCTCCCTGTCCCTCATCTCCCTCTCTCCCTCTTCTCCTTCCACTGACCAACTCCATTAGCTCTTCCTCCTGCCTGCCTCAATCTTTTCACAGATTACATTGTACTAGCCACATGAATCCTAAGAACTAATTTAGGTGGACCCCCCCCCCCCACTAGTTTCAGAGCTGGGAACTCGGAGACCCAGAGTGAAAGGGTCTTGTCCAAGGTCCTTGGAGGAAGAGCCAAGTGGAACCAGGTCTCTGACATTCAACACTCATACCTCAGTTCATGCCATCATGCTTGCGGACAACAGACTCATTGCAGACACTGTCTGGAGGGTGGGTGTTCAGGCAGGGGGAAGAGGTGAGGGCACTGGCTTCTAGGTGGGGTGGTGGAGGGGGAAAGGGTGAGGGCCCTGGAGAAGAAAGAACGATGCTGACATCATCCACTCTATGGACGGACACACGCCCACACGTTTGTCCACTGGGACAACCTGATCTCAAGGCAGCCGGGACCAGCAGGTGAAGTTAGTATGGAGTGAAATCTCAGTTCAGCTGCAGGAACGAGGTCTCTCGGAACCATCAGTCCAGGAATGAAGTACCCGGAACCCCGGCGAGCACTCCATCACTTAGAGAAGTTCAAGTTGAGTGCAGATACTAAAACCCAATAAAATCCACAAGGCTGATGTTCCTCTAGCTCAGTGGTTGGTGGTCAGCCTTGGCTGCACCCCAGCATCACCTGGGACGCTTTTAAAGCTCTCCACGCCACCCTCCTACTGGATTAAATCAAGAACTCTGGGGTGGGTTCTACAGGTTCCCTCTACAATCACAGTGTTCGCATAGGGTTCAGAATCTTTAGCGTAGCCCAGCAGTTCTGAAATTCCAGCGTGCGTGAGAACCACCGCGGAGGTTACTTATAAACGCAGGCTCCTGTGTTCTTTCTCCGAGAAATTCTGATTCCGCTCACCAGGAAGGGTGCCTTGGTCTAGCCCTTCAGTTGCAGGTGATATTCAAGGGTCTTTGGAACCAACATCCCAGTCACCGTCTACCCATACACCTCCTCTGGTGACGGGGAGGAACAGATTCAGAGATGGGTTGACTTCCATGCTGTAGAGCTCTGACCAAGACTCATAGTCCCACATGGCTGTTGAGGATCCTGATCAGAATCGTGGGCACACCAGGACTCAGCATTTAGCTCCAGGATCAAGGCTTGACCCTAGCCTTCGGTAGGAAGTTAGCAACAAGGGAGAAAAAACCTTTGTCTTTGGCATGTAGCCTTTCTTTCCTTCCCAGATGGATTGACTCTTAGGTTGTCCTCACCTTTCACTGGGGCCAGCTGCAATCTCTTTCAGGCAGCAAAGATGCTGGGGTGTTGTTGTTCCCCACCCCCTCCCAACCTGCAGGCTCTCCTTTGCCCTTCAGGGATCCCTGCCCAGGAAAGCCTCAAAGTCAGCGAGCTCTAAAGAACCAAGTTAGAAAATACCTCCCAGCTTGCCCGCAGCAGTCATTTTCTCTGAAGATGGTGAACAAAATGACCAGAGGCAAAATAAACCACAGAACCCGCCCCCCGCTCCCCCCAAGACTGTCCTGCATGAGTGATGATGGAGGGCCTTCAGGGGCTCTCCCGCACCTCGCGCCCCCTTCTCTGCTCTGTGAGTGATGGCCACGAGGCAAAACAGCTCACCTTGTGCGATAAAATATTTAGAAGTTAACTTAGCACCCTCATGCTTTAGAAAGAAGAAGGTTCATGCATTTTAAAATTATTTTGTAAATCACGTTGAAGGCTGACAATGCAGATTTACCTCTTTGGCCGGGATTTAAATACCAGGTTACCCCCTCATTATGTTAACAGTGGGAAGAGCCTCAGAATCCTTCCCTCTGATCTGCCAGAAGCCTCTTGTGCTCTCTTGATGGCTGCATCACCCGCCCCCCTGCTCTGGCTTCTGAGAGGAGCTCCCCTGTGGTGTGAGAGGTTCAGGGAGGCAGTGACTGGCTGTGTTTGGGGGAGCAGGTGAAATGGGGCAGCAGGGTATCCATGCCTATTAACTAGAACAGCATGGGGGCTTCTGCAAAGGAGAAGAGAGAGCGGGTTGAAGTGAGATGCATCTTCCTCCTTTAAAAAACTTATGGCTTAATTCAAAAGAGAAAGTGTGCGCGTGCGCGCATGTGTGTGTGTGTGTGTGTGTGTGTGTGTGTGTGTGTGTGCGCACACGCGTGCATACGTTTTGGGTAAACAAATCCACATCAGAAACTGGAAACAAAAGACCTGCCTGAGCAGATATCATACATAGATGGGGTGTGTGAATAATGGCTCGCTAAAAATAGTTCACAGACACCCCTCCCCCCACCCCCCCCCCAGGGTGATGTGGTGCATTTGGTGCCAGATCCTTTTATCGGCTGTTTACAGCTGTGTGACTTTAGGCAAATTACTTAACCTTTCTGGGCATAGTTTCCTTTTCTGTAAAGTGGGGCAAAAACCCTATGTCCCTTAACGGTCTCATGTGAAGATCAAAAGACAACACGAGAGAGGGTGAGCTAAAGAGCTCAATGTAAATGGACTAAAAACACACAAAATCCAATGATTTTTAATTTTTTCATCTTGACCACAACCCAGACATTTTATCTGGGCCCTACCTACATTATCTCATTTTGTGCTCACAACGAACCCATGGGGAAGTGTCCACATCATGCCCATTTACAGAGAAGGGGACTGAGGCCCAGATAAGTATTGGGCCCCAACTCACACAGGCAGGAGTCAGCAGCGTTTGCATTTGGGTCTTCCTGCCATCAAAGCTGGGGGATTGCTTTTTTCCCTTGCTGCGAATCTCAGCAAGTACAGACTAGCCAACCCTCATTAATTCATTTGGCAAATGGCCTTGACTCTATGCCTGGCTGTGGGGACACAGACAGAGCAAAGACGTTTGCTTCTCCGGAGGACCGTCTGGCTTCATGGGCTCGGAAGCCGCAAGGGTCTGTGAGGTGAACAGTAAGCGATGCAAACTTACTAAGCACTTTGGTGCACCTCCTAAGAGTTAAACAGCACTGGCCAGGAGGGGAGGCTGTTCTCCATTCTTTTTTGGATTGTGCATTTAAATTGTGCCAGGTGAGCCAGCTCTGCCCCGGGGCCTTTGCACTTGCTGGAATGCTCTCTCCCACCAGAGGGGCTCTCCAGTTCTTTTTCATTTTTCAGACCTCAGCCTCTACTGTCAGCTCCTCAGAGAGGCCACGCTAACCAAAGCAGTGCTCAGGCCCTTGCCACTCTCTGTCGTGCCACCCTCTCTCCTGCACAATCTGTAACCATCATGTTTAATGATTTATCTCTTGCTCATTGACTCTTTTCCTCCAGGAGAAGGGAAACTGCTCTTTTCCCAGCTGTATCCAGAGCCCTGGAGACGTCATCTGGCACCAGGCAGATGCTCAGTGAATGTTGTTGAATGGATGAACGAAGGAATCAGTGACACTCTCTCATCCTCCTGAGCCCTGTTCCCTCCTCCGCAAAGTGAGGGCGGCTGTACCTGCATCAAGGGTTGATCTGGGACAGCTGTGCCCCAGGGTCATGCACACCAAGGTCCCTAGCACAGTGAGAGCTCAGGAAACACTGCCACCTTCTCCTCTTCCTGCCTCGGGGCTGGCGTTGCCCTAGGAAAGGGAGACAACAGACATTCGTGGTTCTGCTCTGCTGGGGCAGCCAGAAGACCGGGACGCACATACCCACGTGGAAAGGTTGGCGGTTGGCGAGGGGGATTCTGAGCACTTCATTCCAGCAGGGGGTGAACAGTACCGGCTGCAGCTTCTGGGCTGGGACCACTCTGATCTCTTCTGGTGTTCGCCTGTTTCCTCTCTTTGAGCAGGCTTCTTCCCCAGACCTTCCCTGCATGCACAGAGAACCCCAGCCTCTTGCTTTCCTGTCTTCCACCTCCTCAACTTGCCTCTTCTCCGAACTGTGTCCGTGGAAAGAGAGATCATGGTGAGCTCATTTGAAACGACCAAATAAATTCTCATCTCGGTCGGGACCCAAAATGGATATTGGATCTTTCGGGACCAGCAAAATGTCTTATTTTCATCAGGCACAACACAGTAAGCACTTACTGGCCACCCCCCACCCCCATCCCCACCCCTTGCCCCGCGTCAATTTGTTAGGTGGCAAAATCAGCAGTCACCAAGGCAAAGAAAGCACCATTAACGGACAAGACGATGCCATGAAACAAAATCTCTCAAGTAACAGATTACTGTTTGTCATTAAGACACTTAATACACCAGGGGTTGCTCCCAAAGCTCCCATAATCAATTTCTGCTAATTTGCCAATTCTCTGGCTCTATGAGGGTGCTGGTAATTTCATATTTTACACACCCACAGAGGTTACGGTAATTGATTCAGTTCTGGAAAGTGTTGTAATGACTTTGAATGAACTTGAAAGGTTTTGCATTTGTTTTCAGGGGCTGTTAAAGGGAGTGATTCAAACTTTGCCACACGGGCACTATTTGTAAAGGTTGGACGTGAAAACGGCGGATTAGCTTTTCCGGGAGACAGCTATCTTCTTGTCATAACCTCCCTGCTCACGAGGCAGGCTGGGCTCAGTACTGAAACACTCAACTTCCTTTTTATCTGTATCTCAATGGTGGCGGAAATCATCTCTGAACATCTGAAGGGAAAAAAGGCAATTATTGAAGAATCCTCCTAGAATGACTTGGCTTTCCGAGTTCTATTTTTTTTTCCTTAAACAAGTACCCAAAAAAGTAAGGTAGGCAAAGACGAGAAGTTGTAGAAATCTTCTTGACTTTGGCACTTCTGAAATGCAATACATACACAATCAACTTTGTTTTGCTCCTGAGCTCATGTCTGGTGGCAAATGTCTTCTTTCCCCGGGGCAGACATGATCATGAAGGCAAACGTGGGAAGGAAAGTATTAACCCCTTTGCAGCGGGCCAGTGGCACAACCACTGTAATATAATCATCAGAAAGGGTTTCCTGCATGCCTGGCCTGGTGCTGAGCACTCTGTACGATGAGAACATTTCATCTGAATGTATCTCTTTAAGTTGACCAGCCCTTCTCACAGATGACAAAACTCGAGGCTCAGCAAGGTTCCAAAACTTCCTCGATTTTCCCCTCTCTCTGGTTGCAACACCCGGGCCTTTAACTTCTCTCCCACCCCGCCATGCGACCACTGCCTTGCTGGTCCATGTTTACTAACCAGCTTTCTGGAAACAAAGCCAAAAACGGAACCAAACTCTGGTTTGTAGAGCTTGTCAGCTACCCGCCATATAAGCACTCTCACCGTGGCTGATTGCAAGCTGTGGACGTGATGTCGTGACATAGGGAAGGGAAGTGCGTGGTCAGCCCTCACGCTGGGGTGACGCAATCCACCCGTCCTTCTCCCTGATCCATGCATGCTCCATTTTCTGGTTTGTTCCCAACCCTCCAGCTCAGACTGCTTTTGATGGTGGTCTTACTTCGCTCTCAGTCTAGCTGCTGGGTACTAGCAACTTTGGCCCAGGCTCTGATTTCACCACCATTCATTCATTCATTCATTCATCCATTCATTCGAGTTCACTTCCAGGGCAAACACCCTGCTCAGCCCTAGTCTGGCACCCCTGCTGGGGTTTCCTTCCCGCAGAAGCCTGAAGCTGCACAAAACGCATTTTTCAGAAGCACAATAAGGTCTCAGGTTGAAGGTGATCACTAGTGAATGTGTGTCTGTGTCTGTGGCGGAGGGGGGGGGGCATGGGAAAGAATCAGCTGTTCTGATTGGTAGGGAAGTGAACTATGAACCCACCCAAACAAGCCATGTTGGGACCAATGTGGATGTGTTGAGAAAGCACCATGGGACCTTAAAGAAACATTCTGGAAGGGCTGCCCGGCTTCCAGGGTGGGGAAGGAGCCTCTCTCTGGACTCAACGGGGCAGGGGGTGGGGGGTGGGGGCTCTGGGAAAACTTCGGAGTTGCTCTATGGGGGGATGAGACTTTCTGCTGCACAATTAAGGCCACATTGGAAACATTCTAATCTTTGTCTTCAGGGGCCTCTGGGACCGCTCTCGGAAGAGGTGGTGGCTTGAGTTTAATCAGGAGGAAATGAGCCAATGAGAAAGCATGAGACCGGAATCTCAGGGGAGCCTCTGGAGTTTGCTGGGAGATGGATGGCGGCCAGGGCTGGGGTGTGGGTGCCTCGGGGCGCCAGAGGAGGAGGAGGGACCTCGTCAAGGAGGAAACAGCTGTGGCTGCCTGGCGGGTAATGGCCCATCTCCTGGACCCATTCCTGGACACAAGGCAACTGATGCAGGTGGGTGGAGAGAAAGATGCCCAAAGGTTACTGAACGCCCTGCGTTAGGCTTTGTGCTTTATTTTATCCTTATGAGAACCTTTTAACGACACTGAGACAGAGCTGGGGTGGTCCTGGGTCAATGACATGACTTTCTGCTCCCCCTCACTGCCCTGACCCTCGCACCCTCCCATTCTTTCTTTCCTGTGTGTGTCCTCCTCACCGGAGCTCCTGGCTTTGGAAGCAACAACCCGGCTAAAGGCTTTACACCATTGTTGCATTAAATACTCACAACACTGCACGAAGGCAGGTGTTACCCACTGTCCTTTTTCCAAATGAGAATATTCCTCCTGGGAGGGGTAAAGCTGCTGGCCCAAGGTGGTTCTCAACAGCTCTGACATCTGGCCTCCTGCCCTCTTGGGGCATTTGGAACCAGCACATGTCAAGATCTGAGGCAGGAAACAGCATCCATGCAAGAGCACAGAACGTGCTTCAGCCGACAGCCTCGGAGGCTCCTCTTTTTCTCCCGGGGTTTTCACGGCTGACCCCAGACAAGGTGACTTCGCCTGACATCTCAACACCTTTGCCCTTTGGCAAAAATGTACCAAGTATCAGGAAAAGTAACCAGATAATTCTTCCATCCTGAACCCAAGGGTAAATGATTTAATTCCAGTTAGAAATAAAGTTTCAGCTTCGAGTTTATATCTAGCAGTGAGGTCTTAGGAGAAGTGGATTTCTGTCTCCTACAGGAGCGGTTATGTGGATGGGAAAAGGCTGTGCTGTGCCCTCCTTCCTCACCTCCTGCCCCTTAGGGTTAAAATCTACCATTCAAGGGGCACCTGGGTGGTTCAGTCAGTTAAGTGTCTGACTCTTTTGGAAAAGTTTTTAAAAATGTTTATTTTTGAGAGAGAGAGAGAGGGAGACAGCATGAGCGGGGGAGGGACAGAGAGAGAGGGAGACACAGAATCCGAAGCAGGCTCCAGGCTCTGAGCTGTCAGCACAGAGCCCGATGCGGGGCTTGAACTCAGACCGTGAGATCATGACCCGAGCCGAAGTCGGCCGCTTAACCGACTGAGCCACCCAGGCGCCCCTTAGAAAAGTTTTTAAAAATGTTTATTTTTGAGAGAGAGAGAGAGGGAGACAGCATGAGCGGGGGAGGGGCAGAGAGAGAGGGAGACACAGAATCTGAAGCAGGCTCCAGGCTCTGAGCTGTCAGCACAGAGCCTGAAAGATCATGACCTGAGTGAAAGTCAGACGCCTAATCAACCGAGCCACCCAGGCGCCCCAAGGGTCCAACTCTTGGTTTCAGCTCAGGTCATGATCTCAGGGTTTGGGAGATCACCCCCCATGTAGGGCTCTGTGCTGACAGTGTGGAGCCTGCTTGGGAGTCTCTCTCTCTGCCCCTCCCCCCACATCTGCTCTCTCTCCCTCTCTCAAAAATAAATAAACTTAAAAAAAAATCCACCATTCGAGGTAAGTGCTTGTCTTACCTACCTTTTAGCAGCTCTGGGCATGGAGTCAATGACTGTATCCCACTGGGCCTTGATGTGTTCATCTGTGAAGTGGGTCTGAAGGAGAAGAGAGAGAGACTCATTCCTCCTTTTCTGGGGTAGCAGGAGGCTTGAAGGAGAAAATCAGGTGTGAGCAGGCACATAGTGACCTGGCAGGTGGGAGCTATCATCCGGGGAAGGTGTGGCGGCCGTGATCTGGGAGCTGGGGTCAGAGGGTCTGGGCCCTCAAAGCTGAGCTCTATCATTGGGCAAACCCGGGGAAGTATCTCAGCGTTTCTGAGCATGTCTCCTTGTCTCTAAAGTGGGGTATGAACGACGCTCGGCTAATGGGGTAGATGTGAGGGCGATGTGGGATAATGGCGGGAGAGTGCTCAACACGGCGCCTGATGCCCTGTGGACACTTAAGAAATGTTAGCTGTTGTTCTGACGGAGGTCTTGTGGTGTTGGAGCCCGGGGCGGGGGCTCACCCTCACTGGAGGGCTCCAGGGGGAGTCTGAAGTTCACGTGCTTTGAATCTGGTACCAGGACAAACGAGGCATGTCAAGGGGGGCTCCCTCACAAGGACAGGACGGAAAGAACACCATGTATTGGACATTCTAGGTGCCTTTGTAGAAATGTCATCTCCCTTCATCCTTGAACAAACCCAGCAAGGTAGCATCAGATGAAAACCCGGGGGTTCATGACGACGGATGGGCTCAAGCCGCAGAGTGCAGAGGGCACCCGGGTCTCGGGGAGCTTCTTGAAATGCACTGTTCTGTCCTGTACGCCCGTGGGGGCCACTGGAGAAGCAGTCTGGGGACAGAGGGCTCCTGCAAGGAAGGAACCAGACAGGACCAGTGGCTTCTAGAAGTGCTGCTACTCAGTGCCCCCCACCCCAGGGGACCAGAGGCAGCCCCCGGGCCCCAGCGGAGTTTCTGATGACCACTCCACCCCCTGCTTGGTTCATTCCACAGCCCCACACGCCCCAGCCCTGCAAGGCTCCCCAGCCCTGCAAGGCGCCGGCGGCCTTTGCTAATGTTCCCAAACAGCCCATTCTGGGAGACCCAGACAACGGCCCAATTATCTGCGGCCAATCGCGAGCCCGCACCCTGCTTGGGGCCCACATCTAGAGGTGATTTCTCTTTTTCAGGAGAGTCCGCCAGGGACCTGAGAGCCGCTGTGATGGTAATTAGGAAAGTCTGGACGTGGAAACCTGTCTCCTCTGCTCCTGCGGAGGGAAGCCGGTGGGGGGTGGGGGGTGGGGGGTGGGGGGGGTGGGCGGGGGCGTCAGGGCCCTGCAGCTGCTTTTTTCTAGGCAGCTGCTGGCACTGGGCGGCTGGGAGTCAGAGTCAGGCGTCAGGTCAGGAGAGAGGGGGAGAACAGGGGTGTGTGTGTATGGAGACCTCTGGACCACAAAGTTATTTTTCACGCATCTTCCGAACTGGTTTGAGACCTGCCACCCTCCCCTCCTCCCGTCTCTCTCTATCTTCTTCGTTCGCACTGTTCACCAGCCACTGGTGATCAGTAGTAATTGAGACACGAATACGGCCCCTGCTCGTTCACCACACCCATGAGCCGTTTCTGCTTCCTCTCTCCCCCTCCCTTTGGCCCACGTCCTACCGGGCTGAAGTTTTGTTGGCTTCCCTCCTGCACGCAGCCCCGATTACATGATTTCCCCTCATTTATGCCTTGGTGCAGTCATGCCCCCTTCTTTAAAAAAAAAATTTTTTTTTAATGTTTATTTATTTTTGAGAGAGAGAGAGAGACAAAGCATGAGTGGGGGAGGAGCAGAGAGAGAGGGAGACACAGAATCCGAAGCAGCCTCCGGGCTCCGAGCTGTCAGCAAAGGAACTGTGAGATCATGCCCTGAGCCAAAGTCTGATGCTTAACTAACTGAGCCACTTAGGTGCCCCTACTTTCTTTGTTTTTAAAAGTTTACTTACTAGGGGTGCCTGGGTGGCTCAGTCGGTTGAGCATCTGACTTCAGCTCAAGTCATGGTCTTGCAGTTCATGGGTTCAAGCCCCGTGCTGGGCTCTGTGCTAACAAACAGCTCAGAGCCTGGAGCCTGCTTCAGATTCTGTATCTCTCTGCCTCTCCCCTTCCCCTGCTCATGCTCTGCCTCTCTCTGTCTCTCAAAAATAAATAAACGTTAAAAAAAAAAATTTTTTTTAGAAAGTTTATTTACGAGACTGGCTTATTTTGAGAGAGAGAAAGCACGAGCAGGGGAGGAGCAGAGAGAGAGGGAAACAGAATCTCTCGAAGCAGGCCCAGCGCAGTCAGCACAGAGCTGGACGTGGGACTCGAACCTGTGAACGTGAGATCATGACCTGAGCCCAAGTCAGACTCTTAACCAAATGAGCCACCCAGGTGACCCAGGGCTGTTCACTTTCTGTTTCCCCTGTCTGGGCTCCTCTCCCTTGGGTCATTTGCATGTCTGGCTCCCTCAGGTCTGAATATCACCCCTTTGAAGTACCCGCATGCCCCCCTCCCCTGTAAACTATCTCCCATGTCCGCCTGGATTTTTTTCATAGCATCTATGACCGTTTTGCTCATTTACTATTTGCTGTTTTGTGTGCTGCATATCACCACTAGACATGTGAGTTCCGTGGGGTTGGGAACTTTTCCCGTTACATTTCCCCATCACCAAGTAAAGGTGTTGAAAAACATCTATGGGTTGTGTGAGTGAGTGCCAGATGTGACATTCGAGTGATTTTTTATATCATGTCCTCTTACTATTTCCCCTAAATCCTATGAGTTAGGGACTATTCATGCCCATTTTACTACTGAGCAGACCGAGAGGCTGAATGTGCAAACAGACAATGGCCAGACCGTATACAACAACTGTTGTCTGACCTGAACCTCTAGCTACCAGTCTGAACCACGGGTCTGCATCACCTGCTCCCAAATGGTCAGGATTTGGCCAATAACTACCAGCTTCCCTGATTTTTGCTCCTACTTCCAACCCAGGACCAATCAGAGAAAGCCAAATATATGCCCCTAATCAACCACATAGGACACCCCACTTCGGGGTAACCTGCCTCCTGCTTCCTCACGCCAACAGCATCCAGTCGGGCACACCCAGAACCGCTCCTCTTTTCCACTGTGAAGCTTCCCTGCTTCTCCGCCTGCCTTTGAGTATCTGCCAAACCCAAGTGATGGGGGCTGACTCGAGCACACTCTGAGTAAACAGCTTTCGCTTGTTTGTGTCTGGGTGGCCTTTGTTATTTCCACAACCCTGAGGCAGCTTGGAAGGGCTGGTGACTTCTCAAGGTCACGCAGGTAAGGGGGGTCTCAGGTGTTGGACCCCATAGTGCTTTCTTCCACCATGCCCACCTTTCCACCTTTCTCTGCCCCAAACCAATGGTGTGGGCGCAGAGGTGGGGGCGTGGGGAAGGGGGACAGGCAGAAAGGTGGCATCTTGGAGGGCAGTGTGGAGAAGGACTGGTGGAGCGGAGGGTCCCAGGACAGTGGCAGGCAGGCCGGCACCGGAAGCTCAGTCGTGGAATTTCAGCCTCGTTGTCATATTCCTTATCCATTTAACAAAACGAATGTTAAACGCGGAGAGTCAATCATTTGTCCTGAGGTTGTTATTTGTCTGAAGATAAGTATGACTATGGTGAGATTCGTGGGAAAGGAGCAATTAGCAGCTCCATCCATCTCAATGAAAGATAATAATAATATTAATTAATAGCCATACCAGGGTGCAGCGGAAATTCTGAAAGTCTATGAGCGAGAGATCTTCGAGGGCCACGTCTTTTCCTAAGTGCCTCTCTGACAGGTGCCCATTTGTTAACGGGAACAAGCAGAGAGTGTCTGCCCGATCTGTCACCAGTTGCTGGCTCCCGATTCCTCATCCGGTCATGCTGGGCGTGGACAAGTTTTAGGGACGGGATGTGGAAGGAGCCCCCAGGAAGTAGGTGGGCAAAGACTGAGAAGGACGATGGGGGTCCTGGATGAAGTCATGACCCCCAGAAGCAATGGGGTCACCCCACTGAATTTAGGAATGGATGCGGATCTCTGAAAGGAGCATCTTGTAAGGTTAACATTAATCCTCCCTGTCTTCTGATTATAACGACCCATTGTCCTTTGGGGAATTACCCATGCCTGGCTCCTAGGCTCTGTGGCTCGGTTAGGACTGGGCCAGTCCCCTGCTTTGCTCCCCCAGGAATGAAACATGGTCCAGGCTGGTGTGAGGTGATATCTCATTGTGGCTTTTATTTGCATTTCCCAGATGATTAGTGATGCTGAGCATCTTTTCATACACCTGTTGGCGATCTGTACATCTTCTTTGGAAAATATCTATTTGCGTCCTTTGTTCATTTTCTAATCAGTTTATTTCTTTCTTTTTTCTTTTTTAAATTTGCATCCAAGTTAGTTAGCATATAGTGCAATAATGATTTCAGGAGTAGATTCCTTAATGCCCTTACCCATTTAGCCCATCCCCTCTCCCACCACCCCTCCAGCAACCCTCTGTTTGTTCTCCATGTTTAAGAGTCTCTTATGTTTTGTCCCCTTTCCTGTTTTTATATTATTTTTGCTTCCCTTCTCTTATGTTCATCTGTTTTGTCTCTTAAAGTCCTCATATGAGTGAAGTCGTGATATTTATCTTTCTCTGACTGACTAATTTCACTTAGCATAATACCCTCTAGTTGTATCCACATAGTTGCAAAGGGCAACATTTCATTCTTTTTGATTGCTGAGTAATACTCCATTGTATATATATACCACATCTTCTTTATCCATTCATCCATCGATGGGCATTTGGGCTCTTTCCATACTTTGGCTGGTGTTGATAGTGCTGCTAAAAACATTGGGGTGCATGTTTCCCTTGGATAAATACCTAATAGTGCAACTGCTGGTCATAGGGTAGTTCTATTTTTAATTTTTTGAGGAACCTCCATACTGTTTTCCAGAATGGTTGCCCCAGTTTGCATTCCCACCAGCAATGAAAAAGAGATCCTCTTTCTCTGCATCCTTGCCAACATCTGTTGTTGCCTGAGTTGTTAATGTGAGCCATTCTGACCGGTGTCGGGTGGTATCTCATTGTGGTTTTGATTTGTATTTCCCTGATGATGAGTGGTGTGGAGCTATTTTTCATGCACCGGTTGGCCATTTGGATGTCTTCTTTGGAAAGGTGTCTATTCATGTCTTTTGCCTATTTCTTCGCTGGATTATTTGTTTCTTGGGTGTTGAGTTTGATAAGTTCTTTATAAATTTTGGATACTAACCTTTATCTGATATATCGTTTGCAAATATCTTCTCCCATTCCATCGGTTGCCTTTTAGTTTTGCTGATTGTTTCCTTCACTGTGCAGAAGCTTTTATTTTTGATGAGGTCCCAGTAGTTTATTTTTGCTTTTGTTTCCCTTGCCTCCAGAGACGTGTTGAGTAAGAAGTTGCTGTGGCCAAGATCAAAGAGGTTTTTGCCTGCTTTCTCCCCGAGGATTTTGATGGCTTCCTGTCTTAATTTAGGCCTTTCATCCATTTTGAGTTTATTTTTGTGTATGGTGTAAGAAAGTCGTCCAGGTTCATTCTTCTGCATGTCTCTGTCCAGTTTTCCCAGCACCACTTGCTGAAGAGAGTGTCTTTATTCCATTGGATATTCTTTCCTGCTTTGTCAAAGATTAGTTGGCCATACGTTTGTGGGACCATTTCTGGGCTCTCTGTTCTGTTCCATTAATTTGAGTGTCTATTTTTGTGCCAATACCATACTGTCTTGATTACAACTTTGTCATTTTTTGTCTTTTCTTGTCTCAGAGAGTCCCCCTTAAAATTTCTTACAGGGCTGGTTTAGTGGTCATGAACTCCTTTAAGTTTTGTTTGTCTGGGAAACTTTTAATCTCTCTTTCTATTTTGAATGACACCCTTTCTGGATAAAGAATTCTTGGCTGCATATTTTTCTGATTCAGCACATTGAATATATCCTGCCACTCCTTTCTGGCCTGCCAAGTTTCTGTGGATAGGTCTGCTGCAAACCTGTTCTGTCTTCCCTTGTAGGTTAAGGACTTTTTTCCCCTTGCTGCTTTCATGATTCTTTCCTTCCTGAGTATTTTGTGAATTTGACTATGATATGTCTTGTTGATGGTCGGGTTTTTTTTAATCTAATGGGAGTCCTCTGTGCTTCCTGGATTTTGATGTCTGTGTTTTTCTACAGGTTATGAAAGTTTCCCCCTGTGATTTGCTCACATAACCCTTCTACCCCTTTCTCTCCCTTCCTCTTCTGGGACTCCTATGATTTTAATGTTGTTACTTTTTAATGAGTCACTGATTTCTCTAATCCTTAAATCATGCTCTTTTGCTTTAGTCTCCCTCTTTTTTTCTGCTTCATTATTCTCCGTAAGTTTGTCCTCTGTGTAGCTGATTCTCTGCCTCATCCATCCTTGCCACCATGGCATTCATTCGAGATTGCAGCTCAGTTACATTTTTTATTTCATCCTGACTAGCTTTTACTTCTTTTATCTCTGCAGAAAGGATTCTAATCTATTTTTGACTCCAGCTAGTATTCTTATTATCGTGATTCTAAATTCTGGTTCAGACATCTTGCTTGTATCTTTGTTGGTTAAGTCCCTGGCTGTCGTTTCCTCCTGCTCTTTCTTTTGGGGTGAATTCCTTAGTTTTGTCATTTTGAAGGGAGAAAAGGAATTAATGAGGTAAAAAAATTAAAATTAAAAAAATTAAAATAAAAAACAAATTAAAATTAAAAAATTAAAAACAACACAGACACACAGACACACAGACACACACACACACACACACACACACACCAAATAAGTGATGCTAGATCCTAGGTGTGTTTTGGTCTGGGTGTTGAAAGGGGCTTGATAGATTAGAGAAAAAAAGGGGAAAGAAAAAATGAAAGGAAATCGATTGAAAATTTAAAAAAATGAATACACTGAAATAGAATAAAATGAAATGATGGAAGCGAAATAGAATTTGAAAAAAATATACAAAAGAAAAACATAGAAAAAAATTAAAGAAAAATATTTTTAATAAAATTTGAAAATAAGAATGAATTTTTTCCCTTTCTGTATTCAAGAAAAAGAAAAGAAATGAAAAAGAGAAAAAAAATCGATAGATGAACAGCAAACAGATATGATTGAAATTACATCGGTTTCCCATAGAAGTCAAACTATGAAGCACTGTATAGCTCGTAAATTAAGCAGGCAGAGAGACTTGTGTTCCTGAAGAAGGAGGTTGGCCTGGTTGGGCGGGGCTTAGTGCAACGGCTCCGTTCTCCACTAGATGGCGCTGCCCAGCTTACCGGGTTGGAGTGTTGTGACGTTTGTAGGTGTGTGTGCGCATGCGCAGGAATAGTGAGCATGGCGTCGCGCAACTACCCAGTGTAGCAGTGTAGCTGCTCTCCCCGGCCAGCAGTCACGCTCGCGTCCTTTGTCTCGGGCTTCCTCCGCTCCCACTTTTACGCTGTCCGTGACCAAGCCGTCAGGTTGCCAGGCGGCACCTCCCTCCTGAGTTTTATCTCCGTCGCGGCTGTGCTTCCCGACTCCTCACTTCGGAGGGACCGCGGCTGGGACCCGCTCAGATCCTCTGCGGGAGGGTCTCCCCGAGCAATGGCCGGTGGCGGCCACAGCCAGGAACGTTCGCGGGACCGCTGCTGCTGCCGAAGCCCAGAGACCGCGGCTGGGCTCCAGCCCGCCCCAGAGAAAGTTCACGCGATCACGTAGCAGCGGCGTTTCAGGGATCATGGACAATCACAACACGCATCCGGCCCCAGGCTTCGCCCTTCCCACCAGAG
Source organism: Panthera onca (assembly GCF_046562875.1). Classification (NCBI taxonomy): domain Eukaryota; kingdom Metazoa; phylum Chordata; class Mammalia; order Carnivora; family Felidae; genus Panthera; species Panthera onca. The sequence continues at coordinate 34,820,218 of NC_138354.1, forward strand.
CTCCGCCAGGTATGGAGGCGAGGAGTTTCAGACTCTGCGCTCCCCGTTTACAGAGTCTTAACGGAATTTAAACCCTCTCCTTTCTCCTCCCTCCCTTTTTAGTTCAGTCCCTGCGGCTGTTTCCACTTTTCCACTTTCTCTCCAGCTGCTTTTGGTGGGGGGAGGGCTGCTTTTCCCGAATTCTCTCCCTGCCTCCGTTCTCTCTCTGCACAAGCAGAAACAACTCCTGCCCTCTGTGGCTTGTCTCTCCCCCAGTTTATCTCTCTGCGCCACGTACCTGCTGAGTTCTGTGGTTCAGGTTGTGCAGACTGTTGTGTTAATCCTCAAATCAGTGTTCTAAGTGTGCAGGATGGTCTAGTGTTGATCTGGCTGTATTTCATGGACGGGAGATGCAAAACAAACTTCCATGCTATTCTGCTGTCTTGGCTCCTCCCCTGTAATTGTTTATTGTTTTGTTTTGTTTTGTTTTGTTTTCATATGGAGTCGTATGAGTTCCTTGCATATTTTGGCTATTAATCCCTTATCAGGTATATGGCTTGCAAATATTTTCTCCCATTCGGTTAGAAGGGTTATTATAAAAAAAAGTCAAAAGTTTGACAAGTGTTGGCAAGGATGTGGAGAAAAAGAAACAACCCTTGTGCACTGTTGGTGGGAATGTAGACCAGTGGAGCCACTGTGGCAGACAGTGTGGAGGTTCCATAGAATGATGAAATGATTTGGCACCACTTGTGGGTATAGAGTTGAAGGAAATAAAATCAGTATCTTGGGGTGGCTGGCTGGCTGAGTCAGTTAAGCGTCTGACTTCAGCTCAGGTGGTGATCTTGCGGATTGTGAGTTCGAGCCCCATTTCAGGCTCTGTGCCGACAGCTCGGAGCCTGGAGCCTGCTTCAGCTTCTGTCTCCCTCTGTCTATGCCCCTCCCCTGCTCACACTCTGTCTCTTTCAAAAAATGAATAAGACATTGAAAACATTAAAAAAAAGTCAGTATCTTGAAGATATATCTGCACTTTTACAGCAGCATTATTCACAATAACGAAGATATGGAAATGATCTCCATGTTCATCAATAGAATAATGGATAAGACAGTGTCACACACACATACACACACACACAAGAATGTTCTTCAGTATTAATAGAGAATCTTGCCATTTGTGACAACATGGATGACCCTTGAGGATATTATACTAAGTGAAATAAGTCAGACCCAGAATATAAATCCTGCCTGGTATAACTTCTCTATGGAATCTGAAAAAAGTAGAACTCCCAAAAATCAGAGTAGATGGTTACCAGAGGCTGGGAGCTGGGGGGAAAGGAGAGAGGTTGATCAAAGGGTGCAAATTCTCAGTGATAAGATGAATAATTTCTGGAGGCCTAATGCACAGCTTAGTGATTATAGTTAATAATCATGTACTGTATACTTGCAATTTATTTTTTTAAAAAAGACACATGATCCAGACCTGGTGAATCGGCATTGTCCACTCCCTCAATCACCACGACTGGTTCCAAGAAGAGAGCTTGCGTTTGTTGAATTAAGGATTTTGGGAGGCAGGCAATGAGAAATAAGGGTAACCACAGTGAATTAGTGTATTAGAGGCATTCTTCCTGTTTTAGGTCTCTCGGGAGAGTTGTTTCATTGACTGTTAGCTCAGCCTCCCAGACGATCAGCTTGGCTCTTCTTCCCCTCCCCCGCCCCTTAAAATTTATTTACTTTTGAGAGAGAGAGAGAGAGAAAGAGACAGACAAGGTGTGAGCAGGGGAGGAGCAGAGAGAGAGAGAATCCCAAGCAGGTTCTGCACTCTTAGCATGGAACGTGATGCGGGGCTTGAACTCACAGACTGTAAGATCATGACCTGAACCAAAATTAAGAGTCAGGCGCTGAAATGACTGAGCCACCCAGGCGCCCCCATAGACTCAAGTTTAAAACTTGCCTCGACACGGTTTCTAGAGCTAGAAACATCTAGAGACGTTTCTCAAAGTGGGGTCCACGGACCATGTGCATTAGACAGACTGAATCGGAATCTCTGATGTGGGGCCAGAAAACTGTATTTTAAACAAAGTCCCAGGTGAGCTTATGTATGTGAATGTTTGAGAATAAACGTCCTGGATTCAAGGGCGTTATGGGGATGTGTTTCTCACGGGTCATGTGCATCTGGGCTCAGCATAGCTCTGCCTTCATTATCAAGCTCAAAAGGCGGAGGTGACATCCTGGGACATAATGAGCCTCAGAGACACGTTCACAAAGCAGGGCGCCATGGGAAGGCACGGGAAGTGATGTAACCTCCCTCCAAGCAGTCAAGGTTTTAAGGAAGGGTGGGTTTACAGGGAGGTTTGCAGGGTGTTGTGGTCACACGGCGTAAGAGAGGAGTCCCCAGAGGAAGGAGGAAGGGAGGGTGGGCATATGTCTTGGGCAAGAAAGGAGTATGGCTACCACAGTCCTCTCTGCAGGCTGGGGAAATGGTTTGAGTTAGAGATGGTGATAAAAGCAAACACAGAGTATGTCTTGGGAAGATGACCTGAGGTAAGAGCATTGAGCATATGGAAACTAGGGGGGAAAGAAGCTGGGATTATGGACGGAAACAGCGAGGAAGGTAAATACTATGCTGGTAATGCAAATATACATAATATGATGTATTACATATTTATAACTATATTTAAAATATTTTATTTTATATTATATTTTAATAATATTTACATATAATATTTACTTTTTTATCCATTAAAAACATTTTTTTACTGTTTATTTCAGAGAGAGAGAGAGAGAGAGCGAGCACAAGCTGGGGAGGGGTGGAGAGAGAGAGGGAGACACAGAATCGGAAGCAGGCTCCAGGCTCTGAGCTGTCAGCACAGAGCCCGACATGGGGCTCGAACTCATGACTTGTGAGATCGTGACCTGAGCTGAAGCGGGATGTTCAACCCACTGAGCCCCCCGGGCGCCCCTTTTATCCATTTTAAAGTGTGCAGTTCAGTGGCATTAAGTGTTCACACTGTTGTGCAGCCACCGCCTCCATGTGTCTCTAGAACCTTCTCATCTTCCCAGACTGAAACTGTCTCCATTGAACAGGAGCTCCCCATTCCCTCTTCCCCTGGTAACCAGCAGTCGACTCTCTGTCTCAATGAATCGACTGACTCTAGGCCCCTCATGCAGGTGGAATCCTACAATACCTGCCGTTTGGGGTCTGGTTAGCAGCACGTCCTCAGGGTTCATCATGTTGTACGTAGCAGACGCCAGAATTTCCTTCCTTCTGAAGGCCGAACAATATTCAGCTGTGGGGTGGGACCACATTGCGTTTGTCCGTCTGTGTGTCGATGGAGACTATCGTTGTCATTCAAGGTTTCTGAACGAGGGACTGTTAGGCGTGGGCACTGATGGGGGAAAGTGGTTGTGGGGTTGGGAGTCGGGTAGGAGTTGAGAACAGAGAGGCTGTGGTGTGCTCGGTGGCCGGACGAGGAGTGTGGGGTCTGGCCAAGCAGGGCAGATAAGTAGATTCGGTGCTGCTACCAGCTGGTGGTGAGGGGATGGCTGTTGTGTGGATCAGGGGAGAACTCTGGGTGGATTAGCTGTGTCTTCCAGGCTCTGGGCGGGAGCCAGGAGGGAAGTGGGTTTACATTCCCGATCGACATTGCTCGGCTAGTTTTACGCCCCGATAGCTCAAGAGCACGCTTCTCCAGCTCTTTAACCAGAGCTGTGAGGGGCCCGGGCAGTGCCTGAAGGGTCATTTGCAGCTTCTGATTATCGCTCTGGTTTAAGAGGCTTGAACAACTGGGCCTCTGCTCCTGCCAGTATCTCGAACTGAGAGATCAATAGGGATTGTCTTCTCTTTCCTCTGCTGAGTCATCGGTGAGGAGAATGGAACAGTCCTACAATTCTTGGTCCCAGCAATCCGTGATAGTCCAGAATTCTGGATTCCACACAAACATCTGCTTGTGGATCCAAATTCCTAACAAAGTGAATGGTTGGTGAACGGATGCTCTCGTAAGGTGGGGAGTCTTTTCTCTGTGCCTAGTACCCTGGGCTCCACTCCTGACCTCATGTATTTGCATCTTTGTAACAGACTTCTCTTGTTTCTGCTTGCCCAGCGTGCCTCCCCTCTTTGTCTGGAAATGGTCTGTGGCTTTTCCAGTCACTGTGGCCTCAGCTGGACTTTCAATCATGGTGCCCTCCTCTGCTTCAACCCCCAGCTGCAACAAGAGCAGGCACGTCAGGGCTTGCTACGTCCCTGGCCACAGTGCGTGATGCAGGGAGAGAACCGCCACCCAAGCATGATCCTCGAGACTTTATATTGGTACATAGCAAAAGTAGGGAACTTTCTTTTAGATCAGGGATTGACAAGTGCTTTCTATAAAGATCCAGCTGGCAAGTCTTTTAGGCTTTGTGGGCCAGACTTTCTCTGTTGCAACGACTCAACTCTGCCGTTGTAGTGGAAAAGTAGTCATAGACAATGTGTAAACAGATGTGTGTGACTTGGTTTCAATAAAACTTTATTTATAAAAGCAGGCAGGGGGCCACATTCGGCGGAGAAAGAGCACGAGCGGGATAGGGGTAGAGAGAGAGGGAGACACAGAATCCGAACCAGGTTCCAGGCTCCAAGCTGTCAGCACAGAGCCCGATGCGGGGCTTGAACCCACGATCTGCGAGATCATGACCTGAGCCAAAGTTGGACCCTTAACTGACTCAGCCACCCAGGCATCCTCAGTCCCTATTGTAAATGAAAACCATTGAAATATAGGAATATAGGACCCACATCGTGAAGAGGGTCACTTAAAACCAACTCAGACGAGAGCAGAACTAGAAGAGGGAGAGTACAAACTCTGACGACAGCCACTAAGCCCTGGATCTAGCCATGTCTGAAGGTAGCAGTCCACTGGATGGCCAGTTATGTGACCCAGTTATTACACTTCGTTGCTTAAGGCAATTTGCTCTGGGTTTTTGTCATCAAAGAGAATCCTCTCTTTGAGTCGGGACCCTCTCTAGCAGTTTGCTCTTGTCACCCCTCAGTTATGAAATGCTTGAGTTGGGAAAACCCATCAACAACCCGGGAGGCAAGAATAGGGAAGGGTCTTTGTAAAATTGTAGCTCAGAGGGCTCCGTGGAACCTTACCACTAGCCAGAAGTGGGGAGGCTAAGCCCATCCATCCTCCAGCCCCCAAGCCCCGCACCCTCTGTATTGCACAGTGTGTCTGCTGTGGGCATCCTTTCAAGGACCTGAGAGATGGGGTATTATCCCCATTCTGCACTTAAGGAATCAGCAGCAGAGCTCAGAAGGGTGGCGTAATTTGCCCACAGTGACCAAGAGAGTAGGTGAAGAAGTTACAATGCAGTCCCAGCTCTGGGAGGCTCCAGGGAACATGTTTTCTCCAATCGCACCGCTGTCTCCTCTAACAAGAGGCCAAGAGTAGGGCCCTTGTCCCTGTCACAAAAGCAGCCCTTTTATGACAAGCCCGCATGCTCCACGGATGAGGAACGGAATGCAGGCAAGCCAGTGGCATCTGTCACCCCCGTTCACCGGGAGCTTTAGAAGCTAACGTGGGCCTGTTAGCTGTAAATACAGACCCCAGCTACTCTTTCAAATAAATTGGTGGTGTTGCATTAGAAAATTTCCCTCTGCAAAATGCTAACAATGCCGTGGTGCTTAAATTTTATGCGTGCAAGATTATGAGTAGATACATAAAACGGGAGGAAGAAAATTCTGCACTGACAAGAGCTGGGGACACAATGATTAGTTTCCTTTTCTCGAAACCTCTTTCCCGGAGCGGCTCTGGAATGGAAGTTTCCTTAAGGAGGAAGTTAACAATGAAACTGCTGACTGTGAGCGGCTGCAGGGCACTCACACGGGGATGTTGAGAAGCTGGCGGTCTCCTGCTCTTCTGGACAAGAATCAAAGGCCATCTTTGGGAACATCGCAGCCTACTTAAAAATAGTGACGGTCCTACCAAATCCCCCGGCATTTGGGGCAGGGTGGTTCTGCCTCCTGTATGCTTGGGGCTGACTTGGCTGCTGGAGTCCCCACCGGACGGCTGGTGTGGGCAAAGCCTGGGGCGTGAGCTCAGAGCCTGATCTTGGGGGAGGGAGAAGAAAGGGAGAGTCGGCCCTCTCCCTCTCTCCCTTTTTCTCTCTCCCCCTCTCTGTCCCTCTTTCCTCTGGCATACAGTGGAAGAACGAGAAGGATCAGAGAGAAGTGCAAGACTGAAGGAGACCAACCCAGCAAGACAGAGTTAAGGAGAATTCAGGCGAGGAACCAAACAGGGGAAGATGAGACAGCGCCCAAGCCAGAGCCCCAGGGACAAGTGAGAGAGGCACAGAGATGGCGAAAGAGAGAGACGCTCACAGGCACGTGCACAGGTGCATGTGTGTGTGCACACACAGGATGTACACAGAGCGACGCATACGCACACGTGCACTCAGAGAGAGACAGAGAGAGGGAGAGGCAGACACAGGAAGAGTGTAAAGAGAAACATAGAAACAGAGGGGAGACTTTCTTAGAGACCTGTGACGTTCAACCCGAGAAAAGCAGAGCTGTCCCCCGGTCACCCCCTGGTTCACCAGCATCTCATGCCTTCTTTCATCCAGCATCCCGGTGGACGAGCCAAGGCCCCTGGTGACTCTTTGGCCACAGGGTAGCCTGAGGGGCCCCGACATTGGAACATGCATCCTTACTCTGAGGGACAGGATGTCTGTGTGTGCACGGAAAGCTTGTGTTACCCTTTCCCCCAGAGGGGGTGCTGTGTTGGAGGTGTTTTCCGTATTTGTTCCTATAAATCAGTATCATCACTGCTAACTGGTGAGGCACGGCCACAGTTCTGACAGGGAGTGTCCACTTTTCTTTTTGTGACTCTAACAGTGTTGTAGCGAGTGCCCGTGTGTGTGCCCACGTGAGTGTTTCTCTAGGTGGTGGCAGGTGAGCTCCCTGTGCTGAGGGGCTGGGCAGACACTGCCTGGGTAATTCCTGAGTCTTTCTCTTTGCTCCAGTCCCTTGCTGATCCTGGAGGTGGCAAGGACAGGGGCGTGAAACGTCTTATTAAGAATTAAAAAAAATTATTATTATTATTATTTTAATCTAATTTATTGTCAACTTAGCTAACATACAGTGTATACACTATGCTCTCAGTTTGGGGGTAGATTCCTGTGATTCGTCACTTACATACAACACCCAGTGCTCATCTCAATGAGCGCCCTCCTCAATGCCCATCGCCCATTTTCCCCTCTCCCACCTGCCCCCCATCAGCCCTCAGTTTGTTCTCTGTATTTAAGAGTATTTTATGGTTTGCCTCCCTTTCTGTTTGTAAATATATATATTCTTTGAATTTAATAATGGTATGGGACATCTGGTTGGCGTAGTCGGTTCAGCATCCGACATCGGCTCTGGTCATGATCTCACAGTTCGTGAGTTTGAGCCCTGCGTCCGTCTCTGGGCTGACAGCTCAGAGCCTGGAGCCTGCTTCAGATTCTGTGTCTCACTCTCTCTCTCTCCGCCCCTGCCCTGCTTGTGCTCAGTCTCTCTCTCAAAAATAAATAAATAAACATTAAAAAAAAGAATGTAATAATGGTTTGGGAGCGCCTGGTCGGTTCAGTCAGTTAAGCGCCAACTCTTGATTTCAACTCAGGTCATGATCTCATGGTTTATGGGTTCAGGCCTCGTGTTGGGCTTGGGCTGATGGAGCCTGCTTGGGATTCTCTCTCTCTCTTTCTCTCTCTCTCAAAATAAATAAATAAACTTAAAAAAAAATTTAATAATGGTAGTTAGAGACTCCCCCCCCCCCCCCCCCGATATCTTTGTCCTAATCCCCAGAACATGTGGACATACTAGGTTACAGGGCAAAGGGGTTGGGCAATCAGCTGGCCTTGAGATGGGGAGATGATCCTGGATTATCCAGGCTGGCCGAGTGTAGTCACCCGGGTCCTCATGCACGGAAGAAGGGGACAGAAGAGGAGTCAGAGCGTTGCTGGCTTTGAAGACGGAGGACGGGCCACAGGCCAAGGAGTGCAGGTAACCTCCAGAAGTGGAAAAGGCAAGGCAATGAGTTTTCCTTTAGAGTTTCCAGAAAGGAATGCAACCCTGCCAACATGGTGGTTTCAGCCCCACGAGGACCAATTCTGGACTCCGGAGCTATAGGGTGACAGGTTTGTGTTGTGGTAAACCTGGAAATATGTGGTAACGACAGCAGCAAGAGGAAACGGATATGACCCCTATCCACCTGTGTCTGGAAGCACAGAGGCTGGGGGAGAGAGTGAGCCTTCCGGGGGAGGCTGCCAGGGCCACCCCATCAGCAGAGACCGCATCCGTATTTGCTGCCAGGAGACTCACATTTTGATGCCAGACTTGTGCTGGGATCACGTGCTACTTGCTATTGAAGCCACCTGTTCCCACCCCAGAGATGCTACTTGCTGCCATATGGGGAGGGGGGCACTTTGCTCTCACAGGCCACTTGGGAGACAAGGTGTGATGGCGGGCGGGGGGTGGTGGCGGAATAAGGCATTCTTCCCAGCCCAAGTCCACTGCTGTGCCGATCAGGACACGTCTCGGGTTCCTTGGTGAATGAAGCATCTCTGTGTACAAGGTCCCTTGGTCAAATTCTCATTTTCAGGAGCAACCCTGACCATCCTGTCCAGTCGGGAACCCAGCAGGGGGAGGAGCCCCCCGGTGTCGGTCTTCTCTGGGTGGGTGGCTGCTTTACAGAAGTGTTGTTTTATCTCCCTCACCCTTGTCCCTCCTTGCCTTTCTTCCTTCTCCTCTGCTCCGCACATCCAGCCTCTCTCACTTGCTCTCAGAATTAAAAGGGAATGGCCTGGCAGTGCTGACACTCTCGCAGCCTCGAACACTCTGGTTGGTCTGGGCTGATGAGCCTTGGACGTTCGGATGGTTGTGCCGCAGGGAGTTTCGGTCCTCACCCTCTGTGGGCTGGGACGCCGCCAGTGAGAATAACATCAGGCGGCATGGATCACCTTTAGATTCAGCAGAAAAAGGAAACACAATCGGGATCTTCCTCTTTGTAGAAGTGAAAAGACATCAGTAAAGGGCGGTGGACGGATAAAATACGTGAGCAGATCCCACAGGAAGACTTTACCTCGTGGTGACTGAGAGTAGAGATTAAGAGTGTCACCTCTGGGGGCGCCTGGGTGGCTCGGTCGGTTAAGCGTCCGACTTCAGCGAGGTCACGATCTCGCGGTCTGTGAGTTCGAGCCCCGCGTCAGGCTCTGGGCTGATGGCTCGGAGGTTGGAGCCTGTTTCTGATTCTGTGTCTCCCTCTCTCTCTGCCCATCCCCCGTTCATGCTCTGTCTCTCTCTGTCCCAAAAATAAATAAAAAACGTTGGAAAAAAAAAAAAAAAGAGTGTCACCTCTGGAGGGGAGGTTCGAATCCCAGCTCCACCGCCGGGACACTGACTTCAGCTCTGAGACTTGTTTTCCCCATCTGTGAGATGGGATGCTCAGTCCCTACGCCCCAGTGTGCGAGTAAGTGTCCATCAGAACGAACCCTGTGTGCTCCACGTTTTCAGCTGGAGCTCTAGCTTGGCGAGGTCAGGCAGGTCCCGTGAATATCTCTGTACTTCAGGTCTCTTGAAGGTAACACAGGAGCACGCAGGTACCTGCCTCATAAAGCTGGGGGGATTTGGAGCACTTAGATCAGTGCCCGGAATATGTGTCCTGTGTCCACGCATATGTCCTGTGTTAGATGTGGCAGTGAAGTTGTCCTCAGGATTCTTTGTTTGCAAATGACAGAAACCCGTTTCTTTTTCTTTTTTTAAATTTTTTAAATATTTGTTTTTGGGAGAGACAGAGTGTGAGCGGGGGACGGGCCTAGAGAAACAGAGAGGGAGACAGAGAATCCGAAGCAGGCTCCAGGCTCTGAGTTGTCAGCACAGAGCCCCATGGGGGGCTCGAACTCATGAACCGCGAGATCCTGAACTGAGCCACCCGGACGCCCCGAGTAACCCACTTTAGAACCTGATAGTGCAGGTGCATAGTGGGGCTTCGTGAATTCCTTTGCCTGCCTCTTTCCGTAGCCAGAGAGGCGGGAAGACCATCACATAAATAATGGAAAGCTTCTCCAAGCACATCCACTGGAGACCTGCCTCCCTCCAGGACCCCAGGAGCTCTAAAGCGAACGTAACTCGAGAAACCCCGCTCCTACCACTTAGTAATTAGGCGGTGATTGTTGTTTATCTGTGCGCTCCAGTGTAACTCCCTCTGCCCGAGGCTGGTGCTGGAGCTGGGGAAATACAATTTCCTCCAAACTAATTTAGTTTTAAGAGGAAAATGAAAGTTTAAAGTAGTTTAATGTTTCGGCAAAACCATAATGGCTGGAGAAGATTGGACGATGTGAACCAATAAAGTGCCCTAATTCTGATAATAACTCAGGTCTTAACTCTTCTGCACATCAAAACCCATCCCGATGCTGACATTGTGCACAGGCAGGTCCAGCGGATGGTCAGACCATTGTTCTTGTTTATTTCATTTTCCTTTTTTTTTTTTTTTTTTTAATAAACGGCTTCACTTTTGACTTTAGGAGAGCCTTAAGGACACAGCTGTCTAGTTATACCCTAGGAGATACCCCTATAGTATAGGCATTTCTCGTCCATTCAGGAGTTTTCCTCAGACCGGGAATCCTCCCGGGTCAGAATCCCATCCTTGGGTGGAAACATGGATCATAGTTGTTGACAAGGCCCGACAACTAGCTCTAAAATGTGAAACCTCGGGGTGCCTGGGTGGCTCCGATGGTTGAGCGTCTGACTGCGGCTCAGGTCACAATCTCAGGGTTCATGAGTGTGAGCCCCGCATTGGGCTGCGTGCTGACAGCTCAGAACCTGCTTGGGGTTCTCTGTCTCCCTCTGTCTCTGCCCCTCCCCAGCTCTCTCTCCTCTCTCTCTCAAAAATAAACAAACATAAAAAAATATAATGTGAAACCTCAGGGAGCCTCAGTTTGCCATTTATAAACTAGCATGAGAAAGATCTGCGGGGTTTTTGTAAGAGTTCCATACAATGATGGGAGGGACCCGGACAGTCAGAGGAACAGCCAAGAAAACAACGTCCGTTCGTTCGCCACATTTCCTGAGTACCTATGGCGGGGCTGGCGTCAGTACGGGGTCTAAGGATTCATGAATCCCTAACACATCGGGGACAGGTCTTAGCACCCAGTGACGTCTGTCGCTTTGCCTGCTGTCACGTGATTCTGTCTCAGCCAGTTAACTTTGTAAACGTTTTAAACCAAATTCCAGCAAAACGTTTCTCTTTCTCACCCGTTGTACCTTACGTGTATTTCCCCCCATTCTTTTGCCTGGAAAACTCCTATTCGTTCTCCAAGGTAAGGCTCAGATTTCCTTTGTTCTACCGAGCCTTCTCTGATTGCTCAGCCATGGTTCCTTGTTTCCCGCACTCTCCTGTCACAGCATTGTGTTCCTATCTCTGTGATCAACCGTATTTTAGTTGCAGTGTAGCTCCTCACGTGTTTTACCGCAGTGTGAGCGGGCCATGTCTTCATCTTCCTGGCGTGTAGACGCCTGATACGCGTCTGCTCCATGAATGGCTGGCCTAGGAACGGAAGACACACGACCCGCGGGTCACTACTCTCCATTCCCTGCTTATGACAGGCATCACTAATCAATCGGCGGCAGCTCAGAATTTGTCTCAATCGAGGGCCAGGGGACACTCCCAACCCAGTATAGTTGGCATGGGAATGGAGACAGAGGAGCTTTTCATTAGTGTTTCCTTGAATCCCTGGATATGATGCCCAATAATCTGTTATGGAAAATAAAAGGTCAGAGTGATTTTGGGGAGGGCTAAACACTGGAACTGAAAAATCTAGGCATCGCTGCTTTGATTTACTCACATGGGGTGAAGGTGCATAACTTGGTGTTTTGTACACTCCTTTGGAAAACACTACAAAAAGTGGGGAAAGAGGACGATGACCCAGGCAGCATCCCTGCTCCTCCCAATTCCATGGGCTCCTCAGCTCGATGAGGTGATGCTTCACATTTCCGATTGTGGATCCCACACCCCAAAGATCCTGTCCTGAAAATTCTTTCATGTTCTTCCATTTCTTTGTGTTTAGATGTATATCAATCATAGCGATCTCTTTCTACAGTGGTACTTTTAAAATCTCACAGTATCTCGGGCACCTGGGTGGTTCAGCCTGTTAAGCATCTGACTCTTGGTTTTGGCTCAGATCACAATCTCATGCTTCTTGAGATTGAGCCCTGCATTGGCCTCAGCAATGGCAGTGTGGAGTTGGCTTGGGATTTTCTCTCTCTCTCTCTCTCTCTCTCTCTGCCCCTCCCCTACTCACACACTGTCTCAAAATAAATAAATAAACCTAAAAAGAAAATCTCACAGTATCTCTCAAGCCCCTCTTTGTTTGCCCATAGTCACTGAGGATATTTATCATGCTTAAGCCAAGAAAATAGGTAGGTTGGATACAGCCAAGCGTAGAGAAATTCTCTGGCAAATATATACCTATTTTCAAAGTTGGGAAGCTGCTTCTGAGAGTGAATTCACAAAGGCCCACACCACATGCCTTTCCCACCCCTCGGTGGATTTGGGTTTTCTTTATACAGAGTCAGAACTTCAATGCCCAGCCCATTATACCTGACGTGTCCTCTCAGCTTGCACCCCAGGCAGAGCCTGCCTTCCTTCTCTGTCTCTGCTTCCCTTCCCTCCATCATCCCAACCTCCAGTTACCTCCGTGTCCAGTTGTTCTGAACAAGTGACAGCAAGGAGACGCCAGGTGGGATTTGGGAAAACCGTTGAGAACAAATGACGAGTTGACAAGGGTGTCAGGTAGGCAGCGGTGTGATTGAGTGAGGGAAAAGAAGAGGAAAATGGATTCCTCTCTACTGTTAATTTTATTTTCCCCTGAGTGCAACAGGCCATCTGGTCTACCAGACAAGAAGCAAGGAGCTGACCTTTGTTAAGTAGTGATTATGCTATTGAGACTTTTTTTTTTTTTTTTTTGAGAGAGAGAGAGTGCAAGTGAGTGAGGAGCAGAGAGAGAGAGAGAGAGAGAGAGAGAGAGAGAGAGAGGGAGGAGCAGGGCTCACCCGAAACAGGTCTCATGTTTTACCCGAAGCAGGGCTCGATCTCACCTGATGTGGGACTCGAACTCATGAACCATGAGATCATGACCTGAGCCTAAATCAGATGCTTAACCAACCGAACCACCCAGGCGCCCTGTTTGGACACTTTACACACATCATCTAATGGTTTCATTTGCTTCTTATAACCATGTTTTAACTTTTTGGTTTTTACAGCTGAAGAGACTGGGAATCAGAGATTTCTTCCCCATTCCTTCATTTCTTCAAAACCAGGGATTACTGAGGGTCTGTCGGGTACCAGTCTTCATGCTGGTTGCTGGGGATATATCGGTAAATGAAACACTCACTTTCTGTGGCTTCATGGTACTTACAGTCCAGTGGTGGATATTAATCAAATAATCACAGGGATACATGTAAACTGACAGAGGCAATAAGTCCCACTAAGGAAAGGCAGACACCAGCCAAGTGAAGTCTCCTGTGCCATGCCTGGGGGAGCTTCTTGGAGAATGGGAAGTCTGGGCTGAGCAGGAGGCAAATATATAAATGTAAATAAAGGGGCGCCTGGGTGGCTCAGTCGGTTGAACGTCCAACTTCACCTCAGGTCATGATCTCGTGGTCCGTGAGTTCGAGGCCCGTGTCGGGCTCTGGGCTGATGGCTCAGAGCCTGGAGCCTGCTTTGGATTCTGTGTCTCCCTCTCTCTCTGCCCCTCCCCCATTCATGCTCTGTCTCTCTCTGTCTCAAAAATAAACATTAAAAAAAAAATTAAAAAGAAATAAATGTAAATAAAGCCAGAAAAAGTTGGGGAAGAATTTTACAGGCAGAGGAGACTGTCTTGTAGTAGGAAGAAACTTGGCATGTCAAAAAACAAACAAGCAAACAAGGGCGTTTGGGTGGGTTACTCTGTTAAACATCCAATTCTTGATTTCGGCTCAGGTCATGATCTCACCGTTCATGAGACTGAGCCCCGTGTCAGGCTCTACACTGACAGCATGTAGCCCACTTGGGATTCTCTCTTTCTCTCTGCCTCTCTCCCTCTCCCTCTCCCTCTCCCTCTCCCTCTCCCTCTCCCTCTCCCTCTCCCTCTCCCTCTGTCTTGAAATAAATAAATAAACTTTAAACAACAAACAGACTTAATGGAAGCCAGGAGCTAGAGGATGAGTGAAGTGGGGCATAGTTGAAGGGGAAATCAGACACGTCTTTAACAGTGTAAAAATGTTCTCCCGGCAAAAATGTCATTGCTAGAACTTGGTGGCAAAAGATGCCTGTTGCCCACTGGAGTCCCTCGACATCTAGCCCTTAGAGGGAGGCCTGGCCTAGGGGCAGAGCTACAACTACGTAGAGCTGGTGGCTAGTGCTGTTAGCACACTTCTGCCCCCACATCCCTCGCGGGGGGCGCCCCTCGCTTGCCCTCCCTGGGCTGCCTCTGGCTGGCCTCTGACCCCCGAGGCTGCCCCTTTCGGTGATGACTTTGCTTGGAGGAGGCTGGCGGCAGGAGGCAGCGTGTTTTGGGAAAATGAGCCATGATAAGATCTGGGTCATTATTCTTAAGATCATTGGGACATTCTAGAAAAGGTTTGACATGAAAAGGCATATTTTAGAAAGATCATTCAAGGTTTGAGGGGATAGCAAGGGTGCAAGCAGGTGGCAGGGGGGAGGGGCGCCAGGTCATCCGGGTGAGAGGTACTGGTGATTCTGGGGCGCAGGGGTGGAGAAGAGCACATGGGTGCCAGATGCTGTATTAGCTGCTGTTGCAAGGGCTTTTAGGGTGGGTTGGATAGAGAGGGCCCCAGGGACAGACACGTTCTTCAGAATCCAAGTTGTGTATGGTCTTGTCCGAGGGGCGGAAGAAGGAGGTCAAGGACAGAGCTCTATCAAAAAGGAAAAGAAGTGTTTTGAGAAAGAAGAGAGTGGAAACCAGAGACAGTGGGAAGTCAGGGAGGGGCAGGGTCAAGAAAGCCAAGGTGGAGAGGGCTCTCGGTCGAAGGAAACACGACACTGAAATTCCACGAGAAGTCAGATAGGAGAAGTGACCATCATACCTGGAAACCAGGATGTCCCTGATGGTCTTGGGATGATCTCATTTCTACCCCCGTACGAGCCAAGAAAGGTCCAAATTCTCCCCAAATACACATTAGCTTTTTAGTATGTGTGTTTTCAATCATTCAAGTCCTGTATAATGGTGTTTTCCCTCTTGAGTGGCTTGAGAGCCAGGCCCTATTAGTAACAATATCCCCACCAGTCACAGATACTCTAAAATCCTGCCTCTTTTTTTCTCCACACCAGTGCTTTTCAACTCTAGATGCACATGTAACTCTAAAAAAGTACCCAAAACAGGGCTCTATTCCCCTCTGAATTCAGTAGACACATCTGGTGACAGAGCCTGAGTTTTGTTTTGTTTTGTTTTGTTTTGTTTTTACACTGTTTTTTAGGACGATCAACTAGGGTTGAAAAATCACTGTTCTCAACTCTTCCCCTCTTCAACAGACATGAGAGTATTTCTTTTTGAACTGTACACTAGTCTGCTATTGCTGTGTAACAAAGAACCACACATGTAATGGCTTGAATGTGATATGTATTATCTCATTGTTTCTGTAAGTCAGAAGTCCACGTATGGCTGAGCTGGGCTCTCTGCTTCAAGGCTCATAAAGTGTTGGCTGGGCTGGATCTCCTTTCTGGATCTTGGAGTCTTCTTCCAAGCTCATTTGGGTGTGTTGACAGATTTTAGTTCCTTGTGGCTATAGAACTGAGGCCCTCATCTCTTAGAGGCTGAGGCTGTCTCACTCTGTAGACAGTTTCCAAAGTGGGTGTTTGTTACTTGAAGGCCAGCAGGAGAGCGTCTGCTATTGTTTCATGTCTCCTACTCTAGACACTTAAAGAAGAAAAGAAAAGGGCAAAAAAAGAAAAGAAGACTTCACCTGATTAGGCCAGACCCACCCAGAATAGTCTCCTTTTTTAGTAACTCAGTGTTAACTGATTAGTGATTAATCACTAATAATAAACTGATTAATTGTATTTGCACAATCTCTTCACCTTTGTTATGCAGTGTAACCTCATGGGCTGAATTAACTGAATATTTATGTCCCCTCTCCCCCATAATTCATATATTGAAACCCCAATCCTGACGTGTTCATATTTGGAGGTGGAGGCTTTGGGGGGGGGGGTTGGTGAATGGGATTAATGCCCTTACCAGAAGAGGCCAGAGAGTTAGCAGTCTTTCCACCATGTGAGGGCACAACGGGAAAACCACTCTTTGCAAACCAGGAAGTGTTTCTCCACAGATACCAAACCTGCCAGCATTTCGATCTTGGGACTCCCCAGCCTTCAGAGCTGTGAGAAATAACTGTTAAGCCACCCAGGCTATGGTAATTGGTTATGGCACCTGAGAGGACTCAGAGACCATGTGATCATATTTATGGTTCCTGCTCACATTTAAGATGAAGGGATGATACAGTATGTCTACACTCATGGTCTGGACTCTTGGGGGCCATCTTGGAATTCTGCCTTCCACAAATTAGTATAATGGTTATCATAGTGGTTCTCAACCCTGGACAGTCTTTCTCCCTGGGGCACATGTGACAGTGGTTGTCATCTCCATGTCATGGAGGTTGTGCACTATTGGCATCTACTGGGGACACTGCTAAAGACCTCCCAACACGCAGGACATCCCCTCAAAGATAGAGTTATCTGGCTCCAGCCGCTGGTAGTGCTGAGAAACACTGAAATAGAAGAAGGAGGAGGAGTTTTGGGAAGAGGTCCACGAGGGTATTGGAGGATGGTCAGCTGCGTGGATTCCATTCCCTATCTGGCTCTATAACGTGCCTTTCGTTAGACAGGAGATGGTCAGAAGCTTAGGGAACATTTCTTTAGAGTATTTTCAGACTCTGCAGAGGTGGGGTTAGTCCCAGGATTAGACAAACGTGATCCTCTGCCTTCTAATGAAATGGAGCAGTGCTCGGTTCCCTCTCTCCCTGAACCCTGCAGGATTGAAAGCCGTGGGGCCACTGGAAAGGGAATTCTTGGTGTGGACGTTTGTATTGGCTGCAGTGAAGTCTTTCTGGTGGGTCTCTTGCCATTGGGTGTGGACCTGAGTGATCTGAAGGAGAGGACCAAAAGGCATGTTTAGCTTGGTGACTCCGGCTGATGTGCTGCTTTGTGGGCTCAAGTGGGACTGCAAGAAATTCGTAACAAGAGGTCACTTCAAGTGGGGTTAATTTCCAGCCATCAGGCTGGAGGGAACCCACATACCCTGACCTGGTCACTGGAAGGACATGTGTTAGTTGTAAGGAAAGGCAAATCAAAACCAATGACGGAGTGAACTTCACACACCTAGGATGGCTATGTATATATTTTTTAAAAATATGTATTTAGTTTTGGGAGAGCACAAGCAGGGGAGGGGCAGAGAGAGGGGGACAGAGGATCTGAAGCGAGCTCTGCGCTGACACGCTGATGACAGTGAAACCGATGTGGGGCTCGAACTCACAAATCGTGAGATCATGATCTGAGCCGAAGTTGGATGCTCAACTGACTGAGCCATCCAGGTGCCCCAGCGATAAAAAGCATATTAGCGGTTGCCAAGTTGGAAGGAGGAGGGAATGGAGGATGTACCCTGGAGAGTACAGGGATTCTTTTTGGGGGAGATGCAGAAGGTTCTGGAACTAGATAGTGAGGATGGTTGCACAACTTTGTGAATCTAATAAAAACCATGGAGTTGTAAACTTTGGAAAGGGTACCTTTTATAGTACATGAATTATATCTTTTTTTAAATATTTATTTATTTTTGAGAGAGACAGAGACAAAATGCAAATGGGTAAGGGGCAGAGAGAGAGAGAGACAGAGACAGAGACAGAGACAGAATCCGAAGCAGGCTCCAGGCTCCAGGCTCCAAGCTGTCAGCACAGAGCCCGACGCGGGGCTTGAACTCATGGGCCATGAGATCATGACCTGAGCCGGAGTCGGACGCTCAGCCGACTGAGCCACCCAGGCGCCCCTGAATTATATCTTAATAAAAAAATAATTTTAAAACATTTAATATAATCTTTTTTTGTGCTCCACGATACTGAAGTCTGAGACAGCTCAGCTCTGTACCGGAAGTCACGATTTCCAGGAAGGCTCTTGACCCTTCCCATAACAACCTGATTAGACGCTTGGATGTACTCCAGCCTGTGTGTTCCTGGATCCCACTGCTTCTTTCTTATGAGCACCCACCTTCCTGATTCATGCCCCCCCATCTAAACCTTTGTATTATAATCTATCTGTACAGGGGAGTACTTAATAGTCCCTCTGCCTGCTTCTCAGCTTGGGATGCCTACATAAATAAATAAACCGCGCTCACGTGTGTGTGTGTGTGTGTGTGTGTGTATTTGTATAAACAGATTACCTTGCTGGACTGTGAGATGCTCAAGGGCAGGGTATCCGTTAAGATACTTTCTGTTGCAAGTGATCCCAAAACCGATTTTCTACTCATTAGACAAAAAGAAAGTCTAGAGACTCGAGCCCACCTAGGGCTGAGTTCTTCTTCCCACGTTTTGGCTCTCCTTTATCGATCGTTGCTGGAGATTCAATCTCCAAACCTTTTCAGGTTCAGCTCTGGGGCTGAGTGCATGCATGGTGCTTTCTCCTGAGAGTCTAGCTCAGCTCCAGGGTTTAGCTCTGGATGGCTCTTCCCACGAACCTGTCTTCGTGGGCAGGAGGATGGGAGAGGGCCACGAATGGCTGGAATGAGATCTCACCTCCATCTCTTCCATTTCTGGCCCTGAGGGAGTTTCAGACTGACCCCAGGAGCTGTGGTGGAGGAATAGGAAAGTGGGTGGTTTCCAGGGGGACACTGGGGAGGTGTGGTCTAAAGAATAGGAGACAGATATGGAATGGTAAAAGCAAGTGTCCACCACAGTTCATATCTGTATTGCTGATACTCAGGACCGGACAGGCATTTAGCAAACATCCATTGAATTAAATACAACTCTGATATACCAGCTCCCAAATCACCATCTGCAGGAAAGAATGAAACGCTTTGCGAGTTGGACTGACCAGGGAAGACATATGGTATTAAACCCTCAGGGTACTTGGGATTAATACCCTCAAAGCATGCTCTGATTGCTATTTTGACATTTCTTTTAAACTAATGAATGGATTCCAGATATTCTGAAAGTCCAAATCAGTGGGTCCCCAGTCTTTCCATTTGGTGACATAGCTATGGCCACTCTTCTCACATTCACTGGAAGCCATAGGCTTTTTCTTTAGCAAATGTTACATCGTACAATAATTTACCTGGGATTTTGGGAGTTCCTTGGCCCTCTGGAGTCCCAAGTTAAGCAGGTTCCTGGTGAATATTTACCGGCACTGGGTTTTGTATATATCACGATTCCCTATTGTTTTCAAAATCTTTCCTCTTGGAACTACCGTGACTCAGGACTAGAGGGCATTGTGTACCTAGAAACCACATCAGACACAGTGTGGGAGCGCCTTAGATTTTCACACAAAAAGGCTTGTTCGCTGCTCAGTTAACAAGTAAGCCCTTCCCTGCTCCCAGGAGGGAATGAAGTCAGCCCCCTGTGAAGAAAGGGATGGTGATAAGGGGAGTAGGGCTGCCTAAATGTTTCCCTCATTTGTATGTTGATGAAATGTTGGCAATCTCCCTAGAGTTCAAGTGCCTGGTTTGGATTGGTTTCCCAGCAAGGATCCTGGTGTGTTGGGATGTGCAGCATATTGGGAGCACGAGAGGCTCAAAGTTCCAGCCCTCCTCTGGCTTCCCGTGGGATCTCAGGAAGTCCCCTTCCCTTCTCTGTACCTCTGTGCTCTTACTTGCATGAGGTAGGGGTGAATCAGCTGCTCCCAGACAGTGACGGGGTGTGATGCCTCTCAGGTTCAGATGTTTCAGGAGTGGGGGAGAGAAGCAAGGAGAAAAGGTGCCACCAAGGAAGAGCGTGGCTAGACTTGGAAACGAATGCATCAGGCGATCCCAGGAGGATTGGGGCAAAACACATCCAGTGAGCACACATGGCCCCTGCGGGGGGAAGGCCCCTGCACGGCAGTGAATGTCTTGTGTATCAATGCAGCCTGCTTATCCCCAAGGACTTACCACAGCAGGCAGCCTCCAAGAAGGCCCCAGGGATCCCCACCTCCTTGTGGAAGCCCCTCCCCCTGAGTGTGATCACCCCCGCGGCTTATTTCTAATTAACAGAATAAGGGGAAAGTGCCTGATTCACTTTGGAGACTGAGTGACAAAGAAAGAGATGGGAAATCCGTCTCGGGGCCCTCTTTTCCTGTAGCTTTTTGCTCTGATGAATCTAACTGCCTTGTGGAGAGCTGCCCCCTAGAGAGACCGTTGTGGCAAGGAGCTGAGGAAGGTGCCTGGCCAGTGGTCAGGGGGGAAACTGCTGCTCTGGGCCCACCAGCTCACACAGAACCGAGTCCTGCCAGTGACCACACGAATGAGCTTGGAAGGGGTTCCTCTTCCAGTTGAACCTTCAGAGTAGGCTGCAGCCCTGCCTCGCGGCTTGTTTAGAGGCTCCGCGAGACCTAAAGGCAGAGGGACCCATGATGATGTTGGGACACACTCCTTCACAAGAGTCAGAAGCACAATGCAGGCTGGGGGACTGGAGCCATTTCCAGGGAAGCCAGAAAAGCAGCTGATGAATCCCCCTGGGGCATCTGGGGACTCTGCTCAGCTTGCCTGCCTGAGGAGACGTGCCTGCGGCAAGGTCAGGAGGAATAGGATTTTCCTTCCCTCCTCGTCTCAGCCCCCCTCACCCGCCTCCCAAACAGGTACGTTCAGCCAAGAAGGCACGCCTGAGGCTGCACCTGCACAAACTGTGAGCTAATGTTTGTTTCTTAAGCTGCTAAATTTTGGGGTTATTTGCTACAGAGCAGTAGGGAACTCATGCAACTATTAAAGCAGTGACTTTCAACCTGTGTCCTTGCTTGAGGTGTGGCTTTGGGTAAGTCTCCTCACCTGTCTCAGCCTCACTTTTATCACAGGACTGTCAGGAGGTCTGAGTGAGGTCATGCATGAAAAGTGTTTGCACAGTGTTTGGCCCATGAGCCATACATGGCAAGAATTGTCATTGCCATCTCTGTCATCATCATCATCACCAAAGGAATCCACTGGTAGAGGGGTGGAAGCTCGTCGCTATTAAAAAAGAAAATTGAGGGGCGCCTGGGTGGCACAGTCGGTTAAGCGTCCGACTTCAGCCAGGTCACGATCTCACGGTCCGTGAGTTCGAGCCCCGCGTCAGGCTCTGGGCTGATGGCTCGGAGCCTGGAGCCTGTTTCCGATTCTGTGTCTCCCTCTCTCTCTGTCCCTCCCCCGTTCATGCTCTGTCTCTCTCTGTCCCACAAATAAATAAAAAAAAAAAAAAAAAAAAAAAAAAAAGTTGAAAAAAAAAAAAAAAAAAAAAAAAGAAAATTGATAGAAGGATCTTTGCTGTCCCTCCAGGAACAGACTACAGCTGCGTGCAAGTGACTGGCCAATCAGAAGTCTGTGTCCTCGGGCGATGATGATTGATCCGAGGGGGCGATGTTGACCTGAAAGAGCACTTAGAGTCTTTTCCTGAGATTGACCTGGGGCTTGTGGGAGAAGCCTTCCGGAAGGGGGCAGGTATCTTAGCAGCTCGAGCCTTAGCAAGAGAAATCTTATAACCTGTTCTCCCAAACAGAGGCCATCAGTAATTTCCAGCAAAGCTCTTTGATATTTATTTTATTTCCATTAGAGTTAAATTCCAGTGATTAATGAAGCCTTAAACAAAAATCCCCGAAGAAACAAACACAACAACAGAAGGGGAACCCTGCTAAAGCCCTCCTCCAAAGTCTTCCCGCAAATAATCTCTCACAGTTTAATTGGCCCTTTTAGGTAAAACCTCTCACTGTTGCAACAGAAATTGGTTCTTTTGACTTCAGAAAGTGCTCAGAGCTGATTATCTCTGAGGGCTGAGACCCGAGGGCAGATTGTACTGTGAGTCCTTTTATCTCTCCCTATCCTGGAAAGCCAGAGAAGGGCAGGGAATCCGAGGATGGGCGGTTAGGAAAGCCTCTGGACGCCCACCTTTCCCAGGAGTCTGGTAGAAGCCTTAGTGATACTGCTGATCTCTAGGCACACGTGTCCCTCCTGGGTGGCCAGGATGGGCGATGGCGGGTTGCCAGGAAACCGATTTGTAGCATAATCCAACGATAAATTCCCTCCTTGGAAATGAGAGATGACCTATGCAGGTTTATTTATTTATTTATTTTTAAAGAGGTAAAGCAGGAGTTTGATTTTGGACATGTTGAACTCGGGATATCTCAAAGACATCCAAGGGGCAACATCACACCCATTATTGGCTGGGTGAGTCTGTAGGTCATGGGGGAGTCTGGCTGGATGGACATTTTTGGGAGTGACCGGTGTGGGGGGTTGGGGGCGTATGGAGCCGGGGCACTGGCTGGGACCAGGGAGCGAAGGAAAATCCTATTCCTCCTGACCTTGCCACAGGCACGTCTCCTTTGGTAGGCAAGCTGAGCAGAGTCCCAGGGTGCCCCAAGGGGGTTCATCAGCGGCTTTTCTGGCCTCCCTAGAAATGGCTCCAGTCCCCCAGCCTGCATTGTGCTTCTGACTCTTGTAAGGGAGTCTGTGTCCCAACAGCAGGACTGTGCAGGAAGGAGAGGAGGCTCGTTGCTGGCTGTGATGGTTCATTTTATGTGTCAACTTGACTGGGCTCAGGAATGCCCAAATAGCTGGTTAAACGTTGTTTCTGGGTGTGTCTGTGGGGGTGTTTCTGGAAGAGAATTGCCTTTGACTCAGTAGACCGAATCTCCCTCCCCAGTGTGGGTGGGCATAATGCAATCTATTGAAGGCCCAAATAGAACCGAAAGATCGAGGGTGAACTCTCTTCTCTCTTCTTGAGCTGGGAAGTCCATCCTTTCCCTCATTTCTGCTTTTCAGACTTGTGGCCCTGACCTGGGAGGTACATCATTGGCTCCCCTAGCTTTCAGGCCTTGGGGCTTGGTCTGATCATACCCCTGTCTTTCCTGCTTTTCCTGCAAGCAGATGGCATATTGTGGCATATCTCAGTCTCCATAACCTCGTGAGCCCATTCCCAGGCATATCCTATGGGTTCTTTCTCTGGAGAACTTGGCGTAGTACAGACCCTGGTACCCATAGTGGTTCTACAGGGACAGATTTTGAAGGATGAGTTTCCTGAATTGTTTCTGGACTTTCTGGAATTGGCTCTCTGATCTGATCAGATTCAAAGATGGTAATGACTATTTCCAGCAGCAGAGGGAATGCCAGTCGTCCACAGCACGAGACAACATACCTGGACAGTCCTGATCAGGCATTTAGAAGATGTAAGCAGCTAAGCAACTCGGGACATGATACCTTTGAATGTTTTTGGAAAACTAAGGAATACAAGGACGTCAGTTGGTTGCTCCTAGTGTTGATGGACAAAGTGGTGAGAGAGAAGGATGAGCTCAGGGATTCCAATCCCCAGCTCAAGGGCCACAGAAATGATCTTGGAGCTTCTCCAAGTGCCCTGAGGGAGAGCCTTAATCTCCTGCAGCTGCAGGGCTGAAGTTTCAGCAAATCAAATGTGCAAAGCAAGTTGAACTCGGAACAGTGATGAGTGATGGCATTGCTTGGGAAAGAATGGGATCCTCTAAGTTGGGAGGGGGACACACGGGAAGACCCTGATGAAGCTGGGGACATTAAGCCCCTGAAGTCTGATCAGTCTTCGCCAGTGCAAGAGGTCTCGCCATCCCCATTGGAGGTGGCCTCCCGCTACCACCCCCAGTGACAAAGCTTCTCTCCCCACAGTGGTTTTAGCCTTCCCACCTCCAGCTGAAGGGATTAACCCTGCATCGCCTGAAGAAACGGTCATGACTTCCCCTGTGCATCCGCAGATGGCAGGGCAAGACCATGCCGATTCTCCTCTGGACCCACCCCTGCCACCCCTCTGCTTCTACACCTGTACCTAGGCTCATTGCTCACTAGGCCTCTAATGGTGAGGTTGAGTGTGACCCGTGATGAGTTCGGTTGCACTCTGAAAGAACTGCTTGAGTTTTCTCATTTATAGAAGCTGAAGTCTTACACACGTGTGGGAATGGCTCTTAAGGGATAATGGTGGGAGACAAAATTGGATCAGGGGCCCACAGGGCAGATCTTCTGCATTTAATGTTGTAGCTCAGAATGTGAGAAAGGGCTCTAACAGTGTGGTTGGTTGGTGGATGAAACGTGGACCAAAAGATGAACCACTGTGAGCAAATTGGAAGCGCCCCAAATCTTGGATTCAGAGGTAGAGGGGATTGGGATGTTAGAGTAGATTTGTCATTTAAGACGTGCTCAGCCATCATGGGAAGGCCCAGAAAACACACCCTTTACTGATATTTTGAGAACCAAGTTTGTTGGGGAGCCCTAGCATCCTTGGAGAGCTTGGTGATTGCTGTTCTTTGTAGGTTGGACCTTATGGCAGGAGCCATGACCATCCAATGGAAAACCTAAATGCAGTGGGAATAATTGGGTCTTGAGGTGGCAGGAGCCAAATGGCAGCACTCAGCCACCCAAGGCAGGGTGGGCATGGTGATGGGATGGACAGTAGAGTCAAGACATCAGTCAGGATAGTCTGACTCACACAGACGTCTGGGGTTGGCTCCAAGTACGGTGTCCCTCCAAGTACGGTAGATGGGAAGCCTGTTAAATCTTACCTGATCTGTCTAAGCAGAATAGTTCTGGGTCAAGTGAGCAAAAGTCTAACTCAGATCATACAACAGAGACCCAGTCCCTCAACCAAGTCCCAGATTTGAGCCTTTTTACAGACCCAGAGCCCCTCAAATGAAGGGGAGGCCGGGCTCTCTCTAGAGGGGGTACCCAGTACCCAAAATCTGCAGTGTAAGTCTTTCTTCCAGCCTTCCCCCAAGGGACCTAGAGCCTTTTACCATGGTCACTGTGCCCTGGGGAAAAGGAAACAATCAGACATTTTGGGAGTGACTGGACACTAGCTCTGAAATGACATCGATTCCGAGAGAACCAAATATCACTGTGGTCTCCAGTCGGAGGAAGGGCCTTGGAGGTCAGGTAGGCAATGGACTTTCAGCTCAGGCCTGCCCCACAGTGGGTCCAGTGCATCCCCAAACCCATCTTGCGACTCTTCCCCAGCTCCAGAACGCATGAGTAGTATAGACATACCTCGCAGGTGGCAGAATCCTCACAGTGGGTCTCTGTTCCCTTAGACATGCTTGATCCAACCCTCTGTCTAGCTACCCTGGGTCATGGAAGAAAGGATGGCCTATTCAACAAACATTTAGTGAGCACCTACTATGTCCCGAGTACTGTCTTTATGACCCCAAACATCTCAGCCAAGAGAATCATTCTGCAGGAGAAGACAAAGTCCCCAGGCCCAATTTTGCCATTTGGGAGGTGGGTGAATATGGGGCAAGTTTTTTAAACTCCAACCCTGTTAGCAGATCTGTAACATGGGGATGATAACCTTGTCTCCCTCCTGGGGGTGAGATAAGGTCCAGGGAAAACTCTCTGTAGAAAACTCTCTGTAACTGATTGTTCCTATTTCCCGTTACCATGGACCAGGCAGAATGTTCTATGCTTTGCTTTTGCTGTTGCGTGCTGCTTACTTATGTCATCTCAAGGCCATCTGACCCAGCTCCGCTGTTTGACAGATGATAGAAAGGTCTTGCTCAAGGTCATACCATGCATGATTTTTGGCCATAGAAATTAATGGATGCCAAACTCAGGTAGGCCCTTGGGGCTACCTATAAATCTTTTTTTATTTGCTTTGCTATAGATTATCCCATTTGCTCTGCGTAGCCAATCCAAGTGGTAGATGTTACGGTTTCTACCTTTGTGCAGATAAGGAAATGTTCAGAGGAGGCATTGAAAGGTGGCCTCGCCCTCACCCCCCAGCTTTCTGCATCCTCTCCGAGGTCCTGTGGCAGGTGATGTTTTCATTGTGCAGCCTGGGAAGCTGAGGCTTGGAAAGATTCAGCAAACTGCCTCAGACTTTGGGGAGAATACAAGGCAGAGATGGGATTCATAGCATTCCCAGACTCCTGGTCTTGCACCTTAATGATGTATCAGAAAGACTAAGAGTTCCTGTCCTGGAAACGGGTGCAACCTTTTCCTCACCTGTCGAAAATGACAACTGCCAGCACCATGTGACCATCCCGTATCCCGCCTCCGTTCCCTGTCAGCTGGCTCGGTGTTATTTTCCTCCTGAACGTGTGTCACCTTCCTGCAGCCTGCATGTGGCATTATTTATTCTGTGTATTGTCTTCATCCTCTTGACTAGAATGTCAGCTTTGTGAATGCAGATCCCCCCGCCCCAGCCCCATTTTATCCCTTCCTGTATCTCCACTCCGCGAATGTGCCTGGCCCAAGATAGACATACCCATAATAATTCTGTCTGTGAGTCATTTCTGCTCTCCCACTTATAGCTGCCAACTTGCTCTGGTAAGTCACTTACTCTCTGCACTTGGGTTTCCTCAATAGCAAAATGGAGAAAAATGGTGATGGCCGCCCCCCTTTGTATGGTGGATGAGGGGGTTAACGCATACAAAGAGCTTAGAACAGAGTCAGGAATACAGTAGGTGCTCAAAAATGACTTACTATTACATAATACATTGCATGCCAGTACTGCAGTGACACCAACTATCCCTTAACGGTTGTCTACCATGTCAATATTTGTTTGGTGCATATTATCTAATCGACTCTTGGGACAACCATCATCCTCACTTTGTAGATGAGGAAATGGTGGGATTAAAAGCCAGTGCATTTTGCCGTCATGTTCTTAATTAGCATCCAGAGCAGGTACATTCATGGTACCCAACAAAGCCAACCTCTTCAGTTTTCCTTCTATGGAAAGTAAGTTCCCATTCATTACACTCAAAAGCTTTACAGAATCAGTGTTGGTTTGCAAAATGCCTCGTTGACATTCTCCCTTAATTAATGCCAGTCTTAATGTAAAGCCACATTAATAGGACCATTGTATCTGGAGGTCCTGGGCAAGGCAGTGCCCCGGACAATCTATTTATAGCCAAAGTATTCAAAAGTTTCCCTACAACCACCTTACCCTCTCCCCTCACCCCCTAAAAAAATACCAGTTTATACTAAATGCTGTTGCAAAATCAGATTTATCACCCAAGGGATTAAGAAAAACGAAGGACCAATTTAATGACAAGATTTAGTTCTTTATTTATCTTCTAGCATGTAAATTATAGATTGTCATAAATTTTTCATTCTTTGGGTGCCCACTACCTAATTCCCACAGAAAAAAAAAAAAAACAAACAAACAAAACAACAGAAGCCTGAATTACAAAGAGCAAGTGTCTCCTCTCTGGGCACAAGAGCCATCTCCTCTGCCTTCTGACGGACGATAATCTGTCAAAATGAAAAATTAATGGCCGCTCCCTTAATTCATCATTGCCTGCCTCTGTTCTATTAATGCCTCCCCCCCTTCTTCCTCCCCCTGCCTCCCACTCTCCCCTCCGCCTCCACCCACCCCCATGGTGTGACTCCGTTCACCAGCAATGAATTGGAGGCAGAGAACCGGTCTGGTGGTGGGAACAGAAAAGAGCAAATCAAATCCATCGACCTCTGGCCCCACAGAGCATCTGTGGAGTGGGAAAGGGATAACTCTGCTTTACTCATTAAGTACAGCAGGGCTCCATGACCTAACGGTGGATACAGCATGTGGACGCCCCTGAAGGCATCTTGGATGCTCTTCTCCCCCGTAGGACCTGTTGTGGGCTTAAGTTGCAGTGTGTGTCCCTGTCATCAGATTCCCTGTCCCAGTGATGAGTCTGGAATGTGGTAGGGGAATGTATAAGCCATTAGATCCAAGGGTCCCGTTTTACAGAGGAGAAGACGGAGCTTTCAAGAGGAGATGGGGGTTTGCTAAAGGTCACGTGACCAGCGAGATGGCACCACTCCAAAGTATGGGTGTCCAAGGCAGCTGGGCCATTGAGGCACCCTGTCCACCTTTCCTTTGTTCTGGACAGTCATCTCTCTTTTCTGATTCCCTTAAAGACTCACTCCTGCACACTTCCATTCAATTTCCCTGAGTGTCGGTAGAAACCACATCTCATTGTAACAACCTCACCGTAATAACCATTTACGCCACTTTTCTGGACAGATGCTGGGTTTTGTCGCACCTCGCCGCTCACTCTGAAGTTAGACTTGCCCGTATGGCATGCTTGGCCAGTGAAACATGAGCTGAGCTGATCATTTTCCTTTCCCACTGCGGAGGCAACCACTTGTGATGGAGGCCAGCCGCCATCAGCCTGGATCCTCCCGGGCCACACTGAGGACAGCCTGGCTGACGATGTCGCCGTATGCGGCATGAGTCAGAGGCAAGTTTGTCGTGTGGATTCCCTGAGATACCGGGGTCCTCGTCCCCCCACCCAGCCCCTCAGTAGCTGAATTCCACTTATTCTGAGTCAGATTCATCGCGAAAACTGAGGTCAGCAGGCTCTTCCTTCTCCAGCTTCCTGCAGATGGGTTTCTATCGGCATCTGTCATCACCTCATTTCCTGCAGACTCAGCAAATGGGGTATCTCTTCTGTGAGACATACTTCCTTCTCCACTGTGACTAGGCTTTTCCCTTCCAGTGCTTCCCTCTGTGATGCTCAGTGACATCCCCTTTGTGAGATGCGGGGTATTTGCCACGCCAGACCTTGGCGGTGAGTCTGGCACTGCCGATTACATCTCCTCCTGGAGACACCGTGAACCTTGGCTTCCATGACTTCTGCTCTTGGGTTTGCTCACGCCTCTTGGCCAGGCCCCTCCTATCTCCTTGGATATATTTTTTTTCTTCAGCCTCTTTGTGTGTTTCTCTGCGTTCTGTTCTCCGTATGTGTTCCTTTTTACTCCACATTTCATCCTTCTCCTGGTGTTGTCTCTGTATAACGCCTAGATCTTACCGCTAGCCTGTGTGCTTTTCCTAAAGCCTTAGACGTGCATTGCCACCTACCTACTGGTCACCTCCAGCTGACGTCTGTATGTGTGTCGACCTCAGCATGTCCAAAATTCATTCTCCCAGAACTTAGTTTTCCCTTTTTTTTTTCCCTCTACCTCCTAGCTGGTAGCATCATCATTGAGATCCAACCCCTCCCCTTTTCCAGAATCTCAATATATTTCTCTTATATTCTCTTTTTCCCCAGAGGATGAGGGGGACAGAGGGGTCAAAGGTGGACTCCAGTTGTCCAGCATATCAAGCTGCTTTTATTTCCTTTTTGAAAGGCAAGAAACGAGTTATTTATGATCAAGGGAAGGAAACTTCCCCAAGAAAGGGGGTTTGGTGTG